>NC_064843.1:37752531-39113156 GCF_024166365.1 Elephas maximus indicus
ATGAGTCGGAACCGACTCGACAGCAGTGGGCTTTTTTGGTTCCCGTTAAATTATAAACCATGCAGGAAGGAATTTTCGTCTGATTTATTCACTGCTTTATCACCAGCACTTAGCATAGTGCCTGACTCTTAGTGGGCATGTCATAAAGATTTGTTGAATGAGTGTCTGGAGCTAAGAAAGGCAGCTTGTCTGGCTGGTCCTTCTGCAACTTCACAGATCAGCCTGACTCACAAAGGGGTCATGTTCTGTCCAAGAGAACTCAGCTAACAGTTCCACCAAAGTCAGTTTTGTTTCTAAGATAATGACCAGACAGCGGAAGGGACTCACCTTGCACAAACGGGCCTTGCAGGGGCCAGGTGGGGTTGGGGACAAGCACAGAACAGCCAGCAGTGCATCCTTCCCTTGTCTACCCCTTGAGGCACCCAGGGAACCAGGGGGTATGCCCCTTCCCTGCCCTTGAAGTCATCTCTGACTTCGTTGAGAACCCTGGGACTCCAGGGCCCAGACCAAGGTTTCCAGAAACACACAGAAGTGTGACTACTGCCCTATTTCAGCTACTTTTCACAACCAGAGCTGGCTGCAGCTCTATTAAGTCTGTGTGGCCATTCACAATTAAATAGAAAGGAGCCAGGGCCAACCCACTTCCACCCATCCTTCCAAGTCTCCAATTTTACCCCTCCCCCAAGTCAGCTCCCCCCTGTCCTACCCTACCATAGCTCTCTGTTCTCCACCCCTGCAGCACTTCTGGGTTCTGTGTCATCAATTAAGCAATGCCTAATTAATCTTTCCTGCCAGTTTTGCAAGCTCCACAGGGCAGGAACTACTGTTTTTTCTTGCTCACCATGGTAGCACCTGAGCCTAAGAGTAGCAGATTCTCAGTAAATACTGGGTGGGTTGGGTGGGTAGGTGAAGGAAAGGAGGAAGAATGGATTGCGTAAAGTTCCTCTTCGTATGTCCTCTTGCACTGGCAAATTTAATGTGCTAACGGAGTCAGACAGCCTTACTCAATACCTGGTGACTTCAGGCCAAGTCTCATCACCTCTCTGAGTCTTAGTTTTCTCACTGTTAAGTGGGGACAGCACCTACTTGCAGAATTTTGTGACCATTCAAGCAAGGGTTCAGTAAATATTAGCTGTTATTTTTTGTTGATAGCTGCAAATAATGAGAGGCAGCATGAGAAGCATAAATGGGGCCACTCATTTTGGGCCATAAAAAAAGTAATAACAGCTAACATATATTGAGCACTTACCACGGACCATTTAATTCTTGTTGGAAGTCTGTGAAGGAGGTACAGCTGTTCTCATTTTACAGCCGGAAAACCGGGGCTCTGAAAAGTGAAGGGTCTTGTCCCAGGTCCTGCAGCCAAGCAGTTCCAGAGCTGGAGTTGGAACCCACACTGGCTGACTCCAAGGGTCAGGAGGCCTGGGACCAGGCTTTGCCCTCTCCCTGCGTATGGCCCTGGAGTCCCTTCACCTACTCAGAGTCTGTTTCCTCATCTGTTCAGGGAGGGTTTGAACTAGACATCACCGTGGACTTCAAATTGTGGCACTCTTAAGATTCCTAGGCAGGCTATATGCCACATCAGGAGGGACTGTGAGTTGCTTCTGGCCTCCTGGCGGTAGTGGTCCTGGTTGTCTTCTGCAGTGTATCGGTGCTCAGGGCGCGAACAGCAAACTCCTGGGACCCCTCCCTCAGCCTCGGCTGCAGACTGGTTGTTCCAGCTGTCCTGGCACCATCTCAGGCATCTTGCTGCTCTGCACCTTGATGAGAGTCCAGGGAGTGGGGCGAGATGAAAAGGGGAGAAGAAGACTAGAAGGAACCGGGGAATGTCAGAAATGCTACCCCGCGGGTTCAGCTCCGAGTTTCTGGTTACTTGGGGTGTGCGTGTGAGCATTCACATGTACAGGGGGCGGGGGAAGGGTGTTGTAGGGATTTGCTCCCATCCCCAAATCCTCGGAAGCTGTTGGTCTTCTGCTGTGGAATTCCAAACATTTCCGATCAGATAAAGGTGGCTGAAAATACCCAGGACTTGTCTGGACTAGTTGGAGGCTAGTTAGAGGTGGTGCTGAGGTGAGAAGGTTGAGGCCACAAAGGCAGAGCCCTGCGAGGTCTGCTCCCTCCAAGGAGCTTGCCCTGGGTACAGATGTGCCCACTTTCCCCTAGAATCTTGTAGGCTCAGCAGGCTTTGAGGTGGGGGGGGCTCAGACCCTTTTGTGGCAACAAGTCCTTCTACTCCAGAATGTCGCTTCTAACCTTACACATTAATTGCTGGATCCTTTGGGCTCTGCACATCTCAGATACCCCCAGAGAAAGAGAGCCCGGGTAATCACTCACTCTTCCAGTGTGAGTTACTTCATCCTTATGGTGCAACACTAGTAGGAGCCCTTTGAGATGATCCCCTTAATTTTCCAGGGGGATGGACTCAGCCCAAGCAAGCTAGTGATAGAGTTGAGAACTGAAGCCACACCGCTGAGTCTCAGCCCAGTGCTCTTTTCTCCACAGCGTCCAACACCAGTCAGCACCAGACAAAGGAGTGGGGAGAGTTTGGGGCGCAAAGGCGGAGGGAGAGACTGCTGTGGACCATGGAGCACTTGAGGGCAAAGACCCCAGAAGGGAACAGCATTTTAGGGAGGAAATTGGCCCCAGAGACTAAGCCCCTGTTACTTGTAGGTTGCCATTTTAGTCCCTCTGCCAACTGCATCAGCACGGTGCAGAAGATGTCCTTTTCAGAACCTTCCCGCAAGCTTCCTGTCACCCTTCCTAAGTGCTGGAGAACTTGGTATCTGGGGAGTATTGGGTACCCTGCCCAATGACCTGGTGTCTCGGAGCCTCTTTCTAGTTTTACCAGGCAGTGAGGGTAGGGATGAAGAGGGAACTGGCCTTTCTTCTCTTCCCTCCTCATTGGCCACCAGTCAACCATACCTATCCACCTCTCTGGAGCCAGGGGACAGAGCCTATGGTCAAATGGGGGGGAGAAAGTAAGCAACTCAGCAAACTGTAGCAAGAGAGCTGCAGGAGACTTAGGAAAGAAGAAGGCCTCCTGGGAAGAAGTGACTTGTGGGTTAAGACATAAGAGATGAGTAGGAGAGAGCTCAGCAGAGAAACCAGCATGGGCAAAGGTCCTGAGGCTGAGCAGAACATGGCATGTGAGGAGGAATGAAGCTGTTTGGCCCTAGATGAGGCTGAAGAAACCTTGCAGGGCTTACACCCCATGGAGACGGCTCCAGGACTCGAACTGAACCTTGGTCTAATAGTAAGAATAAACAACAAAAAAACTTGTTGCCATCAAGTCAGTTCCAACTCAGGGTGACCCCATGTGTTACAGAGTAGGACTGCTCCATAGGGTTTTCTTGGCTGTAATCTTTGTGGAAGCAGATTGCTAGGCCTCCCTTCCATAGCACCACTGAGTGGGTTTGAACCACAGACCTTTAGGTTAGTAGCTGAGAGCAAACCGTTTGTGCCACCAAGGGACATAACAGTAATAATAACTGACATGTATTCAGTGTCTGCTATGTGCCAGGCATGGTCCTAAGAGCTTTACGTGTATTACTGTTCAATCCTCACAGTATTCTTTTTGAAATAACTATCCGCATTTTACACAAGAGGCCCAAAACCAGCAGCTTAGTCTTGCTGCAGAAATGTATAGAGTACCTGCTCACTCTGTGCAACCCAGCTTGGTGGGGAAAGAGACGTTAACTTGTCACTGGCCTTGACCTTATCCCGACCAGCACTTCCATTTTATGAATGAGGAACCTGGGACTTGGAGAGGAGCAGGAACTGGTCCAGAGCCAGCGTGAGGCTGGCAGAGCTTCCTCTGCCATGTTGCCTTCTTGGGACAGAGTTGGAGGAGAGCAGCAGAGGAGAGAGGACCTGAACTAATGCCAGCTAGTGGAGGGAGTTAGAGGGAGAGAGGCTTCAGGCCCCCAACGGGGAGAAGTTTTCCAGTAGGGCTGTCCAAAGATGGAATGCTCTGCCTGGGGGGAGCCTGAGCTCCCCATCACAAGTGTCTAAGCAGAGAGCCGTAGATGGGTGGGAGATGACCTTGAACTCCCACAGGCATGGCCCATTTGGACTGAAACAGAACCACTGCATGACCTTGGCATGCCACCACCTTTCTGAACCCCATCTGAAATGGGGATGTAGGGATGAGCTTGAGTATCTCAGGGAAGGTTGGATGGGATGTTGTAAGGTCACTTGTGAGTCTCTGACTCTGTTACAAGGATGAGCTTTGGTCCTTCTCACTCTGGGCGAAGAATGAAGGGCTGTGGCCATTTATTTATGAAAGAAGGGAGAGTCACCAGGGATGGGAAGAGAGGGTTGAGATGAGGGGAGGCCTCAGAATCGCAGAGAGTGTGCATGAGCGGGTAGCAGCTGCCCAGGAGTGGTTAAGTGCTGGGCTCTGGAGCTAGACTGCTTGGATTCAAATCCCTTCTCCACCACTTAGGAACTGTCTGACCTTGGGAGAGTGACCTGAGCCCTCTGTGCCTGTTCCTCCCTTGTAGCATGGAGAGTAACAACACTCCTCCTTCATGGGATAGTGGTGAAGATTGAGTGAATACACACAAAGCGCTCAGCACAGTGCCTGGTACTTGGGTAACTACTTGGTAAATATCAGTTGTCTTACCACCATCATTCCCAGGGAAGGAGGTCGTGAACCCCACAGGAGCATCTGTGCCCCTAGTAAATGCTCTTTTGAATTCTCTCTGCCCCAAGCCCAGTGCCCTGGTTCTGAGCCGGGGAGGTGGCGAGCCCACGCCAGCACTGCTGGGCCTGATAGCTTTCTCGATTCCACAGTGGAGGTGTTATCTCCTCTGGGCACAACCACTTCCTTTTCTGAGAAATGAGCGCATCTGTCAGGCTTTGCTTCTTAGAACTCATGGGGGTGGAGGGGGAGGCGACGGAGGAGAGGCTGGCAGTTGACAAGGCCAGAGTTGGAAGAAGATTACCACGAAGTTTGCTGTGAAGAGCCTCCTAATACTCCTTAAAGCCCAGATGGCTTTGGCTCCCATGACACCTGCTTCAGCCTGTAACTCAAGGTCACCTTGCTTCCCCAAGTGCTTTCACCCTTGATGTCACCACCCCTGCTTTGTGAGGGCAGAGCAGAAGAACTGAAGTGCAGAAGTACAGGTTGCTGTGGCGCCCATAGCTGGGCCTGTGGGACTGAGGTGTTGATCCCAGCACAGTCTGGCCACGCATGTCTTTGCTTCGCTCGCTGAGCTGCCTCTTTGAGTAGCTCTGCTCCCCTGGGTGAAGGAGAGAGGCAGCGTTCCACTCACTCACTGAGGCCAACAGCTCCCCCCAGGGAAAGCCAGGGGAAGTGGATTCCAACCACAAACCTCACTTCTTCCGACTTGCAGCGTGAAACTCCCTGCCAAGAGAGTGATAAGACCTCTCTCTTTGCCCTACCCCCATTCCTGCCATCTCCCAGGGATCTCCTCACATGGCCTTGTTTGTCTTCTCAGCAGGCATTTATCAGCCCCTCCATCAGGGAAACTGAGGCCAGGAACAGAAAGTGACTCTGCAAGTGACTCATGGCCTGCCTGTGCAGGGCTGTGACGAGGCCAGGTCAAGGGGTACAGTCCTGATGTCTCTGGCACTTTTCCCTGGGCTGCTAGGGGCCCCTTCCTCTTCTCCACCTACCTCTTTCCTGAAATAACCAAGCAGGAAGGAAGCAATGGGCCTGGCCCTCCACAGTCACCCAAGAGGAAGGAAAGGCCCGTCTGGCACTGGCGCTTGTTCCCCACTGAAGCCAGACGGAAGGGTTTCACTTTCCCTCCAGGTCTTCGTCACATCCTTTTCCTGTGGCACCCAGCTCCCCTTAGCTGGCTAGAAGCCAGAGCTCGTTCATTCAGCTGGTGGCCTCAGGCTACCTTCCCTTCTGTATGGGCTGGGACTCAGGGCTGGAGCCCTACTCCAGGATACAAGGTTTGCTACCACACACACTGGGGCTTAAAACTGGCTTCCGTACTGACTAACTTCGGGCAGGTCTCTCAGTATCTGTCTCCGTTTACCTGGGGTTAGCCTAAGGACCACCTTCTGTAATAGAGGTGCATGCACCTGGCCCATGATGAAGGCTAGAGAAGTAGTGTCCTTCACAAACTGAGCAGAGTGCTGCAGGAAGGTTAGGAGTGAGGGTACTAGAGCCAGATCATTGGTGCAAGCATCCCAGCCAGGTTACCAGCTAGCTGTGTGATGTGGGCAAGTTGTGAACCCTCTCTGCGCCTCAGGTTCATCATCTGTATGATGGGCTGGCTACCCACTGTAAAAGCGTGAAAGTGGTTAAATGAACTAACCCATGAAGAGGGCCTAGAACAGTGCCTTGCAGGGTAAGTGCCCAGTAAGTATCAGCTGCTGCCACTGCTGCTAAAAAGATCAGGTATTTCATGGGAAGAGACAGCACAAACTGAGATGACAGGATTGAACGTCAGAACGGGTAAGAGGCCAGAACCCAGACAAACCCAGTCCCACCACTTCCTAGATAGGGACCTTAGGTAAACTCTGGGGCCTCTGTTTTCACATCTGGAAAATGAGGCTGTTAATAAATGTTATGAGGACTAAATGAAAACGTTCATCATCTGTTCATTTAAAATAGATTTAGTTAGAATGGCACCTGCTGTGTTCCAGGTATAGCATCAGGTTCTAGACTACAGAGATGACAAAACCACCCATTCTAGTGAGGGAGACAAGACAAAAAAATAACCACTCGAATGAGGGTGATTGTGCTTGTAATAGGGGAGTGTGACCCAGTCAGGGTAAAGTGCTTCAGCTCAATGCCTGGCCCAGGTAAAACATTCAAATGTTCGGTAAAGGTCAGCTACCAGAATAACGACTGTTATTATTTTATTGTTATTATTTAACACATGAGGACACTAGGGCCAGAGAGATGAAGTAACCTCCTCAAAGCACACCACTAGGAAGAGGCACATGTGAGCAGTGAGAGAGAAGGGTGGGAATTGGAGCACTGGTCAGATTCAAGCAGGGATTGCACTTCAGGCCCTGGCAGGCAGGGTGGTCAGCTGGCACTTGGGCCCCACCCGACGGGGCATGGTCATACCAACCTTAACATTTCCCCTGACTTCTCCAGGTCACGGGCTGCTGCAGGGCAACCTGCATCATTCGGATGGCTGCCTCTGGGGAGCGATCTAGCTGAAGTCATTCTATGCCTGTCTGGGTGGGCCCCAGGCTTCAGACATGGGGCATCCTCAGTCCCCGCCTGCACTGAGCCCCTAGGCTGATACGGGAGAGTGGCACGAAGACAGAGGACTTCAGCCTAGGGACTCCCTGCCTCTCCTTCCTGCCTCAGGGCCTCTGCACTTGTTCTGTCTCTTAGAACATGCTCTTACCTAAGATTTTGGATCCTCTCGTGACCCCTGCCTGCTTGTCATTCAGGCCTAAGTTCAAACTTTACTTCCTCAGAGGCCTTTCCTGACCACTTCACCTACACCAGTGTTTCTGATATTCTCTTATCACCTCCCCATGACTTTTCTTCAAAACCGCATCACCTCTGAAATTGTCTGGTTTCTTTCTTATTATCCTCTGCTTCTGACTAGAACAGTGCTTCTCAGGTTTTTTTCCTTATTGCCTCCCTACGGAGCCTTTTTAGACATTTTTGTCTTAATTGTCCACTCTCCCGCATGAAATTCGAATACCACAGCTAAACTGTGTATCCGTTAAAGAGCCACAAACCACTGTAATATCCAAGAATTTTTCACTTCCTTCCAAAAAACAATTTTTGCCCCATTGGAGGTGATATCACCCCCATTGCGAATGTGTGGATTAGAACTTAAGGCCTGTGAAAACAGGGGCCTTGTCTGTCTTGTTCACTGCTGTATCTTCAGTGCCAGGCTTGACTCATAGTAGGTGCTCAATAAATATTTATGGTATGAATGAAAGCCTGGGGACCTTGGGAGCACAAAGGAGACATTCATCTTGGAGCTAGAGGAGGGATGGGCAGGGCAGGCTTCTTGGAAGATAGTACTTCAAAGTGTAGTCTTGTAGGCCTTGAGTAGGGGTGAGGAAGGGAGACATGGGAAGGATGACCAATTAGAGGACACATCGTTCACAAAGGCATGGAGCATGAAGCACTCAAGATATTTGGGGTAGGCCATGCTGTCTCTAGGAAGATCTGGCTTAGACTGTTAGAGGCTCTGAAGAGTTGGAAGAAGGACCTCCTGTGGGCCTGGTTCTTCTCTCACAGCTCTGAAGAACTCCCATGCCAAGTCAGGAGTCTAGTCTAGTCTCTACCACCAACAAGGTGTGTGAAACTGTAGAACAGGCAGGTGGGTTAGCCTTGCTGACTTGTGATGTCTCTGCTTGGCTAGGGGTCAACAGCTCTGCATTGGAGGTCATCAGCCACCACCTCCCCCCAGGAGCCCTGAAAACCCCTACAGGGATCCTGTGAAAAAACGGCATGGTGGTGGGGGCGCCAGACCTCCTCTAACTTCACAAGGGGGAAGGAGACTCACAATCAACAGCCCAAGGCTGATTCCTGTGAGGTGGAGGTCAGACATACCTCCTCTCTCCAACTATTTTCCCAATTCTCACACCAGCTGTCCCTCCCACAGCACTCTCTACTTCTCTGCTGGATTTGATAATTCGTTGCAATGGCCACACAGAACTCAGACCATACTCAGAGTTACGGGGTTTATTAAGGAAGTAATACGTTATAATAATATATATAATTCAGGATCAGGAATGACTCAGGATACAGTCCTTTGATCAGGACAGCCTCTTCTCAGCCGTGCCTGCAGGCAGGCCTCACTCTGGCCCTCGGCGTCTTGGCCCCTCAGCCTGGCCTCTGTACTGCTCAGGCAAGTGTTACAAAGGTCTTTAGCTCCACCAATGAGTGCCCAGGAGTACCCCACTCTGCCAGCGAGCCTCAGCCCGAAGGCACTCAGCTTACTTGCACCATGGGTCGGAACGGCCATTATAACTCCCTTACTCCATGAGTTGGGAAGTCCACTGCATCATCTCGCGCTGGTCTCCTGATTCTGCTGCCACTTCTCTGCCACTGCTTCTCACCATCTTATGCCGTCTCTGGTGTTACAGCTCTCTGTCTCTGTCTCCTGGGTCTAGGAGGTTCTCAGCACAGGAACCTGGGTCCAAAGGATGTACTCTGCTCCCATCTCTTCTTGGTGGTAGTGAGTTCCCCCCTTTCCATCTCTGGGATGGCTCATTTTATTCCTAGTGGGATGGCAAAAACTGACCAATCCCCTGGTTAAGGTTCCATATACCTTATTTGCATGGCCCACCCCCACAAGGGTTCCATGCATCTTATTTGCATCAACCGCAAGCTGTCCAATCCCCTTAGTGGGCCACAGGTGCCTTGTTTACATAGCCCTTCCTAATCATTTGGTGAGAGTTACAACACCGTGGTTAGAAAGGCCACATAAAAGTGATCCATCGCATGGCAGATCCCCATGGCAGCAGTCAGAGCTACAAAGAGAAACTTCCCCCACTTTGCCCTAACCCAAGCTGAGGAAGCAGACCGGCTCTCAAGCCTGGGTTTCCTGGAAACCTCTGACATCAGAGACCTCTGTGCAACCCACCTCTACCCCTCATCTCCCTGCCCACCATGCCAGGCCTGGCTATAACCAGTGGGAGACACCCAGGAGCAATGGGTGCTTATCTCTGCTTTTCCAGACGGGTGCTGCTCTACAATCCTGTTTGTTTATCCACAGCAGCCGCCCGTTGAGAAAATGGCTGTGTTTGTTTCCAAGTGTGTCGTGTGAACCATGGGCTAAATATACCCACACCAGCGCCTCGCAGGCACCCGCCCTGGAACAGCGTGCCCCGTTTTGCTCGTGCTCTCTCTGCAAAAGCAATCCCCAGAATCCTCGGCCCTTGGGAATCTTCCTCCCTCCCCTTCCCCAGGAGAAGGAGTTCCTGAAGTGGAGATGCAGGTTGTCCTGGCCAGGAACCGGCTAGTGGGGGCTGGGCGGTCAGAGCTTGTTCTCTGTGGAACCGCAGTGAGAATGTTCCCTCCACCCTGGAATGTGTGTTCCTGGACAGTGAGTGCTTTGTGCCCTTGTGGGGACAGGGCCTGTTTATTCCAACCCAGCCCCAGAACTGAAACTTTCCTGTGGCTGCCAGTCTGCTTCAGAAAAGTTCCCATCGAGGAAGCCAGGCCTCACCCACTTTGGCTGCAGCCCCAGTATCCCTGGTTTCTTGTGGGTCATTTGGCCCCTCGGGATAACCAGGGTCTTCTGGCTGAGGCCTCCTTTCTCCCATGCTCCCCATAGCCCGGAACTCTTCCCCCATCACAGATAAGCCCGTTTTTGTGACTCTACCTGGGTTTGCTTCACTTGGGGCCAGAAAAAGTAAACCTCCCAGAAGAATTTTCTTGTCTGCCAAGACCCACTAAGACTGGGCAGGATGGTGGGGGAGACACAGGGAGGCACATCCACGCCAGCCGTGCCTGGGCAGCAACAAGGCCAAATAAGAGCTTGGCTGCTGCCACCAGCCACTGCCCTCCACTCCCCAGACCCAAGGCTCTACCCCAACCCCACCCCCATACCCCTTTTCCTCAGAATCCTCTCAGCCCTTAATGACAGGACAGCCCCCCACCCCCATAAGGGAAGTATCCTGCTGTAGCAGCACTCACTTTGGAGTCCGACAGACTTGGGTTCTGATCCTGGCACTGCCACCTGTTAGCTGGTTGACCCCAGGCAAGGTCTTCCCTACTCAGAACCTCAGCCGCCTTGTCGGGTGAAATGAGGCTCACACCTCTAATGTCTCATAACTCCGATGAAGATGGAGCAGGATGGTAATGCCAGCCACTCAGCAGGCATGCAGTACATTTATTCTACCCATGTAGTTATTGAGCACCAGCTGTGTGCCAGATGCTGCTCTGGACACTGGGCATATAGGAGCAAAACAGGTCTCTGCCTTCAAGACACATCTAGTGCAGAAGACAAATCAAAACCCCAAGTATAGAGTCTAATGAGAAGAACAGTAAAGCCAGGTCAGAGGATAGTAGAGAGAGGTGGAGGTGGGTGCCACTTTAGACCAAGTGTTTAGCGGAAGTGTCTCTGAGGAGGTGACGTGTGAGCAGAGTCGAGAATGAAGTGCTGGAGTGAGGCAGGTGCTGACTAGGGTCCAGGGCTCCAGGCAGCTCAGCGGGAACAGCAGGTTCCTGAGGCAGAAGATATTTCAGCAAGGAGGCCGGTAGGAAGGAGCTTCACTCCAAGAGGAGGGAGGGGAATGAGGTCAGAGGTGAAGGGGCCGTCTGCTGCCAGACCTTGCTGGTCCTGGTCAGGAGTGGGGGTTTTATTCCAAGTGTGGTGGGAAGCCTTGGGAAGTTAGAGAGCAGGGGTAAGGTGGTCTGTTGGTGGGCCTTTCCCCGTCTACCTGCTTTCCCCAGTGTCCTTGCCCTCAACTAGACCGTAAGCTTTGTGGCAAGGACTCGCTACCTCCGTCATGGCTTAGTCAGTGTTGAGTGTTCTTTCATTCAGGTTGGCAGCTTAGTACACGTGTTACTCTGCCAGGTACCAGGGATGTGGAAGTAAATAACACTGGCCTTCTAATTGCAGGGGAAAGCTGCTGGAGGACTTGAAGCATGGGAATGCCGTGATCTGATCTATGTTTATAAGAATCTTCTCTGCATGGAGCATGAACTGGGGCGGTGGGGGGGGGGTGTTGAGGGGGCAAGACTAGAAGTGGGGCCAGGCAAGTATCACAAGTGAACAAACTGGCCAGTGAGGCCCTGGGCCAACTGGAGATGTCAGGCCTCATCTGAGGGAGCAGCCACCGCTTGGCCAGTGGGGCAGGTGGCAGTGTAGGCCCTGTGTGGGGACTGTTGGTATAGAGCCAAGAACATCGGCCTGGGACCAGTCAGTGATCCATCCATCCTACAGACACATATCGAACACTTATTTCTAGGTGCCAGACACAAGATTTGGATTCCAGTTCCAGCACTGATAAAGTCAGGAGGCCTCGCTCAAGTCCCTCAGCCCTCAGAGGCCCAGCTTCCTGGTCTGTGAATGGGGAGAGAGCCCACACTGCAGCAATGTTTGGGAGGATAAATGAATGCAAAGCTCCCTCATTTAAGTGCACTCCAGGCTACCCTCTCCCTGCCAACAGGCTGGCTAATTCAGCCCACAGCCCCTCCTGACCTAGCTTCAGGCAGAGGGCTGTTGTTACCTCCTTCTGGGTGGGGGCCAGGGCCTCACAGACCCCATTGTGGCGGCCTCCCAGTCCTGCATCACTGTTTGCTCTGCTCTGCCGTGCACTTCCCACCCATCAGTCCAACCTTCCCAGGCTCCCTCTAGAGAGGGAAGGAGCCTCAGGCTGAGTGTCCCCACCATTCTGACCTACTCTGGGATTTAGCCCTGTTCCTTTCCCTTCCCTTTCCCAGCAGTGGAAGGGCTGGGGCCCAGTGGCTCCCCAGTACCCTTAGACTCAACTCCAAGCTGTTCCTGTGGCTTCCAGGCAGGTGCTCATGCCTGCACCCCCATCTCCCAGTATCTTCTCCTCCCTGCACTCTGTCAGCCCCCTGGCCTCCTGTCAGTTCCTGAACCTGCCCATCTCTTTCCCCCTGGGGTCCTGAAGTGAGTTCCTAGCTGTCCGGACTTGGATAAGCTCTTTCCCTCTACACCTATTTCCTCAGCAGTAAAATGGGTCAGTGCCTACATCGGTGTGGGGGCTGATGGCTACGGTTTTTCAAATCACGAAAGCTGTTCCATGCAGGTGGTGCCATTTCTCCCCCTACCCCCACATTATTGTCTGAGGACTCAAATGTCACCTCCCTTCTCTCCCTGCAGGACACTTTCGTGGAACTCTATGGGAACAATGCAGCGGCCGAGAGCCGGAAGGGCCAGGAGCGCTTCAACCGCTGGTTCCTGACGGGCATGACTGTGGCTGGTGTGGTTCTGCTGGGCTCCCTCTTCAGTCGGAAATGATCAGACACCACCCACTCACCATCCCACCCCCAGCCCTGCCCCCGCCACATCCCTCCGTTCAGTGATCACCATGCCACCAGGAGAACCACTACATGCAGCCCATGCCTGCTCACCTACCCACCACAGGGCTGGGCTTAGACCTGGTCCCCTGCAATTAGTTTTCTAGCATCTACATGCTTCTGTGACAGCAAGCCTCCCCCACACCTGTTTCCTGGCCTCAAAATCCACACCTTCTCTATGGAAGCTGGCAGGTGTGTGGGGGTGTTGTGGCTGGGGATTGGTAGGACCTTTACCCCTTAGCCTCCCAAGAGGGCTGTCTACCAGGGAGCTGGACAGTTTCTGAACCTCTTCCCCAGAAAGAGAGACTAGATTGCCTTTGTTTTGATGTTTGTGGCCTCAGAATTGACCATTTCCCATTCCCTCCTGGACCTGGGCTTCCCTTCCTTCCATCTCCATCTCCTAGAGCCACCTAGGGGCCACTTGTGGCTAATTAGGGATTCAGGCTGCTTGCAGAGAGGCAAAGACCAGGACCTCCTCCCCACCTCTGGCCTAGCCAAAGACCCCACTCACATCCAGGGTCCTACAGAGGCCTCTGACTAGAGGCCAGGCCCACCCGGGATGGGGATCTGTCACTACAGGAAGCACCCCATGCCAAAGGAAGGGTGGCTTTGCAGTTTAGCACCACCCCCAGTCCCTTCCTCTCCACTGACTCCCATGACCATAACTGAGGGACCAACTGGGCCCAAGACAGGTACCCCAGAGCTGTTTATGGCCTCAGCTGCCTCACTTCCTACAGGGAGATCAGCCTGTGGCATCTTTGCCTTGAATCAGTGCCCATGGGGTCCAGGGGCTCAGGGGCATCTGCCCAGAGGTGAAGAAGAGCTACAGGAACAGCTGTGGGAACCCCAGGGTCTTCCCTACCTCAGGCAGGAAGGACAGGAGGAAAGCCTGTTGCACAGGGTGGAAAGGCTGGAAGGCCCAGTCCTACCTGGCCAGGCAGATCTGCACCCTACCCACACTCAGCCTGGGCAGCCGGGCTGCCAAGGCCAGAGCCGTCCAACCAGGAGCCCTTCAGGTCTCCCTCTCCTCTGCTCCACCCATGGCCTGTCTCATCCCTGGGGGTCCCAGCCACCCCAGGCTCTCTGCTGTACAGATTCGAGACTAGTTTTTATTCCTTGTGAAGATGATATACTATTTTTGTTAAGCGTGTCTGTATTTATGTGTGAGGAGCTGCTGGCTTGCTGTGCGTGTGCACGTGGAGAGCTGGTGCCTGGAGATTGGACGGCCTGATGCTTCCTCCCCTACTCTGGCCCAGGGAAGCCCACTGGGGGTCCTGACTCCTGAGGGGCACCTGTCCCTCCCCCCATCCCCTACCCCGACTTGTTCCAGCTCTTTGAAATAGTCTGTGTGAAGGTGAAAGTGCAGTGCAGTAATAAACTGTGTTGACTCATTGAACAGAGGGCCTGGGCTCTTGTGTACTCCAGGGAAGGAGGAGCAGCTGGGCTGGCAGAGAAGCCACAGGGGAGCCAGGTCCTGGGATTGGCTCTGCCACCCTCACGGGAGGATCTTAAACAACTGTTTCCCCTACCTACCCGCTGCCTGAATTTCTCCTTCTGTACATTGGCAAAGGTCCCTGGGTGGTGCAAACAGTTTGTGCTTGACTGCTAACTGAAAGGTTGGCAGTTTGAACCCACCCAGCACCACCGTGGAAGAAAGGCCTGTCGATCTGCTTCTATAAAAATTACAGCCAAGAAAACACTGTGGAGCTCAGTTCTACCCTCTAACACATAGGGTCGCCATGAGTTGGAATTGACTCAGCAGTGGGTTTGGTTTGGTAAATTAACAGGGTTTTTATTGAGCATCTGTGTGTGCCAGGCACAGTGCTGGGCACTTCAGCTGGGGTATGAACAGGGCACACACAGTCCTTGCCCTCAGGAGCAGACATTCTAGTGGGAGAAACGGTCCATTAGCCGCTCAGTGCATGCTTACTGAGGCCTGCGCTGCACAGTACAGCCCAATACACTGGGGATCCTGCAGCGAACAAGCCTCGGAGCCTCCACCCTAGCGGGGGAGACAGACAAATATAATGACCACTCTGGCAGTTGTGGAGCAAGGGTGGAAACGGGATGACCATGAGGAAGCTGTTCCAGTCTCTGGCAAGACACGGAGGTCTTAGTGGGAAAGGAGGTAAGCCTACAGGGTCAGATTGGAGATAATATCCATCAGCAGATCCCTTTGCAGGATTTGCTGGTAGATCAGGTGGCTCTAGAGAAGAAGTAAAGGATGGCTCGGGGTTTTGGAATAGTGATGCCATTATAATTACAAAAATGAAGCCCAAGTTTGAAGCCAGTTTTACCCGGGAGGCTCATGGTGCTCTGACAGCATTTAATAGGGGACCTGAGCTTGTCCGGGAGTTGAGTCAGGGAGGGTTCCCTGGAGGAAGTGACAGGAGAACCAGGAAGTGTCTGCCTGGCCAAGGAGCAGTGAATGCAAAGCATCTGAGGCAGGAGGTAGCTAGGCAATTTCAGACTGGAGAGAAAGCTGGTGCGTCTGGAGCTGAGAGCAGGGCTTCCAACTGGTTCATTCTAGTTCAAACCCCTGCTGAGAATTTGCATTTCCACCCCAGATAATACACTGAATCAGAATCTACATTTTAACGAGACCAAGTGATTCTCCTGTATAATAAATTTTGAGAGCCTCTTCTCTACTAGTGGCTCTCAGAATTGGTTCCTAACCAGCAGCATCAGCATCACCTGGGAACTTGCTATAGAAATGCAATTCTCAGCAGGGGTTAGAGCTGAAAGGAACCAGTGAAAGCCCTGGCTGAGAGCAAAGGGGCTCCTGGGTCAAGGTCATGCCAGAGATGCTGGTGGGGTGAGGGGACTGAACTTGATCCTGAGAGCAGGAGAGCTAGAGAAATGTTTTAAGTGAGGGAGTGATTTGCCTCATGGAAACTCCCGAAGCTTCCTCTAGCTGTTCTGTAGAGAAGGTTCTGGAGGGGGAGCAGAGTAGAAACTGGGCGACAAGTGAGGAAGCCATGGCTTGATCGAAGTGCAGCTTCTGAGAGTGAACAGGCCAGGTGTCTATCCTGGGTCACCACTCCTGGTCGTGACATTGGGCAAGTTACTAACTTCTCTTTGCCCCAGCTTTTCCCTCTATAAAATGGGTATATAACAGCCCCCATCACACACGACTGTGGTCACGATTGAACTAGATAACCCAGTAGAGTTTGGGGGAGGACTGCATGCGGGAGGGGAGGGGGGAGGAGGAGTAGGGATGACCCCGCTGTCGGGCAGGCCCCCCACCAGGAGGGAGTTGGTGCTACTCGCGGAGTTCCCTGTGGCTGTGGCTGGAGGTCCAGCAGCGGTTGGGAAAGCGGTCAAAAATTCCAGGGGCTGGGACTCCAGCGGGGTTGGGGGGGGGATGGGGAGATGGAGGGTGGGCGGAGCAGGCCCTGCCTCCGGCGCTCCGTCTCGCCCGCTTCAGAAGCGGGCTTGACTGCCCCCTGGTGGCCGTGTGGGAATGCGACCTGAAAGCCACCCCCACCCCAAGCTATCCTCGCGTTAAGCGCCCTTGACCTCAGTCCCCCGCCTGGCCAACACCCCCGCGGTATCCTCCATCTTTCGCCCTTCTCACGAGGAGGACCTCTAGGCTACCAAATTTTGGGTGCTGGAGTCAGCGATTGCTATGGCTCTCCCGGAGCTCAGAGTGGCCTACCGCCTCCCATGCACACCCCCACCCCCACGATGCGCCCCTGGCTCCTACTCCCAACCCTGGCCACTCAAGTCCCCTCTCCAGCTTCTGGATCTCCTTCCAGAAACGTTTTTTCACACACAGGCAGATAACACGGATATAAGTACATTTTGATCTTCGGTTTTTGTTTTTTCTTTTTACACAAATGGTAGCAGACACACCGTGTTTTGTATTTTCACTGTAATAATGATGTATCTTACAAGAAACTTCTATATTCATACCTAAGTAGTTTCCTCATTTTTCGAAAACTTTATTATAGGAAATTTCAAATATACAAAAGTAGACTAAATAGTGCAACGTGTTCTCATGTACTCATCATGAAGTGTCCGTAATGACTCACGCGTGGGAGCCTCAGCCTTGCTGCGACCTGTGTACCGCACCACATGCATTCTAACGGAGCCTCTCACTCGGCGATTCTGAACCTTTCACATGTCATGGAACACGCTTATAATATTGGAATCGCACACCGAGGGAACGCTGGAAGGAGTTTGGGACTGTCTATACGGTCATTCCATTTCTTTATATTCTGATAAGAAAAAATGAAATGCAACCTACTAAGGAAGATATGAAGTATTAACTTGGATTAAAACACCCAGATATTTTCACATTCTTGCTGGAGAAACTTGATCTTGCTCCTCCTGCTTGTTAATATGAGGTTTGATGTCTGAAATGGTTCACACAATCCCAGATTGAAGCTTATTAATGATGATCTCTTCAAATTCCTGGCGGTCAACAGGAACAAGTGTATAACATCAAATAGGTGATAAAATAAAATTTTAAACTACTCCAAATCTTAAAACTGAAATTATATTTAAGCATTCCAATAACTCTTCCCTTGCTTTAGTTGGCAAACATAATGTTGACATTTCTTGTAATAATGCAAGTGGATTTTAATCCAAATCTACTTTTTCTTTTGGGGTATTTAAAAATAATGATGAATCCCAAAACACAGTAAAAGACATAAGGCTTTGAAACTGATTTTTATGAGACAATTATAATTCATTTATTAACACCAGGCAAGGCCCTTTAGCACAAAGGAAGGGAGGGAGGGAGAGATGGAGAAATGAAGAAAAGAAAGTAAGGGGAATTCACAGCCAATATTACTTATGAACATACATGTCCAAGTTCTAAATATAATATTATTAAGTTGAATCTAACAACATATTAAAGAATAATGCATCATGACAAAGTAGGGCTTATTACAGGTAAAGAAGGTTGACTCAATATTAGGAAACCTTTTGATGTAATTTATTGTATTGAAAAATTAACAAAGAACAGCCATATGAATATCAAAATAGTATTTTGTAATATTCAACACCTGTTCATGATTTTAAAATAATGTTTAGCAAGCCAAGTCAACTTGTACATTTTTATACTCCGAATTCTGTAAAAGTTTAAGAAGTTGATTGCGCGCGTTGCTTGTATGATATTAAAAAAATTAACAAGTTATGCAGAAAAGTCAACAACGTATATCATGATCAAATTCATTACATAAATGGCCTGCACTCCGTTTTTATATTTCTATCATCATGATCTTTGCCATAATAACAAGAACTTTTTCTTAATATATACAAAATAATGAAAATGAACATATATAATTTATAAAATGTCTTGATTTTTAATAAATACCCAGGCACTAATGTTAGAATTCTGGGCATATGGCGTATTTAATTTCTCCTAAATTATTTAAGCCTTCTCCTTTCATTAGGCTCGCACTTGAATAATTAGCTTGAATAATTCCATTATCAGAAGCCTTGTGAATTCTTATGAAATTCAAATGACTCTACTACAAAGTTTTAACAAGTCAATCTTAAAATTCAAAGAAGTTATTAAAACACCAAGGTACGGAGAATATGAACATAGAGTAAGAAAAAAAAAATCTTTTGAAAATAAAATGGGAAAGAAGGTGAACATACCATAGTGGCCCAGCGGAAAACATAGTTTGTAAACACTTTGCTGGATGGGAAATGACCAAGCCACACATCAGGAAGGCATGGCTCCAACTGCACTGTAAGAAAACCAAAAACCTCACAGCTATTCCGTGTCCCGTTGCATTGTAAAAATAATAATAATAAATAAAAATAATGATCAGACTCTACTTTGTAAACCATTTATGTGACTAGGACCTCCCCTGCAGCCTGTCCCTAAAAGGCATAGTAATGTCACCTGTGCTGCATGCCAAGCTCCCTGGGCACCTGGTAAACGAATGTCAGTGACTCCACCGACCTTGCCCAGAATGGGTGGCCGATGAGCTGTGCAGCTGACCACTGTAGGGAAGAGGCCAACCTTGGCCATGTTCAGCAAGGGCCAGAGAAGAGACAGGATAATGTAGTGGTTAGGAGCAGGACTCTGCAGCCAGACTGCCTGAGGTAGAATCCTGGGCCCACCACTTATTAGCTCAGCG
Organism: Elephas maximus indicus; assembly: GCF_024166365.1. NCBI lineage: Eukaryota > Metazoa > Chordata > Mammalia > Proboscidea > Elephantidae > Elephas > Elephas maximus. The sequence goes on from NC_064843.1 coordinate 37,771,588, forward strand.
GCCTTGGACTAGTGTTTCAGCCTTCCTGTGTGTGCCTGAGTTTCTTCACCTGTAAAATGAGGGTGATAATCATACATACATCATGGGGTGGCTATGCAGACCTGAAGCTTGTAGTGTTTTATAATGGTGTCTGGCACCGAAGTACTATATAAATATGATCAGGCTGTGCTGTCAGACCACCTGCACCCACTCCCACTCCTCTGAGGAACCCTGGGCCAGGACCTGATAGGACTGGTCTGGGGAACTCCAGCTATCCCGAATTCTGAGTATGTCTTAGTATGGGTTTCCCCCAAAAGCAAAGCTAAGACAAGGATTCAGGTGCATGGTTTCAGCAGTGATCCTAGGGGAGTGGGGAAGTGAGGCAGGGGACAGGGAGCCAACACAGGGAGCAATGATGAGGAGGTTACCATTGTGGGCACTGGGGTTCCTCCCACCGGGCATCCTTTGAAAGACCCATAGAACACCTCAGAATTATATTACTGAGGGGCAAGAAAGCTGAGGTGTTTATCCACCAACTCCCAGCCTTCATTGGGTGAAGGCTGCTCCTGGGTTGTTAGCCCTCAGCATTTGTCACTTCCTGCCTGCCCTGGACTTGGTCTGAGCATAAACATGTGCCCAAAGGGACATAGGTGCCAGTCCCCTTGAAGGAACACTGCCCACCAAAGCTGCTGGTGACCTCCAAGGGTGGGCCAAGGGGACATGGCAAGGGCACCACCATATCTGCCACAACTTCTGACCTGTTTGTAGCACACCAGTTGGAAAACTCTGCTTGCGGGGGGGGCAATTTGGCAGTTTTCAACTCTTGCTAATTCAAACAACTCTGCAATAAGTAACCTCATGTATCCATCATTTTGCACACATGCACATGTTTCCACAGGAGAAATTTCCAGAAGTTGAATTGCTGGTGCAAAGGGTATATGCACTTGTTATTTGCTAGATAGTCAAAAAAAAAAAACTTTTTTTAGATAGTCAAAACCGGTGTCACATGAAGCTGCCTGTCTCTAGCACTCTTGCTGACAACTGTATTAGCAAGACATCTGCTAACACTCTTTGGTCTTCGTCAATCTGCTAGATGAAAAAAAATACCTCATCCTTTAAAATTTCATCTTGGAAACTCTAATTGAAGTTGGCATCTTGTAGCATATTTGAAAGCCACCTGTACTCTTAATAAGTTAATGAGTCTATACAATGACCAACGAGGGCTGCTAATGCACATGAAGACAACCAGGCATTGCGAGCCTCCTGGCAAAATAACTCAGTACCACCCATGAAATATTCTTGCCAAAAAAATCAAATCTAAGTCTGATCAAGCCCCTAAATCTAACCACTATTTATAGAAAATACAGGGAACAGAGGGACATAATGACACATCGACATGCAATCAGCAAGATGCTGGCTGGGGGATACTCCTCAGGACAAATGGCCCCATTTCTTCAACCTATGAAATGCAAGGAGACAGGGAAAGGGAGAAAGAGAAAGTAAGGGAGACTATACATTAAAAGAGATTTAAGAGGTAGATCAGTCGGTGGATTTCTGCCTCCAGGAAGATAGAATAGATACACTTTTCCTTATTTCTCCCAGGAGACAACTAAAAACCCTGGACATAATATATAAAACAAGCATAAGATTCTGAAAGGTGCAAAGAGGCAGCCTAGTGAGGAACCTCAGGACCTACGGAATGACACAGTGGTGAGTCCCCTAGTGTGATCGTTAAGGTTGTGTGTCAGCTTGGCTGGGCCAGGATTCTTAGTGGTTTGGCAGTTAAGATGTAGTTTGGCAGTTGTATAATGATGAAATCACCTCCGTGATGAGGATCTAATATAATGGGATCACATCATTGATGGGATCTGCCGTGAGTAGCTAATCAGTTGAAAGGAAATTTCCTTGGGAGTGTGGCCTGCATCCCATATGCATGGACTTTTTGGCGGGCTTTTACTGGCTCTGGATCCTGCAGCTGGCTCCTGTTAGCCTCACTCTGGTTCTTGGGACTTGAGCTAGCAGCTTACCTGCCACCTTGCCTGCTGACCAGAGGCCTGCTGTCTGATCTGCCGATCTTGGCTTCACCAGCCCTGCAGCTACATGAGTCAGGAGAAACCTCCAGCCTCACCCATGGACTTGGCACTTTCCAGCCTCTACAACTGTATGAGCCATTTCCTTGATATAAATCTTTCTAAAAATACATAACTTTACTTGTTTTGCTTCTCTAGAGAACCCAGCCTAAGACATTTGTCGAGAGTAGTTGTAGAGAAACAAACTTATCAGGATGATGTCTTAGTCATCTAGTGCTACTTTAACAGGAATACCAGAAGCGAACGGCCTTAACAAAGAGAAAATTATTTTCTCACAGTCTTGTAGCCTAGAAGTCCAAATTCAGGGCGTCAGCTTCAGGGGAAGGCTTTCTCTCTCTGTCAGCTCTGGAGGAAGGTCCTTCTCATCAATCTTCCCCGGGGCTAGGAGCTTCTCTGCACAGGAACCCTGAGTCCAAAGGATGCGCTCTGCTCCCGGTGCTCCTTCTTGGTGGTATGAGGTCCCCCACTCTCTGTTTGCTACCCTTTCCTTTTATCTCTTGTAAGATAAAAGGTGGTACAGACCACACCCCAAGGAAACTCCCTTTACATTGGATCAGGGACGTGACCTGACCAAAGGTGGTATATCCCACCCTAATCCTCTTTAATTACAGGCACAGATTATGATTTATAACACATAGGAAAATCACAAAATGGAGCACAACCACTCAATACCAGGAATCATGGCCTAACCAAGCTAACACATATTTTTGGGGGATACAATTCAATCCATGACAGATGAGTTTTCTGCATTGGTTCTCAATTGTTGTTAGTCTTAAAGATGTTGATGACTCTGCTTCCAGTAATAAAGAGGGCACTGCAAATCTGTGGCATGAAGTGGCAATACAAATACACAAAATATCACCACCAATAGATCAGGTATTGGTGAGAGGCAAGGCTCTGGGTGATCTCATATGTGATAAGTTTCTACAATTTTTTCATAATGAGAAGTATAAGGAAGCTGGTTGGTTGGTCCTATTTTCTCTTGACAAAGTGGTGAAAGAAAGAGATGATCTCAGGGCTTCAGAGTCAAAGCTCAAGTGCCACATAAACAACGTAAAAGTTTCAACTTATGCCTTGAAAGAGTCTTATTTCTTGTAGTAACAGAGCTGATATTGCTGAACACCAAACCCAGAGTCTCATCCTAAGAGTGGCTGAATTGCAATGCCAACAGAATTCCTAACCTCAAGTGGTGTCTGAAGTTAAAGTGAGGGCATTGATTGGGAAGAAATGGGACCCTGAAACTTGGAATGGGGACATGTGAGCAGATAATCAGGAAGCTGGGGACACTGAGCCACTAAATTCCATTGAATTGCTTCTGCCAACAGAACGAGCCCTCTCACTCCCATCTAAAGAGATTACTTTGTCTTGGTCTGCTAAATCACCCTCCCCAGTAAAACCATTAGCCCCTCTACCCCCATCTGATGAGATTTACCCCGCTGTGTCTGAAGAACCTTTGTCTCAGTCATTGTCTGGGGCATCATCTGAGACAGATGCCTTACAAGACAATGCTGAATGTTCTCAAAACACATCCCCACCACCCATTTTGGCTTCTAGACCTATAACTAGACTTAAGTCCCAGCAATCCCCAAAAGGTGAAGTACAAAGTGTGACCCAGGAGGAGGTACACTACACTCTGAAAGAACTGCTTAAGTTTTCTAATATGTACAAATGGAAACCTGGGGAATATGTGTGGGAATGGTTATTAAGGGTGTAGGATGATGGTGCAAGGAACATAAAGGTGGATCAGTCAGAGTTTATTGATATGGGTCCACTAAGCACAGATTATTCATTCAGTGTTTCAGCTTGAGAGGTTAGGAAAGGATCTAATAGTTTATTTAGTTGGGTCACTGAAGCATGGATTATGTGGTAAAAAAAAAAAAATGTGGTAGCCTACATTAAATCAAGTTGAAGTACCAGACCTGCCTTGGTATACTATAGAAGAAGGTATCCATAGGTTTAGGAAAATTGGCATGTCAGAATGGATTTGTCAGGTTAGACCCACAGACCCACACATGGAGTGCCCAGAGGACATACCTTTTACCACAACAGTGAAGAACAGATTTTTGAAGGGAGCCCCAGCATCCCTGAAGATTTGACAGTGGGAACTGCCCTAACTGAATTAGACACCTAACTACAATGGGGCTGATTGGACCCTGTGGTAGTAGGGGCCAAGTGGTGGCACTCAATCAACAAAGACAAGGTAGGCGTGGTTACTATAATGGACAGCAGAATCAAAGCGGTGATCAGAATAGTCTGACTCCTATGGACTTATGGTGTTGGCTACTTAGTCACGGGGTCTCTAGGAGTGAAGTGGATAGGAAATCTACTAAATATTTACTTGATCTTTACAAGGGGAAGACTTTTAGGTCAAGTGAACAGAGGTCTAACTAGAACCGCCAGAATAGAGAGTCACGGCCTCTCAATCAATTCCCAGACTTGAGCTAGTTTACAGATCCACAGCCCTTGAATGACCGGGAGCCTGGGTCCCCTTGAGGAAGGACTGCACTCCACTGCCAGAAATTTATGCTGTTAATCTTTCTCCCAGCCTTCTCCAAAGGGATCTACCACCTTTTATGACAGTGACTGTTGATTGGGGAAAAGGAAATTATGACTTTCCGGGGATTACTGGATACTGGCTCTGAGCTGGAAGCCCTGGTGGCATAGTGGTTAAGTGCTACAGCTTCTAACCAAGAGGTCGGCAGTTCAAATCCGCCAGGCACTCCTTGGAAACCCTATGGGGACAGTTCTAGTCTGCCCTATAGGGTCACTATGAGTCGGAATCGACTCGATGGCAGTGGGTTTGGTGGGGTGTGGCTCTGAACTGACACTAATTCCAGGAGGCCCAAAATGTCACTGTGGCCCACCAGTCAGAGTGGGGACATATGGAGGTCAGGTTATTAATGGAGTCTTAGCTCATGTCCATCTCACAGTAGGTCCACTGGGTCCCCGAACCCATCCTATAGTAATTTCCCCAGTTCCAGAATGCATAATTGAAATAGATATACTCAGCAACTGGCGGAACGCCCGCACTGGATCCCTGACAAGTGGAGTAAGGTCTATTATGGTAGAAAAAGCCAAATCAAATCATTAGAATTGCCCCTACCTAGAAAAATAGTAAACCAAAAGCAATACCAAATTCCTGGAGAGATTGCAGAGATTACTGCCACCATCAAGGACTTGATGGATGCAGGGGTGGTGATTCCCACCATGTCCTCATTCAACTTGCCTATGTGGCCTGTGCAAAAAACAGATGGATCTCGGAGGATAACAGGGGATTAGAAGGTAGTTCTAAATACCAGTTATGGCCGCATGACGAGTTGCAGAAACGAGGACTGTAATTGTTATGAGTATTTCTTCCTTGTATATGTGCATCAAATGTTTTTGTTTTCTTCGCTTATAAAATATAAGCTGTATTGTAAACAGGGCTAGTGAGTTTTCAGTTGTACATGGGTTAATTGTATCATGTTAGGCACAAGTATGACTTTATCTTTTTTCAAAGATTACGTACGGTTTAAGGAGATGTGTACAGGTACCAAGCTGACAAGGGACATGAACTGTGATCTTTAAGGCTGTTTGCCAACTTGGCTGGGCCAGGATTCTCAGTGATGGGCAGTTATGATGAAGTTTGGCAGTGTTATAATGATGTAATCACCTTCATGATGAGATCTGATATACTGTGATCACGTCATTGATAGGATCTGCTGTGAGTAGCTAATCATTTGGGGGTGTGACCTGCATCTAACATATGTGGACTTTCTGGCAGGCTTTTGCTCACTCTGGATCCTGCGGCTGGCTCCTGTTTATCTTACCTCTGGCTCTTGGGACTTGAGTTAGCAGCTTACCTGCTACCTTGCCTGCCAGTCTTGGGATTAGTCAGTCTTTGTAGCCTGTGAGCAAGAGGCCTGCTATCTGACACGCTGATCTTGGGTTCACTAGCCCCTGCAGCTACATGAGTCAGGAGAAGCCTGCAGCCTGACCCACGGACTTGGGACTTTTCAACCTCTACAACCACGTGAGTCATTTCCTTGATATAAACCTCTCTATAAATATATTTTATGTGCTTTACTTGTTTTGCTTCTCTAGAGAACCCAGCCTAAGACACCTAGGTTTTCTTTTTGCCTCTTGTATCCCAGAATTGGAGCCAAAGAAGATGGCAAACCAGAAAAGCCAATGGGCACAGACCAAAAAAAAGTTCCAACCAAAGCCTGCTCTCTCTAGCCAAAGGACTTGGAAAGGAGCAACCTAGCAAGACAGAAAACTTTTAGACAATAACTAATCATTCCCTCATTTCATTTGACCCTTTTCCCAAATGTCACCTCCTTTAAAAGGACTTCACCTACCACCCTTTCTTCTCACTTTAACTCCATGTGCCCTGCTTTGTTTTATTTCTTCTTTCACTTATCACCACGTAATATACTACATATTACACTTTGTTTATGTTTCTCTCCCCCTCCATTGGAATGTCTCCTCCATGAGGCCAGGAACTTAGTCTGTCTTGTTTTCTCCTGTATCCCCAATGCCTAGATTGGCATCTGGCACACAGTAGGTGCTCAGTAAAGATCTGTCAGGTGACTGAATGAAGGCATGTCCTTGCCTTTGCTCAAGCTATTCCCTCCACATGGAATGTCTCCCCTTCTCCTAACTGCCTTTCCTAATCCCACCTCTCCTTTAAGGCTCAGCCTGAGCCCCCACTCCTCCTTGACTAGCTGGACTCTGAGAGCCTGGAAATTGCTCTATTCTTGCCCCTCACCTACTCTGCCACCTAATTTAGGTGCCAGGTAAAGACTGAAAAAACAAAACCAAACCCACTGCCATCAAGTCAAGTCCAACTCAAAGGCTGTAATCTTACAGAAGACCACCAGGCCTTTCTTCTGCAGTGCTGCTGGGTGTATTTGAACCACCAATCTTTTGGTTAGTAGCTTAGTGCAAGCCGTCTGTGTCACCCAGGAACCTCTGTAAAGACGGAAGTGGAGATTACAAGCAGAAGCAAACAGGCCCAGCTTTATTGAGGTGAAGGGTAGGGGAGAGGCTGCCAGAGGCAGGGCCATCAGAGGAGGGACTGCAGGGACAGCAGGCTAGAGTGCAGTGTCACTTCTTCCACTCCTTCTTGTCGTAGTCCCATCGGGAGGCCAGGCCTTGCACAGGGTTGCCTTTCATATCCAGGATGCGCTGGAGCTGCTTGGCCTTCCACTCATCTGTCAGGGTGATGGGTTTCTCCGGGAACACTGTGGAGAGCAGGTGCAGGGGGGGACAGGAGTGGCTCAGAGCCCTGCCAGGCCTGCCCTGCCCCAGAGCCTGGGTCTCCAGACACAGCACCTGCTCTGAGGGGCTCCCTCCACCCTGCTTTCACCCACCAGACTCCTTCCTAAAGCAATCACTCCAGCAACCCCTGGGTTCTGACCCCAGTTCCACCTTTGCTGTGGGAACTGGGCCAAGCTCCTTCCCCTCTCTGAGCCTCAGTCTCCTCACCTACCTCTGTGGCCCAATGGTAATAGGAGTGCTGATTTGAAGTCTGCCTGAATCCAAAGCCCAGCTCTACCACTCTTTTGCTGTGTGCCCTTAAGCAAGTCACCTCACCTCTCTGAGCCTTGGTTTCCTTAACTGTCAAAAACAGGTCCTATCCACTAGGGTTGTGGGGATCCAGTGTGACATTATTTGTAAAGCAATTGGCACAATGTCTGACAGATAATAACCATCCAATGCATGTCGACTGCTGTAGTTGTAACTACTGAGTTTGCTCCTGCTCACGGTAGAGTCCAGGCTGAGATTGTTTCTTCTGGTTCTTGAAAGGGGTGAGGTCCAGTGGGTGCCAGCATGATTCCCTAAGAGCTTGGCTGGTGGCTGCGGCCACAGGGACATAGCCCAGGCCTGCAGCCAGGCGAGGCATCACCCACTCACCATAGACCCGCTGCCACCAAATCAGCAGAGCTGTGATTCCAAAGCAGAAGAAGACACCTCCCATCACTGTCTTCCACTCGTTGGAGCGACGGTTCATCTCTGCGAAACTCTCATGAAATTGGAGCCGGTACACTGAGGCAGGGGTGGAGGAAGGGGCGTCAGGTGCATCTGCCCCAGGGACCATGGGCCAACTCTGGCCCAGGGATCCCCAGCTTCACCCTCCCCACAGCAGATGCAGTTCATTCAACAAATTCTCACGGGGCATCTACTGTATGCAAAGCATGGCCAGGAGCATAGGATGCAGTAATGAAGGAGCCAGATGAAAACTCCTGCCCTGTGACACCCACAGCTCGGAAAGGGGGATAGATGACAAACACTTAGATAGACTGTGGGTAGGGGCTGCTCAGATTAGGATGGTCAGAGAAGGGCTCTCAGAGAAGGTGACATTGGAGCTGAGGCCTAAGGTATCAAAGCGGGATTTGACTCAGGCAGAGGAAGGAAGAGCAAGTGCAAAGGGCCTGAGGCAGGAATGGGCTAGGAAACGATGGCATGAAGGTCAGTGTGGCTGGAGTGGAGTGAGCAAAAGGGATGATGCAGCAGGTGAGGGCTCGGCGGAGCCAGACCTCACAGGTGACGAGTTCTGATTTCATTCTAAGTGAACTGGGGAGGGTGAGTTTTAGGCCAGGAAGTGATAAGACTGCTTTTATTTGACTCAAACTTTCATTAGAACTCTGTCTTCCTGACCATCATGTCCCTCATGTTTGACTGTTTTCATTCATCTGCTTTCTTATCTACTGCTTATCTTTCCTACCCAATTATAAGCTTCAGGGGGACAACGACTGTTTACTGTTACAGTGCCAGGACCTAGACCAGTGTTTGGTGCTCCTAATCAATATTTCTAGAATGAATGAATGAACAAATGCCCAGCTGAAGATTCCTAGAGAAATCAAGGAGGGCCACTGCCCTCAAAGAGGTTGACTTCAGGGCAACCGGCACTCCGGGCTGAGGGAACTGCTAGTGTAACGGTCCAGAGGCGGGAAAGCATGTGGCGCATTCAAGGAAGAGGATGGAAAACAGTGAAGCTGGAGTGTGGGGGAGTCTTTTCAGGGAAGGGGGGTGGGGATGAAGGTGGGAAGGCACTCCTGAGCAAAGGTGTGGGGAGGGTGTGGCAAGTGCAGTGCCTGTTTGGAGAGCAGCAAAGAACCTGGAGTTGCTGGGCAGAGGCGGCAGAACCTGAAGGGCCTTGAATGTCAGACCCAGGGGTCCCAACATTAAGCTATGCCAATTCAGAGGCTGTGGCCTTGGAACAAGGAGCCCTGGTGGTGCAGTGGTTAAGTGCTCGGCTGCTAACAGAAAGATCGGTGGTTCGAACTTGCCAGCCGCTCTGCAGCAGAAAGAGGTGGTAGTCTGCTTCCATAAAAATACCTGTGCTATAGGGTCACTATGAGTTGCAATCAACTCGACAGCAGTGGTTTCATTTTTTTTTTTTTTTTTTGCCTTGGAACTATTTTTCTGGAGGACACTCCCTGGCCCTGCCACCCTCCCCATTTGTCCTAATCTTTAAAGCCTGGCCCCAGCTCCACCTCCTCCAGGAAGTCTGCCTGGATAGCCCCATTTGTCAGAGATTCACTCCTTCAAATGAGCTCCTACAGAATAGCCAGTCTCTCAAAATGTCTGTGATGTGGCTGCCTCACAGCCGTGAGCTCCTCACACCTGCCTGAGTCACCTACCTAATCTCATATGCTCTGGAGTCCACTGCCCCTGGAGTGAGCACTGGCTCTACCACTGCTGCACTCCGAGCCCTTAGGCAAGTCACTTCAGCTGTCTGGGCCTCAATTTCCTCACCTGTGAAATGGGCAAATGCCTACTTACCTCCTACGACTGACACAAGATGAAATGGGATTAGACAGGTCATGTGCTTTGCACAATTCCTGGCACCTAATAATCAAAAACCAAACCCACTGCCATGGAGTCGATTCTGACTCATACTGACCCTATAGGACAGAGTAGAACTGCCTGATAGAGTTTCCAAGGAGCGCCTGGTGGATTTGAACTGCCAACCTCCTGGTTAGCAGCCGTAGCACTCAACCACTACGCCACCAGGTTTTCCGGCACCTAATAAGCACCAGATAAATAGTGGCTGATATTATTATCATTATTACTTTAAAACAACAGCCCCACTTCCTCACTCCCTTGGTTATTGCCTCCACTACCTCTGGCCTGGACCAGCCACCTCACTGATCCTCCTGCCTACTGTCCCTCCACCCATCCAGTAGACAGAGGGCGCCTTCTCAAACCACCTGGGTTCAAACCCAACAAATCGAGGCTTAAGGAAATAAGGTCAAGTTTTCTCACGTAAGAAGCTGTCTGGAGGAGGGCAGTGCAGGCCTGGCACAGCTGCCCAGTGGTGCCATCTTCGTTTTAGACCACGAGTATTGTCAAATGAGATAACAAAGTACAAGAGAGAGGGTGAGGGGGCTCCTGCAATGGAATGAAGGTAAGGTGCTACTCCTACAGGCACGTACGCACTAGGCTTTCTGGAAAAATATACAGGAGCCTAGTCACAGGGGACTAGGTGGCAGGGAAACTGACTTTTCCCTCTTTCCTTTTAAAGTGTCACCTACATGTATAACCCTTTCTCAGTGCATAAGTAAAAATGAAAATAAATGAGGAAAAAATCAAAGCTGGCAGCAGAATTCCTTGGGGAGAGGAACAGTCTTTAGTTTGAGCAAGACGCCCTAGTGGGTGGTTCAGTGTGAGACCATGAGATCAATCAGCAGAAGGAAGGAGTATGAATTTCCACAGAAGGCAGGAGCTGTGGGTGTGAGCAGAGAGACAGGAACATTTCGGGTGGGGTGGCGAACAGTGAGGAAGCCCAGCCAGCAGTGGATGGGGTCAAAGGCTGAAATCCCGCCACGTCCAGTGGTCAAAGTAAGTTGTTTGCTGAGCTCTGAGGTGCCACTATAACTCACCAAGCAGCGCACCCAGTCTTCAGTCTAGCATGTGGTGTAGTATCTAAAGGTGGAACTCCTGGTGCCAGGCTGTGTGGGTTCAAATCCTGCCTCCACCACTCTAGCTGTGCTACCATCCACAAGTGACTTCTCCTCTCTGAGCCTCGGTTTCCTCAACTGTAAAATGGGGCCAGTGAGAGTGCCCACCTCCATAGCAGTGCCTGCTGCATGGTAAACATGCAGGAAATATTAGCGGTTGTGCTTAATCCCACCTTGCTTTGTGTGTGGCACTGCAATGAAAAAAAAAAAAAAAAAAAGGCAGGTAGGGTCCATTTCTGAAGTGGATGGAGAGAAAGAGACAAAGATGCCAGAGAGAGAGAGCTGAGAGGAAGGAAAAGACCCAAGGGAGAGAGGGCTGGGAGCGTGAGCTCAGGAGGTCAAGGACAAGCCTGGCTTCCTCACAGCCGTGCTCCCAGTGCCTGGCATTGAAGTAGGGACTCAGTAAGTTGCTGAATGAATGGATGAGAGAATCACGAGCATCTCTCCATGGCTTCAGATATCAAACAGTCGTCCCAGGGACACTTCTGGTGGGCAGGGCTTCAGGATCAGGTCCCTGCCCCCCCCACCTCACCTGCCTCCCTCTGTTAAAGTGCCCCTACACCACTAAGCGATGCCCACAACTCACCACACTCTCCTGCCCCATGCCCTCCCCCATGCTGTTCCTACTGCCTGGCGGTGCCCTCCTCCTCACCCTTCAAAGCTAGCTGGAACATGCCCACCTCTGGGAGGCCCGTCAGGACTCCATCGCTCTCTCCTCCGGTCTTCGCAACCCTTTGAACATACCTCAACCTAACTACCTATCCTGTATTCCAGTTATGGGGTCTGTGTTGGTTTCTCCCGCTGGGCTGGGAGCACCCTGAGCGCAGGAACCATTGGGTGATTCACCTGTGTCCCCAGGATCTCCCAGCCATGCAGATGTAGGAGCTTCTGAATGGTGTTGTATGAATGAATGAATAAATGAATTAACTTCACCCTTCTGATGTGCATTCAGGGGATTGGGGTTCGTGACTATGCTGGGGGCCTCTCCCTGCTCCACTGCCCCCTGACAGGCCCTTCTGTCTGACTGAAACACACACACACACACTCTCTCGCACATACACACAATATCTCTCATTATCTCACACACACGCACACACACACTCTCACACACATGCACACAATCTCACACACACACGTGCAAAATCTCACACACACACAATCTCGTTCTCTCTCACACACATGCACACAATCTCACACATACACACTCTCTCACACATACAATCTGTCTCTCGCACGCACACACACTCACACACATGCACACAATCTCTCTCTCACACACACACTCTCACACACAATCTGTCTCACACACACACACAATCTCTCACACACACTCACACATACACACAATCTCTGTCTCTCACACACACTCACACACATCCACACAGTCTCTCACACACACACACACACTCTCACACATACAATCTCTCTCGTTCTCTCTCATACACACACACTGTCACACACATGCACACAATCTCTCTCTCACACACACGCACACCCCCATTTTCCCCACCCAAGCCTGCCCTGAGACTTACAGGCCACCTTCTCGGCATGGGTCAGCTCGGTCCAACTGCCCTTCTCCTTCTCCTTCAGGGCCCGCTGCTCGGTGCTGAGCTCTGTGCAGAAGGGCTCATCTGGCATTGGGTAGGAGCGCTCGGCGTAGTAGCTGGTGTAGGGGGGCATCTTCCCCTCACCCTGGGCTGTGGGTACAAGGTAGGGAGCTGAGTCCAGGCTGCTCCTGGTACACCCTATCTCTAACCATGCTATTCCTAAAGAGGGCCACATTTACTGAGCACTTCACTGTCTGCCAGGAAGCAGTCTAAGGCCTCCAGGTGTGTTCATTCATTTTACTCCCTATCACTCCAGGTGAGACTGTTACCCCATTATACTGACCAAGAAACTGAGTAGTTGAGTGACTTGCTGAAATTCACAGAACTGGAAGGGGCAGGGCCAGGGCTAAGCCCCCAACGGCTCCCTATGCGTCTTCAGGGTACCTGGAACAAGGCCGGGCACTAGGGTGGGGGGTGGTCTCAATAAAGGTTTCCCTGTTTATCCACATCAGAGATGCCCATAAAGAGCCTTGTCAGGTGGCATTGGAACTATCTTGGGCAAGGAGTCCTAGCTGTTTTCATATCTAGCTCTCTGGGCCTCAGTTTGTCCATCTGAGAAACGGAGATAAGGGTACAGCACCCACCTCACAGGGTTGTTGTGACATTTAAGTATGTTAATCAGAAATGAGGCACATAGCAAAGGCTCAGTAAGTGTTATCATTATTATTATTCCCTTGAGAGTCAGTGAGGCCCTCCTACTATCTGGCTAAAGCCTCTCCTGCTTTAGGCCTCTTTCTTCTGAGGAGCACTGACATCATGGTTTGGAAAGGAGGATTCAGGGTCCAAGGTTCTGTCAACTCCCTCCACCTCAGGACACAAGGGCCTTGGGGGCCTGAGATTTGAGGGTCAGGCCCTGAGGAAGCTTGAATGGAGGGGTTGTTGTCTGCTTACCCTGCAGGCTCCATTTTCTGGAGGAACTTGGCTTTGGTCCAAGGAATGGGATTGTGGGAAGGGTTTGGGGGCAGTCACTGGGTGGCATGGAAGGGGCAGCATGCAGACAGGACCCATGTGCCCTGCCCCTGGAGTTCCGGTGGGAGGGGCCTGGGTCTTACCAGTGCCTCCTGGGCTGTGTATCCCTCGCGTTCCAAGTCCTCCTTGTCTCAGCACCAGGCTCCAGGTGGCTCTGGACAGCATCTGGGTCATGAATGTGAATGAGTTCTGCCCCCAGGGCTCTCTGCCCCCCACGACTCAGGGCCCAAACTGTGAAACCTTCTTTCCCAGGTGTGTGTGTGCAGAAGTGTCCAAGAATTTCAAGGTCACCCTCATGTCCCTGATCTTTGTAATTTTCTCTGATATTCCCATGTGAGGAGATGGGTGTTCTAGCCATTCAGAGCCCCCTCCTGGGACCTCAGTTCACCATCTGAAAAGTGGGAGGAGGCCCAATTCTTGGGGCAGGGACTGAGAGTTTGGGGCTGGGGGCCTGGGTTCTGGTTCCAGCCCCAGCCCAGCCTAGGCTGCAGGCCCCCATCAGTTGCCTGCCCCCAGAAGAAACTGGGCCAGAGTCGGTGTAGCAAGGGGGAAGTCCTGGATCCACCTCCCTTCCCAGCAAGGCCATCTGCCAGGTCTCTGCCCAGAAGGTCTGGTTCCCACCTCTAATTGGCTGCCTACGTGCTGGAGAGCCTGCTTAGCTGGATCTGGTGCGGGAGGAGGACAGGCTGAGCCCAGCCCCCCTAGCCCCCAGGGAAGACGAAGGGGCCAGCATGGGGGGGGGGGGTGCAGCGGGGACCAAACCGGGTTGGGAAGAGGGAAAGAAGCGCACATCTGGGGAGAGGAATGGGGCATCTCACTTCTAGAAGAGAGAGGGGCCCCCACATCTGGGGAGAGAGAGGGACGCCCAATAACCAGAGAGTGGGAGGGGCGCCCCACATCTGGGGAGGAGGAGGAATAATCTACATTTGGGGAAAGAGACAGGACCCCATATGCGGACAGAGGATAACCCCAAGGAGTCCCTAACTCTGACCTACCAGAAGCCCCTCTCCCAGGGCAGTGACCACAGGGGCCTGATGAGGTGGCGGAGGCCGGGGTCCAAGTCGAGGTCTCCACCCGTCGGGGCTGGACAGCTGGGGCTCTCTCACCCCCCCACTCACTCACCTCACAGCCTTGGCGCCAGCGGCCAGCAACCTCAGTCTTCGGAGCGAGTAACGGAGAAAGGGCTGCGGAGGGACCTGAGCGCAGCGCCAGCCCTTGGGCCCGCCCCACAGCTTTCCCCAGGGACGCCGCCGCGTGGGAACGTCCTGCCTCGTCTCGGCGTGGGAGCGCCCAACCCGCGCCCCTGGGGGCCACAGCCTGGGGAGATGGACTGCAGAGCAACTCCCCACCTCAGTTCCCCCATCCACGGGGCTCCTGCCTCTGGAGACCCATAGCTGACAGCGCCTGAGTCCCGGCTCTGTGTGTCCCAGTGGTCCCAGCCCTCTGAGATGAGCAGTCCCAGAAGCAGGGTCTCCCCGCCTCCACACCTTTGCTCATTGCTGCTCCCTCTGCCTGGAATGCTCTCTTTCAGCCTTTGCAGACCCAAGTCTTCCAGCCCATGCCCAAATGCCTCCTCCTCCAGGAAGCCTTCAAGGATTTGGGAGTTGGCCTGTGATGTACCTCCCCCCATACCAAGTGAGAGAACTCCTGCTGGGGCTCAAACTTTTGCTGTGTGACCTCCAACCAAGAGCTTAAGGTCTCTGAGGCCCTGTTTTTATTTCTAAGAAGGAAGCTAATAATAGTTCCTACCTCACAGGGCTGCTGTAAAGACTGAATCAGTTAATAAGAAAGCATCAGACACATTTATTTGAGAATTATTTATTATGACCTATTGCAGCTGGGGAAGCCCTGGCGACACAGTGGTTAAGAGCTCGGCTGCTGACCAAAAGGTCAGCAGTTCAAATCCACCAGCCGTTCCTTGGAAACCCTATGGGGCAGTTCAACTCTGTTGTATTGGGTCGCTTTGAGTCAGAATCGACTCAACGGAAGTATGTTTGGTTTGTTTTTTTGGTATCACAGCTGGGAGTCCCTGGGTGGTACAAATGGTCCACGCTCGTGCTCAGCTGCTAACTGAAAGGTTGGAGGTTCGAGCCCACCCAGAGATGCCTGGGGAAAACAGCCTGGTGATCTACTTCTGAAATACCAGTTATTGAAAACCCCATGGAGCATGGTTCTACTCTGACACCCATGGGGTCACCATGAGTCAGAGTCAACTTGACAGCAGCTGGTACTGGTATTACAGTTGTCACTTATGTACTGAATGTCTGCTATTCATGTGGCTAAATGCTTGGGGATGTTGAGATCCAGACAGCCCCTGCCTTTACAGGGTGTACAGTCTAGTTCCAGGAGAAGGAATGGCTTGTGCAAAGGCCCGGAGGCAGGAAAACACGGGGTGTATTCAAAGAACATAAGGGAGGCCAGCTTGTCCAAAGTCTAACAAGGGAGGGAAATACTGGGGGGGGGGGGGGGGCGGGGAGAATATGGGGAGGGGCTGGACCACCAAGCAGGGCTTCATAGGCTTGGTGAAGATCTTGAATTTTAGTCTAAAGACAATGGGAGACCACTGAAGGTAGGCAGGGGAAATATGGCTAAATGGAGGAGAGCATGAGTTCAGTAAATGTGGTCTGGGATTGTGTTAGTACATTGATGGTGGACTGCTGGCTAAAAGCTTTGACTCTTCTGGCCTGGGGACCTGTACTTTCTAGATCTCACGGCTCTGGGCCCATGAGGTGTGCCCAGCTCGCACCCAGCCCTTTGCCCAGTGAGGCCACAGACCAACTCCAGCCATTTCTGGAGGGAGGGAGTTTAGTCTCTGGGGTAGAAGAGCCTGGAAGGACAGGAGCTCAGAGGAAGGGGCTGGAGGGATCCTATGTGGACGGGAGGCATATCACCTCCATTCTAGACCTCAGCAGGGACAGACACAGCCCTAAAAAGACCGCTTGGGAGTCTCCTGGATCTCCAAGAGACCCCCAGGTCTGAGGACTAGTTAGGCATGCTCAAGCACCCCATGGTGGCCTCTACCGGAAGCTGCCCCTTCCCTACGAAGGAAATTTCAGATTTGAGGGGCCTCAAGCCAAGAGGGGTAGCCCTGGTGGCCTAGTGGTTAAAAGCTATGGCTGCTAACCAAAAGGTCAACAGTTCGAATCCACCAGGTGCTCCTTGGAAACGCTATGGGGCAGTTCCTCTCTGTCCTATAGGGTCGCTATGAGTCGGAATCCACTCGACTGCAACGGGTTTGATTTGGTTTTAAGCCAAGAGGACCACCTTACTTCTTCAACACTGAGCAAGATGTCCTAAAGAGTAGACTATGGACAGAGGGCAGGGAAAAATCCCCTTCAGGCATTTGGGGAACTACCTACCTTTAGTCTTGCCAGATGTCTCCAGAGGCAGGCGGGCGCCCCCTGGAGGTGAGGAGGGTGTGACTGCACTGGAGTGAGTGTCCAGATGTATGGATGGGTTCTACCACTGCCTCCCTGGGCAGCCAAGCGGCTCCATTTCTGGGCCTCAGTTTCCTCATCTTTTCAGAGCCTCCCAAGGGAAGGCATTTGGGAAATGCAACCCTCTGTTCTTTCCTGCCCTTCCCCAGCCCCACCCCTGTGGGAACTCCAAGCCTCAGATGTGGGGCGATGCTGTGACAGAGAACATCTGTCTGGACGTCCATCCCCCAGGGCTACCGACGGCGCGGATGGACACCGGGGGCGGCTCACGGTTGATTTCCGTCAGTACGCCGCCTGCAGGACGATGCGGAGCAGTGTCTCCAAGTCCTGAACCTGGGAACAGACAGACTCTCCTATCTGGCAGGGGCCAAAGAGTGCTTTTCCCCAGGAGTGCTGATGGGCCCAAGAGGAGAGGAGGGCACTCACCGCGATGGGCCCTACATGTGAGTGCAGCAGGAACAGGCTGAGACCTGCAGACACAGGGAAGGGAGGTGAGAGGGATCTGTCCATTTCTCGCAGGCCCTGGGGCTCTGACTCCCAGTAAGACCCCTACAGAAAGAGACAGTTTGCCCTCACTTGGTCAGCTTCGGGAGCTCCCGAGGTGAGGTCCTACCCAGACCTAAGCCAGGGCCTCTGAATCCTGCTGACATGACCACCTCCCCCCCTGCAATTTAGGTGCTCAGCTTCATGCAAGACACACCTCCAGGAGAGAGAGAAGGGAACAGTGGGTAGGACTAAGATCGAGGCGCTGAGACTCACATGGAAACCCTGGTGGCGTAGTGGTTAAGTGCTACCGCTGCTAGCCAAGAGGTCAGCAGTCGAATCCGCTAGGCGCTCCTTGGAAGCTCTATTGCGCTGATCTACTCTGTCCAAAAAACTTTTTTTTCTTTACTCTGTCCTATAGGGTCGCTATGAGTCGGAATCGACTCGACGGCAGTGGGTTTTTTGGTTTTGGTTTGGGACTCACATGTAAGAGCGGGGCCAGGGGTCAGCAAGGAAACCGAGGCACCAACGTGGGGGGACCCACGTGTCTGTTGGTTAGCCTACTGTGGGGCCTTGCTGTTGCTGTGATGCTTGAAGCTATGCCACCAGTATTCAAATACCAGCAGGGTCACCCATGGCAGACAGGTTTCAGCTGAGTTCCAGACTAAGACAGACTAGAAAGTAGGACCTGAGAGTCTACTTCTGAAAAGAATTAGCCAGTGAAAACCTTATGAATAGCAGCGGAACATTGTCTGACATAGTGCCAGAAGATGAGCCATCAGCCTGGAAGGCACTAAAAAGACAACTAGGGAAGAGCTGCCTTCTCAAAGTAAAATCGACCTTAACGATGTGGATGGAGTCAAGCTTTTGGGATCTTCATTTACTGATGTGGCACAACTCCAAATAAGAAGAAATAGCTACAAACATCCACTAATAATCGGAACATGGAATGTATGAAGTATTAATCTAGGAAAATTGGAAATTGTCAAAAATGAAATGGAAAGAGGAGGCAGGACCAAGATGGTGGAGAAGTCAGGCACTTCTGGTGGTCCCTCTTACAACAAAGACCCAAAAAAACAAGTGAATCCATTATATATGACAAGCTAGGAGCCCTGAACATCAAAGGTAAAGTTGAGGAATCAGAAGGGGTGGCAGGGGCAGGGAGAGACGGTTCAGAAGCAGTAAGGAGTTGCCTGACCTGACCTGGCAGGAACTGGCACCCTGCCGCTCAGATCGGGGTTCAGTGAGGCAAGCAGTGGCACTCTGGACGTGTTTTCCACGTCAGGAGAGATCCAGCAGCACAGTCTGCTCCGGTCTAACCTACTGCGGATCAAAAAACACCCCATTTAGAAAGAACTTCTCTCCTTGCTCCCTCCAGGCTCTGCACGGGTCCCTGGCCAACTTCAGTGATTGCTGATTGCCACCTCCCCTGCTCAGGAAGTAGGGCCCATCAGGTGCCCTGAGCCATTCTCCTGTCCTGGGACAGGAAACAAATTAACAAACAGGAAAAAAATAATCTGCCAACTCCCCTAAGACAGGAACTCAGGGTAGGTACAGGTCCTTTGCCTAGGCACAGGCAAAAAGAGTCTGCAGACTTTGAATGCCTTTCACCCCTACATAGACCTGTGTGGGCCCATTTCTATAGCATAGGCCCTCATTAGCATAGTACCACAGGGTATATACCTGAAGCCTAACTTCACCGTATCAGTTATACAGTGGGGTGGCAAGCTTGTGACATTTGATACCGCTCTGCTGATTAAGCAGGGTCCTCGCCTTACCACATCAGGGGCCTGAGGACTGGTGGCTCCACCCACACTACCTAGCCACCTGTAACAGGGGTCCAAGAATAAGTGGTGCCTCCAGTCCTTACAACCGACAGCACTGGGTGCCCATAGTCCAGCTGCAAAACCCACCCACCTATCCACTCTAGGGAACAGGGACATGCTTTCCTTCCAGACACTCAGAGGCAGCCGTTTGCCCCCGCCTTGCTCAGCACGTGACCCCCTACTGCAGCCAGATACCTGTGCCTACTCCAATCACCCCTGCCCATCTAGGACTGTAGGTAAGAGCCTGCACCCCACACTTGGTGATCGACTATCTGGACACCTGATTTGTATCCATACCAGAAAATAATCAGACCCCTGGGCTCACATACCTAGTAACAAATCTAACCACCTGGTGACAGGACATTAGAACTTCAAACTAGCTCAAATGAGCAGCCTATTTGGGCATGTCAAGACAAAACAAAACAAGAAGCTAGGACACACAAGCAAACATAAAATAAATATAATAATTTATTGACGGCTCAGAGACAAAAGTCAATATCTAATCACATAATGAGGCAGACCATGATGGCCTCAGTAAGCTCCCAAAACAAAGGACCAAGAAATCTTCCAAAGAAAGAGAATTTCCTGGAATTACCAGAGGCAGAATACAAAAGATTAATATACAGAACTCTTCAAGAGATCAGGAAGGAGATCAGGCAAAATGTAGATCAAGCCAAGGAACACAGAGACAAAGCACTAGAGGAGCTTAAGCAGATTATAGAAGAGCACAATGACAAATTTAACAGGTTGCCAGAATCCATAGAGGGACAGCAAACAGAAATCCAGGAGATTAACAATAAAATTTCAGAATTAGACTACTCCATAGAAAGTCATAGGAGCAGAGTTGAGGCAATGGAAGCCAGAATTAGTGAGACTGAAGATAAAAATGAAATGGAATGCATAAACATCAATATCCTAGGAATTAGTAAGCTGAAATGGACTGGTATTGGCCATTTTGAATCAGACAATCATATGGTCTTGCTATGCCAGGAATGACAACTTGAACAGGAATGGTGTTGCATTCAGCATCAAAAAGAACATTTCAAGATCTATCCTGAAGTACAATGATGTCAGTGATAGGATAATATCCATATGCCCACAAGGAAGATCAGTTAGTACAACAGTTATTCAAATTTATGCACCAACCACTAAAGGCAAAGATGAAGAAATCGAAGATGTTTACCAACTTCTGAAGCCTGAAATTGATAGAACATGCAATCAAGATGCATTGGTAATTAACGGTGACTGGAATCAAAAGATGGAAACAAAGAAGAAGGATCAGCAGTTGGGAAATATGGCCTTGGTGATAGAATTGATGCCAGAGACTGCATGACAGAATTTTACAAGACCAAAGATTTCTTCATTGCAAATACCTTTTTTCACCAACATAAATGTCAACTATACATGTGGATCTCACCAGATGTAATACACAGGAATCAAATTGACTACACATGTGGAAAGAGATGATGGAAAAGCTCAATATCATCAGTGAGAACAAGGCCAGGCCATCGATTCCTCATATGCAAGTTCAAGTTGAAATCGAAGAAGTCTATGAGAGCCAAAGTATGACCTTGAGTGTATCCCACCTGAATTTAGAGACCATCTCAAGAATAGATTTGACTCGTTGAACGCTGATGACTGAAAACCAGACGAGTTGTGGAATGACATCAAGGACATGATATATGAAGAAAACAAGAGGTTATTAAAAAGAAAGAAAAGAGCAAAATGGATGTCAGAAGAGACTCTGAAACTTGCTCTTGAACATCAAGTAGCTAAAGCAAAAGGAAGAAATGATGAAGTAAAAGAGCTGAAGGAAAGATTTCAAAGGGCAGCTCGAGAAGACAAAGTATTATAAGGACATGTGCAAAAGACCTGGAGATAGAAAACCAAAAGGGAAGAACACAAGCAGCATTTCTCAAGCTAAAAGAACTTAAAAAAAAAAAAAAATTCAAGCCTTGAGTTGCAATGCTATGGGGAAAATATTAAATAACACAGGAACTATCAAAAGAAGATGGAAGGAATACACAGAGTCACTATACTAAAAAGAATCGGTCGAAGTTCAACCATTTCAGGACGTAGCATATCATCAGGAACCAACTGTACTGAAGGAAGAAGTCCAAGCTGCACAGAAGGCGCTGGCAAAACAAGGCTCCAGGAACTGACAGAACACCAGCTGAAATGTTTCAACCGTGCTGGAGGTGCTCACTCACCTATGCCAAGAAATATGGAAGACAGCTACCTGGCCAACCGACTGGAAGACATCCATATTTATGCCTATTCCCAAGAAAGGTGATCCAACCGAATGTGGAAATTATAGAACAATATCATTAATATCACATGCAAGTAAAATTTGCTGAAGATCATTCAAAAGTGGCTGCAGCAGTATATTGACAGGGAATTGCCAAAAATTCAAGCTAGATTCAGAAGAGGACGTGGCGTAAGGGATATCATTGCTGATAGCAGACTGGTGTTGACTGAAAGCAGAGAATAGCAGAAAGATGTTTACCTGTTTTATTCACTGTACAAAGGCTTTTGACTATGTAGATCATAACAAATTATGGATAACATTGTGAATAATGAGAATTCTAGAACATTTAATTGTGCTCGTGAGGAACCTGTACATAGATCAAGAGGCAGTCATTTGAACAGAACAAGGGGATACTGCATGGTTTACAATCAGGAAAGGTGTGCATCAGGGTTGTATCCTTTCACCATGCCTATTCAAACTGTATACTGAGCAAATAATCCAAGAGGCTGGACTATATGAAGAAGAACAGGGCATCAGGATTGGAGGAAGGCTCATTAACAACCTGCAATATGCAGATGACACAACCTTGCTTGCTGAAAGTGAAGACGACTTGAAGCACTGATGAAGATCAAAGACCACAGCCTTCAGTATGGATTACACCTCTCAACATAAAGAAAACACAAACCCTCACAACTGGACCAATAAGCAGAATCATGATAAATGGAGAAAAGACTGAAGTTGTAAAGGATTTCATTTTACTTGGATCCACAATCAACACCCATGGAAGCAGCAGTCAAGAAATCAAAAGACGCATTGCATTGGGGAAATCTGCTGCAAAAGACCTCTTTAAAGTGTTGAAAAGCAAAGCTCTTACCTTGAAGACTAAGGTGCGCCTGACCCAAGCCATGGTGTTTTCAGTCACCTCTTATACGTGCAAAAACTGGACGATGAATAAGGAAGACCGAAGAAGAATCGATGCCTTTGAATTGTGCTGTTGGCGAAGAGTATTGAATATACCATGCACAGCCAAAAAAATGAACAAGCCTGTCTTTTAAGAAGTGCAGCCAGAATGCTCCTTAGAGGCAAGGATGGCGAGACTGCGTCTCACATACTTTGGACATGTTGTCAGGAGGGATCAGTCCCTAGAGAAGAACATCATGCTTGGTAAAGGAGAGGGCCATCGAAAAAGAGAAAGATCCTCAATGAGATTGACACAGTGGCTGCAACAATGGGTTCAAGCATTACAATGATTGTGAGAATGGCCCAGGACAGGCATTATTTCCTACTGTTGTTCATAGGGTTGCTATGAGTAGGAACTGGCTTGAGGACACCTAACAACAAGATAGTGGGGCCAGCTGGGTGGGAGCGTGCTGGTGAACAGAGCGGGTGTGGTCTGGGCAGGAGGGTGAGGCCTACCCCGCTCACCAGCAGGAATGCAGGCTCTGCCAACCCTGCGGGGGCGCAGTGATTAAGGAGCATTGAGGCTTGCAGGGCGACAGGCAGCGTCAGCCTGAGGGTGCCTGGGCAGGCTCAGGAAAACACGTACAAAGACCCGCGGCTACAGAGGCGAGTCTGGGAAGAGCCTCTGCTACAGTGGCCTGGCCAGCCAGGTCAAAACCAGGGCTGTCCCAGGGCTGCCAAGGTGACCCGCTAGTATCGAGTTGCCCCGCCTCGACCCGCCAGGAAGACAGATCTCGCAGTGCGACCAGGGGTGGGTGGATACCGGTGGCTGAATTTCACTGGGCTCGGACAGGGCAGGTGGCTTGGCAGATGGAAACCTCCTTCGGACCCGCCTGATCTCTCTGCACCTCTCCCCTACCTCCTCAGGGCAGACACCAGGGGAAGGGGGGCGCTGAGAGAGGGTCAGGAGGTGGCGGCCCGGGCAGCGACCGCAACCCGTCCCTCGCCTCCGACACGAAGTCTCCAAGCTGCGGAAATTCAGCTGGAAGAATTCCTTGGGGAGCTGATACCGACGGCTTACGGACACACCACCTTTGGGGCCGGCCTCTCTGGATGTCTTTCACTACCCTCTAGGCCCGCCCCTGAGACGTCAATCCTCTCGTCCCACCCTCAGGCGGCCTCTCATTCCTGCTCCGGCCGCCAGGTTTATCACTCCTGTTACGTCAATTGTGAGGATGACGCAGGACCCGGCAGTGTTTCATTCTGTTGTACACAGGGTCGCTATAAGTCGGAACCCACTCGAGGGCATCTAACAACAACAACAACGTCACGCCCGTCCCTGCGTCTCCTCCCTCCTTCCCTGGCCTCGAGCTGCCGCCCATCTCTCCCCGCCCCTCTGTCGTCACTCTGTCCCTCGCTGCCGGGCCCCACCTGGTAGTCCGGCTTTCAGCCATTTCCCACCCCCACCCCTTCTCTGTCCGCTTTCTTTCCTCTGGCCCCACCCAGCACGTCCTACCTTCCTAGCTCGGCCCTATCCCTGGCCTAGCCCTCACCCTAAAAGGCTCCTTCCCAGCCGCTCTAGCTGCGACCCGCCCTAGGCCGGTCCGGAGCTCGGGCACCGGCTTCACAAGTCTCAGTGAGCCCACGCCTGGGCCCCGACCACGCTCTTTCGATCATCTCTGGTCCCACCCCTGGAGGGTGACCGCCTGTCCCCGCCCAGCCCTACCCTCACTGACGCTCATCCCGGGCTCCAGCCCCGCCACCTGGCGCCAGCCGCGCCCCACTCTGTCAGTCGCTCAAGCCCGCCCCCACAGGGCACACCTGCCTTTCCCTAGATCCTCCTCGCCTTCACAGGTCACGCTCACGCCTCACTTTCCTCGCCTCATCCTCGGGATCACCTGAGCCTGACCTCCACAGTCACACTCACTTTTCTGAATACGCCCCTTCCACCATGTCTGTCTCCTGGCCCTACCCCTCGGGTTCTGCACCCCCATCTTTGTTAGCCTCCATAAACCAGACATTTGCCGCTGGTGCTGGTCCTGCCGGCCACACCTCCCGTTCCCCCAGGCTGCACTCCTCCAGCCTCACGGGTCCGAGTTTCGCCGCTGCCGGGTTAGTCACAACAGCCCGGTCCCTCCCTACGGTCACTCCTCTACTGCCCACCCGGCCACGGCCCCGCCCCGCCTGCTGGGTATGGTATTGGTCAGAACTTGCTAAGGTGGAATCCCCGGGCCTGGGTCCTCAGGCATCGCCTCCTTGGTCAGTAATAATCGTAATCCCTTCCCGGGGATTCATCTGGGCAAATATGCACAAATGCCATGCAAGGCTCTCGCTCCCACCCTCCGCAGCTAATATCAGAGGCGGTAGAGCTTGGTCCCCAGGAGACCCAGGTCCGGTATTCTAGTCCCAGCTCCACCCTCGGCTGGTTTCAATCCCTCACTCATTCTTTCCCCCCAAAAGACTCTTTTCTCCGTCCCTGTAATGCGAGTCACATCCAGACCCTGCTTAGAGGTTGTGAGGTATGATGGTCTGAGATGGAACGAGTCTATGGCATGGGGTGGGCATCACCCTGAGGTCCAGCTTAATGCTCTGCTCTGACCAGCTGCCTTCACCAGGAAATAGACCAACTGGCAATGGGGCTGAGACGGTGGGATTTTGAGGGTGCAAGGCCCAAATCAGTCCTGGGGCAGGCACCGCTCCCTTCAGACTCTTCTCTGGCGCTCCACTCTAGCTTGAAATGGTCTACAGTTTTTGTTCAAGGTCTTCCAGGGCCTTCTGCACCTGCAGGCCCAACTGGGGCACCCAGGGCAAGGTGTAAGGATCACGACCCCTCCTCCATCCCAGCTGAGCCTCCAGACCTGGGCTCCTCTCTTTGGCCACAGACACTCTAGGACACAACTGGGGTGAGTATGGGGAAATGGCTCCCCAATGTGGCCCACATCCTGCCCTGTGTGGGGATAGCCTCATGGTCTCCTTGAGCCCTCACTGGCTCCCACTGCCCTCCACACATTGAAACACACGCCACTCTTGCCCATAGCAAGGCCTTTGTAACTGCTTTTCCCTCTGCTGGAACACTTTTCTCTCAAGGGAAAGACTCATTTACTCCCACTCACCTGTTTCCATGTGAGAAGATTTACCAGAGCAACACACCTGGTCTTTCACTCCAAGACCTAATCTACGCTCTACAAACAACTAGCAGTAAGTGTGGCTAACTGTATTCTCAAAGACAACCTCAACATTATCTCCCATTTTACATGCTTATTGTACAATGTGGTCTTGACACTCCTCCCATTAAGTAGTGGGATCTAAGTTCCCATTCCTTGAACCTGGGTGTGCCTTTGTGACAGCCTTAAACAGTAGAATATGTTTTACTAATAAGCGATTTTGATTGGAATTGCATTGAATTTATAGATCAATTTGGGAACAACTGACAATATTGAGTCTTCTAATCCATGAACGTGGTATACCTCTCTATTTATGTAGGTATTCTTTGATTTCTTTCATCAGCATTCTATAGTTTTCAGGATAATTATCCTGCAAATATTTTGTTAAAGTTACACCTAACTATTTAATTTTTGTTGGTGCTATTGTAAATGATATGTTTTAAAATTTCAATTTCTGATTGTTTATTGCTATTACATATAAGGAAATCCTGGTGGGGAAGTGGTTAAAAGCTACTGCTGCTAATAAAAGGTCAGCAGTTTGAATCCGACAGGCACTCCTTAGAAACTCTATGGGGCAGTTCTACTTTGTCCTGTAGGGTCGCTATGAGTTGGAACTGACTTGATGGCAAAGGGTTTGGTTTTTTGGGTTTTTTGTATTATACATAAAATGCAACTGATTATTTTGTATATTGACCTTGTATCCTATGACCCTGCTAAATCCATTCATTATTTCTAGGATTTTTCTTTGTAAATTATTTGGGATTTTCTACATAGACTATCATGTTATCTGTGAATACAATTTTTTTTTTTTCCAAATCTAAATTCCTTTATTATTATTTTACCCTTATTTCCCTGGGTAAAATCTCCAGTACACTGTTGAATAGCAGTGGTGAGAACAGTCATCCTTGCCTTGTTTCTGAGCTTACAGGAAAAATCTTTAGTCTTTCACCATTAAGTATTATGCCAGCTGTAGGTCTTTTTTTTTTTTTTTTTAAATAATATGTACTGTGTTTTCAGTAAACCTTTACACAGCAAATTAAATTCCCATTTAACAATTTCGACACAAGTTGTTCAGTGACACTAGTTACGTTTTTCACAATGTGTCAGCATTCTCTTTAATTGCTTCTGGTTGTTCCTTTTCCAGAACTCTAGTTTCCCTGCCAGAGAAACCCTAGTGGTGTAGTGGTTAAGTGCTATGGCTGCTAACCGAAAAGTTGGCAGTTCAAATCCACCAAGCACTCCTTGGAAACTCTATGGGGGCAGTTCTACTCTGTCCTATAGGGTTGCTACAAGTCAGAAGCGACTGGATGGCAACGGGCTTGGGTTTTTTTTTTTTTTTTTGGTTTAGTTTTCCTGCCCTCTTAAAAAATTTTTTTTTTTTATCTTCTTATCTTTGTTTTAGAGTAATTGTTGACCTTTTGGTCTCATATAGTTGTTTTTTTTTTAAGAATATACACAGCAAAGCATACACCAATTCAACAGTTTCTATATGTACAATTCAGTCATATTGATTACATTCTTTGAGTTGTGCAATCATTCTCACCCTCCTTTTCTGAGTTGTTGCTCCCCCTTAACATAAATTCACTGCCTGTTAAGGTTCCTATCTAATCTTTCCAAGTGTCAATTTGACCCCATATTGATAGTTCCAAAAACAGCATAATGCTCAAAGCAGACATTTCTTACTAGTTAAGCTAAATTACTGTTTGGTTTTAAGAAGACTTCAGGGAATATTTTTGGTTTGAGGTTTAAGGATTATCTCAAGGCAATAGTTTCAAGGGTCCATCCAAACTTCATGGCTCCAGGAGGTCTGAAGTCCATGAGAATTTGAAATGCTGTTCTGCATCTTACCCCTTTTAATAGGAATTTGTCTATGGAATCTTTGATCAGAATGTTCAGTAGTGGTAGCCAGGCACCATCCAGGTCTTCTGGTCTCATAGCAAAAGAGACAGTTACTCATGGACAAAATAAGCCCCACATTCCATTTCCTCCTCCTACTCCTGACTCTCCTGCCTCTGTTGCTCCAGGAGAAGAGACGAATTGTGATTTGGATGGCCATTTGCAAGGTTTTAAGACCCCAGGAACTACACAACAAACTAGGAGGTACAACAGAAGCACTAACCACTTTATTAGGCCAATTAACTGGGATGTCCCATGAAACCATGACCCCAAACCTCCAATTTAAGGAGCCAAACCCCATGAGGTGTTTGGTTGTACATAAGCAGCCTCAGCAGCTACTCTTTTTTTTTTTTTTTTTGTAAATATGTCTATCATACAACTTTTACCAATTCAATTTTGTACAGATATACAATATTAACAGCACTTACAATAAGCAGCTCTGCAACCCTACCATTAATCAGTGTGATTTTTCATCACCATAAACCAAAGCTCACTACTTCATAAGCAATAATCCCCCTTTCTCCCTCTCTCCCACTCCTGGTAATATAGATTTTTTTTTTTAATGGAGCACCATACTCAGAGATACTATCCTTTGTTTTGTGTTCCAATCTGTTATTTCACTAAAAGATGACATCAAGGGATAGTTTTGGTTCAAGTTTTTTTTTTTTTTAATTAATTTTTATTGTGCTTTAAGTGAAAGTTTACAAATCAGGAGAGTCTCTCATACAAAAATTTACATACACCTTGCTATACATTCCTAATTGCCCCCCCACAATGAGACAGCACAGCTCTTCCCTCCACTCTCTCTCCTCATGTCCATTCAGGTAGCATCTAGCCCCCTCTGCCCTCTCATCTCCCCTCCAGACAGGAGATGCCAACATAGTCTCATGTGTCTACTTGATCCAAGAAGCTCATTCTTCACCAGTATCATTTTCCATCCCATATTCCAGTCTAATCCCTGTCTGAAGAGTTGGCTTTGGGAATGGTTCCTGTCTCAGGCTAACCGAAGGTCTGGGGACCATAACCTCTGGGGTCCTTCCAGTCCCAGTCTGACCATTAAGTCTCATCTTTTTTTTTTTTTTTTTAATTTTTATTGTGCTTTAAGTGAAAGCTTACAAATCAAGTCAGTCTCTCACACAAAAACCCATATACACCTTGCTACACACGCCCAATTTCTCTCCCCCTAATGAGACAGCCTGCTCTTTCCCTCCACTCTCTCTTTTCGTGTCTATTTTGCCAGCTTCTAACCTCCCCCCACCCTCTCATCTCCCCTCCAGGCAGGAGATACCAACATAGCCTCAAGTGTCCACCTGATCCAAGAAGCTCACTCCTCACCAGCATCCCTCTCCAATCCATTGCCCAGTCCAATCCATGTCTGAAGAGTTGGCTTCAGGAATGCTTCCTGTCCTGGGCCAACAGAAGGTCTGGGGGCCATGACCACCGGGGTCCTTCTAGTCTCAGTCAGACCATTAAGTTTGGTCTTATGAGAATTTGGGGTCTGCATCCCACTGATCTTTGGCTCCCTCTGTTGTGTTCCCTGTCAGGGCAGTCATCGGTTGTAGCCAGGCACCATCTAGTTCTGGTCTCAGGGTGATGTATTCTCTGGTTCATGTGGCCCTTTCTGTCTCTTGGGCTTGTAATTGCCTTGTGTCCTTGGCGTTCTTCATTCTCCTTTGATCCAGGTGGGTTGAAGGTCTCGTCTTTTTACAAGAATTTGGGGTCTGCATTCCCCTGCTCTCCTGCTCCCTTGGCGGTTCTCCATTGTGTTCCCTGTCAGGGCAGTCATCGGTTGTGGTCGGGCACCATCCAGTTCTTCTGGTCTCAGGCCGATGTAGTCTCTGGTTTATGTAGTCCTTTCTGTCTCTTAGGCTCATAATTACCTTGTGTCTTTGGTGTTCATTCTTCCTTGCTCCAGGTGGGTTGAGACCAATTGATGAATCTTAGATGGCCACTTGCTAGCGTTTAAGACCCCAGACACCACTCTCCAAAGTGGGATGCAGAATGTTTTCTTAATAGATTTTATTATGCCAATTGACTTAGATGTCCCCTGAATCAGTTCAAGGTTTAAAGAGTATCTCTGGGCCATAGTCTCAGGGAGTCCTCAAGTCTCAACTAGTCCCGTAAGTCTGGACTTTTTAAGAATTTGAGTTTTATTCTGTGTTTTTCTCCCACTGTATCAGCATCCCTGATCAGAACAGTTGGTAGTGGTAGCCAGGTACCATATAGTTCTTGCGGTGTCAAGGTAGATGAGGCCATCGCTCGTGAAGGCTATTAGCCCTGCAGACTAGTTTCTTCTTTGAGATTTTGGTTTCCTTCTTTCTCTTTTGCTCCTAACAAGTAGAGACTAATAGTTGTATCTTAGACCAGCTGTATATTTTCGTAGATGCCATTTATTAGGTTAAGGAAGTTTCTTTCTGTTCTTAGTTTACTAAGAGGTTTTTGTTTTTTTTTTTAATATAAATGGATATGGAATTTTGTCAAATGATTTGCCTGCTTATAATGAGATCATCACATGGTTTTCCTACTTTAGTCTATGTGATGAATTACACTGATTGATTTTTGAATGTTGAATCAGCCTTGCATCTCTGGAATTTACCTCACTTGGTAGTGGTTATTCTTTTCTACATTACTAGATTCAATTTGCTTTTATTTTATTGAGAGGTTTTTCGGACTTGGTCTATGTTTTTCAGGAATATTTGTCCATGGTTTTCTTTTTTCCTAATGTCTTTTTCTGGTTTGTATATCAGGGTAATGCTGGCCTCATAAAATGAACTGGAAAGTGTTCCCTTCTATACTATTTTCTGGAAGAGGTTGTGTAGAATTGGAATTCTTTCTTAAATATTTGGTAGAATTTGGTAGTGAGACTGTCCTGGAGTTTTCTTTCTCAGAAGGTTTTAAACTAGGAATTCACTTCTTTAATATATATAGGACTATCCAGATTATCTATTTCTTCTTGGATGAGTTTTGGTAGTTTGTATATTTCAAGGAATTGGTTTATTTAATCTAAGTTGTCTAATTTGTGGGTACAGAGTTGCTAGTAGGATTCCATTATTACCTTTGTAATGATTATAGGGGCAATAGTTACGTACCCACTTTCATCCCTGATATTGGTAATTTGTGTCTTCTCCTTTTTTCCTCGATCAATCTGACTAGAGATTTATCAATTTTATTGATTTTTTCCAAAAAACCAACTTTTGGTTTCATTTAATTTCTTTCTATTGTTTTTTTGTTTTCAATATCACTGATTTCTGTTCTTTATTCTTTCTTTCTACTTGCCTTGGCTTAATTCGCTCTTCCTTTTCAAGTTTCTAAAGGTGGAAGCTTGTATTGTTGATTTGAGACCTTTATTATTTTCTAATATAAGCATTTAAAGCTATAAAACTTTCTCTTAGCTCTCTTTTAGCTGCATTTCACAAATTTTCATATATTGTACATTAATTTTCATTCAGTTCAAAGTATTTTCTAACTTATCTTGAGACTTCTCTGATCCATGGGTTATTTAGAAGTGTATTGTTTAGTTTACAAATATTTGGGGATTTTCCAGCTATCTTTCAGTTCTTGATTTCTAGTTTAATGCAGTTGTGATCAGAGAACACACTTTGTATGATTTAAATTTGTAAACATTTGTTAGGGACTTTTTTATGGCCCAGAATGTGGTCTGTCTTGGTGATCTTCCCATGTCAACTGTACATTTTCTGATTGCCTTAGGTTAAAGCCAGAAGATAAAGGAAAAAACTTACCAGGAAACTCACCACTGCTCTACTGGTTGTTCTTCAAGTTTGGACTTCCCATCTCAATCTGCTTGCTATCATTTATGTCTCACAGTCCTTAAATAGTTGCTTTTTGTTACTTGTTGAGAGTTTTTAGTTGTAATCACTGGGATAGGCTACAGCAGCCTTACTCTAGCTTGGCTCTCAGTATCTTTTTTTTTTTTTTTATAATTTTAGATTTACAAAAGAGTTGCAAAAATAGTACAGTGTTCCTGTATGCCCTTCACCCAGCTTCCTCTTTTGTTAACATCTTACATAAAGATGGAACACTTATCAAAACTAGGAAATTAACCTTGGCACATCATTATTAACTGAAGTACAGATGTTATATGGATTTCATCAGTTTTCCCACTAATATCCTTTTCCTATTCTGGGATCCAATCCAGGATCCCACATTACATTTACTTGTCACGTCTCCTTAATCTTCTCAGTCTGTAGCAGTTCCTCAGCCTTTCCTTGTTTCCCATGACTCTGACACTTTTGAAGAGCACCAGTCAGTTATTTTGTGGAATGTCTGTCAATTTGGGTTTGTCTGAGGGTTTCTTGTGATCAGATCGAGGTTATTGGGGAAAATATCAGAGAAGTGAGGTCGTGCCTTTCTCAGTGCATCCTATCAGGGGTACCTGATGTCAGTGTGTGTGACTAGTGGTGTTAACCCCGATCACTTGTCTAAGGTGGTATCTGCTGACTTTCGCCTCCGTAAGCTTCCTATTTTACCCTTTGTAGTTATTAAATATTTTGAGGGAGATACTTTGAAAGTATGAAAATATTCTGTTCCTGCTTAAAGTTTAACCCACTTATTTTAGCATCCATTTCAAAAAAAAGAAAAGAAAACCAAACCTATTGCCATTGAGTTGATTCTGATTCACAGTGACCCTGAAGGACAGAGTAGAACTGCTCCATAGGGTTTCCAAGGAGCGGGCTGGTGGATTCGAACCGCTGATCTTTTGGTTTGCTGCCATATCTCTTAACCACTGCACCACCAGGGCAGTGCTTAATAGATTATAGTTATAAGGATGATGATGACCGTGAATTGGATCCCAGAAGAGCACTTGTCAGCCATGTACCCTGGAACTAATTATTTTCTCTTGGAGCCTCACATTTATTGTTCATAAAATGGGGTAATTATATGTCTGCCCTCACTGGGTTATGAAGGTTTTGAAATGAGATGCTGGCAGCAAAACACCCAGCTCATAGTAGGTGTCTTGGGATGGAGCTGTCACGTTACAGGACTGAATTGTGGGATAGAGGACTCTGTGTGCAGGGTGGGAAGTGGCAAGATGTGGCAAGGCAGTGCTCTGAGAGTGCTGGGTAGGAGTAGTCTTAGAGGAATACCTGCAATTGTCTGCCATCAAGAAGCTGGGGGAGGGGTTGTCCCTGGGTTCAGGAAGGGTGTCTAGAAAAATTTTCAAAGTGGCCCAGCTTTCTGGAAGAGATGACTTCAGATAACGCAGCCTTAGAAGACATCATCGGAAGGAACTTGGGGAAAGTGTGGTGGCTGGAACTCAGAAGGGAGGTCATGCAGTTAGGGGCTTACTAGAGGGGCCCTGATGCCGTGGTAGGCTTTGGTGACCACAGCCATGCTTCCAGGCCTGGAGACTGGGCTACCAGGGCATGGCAGGGGGCCTGGATGCCCCTTTTCCTAATGCAAAGGTGTCTGCAGGATTATTCCAGAAACCCTGCCTGGCTGGGTGAAAGGAGCAGGACCCTAGAGTGTGGTGCACGTACATCTATTCTTTCACTCTCTCACTGATTCAGCAAATATTTACTGAATCTCTGCATCAGGCTCTGTGCTAGGCAGTGGGGATATAGGAGAGAACAAAGCAGCTCATGGAGCCCCCAGTCCAGTGAAAGGAGACACAAGAAACAAGTAACCAAATAAACAGGATTGTTCTGGCTATATATTATTACCTAACAACCCCAAAACTTAGTGGGTTAAAACAACAGCCATTTTATTATATCTAATGGATTCTATGGGTCAGGAATCCAGGCAGGGCTTGGTTGGGCAATTCTTCCGCTCTCTGTGGCATCAACTGGGGTCACTCAGTGGGACTGAGCTGGCCAATGGGTGGGTCTTCATTCACATGTGGATGAGAGAAAGGCTGAGCTCGGCTGGAACTGTCAGCCAGAGCGCCTACACATGGCTTTTCCAGCATGGTGGTCTCAGGGTTGTCAGGTACGTTTCATGGTGGCTGCTTCCCCCAGAGCAAGCACCCCAAGAAAACCAGGCAGAGGCTGTATGACCTAGCTTTGGAAGTCACGTAGCCTCACTTGTGCCATCATCTGTTGGTCAGAGTAGTCACAAAAACCCACTCAGTTTCATAAGGAGGGGACACTGACCAATCTTTTGATGGCAGGAGTGTCAAAGAATTTGTGGCCATTTAAAAAAACTGTCACAAGGATAATAAGCTGTTGTAAGTACAACAGGTTCAGAAATGCTAAGAAACTCACCAAAGAACAATTACAAATGTGAATGGTGCTGAGGAGGAGATAAAAAACACATTGAAAGAGAGTGAATGGAGATGGGATAGTCAGATAAGACCTCGGAGGAGGTGACATTTGGCTGAAACCTAATGAAAAGGAGATTTGTGGGGTGTTGAGTTTCATGCAGCAGACACAGCACATGCAAAGGCCCCCAGTCAGGATGACTTGCTAATCCTCAAAATGGGAAGGAAGTATGTTCTCATTCCCCACCCCCAAAATCACCTCCTGGGCTATGACCTTAGCCTAGGAGGCCAGGGCTGAGGGACTATGGGCAAGTCATTTAACCTTTCTGGGCTTCCCTTTTTTTATCTTTACAACCAGAAGGTTGGGTTAAGTGGTATCTAAGGGACCTCCCAAGGAGCCCTGGTGGTACAATGGTTAAGCGCTTGGCTGCTAACTGAAAGGCCGGCAATTTGAACTCACTGGCCGCTCCATGGGAGAAAGATGTGGCAATCTGCTCCTGTAAAGATTATAAAAAAAATACAGACTAGGAAATTCTACGGGGCAGTTCTACTCTGTCATATAGGGTGGTTATGAGTCAGAATTGACTTAACAACATACAACAACGGCAACAACAAGGGATCTCCCAGTCAAACCCTCCTGCTAAATTTTAGAAGCCTCTAGTCCAACCCTGGTAGCATAGTGGTTAAGAGCTACGGCTGCTAACCAAAAGGTAGGCAGTTTGAATCCACCAGGTGCTCCTTGGAAACCATATGGGTCAGTTCCACTCTGTCGTATAGGGTTGCTATGAGTCGGAATCGACTCGACGGCGAAGGTTAAGTCCGACTTAGTAAAAAAAAAATTTTTCTAAATTTTATTTAGTTTATTGTTGTTGAGAATATACACAGCAAAACATACACCAATGCAACAGTTTCCACATGTACAATTTGGTGACATTGATTACATTCGTCGAGTTGTGCAACCATTCTCACCCTCCTTTTCTGAGTTGTTCCTCCTTCACTAAATAAACTCACTGACCTCTAAGGCTCCTATGTAATCTTTTAAGTTGTTGTTGTTGTCAATTTGATCCATATAGATAGTTCTTAAAAGAGCATAATGCTGAACGCAGACATTTTTTACTAGTTAGGCTAAACTATTTGGTTTTAAGATGACTTCAGGGGACATTTTTGCTTTAAGGTTTAAAGATGATCTCAGAGCAACAGTTTCAGGGGTTCAACCACTCTCCCTGGCTCCAGAATGTCTAGAGTCCATGAGAAATTGAAATTCTGTATTTTTCCCCTTTTGATCAGGATTCGGAATCTTTGATCAAAACGTTCAGTAATGGTAGGCAGGCACCATCCAGTTCTTCTGGTCTCATGGCAAAGGAGGCAGCTGTTCATGGAGGCAGTTAGCCACACATTCCATATCCTCCTTTTAGTCCTGACCTTTCTTTCTCTCTTGCTCGAGGTGGAGAGACCAACTATGCCTTGGACAGCTGCTTGGAAGCTTTAAAGACAGGGCCATGTTTCTCGCCAGCGCTAGAGCAGTTCCGGCTCTCCCCGGAAGAGGGCGCCAGTGACCAGAGGAAGGCCGGGGCCAGCACCGTCCGCAAGTGCTGGTGTATGAGGGTGCTCAACTGCCCTGCAGCTCTCCGGTCCACCCAGCTCTTCCCTGCCGCTAGCAGATCCCTGGGCCTTGAGCAAAAGAAAGAAACAGCACCCCAGCATCCCTAGACATAACTCTTCTCTGCCTCCTGTAGCAGTGCCTTTAAGCTGGGACCCTCCACATCCCCTCTGTGTATTCTGGAGTGAATCCAGGTTTTGTGAGGCCTCTAAGTAAAAAGCTTTCGCAAATTTTACAAAAACATATGATTATATGAACACATTGCTAGGGCCCTTTCCAGAGGAGGAGCCTTGAAACTTAAGTTTCAGGATAGGTCGACCTCAGGTTATAATATGCATATTTACGTATTTACTGCCTGTCTTCTTCTATTAGAATGTAAGCTCCAATAGGGCATGGATTTTTATATGAATTGTTATCTCCTGCAGCCCTGACTCCTGCACATAGTGGGAGCTTTATAACTATGTGTTGAGTGAGCTCATTGGGGCTGGTACAGCTTACCAGGTAGAGATGACGGTGGTCTGGCCTGGGGCTGGAGTGGATGGATTCAGGGTAATATCACTGAGTCCTCAACCCATTTTAAAGCTGGAGGTGCCGAGGGGTCAGGGCGGTGAAGCAAGCAGCCCAATTAGAACCTGGGTCTGCCTCCCTCGCTCCCCCTTGGCCTGCAGTTGCCTCCTTCCCCCCACTCCCCTTGCACAAGGGCCTGACGCAACCCTGCACCGGCCTGGGGCGCCCCTCTCCGGGGCAGCGCCAGGAAGGAGGCTTTGCAGGAGGCGATTTTGCAAGAGTGGGGCAGGAAGCGCCAGCTGGGCGGTTCCCGGAAAGATAAGGGCGCCCCCACCCCCGACGCTCCTCCTGGCCTTCAGATTTCCCCTTCCCTTCCCTTTCCCGGACAGCGGTGCCCGGACCCCGGTCCCAGCCTCGCCCAGCCCCGAGCGTGACTCACCTCCTTTCGCTCCTGGCAGCCAGGCTGGGATCTGAGGCACCGCCTGTCGCTGGGGCCTGCCACTGAGAAGCCACGCTGTAGGGGACCTCGGGTAGTGGGGGTGGGGGGCGTCTGGCGGGCAGCTTCTGAGGCTCAATAAAAGTGGCTGGCGTGAAAAAGGCACCTAGAGCTCCCAGAAGGCCAAGTGGGGGGTGCCCCAGCAGCACCCTCTATCAAACCAACTTTGAGGTCTGAGGTGACAAATTGGCTGGTCTAAGGGAGGGTGTGTGTGTGTGTTTGAAGCATCCTTGGCCCTTGGAGTGGGGGGCTCCAGAAATCTGCTCCTGGTGACTCCTGAGACCCCAGAGCAGAATCAGATCTTTCCACAGAGTTTGGTCCCCATCTGGTTCAAGACCTCTGCCTAGCTGTGTGACCATCCTCTCAGAAACAGGGTCTGGCCAAGGACCTCTTAGTGTAGAGAGCCTGGGCTATTTTCATCTTTTCAGATTCTAACCACACCAATCTCTTTGCCATCAAGTCAATTCCAGCTCATAGGAACCCTATAGGACAAAGAACTGCCCCATAGGGTTTCCAAGGCTGTAATCTTTAAAGAAGCAGACTACCACATGTGTCTTCCATGGAGTGGCCAGTATGTTCAAACCCATGACCTTTCAATTAGCAGTCGAGCACTTAATCACTGCGCCATGAGGGCTCCTTTTAAAAAATTCTAGTTACATTTAAAATTAAGCAATGCCAGAATGTGGGTTACAAAAATCATGATATGTGTTGTTTTGCATTTATAGTTTATGCATATGTCTATGTACATATATATTCGTATGTATGTATAAATATAGACTAGACGGCTGCCTTCGAATTGACTCAGACTCATGGTGTCCTTATGTATGACAGAAGGAAATGCTTCCTGGTCCTACATCATCCTCACAATTACATGTTCCAGTCCATCGTTGGGACTGTTGTGCAGTCCATCTCACTGAGGGTTTCTACCACTTCGATGGTCCTCTACTTCACCAAATGTGATGTTTTCCTCTAATAAGTGATCCCTCCAGATGACATGTCCAAAGCAAGCAAGCTGGACAGTGTCCTGTTGTGGTCCATTAGGTTTTTAATGGTTAATTTTCGGAAGTAGGTCACAAGGCCTTCTTAATCTGTTTTAGTCTGGAAGCTCCAGTGAAACCTGTCCACCATGGGTGACCCTGCTGGTAAATATCTGAGGTATGATTTCAGTTGGAGATAAGGTGAAAGACTACATTGAACACTCTCTGGGAACATGAGACCCCTTATAAGCCTGGTTTTTGATAAGCTGAGTCTATGTCCCAGTATGGCCTTGGATGG
Organism: Elephas maximus indicus; assembly: GCF_024166365.1. Taxonomy (NCBI): domain Eukaryota; kingdom Metazoa; phylum Chordata; class Mammalia; order Proboscidea; family Elephantidae; genus Elephas; species Elephas maximus. The sequence continues at coordinate 37,809,230 of NC_064843.1, forward strand.
GTCACCTCACCTCTTTGATGCCTCCCTTTTCTCATCTGATAAGTGGGAATAGCAATGGGCCCACCCTCCTTAAAGGGCTGTTGAGACAATCACCTTAGTAAGGGCTCAAAATGTTTTACTAAATGTCTACTAGGAGCTACCCATGGTGCTAAGTTTTTTATGTACACCGGTTCAATTGATCCTTGAGGTGGAGGTTGACTTTATTCTGAAGCCCATGGTCGGTCAAGACTAAATTCAGAGACTGGGTTCTACCTGACTCCCTACTAAAATGTTAGCTTATTATTATTACATTATTAAAATGACATATAATAGCACCACCCCATAGGGTTGTGAGGATTAAATGAGTTGATAGAGCTTAGTACAGTGTCTAGCACATAAAAGCGCTATATAAATGTTCAATAAAATAAAAAATACGCAGGTGTCTGGCCCACAGCCCTGGAGAGGCAGAGTCCAGTCCTCAGGAAACTTGGTTCTGTTGTTTCTCTGGGTCTCGTGGCCCAGGCCCCGAGGCACCCTGTCCAGAAGGGGTTAAGGTCCTAAAGATTTCCCAAGCAGCGGTTGAAAGGAGCAGGGTTTTGTGACAGACACACACACACAAACACACACAGCCTCTTTCCTCCCTCCCTCGGCGCGTCCTGGAGCCTCTTGTGCAAGCGGCGAGCGCCCGCCCGTTCCCAGGCCCGGCTGCAGCTGCGGGCGGAGGGGCAGGGCGGGGGCGGCGCGCTGTTTGTCTAGCGCGGCGGTGCCAAAGGCGGCGGGTCCCAGACAGCGCGGCGCCTCCGTACACCTGGGGATGCTCAGGTTAAATAGCTCCGCATTCCTCGGGCCCAGCTGATGGAAAAGCTCCCAGGCCGCCGCCGTGCCGGCCTCCAGATGGGCTGGGTCCGGGCCAAAGGGGAAAAGAGGGAAACGTGGAATCCAGAGTGCAACCGAATGGCGTTGGGGAGGTGGCCCAGGCCCCTGCCGCAGCCCCTTCCTCCCCTGGAAAAAGGCCCTACAGTGGAGGAGTACACGCGGGGGGCACGCCCACGTCCCCGTCGTGGGCTTGCAGACCGGACCCACGCGTGGGGCGGGGTGCACACGTGTGCCTCCGAGAACACTCCAAGGACGCACAGACCACAATTAATAACAATAATAATAATTTGTAACTATCAAACATTTCCTGTTAGGCACTGTGCTAAGCGTTTCACTTACTTGGTAAAAAGATCCTATGAGGTTAATTGTATAAAACGGCGGGAGAGAGGAAGAGGAGAGGAGGCAGCACGGGATGTAGGTTACCTACAAATACTGCGTTCTTTGATAAAGTCCGTAAATTGCTTGGGAGGGTGGTGGTATCTGGCTTAATGTTAAAAAATTAGAGTTCAATAAATGATATTATTTTGATCATGGCCTCTTTAGCCTGTTTCATCTGTTGTCAAAAAAAAAAAAACGGGCATCAAAATCCTACCTTTAACCCCACAGGGATCCTTTGGGTAAAGGGTTGAGCCTAGAGTCAGGCTCATGGCGCTAGTTGCTATTTTATTTATTGACAAAATGTAATAATCCTTGCTCTCTGGAAAAAGTTCTTGGCTCTTGCCAGAACTCCGTTTCCTCGTGTAGTACAAGGAAATCGACGTGGCAGGGATAGTTGGTGTCCCCCCCGGGCCTAACATTTGCCGAGACTTGGTATTTCCAACTTTTGAGGAAGGCTTTGCCTGAACACAGCTGCCTCAGGCCTTCTGCCTCCTTCTTCTACCAGCAGAGGTCCAGAAGGGCCCATCTGCAGGACAATTACACACATGGAAACCCTCATGCGTGGGGTTCTGTGGCCCCCAGATGCACAAACCCATCTATGGAGCTAGACCCATTAGGAGATGCCCGCAGCGCGCATTTAGGCAGAACACACAAGCCCAAACAGCTAGAGGTTGTGCACTTACTGCAGAACACACGTGCTCACATTCACCCTTCTGCATACACTTCTATGAGTATCCTCATCCACAATCCCAGGGCTGTACACCAACAGATGACCCAGCCCCAGAGGGGTAACAACCAGTTCACTCACGTCACACAGGCCCAGACACTCAAATGCACACCCCCATGAGTATGCACGCACACACATGTCCAGGCAGATAGGCCCTTGTCAATAGGCCCTTGTCAATGACAACTTTTTCCTGCTGAGGGGCTGGGTATGGGACCAGCCCACCCCTCCTCAGAGCCCACACAGGAACCCCGGGTGAGGGGAGGGGGGGAGAAGAAGGTTGAGCAGCTGGCAGCCAGGCCAGGGTGAGGGGCTGAGCTGGACCCAGAGCAGGTGGCCCAGCAGCTGGGCCCAGTCTGGCCTTGCCAACTTGCTCATTCACTTGGACAAGCTGGGAACCCTAGGGCAGCCTGGGTAAGGCACCTCCTACTGGGGAATGTGACCCTGGGCAAGTCCCTTCTCCCTTGGGTCTTGTTTCCCCCATCTTGGCAAGATAGCAGGTGGTCCACTGACCTGGTTCTCCAACTTAAATGGCGTGTTGAGTACTCCCCAAAGCCACAGGGAGACTTGGCAGGCTAATTTGCATTTTAACAACCTCCCCAGGTGACCCAGATGGCCCAAGGACCACTTTGAGAAATTCTAGAGGATTTAATTTTATGACACTGGGGAGCAGGGAAATGGCCAGTTATACGGGAAAGAATAGACTTTAAAAGACACCGGAAACGCTCATTCAGGTCGCTAAAAAAAAAAAAAAAGTCCAGATGTGGCCCTCCCCATTTCCCTCCCAGACACCAGCGGCAAGGGGGGGTCAGCGGCCAGCCCCCTAGCCCAGGGCCCTCCCCACTCAATTCAAGAAGACAACACAACTTTGTTATCATCTAAAGTGTTTAATTAAAAAAACACCCCCCCACAGAACTATTGTAAAACAATATTCTCAGTCGGTGATCATTGTAATATACAATACAAGCAATAAATTTCCTCAGAAATCTGAGAAGCACCAAACGTGACCATTTTTTAAAATGTCTGCTTTTCAAAAAATAGAAACACACGGGGCGGGAAATTCCATCTCCCCAACGAGTTCCGAGTCTCTGGTGGTTGACAGGCACGGGGGAAAGTTAGCCTGCCCTCTCCGGTCCCCCAGCCCTGGGCCCGACCCAGCAAGCACCGGAGAGCCGCCGATCTCAACCTGGTCCTCCTCTCCAGCTCCGGCGAGGCGCTTAGCGGGGGGACCAGAGAGCACGTCCCCTCTCGCCCTCCGGGGCTGGGGGTCCGCCGCTCCGAGGCGGCGCTTCAGCGACACAAGATGCGATCGTCCGCTGGGACACAGGCAGCCTGCGTAAACGAGAGCGAAGAGGTGAGAAGGGCGGGTTCGAGGGGAAAAGGCTGCAACCGCCGCAGGTCCCTCCCCTTTCCCAGTTCCCGGGGAATCACGCTGTCTGTGCTCTCTTCGGGCACCCCTGCAGCCAGGTTCCCAACAGGAAGGGTGGTCACGGGGCAAGTCCCCGCTCCCTCTGCAGGCCTCGTTTCTCGGTCTCTAGGAGGGGGACGGTCTAGGGCTCCAACTCAGAAGCCTCACCTCGGCCGCCAGGGCGCTCATCTCGCCGTTGAGGGTGCTGAGCGGAGCCCGGGCGGGCAGACCCCGACTTCCGGGGACCCCGACGGCGGACTGCGAGTCCAGCTCCAGCTGCAGGTCCCAGATGTAGTCGATGACGTGCTGGAGGATCTCCACCTTGCTCACCTTGCGGTTCTGGGGCAGGGTGGGCACCAGCTCCTTGAGACGCGAGTAGCAGCCGTTCATGTCGTACAGCAGCACGTTCACCTGCTGCTCGTCCAGCAGGGCGGGGAGGCGCCCCCCAGCGCCGCCGGCGCAGCGCGAGATGGCCACGCTCTGTTCCGACAGGCAGCGAACCACCTCGCCCGCGCCGCCCGCTGCCTTGCCTGCTTTCAGGGCGCAGCTGGGGCCCGCGGCCGCCGAGGCGCTGCCACTGGCGACCTTCATGATCCTGGCGTTGGGCTACGGAGGCAGGGAGGGAGGGAGCGAGCGTGACAGGCTCCGAGCGCGCCGCAGGACGCCGTAGAACGCGAGGCTCCAGCCCCGCCGTCTGGTTTTTATAAAGACACCGCGGCCTCCGGAGGGGCGGGGCCCCGCGTTCAAAAGCAGCCAATGGGAGTCTGGGGGCGTGGCCCCGCGGGCGCTCCTGGGTCCCGCCTCCTGCCCAACGAGTGCACCCTGCGGTGCGCGTTAAAGGGACCCGAGTCCTAAGGCGCGAGCGAGTGGGGAGGGCAGGGCGGCTAATGGAGGCGAAGGCTGCCTTGGGCTCCTTGGGAAGGAGGCAAGACAGGTGAAACATATATTTCGGATAACGATAAAGATCTCAGGAACAATTTTTCCCGTGTTCATTTTTCTCACCTCTTCAACTCAGTTTTATAGATGAGGGAAACTGAGGCTCGGACGGAGAAGTTCGCTCAGCGAGCCCAACAGTAGAGCCCTAGCTTCTGAACCCTCTTGGAAGATTACCTCTCGGACCCTGATCTCCCGCAGATCCGGACCGAAGTTTAAAGTGCCCTCTGCTCCCCGGGGCTGGTCTCCCTTCCCAATTCCCAGAGAAAGTGGCTGCCTAAAGTTCCCCGGGCCAGGACGGCCTACCCAGGTGTTTCGAGGTGGGAGCAATTAATTCCGGAAAGTGTTCCTCCTGGGTTGGGACCCGGCTTCCAGGACCCGAACTAGATGGAAGATAGCGCTCAGTGGAGTGAGGCTCTACCTCCGGGATTCTACCTTGAATTTGCAGCCCCCTGCCAAAAATTCTCTCGATCTGCAGCAACTAATGATTTTTTATTTTTTTCTGTCTTTTTTGCCTGGGATTTTTTTTTTTTTTTTCCTCCAAAGACCTCAGAGCAGGGTCTCCCTCCCACGGCGCAGCAGCTGCAGAGCTCGAGGGCCCCCTCCCCCGTCCGGCTTTCCAGGGCCGGCCTGTATCAGCGTCTAAACAAGCGGCTCAGACCGTTAGACGCCAGGCCTGTGACGTCACCCATTCATAAAACCCGGACGGGCTGTCAGGCTGGCGCCGCGCGGGCGGTCGTCATGGAAACGGCAAACAGGCTCGCAAGTCCCCCCCACCCGGCCCTCCTCACCTGCGGACCCGGCCTACGGCCTGGGAATGTGCTGTTCGCGAGCGCGGCCGCCAGGCAGGGGCCACCTCACCTCCGCGCCCCACACCTGCGACTCTCCCCCACCCTGCCCCACAGCTTGGGCCGCTTGGCCAGTTTCTGCATAGCCCCTTCACGACTCCCCTTGGACCTGGTGTAAAGGGCCCAAGTAATATTCCAGCTCTGCTGCTGGGTAAACTTAGGTGAGTCGTGGACCCTCTCTGAACCCAAAGATCTGCTACCTGATTTTTAGATAATAATACTCATAAATGCGACAATTTCTTGAGTGCGAAACATTTGCCTTTATCATCTCCTGTAATCAGTCCTTCCCACAAGTCTAGCTGTTTGGTCTCCTTATAACAAAGGAAACAGGCTCAAAAATCTGCCAAGAGCTGGAGCTGCTGCAATGCAGTGCACTATTATAACCAAACCAGTTACCAGTGGTGTCTGTTCAGACTCCTGGCGACCCCGCATGTGCCAGAGGAGAACTCTGCTCCACAGGGTTTGCAATGGGTGATTTTTCAGAAGTAGATTACCAGGCCCTTCTTCTGAGGCCCCTTGGGGTGGACTCACCTCCTACCCTCTGGTTAGAGGGACTTTTGCACCACCCAGGGACTTCATTATTGTAATGCTGCCCCTGAGGTATCTGATGGAAGGCAGGCAGTCTGACTACAGCCCTAGACATGCCACAGGTGGGTAACAGATTCAGAGTAGTCATCCAAGGCCACACAGTGTTAGTGGGGGTAAAATACTGTGCTCACAAATGAGAGGGTGATGTTATGGTCTCCTTCTTCCCGCCGCCCCCCCGCCTCAAGCAGTTAATTCACTGGGTATCAGCAGTTTCCATTTTCTCACAAAAGTTTGGGAGAGGGGATAATAAACCAGCCATTGCCTCTACCTCAAACCAGTAAAACCAGTTGCTGTCTAGTAGATTCCAACTCATGGCAACCCATGCGTGCCAGGTCTTCAATGGCTGGTTTTTCAGAAATAGATTGCCAGGCCTCTCTTCTGAAGCACCTCCGGGTAGACTTGAACCTCCAACTTTTAGCGGTGGAGTATGTTAATCATCTGCACTTCCCGGGGACTCCACCTCAAGAAACTTGGAAAACTGGTAAGTGAAACCAGCTTGAAAGGAGAGAGACATCATTAATGAATTAGCTACACTCCCTACCCCCTTACCACACACCCCAAAACTCTCCAAACTCCCCAGGCCTTGTTTAGCAATCCTCTAATGGTGAGAGAGAACGTTTTGTTGTGCAGAAGAATTGCTAAAGAATTGAAAGGACATTGGTCAGCCAGAGGAAATTAGAATACTAATTCATTACCAAGTGTTTATCAATTGACCCAACAATTCTGTTTCCTCTAATAGATTCCAGAGAAACCATTAAAGGCAGGCACAAAGATGTCTGCTCATTGTGGTGCTATTTGCAAGAGGAAAAGTTAAAAACCTAGATGCCGGTGGCATTTATAGACTATGAATGGAATACTAATGTTGTGGATGGCTATGCAGCGGATTGGGAATATGGCTCTGAGAGATACCTAAATCCTACTGTTTGTGAAAAGCTAGCGACAGGCTGGGAGGCACACTAGGACCTCTTGTATGCAAAAAAGCAAACATACTTCTGAGTACATGTGTGTCTGAGAATGAATTTTTAAATGACAAGAGAGAATTATTCTGCAGAAAAGAATCCAAACACAATACTGTGTGATTCCTCTTATATGAAGTTCTAGGACGGGAAAAACTAATTTATGGTGAAAGAAATCAGAGTGGTGGTTGTCTTTGGGAGTGGAAGGTGGGAGTTGCCAGGGAGGGGGAGTGAGAGGGATCTTTCTGGAGTGATGGAGATGTACCATATCATGCTGAGGTGTTGTTTACGTAAGTATATGAGTTAGTTACAACTCATTGAATTGTGTATTTTTGTGCATTTCTTTGTATGTTACTTGAACCTCAATAAAAAATACCAGAAGGCAAAGAATTTCACTTTTATCTTCACATAGGTATTTCATTCTTGTTTTTTAAAAACAGCTTCACCCACTGCCACCTAGTCGATTCTGACTCACAGCTTGAGGTATAATTGACATTCAATAAACCACACATATTTAAAACTGTACAGTTTTATAAATTTTCACATACGAATACACACATGAAACCATCACCAGAATCAAGAAAATGAACATATATTCCATTACTCCCAAAAGTTTCCTTCTACCCCTTTGCAATTCTTTCCCACCTCCCCGCCCCCACAGCCATTGATCTGCTTTCTTTGTAGATTAGTTTGCATTTTCTATAATTTTATATAAATGGCACCATGAAGTATGTACTCTTTTTTTGTAGCCTTTCGAGCTTGGTTTCTTTCACATGACATGATTATTTTGAGATTTACCTATGTTCTGTATATCAATATTCTTTTTATTGCCGAGTAGTATTCCAGTGTATGGATATACCACAATTTGTTATCCATTCACCTGTTGATGGACATTGGGGTTTACAGTTTTTGATGAGTCCAAATAAGGCTGTACAGGTGTACAGGTGTTTATTTGAACCTATGCTTTAATTTCTCTTGGATAAATACCTAGTAGTAGAGTGACTGGGTCATATACAGGTAGTAGGTGTTTGTATAACTTTGGAGTCCCTGGGTGGTGCAAATGATAACACACTCAGCTGCTAACCAAAAAGTTAGAGAGGTTCAAGTCCACCCAGAGGCATCTCAGAAGAAAAGCCTGGTGATCTAAAAAAAAAAAAAAAAATTAGCCGTTGAAAACCTTATGGAGCTGAGACCAGAGGGACCCTGACGGTCATGGTCCCCAGACCCTTTGTTAGCCCAAGATTGGAACCATTCCCAAAATCAACTCTACAGACAGGGATTGGCCTGGACTATAGGATAGACAACGATGCTAGTGAGGAGTGAACTTCATGGCTCGAGTAGACACATGAGACTATGTGGGTGACTCCTGTCTGATGGCGAGATAAGAAGGAAGAGGGGAACAGGAGCTGGCTGAATGGACACGGCAGATACAGGGTGGAGAGGAGTAAGGTGCTGTCTCGTTAAGAGGAGAGCAGCTAGTAGTGCATAGCAAGGTGTGTATAAGTTTTTATATGAGAGACTGGCTTGATTTGTAAATGTTCACCTAAAGCACAATTTAAAAAAAAAACCTTACAGAGCACCAGAAGAACTAGATGGTGCCCAGTTACCACTTCTAACTTCTGATCAGGGCCACAATAGATGGACCCTGACAGAATTGGAGAAAAAAGTGGAACAGAGCTCAAATTATTACAAAGTCCAAACTTACTGGACTAGTTGAAACTAGAGGACTCCCTGAGACTATCGCCCTGAGATACTCTTTAAACCTGGAACCAAAACTATCCCCTGAGGCCACCTTTTAGTGAAATAACAGATTGGCACTCAAAATAAAAGTATTATTCATGAGGATGGTTCTCCATTAAAAAACTATCTATATGAGACCAAAAGGTCAACAATTACTCTAAAGCAAAGATAAGAAGATAAAGGGACAGGGAAACTAGAGCACTGGAAACGGAACAACCAGACACAATTAAAGAGAACGATGACACATTGTCCAAAATGTAACTAATGTCACTGAACAATTTGTATTAAAAATTGTCAAATGAGAATCTAATTGCCTGTGTAAACTTTCACTGAAAACACAGTAAAATATTATTTTAAAAAACTTCATGGAGCACAGTTCTACTCTGACACACACAGGGCCATCATGAGTCAGAATCGGCTTGATGGCAACTGTTCAGTTCTGTGCAGTTTTATCGTATGTGTAGATTTGTGTGACCACCACCATAGTAGTCCAGATACCAAACAGTTCCATCACAATGACCCCTTTTATCTTTTGCCCATTTTTAAAGTTGGATTGTTTGTTTCTTATTATTGAGTTTTGAGAGTTCTTTATATATTCTGAATACAAGTTCTTTATCAGATATATGATTTAAAAAAATATTTTTTCCCAATCTGTATAGTCTTCTCATTCTCTTAGGAGCGTCTTTCAAAAAGCAGACGTTTTTAATTTTGATGTTCAATTTATCAAATTTTTATTGATTTATCTATTTTTTGATGACCTATCTGAGGAATCTTTGCCTAACCTAAGATTACAAAGATTTTCACCTATGTTTTTTAGAAGGCTTATAGTTTTAGGTCTTATACTGAAGTCTATGATTGTTTACATGTAGGTATTTATTGAACGTATTTTTAAACAGAAGTTTATTCACATACTACTTGTGTACTAAAAAGCCAGCTCTATGTGTTTATTATACCTCCCTCTGGACTTGTCTGCTTGCCAGAATGAGGTGGAATGCCAAGGACACTTTTCAGACAAATGTGGAAGAAAGTCAAGAGACAATTAGAGCCCCAAATAGTTAAATGCTGAGATTCCATGTGAAACATTTATGAGCATTCACCCTGTGCCAGGTCCTGTACTAGATACTGGGGAGGCAGAGAGGAATTATTCTCACATGGGAACTATACTGTGAAATTTTCCGGTTAGGTGTCTTACAAACACAAAGAAGGGATGAGTTCTGCCTTAGAGGAAACCAAGGAGGCTTCCTAGAGGAGGTGACTCATTCTCTGGGCGTTCTGTGTGGGAAAGGTACAAAGAGAAATGCCCTGAATGGAGGCCTGTGGCAGGCATGGATGGCTGGACAAATGTAAAGCTTTGATAATTTGGTAAGAAACTGTTGGTTGTGGAATTGTGGAAAGATCTGGGCCTTACGGTCCAACAGCTCAAGATTCAAATCCTTGGTGTCCCATGCACCCTGAAGCAAGACCCTTCAGCTCTCTGAGCCTCTGCGTCCTTTTTGGTAGAAGTTCCTGCCTCCCTAGGTTACTGCAAGGAGTTGATTAGATTAGGTTCCCAAATCACCTACTACGGTCTTGGCACATAGTAGGTGCTCACTAAATAGTGGGCATCTGGTCAAGTCTAACCCAGACCCCTGAGACCCAATTGGTTGTGGCTTTACTTCCAGATGTTTTTACTGAGCCCTGGGGGGGACAAGCTTACACACTCCCTGAAAAGTTCTCTTCCTTGTGTGCGCCCCTCAAACTTCCCAACTGAAACATACCCATCCCAGGCCTATGGGAAAAGGCTGGCCTTGTTTCAGTCCAGAAATTTTTAGTACTCCCAGACACTGCTTTTTATCGCTTACATTTTCAAGGCCTGACAAAGAGTTTAAAAAAGACAGCCTGTTTATGTTGCCAAAAGGGGCATCTTTCTGGCCCGCTCCTTGTAGTGTGAATGGAATGAGCATATTCCTCCTGCCCAGGCCAGCTCAGGAAAACAGACCCCTCTTTTGGTGGCCAGGAAGTTGGGAGGGCTCCTGACCCAGGATTCGTGTTAGTCACCTGTTAGGAAGCCCTTTTCAGATACCTGCCTGATTTTCACAGCTGCTCCCTGGGGCTGGCAGCAGCTATGTTACAATAATGCCCCATTTCACAGATGGGACTACTGGGGCCCAGAGAGGAGAAGGGACTAGCCCTTCATCCCTTTAAATCTTGGCTCTGCCACTGACTGTGCCATAGTTTCCTCATCTATAAACTGGAGCGGATGCTTATCCTTCTTCTTTAGGGTGGTTTCGAGAGTGAAATGTGCCATGCCAAGAGCTGACTGCAGCACCTGGTGGTGAGTGGAAATGACTTTTCCTTGTTTTTTTGTCACCACACACCCCTCTACCTTCTTGGGTGCCTCCTCCTGCCTCCAGGGCTCAGTGCTTAGTCTGTGTCAGGCATGGCTCCAAGTATGAACCCAAGACGGTGAGCTCGAGAGGGCTGGGACCACGGCTGTCTTGTTCGGTGCTGTAACCCAGGGTCTAGTGCGTGCAGGAGGTCCTCAGCAAATATTTGTTGAATAAGAAAAAAAAAAAAAATCCCCTGAAATAAGTAGTAATATTATATCCTCTTTATAGCTGAGGCCACTGAGGCCCAGAGAGGTTGAGTGACGTGCCTCAGATCACACAGCTGGGAGGTGGCCTTGAACCCAGGCAGTCTGGCTTCTAAGGCAGGGGCTGTACGGGGCTAGGAGGCTTGTGTGCATGCCTGGCTACACTGCAGAGTGCCTCCCTGTCAACACATGTTCGTGTCCGACATCTTCCCACTGCCCGGGAGTCTTGGCCTTACAGGCTTCAGGGCGGACCCCCTGTGCCACGTGACCTGCTCTGGCCCTGGCCCGGCAGCTGCTCCCCAGATGTGCCCACAGTGCGGTCTTCCAGCCGCCAGGCCGGCGCCTCTGGGCTGGGGCCGCCTGAGCTGCGGGGGAGAGACCTTTGCCTCTGCCTGTCTCCGCCTCCCCCCTGTAACAGGAGACCACAAGCACTCCCCCTTCTACACTCTGCCCCCAGCACAGTGTGCAGTGTGCCCGGCCTACACTGCACCTCTGCCCATAGCACAGAGAATAAAATCCAAACTCCTCCCCTTGCCCGGGGCCCCTGCCTGGGGCCCCTGCTCACCACCAGCTGCACCTCCTGCCTCCTCTCTCTCCCTCACCTGCCACATGGCTTCCTTTACTAAACCAGCACAGTCCTGCCTCAAGACCTTTGCCCTTGCTGTTCCCTCTGCCTAGAGCACCTATCATCCAGGTCTTTGCAGGACTAGCTGCTTCTCATTCTTCAAGTCTCAGGCCAAATGTCACCTCTTTAGATGCCTTCTCAGACCCCTTTTGGACGTGGCCATTCACTTTGTCTCACACATCCGGGTCTTAACTGTTCAGTGAATTTATGCCATCTGACATGATCTTTTTTTGTGTGTGTCTTGTCCATCTCCCAGGCTTTGAGCTCTAGGAGGGCAGGGGGCATCTCTCTCTTGGTAACTGCTGTGTCCCTAGAGTGAGCACAGGCCTGACCCAGAGAGGGCAAGCGACTTGCCTAAGGTCACACAGCATAGTACTTGGAATAGAGTATTTAGAGTAATACCTGTTGAATTTATGAATTTGTTGCCTTATGGCTCTCAGTATCCTCAGGTACAAAATAGAGACATGTGAACTTAACCCACAGCATTATGAGACTTCAGTACTTAGCACATGGTTATTGTTGTTAGGTGCTGTCAAGTCAGTCTTGACTCATAGCGACCCTTTGTACAACAGAATGAAAACACCGCCCAGTCCTGAGCCATCCTCACAGTTATTATGCTTGAGTCCATCGATGGAAACCCTGGTGGTGTAGTGGGTAAGTGCTACAGCTGCTAACCAAAGGACTGGCAGTTCGAATCTACCAGGTGCTCCCTGGAAACTCTATGGGGCAGTTCTACTCTGTCCTACAGGGTCGCTATGAGTTGGAATCGACTTGATGGCACTGGGTTTGGTTTGGTTTTTTTGAGTCCATCAATGCAGCCACTGTGTCAGTCCATCTCACCGAAGGTCTTCCTTTTTTTCGCTGATCCTCTACTTTACCAAGCATGATGTCCTTCTCCATGGGCTGGTCCCTGTTGATAACATGACCAAAGTACATGAGACAAAGTCTCACCATCCTGTGGGAGCCAGAAAAGACAGCTTTATGTCCTTCCAGGGGTCTCCTTTTCCTGTCCCGTAAACCCAGCAGGAGGCTGTGGATGGGCACATGAAGGTGTGGGGATTTCAAGCTCTCTGCCCCTCACAGGCTGTAAAACCTCTGTCAAGTCCCTTTCCCCTTCTGGACCTCAGTTTCCGCATCTGCAAAATGGGGACTGTTGCCAGCCCTGCATCCCAGTATCTGTGCTGGGCTCCTGAGTTGTTCAGGGGGCATGGAGGCCCAGGCCTGGGCTCACCTCTCGCCTCTCGTCCTGTTTTCCAAAGAGGCCCCAGAACAACAGATGGGAGGCTACAGCCATGGCCATCCAGTCTGGGCTCCTCCCTGGGTCCCCTGCAGATGGAGCAGGGGGGTTGCTTCCTGTGCCTGAACAAAGGGCCACTGCTGCTCAGGGGTCTCATGAGGCCAAAGGAGGGGCAGAGTCAGGGCCCAGGGAGCTCCCTCAGGCCACTCGGCACAGGTGAAACCTGCAGGGCAACACGCTGCTACACACAAATGCACATACGCACACAACCAACAAACCACTTCCATGCAGAGCTGACACAGTGACACAACACGTTAGTACATGCACCCGACAGAACAACATGCTAAAACGTACAACACGGCAACACATCATTATGTAAAGTCAACACACTGACCTCAGCGCACACAACAAAAAACAAATCTGCACAACCAACACACGAACAAAAATAGGGAGCCCAAGGATGTAATACACCAACCAAAGCACCCAATCGTCACACCTAACAGAACCACACCTAAGCAACACACCAACACAATCCCTTTAACAAACATAGATGCATACTCTACACTGCAACACTCAGATATTCACCTAACACAGCACACACTTCTCCTGTGTCCACATTGCTTACACCAAAACACCTGCCACATCAAGACACTGACACACAATGGCCACATCCTTAGAGAAAACAGCCAACATGCAAATCGATACAACTAGCTTTCCCTACACACCACCACAATGCACATAGCCAACCAACACCCACCTTACACCAGTTCAAAGACCCCATAATTCCTCCCACCACCCCCAAAGTCGTTTTAGATGTAGACAAACCTCCTCCCCCCTCAAGAGACACACACAGTTCAGAACCTTGCCTAAGTCCCACGGACACACAACCACACCCACCCAGAATCTGGACCTCTCACACCCACAAACGGGGCAGGGCTCTGCCCAGGGGCATGTGTGGGAGCTGCTCTGACCCCGGCAACCTGAGAAGCTGGTGCTGGAAGCCGGGAATGCCCTGAGGTCCACCGGCTGCACCCTTGGCCAAGACCCACCAAGCCTCAGCTGCAAGGCCTGTGTAGGACCCCTGAGGTGGAGCAAGGGACGCTGGGGCAAGAGGGCTCCAGGCAGGGAGTTTCGGTTTCATATCTCACTGGGAGACAGATGGGCGTTCCAGAGATCCCTCCCAGGAGCAGCCCCCTCCCCTGCCCCTGCAGTGCCCAGCCTAGCCCAGCCTCTTCAGCCCTCTGACTCACCTGCCTCCTGCACACCTGGCTAAGCTCCCCTGCCCCAGGGCCCTGGAACCCGGGGAACCTGCTGAGAGCTCTTCTTTCAGGGCTCCGCCCAGCTCTCTGCTCACCCTGCGGAGCCTGGGGCAGCCCCCACCCGCTAAATTCATCCCAATCCAACATATCCTGTCACCGGTGAGCAGCACCTCCAGCTGCGCCCTCACCTCAGGCTGCAGGTGGGTCTACACTCTTCGAATCCTGTGACTCATGAAAATCTCTTCTTAAATCTTTTTTTTTTTTATTTAAGTATTATTGTTTTTTGCTGACACGAAAGTAGTGTGCTAGTTAAAAGGAAGTTTAGATAGCCCAGAAACACTTAAGGAAGAAAGGGACTCTTCTGGAGAGAGAGCAGAGTGAGGACATGCTGAGAGCCAAAGAGCCCTGGGTTAGCATCCTGGCTCCACAGCTCAGTGATGTGTGTGTGAGTGCCAGTCGCTTCGTCTCCTCATGTCTCAGTTTCCCCATTTGTAATAGCGGGGATGGTAAGGGGCCCCATCTCTATGAAGATTAAATGAGTTAAATCACATAAAGAGCTTAGAGCAGTGGCTGACACAGCACTCAGCCAACGCTAGTCATGGTTACTCTCCGCCCCTCCTGGTAGTGCCAAGCCAGTAGCTGCGGAGTCAGTTCTGACTGGGACGACCCCATGTTTGTCGGGGTAGAACTGTACTCCATCGGGTTTTCAGTGGCTGCTTTTTCAGAAGTAGACCTCCAGGCTTTTCTTCCAAGGCGCCTCTGGGTAGCCTCAAACCTCCAGCCTTTTGTTAGCAGTCAAGGGCATTAACCATTCACACCACCCAGGGACTCCTTTCTAGAGGTTGTTAATTGCTCTCCAGTTCATTTGTGTAGGACAGAGTAGAACTACCCCAGAGGGTTTCCTAGGCTGTAATCACTTTTTTTTTTTTTTAAATCTTTATGGGAGCAGTTCATCAGGTCTTTTCTCCCATGGAGGCTGGTGAGTTCGAACCACTGACCTTTTGATTAGCAGTGAAGAGCTTAACCGTTGCGCCACCAGGGTTCCCTGTTAAATAATTGAATGTATGTTCCACCACTGAATTACAGAACTTTAGAATGATGAAATGCCAACCATTCATCCCATAAACAAGTAATGCCCACCTACTTTGTCCTGAGCACAGTAGGGAAAGAAAGAACAAGAAGCAGGTTTGTACTTTCAAGGAGTCTCAGTTAGCTGGGGTATAACCAAATGGGAATAAACACAGCAGCCATGCACCTCATGGCTGCTGTGTCTGCATGCTGGGGACCCAGAGATGCAGGGGCAAATTAACCAGTGAACAAGGTACACAAGGGCTTGTGTTTACTTATTAATCTATAGTGCACAATTTGACATGGTGAAACAAGTGAAATTGTGCACTACAGATTGGTAAGGAAACACAAGTACACCTGTGTGTACCTTGCTTGTTGGGTGATCCATCCCGGCAGAGATGCCACCAACGTGCAGGTGGCTGCCAGCCCAAGGGGCGCTTTGTAGGACTTAGAAATTGCAACCCCATACTTTGGGTGGATGCAGCCCTCTATGACACTATCTGTAACATTTTTGTGCTGCATACAATCTGCTCGATGGCCCTGCAAACGTGTTCTGAGCCTGGGGAGCTCAGTGTGGTGGGGGAGACAGACTGTAATCAGGCAATCACCTCTGACGAGTACCACTGCTGTGGTAGGGAAGCACAGTAGTGGGAGATGTGGCCCCGGGGAGAGACTACAGGTCAGCTAAGGGAGGTCGGGGAGGTCTTCCTGCAGGAAGAGGCAATATGCCAGCTGAGATGAAAAAAGACACAGAACGGCAAGGCAGATGTTCTTGAGTCCCAGCATTTGCACATCTGGGATGTATGCAAGAGACAACGACATATTAACCTGCAAAAACCTTTAAAGCCTGATAATATAAAATGTTGGTCGAAGATATGGGAAAACAGAAACTTCCCACGGGTGTGTAAACTGGTATGATCACTTGGGAGCTCAATTTGGCAATATTGAGTAAAAGTGAACATTTGAACACCCTATGACCCAGCAATTCACTTCCATGGCCATACCCTGAAAGCCCTGCACACAAAATGCAGAAGAGGTGGGCAAGTGGCTGCCGTACAATAGCAACAAATTGGAAGTACTTATTTGTCCAATAAGAGAAATAAAACGACAGTGGAACAGTATACAACTGTTAATAGAAATAAACTAGACCCATACATATTCTGCTAGATGGAGAATGATAAAAAGGTGTAAATTTTACGACATACACACAAACGATACTATATGTTGTTCATGAATACATTTATTTGTAGTAAAAAAAAAAAAAAGTGCCTCTGAGTCGATTCCGACTCATAGTGACCCTAAAGGACAGAGTAGAACTGCGCCATAGCATTTCCAAGGAGTGGCTGATGGATTTGAAATGCTGACCTTTTGGTTGGCAGCCCAACTACTAACTGCTGTGCCATTAAGGCTCCATTTGTAGAAAACGCACTAAAAAAGAAACGGAAAAAAACATGGCCTGTAAAAAAACATGCCCAAGTCATATTAATAGGGGTGGTGAATTGTTTTGGAGAAAAGGGAAAGGAATCTGGTTAAAAGGAAGACTAGCATTATCCTTAACGTTTTATTCTTTAAAAAAAGGGGTGATAGAGCAAATACAGCAAACTGTCCACAGCTGTCAGCTCTGGGCAGCCGGAATATGGTATTTCTAACACAAATCGCTATATTTCTCTATAATTTTTAAATTTCACAAAATAAAAAGTTAGGCGAGCACCGGGGGCCTTCCAGGCAGAAGGGCCTTCACACAGGTTTGAGGGGTAGAGATGGATGAGGTGCGCAGGGGAACCCCGAAGTGTTCCGAATTGGAGGAAGAGGTGGAGGGTGGTAGGTTCGCAAACTGGCCCTTGAGAGGAGTGGGGTGGGCAGAGCGCCATGGCCGCCCTTTGCTCCAGCAGCCTCGGGCTGTGACTTCGGGCCAAGCCGGGCGGGAGAGGCCCCGAACCCCGGGCTTTGTTCGGGGTCCTCACGGGCCTGAAAGGCGTTCCTGTGCACGGTGCCCCGCCCCTTGGGGGACGCCTTGGGCCGGACCCGCGCCTGCGGCAGATGGGCCGCTCCTGCTTCCCGCGCTCGACCCGTGGGAACCTAGCCAGGACGGCGGGGGCGGGGGCGCCGGGAGCCGCCCCGGGGGACCCTCGCACAGATGGGCCGGGGGCGGCGGCAGATGGGTGCGAGGCCGGCCCAGGGCCGGTAGACAACGGCCGCAGGCAGATGTTCGAGGCCAGATGTTCGCGGGAGGGGGGCCTGGGAAAAACCAGCCCTCTTTACCGCCGCCCTGCCCCTGCGGCTGCTCAGGGCTGGCTGCGAGGAAGGTGAGGCTCGCGTGGCCACCAGCAGGGCCAACTGGAGAGGGGGACCCTGAAGGCAGGGTCTAGGGGTTTCTCTGGTGGGAGTTGTTTTCGTCCTGCCGCCCCTCCCCCAACCTCGACCTTCTGCCATCAGTATCACCATCATCGCAGCAGCAATGCTGGCTGACATTTATGAAGCATTCACCAAGGCTTTACATCATGATCTTATTTAATTCCCGAGGTCACCTCCTGCAGACGGTGCTCTAAGTATCACCTCCAATTTGAGGGACTATGAAAGTGGAGGTCCTGAGCCAGAGGCGACCTGCTCAAAGTCACACAGCAAGTATATATGTGGCAGAGCTGGCTAGGGGCCCAGGATTCTCTCAAAGGCTGTAGGTTCCTGTACACCCTTCCTCCTTTAGCTTCCTGAGTGCTAAACCCTTTACACACCTTCTTCATTCAACAAACATTTGCTGACCACCTACTGTGGGCCTGGCTCTGGGCCAGGGCCGAGAAATTAGTGAAGAGAACAGGTGGAAGTCCATGTCCTGCAGTTTCCACCCTGGGAAGGAGGTGGGCACACAATGAACAGGGTACGTGCAATACGTGTGATTTCATGTAGTCATCAATATTATGGAGAAAAATAAGTCAAGAAAGGGGGTAGGTGGGTTGCAACCTTAAATGGGGAGGGGGAAGTCAGCAAAGGCCTCCCTGAGAAGGTGTTATTTCAATAAATAACTCATTCCTTCACTTCTTTTAGCTATTGGGGAAGGAATATTACAGGCAGAAGGCACAGCCTGTGCAAAGGTACTGAGGCACAGGTGTACCTGGCATGTTCAAGGAGACCTGTATGACAGCAGCCAGGCGAGCAAGGCTGAGGGGAAAGGAAGTGAGGTCAGGGACATGTTGGGTGGGGTGGGGTGAGGGGGCTGGATTATGTAGGGCTACGTAGGCCAAGGTCAAGTCTTTGGCTTTTAGTCTGGATGAGACAGGAGCCATGGGAAGGTTTGGAGCAGAGGAACGTTGTGACCTGACTTGTCGCACTCAGTCTCGACAACCCTGACCCAACTGAGGCAAGGTTATTATCCTTGCTGTGTGTGGGACACTGCCCTTGCCCTCTCAGATCTTGTGTTTCTCCATTGGCACAATGACTACTGTGGTTTAGATCATAGTTTATCTTTGAGTCTCTTGGGTGGGTTTCAAAATTGGGTGAATATGATGCATTTTTCTAGGGAAAGAATCTACATCATCTAACAGGTTGCCAAAAGGACCTGGGAGGGATGTCCAAAGATGTTCATAGCAGCAGTGTTTGTAAGAGCTAACGATTAGAAATTACCTAAATATCCTCCAACAGGAAAATGGTTAAATAAACTATGAAGTACCATGTGGTCGTGGGAATTCCTGAGACAGCAGTTCCACCTTCAGGAAGGTAGCCTAAGGATATACTCCAACACGTGGAAAATGATGTGTGCGCTGGAACGGCAGCTGAGAAGCAACCTGTGAGTTCATCACTAGGGGCTTGGTTGTACGAAGGATGTTCTGTCCACACAAGGAAGTATAAACAGCTGTAAAAGCTAATGAGGAAGCTACCTGGATCCGTACCAGTCACGTGCCAATGCCAAGATTTCCAAAGCATATTGTTAAGTGGGAAAAGAGAAGTTGCAGAGTATAGACTGCTACCACTTGTATTTAAAAAGAAGACGACACTGTATGCATTTGCTTGGATCTGCCCATTCTCTCTAGGAAACTGGTCACAATGGCTGCGTCTGAGGGGGAAGAAGGGAGACTTTAGTACATTTTGAATTTTGTACTATGAGCATGTATTTTCTATTAAAAAAATGAAGGGAGAACACTATGTCCCTGGGAATTTCTCCCACTCTGAGATTCTGTACTTTGGAGACATCTGCAAACAATGAGTTTGTTACTGGGTGGAAACCCCAGCTCCACATGACTCATACTGGGCCGAGGAACGAGAGACTGAGGTGGGAGAACAGGGAAGGCACCTTTATTTCGTTGTACAAGGAAATGGAGTCAGTCGGAGCTGCTGCTGTCAAGACTGCTCGCCAAGGGTGGGCAGACAAGTTACTTTTAAAGGGGTTTACAAGTAGGGAGTTCATCAGCAACATGCTTAATCATACCATGGAGGCGCAACGGGGTTTACGTATAACCTCCCTGCAAAAGCAGGATTCAAATGCAAAGCTGGGGGCAGGGGTGGGAAGCCCAGCAAAGGAAGCAATTTTTCAATACAACACTGTAGGGGAGGAAGCCAGGTAAAGAATACAGCACTGTGGGGGCTCTGTCTCAAGTGGACAAAACTCACCTGGGTGCATGATTGGGCCTGAGCACAGTTACAGCCACCTGGAAGTAGGACAGGCAGGCTTTGAGGTCCTGTCACGGGGCTAGGGGATCAGAGATGGGAGCATTTCCAGAATTCACCTTTTTTCTTTAATAGCTTTATTGAGCTATAATCCACCTATACAATTTACCCATTTAAAGTGTAAAATTCAGCGGTTTTTACTATATTCAGAGTTGTGCAACCATCACCACAATCAATTTTAGAACATTTTCATCACCTCCAGCTGAAACCCCATACCCATCAGCAGACACTCCCCGTTTCCCTCCAGCCTCCCCCTACCCAGCCCCTAAAAAAAAAAAAGCGACCATTAATCTACTTTGTCTCCGTAGATTTGATTGTTCTGGAAATTTCATTTAAATGGTATAGAGTACCATAGAGTCCTCTTTAGTGATTGGCTTCTTTCACTTAGCATAATGTTTTCAAGATTCACCAAAAATTTGCATTTAAATGCACAGAGATGCCAGCAAGCTGAAGTAGTGCTTAACTCTGGGGTTGGGGTGTGGGATCACATGGGGGACTCAGATTGAAGGTGCGCCTTCCTTTTGTTGTTTGACCTTCTGTATCGTTTGCCTTTTCATAATTGTATTCCTTGTATTAAAGGGATTAAAATGGTAACATCATTATAGAGAATTTGGAAATACAGATAAGCCCCAAACAAAATAAAAATCACTCTTAATCCCATAATATGCAGAGGAAAACCCCTGTTTGAATATTTAAGTGCAGAAAGGGGGGGGGGGGCGGGGGCTGGGCCTGGGCAAGGGTGCAGGGAAGGCAGTGGGTGCACTGGGAGCAGGATTTCCAAGATTCCATTTGGGAGGCAATGATTTTGATTCCCTGTTATTTTCTGTAATTGGTAATTGTCCCCTCCTCCCAGAGGTCGGCTGTGAATGCCCTCCCCTCCCCATCCCTTCAGTTATCACCAGGTAAAGGTCATTATTTCTGTATTTACTTGGGAAGTCATTTAGTTCATGGGCATGTTGGTTCCTGGGAGGTATAAACCAAACGGCAGTAATAATTCCAGTGTCAATCAGTTAAGTGCAAGCACAGTGCCTGGCACACAGTAGGTGCTTTACAGAATGCAATAAATACGCAAACTCCATAACTCAAAGAATAAAGATGAGTGCTTAAAATAATGGGTGCTGCATTCATTAATTCATTCCTGAGTTATTTCATTCATTCAATCCAGTTATTAAGTACCTAGTGTCTGCCAGGCTCTGGCCAAGTCCTGGGGAAACAGAGATGAGTAACATTTGGGTCTCGTTCCCTTCCTAGCTTCCTTAGCTAGGGTCATTATCAAATTCAATAATTGTGATGATGATGACAATGATAGAATGTAGTTAAGATTTCAGGCTCCAGGGTGAGGCAACACTGGGTTCAGGTCCTGGGTTTTCTGCTTTTGAGGCTGTGGTGCTTTGTGCAAACAGTAGATTCCTACGCTTCAGTGTTCTGCAGACAGGACCCTAGCAGTGCTGCTCCAAACAGTTGTGGTAGGGGTGCCCTGGACGAGACACCGTGCTCCACCCTGCCTGGTCCAGTGTAAGCCAGAATTGGTGGTGTACCTGAGAGTCCCTTACTAATCCCGCTCTCCATTGTCCAGTACCCCACAGTTCCCCGAGCCAGTTGCAACGTTCCCATGGGAATCCTTTCGGCCACGCTGTGACTCAGGTACCATCACCTCCATTTTGAGGATGAAGAAACTGAGGGTGCAGATTGCTGAGGACAAACAGGGAGTCTGAGGGCGTGGGTGTGATAGCTGTCTGACTCCCAGGACCAAGACGCAAATGGGGCTGGGAGGAGGGACTCTTCTTCCCTCCTTTCCCTGGGAAAATCCAACAGGTGGTGGGGCCAGAGCACTGGGGGCCATTGTGCTGGGCCTGGGAGGGTCGGGAGGCCCAGTGTGTGTCTGGGAGAAGATGGATGTCTTCATTACCATGTGAATCCTGGGAAGCCCGTGACCGGGCTGGGTGGTGGGTGGGCGTGGGCCCTGGGCGGGGGGCTTAGCATTCTCAGGCCAGGACCACACAGCGGCTGGGAAGGGGGTCCCCATGGAATCCTGAGGGATCCCTTTTTTTTTAAACAACAGATAATAGTATTTCCCCTCTTGTTTAAGTTCTTATTTTAGGACATCTCCATCCTGTGGGGCTTGAAGAGACAGATTGAAAACAGTCTTTTTTCCTTCTCAGTTGCAGCTTTCCCACTGATTCCGCCTCAACAGTTGAGTCTGGGCCTTTCACAGCAGAGTGCAAAAATCAGCATCTGCGGGGGTCATTTTTCAGATTCCCTGAATGGCCTTCCATTCACATAAAGTATTTCCTAAGTAAATGTAGGGTGATGAGTGAATAAGTAGCTAAGCAAATTGGGAGGAAAAGGTTTTAGGCTTAAAAATAGAGGCGCATCAGTTTGGCTGGTGCAGAGAGGACTGACAGGTGTTTGGGAAAGAGACTCCACGGTAGACAGAACAATAGTCATCAGCATGACGACAACTACACCAGTGAGTGTGAGTGCTCCATGCGTGCCAGCCACTGTTCTACAGGTTTTATCTCCCATTGACCTCGTGAAGTGGGGTGCTGTTGTTATTCCATTTTCCAGGTGGGGAAACTGAGGCTTCGAATAAGTTGGCTAAGGCTATAGGGCAAGACAATGACAGAGTCAGAATTCCAAACCCAGAGCGTCTCTTTCTGCAGTTTCTCCATGATGCCAGGGAGGCTGGTGGAGACATGGAGGCTGGGGAAGATCCAGGCAGAGAGCACAGACCACCTAACAAGGTCTGGCGTGCGCGCACGCGCGAACACACACACACACACACAAACACACGAACAGAAAGGTCGACAAACAAAGCCTTTGTAAACACAAATGCGATCTCTCTGTCTCCCACACACACATACACATTCATAATTGCACAGATAGAAACTGCTTAAGAGACAGGAGTCGTGCAGAAAGTTGCTCAGCCCCATCCCCGCTTCTCGACATCACACTTTACAAACCCATGCACTGTGTGCAGGAATACACACACACTTCATGGGCGCATTTCCATACTCATACCTCCAACAACTCACTCACAAACACACTTTGAAAACCCATGATCCTAAACACACCATCACCTCACACCCCAACACACATGTTCCTTCTGTCTGACACACGCCCATTGCAGGCACTCGCTCACAGATGTTCTCGTAAATACACATTCTTAAACACACCAAGATAGACACAAATTCATAAGCAGGTGTTCACAAACACAACCAGGTGGAAACACATCTACGACACTGTCGCACTTAAGATCCAACACCCTCACACTTACCCACATGCTTGTATGAAACCAAACACTTCAGAAGATTCTTACAAGACACACTCTCATAAAACTGTAATCATAATCCCACAGAGAACCTCTCAAGCAGAAAGGGTTCAGGTCAGACAAAAAGGGGCTCAGCCCCACCCCCAACTCCACGCCTGAGCGCCTGCATTCCAGCCTTGCCCCCCTGGGTTTTCTCTACCCACCCCACCATCTGTGACATGTGTGTTCTGTGCCTCTGTCTCCCCTCCCCTGCCCTACCAGCAAGGTAGGGCACCTGCCTAAGGTGGACCTTGAATACTGGAGCCTCAGCTGGATCCCCTCCCCTTGCTACCAGGGCAGATCCCAGGGACACAGCTTTGGCGAGGCCCGGGGAAGGAGGGGAGGAAGAGCCCATCACAGACCCCAGCGGGCCCCATCCGCCACGGCGGGGGTCGGCCTTCACATGCAGATGCCTGCTTGGCTCACCTGTTCAGCCTTAAAATGACAAAGAGGTAGGATGCTGTCTGGGTCTTAGGTGGGATGACTACTGATCGAAATGGGAAAAAAGGTTGTTAACTGTGGAAACAGTAGGTTTAAAATAGTTGGCACAGTAGATCTTATTTGGGTTTAAAAAAGCACATAATAAGCATATAAAAAATCTGAACATACCTATGTTTAGGTGTTAATAACAGGAATTCTAGTTTCTGGGAATATGTGGTGTTAATTATCCATTTTTTGCATATATTCTAATCTATTTTTTTTATAAGGTTTCTAGATAATAGAAGGCATTTATAAGGGAACATTAAATGACATAAAAAATGACAAGGGATTCGAATGCTTACAAGTTGGCTTCTCCCCTCGGGGCGCTAGGCTAGGCAGGCAGGCAGGCAGGTGGGGAGGAGCCCAACTAGGTGGCCTCAGGTGAGCCAGGACTTGGGAAGGCTCTTGATTGCTGTGTGACCTTGGGCAGGTCCCTTCTCCTCTCTGGGTCTTTATTTCCTAATGTGTATAATGGAGTCTCTCCACATGGGGGTGATGTGAGCATTAAGGACGTGGTGCGTGTGAACACTTGGAACGTGCTTCGCACACAGCAAATGCTCAATAACGGTAGCTGTTAGTTGGAATCAACTCGATGGTGATGGTTTTTTTTTTTTTTTTTTTTTTTTTAGTAGTAGTGGTAGTATTTCATGAAGGTTCTTGTCCACACTGTCCAGCGCAGATGGGGCACCTCCTGGGTTGGGTGCCTGCAGTGATGGGGACAGAGGAGTCTGAGGCTGGCTCAAGTGCAGATTGACAGGCACATAGGTCTGTGCCTGCACCCCTGTGGGCGCGTCACATGTAGGCTCGGGTACAAGTATGTGCAAACAGATTATAGGCCCTGGAACACCCCGGGGTGGGAAAATGCTGTTTCCACCTCAGTTCTCTATCCCCAGCGCAGTCATCCCCCCTGGTTCCCTTCACTGCAGACCTGCTGGGAATTTAGGCTTCTTTCTGGGGCCGGACCAGACCCAGAGATCTGGAGGTTGCCTTTGGACACTTTTAAGGGTGGAAGTGGTGCATGTTGAACGGTCCCCAAGGAAGAAAAGACCAGTAGGTGGAGCCAGGACACCTGGGTTTGTGGCCCTGCTCTGCTGCTGAGCGACGGCTGGATGACTTTGGGCCCACCCCCTGGCCCACTCCGAGCCCTCAGTCTCTATTGTTCAGCTACCTCCATAGCCCCTGCTCTTCATCACTATCAGAGCACCATCATCACTTGCCTGGTTCCTCATCCTTGGCTTCCTGGCCTTCTCTAGGTCTAATGGTCAGAAAGGACTAGGTCACTTCCTGCTCAGAATGCCCCCTTGGCTCCCCATTGCCTGCAGGAAAAAGCCTAACTGAGCTCCTTTGCCTGGTCCAGGAGGCCTTGTGAAATCTGCTCACCTCTTCACATCTTGGTCTCTCTCCTGTAGGTCTTTTCCCTCACCTCAGTCTGGCACCCCCTTTTCCTGGAAGGAGTGGTGAAGAGTGAGTGAGGGAGGTAAGCTTCCTCTCCTCACCACACTTCCAATGTCCAACAAATCTACATTCAGATCTCATCTCTGCCATTCCCATTGCCAATCTCATCTTTGCCACCCAGGGCGGGTTTCAGACACTCTATGTGTTCTAGAAAATGGTTAATTTTTTTTTTCTCCCCCTAGGGTTGGATTTATTTTTAAATTGTATTTGTTTTTGAAACGTATGTTCCTTTGGCTCAAAATTGAAAAGATACAAAATCTAACAAAGATTACATGTATAGCAAAAAATTCCTCCCAAGCCTCTCAGTTCCTTTGTGTGTTTCTTGCCCCCAAATAGCATCTTTCTTTTTTCACATTTGGATTGTTCCATAAACAGTTATCATCTATTGAGGATGCGCTATATGTGCTTTCCGTGGATTATTTCATGTAATCCTTACAGCTACCCATGAGGTAGATGAGGAAGCTGAGGCTCAGAGACGTGAAGACACTTGCCCCAAGTCACACAGCTGGTAAGCAGTAGACCTAAGATAATGGGCGCCATTTTGAAGTGGCTGCTACGTGCCAGGTGCACACGATTATGCCCTTTATATTCATTCATTCAACAAATACCTGAGAGCCTCCACGTTTCAGGCTCTGGGCCAGGTGCTGGGACTATAGCGGTGGGAGGAGAACAAAGGCTCAGACCTTGCAGAATTTACATCCCTGTGGGGACAGCCTGCGGCTGGGGAGGCGCTACTGTTTGCCTCATTTTCTGGGTAGGAGGAAAACCGAGGAACAGAGAGGGAAAGTGACTTCTCTGAGGTCACACAGTGATAGGAGCTGAGATAATCAGCTCCATTTTACTGATAGGGAAACTGAGGCACAGAGCCGTGAAGCGACTCGCCCAAGGTAAACCTGGCTAGTAATTGGCGGAACCGGGAGCCGAACGCTCTTCCCAGTCTGCCCCACCCCCGGGGCACTAGGCTGGGCGGTGGCGTGGGCCCTCGCCGTGGGCGCGGCTGGGAGACGCCCCTCCCCGACGGCCGGCCCCCTCCCTGGCGTTCGCATTCCTGGCAGCCTTGGCGGTCGTTTCCTGCCTGCGCCGCTGGGCGGGCGGCAGGCCCATCTGGCGGCCCCCACAGGGCGGCGCGGGGAGGCGGCCCAGACTCGCTGGAGCCAGGCGCCGGCTCGGGCCCCCTGCCCGCCTGGAGAGACCAGGTGTGGCCGCGGCGGGGGTGGGGGCGTGGTGCTTTCCTTCCTGACGCACCGGGCAGGATGCAGCCTCCTGCCCCACCTCGGCTCAGCCTCCCTCGAGCCGGCCCGGGATAAGGGGGAGAATTCAAGCAGTGGGAGGGGCAGCGGGCTCCGCCTCTGACCTCCACTCCTTGTGGAAGCCGGGGCAAGTCCCTCACCCCCAATAAAGGAAACCCCTATTTGTACAAGGACGGCTGACCTCTGACCTCCCGGATCTTAGAGGCTCCCACTTTTTGCCCCTCAAGGACCCCAGACAGGTTTGTGGGAGCCTAGAGGCTCCTTTCTTGCCTTACGTCATAACTCTTGACATTATCCGTTTCGAATCCGATTTCCCGATCAGAATCTCAACTTGGGGAGAACCGGCACTTGGCCTCTTGGGTTACCTGCTGTGACAACTTGGACAACTCGAACCTCCTAGGTGGTACCGAGGCCTGATAGAGCGCCTCCAGGCTCTTCCCAGACAGAAAGTTGGATGCGCCCTGGGAGAGAGGCTCTTACACATTTCACAGCTGAAGGAACAGGACAGAGTGGCCAAGACAAACCCAGGCATTTGGGGAACCCAGCGTCGCTATCAGACTCTGAGGTTGCCACCAGAGCCGTGGGGTGGGGGTGGGGGCGTCCCGGGCCGCAAGTCTAAGAGGGGCGCCAGAGGAGGCTGGCCAAGGAGGGGGCGCAAATTTAGAGATTGCCTCTGAGCACTCATTACCCTCCCTACGCCCCTGATTGCCACTCCCCCCCTTCTCCAACGCTGCCCCTAACAAAGGGGCTACCCCAAAGAAAGGGACGTGGTGGACATCATGGTCTTGGAAGCCAAGCCAGTGGGTTCAAATGCCCCCTGGGCACGTACTTACCGTCTCCCTGCGTCAGCTCCCGCATCTGTAAAATCGGTAGTACCTACCTCATAGATTATGACAAATATGCGGACATTTCTAAGATACATAGCATGATGCTAGCACGTCAAAAACAAAATAGTGTACTCGGGCTTAGGAAGGCTGCTTGCTCCCCTTGGAGCCCCGTCCCCTTCTATTACAGTTAAGAGAGATTGAGGCACTGAGAGACCTAACAAACCAAGGGAAAAATGGGGTTTGGAAGCAGTTTCCCAAGAATCCACCCCCACCCTGGGTGAGGCTGTCATCAGGCCCACACAGGGCCCTGCCCAGTCACCTCCGCCTCTCCAGCGTGCAGACCCAATCCGTGCCCGGCCTGGTGCCATTTTTCCATGGGACTCTGACGGTGGCGGTTCACATCTGGAGTCTAGACTCGGTGGCTCTGCGGGCCGGGCCTACCGCCTGGGCTGGGCCACCACTGCCCGCTGTTTGTGCAGCTGAAGCTGGTTAATTGGAATTAGAGTGGCCTCTGTGGTGCCGGCTGGCCGGGTGGGCCCTGGACGGCCGCTGCCGAGGTCTGTAGAACATCTGGCAGGGCCAGGACGGTCATTAGGTGGCAGGCGCCCGGCGCCACCACCACCTCAGCCTCTGCCGGGGGCCAGGGGTGACTCAATGAGGCCTTTGTGGGCCCAGGGCTGCAGAGCCAACTGTGCTGTGTGCCTGGGCCACCCGCCCCATCTGCCTCCCTCAGAAGGGCCTTGTTCCAGGACCACACGGCCTCCCCTCTGGAGGTGGCTGAAACCGGCAGAGATCCAAGAAGCCCCCGAAAGGGACTCCCTGGCCACGAGAAGCCTTTGAGATTTCCTGTTCTTCCTTTCTGTAAAATCTTGGGCCCAGAGAAGGAGGGCATCTGGCTCAGAAAAGCCCAGCACACCAGCCACGGTGATTCGGGTGCAGGGGTCTGGAGGGGAGTGGCATAATACTTGGGAGCTTGAAATTCAGATTGCCTGAGGTCAAGTCGACGTCCACGAACCAGGTGCTTCAATTCCCGCATTCAAACAATGGGACCAACCATAGCACCTACAGCTGAAACCCGTTATTGAGGTGCTGGGTCCAGTAGCAGCACAATACCTATCAGCCAGTGAGAGGATTACAACGATGCTCTTGATTCTCTGCTCATACTTGTCCCTTGGCCACCTCTAAATGGTCTGCAAGCCACTGTTATTCTCAGCCATTGAACCCAAAGCCTTGGCAATGGTGAGCCCCTCTGCCTCAGTTTTCCCAGTGGCCCCAAACCAGAAGGTGTAGGGCCATGCCTACTCTTCACCTGGCCCTATGAGGGTGCTTCTGCATGCCAGAACTGCTGTGCTGGGAAACCCTGGCCCTGCAACCTCCAGCTCTTAGGCCTGGATGGCCTCTCAGAATCACGGAGCTAATCCCTACCTTGTGCCTGTGGACAAACAGGCAGTGGCCCCCCTCCCCCCTCCTCCCCCAAGCCTCTCCAGGGGCTTGGCCCTTATGCTCTGATTAGCCTGGCTGGAAGGTGTGTGGCTCCCAGAATCAGGATCCTTCTAGTTCTGCAGAAGTCATTTTAGGAAGAATTCCAGAAGTGGGCAAATGCGAGTGATGGGGCCTTCATCTCCAGGGCAACCCAGAACCCAGGTCCCTCCAGCTGAAGCCACAAAGACATCCGAACCAGGTTAGCTGGGTCCTGCCAGCCTGGGAAAAATCCAAACTCTTCCCTGGGGCTCACAGGCCCTGCCTATTTCTCTGGCTTTACTGCTGCTGGTCCCTTGCTGAGTCAAATCGGCTTTTGGTACTCGCCCCCAGGCAGGTGGGTGTGTGTGCAGGTGTGTGTATGGGGCACAGAGCACTGCCCAACACCCTCACCGCCCCGAGTGGTGGAAGGTGCTGAGGCAAAACTTGATGGCTGCAGAGAAGAGGGCTTGTGGGCCCCCTCTGCTGGCCCAAGGGCGTTCCTGCGGTGCTGAGCAGGCACACTGGCATGGCACTGGGGTAAGCACTCAGGATGGAGGGGCCCAGAGGTCAGGGCCTCACCCCAGGTTGGGGGACCCTATACTACCCAGGAACGGGCTTGCAGAAAAGTTCCTGGGTGGGAGGGTGAGATCCGTCAAAGCCAATGCCAGATGCTGGATGCTTCCGCAGAGAACCCTCCCAGGAGCGCAGTACCTGCCCCGGCAATGGGAGGGATTTTAATGTGAGACAAAGTCAGTCCACAATACAAAAATCTAAAAATCAGACCCACTTTTCCGGCCACCTGATGCCCGGGGTGGGGGTGGGGGGCTGAGGGCTTGCTTTGCCTGCAGAGGATGGGGAGGGGCAGAGGAAGGCCAGAGGAGGGGAGAGGGAATCAGAGGCCAGAAGCCCCGGCCCTCTCCTGGAGCTGCCGGCTTCCTGTGCCCTCTGCCCTGCAGGCCTATGGCGTTCATCCCCAGCTTGTCTGGTCCGGCCGGTCCTTCGAGGGTCAGGCAACACCGGCATCATTTCTCCTTCTTCTCTGTCTCCTTTGACGCCTCTGCTCCTTCTTTGGATTTTGTCACTGCAGCTGGATTCTTAGGATTTGACTCCTCATAGCTGGTCAAAAAAATAGAACAGTAAAAGCCACCCATTTAGAGGAGGGGAGAGCAGAGTCTTTGTTTCCCCGCACCCCCAAGAAAGCCCTGGGCACACGAGGAAGACCAGGCCTGCGTCCATGGCCCAGCACCTTCTAATACTGGACCGCGCCCCATCACGTGCCCTCCTCAGCCAGGCAGTTCTGCTTTCTCTGTGCCCAGTGGTGCCAAGAGGAATCAAGGGCAGTGGCAAGTGGAGGAGAGGCTGGGCGTGGGCTTGTGGTGACCAACTTCAAGCTTCTTGAACCTTCTGCTGGAGACAGCGGAAAGGGGCAGCCAGGCTGAGGCCGTGTGAGATGGGCTGCCTCCCAGAGCACATGGCGGAAGTCACACAGCTCAGCCCTGGCAGGGGTACTGCTCTGCTGGCAAGTGGCCAAGTGCTACTGTTGAAGGTGAACACCCTGGCTTAGCTATCATTATGGGCTTCATTTACTGAGCTCCTGAGTTCATGTCAAATACATACATTTCCTTATCAGAGCAGCCCCATGGGGCAGGAATGTGCCCACTTATAGATGAAGAGAGGCTCCCAAGGAGGAAAGTGACTTGCTCAAGGTTATACATGTGTGCGCGCGTGCACACACACACACACAGCGAGTAGCAACAACCACTGTGGCACAGGGCTGTCCACATCCACTCACTCATGTGAGCCCCACGTTACTGACAAGGACACTGAGGTTGGGTTGCTCTGCTCTCTGCCCTCTGCCTGGGTGCAGTGACTGCCTGGTGGCTGTGGAGGAGCTGTCTCCGGCCACCCCTTGGGATTGCTCCCTGCCCTGTATACTGGGGCTGGAGGGCTGCCCTACCTTGGGCCCTGGGGCAGGTGGGGGGAAGCGGGCAGGTGGGCACCCGCCGGGCATTACATGGCGCTGGGAATCTGCGGGCGCCGGCGGCGAGGGCCAGCTAGCTTCTGCTGCATGGAGTCGGCCAGGCTGGCTGGGGAGCCCGAGACTGTGGGGAAGTGGGTGAGCCTTGGGGTATGAGGCAAGATTTCCGCCGAGGACTCGTAGCTGTGTGAGAGACAGAGACAGAGAGACAGAGATGGAGGACTAAGGGGAGGATGGAGCGAGACTGCCTTTCCCAGGTGCAGGGTGCAGAGTGCATCTGTTTCTCTCTCTGCACTTTCAGACTTTTTGGGAAGAAGCTGGTGTTAATGTGGAGAAGAAAAGGAAAAGATGCACCTATATAAAAGCACACCGAACAGTTGTGGAAACAAGGAGGCTCTGGGTGCATGTGTGTGGCCGAAGTATCTCTAAGATACACTATCCAGTGGAGAAACAAGACCCAGAGTCCTCTGAGAATGCTCCCAACTAGGCAAGGACAAAGCCGGGGGGTTCTCCCTCTCCCAGCTGAGAACTGTGAAGGATGTTACCTATTTTACAGTAAATAAATGCAGGACAAAAGTGGAGAGCCACTAAAAGGGAAAAGCCAAACAAAGGATGAGGTGGGAAATCAGGGAAGAGAGAGGGACAGAAAGGGAGACCATCTGCTCTGTCACCTCACCCTAAGGACCTCTCGGCTGGGAGGCAGGCAGATGGGGCCAGGTGCCTATATGGCAGAACATTTAGGAAAGCCAAGCATAAGGAGGGTGAAAGGAGCACCCTCTGTTCTAACTGCCTGGGTGGGGGGGGTGGTTTTCAAAGCTTGACCTGATAAGGACCCAACAGGACTGGGCCGTGACCCCACAGGGCAGGGGTAGGCTGAGACTGGAAGTGAGCCAGAGGGTGCGGGAGGGGTAGGCACCAGGCTCAGGTCCCATCCCTGCCCTAAAAGCCCCCCAGGCCTGCCCCAAAGTTCACCTCTCCCGACTTGGCCTGACTTGCCTCCAAGGCTGCAGGGCTCTGCCAGGCCAGGAGGTGCAGCAGGCAGGTTGGGAGCCTGGGGCTTCTGGGCAGGGCAGGGAGGGCAGAGGCAGGAACGGGGGAGGGTGAGTCACAGGTTCCCCCCAGCGGGCACCCAGGTGCACAGGAGGCCCTGGTGGGTGTTTGAGGGACACTTCAGAGACCAGGCAGGTGAAGCTTGGTGGAAGGCCCCTGAGTGGGCAGCTTCAATCACAGTTGGCAGCTATTTCTGGGTCCCTGGCAGGCGGGGTTGGTGGTGCTGGGGAGCAGACACCTGTCGGTGGCACGCAGGCCTTGGGGTATGGGCGGGGCTTGCATAGGGTATGGCAGGTGTGGCCATGGACATGGGGCAGGGGCCTGTGTGTAAGGAAACCAGCTAGCTGTGGGTCACAGCCATAGGGGCAGGCTCTTGTGCAGCCTATACCTAGGGGAACTGAGTCCCTGAATGGGGATGGGGGTACCTGAGGCCCCACAGCTGGGGCTGACACATGACTTCTAATCTGGGCACTTTCCACCACCTGCCCCACCTATTACTCACACCTGAAAGCTGAAGCTCGGGGAGGGAAGGGACGCGGCTGAAGTCACACGGTGGCAGGGCTAGGTCGGGAATCCAGGGCTTCCCAACAGCGGGGCAGCCCTGACAGAAATCTACACCAGCCACCCCTTCTCCAGACACAGCTGGCATTTGGGGGCGGGGGCCACCCAGAGAGCCCTGAGGCCTTGCCCTCCTCTGGCTCCCGGCCCAGGGGAGGGTTCCCACTGGTGCCCACAGGCCAAGCACCCACATGCTGGCAGAGAGGGTGAGGGGTGGGGCTGGTGGTGGGAAACAATGTTCCCCTGGAGACGTGAAAAAACACCGCCTGCAGGCGCCACTAGCTGCCCGCAGGTGCACCTGCGCCCATGCAAACATCTGCCCCCACCTGGCTTTACCTGAACATCTCCGTCACTTCTCCTTTGGCCAGCGCCACCAGGACAGGAAAGCCGATGCAGGCAGGGACCAGGTATAGGAGGGCAGGCTGTCAGAGGACACGAGCTGGTCAGGCACGGGGCCAGAGCTGTGCCCCATCACTCCAACCCTCTCTTGGGCATAGCTACCACCCTGCTTGACAAAGGGAGAGGAAACAGCCCCAATTCACAGAGTGAGCCGGTGGCTGGGCCTGACCCAGTGGCTCCTGGTCCCCAGACCTGGGCTGCTCCCATCGGGGGGTAAGGCAAGAAGCCCAAAGAAACTCAAGCTTACGGGATTTCAACCAGGAGCCCTGGTTTTCAGAGGTCTGGCTGGCAGCACCTGAATCACCTGGGATGGCAGGCTAAAATGTGCAACTTCCAGGGCTCTATGCCCCCAGGCACCGCTTCCCTAGGTCTGGGGTAACGGAAACCTGCATTTTAACCAACACCCCAGGGGATGCTGTTGTCAGATGACGATGATGACGACACAGCTGATCTACACGAGTACCGTGCTGGGGCCTGTGGTAAGGTCACTCAGCTGGTCACCGGCTCTGCTGGGCCAGATGGTCTCGCCCCAGGGCTTTGCTGAGACTCCTGGTGCAGGAGGGCTGGAGGAAAGGTCACACTAACAGCTCCTGTCTGTGGAGCAGTGACTGCTGGGCCTGAGCTCAATACTCCCACTGGTGTTTCACTTCATTTCCGTGTCCCCTGTGAACCCCTCCTTTTGCAGAGGAGGAAGGCTGACAGTTGGGGAGGAGGCGACAGCCCAGGCCTCACAGGTCTAAACGTCAAACTGGGATTGGACTCTAAAAGCTCCCCAGGCTTTCTGCAGCATCGGAAAGATGGACATCATTCCACTGCTCAACCCGCCGTGGCCCCAAGTGCTCCCAATGGCCTGAAAGCCACATTAGGTCCGACTCCTGCCTCCTTCTCCAACCTTACCTGACGTGCCCTGCTCTGGGCAACCTGGCCTACTTTTGGTCCTGTCACCTCTAGCTGCAAGACATTTGCACGTGCAGATTCTGCCGCCTGCACTTTTCTTTCTTCCCACATTTGTGTAGTTTCCTCTTCCTGAGGGCTGTAAGCATACCACTTTATAGGTACCCCAGTCCCAGTGCCTTTATAGGTATTATCCCTGAATAATACCCTATGTATTAGGATCTAGGTTTTACAGATGTGTCACTGAGGTTCAGAGAAGGGAAATGACTTGCCCACAGTCATAAGGGGTACACTGTAAGTGGTTGTGCTGGGATTTGAACCTGGGCTGCTGTGCTTCTCCCACTGTGTCCGGCCTGAGCTATAAGCTAGGCTTTGGGTCAAGAGGAATACAAATCATAGTGACAAAGGTTCAAACTCAAGCCTGTGGGAAGCAAAGTAGTACTCAGAGGAAAATTTATAACCTTAAATACTGTCATGGATTGAATTGTATCCCCCCAAAATATCTGTCAATTTGGCCACAATTTCCATTATTGTGTGATTATCCTCCACTTTGTGATGTGCTGTCAACCCTAACCTCTGCCTGTGGTTAATGAGGCTGGATTAGGGTGGGATGGATTACCCTTACTTAAGTCACCACCCTTACTCAGGTCTCAGCCTGATCCACTGTAAGGGGAGGTTCCCTGGCGTGTGGCCTACATCACCTTTTATCTTACAAGAGATAAAAGGAGAAGTGAGCAGAAGAGAGAGGGACTTCTTACCACCAAGAAAGAAGAGTCAGGAGCAGAGCATGTCCTTTGGACCTGAGCTCCCTGTGCTGAGAAACTTCTAGACCCAGGGGAAGATTGATGACAAGGACCTTCCCCCTCCCAGAGCTGACAGAGACAGAAATCCTTTACCTAGAGCTGGCACCCTGAATTTGGACCTCTAGCCTTCTGAACTTTGAGAGAATATATCCCTGTTTGTTATAGCCTCCCACTTGGGGTATTTCTGTTAAAGCAGCACTAGATAACTAAAACAGTATGTTTATTAGAAGGCAGGAAAAATTTGAAATAATCTAAACTTTCAAATCAAGAAGCTATGAAAAGAACAAAATGTAGAAAAAAATAATGAAAGCAAAAGCGAAACAAATAGAAAATAAAAGGAACTTATTAAAATTAAATTTCTGGAAAGATCTCCTTATCGCATTTTAAAGATGAGGAAACTGAGGATCAGAGCAGAGAGAAAGAGCTGGCCTAAGTTATATGGTTGTCTGGATTTAGATCCAGGTTCTTTTGTCTTTAAACCCAGGGTATCTTCTTTACCAAGGCCAGGTTGGGCAAAATGGAGAGCCTTCCCTGGGGGTGGGGTGGGGTGGGTAGAAGCTTAGGCTCTCCCTTAAAACCTGCTTAACTCAAGGGTGGGCAGCCCTTGAGGGGCTCCAGGGGCCAATGGGAGGGCTCCTTTGGGAACAGTGAGTCCGTATTATCAGAGGGATATGAGCCTGTATTTTTCTCTTTTCTCTCGAGGCCCCAGGCTACCTTTCCAAAGAAAGTCAGTGCCGACAGAGTCTGGGATGTACAGCTTGGTGCAGTGAGGTCAGGACTCCTGGCTTCCTTTCCTGTCTCAGACTTTCTGTGTGACAACGGCTGAACTGCTTTCTTCTCTGGGCTTGTTTCTACTTGTGTACAATGAGGCGCCACACCTGATTATCTCTAAGGGCCTTTCTGGAGGACTGTAGCCCCCTAGAAAGTTTTTTAATTTTAATTTTTGGTGAAAATATATACAACAAAACATACACCAATTCAACAACTTCTGCGTGTACACCTCAATGATTCTGGTTACATTCTTCAAGTTGTGCCGCCTTTCTCAATTATATTTTCTGAATATTTCACCATCAGTAACACAAACTCACTGTCCCTCTAAGCTTCTCATCTGTCCTTTTCAGCTGCTGTTGTCAATGTGATCACATATAAATAATTCCTCAAGAGTATAATGCTTATCAAGCTAAAATATTTGGTTCAAAGATGACTTCAGGAGATAGTTTCCGTTCAAGGTTTACAGATTTTCTCAGGGTAGCAGTTCCAGGGGGATCATCTGGCCTTAATGGCTCTAGAAAGTCTGGATTCCATAATTGGGGTAGGTTTTTGATAGAGGCAACATGGGTTGAAGGTCACACTGACAGAGGTGGCCCTTACCTAAGATAATACTGGCATTGGGACTGTCTGTGTCTTGGAGAGGGAGGAGGACCCATGGTGCAGATTCCCCTTGGGTCCCCAGTTCCCTTCCCAAGAAGGGTTTTCAGGGAGATGCCCAGGGATGACTGGGCGAGATGGGTCAGGCCACTGCTAAGGAGCAGCACATCCCTGCGGCTGGGCATCAGAAATGCAGGACTACAGAGGAGCCCCCCATTGACTTGCTGTGTGACTCAGGGAAGTCCTTTTCTCTATGGCCTGCAGTTGCCCCAGGAAGAGAAGACCCAGCCCCCCAGTCTCAGAGTGTATGAGAGCTGGGAAAGGGATCCTCCTCTGAGTCTAGCCTGGGCTGAAGGCAAGTCCGCCACCTGCTGGCTGCCAGGAGTATGGCTCTGGGCTTGCCATCTAAGGTGGGGCTCAGAGCCCAGAAAAGAACTCCAGAGGCCTCCCAGCCAGTCCTATCCAGTCCCAATCACACTCTGTGACCCTCTTGCCAAGTGCATGTCCTCCACTGCATGCACTGCCCCTGAGAAGGGAACTCATTATTCACGGAGGTTCCATTTATTGGCTAGGGGACCCTGGGCCAATTACCTAATCTTGCTGTGACACTTCGGTACAAAAAGCATGCTATATAAGGAGCCATGGGGTAAGTGCTCAGCTTCTAACCGAAAGGTTGGTGGTTCGACCCCCACCTAGTGGCTTGTGCGGGCAAAGACTTAGTGATCCGCTCCCGTAAAGGTTAAAAACAAAAACAAAAAAACCTCACTGCTAGAAAGCCTAGGGGCAGTTCTCCTCTGTCACACGGGGTTGCCATGTGTTGAAAATCAACTCAATGGCACCTAATAACACAACAACAGGACCTACATCACAGTGGTGTTGTGAGGGCTAAATGTGGTAATGAGCCAAGGGTATGGCACAGAGTGGCACAGAGCAGGTGCTCAACAAACAGTTCTTATGATTAACTCAGAGTCAGCTCGTCTGTGGCTCGTGTGGGTGGGGGCAGGGAGGGAATATAACAACGACAGCTAATATTAATTGGGGCAGGTACGGTTCTAAGTACTTATATTAATTTATTACATCCTCAAACAACCCCAAGGCTATTATTATTTATCCCCGTTTTCATTCATTAATGAAGAAACCAAGCATAGGTTCAGCGACCTGCTCAGAGTCAAACAGCTCTTAACCGGGTGGATCTGCGTTCACCCCCAGGGCTCTGGATCTGGCCTGTCGGGCCTCCAGCCCACACTGCCTCTCCCACGGCCTGCGGTTCAGAGCTCAAGCAGGTTTTCACGCAGACACCGGTTTGAATCCTGGCTCCACCATGTACTTGCCACGTGACACCTGCGCTCCAGTTTCCTCCTGTGTTCACAAGACCCCTCGTGAACTACTGAGCACACAGCCTGACACTGGGAGGTGCTTGACCAACAGCTGTTAGCTGCCTTAGAGTTGCCCCCAACTCACGGTGACCCCATGCACAAGAGAACTAAACGCTGCCTGGTCCTGTGCCATCCCCACGGTCAGTTGCTGATCAGCCCAATGGGACCTACAGAGTTTTCACTGGCTGATTTTTGGACAGAGATTGCCAGGCCTTTCTTTTTAGTCTTAGACTGGACGCTCCACTGAAACCTGCTTAGCACATAGCAACATGTGAGCCTCTGCTGACAGACTAGTGATAGCTGTGTATGAGGTGCACTGACCAGGAACTGAGCCCACGTCTGCCGCATAGAAGAAGAGAATGCCACCACTGAACCACCATTGCCCTCTAACCAAGAGCAGCTCTTATTATTTCCAAATAAAATAAAAACAAACCCACTGCCGTCGAGTCAATTCCAACTCATAGCGACCCTATAGGACACAGCAGAACTGCACCATAGAGTTTCCAACGAGCGCCTGGTGGATTCGAACTGCTGACCTCTTGGTTAGCAGCCGTAGTACTTAACCACTAGGCCACCAGGGTTTCCAGCAGAGTGCAATTCAGTCCACCTGATTCCTTGCCTCTCCTGGTCTTCCCCTCTCCAGGAGGCACTGATGGCTCCCAGGCCATCATCCTTCCACCACCCACTTCAGTCTGTAGCCACTCAGTGCTCACCTTGGTGAACCCCATCTCTCACATGGAGGGGTAGACACTGAACAAAAATATCTAACGCCTACCCCCAACCCCCTTCTTCTTTGTCTGCCCCTACTACCTAGGCTGAGAACCCAAATTCTAGACTGTCTGGCAGCTGGGGTGGCCATGTGAACCAGTCTGGCTCATGACAAGTGGGCAAAAATCTGCTGAGGTTGTTCTGGCAGTTTTTGCCTTTCTGATGAAGGTGACAGGCATGGCTGGTGCCGCTGCTTCCTTCCTGCAATGAAAGGTATGTGCTGCCTGGAGAAGTGGCAGCCACCTTGCAGCAACCAAGAGAACCACAGACAGGCTTGCTCTGACCCCAAGGACCAGCCGCCTACCTACTGGTACTGGCAGTGAATGCAGTGCTGATGTACCAGGTATAGTCCTGCTCACCTGGGCATGCTTGAAGATGTGCATGATAGAGATGGTAAGGCCCAGGCCGAAGATGTAGGCCGCAAAGCTGGTGTAGAAGTAGGTGTGGGTGTTCTTCTTCAAACTGCAGGGAAGATGTGGGGGGAGAGAGGGTTAGACGTGGGGACCACAGGAGCACCATCCCTTCTGAAGGTGTTGAGACTGTGTAGAGTGACTGAGGACCCTGGGCTAGGAGCCTGGCGGTGCGTGCACTCTGGTACTGCCCTCAGCTATGTGCCTTTGGACAAGTCACTCTCTCTCAGCCTCAGTGCACCCATCTGCAAAGTGGGTGAACTACGAGCCCAATTCCCTGGCGGTTGTGAATATCAAACGGCATAACCTGGGACAGTGGCTCTAAGACTTCAGGCAGCATACAAATCACCTGGGAAGCTCTGCGATTCTGATCTAATAGGTCAGGGGTAAGGCCCAAGAACATTTTGAAAAACTAGAGGTGAATCGGGTGAGTCATGCTTTGAGAAACAGTAATGCTGAAACTGCAAAGTCAAGTTCATACTTTTAAGTGTAGCAGATCTGAGAGTTCAGTGCCTGTTGTGGGTACTAAACAGATGCTCACTGATGGATAAAATGCCAGTGGCTTCCTAGAGGCGATTCTAACTAGCATGCATCCAGGTTTAGCTTCAAAGTAGAGGAATCACGTGGCACGTGGCATCCCCATTACAACCTTCCCTGTAGAACGCTGGCTCTGTGACCCCCACATACCCCCAGCACCTGGAACAATGCCCGGAAAGTGGTATGGATTCAGTTAACGCTGTGGACTGAGAACCTCTGGCCTCCTTCTCTCCTTGCCCTGGTACTTCGGGGCCCTGAGCTATAAGCACACTGAGGGGTCTTCTGGTGTGAAGGCTGCGGTACAACTGACTGCCTCGGGGATGCTGCAGGTTCGGGAACTAGCTCTGATGGAAGGGCTTGCTTGCCCTGGAAGCCTGGGCTAGGTGGGAGATCCTGCTTCTGAGGGTGTGGCAGCTGAGCCCATCTCCAGCAAGTGGCCCCACTGGGGGTTCTACTCTTGTGAGTTTATCTTTGTATCATCTCAGAATGGCCTGGAGTAGAGCTGGCTGGCAAAGACATGTCTCTACTTACAAACAGGTCAGTCCCTTCCAAAGGTCAGCCCATGTATCCAGAAGGTCCAAACTGACACTGGAAATAACCAAGATGTATGCAAGTGTGGAAAAGTTATGTTTCATGTGTAGACTTGATTTTGATAATGTTGGTAGTTTCTTGTGACTGTTTTTGGAATTACCAAGTGTGAGAAAATTTAAAAATGTTCATAAACCACCTCAAAATTAAGCACGCCCCCAGCAAGCCCTTCACTGTACTGGCTGAAGATAAAACAATGGCGCACAGTTGCTGGTGTCACCTACTGGTGGCAGGCTCACTGCCCCCCTCTCCTTTGTGCTTATTTTCTAGAAAAGACTGAAAAAAAGTCTGAGTAGGGAGAGGGTGGGGGACAGCCAGGGCACAGATGGTGGGACATGGTGACCTGACCCAGGCTGATAAAACAATGGTGATGAATGACATCAGCTGGGTTTCCAGGAGAAGCTTCTGAGGTCATCCTGTGCTCAGCGCTCTCTCCCTAGATTTTCACGGTAATCCTGAAGTGGGAACTCTTGTTTACCATTAATTTAAGGGTGAGAAGCTTGAGGCTCAAAAAGGTGGGCCACTTGCCAAAGTCACACAGTGAGGAAGCACTATGGGTGTCCCCAGGGCCTTCTGGGGTTCAAGCTCTTGGCCTGTGATTCTTGTTTTTTGGACCCAGGTTCCCTCTTCAAATGGGTGAACACTTAGAACTTCAAAATGTAAAGTGCAGATAAAGTAGCATTGCTCAGGCTGCTGCAGGCAGGGGTGGAAGGCCTGGCTCCCTGGGGTACCTCCTTCGGGCTCCAGGAAGGCTGCTGGAGAATCCCTGCTCAGGGTGAGCCCCGACTCACTGGGGCTGTGGGTGAAGGTCCCAGTTCCAGGTAGCTTACCTGATGTCAAAACGCAGCAGCAAGGCAATGAAGATCCCTGCAGAGGGAAAGCTGCGGTTACAGGGTGTAGGGAAGGCAGTGTCTCAAGGTGGCTTGGAGACAGAGTTCTGTCTGGGCCAGGGAGGAACGGGATAGTGAACACATACCTGAGCAGGCCTTGGTCCCCAACCCGGTGCCCCCAATCATGGGCAGTCATAGGGGAAAGGGTGTGGCTTACACTGCCAACCAGTTAGCAGAAACCCTGTGTATCCACCATCAACAAGACAGTCCCAAGATTTTGCTTTGGGCTGGAACCACACTGATCCAGCATCTCATAGCAGGATACTGCGTCACACTAGGTCAGTCCACCAAATGTTTACTGGGTGCCTACTAAGTACCAGGCACTGTGGGCAATACAGGAGTGAACAAACTCACTGCTCTCACAGAGCTCAGCAGGGGGGCAGACACACAATCAAATAGTAACAGAAATAAATGTAAGGTTACAACTGTGGAAGGACACATCCTATGTCATGGGAAAGTGTCTTAGGGGATGGGACCCAGGAGGGCTTCTTTGAGGAAGTGACACTTCTAGGGAGAGAACAGCACGTGCAAAGATCCTGAGGGAAGAGGGCTCAGGGGGTGTGGCAGAGACAGAGGCGGCTAGTAAGGTTGCAGCCCAGAGCTGGAGA
Organism: Elephas maximus indicus; assembly: GCF_024166365.1. NCBI lineage: Eukaryota > Metazoa > Chordata > Mammalia > Proboscidea > Elephantidae > Elephas > Elephas maximus. Next base: position 37,850,090 of record NC_064843.1, read on the forward strand.
TGCAGGGGCTGTACCAGCCATGCAGGGCCCTACAGCAAGAGGACACACTGCAAGAGTTCTAAGTGGGATAACAACTTTAAGTTTAAATAGATTGTGAAAAAAACCCCTGTGACGGCTGCACAGAAGATGGGCGGGAGGGAGAAGGAATAGAAATGAGGAGACAGGAGGCTCTGCAGAGGCTGTCCACCCAACGCACTCTTACTTGTACTTCAAAACCCAGCCCAGACACCCTAGCAGCCTAAGAATCTTCCAGACAGCCAGTTCAGTGTCTGTCTGTTGCACAGACACCCCATCTGTCTGTGTGTCTGTCCCCCTCACTGGTCTTTGGGCTTGGGCAGGGAAGTGGCCCAGTCTCATCCAGCTACAGCAGGTGTTCAAGAACAGAAACATCCAAACAGTGCTGATGAGAAGTACTGACTGGCAACATACGATTACTTTTAAAAAGGGAAAGGAATCTGCCCTCAGTGAAGAGTGTGAGGGGGAATGGGGGTGGTGGAAGGCACAGACACATGCTACCTTTCTGGAAACACGGTAGGAATTCGGTGGCCCCTGGTGGCTGAACTCTATAACTGTTCTCCAACTAATCCAGGGGTCAGAGCTTTCACTCCAGACACCTCATCTGCTCCTCAAACAATGCCCAGCAACCCATTCTTTTTTGAAGACCACCACCGAGGGTCTTCGAGGCTCAATCCACTTACATTTACCATGAATGCTGAAAGGCCTGGCTATCGACAGACTGATCTCACAGAGATTGTTGCAGACATGTCCTGTGCATGCCTCAAGGCCAGGACATGGGGGATTGTTTGCAGGGCACCTGTGACAGGCCCGCCCCTGCAGAATGAGCCGAACACTTTTCTGGAACCACTTTCTTCTGCCTGCTGGAGCTGCCTCCTGGGGAGCCAGTCTCTTTGCCTCAGGGCGCTGTAAGACCTAGAAATGTCTGGGTTCAAGGCCATATGATAACACCCAAGGCCTTTGGCAAATCAAATCACCTCTTGAAGCTCAGTTTCTCATCTGGAAGATGGAAATGCCCTGTCTCATGGGCTGCTAGGAGTAGTAAAGATATAAAAAGCACTAAGTGTAATGCTTGGCACACAAAAGGTGCCTAACAAATGACAGCTGTTGTGACTATCATTACTCTTATTACTGTTATAAAAGCAGTTCTGGTAGACCTGTTTAACTTCTCTGCAGTCAGATCCAGTCTCAGTCCTGGCCCTGTTGCTTACTAGTGTGGGAGCTGTAAGCTCCTTCACTTCTCTAAGCCTCAGTTTCCTCATCAGTAAAACAACCCCTGCTTCACCTATGTGCTTAACACAAAATGAAAGTACCACAAACAGAAGTGCCTGCATAATCCCAGGTTATTAGTAGAATTGTTATTACCTCCTACACTGGAGGAGCCCTGCTGGTGCAGTCATTTAGCATGTTGGCTGCTAACCAAAAGGTCGGCAGTTTGAATCCACCAGCCACTCCTAGGAAACCCTATGGGGCAGTTCTACTGTCCTGTAGGGTCGCATGAGTTGGAATTAACTCGAAGGCAACAAGTCCTACGCTGGAAAGTAAGTTGACTTTTAATGTGTTCCACACTTTCTTCTTTTAAGCAAGCACCAGGGCCGCTTCTAATGCTCTAAGACTCTGGGTCTGGGGAACACGTATGGTGCCAAAGTCTCAGCCACTTCAGCTGCCCCCAGAGGGACAGCTTGATTTGCCTTTATTCTCTCGAGTGGTAGTCTGGGCTGCTGGTGCCTCCTGGCGATGTATGCCCAGAGATACAGGTACACCGATGAGTACCCCTTGCAGACAGGTGTGCCCAAACGCCAGCTCCTACACACAGGCAGGTGTGTGTAAATGGGAGCTCACACACAGGGAGGGGAGGGCGAGGGGATTCTGGCAGTTCTAGCACATTTGAAATACTTGCAAAAACTGGGAAGGAGTGTGTATATGTGTGGGTGTGTGCAAAAGGGGTCAGGTTTCTGTGTGTTGGTCACAGAATTAGCTTCTTCACAGAGTGTATCTCTGTCTAGTCTGTTATTAAACATTAATCTTGATTGTCTCACTAGAAGCTCCGTGGGGACAGCCTTGCTCACTGTTGCCTGCCCACTGCTGTCTGCCCAGTACCCAGCTCAGGGCCCGGCAAAGGGCTGGTGCCCCATAAATCTGTGTTGAGGTTGAATCTTTCACCAAAACCTGGGCTGACCCAGTGTTGCAGTTTGGAGTTGCCCAACCTAACCCTTTTTCCTTCCCCACTAGATAAGACTGTCAGTTTTGAAATACACCCTCCCCCTTGCTCCAGGGAACACCATTTTCTACCCCTTGTGCCATGGCCCCCACCCTGACAGGGTCACCTGGAATGACGACATCTCCGAGTCCCAGCATCGCAAAGTTGTCTGCTTCGAGGCCCTTCTCCAGCAGATCCTGGGGAAACACCACTGCAAGGGGAGGGAGGGGCATGAGGAGTCAGGTGGAGCCCAGCTTACTTCTACTCCTAGGCCCCGCTGTATGGTCTGAAACTCCCACACTTGTCGTTCTGGTGGCGGGTGAGGAGGCCAGAGGATGACGACAGGCTGAAGGGCAATGTTTCCATGGGGAATCAACTGGGTGGAGTAGGGAGGAATCTGGGACCATCTAGGCCATAGGTTTTGATGCCTTGAGATATGACTCACACACCATGCACTTTTCATAGGTATGGGACCCTTTGGTTAAATGGGACTGACGCTAAAGCCCATTATAGACAACATAAGAGAGCCCCATGTGGTGCCGGCATCTAATAGGGTTTCCTTCTCCCTACAATAGGAAATGGACAGATGGTGGCCCTTGCTCTGAAGCAGAGAAAGCCTGGGCTACAGGCTTCTTTCTGTATCTGCAGTGGGGGAAAAGGCCACAGAACTGCAAAGTCCTTGCATAAAGCCCCTTACTCAGAAATCCTGCTGGCCAGCTTGTTTGGATAAGTACACATCAGGGAGAAATGCCTCCCTCTGTGTCCAGTTACAGTAAAAGGCAGTTGTAACTGGATTTCCCCCACAGCACCTCATGAGCAGGAGAGCAGAGCAGTTACAAGCGGGCTTCAGAGTCAGACTGCTGGGGCCTGACCCCTGGCTCTGCCTGTGACTTAGCCCAGGTGCTTACTACATGTCTGGATCGTACACAGAAGTGATCCCGTGCGGCTGTGGTAGGGATTAGCCGACTGGCACACACATTAACTGCTACCCATTCCTTCTTTACTAACCCAGTCCTGATTTGGTTTGAGGCAGCCTTCCTTCCCAGGTGACGGATCAAGCCTGGTCTAAGGCTAACCCAATCAGGACAATCCTGTTCCCTGAATTCCTGGCTTTCCTTGCAGCTAGTTCTGCCCAGTGGGATATAACTGGAAGTCCACTGGGGGTTATGGGTAAGCTTTTACTTCCCTAATGAATGTACAGCTGCTCCTGCCTGCCTGCTTCTTCCTTCCTTGAACACACTGCACAATGATTTCCGGATTTCCTCGTTCTAGCCTCTCAATTCTGTGTTTAATTCTGAGTGACAAAGTATGGTCTCCATTTTACAGATGTGGAAGGCATGGCCCAGGGAGGATAAGTCTCCTCCTCAAGATCACATAGCCAGCAAGTGGCAGAGCTGGGATTCAAGCCCGGGTAGCTTGACTCCCGCACTTGTACACTTAACCACTCTGCTACACTGCGCTGAGCTCTACACTTAGCAGCAGAAGGCAATGGGCCTTCTCCCCACCGAGAAAACAAGATTCCAAGCCCCAGGGGCCAAGTATGAGTGTCATTTCCCACCTCAGAGCCCTCCAATGGCTCACCACTGCCTACTGGGCTGCATCCAAGCTCCTGGGCAAGACATCTCCGCTTTTCCCCAATTCTGGCCTCTGTTCACCTTTCCTTCTAGCCCCCTTCCCTGGTGCTCCCCCAAACTCAGCCACACCCCCCACTTGTCCTCTGCCCTCAGGATCCTCCATTCATTTTCCTGCCTCCGGCCCTTGGCTGAAGCTGCACCCTCCTATTTAAATGCCCATCATGCCCTTGGATGGTGCTAAACACTTATTCATCCTTTGTGACCTATTAGCTGGGTGCTCTGGGATCCCACACACCCTGGGCTCACTCATCAGAGCACGTGGGGAACAGCTGTGGCTCTGGCTTTCCCAGCACCCCATTCCTTTGCTCTAGAGAACCATCCTTCCCTTAAAGACTTGGTTTGGTGGCTGCTAATTCGAGTACTCTGCTCCCAGACCCTGGCAAGGGCAGTGACCCAGGCCTGTCCATCGTAACTCCATCTCCACGGTCGGAGGATTGGCTCTTTAGCCAGCCGGGCCCTTCCATTTATTCAAGCCGAAGCTGGGAGAAAATTGCTTTCCTCTTGGGTCGCTGAGCCGGAATCATAGAATTTGGGAGCAGTTTGTGGCCGTGAGCCCCTCCTGGCTCATAGAGATACCTGTCTGCAGGGGAGGAGAGGGAGACTGTGGGAAAGACACGACTTCTGGACTCTGCAAGGCCCATTTCACCCTGAATGCACACTACCCAGAGCCCATGCCCCCTGGCTCTCACCGCTGACTGCCTTCCAGCAACGTCCTTCCCTTTTCTCTTGAGCCTGTGCCTGAGTCTGTGCCCCTCTCTGAGCCTTGGGATCCCAGGATGTGATTCTTGACTAGTCTAAAGTTTAGGCTCTAAGCTAATGGTTTTCCCATGCGCCTGCTGATGACTTGGGCTTGTGACCCAATTCTGGTCAGTGAGATGTAAGAGAGGCTGCAGGGGACTTCGGGAAAAACATTTCACCCCTTTCTGCCTCCGGACTCGGTTGTGTGGGGCATTAATGCTAGGAATTGTGGCAGCCATCTTGGAACCATGAGGGGATGAGCTTAAGGGACAAGTGGACCTGCTGAGAATGGCAGAGTGGGAGACTGAGGTGACCTTGGTTCTTGGTGATTCCAACAAGGTGCTAATTAACTCACTTCCAAGCTGCTCTACCACTGAGCTTGCTATTGTGTGAGATGACAGAATCTCCCCTTGTGTAAAGGCTCTTGTAGTTGATCTTCTAATACTTATAACCAATGGATACAACTGAAGAACAAAAACAGGGCTGTGGGAGAGGTGTGAGACAGCACACTCAGGTGCTGTGGGGATCCACTGAGGGGAGCTTCAGGTCTCAGAGAGGAAAGCCCCTGTGCTGTGTCCCTTGCCACAAGCTGGGTTGGTTGGGCAGCCGCTCTCTGTCTTACTCCCACTCCAGTTCCTCTCACACCACACTGCACTATGACCAAGAGGCCCGAGGTCAGGGCCTGGGCAGAAGGGTGGCTGCTTGTGGACGTAGCCAGAAGAATCACTGAAGAGAAGACCAGGATGGAGAGCATGGGAGAGCTTGGAGGAGGAAGAGGCGTGTGGAGGAGATGAGGGAGAGGTCCTGATCAAACAGGGGCCATGAGGGGACAAGACAGCTGGGAGTGGAGGCATCACTTACATTTTATTGGTGCCTCAAAGGACTTGGCCACTGTCACCATCACGTTTGTGCCAAATACCTATAAGGAGAAGAGAGGTGTCTGAAGGGTGGTGAGGGGTCGGGTGGGAAAGCATGGTTGTCTCTGGTGACAACTTGAGACCCACAGGGAGTGGGATGGAGAGCTGGGAGAAGCTCTAGACAGATCTGACACCAAGGTTAGGCAGCCACAGATCTTGGTCATATGGACACTTCATGTGGGCTCCCAGTTCTGGGAAACAAAAAAGGGCCATTTGACAGAGCTGGAAAGGGCCTCCAAGTGGCCAAAGCCAGACAGCTTATGTTTGTTCAGGGTTCTGCCCCCTCAAGAGATGAAATCCTCCATCGCTACGCACTCAAGGGGAGAAGAGGCTGCCCGGGGACAGGAAAAGGTGCCTGGGTAAGATTGACTTTGGTCCTGCTCGTGCAGTGAGGCCTAGGCCATGTGCAGCCCTTGTGGGGCCCACTTATTAACATTCTACCACCCTGCCCGAACAATTCGCTCACTGGGGAGACATGGGAGTCAGTAACACCCCTTGTAGAGCCACAGTGAGGATGACATGCGGGCCACTGGAAGGCACTGACATGTGGTAGTCTCTCAGTGGATGCTGGAATCTGCTCTCAGGCCCCATATTACAGACAAGGGCAGCTGGGCCCAGGGAAGACCTGCTCCAGGGTTCCACTTTCAGCCTAAGTAAGCTGACTCCGCCAGACTGCTGTCTCTTGGGAGCAGAAGGGTGCGGGTGCCCTGCCTGACTCACCCAGAAGACGTCGTAGATAAAGAGTCCACCCAGCAGGATGCAGCCGGTGCTGACGTTGTTCAGGTGCAGGAGCTCCACCCCATTGAGGGAAAAGGCCAGGCCAAAGAGGTTGTTGGCGATCCAGTGCTGGGAAAAGGCGGGGGTGAGGCCAGCTAGCTTCCTGCCCATCCCCCCGCACCTGGCTCTTCCCCCCTCTACTGGGGCCTGGGCTACTCACCTTCCTTAGCAGGTACCAGACACCAACGATGCTGCTCAGGCCCAGGCACACCAGGTCCTTGGTGTCAAACTCATAATTGACGATCTCTGGGCAGAGAGGCCCGGTCAGTCCACTCCCCAGGGTAGGGCTGCCTCCCATCCCCCATCAGCCCCTGGGTGGAGGGCACGGCTGTGGCCACTGTCAGAATCCTGCAGGCTGGGTGGACTCAGCCTCAGCCAAGCCAGACGGGTGGGAGTTTCAGGATGAGGAGAGCTCACTGGAGCCATCCCAGCCTCCAATTTCCTAGAGGAGGAACGGAGGCCCAGAGAGGAGACGGGCCTGGCACAGGTCAGTGGGAGGAAGTCTGTGGCGTTGGGAGCACAGGCTCTGGGGACAGACAGACATGGTTTGAATCTGGGCTCTGCCACTTGCAGCTGGGTGATCTTGGGGGAGGCAGCTCCCTCTCTGAGCTTCCATTTCCTTATCTGTAAAAAGGTGGTAACAGAACCCACCTCACAGGGGTGCCTTGGGGAGTAATGGGATGGTCTTTACACAGCGCTCAGCACAGGGCGTGGCACAGAGCAGAGGCCCAATCAGTGCCAGCTGCCACTGCTGCCACTGAGCCCAGGCTTTTAGCAACAGCCCGGTTCATTCTGGAATCTTTCTACTTTGCCATCAAAGGAATAAAAAAGGGTGCTGCTGGCAGCCCTATTCCACTGGAAAAGGAAGAGAAAGGTGCGAGATTGAGGCCAGAGGCCTGGAGAATAGGGAGGAGGCAGCCCGTGAGGCTGCTACTGAGGGAAGCCCTGAAGGTGACATCCTGATGTTAGACCTACTCTTGATAGTTTCTCAATTTCCACATAAGGAGGCCCGGGAGGTGGTGGAAGAGGCCCCGGGGCACATAGTGAAGTCACTTTCAGATTCCAGAGTGTAGCAGACTGGGGGTTGTCCCCAAGTTCGGTTCCCTCCCTCCTCTGTGGTAATAGAACCCTGATGGTGAGAAGCCAACTAGCTAACAGCCACGTTTACAAGCTTCCCTTGCAGCTAAATGGGTGTGATGCACAGACCTCTCCATCCCCTCTGGCTGGAATGTGCTGTGATGGTGTGTCAGCTTGGGCCCCCCAGGGACCTCAAGTATGGCTGAGCACAAGACAGCTTGGGACTCTAAATGTGGTGCCGAGCTGCCTTAGCAAGCTTTGACTTTGACCTTCTAAAATTCAAGACGCATTGACTGGGCACACAAGCACTAGAAGTGCAAAAAGGAAACACACAAAGGCAGCGCTCTCTAGGGACCAGGCTGAATGCGTCAGGGACCAGTAAGAAGAGCCATACGTGTGCAAGGTTAGACTTTCACAGAAGAGACAAACACCTTCCATTTGGTCAAGCCACTGACACTTCTAACTAACCCACAAAGGCCAGGATCTCCCCGATTCCCCAGGGGTTTCATTTTTTTTAAAGTCGTGAAACAATTTTTTTCAAATTTTACATGGTATAGTAATCACACTTCAGGTAATCACAATCCAGTCATGAGCGCCAACATTTCCTGGGTGCAGAATGTGAGCCAGGCCGTGTGCTGCATGCTTTCCACACATCCCTTACTCACCAGTCTAGCGGCAGCCCAATCACGGAGGTACTAGACTATCAATTCTATTTTACAGATAAAACAACAATAACAACAAAAGCCCTGGAGGCTCAGACAGAGCTCAAGTTTCTCGGCAGTGACAGAGCTGGGACAAGGCCCCAGGCATGAGATTCCGGAGCCTACCTTTCCCGTCACCTGCTCTACTGGAGAGTCCCAATGCAGGAGGCCAGGGAGCAGAGGGGAAGACACCCAAGGCCCAGCCCAGGGGCAGCAGGTAGTACTAACCTTCTTTGTTCTCCCCAGAGCCCTGCGTGAAGAGCAACTGGTACTGTCGATTTGGGAAGTTGGCTGGAAAAAACTTATTCATGAAGGGGCTGTAAGGAAAGAAAGACAAAGCAGGTCGGCAAACAGAGCCCCCACGGGCCATTGCACACCCAACACCCCACCCAGGCCCCTGTTTACAGCGGTTCTCTCCTGGCACCCTAGCAGCTGCCCCAGTAGGTAGGCATTACTGTTCCCATTTACAGGTGTGGAAATGAAGGCCCTCAGAGGGTAAGTGACTTGCCCAGGATCACACTGGGAGCCAGTATCTGAGCTGAAACCTGAACCTTGGTCTCTGGACCCCTAGTAAAGCACCCTCTGTCCTGTCTCTTGATTATTACCAGAGAAATACAAAGCAGAAGCAGACTGACTTTCATGTACAATGCAGTTTTTAGGAGAGCGATGGATTCCAAAACCTGGCCCATTATTCTCTGGTCACCACAGGTCCATGTGGGAGAGGGTGGCCGGCCCACCTTGCTTAAGCTCTCCCATCCCCCTCACTTTTGCCAAGCCTGGACAGAACACTGGCCTTGGTGTTAGACAGACAGGCTCGACACCGCACTCTGCCCTTACCAGCTATGAATCTGGTAGTAACAGGGCCCTCTGAGCAAGCCATGATGTCCCTGTTGCGAACACTGGACCTTGGATTCCCTCATGCTGTCTGTCAAGAATGCATATCCCTGGATACCCTTTTTGACTGACCAAGTCAGGGAGCCTGACGGTCACTCTCCACACCATGACCTACTGCACACTCAAATTTGAGAAGCGCTGCTCTCACGCAACAGGTTAGGCTTAGCTGGGCTCGCCCACCAGACGATGACACCTTCATGTTCACTCAGGACCAGCCTAGTCTCAGCTTTGGAAATGTTCTCTCTGATTACCTAGCATACCCCTCTCCCTGGTCACACAGGGAAGACAGGCTTTCTTTTCTGGGCCCTTCTTCAGATCAAGATGAGCAATAGAGCCTCTTGGAGTGCTCTGTGAACTTGGGCGGCCCAGCCCTGAACTCTGCTCTGCCACGTACCAGCTGTGTGGCCCTGGGTAAACCACTTCCCCTCCCTGGGCCTCAGTTTTCTCACCCGTATGTGGGGATAAAAAATACCATCGGCCTCAAAGGCTTGCTGTGAAGATGTAAGAAGGCAGGTGAGATGCCTGGCCCAGCACTGGGCCCACAGCAAGTACATAGGAACTGTGGACTTCTGTCACCAAGACACTCTCATCCACAGCCTGAGCTTCAAAGTCTTATTATACCAGGTCATATTAATAATGACTAATAAGGCAACGGAGCCTTGGTGGTGCTGTGGTTAAGAGCTACGGCTGCAAGCCAAAAGGTCGGCAGCTCAAATCCACCAGCTGCTCCTTAGAAACCCTATGGGGCAGTTCTACTCTGTCCTGTAGGGTCGCCATGAGTCAGAACTGACTCAGTGGCAATAGATTTGATTTTTTGTTAATGAGGCAGGCAAATCCAGGAATGGATCCTCCCAACTGGGACAGGTAAACTGAGGCAAGCCAGGTCATAGCAGTAACAGTGGAGAAAAAGCAGCTCTCTTTCTAAGAATGCAGGGCTTGGAGAAAAAAGATGTGAATACAAGAAGCATTTCCGGGTCTCCATTTCCCCAAGTGTCAGTGAGCCAACTCCTCTGCCTCACAGGGCTGGCGTGTGAATAGACAGTAGGCTTTCTAAATACTCATGTAGGAGGCACACGGAGAGAACTGAGAGCAGGCTTCTGGAGCAGGGTTCTGGGCAGGCAGGAGGCAGCAGATAGGATGGATGAGGCTGGACGCTACTTTCAGCTCAAGCCAAGCCACGTGGGGGTGTCTGAAGCCAGGGAGTATGTGCAGATATGGGTGCAGGCACAGAAGAGGCCTGAGAAGCTTGCCACTTCACCTCAGCGTGGCCTCTTCCTTAGGAGCCTGGTGCTTAGCTTCCTTGCCAGCAGAGTGCAGTGGTTAAGAGCATGGACCCTGGAATCAGACTTCCTGAGTTCAAATCCCAGCTCTGCCACTTACTGGCTGTGTGACCCTGGGAAAGCTGTCTAACTTACCTGTGCAACTGTTCCCTCACCTGGAAAACTACAGGACCTTTCTCACAGTGTTATTAAGAGGATCAAATAAGTGCCTGCACACTGTAAGCTAAATGAGGTTTCTTTTAACTATAGCTTCAACTTCAAGTAGGAAGTTCTAGACTGATGTCTTTGTTATTCTGAGAGAAGAAGGGCTGCTGGGTAATACGGGGAAAGGGTCAAGCAATCTGGCTGGTGTGCCTCTGAGCTTGAGGGCACAGCTGTGCATTACCTCCACAGCCCCTGTGCCAGGCTTGGCGCCTGGGGGCTCCGGGTAAACGCCTGCTGAACGGCTGCAGAGTTCTGCAGCAGCAAGAATCTTTGGCCCTTGAGGGCTCATACGGTGCCCTTCTCCCCTGGGGGTGGAGGAGGAGGTCAGTGGCCTCCTCCTCCCGGGTGGCAGATTTTGGCATTCTGGCCCTTTTTCCCCTCTGAAGGTCAGCTGGGTGGGGCATGAGCTCAGAGGTTGGCATAAGCCAAGGTTTCCTTGGCAGGGGGAAATCAGGGTGGTGGCTTGGGCTCAAATGAGCCTTGGTGAATGAACAAGGTGAAAGCAGGATGCAGCCTGCAGCCTGCCGTCCCCTAATTGCCCCTACTGTGATGCTTTCCCAGAGAGGCTTGAGGTGGGCTGGGGCACAGTGGTGGGGGTAGAAGGGATCCTGAGAGGGCCTCAGCCCTGGGCTGATATGGCTTGGTGCTCAGATCTTTTCAGGGTTCAGCAGGCCTCTGCTCTGTGGATCCTCAGGGGACCACAGGTCTGCTGGGGAGAGGGTGGCTGGCTCGCCCTCCTTCAGCTCTCTCGTCCACCTCACTTTTGCCAAACTGGGACAAAACACTGGAGTCAGACAGACAAGCTCAGAACCTCGGTCTACCTTTAAAAAAAAAAAAGATCCAAACTCTTTGCCATCAAATCGATTATGACTTATGATGGCCCTACTGAAGAGAGTAGAACTGCCCCATAGGGTTTCTCAAGCTGTAATCTTTACGGGAGCAGGCTGCCACATCTTTCTCCCACAGAGCAGCTAGTGGGTTTGAACTGCCAACCTTTCAGTTCACAGCCAAGTACTTAACCACTGCGCCACCAGTGCTCCTTGCACTCTACCCTTACCTGCTGTGAATCCTGGTGGGAACAGAGCCCTGTGAGCTGCAAGGTGCCTGTTTTGAACCTGAGGAAGGTCGGCCTCTCAGTTTGTGGATACAAACAGCTAGTCTAAATTCTAAAACTGTGGAATTTCCACTGAGAAAGTATTTAAGACAACTCAATTTAATTCTTGGATTGACTTTCTAAACAGCATGGTTCAATTATGCCGTTCTCTCCCCTTTTTAACTAAAATTATTGTCATAGGAGTCAGCTCTTTTCCATGTAAATTTTACCATAAAGATTTCATTCATCCAACAGTTTTGGGTCTATATTTGATTTTTTTCAGAGGACAGCTTTGAGCACAGGGAGTAGCCCTCCGTCATCCAGTGGTTTTACAAGGTCCAATTTCTGTTTTTTTAAATTGTCCTTTTGTGCCTTTAAGAGCCAGCCCTATACTTAGGATGGCCTCCTAAACTGAGAGGGAGACTGCTGTGCGTCCTGCCACACATGCCCTGTTAGGGCTGAGCACAGGGTGCAGGGAAAGCAGGGGCCAGGACAATATCAGGACCAGTTTTCCCAATTTTCTGCCCTAAATTTTACCAGGAAATAATAAATTTTAAAACCACGTGCAGTTTTAGCTGCTGTCAGTTTTATTTTCTGTTGATAATTTCTATTAGTAAAAATTATGCATTGGTTAAAAGATACACAACAGTTTCTTGGCTAATCCATGAGAAATTTGGGACGAAGTCCCTTGGCTATTCTAAAAGGAAAAAAGTCTGGTGTTACCCTGACAGGTTCAAAATGCTCTGCTTGGGACTGGACAGAGAGCAGCCCTCCTCTGTAGGGCTTCTGGGGAGATAAGAGATAAAAAAAAAAAAAATTTCCAGCGAGGTAATTCCCCACGCACTGCCTGCCTGTGGCTTTCAAAATACTCTGGGTTCTCTCACTCTGAGGTGGTGGTCAGGCTGTGGGGACAACTGAAGGGTCTCTGACTCCTCACAGATGCTGGGGTGGGACGGGTTGGAGTTGGGAGGACCCTGATCAGCATGGAGAAAGGACGGAGCCCAGTGCCTGGAAGTGACTGCCCTTCCCCTCCCCCCATGACAGGAGAGGGCTATCCGGCAAGGAAGGCGCTTGGGTCCGCCGTGATCTGGCCGGCTGCAAGTCACTGAGGTTCTCTAGGCCTTCTAGCTCACTTGATCCTTACCACCCTCTATGAGGAAGGACTCCTAGCACCTCCGTTTTACAGGTGAGGAAAGTGATGGTCGGAGAGCTTGCATAACTCACACAATTACAGCGCTAGCAGTGCCAGGTCTTCAGCCCAGGGCATCATCCTGCCAGCAGGTCTGCTGGAAGGAGGCTGAACCTACCCTGGCTTTCAACAACTCTCCTAAGTAGATCCTTCTCTTCACCGGCTCTGGGAAGATCCTGACTGTGCCTTCAATGTGCACAGCCCTTCCAGCACATGGCCTGGCTTCTCCCTCCTCCGTGCCTCTTCCAGGTTTCCTACCCTTCAATGCTGAGTTCAAGTAGTGTTCTCTCCTCCTGGCCTTCCCTGTTCTGCTGGCTTTCTCATGGTCTGTGAGTGGTCTCAGCCCGAGATGTACCACCTCCAGGGGTCAGATGGAAACATGTTGGGACCGTTTTGTAGTCATAAGCTGGGAGTAGAGCAGTGGGGGCCCAACTGCCATCTGGTGAGTAGGGCTAGGGATGCCAAATGTCTTGCATGGGACAATCCTGCACAATGGAGAACTGACCTGTCCAAAATGCCAGCAGCGGGCCTCCTGAGGAACGCTAGTCTAGATAGCCTCCCACTGAGCCAAACAGGTTTCCTCATGAGTGTGTGGCAGTGGGAAGGGCATGGGCTTTGGAGCCTTGCAGTCCTGAGTTCGAATTCTGGCTCTCCTGCTTACTGGCTGTATGATCCTAGCAAACTTCTCAACCTCTCTGAGCTTCAGTTCCCCCAACTATACCACAAGATTAAAAGCAAAAACTGACCTTATGGGGATATGTGGCATGCTAACACAGACAATAATATTGATGACAGTAACAATGATAGCTAACCTACCAAACACATCTTGAATGCCAGGTACGGTGCAATGAGCTTTCCACATGACCCTGCAAGGAACATACTATTATTTTCCTCCACGTTTGGCTGAGGAAATTGAGGCCAGAGAGATTAAGTAACTTGCCCATGGTTATAGGGCTATTAAGTGGCAGGGTCTGGCTGCAGAGTCAGGTAGTCAAATTCCAGAGCCCATGTTTTTAACTTCTCACCATTCACCTCTCTCTCATTCTTCAGGGAGACCATGAATAAAGAGCCCAGCTAGGGCTTGGCGCCCAGCAGGCAACGGTAACTGGTAGGTGGCACTGGTGTTGCTCACCTCAGTGCTGTAACAGCTAACAGTGGCCTTTCTGTTTACAAATGGCTTCCCCAACAACTACGGTGGTAGGAAACACCTGCCACATTCTCTCATCATTCCCTGTCAGGAAACTGTGGCCCAGAGAGGTTACAGTTCTTGTCCTAGGTCACGCACAGTGTGACACAGGGGAAAAGATTCCCTTGGGTTTTACAGGCAGGATTCAAACCTGGCTCTGTATGACACCAAAGGTTACGTTCTTATCCAAGACCCTGTACTGGCTCCTGAGAAAGATGCTTCGAAAATGTTGCAGAGAGGTGCCTTCTGACCTGATGGTGTGGGACAGGGCCAGGATCCCCAGCACGAAGAAATACATGGACAGCAAGAGGTTGATGTACTCCTGGGAGAATATCTGAGACAGAAATACAAACAGAAACAGGAAGTCAGGGTTGATGGTGGCTATGAAGAAACTAGAGTCCCATTTCTCTTCTGGAGGTGGTCACAACCCTCTGGAGTTGGGGGACGGTATCACAAAGAATCTCAGACAGTACTGGGGGCCTTCCTAGTTTCTGTGGCTGTGGGAAAAAAGGTGGAAGTCTCAAGCCCCCAGATGCACCTCTCAAAGTTGTCTGTAGGGTTACATTTGGTGGCTCCATATGTGGAGATAGGCAACTATATGCCTGGGCATGTAAGGGGACCACTAGGGTGTGGGGCAGGACTGACGTACGCCATACCAAGAGAATCGTCTGAGCCTCAGAAAACTCATTCTTCCAAGTTTCCTTCCCTTTGCTCAAAAAATCCAGCGAGCACCCCTCCAGAGTGGCCACCAAGGCCCTGAGCATGCTAGTTATGAGTAACCTATGTGCCCTGCTCCATACTCACATCACGCTCTTCTAGGCAACCGCCCCCACAGTGAGGGTGGACACCAGGACAGCAGGCCCTGACAGCTGCTTCTTGGTCCTCAGTTACCATTAGGTGAAGCTGAGAAGTGTTCTTTCACAATGCTCCAAGTGAACCGTCGCGCGTAATTCTGGACCCAGGGGTGGGGGGCACAGGCCACATTAGTCTACAGTTGCTGCATCGCCTCCTGAATTTGTGACTGTGACGCTCTCTGACTGAGAGGGAATAACATGCTGCTGTGCAGGGTGTAGGGGATACCAGGCACTCTGAATTGGGCTGTTACAGCACCTGCTGGAGACCTGTCTGATCACGTCGCTCCGCTGCTCAAAGCCTCTCAACAGCTTCCTTCTGCTCTCCTGAGCAGAGGGCCCATGTCCTTGCCTTGGCCTCTCAGGTCCTCGCGTTGGCCTGTCGCCCTTCTCTGCCTTTGCTCACACCATGCTTGCTCTTGTGCTCCAGAACGCAGCCACATGGGCTTTCTTGCAGGGCTTTGTTTGTGCCACATTCCCTCCTGCGGGAGTCTTGGGCACATACTCTTCCATTGCCTGTCACGTTCTTCTCTCTTCACCTGGGTCACCTGCTCATCCTCCAGCTCTAAGCTCAGAGAAACGGCCCTTGACACGACCGTCCCTCATTAATTCAGCACATACTCACTGACTGCCGGCTAGGTGCCAGGCACTGTGCTTAACACCAGGGGTAGAGCAGGGAATAAGGCAGACAAGGGTCTACCCTCACGGGGCTCATGTGTCATTAGGGGCCAGACTCTGAGAAGAAACAAACATACACTGTCCTGTCAGGTGGTAATGGGTGCAAAGGAGAAAAGCAAAGCAGGGCAAGGGGCAGTGTGACAAGTTTAGATAGGTGGTCAGGGGAAGCCTCCCGATGAGAGGACACTGGAGCAGAACACTAAGTGAAGTAAGGGAGTGCGCCATGTGTGGGTACCTGTGGGAAAACCATTTGAGGCACAAGGAAGACCAAGTGTAAAGGTCCTGAGGTGGGTGAGGTTCTATGTTCAGGGAACAGTGAGAGCCTGTGGGCCTAGAGCTGAGGGAGTGAGGGGAGAGTGCCAGGAGACGAGGCTGGGGAGGTAAGAGGGAGCCAGGCCCTGCAGGGCCTATTTTCACCTGGGTGAAAGGACTTAGGGCAGGACTGTGAGGGATCTGATGGCCTGAGAAGATCCCTCTGCTGCTGTGTAGACTCTAGCAGAGCAGAGTGGAAGCAGAGAGCCTGGTGAAGAGGGCATAGCAGAGGGAGGAAGTGCCTTGGACCGGAAGGAGGTAGGGGAAGTGACAAGCAGCAGTCAGACAGATTCCAGATCTCTGTTCTGGACTTGGAGTTGCAGGATGGACTGAGGGCCTGGATATGAGGGCTGAGAGAAACAGCAGAGAGAAGGATGACTCAGGGGTTTCTGGCTGAGCAGCCAGGTAGATGGAGTGCTGTTGTCTGAGATGGGTAACTGGAGTAGGAATAGGATT
Organism: Elephas maximus indicus; assembly: GCF_024166365.1. Taxonomy (NCBI): domain Eukaryota; kingdom Metazoa; phylum Chordata; class Mammalia; order Proboscidea; family Elephantidae; genus Elephas; species Elephas maximus. The sequence continues at coordinate 37,866,292 of NC_064843.1, forward strand.
CACCCTTGGGTGGTTCTTCTGTTGAGTTTTCCGGGAGCTTCAAACCTTGTATTCACAGTACTTCTCAGAGCTGTAACTTTCCATTTATCTATGTGATTACTTGGTTTCCGTCTCCACCATTCAAAAAGACGTTCCAAGAGGGCAGGATGAGCCATCTACTTTTCTCACTCAAGTGTCCCCAGGGCCTGGCATGTGGCAGACACTCACTAAATAAATACTTACAGAATGATTGAAGACCACATCAGCAGCCTATACTGTGAATACTACAAGAACAGACCCAGGAATATATTTCAGAGGCATATGGATTGTTCTGTGGTGTACCCCTCTCACATGTTCTCTCCATTTGGGCCCTTGGGACAAATTTCCCTCTGGTTTTGACTGTGTGGACTACGAGAACTGTGCTCCAGGACTCACTTTCCTTTCTGCTTTGGCTGCTGGAAAGTCAGAGCCATGCCTATGGCCACCACTGGCAAGAGTACAAGTTTTCAGAGCATGGAGTCTGGGTGCTGTCCTCACCCAAAGCTTCATTTTTTAATCCTATTTTATTTTTTTTCTTCACCCCAATTTCTTCTTTTATTTGTCTGTCTTATGCTGTTGGATTTAATTTTTACAAGCTGCCTCGAAGTGAGCAGATTTAAACGAGGTGGGGCAAAGCAAATGTTACGATTTGAGGCACATGATGAATTCCAGTGTCCCAACTAGGAGGAGGGGAGGAAAGGCGCTGGGTGTGAGCCACTGTGTGAGCCCTTCTTCTATTAAACCAACCAACCAGCTGTCAGTCTGGGGTTCCAGGGGAGCCTGGTGGCTGCGTCGTCCAGGCAGCTGTCTTTCAGAAATCTCGACGTGGATGCTCTTGAGGTACTGGGAGGAGGCAGGCCCTGACCTTTTGCCACAAGGTATGCCAGGGCCTGGGACTTCTTTGCTCAAAAGAGCTGGGGCTTAGCTGCCCAAGAGGAGGAGAGGTTGGGCAACAGGCATCTATCTAGTGCCTTAAATAAAAGCAATCATACCCTCTATCTCAGAAATTCTTTTTTGGGGACTCTAGCCTAAGGAAAGGATCCTGAACACATTTTTATGGTAGAAAAGCTTGGGTCAAGGGACTGGGTGTGTATTCCTGGCACTTAGCACAGTAGAGGCTTGAGAAATAGGTGCCAAAAGCCAAGTCAGGGGCAATGGACTAGCTACACACAGAGCAACTGAGATGTTTCAAAAGTCCCTGGGAGGGGAAGGAAATAAGGAAATGCACAACACAGTTCTATTTATAAAAACCATACTCTCCCTCACACACACGAATGCACTAACACCATACACTGTACAAGGAGACATACATATCCAAGAACATAAATCAAACACATACAGCAGGTGCCTCTGGCAGAGAGGGAAATGGAAGTGGGGATTCGGGGTGCAGGGGAAGAAAGAACCAAGGAGGGGGGCCTGGCATGGACTGATGGTGGTATGCTATGAACAAAGGCATGTGATAAATTCAATTCTGCACTCGAGGTCCAGGAAAACTAAAGAAAAAAAATTTGCTTAAAAAAAAAAAATCAATGAATACTCAAGGTTTTTCGATGCACTCTTATTTATAAGAGTAAAAATCAGAACAACACTTTAAGATGTGTGACACTGTAGGCAAAGCTGTCTGTTCTCTGCTTGTTAATCCTGAAGCCATTAAAAAGAGTATTTCTGATCTAACAATGCAGGAGTGATAGAACAGGAAGTAGGCATTAAAAATTATGTTTTGATTCACTTGCATATTGGTAAAGACTAAAAATTATGATGCTATCCGATGTAGGTGAGACTACGGGGAAGCCAGCATACTCCTGTTAGTGGGAGTGTAAACTGGTACAATCTTTCTGGAGGGCCATCTGGCATTATCTATCCCAATTACAGGGAGTCTCTCGGTGGTGTAAACGGTTAACATGCTTGGCTGCTAACCGCAAGGCTGGAAGTTCAAGTCCACCCAGAGGTGCCTCTGAAGGAAGGTCCAGTGATCTGCTCCTGAACGATCGGCGGTTTAAAACCCTAAGGAGCACAGTTCTACTCTGACCTAGGTGGGATTGCCATGAGTTGGAGCTGACTCGACGGCAACCGTTTTATTGCAAATCACAAATTGCAAATGGAGACGCTGTTTGACCTGGTAATTCCATGGATCAGACACCTGAAAATATGCTAAGACATGTGTATGATGTGCTTGGCAGCATCCACTGTGCTACCCAACACTGGACACCTAAATACCCCTCAGTGGCACATCTGTAAACCAGAGCCACGAGCAGCTGTTAAAAAAAATGACGTAGATCTGACCAGGCTGATATATAGAAATGTCTCTGTGGTAAGAATCACGTCTGATACACATATTTGTGCATATAAACGGGGTGTATGCATGATAGAATGATTCACGAGAAACTGTGTTGGGGAGAGGATTAAGGCTCATTTGTACTTTTCTTTAAGGTTACAAAAAAAAAAAAAATTTTTTTTTTTTTAAAAACCATGTATTTTTGAAATCTACACTAAAAAGTTGTCCTTGAAGCATTTTCAATGACCAGGAAAAAGGTGCTTGTGACATACTATTGGAAAAAAAAAAGATGCAACATTACAGCTATACTGTAACTGTTAAAAATATGTTCATTAAAAGCCTGATAGGAGCTATCCCCAAATATCAATAGTCTCTGTGTTATTTATTTTTCCTCTTTTGGTATGCTTTTCTTGGCGTTTTCTGCATAGATTACTCTTACAATCAGTACAAGTTATATTTAAAAGAAAATGTCTGAGGAGAGTTTGCAGAAACATGAGGAAACACTTATGATGTTGTTAATGTCGAGGGACGAAAGCAGCTATGAGACCAAATACACCACATGGTCACAGCGGCGGAGAAACCATGCAGGGGAAGATGAGTGGAAGACACACCTCCAGAGGGAGACTGTGACTGTCTCTGGTAGAGGGGTTTGGGATGACTGCTGTTTTTCCCTTTTTACTTTTCTGTGTTTTCCAGGTTTTCAACACTGAGCCTGTGTAACTTTTATTGGGAAAATAAACCTCGATAAATTAAAAACAAAACAAAAAAAGCCATTAGTATGGTAGAGACGTGTCTGAGATACAAGCTATACCCCATCCCAACATAAATAGTACAGTGAAACCCAAACAGAAATCACAAAAATGGAACAAAAAACTACACGGAAGAAAAAAATAAAGACCGGTGGGAAAGCATCCCAAACACGAACAGTGGTTGTCTCTGATGGTGGGTCAATGATTAGCTTTTCCCCTGCTCTTTAGTTTCTAGAGAGGAACATGCATGACTCCTGCGATGCGAAAAACAAAACAAAATAAACTTATTTAAACCAAATGACACAACAGGTGGCAAAGGACTTACTTTGAAAAAGAGGTAGAGCCCCAAGAGCGTGCAGCTGGCGATGATGGGGAAGCGCGCGGCGTCCCGGCTGGTGATCGTCTCGGGCATGTCTGAGGGGTTCTAGGGAGAGAAGAGAGAAGGGCATTCTAGAGAACGGTGCTGACCGAGCAGGGGCAACAGTTCCGGCTCCCACGGGCTGGATACTGGTTGGCATTTGGCGCTCTGACAGCTCATTCATCTAAACGGGGAGGGGGGCTCGGCTAGGCGTTTCAGGGAGTCCCGTAGTTTCCCGTCTCAGCGGCTTTTGCTGTTCCCTCTGCCAGAGGGACAAGCTGCTCTGTGCCTGCCTGCCAATCTGTCACTGAGGCGCTCTGGACCTCCAAAGGCCAGCCCAGGGAAGCCCCAGAGCCCGTGTGATCCAGCTGGGGAGAAGAGCCATCACAGGGAGCTGGAGGAAGCAACGATGGAAAGAAAAACTGGAAACTGGTGACAACTCAGCCATGCCAGGCCTCGTGAGAACTATTCCCATTTTCTTATGGATTAATTAGTAAGATAAACTTTTTATTCAGTAGGTAAAGAATGTTATGAACAGAAAGAAACCAACATAAACCTGACAATCCTCAAACTGCACATGGGAAGAGAACCAACTGACAGGAGAAACAAATCTTGACAAATCTTAAATAGAAGAAATTTGACTGGGAAAACTGCACATGGTAAAAAGAAAAGCCACGCTTAAATTTACAACGGCAGGTGCTACAGTTGCCAAGAATACAAGGTGGGCAAAGAGCTGATGGAGGATAAATATTTACATGAAAAACAACTGAATGCAATCAAAATAATTCCAGTATTATAAAAATGGAAAAAACTGAAAATGGAGTAACAGTCCACCATAGGAATTAAATCTGCTCATGCTGATTTAAGTCATCAGTAGCAGTCTGTTTCTGGTTAAAATCTGTACTCAGAAACACTGTGTCAAAAGTTTTCAGGACCACAACGTTCTGCCCGCGCCCTCACTGCTGGACAAAATCCTCAGGGGCCCAGCCCTAAGGTCACTGCCGTGAAGCCCTTCCAGGTTTCCCCATGGGACAAGCCTACTCCCCAAATACACTCCCCACTGCCTTCTATAGATTGAATTCTATTTTAAATCGTAGCTAATAAAAGTCCTTGCAATACCAGATTAGACTTCTGCTCCTGCCGATGAGAAGTTCTCTCCACAATGGCACAGGCTCATCCCAGGCCTGCGATGCTGCCACTGTCGTGCCCTTGGATCAGTTAAGGCACCAGCATCCCCGGGGGACGGCATCATTCATCTGTGGAGTCTCACTAATATTTTCGCTCACAGCTGGCTCTTATCCAACAGGAAAACACCTGCAAGGGGGAAGCTGTCTCGTGAGGGCAGGTGTGGGCCAGTTAGCGGTGGACGGGCCGACGGCGGGAAGGGCGAAGACCAAGGAAGGCACGTGCACAGCCAAGAAGGGCCCGTGCGTGGCCAAGAGAAGCACCTGAGAGCTGTCCTGGTTGGATGCTGTCCTGACTGATGAAGTTGATCCTCAATTCACTTATAAACCACAAAACTGTGAATATGGTCTATGAGTTCTGTGTGGCCAATGCAATGAATTACTGAACCCAGCAGAGAAGCAGACAGTGTTGTGGGGGGACGGCTGGTGCCAGAAATGGTGAAGAAGTTGGAGAGTGGAAGTGCGTCTGGCCTCCACCTCACAGGAACCAGCTTTGTGCTGATCCTGATTCTTACCCCTTAGGAATTTAGGTGAGTTCAGATACTAGATTACAGCGCCCCAGGGTGGAAGGTTGCAAAAGAGGACTGAGATGGGAGCCTAGGGCAGCAAGGCCACGAAATCACCAGTAAGAGGAGGTGTGGGGAACTGGGATGCTCACCCACCCTGGGCTTGAGTACAAACTGGTTGTGAGGTATGGAACCCCTTTTGCAGTGAACAATTTGGCTTTCTGGGCCTGCGAAGAACCACACCTGAGGCCAATGGGTGGGGCTCACCGAACTAAGAGGGATCACCTGGGGCCCAATGCTGACTAAGCCTCAATGGCCTGTGGCGAGGCCTGAGAAGACAAGGCTCACTGGAGCTTCCTGGGCTGAAGAGTGCAGGCACTCTGCTCTTGGAGAACGGCTGTGGATACGGAAGCTCTGTGCTGAAGAACACTGCTCCCCCAACCCGCAAAATCCTTGTTCCAGCCAAGAGGAGCCACGGAGAGAGAGGGAAAGGAGGGGAAGGGAAGCTGGCAACGTAAGAGTGAACATGGATTTCTCACCACGTGTCATGGATTGAATTGTATCCCTCCAAAAATACAGGCATGAATTTGGCTAGGCCACGATTCCCAGTATTGTGTGATTGTCTGCCATTTTGTCATCTGATGTGATTTTCCTATGTGTTGTAAATCCTGCCTCTACGATGCTGATGAGGTGAGATTAGCGGCAGTTATACTAATGCAGCAGGACTCAATCTACAAGATTGGAGTGTGTCTTGAGCCCATCTCCTTTGAGATATAAAAGAGAGAAGGGAGCAGAGAGACAGGGAGACCTCAAACCACCAAGAAAGCAGTGCCGGAAGCACAGCACATCCTTTGGACCCAGGGTCCCTGCGCTGAGAAGTTCCTTAATCAGGGGAAGATTGATGAGAAGGACCTTCCTCCAGAGCTGACACAGAGAGGAAGCTGGAGCTGATGCCCTGAATTTGGACTTCTAGCCTATTAGACTGTGAGAGAATAAACACCTGTTTGTTGAAACCATCCACTTGTGGTATTTCTGTTAGAGTAGCACTAGATAACCAAGATACCATGATACTGTTATTTAAATATGAACACTGATTTCTATGTAGTTTGTTATTTACTGTTCGCTCCATCATGAAAGTGCTATTTACCGTTTGTTATTTACTTTAACAATTAAAATGGCTTTCAGTACTGCCACAGTGCTTCGACTGGATGGCATGAGACAGAGTCAGCATCTGTGGACGGAGTACTGCTACTAGGTGGGGTCCTGTGCGTGTGTGGCAGCTCACGGACCCAGCCTTTCGGGAAGTGCAAGCTGGCAGGATGCATCAAACCATAAGGAGTCCCTGAGTGGTGCAAACGGTTAACGCACTTGAACCCTAACCAAAAGGTTGACGGTTCAAGTCCACCAGAGGCGCCTCAGAAGAAAGGCCTGGCGATCTATTTAAAAAAATCAGTCATTGAAAACCCTATGGAGCACAGTTCTACTAACACACATGGGGTCGCCATGAGTTGGAGTTGACTCCCCAGCAACTGATTTTTTTTTTTTCAATTTCCAAATGGTTATTCTATCAGATTGTTCAAACATTAAATTTATCTGTTTCCAATCCAAAATAGTTACCTGACGTTTACTGTTTTGTGTGTATATGCATGTGTTTACTTTTACCGTATATCTGTTTCCTAAGCTCTTTGGGACGATTTTCTGGGGGCACGCAGACTACCACAATACAAGTCAGGACAGAGCTTGTCTTTCGTGCTGCCAAGGCTGCGCATTTATAACCTTTGGTTTGTTTGGGTCGTGGCTTTTTTTGTTTTTGAAGTCTGTAGTCTTTACTTGTAACAACTATGCTTTTATTTTTTCTATATCCTCTAACTCCAGAGTTTTTTCTCTCCCCTTCTGCCGCCTCTACGTTCACAGCTGAACCATATCATTAGGAAAGGCGCCTGGATGAAAAAGTATCAGGATGGGAGCTCTGACCATTCATTGCAGCTTTTTTTTTTTTTTTTTTTTTAAATCCCTAACTGGAATTTGCACACGCCCAAGGATACAAACAGAAGATTCACAGAACAGGAACTACAAACAGCTCTTAATCATAGGGAAAATGTTGAAACTCACTCTTAAGAGACACTCATAGTATGCTGAGATTCCATTTTTCATCTACCAGAATGGCAAAACCTCACATACTTGATAACATACTAGGTTGGTGCCGCTGCGGGGAGAGGTAATCTCCCACACTGCTGACAGGACAGCAAATTGGTCTTTCCATGGAAAGCAACGTCAAAACCGCAAACTCACATGGTCTGGCCAAGCAGTTTCATTTCTGGGAGTTTTTCTACCGATTCATTCATAAAAAACCCAGTACCGCTGAGTCGATTCCGACTCATAGCGACATTTGTACGTGTGCCAAATGATTAATGCGAAGTATATTCGAGGGTAAGGAGGGCTGGGTGGCACCGTGGTTAAACACCTGGCTGCTACCTGCAAGGCTGGTTGTTAGAACCCAACCAGCAGCTCTGGAGGAGAAAGACCTGGAGATCTATTCCCTAAAAATTAGTCTAGGAAACCCTATGGGGCAATTCCACTCTGTAGCATGGGGCTAGTATGAGTCGGAATTGACTCGACGGCACGTAACAATAGTATATTCAAGGTTATTCGTTGCTCTGTTGACGGCTTGCAGGGTGACTGGGTAAGATATTTGCTTTGAACTTCAGTTTACTCATCTGCCAACTAGGATGACACTCTCTAGCCTTGAAAAAAAAAAAACAAAAAAACCAAGAGCCGTCGAGTTAATTCTGACTCAGCGACCCCATAGCCTTACTCACCTCTAAAAGATCCAATGGGCTCAAACCAAAAGAGATACAGGATGTGCAGAAGCCTGGCAAACTGTAAAGTGCTGTTAACTTCAAGGGACTGTGATTGTCAGGCAGAGGCCCTGAACCAAACCCCAATCCATACGGCTGAGGTGGCCCCAGTCCAGGCCTGGAAGGCGGCTCCCCCTCCCCGGCCCCAGTTGGCAACTCTGTGTGAGTCACTCTCCAGCAGCTCTGTGAAGACATAGGGGTGGGTGGGTGAGCATACTGAGAGCCGGGTATTCTTCCTTCCCTCTTCTCTCCTAGGTCTTGGTTTCTGCTTTTGGCAGCAATGTGCTGTAGGACTCAGGCAAGCTCCTCATCCCCTCTGATCACATCCAAAAATTCAAAATGCTTCCTGTGTAGCAGTACTGAGAACAAAAGTGAGTTAGCTCACAGGCAGGTAGGCAAGGACCTTTATGTGTAAACAGCCTATTACAATACAGTGACACGTGACAAACAGACATGCATACTGATGTGATACACAGTATGAGCCCCGAATGGCAGCTGCTGCCCCTGGACTGGTGTGCCCATTTAGCCTTGTTTGGTTTTATGGGCCTATCTAATCTTTGGCTGAAGGGTGAGCCTCAGGAGTGACTTCATTACTGAGTTAGAAGGGTGTCCTGGGGCCACGCTCTTTGGGTCTCTCCAGTCTCTCTCAGACCAGTAAGTCTGGTCTTTTTCGTGAGTTAGAATTTCGTTCTACATTTTTCTCCAGCTCTGTCTGGGATCCTCTATTGTGATCCCTGTCAGAGCAGCTGGGTGCAGTTCTCATCATTATTGCCTTTTATTATCAGTATCTTTATAAATCAAGACATTGAACATCTGTGAGTGAATATCTGAGCATGACATCAGCAAATTACACGCTGCAACATCGTATGCAGTACATATTACTAATGGTAAAATGCACAATAAACAAACGAAACAAAACACAGATGGTCCTAACTGTGGTTCACTGTACTCGAATACGTTGTAAGTCAGGACTACCTGCACTGTTGCAGGGAAGTGAGGGAATGTCAGTGGCACTAAAGCACATGCCACCTAAGCAAGGCCCTGAAGGTCAAGCACGGGGCCTGAAGTGGGAGAGAGTAACACCCAGACAAGTGCGTACTGAGTTGAGGATGAGGATCTGCTGTGTACCAGGAAGGGAGATGCACACCAGGCAGGGGAGCCGCACATGCAGAGGCGCCAGGGCGTTAATGCACGCACGACATGAGCGGTTTCCTGACAAACCAGTGTTAGGGCTCATTTCCACATACTCCTTTCCGTCCAGCCTAGTGCCCTGGGCAGGAGGAGAACTTGTTCTTAGATGCCAATCTAAGGTTGGACAGATGTCCCACCAGAGGACTCTGGTCTCCTCTGCGGGTGACTATTATAAATATCCAGCGCTGCAATGTTGAGTCAGAACAGGAGACTTTTGAAATCTGACTGACAATAAATAATAATGAAAACATTTAGTGAGAGTTTTCTATGGGCCAGGCACCATTCTAGGTGCTTTACATGATTCTACCCTCATAAAAACCCCATGAAGTAGGTACTTGTAATAGTTCCATTTTACAGATGAAGAAATGGAGGCTCAGAGAGGTGAAATAGCTTGCCTGAGGTCACACAGTTGGTACGTGGCAGAACCAGGGTTCAAGCTGAGGTAGTCTAATTCCAGAGCCCAGACTCTTGGCTACTATTCTCTAACCTACCCCTTACCCATCTGGAAACTTCTACTGAAGGCACAAATTGAGTTAGGATTCTCTACCAATTCAATTTGGATTTTTTAACCAGACGCCCTAATACAACTCCAAAAAAACAAAAAACAAACATGTTGCCGTCGAGCTGATTCTGACTCACAGCGACCCTACAGGACAGAGGAGAACTGCCTTAAATGCAATAGCTCCTGAAACACAAAACATAATTGGGGGAGGGGGAGGAGGGCTGACACAAATAGAAAAAATAAATTTAGCTTCCAAAGACTTTCTGGATATTCAGTTATCAGGGTGGAAGCAAAAGCAGTCAGGGAAGACAGATGCCTAGCTTCAAGCCACTGGCTCAGCTTAAGCTCTGGGAGTCCTGCTTCCAGACCATGCCCTAGAAATGATGTGCAATTTACAAATCCTCCTGTGAACTCTGTCGCCCCAGCTGGAGACCCCAGGGTCTCCTCCCCTCATCACCATATTCACTCACTCAACTCTCCATGATTCTGCTTCATAAACTTCTTGAGCCCCTCTCCCTGGGTCCTTTGCCCCCTACCCCCCCGCCCGCCACGTCTGCACCAGCCTCCCTGCTGTTCTCCTACTGGCCTATCACCTACCCTTCAGGGAGCCCTTCTAAAGCCTATACCTGATGGCATCTCACGCCTGCTTAAATACGTCTGGAGAATGGACTACTACGTGGCTGGTAAACAAGAACCGAGGTCTTCGCTGGTGAGAGTGTAAATGGATACAACCTCTATGGTGGGGAGTTTGGTAAAATTTATCTAAATCCAAAATGCACATAGCCTTTGACCCAGCAAATCTAGTTCACGGAATTTACCCTACAAATACAGACAAGTGTGAAATAACAAGTGTGTAAGGACATTAGTTTCAGCATAGTCTGTGGTAGCAAAAAACTGAAACAGCCTCAATGACCGGTGGAGGACTCCAAAGCAGCGATTCTTCAACCCGAGCACACACCTCGGGGGCTTGTTAAAACGCACATTGCTGGGCCCACCCCCAGAGTTTCGGATTCAGAGTTCGCGTTTCTAACAAGCTCCCCGGTGACACTGCCGCGGCTGCTGCCCAGGGACACACTTTGAGAACCACCGCTGGAAACAAAGAAGGGGGTGGGGGATAGCATACAGCTGTTGCAAAGGACACGAAAACTCGGCATGTACTAATGTGACCCGCTCTCCGACACTTAAGTGAAAAGGCAAGGTGCAAAAAAGGATGGATATATAACAAAACAAAGAGTTCTGTAACAAAAAAGCGGGAAAGCACACGCTTAATTATTTCAGTGGTGCAAACAGTTAACGCACTTGGCTGCTAAGTGAAAGGATGGAAGTTTGAGTCCACCCAGAGGCGCCTTGGAAAAGGCCTAGTGATCTGCTTTAGAAAAATCCAGCCAGTGGAAACCCTGTGGAGCACAGTTCTACTTTGACACACACGGGGTTGCCACGAGTCACTGCTGACTTGACGCCAACTGGGATTTATTTGTATAACAGGCACTGAATCTCTCTAGATGCAGATCTGAAAAAGAGGGAACAGGGGCTGCCTCTGGGGACGGCAAGTGGGCAGCTGGGGCGGGTGGGAGGCTATCACTGCGCACCTTTGTGCCTTCTGAATTCTGCACCGTGGGCATGTGTTGCCTACCCTCCCTGCCACCGAAGAATGAGGGAGATCTATAGGTACCAACACAGAAAAATGACCAAGATTTATTGTTAAAGGGGGAAAAATCACACTGCAGAGCCATGTATGTACTATATAAGCCCACGTGTATAGATATATATGCTCTTACAACAGTAGAAAGTGCACGCGTATATAAACTTTTACAAAAATAGAAGTACGTACGTATACGTACACAGGCAGATATGTAGTTTGTATATAGAAACAAACTGCGGAAGGTTACACAACAAACACAAATTGGGTTACTTCTAATGAGTAGTGCTGAAGCTTTTCCTTTACATGTCTGCATTATTCAATTTTTACAAGGGTATCTTTGTAATTACAAAGGTTAACTGTGGCCTTGCTGTCAGGATTCTGCTCCTTAGAAAGGCCCTAGGCTCCTGAGCATCTCCTTGTCTCTGACATCCAAGCCCCTGTACTGGGCTCATGTCACACTACTCCTGGACACTCCTTGGGGTCCCATGCCTCCCTCTCTTCCTGTTCTGCTTGCTGAGGTCTCACCCATCCCTGCAGAGACAATTGCTGCCTCCTCCAGGAGTGTATCAGTATTCAGCCTAGTTGGCTGGTCACTTGTCTGTTTCTCCTTGGTGACTGTGAGCTCTGGGAGGGCAGGTCTCGGCCTTTTTTGTCCCTGCACCGCTGGTACCCAGCCCGGAGCTGGCACAGAGCAGGCATCCAGTCCTGTTGGCTGAGTGGTTCCTTTGAGTTACAGGCCAAGGGACTCTATACCAACTTGACAGGTAGCTATGGCTCGGGCAGGGATTCAGTGAACAAGATAGTTTCCTCTACTCTCCCCGAGATACTGAGAGATGTAGGTCTCTGGCAGGAAAGGCACTGCTCTAAGGCTGCTTCTCTCAAGGCTATTTCTTCCCAAGGTACTTCTGGATGTTCCACCTTCTCCTCCTCATGATTTCACCCCTTCCCCCCACAAGCGGCCTGTTAGGGATGTGTGGCTTCTTGGTCCCAGGAAGAATTCTGCCCCCACATGCTCCTTCTCAGTTTGTGGTCTAATAATATTGGGAAATCTCCAGAACCCCACATTAACTTTTCCCTTTCCTTGCCAAATGACCAAGGAAATTTGAGAGCAGAAAGAGTCATTTGGCCTGTCCTTTCCCTAGGCCAAAATGCCACTGTGTGGGTCTTTAGAGGTACCTGGTATCAAGGACAGAGCCCTGGACTAGGCACACTTGGTTCTGCTCCTACCTGGCAGTGTGATCTCAGAAGTTATTTGACTCAGTTTCTTCTGCTATATAATGGGGACAACAGAACTGGCTCTGCCTACCACACTCAGTGGTACAAGCATCAAAAAGGATGATAAAGTGCTTTGTTAAGTTTAAAGTGAGCATCATGGTTACTGGTGGGGGAGGCTACTGAGAGTACATAACATTGTGCGCAGCCTTCCAACCCTGCCAGGAAACATGTGGGGAATTATTTGGGCCTACAGTGGATCTAAAGCTCTCGTCTATCATACCCTCTGTTCCAGCGACACCAGGCCTTCCACTAGCTCCTGATCTGCCTTGCATCTTCTTGCCTCCACAACTCTGCTTACTGGTTTCCTCTACTTCAAGGTCAAGCTTACCTCCAACACAAAGCCTCCTGCTTTGCCCAGATGTGCAATCCTGCTCCCTCAACTCCAAGCACGACTTGTACTACTTATATTATCACAGATCTAGTTATTCCTCCCTCATCCAGACCCCTGAATTCCTAGGTGACAGGGCTCTGGTACATTTGTCTTCACAGAAACATTCCCCCAGCAAAGACAATAGTAGGTGTTTAGGGGATTCTGCTGTCTGGAAGGTGTTTTCTGAAGAGATTCCTAACGCATGTGCAGAAGGTGCCAAAGAGAGTTAGTTCTGACAGCCACTCTGATCAAGCTACCCTTGCCTTATGCCATGCTGCCCATCACCTCTTCTGTGCTGGTCTATTTCAGAACTTCTCCCTGCTGGAAGTGTCTCCCTACAGGCATGGTAGGGAGGCTTAAGGTCACTTGAACCCTACTTAGAAGGGGCAGAATAGAAAGGAGAACAGGGTCACCTCTGACCCTAAGCCCCGCCTAACTACTCTTCTTTGCTTCTGACCATCGAGCAAGCCAGCAGCAAGTCCTCTGCTCTTGGGGAAGGATGGAGGCAGGCCTTGGTCATTGCTCAAACTAAGTACTGTTTTGAGAACCCGGGCTTGAAGAGTTTTAAAAGTGGCAGCTGTTTTGTGGGCCTGTCCTCTTTGCGTGAGACAGCTTCCGCTTGGGTCTGCAGGTCTGGGTGGGGGAGGAGCAGTGGGGAAGAGAAGGTGCCAGGAAGTGGGAAGCCACTGGTGCAATGGGTACAGAGACCTTCATATAGGGCAGAAGCAGAGGAGGCAAAGGGTGGAGGTGCTGAAGTCTTCTTAGGTGTCCAATGGGACAGACGACGAGGAAGGCCAGAGATGGGGTCTGGCCCAGTCTCACAGGAGAGGTCAACAGCAGCTAGGCCTAATTTAGCAAAGGGATTTTCTTAGATGGGATGGGGAGAAGAATCACTCGGAGGCAAAGTCAGGGGCTTGGGTAGTAACAGCGTTTGGGCTCAGGCTGGGACAAGATGCAGGTCCAAGATTGGGTAGTAACTGGAGAGAGAAACCAGCAGAAAAAGGGGTTTATGCCTGGTTAAAAAGAGGCACAAAGGTGTCAGGTTCTGAGGGGCTGGCTGACTGGAACTGGTTCCAGAAGGTGTTGTGAAAACCTGGGAGACAGCTGCGGCTATATCCCTGGGTTAATTTAATTTTTTTGAGGCAAAGATAAGTGCCTGATGTGAGGGTTCTGGGACAGCACACACCAGGTCAGCTACACAGAAGTCACAGTTTCAGCTGGGTCTGGATGTCAGAGCTGGCCCTGCGGTGGAGCGAGGCAGCGTTCCTAACTGAGGGATGACAAGGGATTGTACCATTCAGGAGCTCAATGGGGCCAGTGCCTCATCAGTTACAGATCCGGGACCCAGAGTCCGGGATGGGGCAGGTCTGGCTGGGTCCAGGAAGTTTAGAATCCCGAATCCCAGTGTGAGGGTCAGCTGACAGTGATGCCAGCCACGGGCATGGAGCACGGAGAAAGAGGTGGATTTGGGTCCGGGCGGGGAAGATGTCAGTTCGGGGGTTGGTGCCCAGATGCTAGGGATCAAAATTCAACCCGGGATGCGGACCCGGGAGGGTGAGCCGATGATGATCAATGCCGGGAACGGCCAGTGTTCGGGGAGGAGAGGTGCCTGTCCTGTCTACGGCGGGCAGGGGGAGGGTCCATGTCAGCCCCGGGATGATGGGTGGGAAGCCGCCCAGTTTTGCCGCTGACCCTACCTTGCCGTGTGCGCAGCGCACTGAGCGCAGGGCGCCGAAGAAGATGGGCAGCAGCGCCATGAGCAGGAGGCTGCCATAGGCCAGCGCGATGCCCTCAGGCGTGGACGGCGGCCTCGTCGTGCCGTTGGTCGGGCTGCCTGCCTCGGCGCTGCCGTTATGCGGGTCGGGGAGGGCTGAGTCCATGGCGAGGGTTTGCTCAGGGTACGACTCCAGCTACGGGACCTGGAACACAGACGCAAAGCAGGAAACAGGCGCTGCAGGGAAAGCCACGTTCCCCTAAAGAAACAGGAAGTGACGTAAACATCGCCGGCCCGTGCTGCGCAGGCGTCCACGCACTCACACGCGCGCGCGCACGCCTACGTTACCCCGCCCACTCGCCCCCTAGTGGCGGCGGAGGGGTGGGGCGCGGCTGGCTGCTAAGCAACCAGCTAAAACCAAAACCAAAACCAAAACCAAAACCAAAACCGTTGTGGTGGAATGCTTTTGACTGATGGCCACTCCAGGTGTTGCAGAGTGGAACTGCCGCTATAAGGTTTTCAAGGCTGTGACCTTTTGGAAGCAGGTCTCCAGGCTTTCTTCCGAGGTACTTCTGGGTGGGCTCAAGCTGCCGACCTTTTGGTTTGTAGTTAGCAATTAACTATTTGCCCCCCCGGGGACTCCTAAACAACCTGCTAGTGGTAGAGAAAGGAACAGTGGAACACTGCCGCGGGTATCTGCCTGGAGGGAGACCTGAGGGCCCAATCCCCAAGACCCCGTCAGCATCCTTCATCCCAGGCTGCCTTCCTTGCTTCTAAGGAGCATTCTGGCTTTATTTCTTCCAAGACAGATTCGTTCGTTCTGTTGGCAGTCCATGGCATATTCAATATTCTTCGCCAACACCGTAATTCAAAGGCATCAATTCTTCCCTGGTCTTCCTTATTCATTGTCCAGCTTTCCATGCATATGAGGTGTTTGAAAATATCATGGCTTCGGTCAGGCACACCTTAGTCCTCAAAGTGACATCTTTGCTTTTGAACACTTAAAGACGTCTTTTGCAGCAGATTTGCCCAATGCAATGTGTCTTTTGATTTCTTGACTGCTGCTTCCATGGGTGTTGATTGTGGATCCAAGTAAAATGAAATCCTTCACAACTTCAATCTTTTCTCGGTTCATTGTGATGTTGCTTATTGGTACAGTTGTGAGGATTTTTGTTTTATGTTGATGTGTAATCCATACTGAAGGCTGTAGTTTTTGATCTTCATGTAAGTGCTTCAAGTCCTCTTCACTTTCAGCAAGCAAGGCTGTGTCATCTGCATATTGCAGATTGTTAATGAGTCTTTCTGCAATCCTGATGCCGTGTTTTTCTTCATATAGTCCAGCTTCTCTGTTTATTTGCTCAGCGTACAGATTGAATAGGCATGGTGAGAAGATACAACCCTGATGCACACCTTTCCTGACTTTAAACCATGCAGTATCCACTTGGTCTGTTCGAACAACTGCCTTTTGATCTATGTACAGGTTCCTCATGAGCACAATTGAGTGTTCTGGAATTTCCATTCTTCCCAATGTTATCCATAATTTGTTATGATTCACACAGTTGAATGCCTTTACATAGTCAATAAAACACAGGTAAACATCTTTGTGGTATTCTTTGCTTTCAGCCAAGATCCATCTGACATCAGCTATGATATTCCTTGATCCACATCCTCTTCTGAATATGGCTTGAACTTCTGGCGGTTCCCTGTTGATGTACTGCTGCAACTGCTTTTGAATGATCTCCAGCAAAATTTTACTTGTGTGTGGTGTTAATGATATTGTTTGATAATTTCCGCATTCGGTTTAGTCACCTTTCTTTAGAATGAGCACAAATGCGGCTCTCTTCCAGTTGATTGACCAGGTAGCTGTCTTCTAAATTCCTTGGCATAGAAGAGTGAGCACTTCCAGTGCTGTTGAAACATGTCAATTGGTATTCTGTCAATTCCTGGAGCCTTGTTTTTTGCCAACGTCTTCAGTGCTGCTTGGACTTCTCCCTTCAATACTATCGGTTCTTGATCATATGCTACCTCCTGAAATGGTTGAACGTCAACTAGTTCTTTTGGTACAGTGACTCTGTGTATTCCTTCCATCTGCTTTTGATGTTTCCTGTGTCATTCAATATTTTGCCCATAGAATCCTTCAAAATTACAACTCCAGGCTTGAATTTTTTCTTCAGTTCTTCCAGCTTGAGAAATGCCAAGTGTGTTCTTGCCTGTTGGTTTTCCAACTCCAGGTCTTTGCACATTTCGTTATAATATTTTACTTTGTCTTCTCGAGCTGCCCTTTGAAATCTTCTATTCAGTTCTTTTACTTCCTCATTTTTTCCATTCGCTTTAGCTACTCTGTGTTCGAGAGCAAGTTTCAGAGTCTCTTCTGAAGTTCATTTTGGTCTTTTCTTTCTTTCCCATCTTTTTAATGACCTTTTGCTTTCTTCATGGATGATGTTCTTTATGGCTTCCCACAGCTTATCTGGTCTTCAGTCATTAGTGTTCAGTGCATCAAATCTGTTCTTCAGATGGTCTCTAAATTCAGGTGGGAATACTCAAGGTCATATTTTGGCTGTCCTGGACTTGTTTTAATTTCCTTCAGCTTCAACTTGAACTTGCATATGAGCAATTGATGATCTGTTCCACAGTCGTTCCCTGGTTGTGTTATGACTGATGATATTGAGCTTTTCCATCATCTCTTTCCACAGATGTAGTTGATTTGATTCCTGTGTTTTCCATCTGGCAAGGTCCATATGTATAGTCACCGTTTACATAGTTGAAAAAAGGTGTTTGCAGTGAAGAAGCTGTTGGCCCGATTAGGGCCCATGCCCTGGAGCAGTCAAGCCAATGAAAGGTATTCCAAGTCAGAAAGAGAAAGTTTACTAGGAGGTGAGACCAACAGGAAGCCTGACAGCAACGTTGTCTGTCTTCATGGAGTCCTGAAAGATAATTTCTGCATCAGAGCTTATATATCATTTTTGCAAGGGTTAAATAGTGTCTTCAGGCAGGTAGCCCACAGATGGTCAGATGAGTATACATCACAAGACGATTACAAGAAACTCTTTATTAGACTAAAGATATGCATCCCAGACATCTGGACTCTAACTGAGATAAGGAACAAGAAAAAAAGAAGGTTACAGATCGAAAGTGCCAGGCAGCCTTCCTAGCTACTGCCTTGCAGGGTGAAGGCCATCCCCCAAGAGATCAAAGAAAAGGAGGGAGATCAAGGCAGCAGGAGCCAAGAAGGCCCCACACCCCTTTGTAAAGAGACCAGCGGAACTGGTGTAATAAAAAAAGGACACTGAGAGTGTACAAAATACCAAGCAAAAAGAACTTATAGGCTACTTAGAGTATCATTATGGCATTAGTTATGTCAACCTCTCAATTGCCCGTTTTGAAAAGGAGAAAACATGGTTCAGTGTATTAGGGTCACAAAGTTGTTGGTCTTGCAAAAGTCTTATCATGTGATCTCCAGCGTCATTTCTATCACCAAGGCCATATTTTCCAACTACCGATCTGTCTTCGTTGCTTCCAACTTTTGAATTCCAATCACCAGTAATTATCAATGCATCTTGATTGCATGTTTGATCAATTTCAGACTGTAGAAGTTGGTAAAATCTTCAATTTCCTCATCTTTGGCATTAGTGGTTGGTGCATAAATTTGAATAATACTTGTATTAATTGGTCGTCTTGTAGGTGTATGGATATTATCCTATCCCTGACAGCATTGTACTTCAGGATGGATCTTGAAATGTTCTTCTTATTGATGAATGCGATGCCGTTCCTCTTGAATTTGTCATTATAGTAGTGCATTTGATTGTCTAATTCAAAATGGCCAATACCAGTCCATTTCAGCTCACAAATACCTAGATATCAATCTTTTTTTAAAATAATTTTTATTGTGCCTTAAGTGAAAGTTTACAAATCAAGTCAGTCTGTCACATATCAGCTTATATACACCTGATTCCATACTCCCACTTACTCTCCCCCTAATGAGTCAGCCCGCTCCCTCCTTCCAGTCTCTCCTTTTGTGACGGTTTTGCCAGTTTCTAACCCTCCCATCTCCCCTCCAGACAGGAGATGCCAACACAGTCTCAAGTGTCTACCTGATACAAGTAGCTCACTCTTCATCAGCATCTCTCTCCAACCCGTTGCCCAGTCCCTTCCATGTCTGATGAGTTGTCTTCGGGAATGGTTCCTGTCCTGGACCAACAGAAGGTTTGGGGACCATGACCACCGGGATTCTTCTAGTCTCAGTCAGACCATTAAGTCTGATCTTTTTATGAGAATTTGGGGTCTGCATCCCACTGTTCTTCTGCTCCCTCAGGGGTTCTCTGTTGTGTCCCTGTCAGGGCAGTCATCAGTTGTGGCCGGGCACCATCTAGTTCTTCTGGTCTCAGGATGATGTAAGTCTCTGGTTCATGTGGCCCTTTCTGTCTTTTGGGCTCATAGTTATCGCGTGACCTTGGTGTTCTTCATTTTCCTTTGATCCAGGTGGGTTGAGACCTATTGATGCATCTTAGATGACCGCTTGTTAGCATTTAAGACCCCAGATGCCACACTTCAAAGTGGGATGCAGAATGTTTTCATAATAGAGTTTATTTTGCCAATTGACTTAGAAGTCCCCTTAAGCCATAGTCTCTAAACCCCCGCCCTTGCTCCGCTGACCTTCAAAGCATTCAGTTTATCCTGGAAACTTCTTTGCTTTTGGTCCGGTCCAGTTGTAGGATATCAATCTTTATGCATTCTATTTCATTTTCGATGACTTCCAATTTTCCTAGATTCATACTTCATAAATTCCGTGTTCTGATTATTAATGTATTTTGCAGCTGTTTCTTCTCATTTTGAGTTGTGCCACATCAGCAAATTAAGGTCCTGAAAGCTTGTCTTCATCCACATCATTAAGGTCGACTCTACTTTGAGGAGACAGCTCTTCCCCAGTCGTATTTTGAGTGCCTTCCAACCTGAGAGGCTCATCTTCCGGCACTATATCAGACAGCGTTCTGCTGCTATTCATGAAGTTTTCACTGGCCAGTTTTTTCAGAAGTAGACTACCAGGTCCTTCTTCCTCATCTGTCTTAGTCTGGAAGCTCTGCTGAAATCTGTCTACCAAACTTGACCCTGCTGGTACTTGAAATACCAGTGGCAAAGCTTCCAGTATCACAGCAACATGCAAGCCACCACAGTATGACAAACTAACAGATATGTGTCTAAATAATAATTTAGTCTATTTATAAAAGAATGTCTGTATTAAGTATTATACTCTTAAAAAATACCATCTAAATGTGATCAAATTGACAACAGGAACTTGAAAGGTTATATGAGAAGCTTAGGGGGGCAGTGAGTTTGTGTTAATGATGGTGAAATAGTTTGGAAAAGGTTGTCAAGAAAGGCGGCACAACTGGAAGAATATAATCAATGTCATTGAATTGTACATGTAGAAATTGTTGAAGTGGTATATGTTTTGTTGTGTATATTTTCACCAAAAAAAAAAAAAAAAAGAGTTCCAGGTAGAGAGACATGTACAAAGGCCCTAATATAGGGAAGGGCCTGATGGGCTAGGGGGACTGAAAGGTGATCAGTGTGTTTGGAGGGGGCTGATAGCACAAAGTGAGTTCAGATTGTTTGGCAATATTAATTCTGCCTGCTACGGGGAGAGATCAAGATGCATTGATAGTTACTGGCGATTGGAATGCGAAAGTTAGAAACAAAGAAGAAGGATCAGTAGTTGGAAAATATGGCCTTGGTGATAGAAACAATGCTGGAGATCGAATGATAGAATTTTGCAACACCAACAACTTCTTCATTGCAAATGACAACTATACACATGGACCTTGCCAGATGGAACACACAGAAATCAAATTGACTACATCTGTGGAAAGAGACAATGGAAAAGCTCAATATCATCAGTCAGAACAAGGCCGGGGGCCGACGGTGGAACAGACCATCAATTGCTCATATGCAAGTTCAAGCTGAAACTGAAGAAAATCAGAGCAAGTCCACGAGAGCCAAAATATGACCTTGAGTATATCCCACCTGAATTTAGAGACTATCTTGAGAAGAGATTTGATGCATTGAACACTAGTGACCGAAGACCAGACGAGTTGTGGAATGACATCAAGAACATCATCCATGAAGAAAGCAAGAGGTCACTGAAAAGACAGGAAGGAAAGAAGAGACACTGGACCAATGAGCAACATCATGATAAGCGGAGGAAAGATTGAAGTTGTCAAGGATTTCATTTTACTTGGATCCACAATCAACAATTATGGAAGCAGCGGTCAAGAAATCAAAAGACACATTGCATTGGGCAAATCTGCTGCAAAGGATGTCTTTAAAGTGTTGAAGAGCAAAGATGTCACCTTAAAGACTAAGGTGCGCCTGACCCAAGCCATGGTATTTTCAATCACATCATATGCATGTGAAAGCTGGACAAAGAATAAGGAACACCAAAGAAGAGTTGATGCCTTTGAATTGTGGTGTTGGCAAAGAATATTGAATATACCATGGACTGCCAGAAGAACAAATAAATCTGTCTTGGAAGAAGTGCATCCAGAATGCTCCTTAGAGGCAAGGATGGCGGGACTGCGTCTTACATACTTTGGACATGTTGTCAGGAGGGATCAGTCCCTGGAGAAGGACATCATGTTTGGCAGAGTACAGGGTCAGCAGAAAAGAAGAAGACCCTCAATGAGGTGGTTTGACACAGTGGCTGCAACAATGGGCTCAAGCATAACAATGATTGTAAAGATGGCTCAGGACCGGGCAGTGGTGGTTCGTTCTGTTGTGCATGGGGTCGCTATGAGTCGGAAGTGACTTGGTGGCACTTAACAACAAGAACATTCATGAAGAAACATCAGACAAATTCAGGCCGTGGTACAGTCTACAAAGCAACAAGCCTGGACTCTTTGGAAATGTCAGTGCCATTTAAGACACACACACACACACACACACACACACGCACACGCCATGGGGATTATTCTAGATGAAAGGAGACTGAGGAGAAGTGAAAATCTACCCAATGTAACGTGTCATCCTTGACTGGATCCTGGATCAAAATTTTTTTAAAAAAAGAAGAAAATTTTCAGAAAAGTGGAGGAAATTTGCATAGGAATTTTTCATAAGATAATAGTATTGAATCAATGTAGGATGTTTTGGGTATGATATAACGCTGTGGGGCTGTAGAACCTTGCTGTTTAAGGTGTGGTGCCCAGACTAGCATCAGCATCATCACCTGGGAGCCTGTAAGTAATCTAGAATGTCAGGCTTCACCCCAGTTAGTATCTGTCATACCCTGATGTCCCAGAAATTAGGTCTGCATGTGAGAGTCACCAGCAGATCAGTTGTTAGGAGCCCACTTGACCCCATGTTCTTGATTTCAATGAGAGAATGGGCGGGAAAGCAGTACAACTCTTTATAAATGTTTATGTTCCTTTTATCTGCTGGAGTCACAGGGCCTTTGAGTACAGGAATGAATAAATATATTGTTCCATCCACCTGACCTCCTTTTACTCACCCCACAACCCTAGTTAACCCCTACTCATCCCCCAGAACTCAAGTCAAATATCATTTTCTCAGGGAATGAGTGAATGAACCCAAAAGAGCCTCAGGTAACTCTTTCACATTTAGCAAGGTGGTTCTGGCAGTAGGGCTTTACTAAAAGCAAAGAAACATGGAGAAACACTTTCTATGCCCCCTAACTCCTTGCATCAGTCTAGAATCCTCATTTGGGTAAATCGTTCTGGAGGCCAAAACTGCTCATATAAAGAGATATGTGCTTCTAGCCCTGCCTAATACGTTGTTTTGAGCTCCATGATCCTAGCGAAATTCTTACGCAGGCCCATCAGGGGACATGTTCAAGCATTTTCCTACATTTTTTTTTTTTTGGAGAGGGGGAGAGCTGGAAGCTAGAGCAAACCTAGTTTTGTGTCTCTCAGGAATGGATAGATAAAACGTGCTGAATGTACACTATGGGCTTCTAGGCAGCAACCGGAACCAATGACCCAGATGCCTGCTCAGTTAGGTTGACACTGCATCCTGGTTTGGACAGGACCATCATGGTTTATGCCTTTTGTCCGGGCCTAATTCCTAATAAAAGGAGCCCTGGTGGCATAGTGGTTAAAGTACTTGGCTGCTAAGTGAAAGTCAGTGGTTTGAACTCATCAGCCACTCAGAGAGAAAGATGTGTCAGTCTGCTTCTGTAAAGATGTGTCAGTCTGCTTCTGTAAAGATTTACAGCCTTGGAAACCCTATGGAGCAGTTCTGCTCTGTCCTACAGGGCCCCCATGAGTCAGAATTGACTCGACGGCAATGGGTTTGGGTTTGGGTTTGGTTGTTGGTGCAATAGTTAAGCACTTTGCTGCTAACGGAAAAGTTGGTGCTTCACACCCACTCAGCAGCTCCTAGGGAGGAAGACCTGGTGATCTGTTTCCATAAAGACTACAGTCTGGAAAATCCATGGGGCAGTTCTGCTGTGTCGCATGGGGTCGTTAGGAGTTGAAATCGGCTCTACTGCACCTAATAACAACAGTTCTTAACAGAGCCCTTTTCACTCTCGAAAGTGTACCTCTTTGGAAGATCGACTGCAGGGTCACTGTCTTAGGTTAGGTTCCCTAAATGCAGAGCCTGAGATGGGGATTCTTGTTCAAGTGATTTTGGGAGGGCGTGTTCCTAGGAGAAAGGGGATGAGGGAAGACAGGAGATAGAGGCTTGCGTCAGCCTGAGCCCACGGGGAGCTCTGGAGCATGCACTGTGTCACCCTGAGGCAAGTGGTCCAGACTTTTGTATCCCTGTGTCTGTCAGTCATTGGCCACGGTCTAGGGTGTAGAAGGTGAGGGGTAGTCTTCTTGGCTGGTTGGACTACAGGCAACTCTTTAGAGAAGCAGACAGCTGTGAATGGTTTTCAGCCAATACTTACAACCACTGGGGTGATGGGGGGCACTATGTCTGGTAAGGGGGATCTGGGCGGGGTGCCGACAGTATCCATCCCCCTAACTCATCAACAAGTATCCAACCAAACCAAACCCTTTTGCCATTGAGTCGATTCTGACTCAAAGCGACCCTGTAGGACAGAGTGGAACTGCCCCATAGAGTTTCCAAGGAGCACCTGCTGGATTCGAACTGCTGACCTTTTGGCTAGCAGCCGTAGCACTTAACCACTATGCCACCAGGGTTTCCTCAACATGTATAGATCTTCAAAACTCAGAGCTGAGCACAGTGAAAAAAGTGCAATGTGATTTATGCAAATTAGAAGTATGTATCACGTAGCAACATTACAGATGTAAAAATGTGATTTACATATTAAAGAATAAGTACCAACTTACTAGAGAATAAGTATTCATTCTGTTGTACATAGGTCACTGTGCATTGGAACCGATTTGACGGCACCTAACAACAACAACATCAAGCATATTAGAATGCTTGCCTATAGAGGGATAAGAAAGGGAGTGGGAACTAAAACAAACATAACGAACATATTGTTAGCCGCTGTTGTTTCAGTGACTCCATGCACAACAGAAAAAATGTTTATGATCCTGCAACATCATGATTACTGGTATGCTCTAGTCCATCGTTATGGCCACTGTGTATTTTGAGTGCCTTTCATACTAGGGGGATCATCTTTGAACACTATGTTGGACAATCTTCTGTTGTGATCCAACTTAAGATTGCCAGGCCTTTCTTTCTAGTCTGTCTTTAGTCTGGAAGCTCTGCTGAAACCTGTCTACCATGAGTGACCCTACTGGTATTTGAAACACCGGTGGCATAGCTTCCAGCATCATAGCAACACGAAAACCACCACAGTACAACAAGCTGACAGATGGGTGCTGGGTTATAGAATGGGCATATTTTCAACTTTACTAGATATTGTTAAATTGCTTGCCAAATTGGTATACATATTCTACATCTGTGCCGTCCAATAAGGAACCCTGGTGGCGCAACAGTTAGGCAATCGGCTGCTAATTGAGAAGGTGGCGTTCAACCCCGACAGTGGCTGCAGGGGGGATCTGCTCTCATAAAGATTGTTGTTCAGTGCAGTCGGCTTGGTTCCAACTCACAGGAACCCCGTGTACGACAGACTGAAACTCTGCCTGTGCCATCCTCACAGTCGTTGCTGTGGTTGAGCCCCTTGTTGCAGCCACTTTGTCAATCCATCTAGTTGAGGGTCTTCTTTTTCGCTGACCCTCTACTTTATCAAGCATGATGTCGTTCTCCAGGGACTGGTCCCTCCTGATAACTTGTCCAAAATAAGTGAGTCGAAGTCTTGCCATCCTTGCTTCTAAGGAACTTTCTGGCTGTACTTCCTCCAAGACAGGTTTGTTCGTTCTTTTGGCAGTCCACGGAGTAGTCAATATTCTTCACCAACATCATGATTCAAATATATCAGTTCTTCTCCAGCCGTCCTTATCCATTGTCCAGCTTTTGCATGCATATAAGGCGATTCAGAATACCATGACTTGGGTCAGGTGCACCTTAGGCCTCAAAGTGATATCTTTGCTTTTGAACACTTTAACGAGGTCTTTTGCAGCAGATTTGTCCAATGCAACGCATCTTTTGATTTCTTGACTGCTGCTTCCGTGGGTGTTGATTGTGGATCCAAGTAAAATGAAATCCTTGACAACGTCAATATTTTCTCTGTTTATCATGATGTCATTTGTCGGTTTAGTTATGAAGATTCTTGTTTCTTTATGTTAAGGTGTTTACTCATGTTGAAGGCTGTATAGTCTTTGATCTTCCTGAGTAAGTGCTTCAAGTACTCTTCACTTTCAGCAAGCAAGGTTGGGCCAACAGCATATCACAGGTTGTTAAGGAGTCTGCCTCTAACCCTGATGCCACGTTCTTCCTATAGTCTGGCTTCTTGGATTATTTGCTCAGTATACAGATTGAATAAATCTGGTGAAGGGATACAACCCTGATGAACACTTTTTTTTTTATTGTACTTTAGATGAAGGTTTACAGAACAAACTATCTTCACATTTAACGATTAGTATACATATTGTTTCGTGACATTGGTTGCCTACCCCATGACATGTCAACACCGTCTCCTTCTCTACCTTGTGTTCCCTATTACCAGCTTTCTTGTCCCGTTCTACCTTCTTGTCCTTGCCTATGGGCTGGTGTGCCCATTTAGTCTTGTTTTGTTTTACGGGTCTGTCTAATCTTTGGCTGAAGTGACGCACATTTTTTTTCTGATTTTAAACTACGCAATACCACTTGTTATGTCCGAACAACTGCCTCTTAGTCTATGTACAGGTTCTGCAGGAGCACAATTAACTGTTCTGGAATTTCACACTTCCATAAAGAAAAAAAAATCAAAATCCACTTGACAGCACCTGACAACAACAACATATTGATTGCAAGTTGAAATGATAATATTTTGGGTATATTGGGTTAAGAATATATTATTAAAATTAATTTCCACTTGTTTTGACTTTTTAATTGTGGCTGCTGGAGAATTTAAAATTACGTAGGTGGCTCACATCATGTTTCTATATTATACAACTCTGGTCCAGATATTTATTCTTTTTTTGTTCTATGGCACAGATATGTCCCTCTAGGAAGACCCTCAATGAGATGGATTGACACAGTGGCTTCAACAATGGGCTCAAGCATAACAATGATGGTGAGGGTGGTGCAGGACTGGGCAGTGTTTCGTTTTGCTGTGCATAGGGTCGCTATGAGTCAGACTCGACTAGGGCACCTAACAACAACAACAGGTGGCTCTGCAGAAGGCCTGGCAGTTTGCTTCTGTAAAGATTACAACCAAGAAAACCCTACGAAGCAGTTCTACTCCATAACACACGGGGTCACGATGAGTCAGGGGTCAACTCGATAGCAACAATAAGCTATCATTTGCCGTTTAACTTTCTTGATAGTAACTATGTTATGAAGAACTTTCAGATTAAATTTATCAACATTTTTCCTTTTTGGGTCTTTCCTACTCACATTAAAAAAAAGTTGTTGTTATTTGCTGTCAAGTCGATTCTGACTCCTAGTGACCCCGTGTGACAGAGCAGAACGACCCATCGGGTTTCCTAAGCTGTAGTCTTTATGGAAGGAGACTGCCACATCTTTCTCTCACCGATCGGCTCGTGGGTTTGAACTGCCGACCTTTCAGTTAGCAGTCAAGCACTTAACCATTGCGACATCAGGGCTCCTTATGTGTGTATATAAATGCATAGGTTTACATATATTATATATATAATATTTTTATTATGGCAAAATAAACATAACATAAAATTGACCATTTTAGCCATCTTAAAGGGTACATTTTAGTGGCATTTGATACATTCACAATGTGCAGCCATCCACCAGCTAGTTCCATCTTCCAAAACCAAAAACCAAACCCACTGCTGTTGAGTCGATTCCAACTCCTAGTGACCCTGTAGGACAGAGTAGAACTGCCCCATAGGATTTCCAAGGAGTGCCTGGTGGATTCGAACTGCTGACATTTTGGTTAGCAGCCGCAGTACTTAACCACTATGCCACCAGGGTTTCCCCCCTTGCAGTAGTGTCCTACTTTTACCAGCAGAGGGTAGCCTATACCAGTTAACAGACTTAACCCAGACGGTGTGGCTGTGTCCAGATGGGCCCCCAGGACACCGGCTATGGGATGGTCACTGCCTGGTTTATGGAAAAGCAGCTGTCCTGCTCTGGGACTCAAACCTGACCTTTGACTCTGAGGCAGATTCCAGCCACAGAAATCTGGGACCGTCCAAGGCTGCCGCCTTATCCAGGCCACATCATCTCTTCTGGGGTATTTCCACAGCTTCCTAATTGGTCTCCTAGATTTCTCTCCACATCACACCGTTTGCAGTCCTCCAGTGGCTCCCTGTTGCCCTCAAGGCAATTTCATGCTCCTCCCCACGGTGTTTGAGGCCCTGCATGCACTGCCCCTGCCTAGTCATCCAGCTCATTCATTACCACACCCCTCCTTTGCTTCAGGCTCTTTTCTGCCACAGGACCTTTGCATCAGCTCTCCCTCCAGCCTGGTCTTGTCTTTCTCTGCTTTTTGTTAACCTAGCTCCTTCTCACAGGCCTCAGCTTAAATGTCACTTTCTTTGACCACCCTCCCTATTCTTTATCTCAATCATCTTTTAGTAATCTAAGGTACACAGAGGCTAAATAATTTGCCCCAGGTCACACAGCTTGGTTTGCAGCTAATAAAAAAACATTTTTTGAAGGAATGGGTGAGTGATAGAGTTCCTGGAATGTACCGTCCTCCAGGCTTCCCTCATCCTACGCGGCTGTAAACCATAGCATTGGAACTGCTGTCACCTCTGGCCTCTCCATGTAGCTGACTTCCTCTCCATCCCCGGCACTGTGCCCTGCACTTCCACACTCTAAACTACTCACAGGTTCCCAGATCCTTTTCAGAAACCCTGCTTTTGCTCCTGCCCTTCCCTGTGCCTGGAACATTCTTCCAATCCTGAAACTCCCTTATCCTGAAAGGAGCTACGGGGTGGGCCAGTTCCTCAAACCCCTCCTCCCCCCGCCCCTGCCTTGTTTAGAAATAATAGAACGCCAGATTTCATCTGGTCTCTAGCAGCCTTATGGTAGGGGTAGAGGAGGGGGTTGTAGACCAGTATCCTCATCTCTCTGTTGGGGATACTGAGTCCCAGAGAGGATAAGGGACTTGATAAGAGTCAAACAAGGGGTCAGATTCAGAGCTGGGCTAGAATCCAGGTCTCCAGTCTCCCAGCCCAGGGCTCTTTCTACAATGCGGCAGCTCTGTTTGGCATTTCTCAGTTGACAGGGCCAAAAATCCAGTTCTGACTCATGGCGACCCCAAGTATGTCAGAGAAGAACTCTGCTCCACAGGGTTTTCGATGACTGATTTTTTGGAAGTAGATTGCCAGGCCTTTCTTCTGAGGTGCCTCTGGGTAGACTTGAACTTTCAACCTTTTGTTTAGCAGCCAAATTCATGAACTGTTTGTATTACCCAGGAGCTCCAGACAGGGCCTAATCACCCAAAAAGAGCTCCTGTGGGTAGTGTCTGAAACTCTAGCGCTGGAGATCACTTCCTTTCGGGGGGCCGTAAGTGGTGTTGAAAAGGTTTTGGTCTTCAGGGAGCCCTGCTAGTAATGAAAACTGCTGCAGTGAGTCATGTGCTAAGCTTTTGTCAGCTGGTTCCCAGGAAGATGAGCTTGCTGACAGGCTGCCCGGGGTGAGATGGCGTGGGAAGGAGATCCTGGCCGAGGGCTGGAGGAATGTGGGAAGCAGCAAGGCAGGCAGAAAAAAGGGGGTGGAAAGGAGATGACAGCCATGGAAAAGGCAGGGCTGCGGTGAGAGCCTTAGGCTGGGGACTCAGGAAGCTTGGCCTCGCTGCCCATTTGCTGTGTGATGCTGGGCAAGTTTCTTTCCTATTCTGAGCTCTGGTCTGGGTCAGACTTGCTTCTAGGCTTGGGTGTCAGGAAGTTAGTGCCCCAGGTGGTGGTTGCCATGACAACTATCTCTGCAGAGATAGTAACCTTGGGACTGTTGCCATGAATACGGTTACTAGATACAAGAACCCAGTTATTGGCTATCATTGTTCTGCCTTGAGGCAGGTTCCTCCCTTTCACCTCCTTCTATCACCTGCTGAAGTTCAGTGATAGTGGGTAAGATAAATTGACACCCAGGGAGGTGTCAGGAGTCAGAGACCTGTGTTCTAGAGGTGCCTTCTCTTTCTCTGACAGGCTGTGTGACGTTGGGCAAGTCTGTGCTCCTCTCTGGGCCTTAGTTTCCTCATCTGTAAAATGAAGAGGTCACATGAGGCCCTGTTACCTCTAAACTTCTACCAATTTCCCTTTAAATGGGAGACACAACTTTAAGCCAAAGGGCTGTCTCTAGGGATAATAGGAAAGTATTAACAACTGTTACGATCACCACTGACCAATTAGAACAGCCCTGGATGGCCCTGCTATGGCAGGTGTCACTCCTTTAGTGGCTGTAATTGGGGAGATCTGTTGGGGGGTCCACAGTGGCCATTATACTTGGGGGTACTACTTGGAGGGCACTCAGGGCGGGTTAAAAAAACCCACTGCTGTTGAGTTATTAACAATCAATAGGAATATATCTAAATATCTTAACAACTGGTATGGCTATTCCTTTGCATACTGGCTGAGCACCAGCTTTGGTTGTATTTAAAATGGTGAAATTACAGGCACTGTTAGTAGCAGTTGGAGCCCTAGTGGCGCAGCGGTTAAAGTGATCGACTGCTACGTAAAGGTTGGCGGTTTGAAATCACAGCGGCTCCGCGGGAGAAAGATGTGACAGTCTGCTTCTGTAGAGATTTACAGCCTTGGAAACCCTGTGGGGTCGCTATGAGTTGGAATTGACTTGACAACAGTGGGTTTGGGGTTTTATTTGGTGAGTAGCAAGGAGGGATTTTCTGGGCAGAAGGGCTGCTGATTGAAGCTGACATCTCTCAAGCCCAGCCCTGGTCAGGACCTCTGAGTGTAGGATTAGTCCTCCTTCCTGACCACCACACCTCCCTGAGTCAGCTGTGCAGAGTCCCCAGAGAGCAGAGTTTGCCAGAGTCTCCATTCCAGGAGTGGCTGATGCCCAGACAAGTGGGCAGGCACAGCAGGAGCTGGTGGAGCCCAAGGAGGAAGCAGGGAGGCTGGGGATGCCTGCTCCTCCTCTCCCAGGAGACCAGGCCCTGGGCCCATGCCAGCCCCTCAGCCTCGGGGTCAGCCCCCCTCCTCCAGGCTCAGTAGTGCCCCCTCCCCTTGCTTCTCCCAGCAGGACTCCACAAACAGTTTCTCTGGATGGACGTGCTGCTGCCTCCTCCCTGCACACTTTCCATTCCCAGCCCTGAGCCTCAGCCACAGTTCTCAGGAAAATTGGCTGAAAGAGACATTTTCCATGCTCTTGACTCCTCTGCTGGTGACTGTCCCTGCCTCCACTCTCCCCAGCGTCTTCTCCAGCTGGTCACCCCAAACCTGGAAGGAGGGGAAATATTTGGTTAACTGGTTGCTGCTCACTCACTGTTTAATTTTATGTAAGTTATTTCAGCTCCCTGGGCCTCAGTTTCCTAATCTGTGAAATGAGTTAGCTAGCTTGAGAAGCAGGCTCTGGAGTCAGACATTCCTGGCTTAATCCTTAATTCTACTGGTTATTAACTGTTTGACTTTGGACAAGGTAATTAACATCTTGCAACCTCAGTTTTCCTCATCTATAAAATGGGTATTATCTCTTACTGTTGTGAGGATTAATGAAATAACATGAGAAAAGGACTTAATCCAATGCCCTGCACATGCCAAGTTCTCAGTGAATTGTTGTTGTTGTGTGCCATCGAGTCGATTCCAACTCATAGTGACCCTACATGACACAGTGGAACAGCCCCATAGGATTTCCAAGGAGTGGCTGGTGGATTTGAATTGCTGACAACCTTTTGGTTAGCAGCCTGAGTTCTTAACTACTATCTCCACTATTATTTTTTATTAATAGTTATTAATATGTACTAGGTGCCAGGTACTGTGCTAGGTACTTTACACACTCTATTTCTAATCCTTATAACACTGCAAAGTGCTTGTCATCCCCTTCGTAAAGCTTCACAAGGTTCGAAAGCATCGAAAGGTTCACAAAGGTCAAGTGACTTGGCCAAGACCACACAGCTGGTAAGTGGCTGAGCTAGAGGGATTCGAACCCAGATCTGGCTGATTCCAGAGCTCCTGTTCTAACTAAGCCCCAGGTAACTGGAAGAAAACACCTCTCTACCCACAGGCAGAGAAAGAAGAATGGACTAGCCTAGGCTTAGAGTTTAATACAGCTCTTAAAAGCTGTCATTTTGGGCAGCTAGGGGGAGCAATCATTGAGAGGAAAATTGCTAAATTTTATTATAATCAGAGAAATGCGAAGTATGTAATGAGACACCTTCCTTCCCAACTCTCCCCCCAATAGAATGTCAAATGAGAAAAAGACTGGTAATGTCTAAGATGGGTCATGGTGAGGGGAATTGGATACTGTTGGTCTGAATATAAATGAAAACAGCCCTTTTGGAGGGCAATTTGACAGTGTCTGTCAAAAGGCATCTAAAATGCGCTTGCCCTTTGACTCAGTAAATTTGATTTTGGTGATTTTTCCTACATATGCACAAAGCTCTTTGGGTAAGAATATTATTCACTGCCACATTGTTAGTAAGGACAAAACATTCCCACTAACCTAAATGTCCTTCAATAGGTGAAATATACTATGCTACATCCATACTGAAGAAAATCAGAGCAAGTCCACAAGAGCCAAAATATGACCTTGAGTATATCCCACCTGAATTTAGAGACCATCTGAAGTATAGATTTGATGCATTGAACACTAGTGACAGCAGGCCAGACGACTTGTGGAATGACATCAAGGACATCATACATGAAGAAAGCAAGAGGTCGTTGAAAAGACAGGAAAGAAAGAAAAGACCAAGATGGATGTCAGAGGAGACCCTGAAACTTGCTCTCGAACATCGAGCAGCTAAAGCAAAAGGAAGAATTGGTGAAATGAGAGAACTGAACAGAAGATTTCAAAGGGCAGCTCGAGAAAACAAAGTAAAGTATTATAATGACATGTGCGAAGAGCTGGAAGTGGAAAACCAAGAGGGAAGAACACGCTCAGTGTTTCTCAAGCTGAAAGAACTGAACAAAAAATTCAAGCCTCGAGTTGCAGTAGTGAAGGATTCTATAGGGAAAATATTAAACGACGCAGGAAGCATCAAAAGAAGATGGAAGGAATACAGAGTCATTTTACCAAAAAGAATTAGTCAATGTTCAACCATTCCAAGAGGTGGCATATGATCAGGAACCGATGGTACTGAAGGAAGAAGTCCAAGCTGCTCTGAAGGCATTGGTGAAAAACAAGGCTTCAGGAATTGGTGGAATATCAATTGAGATGTTTCAACAAATAGATGCAGTGCTGGAGGTGCTCACTCATCTATGCCGAGGTATATGGAAGACAGCTTCCTGGCCAACTGACTGGAAGAGATCCATATTTATGCCTATTCCCAAGAAAGGTGATCCAACCAAATGTGGAAATTATACAACAATATCATTAATATCACATGCAAGCAAAATTTTGCTGAAGATCATTCAAAAACAGCTGCAGCAGGATATCGACAGGGAACTGCAAGAAATTCAGGCCGGTTTCAGAAGAGGACGTGGAACCAGGGATATCATTGCTGATATCAGATAGATCCTGGTTGAAAGCAGAGAATACCAGAAGGATGTTTACCTGTGTTTTATTGACTATGCAAGGGCATTTGACTGTGTGAATCATAACAAATTATGGATAACATTGCAAAGAATGGGAATTCCAGAACACTTAATTGTGCTCACGAGGAACCTTTACATAGATCAAGAGGCAGTTGTTCAGACAGGACAAGGGGATACTGATTGGTTTAAAGTCAGGAGAGGTGTGCTCCAGGGTTGTATTCTTTCACCATCCGTGTTCAATCTGCAATTGCTAGAACACATAGAGAGAAAATCACTCAGTGTATAGGAGACTTGAATGGCGTTATCAACCACCTTGACCAACTGCACAATATATATTATTTTCAAGTGCACATGGAACATGCATCAAGATAAACCAGATGCTGAAGTATAAAACAAATTTCAATTTTGCAGTAGAATTAAGTTAGAAATCATAAACAGAAATCTATATAAATGTCTCCCTCCAAATATTTGAAAATTAACCTACTTCTAAATAACCTTTGGGAAGAAAAATAAATCACAGGTGGTAATTAGAAAATATTTTGAACTGAATGATTATAGAAACACAACATACCAAAATTTGTGGGATGCAACTAAAGCAGTGCTTAGAGGAAAATTTATAGCTTTAAATGCTTCTACAGGTAGTCCTTGACTTGATATATTTGAGTTATGATGAGCAACACTTATGACCATCATTTCTTAAAAATATCTTATTGCTAGTAAAATGTGCTACATAGAATGTTGCCGCACTTTGTAGTATGCTGACGTTATCGTTCTCAGGTGTTTACTTAGAGATGTTTAATTTTATGATTTACTGTTCAAAACACTGCAGTATAGATTTGGCTTTTTAAACTAAATCAAGGGCTTCAGTTGCTTGTAAACATGTACCCAAACACTGATCGTATTGCTAAAGTTGAGAGGCAGATTTGGGAAGCAATGAGATGTTACCTCAAAATATAAGAAGAAAAAAAAGGACGATACAGACAACCCTCACTAATTTTCTGACTAGAAATGCCATCCCCATTCCCAGGAATAATCCAGATGATCCTGAACCTTCCACAAGTGGAGTTATTACTGTAGCTGACAAAATGCCAATGTCGCCCAACTTTTCTTCATTGTCAGAGTAAATTTTGATGGTTTGTGTGTTTTTTAATGTATGTATGTATTAAAATATATCTGTAAGTTTATCTGTAATGTTTCCAACCCCAAAAGCCAAATAAAGATAGGATTTATAAAGACACTGATAATAAAAGGCAATAACAATGAAAACTATTGACTTATGTCAGAACCGATTTATGATGGAGTCATCAGAACAGAATTCCATTGTAAGTCAGGAACTGTCTGTATTAGGAAAGAAGAAAGGTCTTGAATCAATGATCTAAGTTTCCATCTTAAGAAGCTAGAAAAAGAACAAGAAGATAAACCTCCAAATAACAAGATAAATTTATATGTACTGGCATGGCTAGAAGGTAAGGATAAATTGAGTGAAAAAAGCCAATTACATGTCTCTAACATGTATGGCAGAGACTGCTTGTTCTCCTTCAATTTCCTTTCTTAAGAACAGAACTGATTTTGAGCTGGCACAAAATCAGAATAGAGTACATGTCCTAGGCTCCTTTGTGACCAGCTCTGGCCACCAGAGATATAACGGAGGTAATAGGTGCGTCTTCTGAGAGGTTGTGCCTTTTTTGACTCCTCCCCACTTCCTGCTGGCTGGAACGTGGATGTGGTGGTTGCAGCTTGAACAGCAGGATACAAGGAGCCACGCTGCACCGTGGAATGCCATGCCAGCCTTGGCTTGCCTGCTTCTGGGCTTCTTTTACATGAGAGAAAAACATACTTCTGTCTTGTTTCCATCTCTGCTATTTTGGGTTTCATTCCTTGCGATTGAGCTCATCCCTAACTCATATAACTATGATTCCATTTATGTGAAAAAATCAAACCAACCTCTACATGTGTATCAGATAGGTAATTTTGACTATGTTACAGACACATCCAATTCAATTGGCTTCAGTAGTGATGACATAGTGTCTTACAGAATAGTAAGTCTAGAGACGGGGCAGCTTTGGGACTGGTTAATTCAGTGTCTTGACTTCTTGATTGCCATCCTCTGAGTAGAGCTCCTTGTGACTGCCCGTGGTGCCTACGGTTCTGATGACCAGTGGAGGAAAAGGGACTGTTCCTTCCTGTTGCAGCAATTTTTTTTTAATGGTAAAGAATATTTTTCTAGAATCTTCCGGTCAACCTTCCCTCACATCTCATTGGCCAGAGCTAGGTTTCAGGTCCACCTTTAAACCAATTACTGGTTAATCAGGATTTATTCTTGATCTTGTGGAGAAGAGACCAACAGAGCAAAATGGGTGTTCTGCTAGTGTGTAAGAAAAAGGAAAGTAGCCAAATGTCTGCTATAATGTATATGTCAGTGTGCCATAAAAGCCTGTAAGAATACACCTTAAATTACTAATGGTAGGTATGTCTGGGGAGAGGAATGGGGGCTGGAGGAAGAATGGAACGAGTTCTGTGGCAAAAACTGAGATTGCCTATCCAACAACACTTACCCACTTCTCCTTTGCTCACAGAAGCCATCTTGTTTGGGGACACCAAGAGGATTAATTAATTGACCAAAGCCAGATGAGGCAATCGTATTACTTTTTGCCAGATGGTTGCTTTCTCAGCCTCCCTTGGGACTAAAGGTGGCCATGAAACTCAGTTTGGTCATTGAGATATAAAGGGAAACTGCTGGGAGGAGAGCCCTGGTGGCGTAGTGTTTAAGAGCTCAGCTGCTAACAAAAAGGTCGGCAGTTGGAATCTACCAGCCAATCCTTGGAAATCCTATGGGGCAGTTCTACTCTGTCCTATACGGTCACTATGAGTCGGAATCGACTTGATGGCAACTGGCTGGAAGGAAAACAATTTCCTCCTTGATAAAAAGAAAGCCTCTTTTTGACCTTTCCCTTTCCATTCTGCTTGGAACACAGCGGATGCGATGCTTGGAGTTGTGGCAGCCATCTTGCAACGAGGGAAATGCCTAGAGAATTAAGGAAATGCAGATAGGGTGTCCTGACATTTAGGGCTGATGAGTCAACCCTGAAACCGCCTACCTCTGGACATCTTGTTAGAAAATGTCTTTATAAGGGCTTCTATCATGTGTAGCTGAGGGTATCTTAACAGATAAATGCATTTTTACTTTTTAATTCTTCTCTGTTTTGATTTATTTTTATGATGGAAATATGTTATTTCTGTAATTCAAAGTTCAATTTAAGAATATATACCACTTGGCAATGAAGCTGAAGAAGCACTCTTGGAAAGGCGGGTAGGGGAAGGGGTGAACAAAAAGAACAAGCTGTTCTTTATAATTCAATTCTAATTGCATGTTGTGAAGGGTGACCTTACAGACTGGGAGAAAGGCTGAGAATACATTTCTCTACTGCTGTTTTGAGTTTAGCCCAGAGGTTCCGAACTGTCAGCCTATGGGCAGAATTTGGCTGATGGACATGTTTTGCTTGTCCTGTCCAGGATTTTTAAAAGTTGGAACTAGCAATCATTAGCCTAGCCCTGGTGGTGCAGTGGTTAAGAGGTTGGCTGCTAACCAAAAGGTCAGTAATTCAAATCCAATAGCCGCTCCTTGGAAACCCTATGGGGCAGTTCTACTCTGTCCTATAGGGTTACTATGAGTCAGAATTGACTCAGTGGCAATGGGTTTTTTTTTTAATTTAGAATTAGGAGCCCTGGTGTCACAGAGGTTAAAGCACTTGGCTGCTAATTGAAAGGTTGGTCGTTCAAACCCACCAGCCTCTCTGTGGGAGAAAGATGTGGCAGTCTGCTTTGGCAGATTTACAGCCTTGGAAACCCTATAGAGCAATTTTACTCTGTCCTATAGGGTCGTTCTGAGTCAGAATTCATAGGGTCGTTCTGAGTCGGAATCGATTCAAAGGTAGTAGATTTGGTTTTTTTGGATTTAAGAATTGGCATACCTCACATAAATATCTGGCTTCCTTTGAAAAACCAAAATATCCGGCAGCACTGGGTTTGTATCCTAACAGCAATAATTGGCACCTTAGTTCCATTGGTCCCTTTAGACAGGGCAGGTCCTTCAGTTGGCTGCAGACCTTGATGCTCCCTAATATCCTTTACCCAGCCTACTTCACTGGTTTATATTACCTAGGACTGCAGCGTGAGTTAGTGACCCTTGGTTTAGGTTTTAGAATTGGTGTTCTTGTGTGTGTACAAGCATGTGTGTGCGCCCATGCGTATGTGTGTGATGCACAAGGTGCCTCCCAGACAATTGGCCATGTGAAGAGGTGTCTATCTGCATTCACAAAGTTAAGCACACCATGAAGAGCACTGTATTTGGAGTGGTCACACCCAGTCACTTTCACTCTGGACTCTTCTGTAGGACTGGAAGAGCTAAGGACACCCTGGACTGTCCTGCTGGAATAGCTGGGGTATTCATTCAGTGCCTATATCTCAGATTTGGGGAAATGTGTTGCTGGGGGGGTAGGAATAATTCTGAGGAAAGACCTCCATCTAGGAGCAGAGAGGGGTGTTTTCTGAAAGGTGGATGGAGACTTGCCCAGCAGAGATTTGAAGAAGTTGGTGCTCCTGCAGACAAGCAAGGACTTGAGGAAGGGAGGCAATGTCAGAATCTTGGTACAGCTCCCCAGTGCCCCCAACATCCCACTAGAGGGGCTCCCCTTTAATTTAGGACCTTCTCTACATATTCAAAGAAGGCCTGGTGGTGCAGTGGTTAAGCACTCACCTGCTAACCAGGAGGTCTGCAGTTCGAACCCACCAGCTGCCCCATGGAAGGAAGATGTAGTGGTCTGCTTTTGTAAAGATTACAGCCTTGGAAACTCTACGGGTTCGCTATGAGTCAGAATTGACTCAATGGCAATGGGTTTTTTGGGTCTACATATTCATTAGAACAAGGCCGAAAGGGAAGAGTGAGGAGCTAGCCAGTGCCTTCCTCCATCCCTCACTCTACCCACTGTAGTGGGCAGATAATGGTTCCCCAAAGATATCCTCATACTAGTCCCTGGAACCTGTGAACATGTATGTTACATGGCAAAGGGGAATTAAGGTTATAGATGGAGTTAAGGTTGATAAGCAGGGAGATTATCCTGGATCATCTGGTTGGAGGCAATGTAATTGCAAGGGTGGAAGGGGAAGCAGAAGAGGGAGAACCAGAAAGATGGCATCATGAGGAGGATAGCCTGGTGTTGCTGGCTTTGAAGGTGGAGGAAGGGGGTCATGAGCTAAGGAAGGCAGTTGGCCTGTAGAAGCTGGAAAAGGCAAGGAAATGGATTCTCCTCTAGAGCCTATAGAAGGGAAGGCAGCCCTGGTAACACCTTTCCTTGCTGATGAAGTGAGACCTGTGTCAGACTTCTGTGGAACTTCTGTGGCACATCTGTATTGCTTTAAGGGACTAAGTTTATGGCAATATGTTACAGCAGCAATAGAAAACAATACACGACTAGGCCACCTGGAGGGGCCACGGGTAGGTGTGTTGGCCGACAGCCCCAGCAGAGATCCCAGTTTACCACCAGCATCAAGCTCCAGACACATGAGTGAAGACACCTCCAGACGATTCCAGGCCCCAACTGTCGAGTCACTCCAGTCCTTGAGTCTTCCTAGCTAGGGCCCCAGAGACAAGCTGTACGCACTTTGTCCTGCCCGAATTCATGACAGAAATCCATGAGCGTAATAAGTGTTTTATGTCACTAAGCTTTGGAGTGGTCTGTTATGCAGCAATAGTAACTGAAATAGGCACCCATCAGAAATCCACTGTCCTTTTCTTCTTCGCTGAGGCCCAATTTCTTCGCAGGTAGCTTTCCTCCCTCGTGTGGCCACGTAAGACTCTGTCCTCAGCTCAGGGCAAACCCTGATAAACCTAAGCCAAGGATTGGTTTAAAGGTGGCTGTGTGACCCGATTCTGGCCAAGAAGAACTGAAGGAAATTTTGCTAGAGGACTTCTGGGAAAGAGTTTCCTTGCTGATGAATGAGAAATGCCCAGAAAGAAACAGCTTTCTTGCTTTTATGGGACCTTGTCGTGTCTGCATTTGAGGCTTTGAACTAGAGTGTCCCAAGAATAAGCCGAGACCCAGAGGATGGCAGAGTGGAAAGACAGAAACCTTTACACATATGCTCAAAGAGGTATGTATAATGTTCATAACAGCATGTCTGTAATAGCAAATAATAATAAAAGTTCATCAACGGGAAAAAGGATGAATAAATCTTGTGTGCTCCTACAATGGAATATTATACAGAGATGAAAGGAATGAACTACAATTACATATATCAACATGAATGAATCTCATAAATATAACACTGAATGTAAAAAGCAAACTGTAGACATATCATATATTTAAGTGAAGTTTAAAAGCACGCAATACCGTGCTTCAGAGAACATATGTATGTACAAAGAAGTATAAAGAAATGCCCATGAATACACTAATAGCTACAACTTATTGAGTCTTATTGTGTGCAAAGCATCAGGCTAATAACATGCTGATCTGATTGAATTCTCACACCAACCTGTAGAGAGAGAGAGAGAGAGAGAGAGACTCTTAACATCCCCATTGTCCAGATGAGAAAACTGAGGCCTAGAGAGGTGAAGTAAATTACCCAGTGGCACATAGTGGTACATTCTTAAGTAGTGAAAGTCTTATTTAATCTTACATGATATGAATTATCACCCCAATTCCAAGATGATGGAACTGAGGCCTAGAGAGGTCCCAGGTCACAAAGAGACCAAATGCCCACTGTGGGATTTGAATTCAGCTCTCTTCCGGTTCCGAAGCTTGTGCTTTTCCACCAACACCTTGTTACAACCATGAAGCATGGGAATGTACGTGAACACACACACACACATGCACATTCCAGATAGAACAGGGAAAACTACACGTTGTTGAACCCAAAGCTCCCATCCCATCTTTAATATTATTTTTAACTGAACCCTGAACTAAACAAATTGAAAGTAAACTTGTATATTTTTTCAAGCTGTTGAACTAGAATGTGCAAATATTTTTGAGACAATAACATAGAGAATTCTACCTTCACCTCTTCACTCTTAAATATTTTGATGTGCCTACGGTCATGGTAGAGCTGAGGGACTCTGAGTCTTTATAAAGCAACTGTAGATGAATTTTCCACGATACCTGCCCTTTCCTTCTCTTCTCCCTTCCCCTTCCCACTCTCAGCCAGGGCAGGGACAGGACCAGCTGTGACCCTCTTTATCTCCTTGCCTTCTTTGTACACCTTGTCAATGTTTGCTAAATGAAGGCATGAGACAGGTCCTGTGAGATGTATATTTTCCACCATGGGGGTCCCTGAGTAGAAGCCTCATGCTCCTGGCTGAGAAGCTGAAACTTTCCACCAAGTCTAGTGATCCTGGGTATCCAAGCAGCCTGGCTGAGTGTCTCGGCCTCCAGATCCAGACCGCCCTCATCTGATCTGGACCAGGCACTTTGTGCTCCTCCCCCACGGCAAGGGGGGACCCTCTGCCCTCTAAGAAGACTTGAAGGCCCCTGGGGAGACATTTGCCTTTCCAGGGCTTTATCATTTTTTCCATAACAGTCTCCTCCCTTCAAGGTGGAAAGTCCCAGCTGGTGGCTGTGGACATTCTCAATGTGTGTTTGTTCTCTGCCTTGCCCCAAGCCCTGGCAACAGGGTATAGGGCAAGGACACCTCCCCTTTTATACCAGCCTGTTCCTGACTTTCGGTACTAACAGATGGTGCAATATATAGGAGTCCTTAACACCATGGGACTGGACTTCCCTTGTCTGAATCCTGAATCTGCTATTTGCTAGCTGGGCAACCTCGGCAAGGTATTGAATCTCTCTGTGCTGCAGTTTCTCCACCTGAAAACAGGCATGGTGATTAATAATATTACCATTTTTTTTCCTCTAAATTTTATTTATTTCGTTGTTGTTGAGAATATACACAGCAAAACATACACCGATCCAACAGTTTCTACGTGTACAATTTAGTGACATTGATTACATTGTTCAAGTTGTGCAACCATTCTCACCTTCCTTTTCTGAGTTGTTCCGCCCTCATTAACATAAACTCACTGCCCCCTAAGCTTTCTGTCTAATCTTTTGAGTTGCTGTTGTCAATTTGATCCCATATAG
Organism: Elephas maximus indicus; assembly: GCF_024166365.1. Lineage (NCBI taxonomy): Eukaryota > Metazoa > Chordata > Mammalia > Proboscidea > Elephantidae > Elephas > Elephas maximus. Next base: position 37,907,224 of record NC_064843.1, read on the forward strand.
ATAGTTCTTAAAAGACCATAATTCTCAAGGCAGACATTTTTCACTAGTTAAGCTAGACTATTCAATTTTAAGGTGACTTCAGGGGATATTTTTGGTTTAGGGTTTAAAGATTACCCCAGGCTAATATTTCAGGGGTTCATCCACCCTCCATGACTCCAGAAAGTCTAGAGTCTATGAAAATTTGAAATTCTGTTCTGCATTTCCCCCCTTCTGATCAGGATTCTTCTATGGACTCTTTGATCAAAGTGTTCAGTAATGGTAGCTGGGCACCACCCAACTCTTCTGGTCTCATGGCAAAGGAGGCAGTTGTTCATGGGGGCAATTAGCCTCACATTCCATATCCTCTTCCTGTTCTGGACTCTCCTTCTTTCTCTGTTGTTCCAGGTGAATAGAGGCCAATTGTACCTTGGATGGCTGCTTGCAAGCTTTTAAGACCCCAGGCACCATGCAACAGACTAGATGGTACAGCCAAAGGACTAAACATGTTATTAGGCCAATCAACTGGGATGTTCCATGAAGCCATGGCCCTAAACCTCCAAACTGAGGAGCCAAATTTCATGAGGTGTTTGGTTGTACATAAGCAGCCTCAGAAGCAACCCTTTTTTTTATTGTCGTTGTAAACACGTCTATAATATTACCAGTTTTGAAGTTTTAATGAATTGATGTCTGAGAAGCACTTATAATAGCTCCTGGTGATGTAACTGTTTGTTGTTGTTATTATTATTATATCAACTTGGGAAATTCATGTCCTCGCTCGGTGCCTCAGTTTCCCCAACTGACCAATAAAGGGAGAAGTCCTTGCCTGTCTCTTGACAATCGATCTGGGTGTAAATCCTGACTACCTTTCTTGCTGTGTGGCCTTGGACAAATGTCTTGGCTTCTTTTAGCCGTAATGTGTTCATCTATCAAATGATATTTTTTAAATAGAGGATTATAGTGGTGATGAAATGAGAAAGTGTGTACCACGCATGTAGCCAGAGAAGGAGCTAAAAAAAAAAAAAAAGTTAACTATTATTATTTTTTTTAATGGAACTTTCTAAACTATAATGGCTGTGTCGCTGGGAGGAGTATTGTGGTTTTCTCACATGCTTTCCCAGCCATGTCTTGGTCACAGCCTCCTAGAAGTAGAGAGGTGAGGACAGAAAGGGCCATTTTACAGATTGGTTTTATCAATCCATTCAATAAGTATTTGCTGATCACTACTGTGAGCCAAGCAGTCTTGTAGGTGCTGGGGACAGAGCAGCACCAAGGGCCCTGCCTTCCTGGAGCTTTCCTTCCTGTGCGGGAGACAGACAATAAACACATGAGTACGTAAGTATTCCATAGGAGTGCAGGTTTAATCCCTTTATTTTACACATGGGGAACCCGAGGCCCAAGGCGGCAAGAGATTTTCCTAAAGTCCTCTAGTGTCAGAGCAGGGCAAGGATGCACAAGCAGGTCTTCAGAGTCTAGGACATCTTATCTTTAACAAGCCCTCTTAAGCCAATGTCTTAAGATGTGGTAGTGGGAATCAATGTTTATTGAATTTTCCGAGACAAAGGAGTTGCAGTATACATCTTCAATCAATTAATTCTCACATCAAACTTCTCAGGGTGAAAATTGGCATGATCCATTTTAGAAATGGGAAAACTAAGGCAAAGAGAGATGGAGGAGAGCAGGGTTTGAACACAGACTCCCTGCTGGTTCAGGGCCTATCCCCAAAGCCACTTTGCTCTTCTGTCTCCATGGCTGCATACCCTTCCCCCAGCACAGTCTGTCTAGACCTTTCATTTTCCCTCCCTTCCATTCTGGTCTGCACTATTCCTTCCACTCTCTGTGTGGCCCGGGGCAAGCCCTCTCCCTCTCTGGCCCTCAGTTTCTCCCATCTGTAAACTGAGGGGCATTGGATTGGATTATCTTCAGGGTCTTACCTGACTGCCCTGATTTTCAGCCTCTCGTCAGTTTGTAATTATTTTCATCACTTTTTGGTTTCCAGTGTGCCTCCAGTGAGCAGCATCCTGCCCCTTCTGGTTTGCCACCATCTCCCCAGAGCCTGGCACTGCACCCTATCCTTAGTAGGCCCTCAATAATATTTGTGGATGAAGGAAGGAGGGAATGGTGGTAAATGTCCTCAGTTTTCTCAAAGCCACCTCCTGTGCTCTCTCCCCAGCCCTTTTTCCTTTCTCAGCCTCTGGGCCTCCCCGCCCTCCCTCATTCTCCCGCCTTCTCTCCCTCTCACCTCCCAGGGCAGGCTCTAGCCCTCCATCCGGCCTGCATTTTCCGGGTTTGATATCATTTTTTCCACTCTCCCGGCTGCTGCCGGCTACCTCTGCCAACTTTCCACAGCTATAGCCCCTCCCCCTCCCATCCGGACGGAAGGCCCAGACACTCAGCTTGGGGTAGGGGAACACTGTCCTCTTCCCCAGGCTGGGGTTGGGGTGGGAGAATATGTGCCATCACTGCCCCACTGGCATGACTCAGGGGTCGTGGCTGGAGGATATGGTTCACCTGTGCTTCAGTCTTCCTTGGCATCACGTTAACAGGCCGGGATCTGGTTGCCCGTGGCTGGGACATGGCTGGGACATGGCCCATGTGTGGGGCTGAAGTGTCTGGCGGGGAACTGGTAGGGGGGCAGGGGTGTCAGGCGTCCGGGACACAATGGCCCAAGCCTTTTACATCTTGTTCTTCCCTCAAAGTAGTGACACCCTTCCCCTCGAGCTGGAAAATCCTGACCTGACCCCCAAGGCCCAGCCCTCTCCCAGCCAAGCAGGGCCCCTCACTGTCTCCTACCTCCCACACAGCCAAGGCAGGTCCAAGGAGGAGGCTGGGCTCTGGCATCTGGTCCTCACTGGCTGAGTGACCCTCTGGTGCTCACTCCCCCTCTCTGGGCTTCAGTTTCCACATCCGGAAAATAAATGAGTTGGACTACATTGAGGGTCCAACCTGGGGATTAATGGGTTGCATTTCAAGGCGTCCATGACCTCTTCTATGCAAAATTGCGCTTGCAAGTTCATTTTCCCAGGACTGTGGATATGTTAGGCATAGACTCTGGTCAAACAAGCCTGGGCTGGAATTCTGGCAGCTTCATTTATAGAGACTGTGTAATCTTGGGAGCATGCCTTCACCGTCCTGCGCCTCAGTTTCCTAATTAGTAAAACGGTGCTAATAGTAACGCCCTCCAGGTGTTGTGAAGATTACATAATACTTATGACAGCTTAGTACACAGAAACGCCAGCTATTACCTTGGCAGGATAAGTTGCCCAAGATTCTTTCCAGATAACATTTTGAGTCCATAATCTAAAAAAACGGGTCAGTGAGAAAACGGGTCACACTGAACCACAATTGTGCCCCACGGTGCCTCTCTCACAGACCTGAGGCAGGGGAATTGCATTATTTACCTCCATACCCAGTGGTTGGGAGAAGGGCCTGAGCACATAATTGGTTCAATTACTTTACTGATTGAACCTGACACTCAGACCAGCAGGCTAACCCCGTCTGCAGCCAGGGAAGATGGGATGAGAAGGCAGGAGGTGGAGACGCTCTGATCTGGTTTATGGTGGAGGCTTCTGAGGGTTGGCCAAAGTCCAAGGACATGAAAAATTTTTACAAAAAGTACCCACTGCGTAAAAAACCCTACTCTGTGCCCAACTTGAGGCTTCGGCTCCATACTCTGCCCAATTGCGTCCCCCTCTGGAGGAGTTCCTGAGGCTGCGGCAAGCGGGCAGGCCCACGATTAGGACTCCACGCAACCAAGCCTTTGCCCCTTGAAGGCATCTGTGGAGTCCAGGATGCACCCCAGTGTCCCTTACGCCCATGAGGACGGGGGGCCTCAGAGCACAGCCAGGTTGTGGCAGGACTTGGAGCGGGCCTTGAGTGCCCGGCGGCGGGCGCTACGGGCTGTCAGTCGTTCCAGGAAGCGGCGAGCGCGCTGGCCGAGGCTGGCCCGCCGTCGGGGCACTGGTGGCTCCCGGGCCGCACTGCCCCGGCGGCGCAAGCGCAGTTGGCGCACCACGCCCTCGAAGAGCTCGGCCACGTTGTGCTGCAGGGTGGCTGACGTCTCGATGAACTTGCAGTCGAACACCACAGCGCAGGCGCGGCCCTCTGGTGGGCGGGGTCAGGTGAGCGGGGCGGAGCCATAGCCGGAAGGCGGAGATAGAGGTAGGAAGAGAAGTATTCAGTCTCGACTCAAGCGGTTTTTCCTGTGCTTGTGTGCGTGTTAGGTAGGCCTTGTGGCTGGTGCCGGGCGCTCAGAGATAAATTAGACCCGGCTTTGAGGAGTTAGTTCACAGGCTTGTGATTGATACTGGAACTGGGCCTAGAAGGATGCGTGGGTGTTCACCTCGGTGGCAGCAGAATGAGGCTGGGAAGACAGGGAGGCTGGGACCAGCAGATAGGGAAGGGCCTTGAATACTAGGTAAGGGGTCTGACCTACTGGGCCTCAGAATTACCTGGGGAAGCTGGTTAAAAGGCAGATTCCTGGGCCCACTCTCAGGGATTCTGATTCAGTACGTCTGGGAAGCGGCATTTTACCAAAAGCTGGAGATTATGTTGCAGTTTCCCGGGATGGCTACCCACTAGGAGGAGACCTTGGTAGCATAGTGGTTAAGTGCTGCGGCTGCTAACCAAAAGGTCGGCAGTTTGAATCCACCAGGTGCTCCTTGGAAACTCTATGGGGCAGTTCTACTCTGTTCTATAGGTCGCTCTGAGTCGGAATCGACTCGACGGCAGTGGGTTTGTCTGGGTTACCCAGTAGGAATAGGGGGGCAGTGGTGGTTCGTAGTAGAATTCTCGCCTTCCATGAGGGATACCCGGGTCCCATTTCTGGCCGAGCGTGCAGCCACCAACTGTCAGTGGAGGCTTGCGTGTTGCTATAATGCTGAACAGGCTTCGGTGGAGCTTCTAGACTAAAAGGGACTGGGAAGAAAGGCCTAGGAACCTACTTCTGAAAAATCAGCCAGTAAAAACCCTGTGGATCACGACGGTCTGATCTCGTTGTACATGGGGTTGCCATGAGTCAGTGGCCGATTTGATGGCAGCTAAGAACAACAAAAGAACAACAATAGCCCACTAACCATTGGCCTTCTATCTCCAGAATACCACTGGGCTGGGAGGCAGGACCCTAGGATCTAGTGCTTACTGGCTGGTAACCCTGTAGAAATGGCTTCCCCTTTCTGGGCCTCAGTTTTCGTATTTGCAAGTTGAAGGAGTTGTACTAACATGAGAACTGATTAAATCTGAGAAGTGTTGGTTTAGATGTTACTCTGTGGGTAGGGCTATTTTAAGATCTTTACGGGCCCCACCTGACATCATATCAAACATATTAAAATGTTTCTCATCCTGCTTTAAATATAATTTATGTGTAACTTTAAAAAAGTTTTCATTTGCAGTTGCTGGCTGACACAGCATTATGCTTTTTAGATAATTAAAGCTTTGTGGATTTTGAATTTAAAAATTTTCACTGTATTTTGGAGCCCATGACTGTTTTTTGTAGGTCTCAAATGTAAGCCCTTGAAAAGCCTGTAAGCACTGGACCTATCATGTCTGGTGGATAAAGTGTCTCTAACCAAGGGCATGGGGGAGCCAGAGGTGATTTTTTTAAGCAAGGAAGTGACTGAGGTCAGATCTGGTTTTGGAAAACCCTGGCAGCTGGTGAAGAGGACCAGTTGAGTGCGGATAGAGAAGTACGGGGGCTGGCCCAGGCTGGAGGAGGTGTCAGGGTAGGGCAGAAGCTGTGGGCCTAGACGGAGTGGGATGTGGGATCAAGGGAGGTGGATCTGACAGGGCTTCCGGACTGATTGCGGCAGGGTGAGGGAGGAGAAAGGAATGGTGCCTAGCTCAGTTTTAGGCGACAGATGCAGAATGCTTATAAAGTCATTACCCAAGTGGTCCAGGAGACAGGCACTGAGATGGACGAGAAGCAGTGACAATGGGGCCTCAAGGAAGACAGAGGAGGGTGGGTGAGGACTCACCTTCCACGGAGACTTCCCGGCAGCGCACCAGGTCCGCTTTGTTGCCCACAAGGATGATGGGCACGTGATCAGCCTGATGTGTGCGTCGCAGCTGAATGCGGAGCTCAGAGGCGCTCTCGAAGCTGCCTCGGTCCGCGATGGAGTACACGATGATGTAGGCACTGCCCACCTGCAGGCACAACTCCTGGCTCCAGCTTTCATCCTGTGGAGGGGAGACCCCAGGCCATCTCCTCAGAGGGTGCCTAGTCCCTGGCTGGGGAAGGTGGGGGCTGGGGTGGGGGAGAGACTGAGGTTTATACTTTGAACACTTTGAGGGACAAATTCTGCCGTAATTCTCTGTGTCACCTTGGGAAAGCCACTGCTCCTCTTTGAGCCTTAGTTTCTCTGCTTGAAAAATTAGGCTAATGACACTGCCTCGCTGCATTCTCTCGTTCATTCATTCCTTCTGTAGGCTGAGTACTGGAGACAAGAGATTGACTTGTGCCCTTGCTTCCCCTGCCTGCTAGGGAGGATTTGGGCATTGTCTATTCAGTTCCTTTGTCTGGTTTCTGAGGAGAATTCTGCCTTCCCAGACGATTCTGTTGGGCTTCACAATCCAGAATTAAGAGAAAAGAGGAAGAGAGAGAAGTAGGACAGGAGACTCACCTCAGGGGGAGGCATTTTTCAGAGGAGTTTTGAAGAGAGATGAAGGAGTAACTGTGGAGTATAAGAAGAGGGAGTAGAAGGAGTGAGAGGCAAGGGGCATTTTAAGAAGTAGGATCTTTTCAAGCTATTTGACCACAGCAAGGAAAAAACTTGAGTAATTTTGATATATCCTTTTGGTGATAATCTTTTGTCAGTGAGAACACTCTGAGACTGGACTCCTTGGGTAACAACTTTATAAATGTTTCATGACACAGGCCCTGTCCCTCATGTAAATGAAGAGTTATAATGTGATAAGTAACATTAAGTATGATAAGCACATTAAGAGAGGCTAGGCAAGTGGCTGGGTGGAGTCATGAGGGTGCAGTGGGGAGGCCAGAAGAAGGCAACCTAGCAGAATGTGGGGGAGCTTCACAGTGGACTTGTTAGTTAGGCTTTAAAGATGAGCCAGATGAACAGGAAAGAAGAAATTCCAGACAAAGGGAACAGCCAGAGCTTTTGGGAGAAGAAGCCAGAAGAGCTTTCTGATATCCAAATAAGATAAATGAATATGAAAGCATCAGATTCATGGTCAACATCATCGTCAAAGAGGGTAGGTTGTCAGTAACCATACTGATCTATTCATAGGCCAGATAACCTTGGACTGCAATCAGACAGACATGGGTTCTCATTCTGGCCTCAATTTGATTGAGGACAGGTTTCTTACTCCCTCTGGGGCTCAGTTTCCCCATATGAAGAGGGAGAGGGTAGGTCTAGACCATTACTTCATTCGTTCTACAAATATTTATAGAAGATTCTCTGCATGTTAGAATCACAAAAGCCAACTGATGCATGAATTGGTGGGTAAGAATCTCTTCGGATTGTGATTAAAATTATAGATCCCAAGACTCTACTTTGAGAGGTTGTGATTCATTACGTCTGGGGCAAGGTCTGAGAATCTGATTTTTAATATTCTCTCCAGGTGCCCCTGGTGGTCACCTGGGTTAGGGCACTCGTGGATGAGCCAAAGGCCTACCCACTCTGTCATATTCTGCCTCTCTGATATCAAAGAATTCCATCGGGTTCAGGATGGAAGGATGGATGCTTATTCCAATGGGGATGCCACTGTTGTAGACCCTCTTCAGGAACTACCTTCACAGCCATTGGTATGGCCCAGCTTCCCCATCTTACTGGTAGGAAAACCAAAGACCAGAGAAGAAGAGATAACTTTCTCAAGGCCATACAGCAAGCTGGGTGCGAGTCCAAGTTCATGCTTTCTAGTCCAGTACTCTTCCCACGTCTTCCAAATGGGACTCCTGGTCTGATCACTTTCCTTATTCACTAGACTCTGCCTCATAGGATTGTCAACTGCATCCAAAAATCAGATCCTCCCTCATCAGCCTCTGGGCTCCATGACAGTTGGGGACATGTCTGCCTTATTCACCACTGTGTCTACAGTGTCCTGGCCCATTATAGATGCTTAGCAAGTATTTCTGAATGAACAAATGAGTGAAGGAATGAAACCTCAGCAGAAGGTTCTGAGGGTGATGCTCCAAACGGGGATAGGGTGGTGCAGTCGTAGTGCATACGTGGGCAGGCTCTAGGGTCTTATAGACCTGGATTTGACTCTTACTTGCTATCTAAGAACTTTGGACACATTATTTAACCTCTCTGAGCTTCAGTTAGAGGTCCCTGGGTGGCACAAGTGGTTTGTGCTCGACCACTAATGGCAAGGTTGGTGGTTTGAACCTGCCCAGAAGTGCCATGGAAGAAAGGCCTGGTGATCTGCTTCAATAAAGATTACAGCCAATTACAAGGCCAAGAGACAGAAAGGGCCACATAAACCAGAGACTACACCAGCCTGAGACCAGAAGAACTAGATGGTGCCCGGCTATAACCGATGACTGGCCTGACAGGGAACACAACAGAGAACCCCTGAGGGAACAGGAGAGCAGTGGGATGCAGACCCCAAATTCTCATAAAAAGACCAGACTTAATGGTCTGACTGAGACTAGAAGGACCCCGGCGGTCACGGCCCCCAGGCCTTCTGTTATCCCAGGACAGGAACCATTCCCGAAGCCAACTCTTCAGACAGGGATTTGACTGGACAATGGGATAGAAAAAGATGCTGGTGAAGAATGAGCTTCTCGGATCAAGTAGACACTTGAGACTATGTTGGCATCTCCTGTCTGGAGGGGAGATGAGAGGGCAGAGGGGGTTAGAAGCTGGTGGAATGGACACTATGAGAGAGAGTGGAGGGAAGGAGCAGGCTGTCTCATTAGAGCGAGAGTGATTAGGAGTATATAGCTAGGTGTATATAAATTTTTGTATGAGAGACTGAGTTGATTTCTAAACTTAAAGCACAATAAAAATTAAAAAAAAAAAAAAAAAGATTACAGCCAAGAAAACCCTGTGGAGCTAAGTTCTACTCTGTAACACATGGGGTCACCATGAGTTGGAATCGAATCAATGGCAGTGGGTTTGGTTTTTGGTTTAAGCTTCAGTCTCCTCATCAGTAGACTGGGAATCAGAACATGCATTGTGTTTTTGTTTTGATTGAGTGTCGGTATATATGTCCAACACTTAGCACAGGAGCTGACACTTAGGAAGAGGGTACTCCTAAATGTCAGCTGCTGTTGGGAAAATCGTCATCTTCATGATTATTATGCTCATCTGGACCTGGGTTTGTTTTTATGCTTGTTAAAAGGAGTTGGCCACATAGCTCCTTCATCCCTTCTCTGTGCCTGTCACTAGAGCTGTCAACCATGCTTGTCAATCACCAACACTGCCCTCCTAAGCCACACCCTGTGGGCAGGCATCCCTGGGCATTAGGAGAGGGGGTCTACCCCTCAGAGAGATGGGATCCCAGGTGAATTTTAGATCCTTCTCTTGGCTTAGATGCATCTCCTTAAAGTTCTACAATGAGCATATATTGCCTGTATAACAAGAAAAAAGAAAACCCAACAAGAAAAGAAAGGAAAAGGAGCCTAATAGGGGCATCTCCCTGGCTGCTACTCTCTTCCTGCTCCGCAAGGGGCTAAGGAAGGACAAGGTAACCTTTGGTTTCCTCTTTTACCAGCTCTCTAGTTATGATTAATAACAATTATCATTACTACAATTCTCCCCCTCTGTTCAGCATTTTTTCATGCTCCAAACTGACCACCTGTGTGCAATTGCACGAGAACTTTGTAAAACCACCTGATGAGGAAGGCAGGAATAATCGACCCCATTTATGAGATGAGAAAACTGAAACCCAGAGCGGGTAAGTCAATTGGACAAAGTCACAAGAACTGGTAAGAAAAAGAAAGGGGTTCAACCTCAGGCATTTGGGTGCCAAATCTAGTGTTCCTTCCTCTGTACAAAGTGGGTGGGTCAGGTGGGAGGAGGGGTCAGTAAGGAGGGGAAGAAGCACATCCTGGCATGGCCACAGGGAAGGAACCAGCAGAGTTAGAAAAGGGGGTCAAAGTCATGAAGTTCTTCTCTCCTTGGCTGGAAAGCTGCTTAGGGGCTGTGGGTTTTGGGGGTACTGGGGATGGCCCCCACCCCATCCCTGGTCTGTGGCATCCCAGGAGGGGATAGGTCAGGTACTAGGCACAGTACCTTGACTCCCCTTGTGCCATACCAGTTTCTCAGCCTCCCAGGTGTCCACGACCACCAGTGTGGTGTCCTCCCCATCCACTGTGAGGGTCCTCTTGTATACATCTTCTGCAAGTGAGGGAAGAGCCAGATTTCAGGGAGGAGGCCAGGGGAGGAAGCTCCCCTGCCTGGTAGGAAGCTCTACCAGGAGCCCATATATCCCCAGCTGCTAGCACAGTGCCTCGCACATAGTCGGTACTTAGGAAGCTTTCGCTGGCTTGGTTGAGTAAGTGTGGGGTGGTGGGGTTAAAGTTAGGCTGGCAATTCTCTTAGTCCTGCTCTGTCCCTGACTGTGGGCTTTAGGCAGATCATATTACCCTCTCCGGGCCTCAGTCTCCCTCTCTGTAACACGTACAGGTGTACATGTGCACACCTTTCATGTGTTCTCACTCTCAGGAGGGTCAAGGCTGGAGAAAGGGCGTGGTTGGAGTGTCTCCACCTTCTCTCTGCTCTTAACTACTCCCCTCTCCACCCACCTGATGTCCTCTCAGCCAGCCCTGCAGGGGCCCACCTTCCTTTCCCGAGTCAGGTCCCCAGACCCTGTCACTCTCTCAGCTCACTGCCTTTCTTGGGAATAAGGGAACCCAGGGCCCAGAACTTGGGGTTTTGGAGCTTCCATTGGGGCAGGATCTTAGTTTTGCTGCCAGCTGTGGTGGCCATGGATGGTGTCTATGGGACTGGGAGCTGGGGCTGGGAGTTCCTGAGCTGGGCAGAAGCCCACCATTTCTTGACACTTTAGAGATTCATGGAACTCAGTATTGCTCCCTTTATGACATGGAAATGAATCATACGCCTGTTATCCACGAGAAATTGGCAAAATCCTTGCTCACTATTCCAGGACTTTCCCTCCCCTAGACCATAGCGCAGATTGTGCCCTGTGCAACTCTTGGGAGCACCACTCACTTCATAATCTATGTGAATGATGGCCCTTGGAGTTGATCAGTGCATAACTTGTACAGCTGTTCTTGGCAGCCCTATGCCCTGGTGACAGGTCTTTCACTCCTTTGGCCACACCACAGCCCAGCCCACAGGGTCTGTACCTCCCAGCTGTTCATGGAGGTCCCGCTCTTGCTTCCCTGCAAAGAGGCTGGCCAGGCTGGTCTTCCCTACACCAGGATCTCCAAGCAGCACCACGCGATAGAGGGCCTCCCAGGAGCCTTCAGAGTCGCTGGATTCAGAGGACCAGTCATTAGGAGCAGGTGATGGGGTCCGAGCAGGAGGGTTGAGGGAGGCTGATTGGCCCAACCGGGCATGCGGGGATTCGGTTGAGAGCTCTGTGCACAGGAGGCCAGGCCGGTGGCCCCGGGGGGAGAGGGGCAGCGGAGTGCTGGCTCGACGTCGCAAGGGGGTCTTTGCTTCCTGCTGGGTGTTCAGTGTCATCCTGGGGGGTGGTGCTTTGCTCTTTCTTTCCTTTCTTCCTTCTTTCCTTTGTGAGCAAGAAGGAGCAACAAATGAGCCAGGTGCCTGAGCCCCTTCCCCTGTAGGGTTCTGGTGAGCTTCTGGGACGGCTTCCTCCAGAGTCCCTCTTCAAATGGGAGAAGAGGGCACCTCTGCTCCTTGGGGTGGGGTTTTCTGGTTTCAGGCCTAGGGAAAACCTGGGATGGGGTGAGTGCGCAAGTTGTGAAGATACACATGCGTGTACACTCAGAGGTCATTTTCTGTGCCTTGGGGATGACCCACCCCGGGATGACACGCAGGCAGAAAGGCAGCACTGAGGTCACACACACACACGCACACGGTGTACACAGGGCTCTCCCTCTTGTTCATGAAGCCCAGGACTGGCAAGTGCCCCCAGTCCAGCTGAAAGGCGCTAGTGCCCCGAATTGCCCCCGTCCGCCCTTCACCAGCGATCTCTTCCCCACCAGGGGAGGGTCGAGAGGGTAGATGGTGAGTGTTGGGGGTGGAGGATGGGTGGGTGGCTCACTTCTGCTGCCGAATCCCACACGGACTGAGGAGGAGGCAGGGCAAAGTGGGTTGGTGCCCCAGAGGGAGAAGGGCCTGGGGGTTCCTTTGGCTGTAACTTTAGAGTCTTGGTGCCATGGGAACAGCATGGCCGGCCCGCCTCCTGCGTGAAAAATTCAGGAGCGGTTGGCTAGCCGGCCTCCAGCTGCTGTCGGGGGCGGGGGCTGCGAGAGGGTCGGGCCCCAGGTTTGGTGACAGGACAGGGTCCTGGTGGGGAGGTAGGAAGCCCGTAGGGCCTGGGAAAAAATTGCCATTCCTGGAGTTTGGGTCCGATCTTTCCCAGCCCGAGGGTCCTGGATGTGAGCTCCCCCGATCGCGGGCGTTCCTTGTCCGAGACTACTAAACCTTCCCGGCCCCAGGTCCGAGGACCTTCAATCCCGGGGAGAGGGTTCGGGGCCCCCTTTGCTCCTGACTGCGCGGCAGCGCCCTCGTGCAGACGCCTGGATAACTCCGCTCCAACTCGACTAACTCAGCGGCGGGTTGCGCGGGGCTTTACCTGGAGGTGGGGAGGGGTTCAGGGTCCGGGCCACCTCCGCTGCGGGTTGCTCCAGTCTGTACCACCCGCCTCAACGCACAGCCGGTCGGGCTTGTCCTGCCCCGCCGCTCTGGCCGGGGGAGGAGCCACCCACCCAGCCCATCCAGCCCCACCCATTAGGACAGCCCCGGGGTACCCGCCCCAAGGCCTCGGTCGCGCGCTGACTTTTCTTAGTGAGCTTAGCTCAGTTGACCTGCCTCAAGTCCAGTCCCGGGGTGGGAGGTGCGAGAGAAGAAGGAAGGATGGGGGTCAGGATTCTTGAGTCTCGACCCCCCTCTGCACCCACACCTATCCACTCCATCGGTGGGTCCCCACCATCTTTAACCCTCACAGTAACCACAAGAGCGGCTTGTTGAATGTTCAGATTCTCAAGTCACACTCTCAAGAGGCGGATTTAGCAGTGCTGGAGCCCGGTATTCAGGAACCCGTCTTAAACAAGTGTCCCACGTGATTCTGATGCGGGTAGTTGGTGGACCTACTTTGAGAAATTCTGCTCTGGGTGGGAGATTAATTTTGGGAAGTGGCTTGCGGGAGGAGGGAGCCCAGGAAGTTTGCACCGAAGAATTCTGAATATCTTATTTTGGCATCATTTGTTCATTCATTCACCAAATACCCTCCCAAAGGTAAGCACCAGTTACGCTGCGGGGCTTTCCTGTGCCCCGGGAGACCACCGCCGTCTCCTCTCTGAGGAATGAATGTTTGCCGAGCACTTGCCCTGTGCCTGGCGTGGTTGTGAGCACTTTGCCTGGACTGATAGCTCGTTTAATCTTCACACAACGCTAAGAGGATGAGCAGACTGAGGTTTCGCCGGCCCGGGGCCCAGGTCTTTGCCTGCTAGCCAGCTGTCCCTTTCCATCATGGTCCGTGGCTCCTGATCTTCCCAGGGATGTGGGAGGAGGAAAGAGACACTGTGATCTCTGTCTGAAGTGGGCTGTAGGGACCTGGTGATGTTGGCCACCATGGGGCCAGCATCCAGGCTTTTTGAGTGGGAGGTGAGGGCTTGCTTTAGGCTATGTGTGGAACCCTTGGAGACCAGGCTGTACCTCTGGATGGGGTTCATTGTCATGGCTGAGGAGGTTCAGGTGTCTAACTCGGAACAATACCCACAGCAGCCTGGCAAACTGGCTCAGCCTCCGCAGGGTCCTGGGCAAACACCTAAACTCCTCATGCCTGGCTTCTGCCCCTGGCCCCACTCTCTGAGCTTCCCTGTCCCACCTGCAAGATGGACTGTGAGCAGAGCAGCACTGTTCATTGTCCAGGATCTAGGTGACTTGGCTTAGAGTCCCAGCTCTACAGCTCAGTTCCTGTGTGGCTTTGGGCAAGTCACTTCCCCTCTTTGCATTTCAGTTTCTTTATTTAAAATCCAAATCTGAATAGGTTACAAGTTTCTTTTGTCTACAATCCCGAAGTCCATACTTGGTATTCACGCTCTGGCTCTTCTGTCCTCTGCAGATTCATTTCAATTTCAACCTCTCCTCCCAGCAGACCCCTTGCTCTGGCCATGCCCCACTCTTCCAGGCACATTCTGATCCTTCTCCCAGGAACGCTCTCTCCCCCACTCATCTTTCCCGATGCAACTCAGATGCCTGTGTCTTAGACACTGTTCTGAACTCTGTACATGTATTATCTCAGTGGCCTTCAGACTTTAGCAATGCATTGGAACCCCCTGGAGGGCATATTAAAACACACCTTGCTGGGACCCACTCTCAGAGCTTCTGAATCAGTAGATTTGGGGTGGGGCTTGAGAATTTGCATTTCTAACAAGATCCAGGCGTTGCTGATGCTGCTTATCTGGGAGCACACTTTGAAAACTATAGTATTTCACTTAAACCCCTACTATCTCCTTTTCAGAGTAGACCTGAATACATGCTTGTTTGAATGGGTTATTGCGTCTGGTCTTGGCTTTTGACACTGGGAAGGGAAACCTCCATTTATTGAGCTTTGCATGGGAGAGTTTTGGCCTTCATTTCATAGATGACAGCCTGGGGCTCAGAGAGATTAAGTGACTCGTCCAAGGTCTCACAGCAATTTGGAGGAGATGCTGAGATTGGACTAGATCTTTCTGAAGCTAAAGCTTTTCTCACTCTCTCGGGTGAAGAAGACGTCCAGTTTCTGACCCCAGGAATTGCCTCAGAAAATTCTGTCCCTGGCTTCAGAGCTCCTCAACCTCCCCAGGGGTGTGGCTGACAAGTCCTTCACAAGCTGGCTGAGATCCAGCCGCGGCTTTGGGACCACACAGTCTCAGACTTCCACTTATGTCTGCTGCCCACAGCCCTGCCTTGATCTGCAGCCCAATAAAGTTTGGGCGGCAGGCAGCAAGGCTCAGAAGGCTGGGCTGCTGTCTCCTGTGTTCTTCCCAGTGGCCTCCCCTGGAGCTCTGTGGCCATGAGACAGCTGCTTCTGTTCATTGTGGCTCTCCTGGTCCTGGGTCATGTGCCGCCAGGTAACATCACCTGTGTGAATGTGTGTGTGTAGTAATGATGAATAGGCTGTTAGGTTCCAGAGGGCTGAGGGGCCTAGACTAGTGTTTAAGCTCTGGCCCTGCCACTGACTTGCTGGGTGGCTTAGACCAAGTGGCTCAATCAGTCTGAGCCTCTGTTTCCTAATCTGTAAAATGGGATTTAGTCAGCAAATAATCCATTTGAGAAATATTAATTATGTGCCAGGTACTGTTACAATTGCTAGACGTCCAGGAGTGGGAGAAAACAAAGCCCTTTCGTGGAGCTGACATTTTGGATGGTGGAAACACAAAATCAGCAGATAAACATATCATCTGTAAGGTGGTGATAAGTGCTAAAAAGAGTAAACGCAGGGCCAGGGGTTAAAGTGGTGGGTGGATGGGGGGCGGTAATGAGAGTGCTGATGGGTGTGGTCAAGGAAGGCTTTGAAAAAGTGATTTTTTAAACTTTTTTAGTTTGGAAAATTTCAAATATACATGAAAACAGAGAGAATAATATAATGAACAAGGGGAGTTTTTTAAAACTTTATTATGGAAAAATTTAAACCTATGCAAAAATAGAGGCTAATGTAAAGAGGTAAGTTTTTAAAAGAAACCTTTTTCTTTTAGAACTTTCAAACACAAATAAAAATAGAAAGTAGTATATAAAGAACCCCCAATCTCAACAACTATCAACTTGAATCAACCCTGTTTCGTTATTCACTGCCTTCCCCCTCCCCTCCAGGGAATTACTTTCAAGTAGACCCCAGATGTCTTATCATTTTATATAAGGTGAATTGGAGCAGAGATCGGAATACAGTGAGGATATTCAAGGGACAATTGTTCCAGGCAGAGGGAGCAGCTAGGTCTGAGGCAGGAAGATGCTAGGCGTGTATGAGGAGCAGCAAGAAGCCCAGTGTGCCTGGAGTGGGCAGCACAAGGAGGAAAGGGGCGGGGGCGGGGTGGGGAGACAAGGGTGGGGATGAGGTCAAAGATATGAGGAGGGGAGAGCAGACCCCACAGGAGAAAATAGCAGTATCTCGAGATTGTTGGGAAGTTCAAATGTGATGCTGTGTTAAAAGCAGTTATCATACTCTTCCAGAATAATAGAAGATTGAGGGACTGCTTCCCATCTCATTCGAGGAGACCAGCGTTATCCTAATACTGAAACCACACAAAGATACTACTAGGAAGGAAAATTACAGACCAATATCCCTCATGAATGTAGATGCCAAAATCCTCAACAAAATATCAGCAAATCGAATCCAACAATGTATAAAAAGAATTATAGACCACGACCAAGTGGATTTATCCCAGATTCACAAGGATCATTCAATTAATGTAATTCATTGTATTAGCAGGTTAAAGAAGAACAATTGTATGATCATATCAATAGATGTAGAAAAAGAGTAGTTATTACAGGAAGTGCCCCCGTTGGGAGTCAGGGTCTTGGTGTCTGGTTCCAGACCCACCACTTACTGGCTAAGAGAGGCTGAGCAAGCTTCTTCCTTCTTTTACCTGTATAATGAGAGTGGACCCTGGTGGCTCCAACTGTCTAAACTGCCAATCTGATCATCTCAGATTCCACCTATTGAGCACTTCCTATGTACCAGGCACTGTGCTAAAATAGTTGACTCCCCTATAAGTGCTGAGTCTTCTAGGTGAGCAATCTGAAGCCAAGGTCACTCAGCTGGTACACGACAGAGCTGGGATTTGATCAGAGGCACTCTGAGCTCAAAACCATACTGTTAGCCATCATACCACATGCCCTCCTGAGAGTGTGGATTCTCTGCCTTGAGAGACTTTCAGGTCAGCACTCTATCATTTGAAGCTTTTCCACCATGGAATGATGGCAGGATGGGCTGTGGAGAGGAAGGAGGGGCTGGATGGCTGAATAAAACCTGTGGATAGGCCCAAGGCATTATTTGGTTTCTGTGGTTAGGCTACAGGACACAGATCAGACCGCCGGATTAGACCATGGGATCTCTTTTAAACCAGGGAGAGGCAGGGAAGCCTTTCCCCTCCACCTTCGCACTCAATCCTAGTTCTGCAAGTAGGGCCTCTGCTTGACTGAGGCCTTCTGTCTGGAAACGTCATCGTAGCAGACACGCCTGTCTAAGTGGTACTAGTCTCTCATCGCTTCCCCACACCCCAATTTAATTGGCCACCACAGCACCCTGCTCGTTTCTTTCAGGGTACTTACCACAAATGCTACTTATATATTTGCTTGATTTTTAACTGCCTTCCTTGCTGGCTGGAAGCTCTTTGAGGTCATGGACCACAGCATCTTGATCATTGTGTCCCATGTTTGTTTAGTTAATAAATGAAAGAGTGGCCCCGCTCCATGCTGTGACCAAAGACCCTTGGAGAGGGTACAGAACCTGATTCCCAAACTCTTACCTTTTCCATGGCTCATGGTTGGAAATTCCTTCACTAAGCCTTCACATTAAGCAGGTCTCTAAGTGGTTAAGAGCTATGGCTGCTAACCAAACTGTTGGCAGTTTGAATCTACCAGCTGATCCTTGGAAGCCCTGTAGGGCAGCTCTACTCTGTCCTACAGTGTCACTAGCAACAGGAATTGACTTGACAGCAATGGGTTTGGTCTCTGTCCTACAGGGTCACTAGGATTAGGAATTGACTTGACAGCAATGGGTTTGGTCTTTTTTTTTTTTTTGGTATGTGTGAAAGGCAGTTTGTGTAATGGTTACAAGTGTAAACTCTGGAGCTAGACTGTCTGGGTTTGAATCCTAGTTCTGCTCCTTAATGGCTGTGACCTTGGGCAAGGTTGTTAACCTCTGTGTACCTCAGTTTCCTTACTTGTAAAGCAAGTGTTGTAATAAGACAGAGTTGTTATGAGTCGGAACCAACTTGAGGGCACACAACAACAACAACGTAACTGTAAAGTGTTGCTATGAAAAGCACTTAGAGTGTGCCTGGTGTTTGGGTTAACCTGGACAAGGATTTAGCTTGTAACCAGCGGTCTAATCTGTGTCCTGTAAGCTAACCTGGAGTGAGATGTGTGGTCTAATTTGTACCTAGTACCAATTTGTACCTGGTGGCCCAGTGGTTAAGCATTTGGCTGCTAACCTAAAAGGTTGGCAGTTCGAATCCACCAGCTACTCCTTGGAAACCCTATGGGGCAGTTCTACTCTGTCTTATACAGTTGCATTGAGTCAGAATAGACTCGATGGCAATGGGTTTGTTTTTTTTTTTTTTTCAGTGGTCTACGAGAAGCCCTGGTGGTGCCATGGTTAAAGCACTTGGTTGCTAATCAAAAAGTTCAGTGGTTCAAATTCACCAGCTGTTCTTTGGGAGAAAAGATGTGGCAGTCTGCTTTTTGTAAAGATTACAGCTTAGAAATCTTTACACAACTAGTATAAATCTTTATACAACTGGTGATCAATGGTCTAACTTGTGACCTGTGGCCTAACCCTTGATCAGTGCTCAAACCTGTGACCATTGGTCTAATCTGCCACCCATGGGTTGCTCTATGTCCTATGGTCGAACAAATGACCAGAGAGCTAACTTGTGACCAGTGATCTAATCTGTGACCTGTGACCTAACCCTTGATCTGTGGTCAAACCTGTGACCAGTTGTCTAACCTATGGTCTTCTGCACAGGGAGAAGTGAATTCAAACGGTGCTGGAAGGGCCAAGGGGCCTGCCGAAATTACTGTACCCGGCAAGAAGCCTACATGCACCTGTGTCCAGATGCTTCCCTGTGCTGTCTCCCCTACACGCTCAAGCCTCCACCGCGCCCCAAGGGTGAATATTCGTAGCTGGTTCTGGGACTGGCTCCCTAGCTTTCCAATAAAACGTATGCTGCCTGGCTGTCTCTTCTTGCTGCCTCCACCACCCCCAGAGGAGGAGGAGCCCTGGGTGAGGAAGTAGATACTTGAGTGGGTAAAGGAAGGTGAGGTGCTTGGGGACAGTGGGTACTAATGACCATTGTAAATGGTTCCAGTCCTGGCTACATCACTTTCTTCTGCCCACCTTCAGAAAAGTTACTTAGCCTCCATAAGTCTCCTCAACCTCCTCATCCGTAAAATGAGGATAATTATAATTTTAGGGAATTAGGACATGACAGAAGGAATGCAAAAAAGAAAGGCAGAGTTAATAATAAGCCCCTGGCATTCAGAATGAGATGTTGCAGCAAGACATTTGGCTTGAAAGGCAAAGCCCTCTTGGGAGTGAAAGGGATTTTCTGTGTTCCTTTATCTCCTATTTTAGCATTTCAAGAATCTACCTAGGTGAACAGGACCATGACATCTTATAAAAGTAAAATTTTCATATAAATAGGAAGGGGAGATAGAGAAAAAGTCCACCTCATCCAGGCCCAAGGCATTGTGGGGACAAGAAGGCAGAGAGAAGAGATGGTGCCAAGGAGGGAGGAGGCAGGCAAACATGCTTTCTAGGTTACTCTCTCTCAGGATTGTGGTTAGCTGAAAATAACAGGAAGCTGGACTTGCAGGGCATTATCTGGAGGTAGGCAGGGCAAGCATCTCTGGGATCCTCTTGGCCTTTCCCTCGGAGTCACAATATAGCTATCAAAACTTCAGGCTCATGTCCTTGTTTAAAGCAGGAAGGGAGGGAAGTGTGGTACCACCTATGTTTCTCCCTTTACCAGGAAAACAAAAACTTTCCCTGCAACTCCCCTTAGCCAACTCCTGCTTACATCTCATTGGCCAGAACTGTGTCACATGACTATTCCTAGATGTAAGGAAGGTTTAGAAAGAAAGTGTTTAGTTTTCCAGAGTTTTATAGCAGGCTTGAGCTTGGGAACAAGGGAGTTGGGCAGACCCTCAGTGTCTGCTCATCTGCTCCCTGAGATTGAGCCCAGAAAGGAGGAGGCACATTGGATAAGCTAAGTGGAATGACAAGGGCAGAAGGGCTCTTGCCCACCGCTCTTTGAGTCTTTCGTGGATGATAGCTGTTCAGGGTGGACCTGGCCTCAGTCCAGGTAAGAGAGGTGAACCTTCACAATCAGGCTATAAGACATTCAAAATATGTATGTCACATCAGAAGGGGTGCTGATGATGTGGCTGGAGCAGGGTCTTGGAGTCTACCTGCCTGGGCAGGTGTTAACCCTTTAGTTCCTGGTATGAGAAGGACCTGGGGGTAGGCGAGAGGCAGCTGGAGTAAAGGAGGGGGGTCCCCCAGGGACTTGGGCAGCAGGTTTTTGCCAACCATGATAGAAGCGTTGAATTATTTTCATAACAAAATGTTCCACCTGAATATTAGTCCTGCTCCTGAACCTCCCTCAATTCCAATCTGGTCTGGATGTTGAGCTGAGAGCCATTGGGCCTGTTTTAGGGCCCACTGTGGTGGGAGCAAGGTGAGCTTGGTGGTCTGGAGGAGGGCTAAGAACCGGTTTGAACTGGTTCAGTCGTGGCCAATGCAGGAAAACTGGTACAGACCTGAATTTTTAAGATAACCAGAAACAGGAAAAATTACACGTGGAAGCCCTAGAATGGGAGACTCAGAATAGGCATAGTGGGCCCTTTTAGGAGCCTAAGGCATGAGATCCGATTATTGGAAGGACTATGGAGAGCAAGACACAGAATCAGAGCGGCCTGGTTGGCCGTCATCTTTGAGCAGGGCACCACTGTTTCTGACTCAGCTCAAAATCAGTAGGGCAAGAGATTTGGTTGCTATGTAACAGATACATTGCCCTTGTTTTCCAAGAGGGAGATTAAGTTTCCAACAAGGCTTCAAACTGTAATTTCTCCCGTTTCAGTTACTGTTCTGGTTCACCCAAATTTTGAAAGTTCGGATCTGTTCTAGTTTTGCTTCCTCGGCCATGACTGAACTGGGAAGAACTGGTTTGAAGCCCTGGCCTGGAGCCTAGAAAGAGGACAGGTAAGAACCCCAGAGAGGTCAACAGAGCCACCGAGAGATGAAGTGAGGTGGCCTTAGCCTAGTATCACCACTAGGCCTCAGTGAGTCAGAGAGACACCTGAGCTGTTTACTAGCAATGGCCATAGCCTGGAAGCCAAAGAACACCTCCAGTGGTAGGCCCAAGTCACCCAGACCCCAGCAGGTGTCCATCAGCACCAGACCCTAAAAACTCCTCAGCCTTACCCCAGCTGCCATATTTGGAGGAGTAGGGAAAGGAGGGATCTGAAAGACTGAGCAATTATACCAGAGACTGCGTCCCTCCAAACACAAGAAACCTCAAGAGAGTACTTGCTTTATTGAATTGGACCAAGCTTTAAGCTGATTGAACTAAATTTAGTCCTGCACCCTGACCCTCTCCTCTTCAGTTGTTTCAGAAGGAAGGAAGAAGCTACATTTTCTTTGGATAGTCTGAGATGTGAGTAACTTTGTGACCCTGTTGCAATGAAGATGGTGATGATTGTGGGGAGTGGGGGGTCAGACAGACTCAAATTCACACTCCAGCTTGGCCATGTACAGGCCGTGTGACTAGGGCAAGTCATGTCCCGTGTCTGGTCCTCAAGTTCCTTCTCTGCAAAATGGGAAGAGTGACAGCTCCTAATGGGGTAGCTGTGGGGTCAAAAACGATCATTGGGCACTTTGTGTGTGTTCTGTAAACAAAAGTGGCTAAAATTGCGACCACTTCTAATGACCAAGAGGTAGGACCCTGGATGCTGACCCTCCTCCTCCTCGTCTTCCTTCTCCTCCTTCTCTTTTTCCGCCTTCTCCTGTCTGCTTTTTTTTCTTCCCTGCACTTTTTTTACAAAATTTGAGACTTCCAGAAAAGCTGCAAATAATCCCCATATACTCTTCATTCAGTTTTCCCAAATATTAACGTTTTATCACTTTTATCTTTTACCTTCTCTCTCTCTAAACACACACGTACACACCTCACAGATTTTCTGAACTGTTTGAAACTAAATTGCAGACGTGATTCCCCTTTTCACCTGAATGCTTCAGTGGATTTATCCTAAAAGCAAAGGAGTTTTCTGATGTAGCCACTGTGCAATTATAAAAATCAGGAAATCAACGGTGATAAAATACCGTTTTTTTTTTTTTTTAAACTTCAGACCTTATTCAGATTTCACCAGCTACTCCAATGAAGTCCTTTATAGCAAAAGAAGATCCCCAGATCCCATGCTGTGTTCAGTGGTGTCTTAGTCATCTAGTGCTGCCATAACAGAAATACCCCAAGTGGATGGCTTTAACAAAGAGAAATTAATTTTCTCACAGTCTAGCAGGTTACAAGTCCAAATTCAGGGCATCAGCTCCAGGGGAAGGCTTTCTTTCTCTGTTGGCTCTGGAGGAAGGTCCTCATCCTCAATCTTCCCATGGTCAAGGAGCTTCTCAGGTGCAGTGACCCCAGGCCCAAAGGACGCGCTCTGCTCCTGGTGCTTTCTTGGTGGTATGAGGCCCCCAACTCTCTGCTTGCTTCCCTTTCATCTCTTGAGAGTTAAAAGGTGGTGCAGGCCACATCACAGGGAAACTCCCTTTACACTGGATCAGGGATGAGACCTGGGCAAGGGTGGTGTTACAATCCCACCCTGATCCTTTTAACCACAGGCAGAGATTATGATCCACAACACATACGAAAATCACAAAATGGAGGACAACCACACGTGGTCTAACCAAGGTGACACACATTTTTGGGGAACACAATTCAATTCATTACAAGTGGTCACATTTGTCTGATTTTCTTTACTGTTGAACAGCCCCTTAGTCTTTCATGACAGTGACATTTTTGAAGAGTCCAGGCCAGTTATTTTGTGGAATGTCCCTCAGTTTGAGTTTGTCTGTTGTTTCCTCAGGATTGGGTTCAGCTGATGCATGTTGGCCAGGGATGCTACAGAGTGATGCAGTGTTCTCTCAGTACATCATGTCAGAGGCAGCCATTGGCCTTCTGAGGGCTAATGCCAAGATGAAACAGACTAGATAGTTTCCTGAAACTTACACCTTGCACATGCATGGTCATTTCCCACCCAGTGTCCGAACAAACCTTCATCGGAGGCTATATCCAACCTTTTAAGTAATAAGAGCAGAGACCCTGAGTGGCACAAACGGTTAAGCTCTTGATTACGAACAGGAAGGCTAGAGGTTTGAGTCTACCCAGAGGTGCCTTGGAAGAAAGGCCTGGAGATCTCCTTCCAAAGCCCTATAAAGTGCAGTTCTATTCTGCAACACATGTGGTTTCCATGAGTCAGAATTGACTCAATAGCAACTGGCTTGGTTTTGAGTAATAAGAATATACCTAACAGGTCAAGGACACGAGGAAATTCTAGGGTGGAAGATTCTCCAAGATACCTCACAATGAGGCTCCCAAGCCCAGAGAAGGAGAGTGACTTGTCCAAGTCCACACAGTCCCCAAGTCCCCAAAGCACAGAACCAGGGCTTGGACTTATGTCTTTGGACCCCAAGTCAGGGCTGCTGCTTGATAGAATGATAGCCACAGATTGGTAGAGTTAGGTCAGTAGTGTGAAGGGAAGCTTCAAGAAGAAGGTGGCTCCCTGGCACTGGAGAAGTGCAAGGTGAGGCCAGGTGAGTGGGGGATGCTAGAGAGGGATTTTTGCTCTGGGTAGGTGCTCAGAAAACTATTTCAGAGCACAGACACCCCCTATAGAATCATCAAATGGCTAAGTAATGTTGTTGTTGCTGGGTACTATCAAGTCGATGCCAACTCATTGTGACTCCATGTGACAGGGTAGAACTGTTCCATATGGTTTTCTTGGCTGTAATCTTTACGGAAACAGATTGTGAAGTCTTTCTCCTTCGGAGCTGCTAGGTGGGTTTGATCCGTCAGCCAAGTGCTCAACCATTTGTGCCAGCGGGGCTCCTTGAGCTAATGATAATAATGATAGTATTATTAAATGCTCACCACTTTATATATACCATCTCGATTAGTTCTCTAAGCTTATTACATTGTTACTCTTGCCTTATCTATGGAGGCGTGGTGGCATAGTGGTTAAGAGCTCAGCTGCTAACAAGAAGATCAGTGGTTCGAATCCACCAGCCACTCCTTGGAAACCCTATGGGGCAGTTCTACTCTGTCCTGTAGGGTTGCGATGAGTTAGAATCGACTCGATAGCAAGGGGTTTGGTTTTGGTTTTTTGCCTTATGTACAAGGCAACTGAGGATCTGAATGGGATTCAACCCCAATTCTCTGGCACCCTGCTTTGTCTTCCAGAGTCACGCTTATTTGTACTTTTAAAATCACATTTTTTTGGACTTAAAACACAAGTTTATTATCCTACAGTTCTGTTGTAAAAAAATCTTTTTTTCTAATTATAAAAATAATAAATGTTTATTGGAGAAAATTTAGAAAACAGAGAAGCATTAATAAGAAAACAAAAATCATTGGTATTTTAATACTGAGAAATACCAACAAATTAAAATATGTAAAATGTGACTTAAAAAATAAAAAAGAATCAATCTGTACATATTGTTCATATTGTGTTGTGTCCTGCTTTTTGCTTGCCAAAACATCATGAACGTTTCCATATGTGTTTAACATAGTCTTCCAAAACAAGATTTTTAGCACTCAAATGCCTTCTGAAAGTTCTTAAGAAAACTTCCGTTTTTTATTACTTGGGTAATATGCTTAGAACATATTGTGGGAAAGTAAGAAAACATAGATAAGCCTCAAAAATCTATCACCCTTTTCCGAACCTCGTTAGCATTTTGTTACATATTCTCTCTCTCTCTCTCTGTTGGCTTGAAGTTCTTTTTTTTCCCCAATAGATTTTAAGCATTTTCATGTGCATCAGAGATTCTTCTACTAGAGGTGCTTCTTATTCTGATCAGGTTGATACTTTTGGGCTTACAAAGAAGGAAAAGGAAGGAAAGTCCAATGATGGATTTTGTAGGGGGTTCAGTGTAGGATTTGGCGCCCGACTTCTACCCCTCACCGCTGCCCGACCTGGGTTTTTGATGGCTGAGTGTCCAGTGATATTGCTTATTATGCCAGGGTTAGGTTTAAGTCTGAGGGCCATGCAGCAATCACATATGCCGCAACCTACCCTTGAAAATTACTCAGCAAGGTGCCTTGCTGGAGACTGATGTACACAGCGACTTTTCCTCCACCAACAGGACACAGCACTTTTCTCTGCTGATATACCAGAGGAAGCGGCTGGTTGTGTCTAGGGGCCATTTTTACAAAAATAAGTATCATTCCACAATGGAAGCAAAATGCAGTGTGATGTCTTCATTGCCACATGCTTTCCCTGCTTGGGAACCAAGACAATTTCCATTTCTCTCTCCCTCAGGCACTGGCTCAAGGAGGGACTCCTCCGGCTTGTTTGGAATGTTATTGCTCATATTTGCCAGTACATATACTTGGCAAAAGACTCATATCCAGAATACATAAAGAAGTCATACATATCAATAAGAAAAAGAAACAAATCCAATGATAAGGTGGGTAAATATTTAAACATATACTTTACAAAATAAGGTACACAAATGGCAATAAACCCATGCAAAGATGGTTAGTTTCAGTTGTAAAAATGGCGCCGACTGTACAAATGGCGCGGCAGCAGAGTCAGACCTCCTTGTCTTACTTCACAAGGAGGGTGGAGAGTCATTATCAGCATCAACAGTCCAAAGCTGATTGCTATGAGGTGGAGGTCAGACATAACTCTGACATCAGCCTTCCTTCCCATGGTACTCTCTGCCTCTTTGCTGTGTTTGATAATTCATCGCAATGGCCATACAGACTTCACAGACTATACTGACAGTTATGGGGTTTATTAGGGAAGTAAAAGGTTACAATTCAGGATCAGGAATGGCTCAGGATACAGTTCTTTGTTCAGGACAGCTTCTCAGCCATGCCTGTAGTGCTCTCTCTCCCTCTCTCAGCCCCTTGACCCCTTGGCCTGGCCTCTGCCCTGCTAAGGAAAGTGTTATGAAGTTCTTTAGCTCTGCTAATAAGTGACTGGAGGCACACTACTCTGCTAGTAAGCCTCAGCCTGAAGGTGCTCAGCTGTCTCACTCCATGGGTCTGCATGCCCTCGGTAGCTGCCTCACTCCGTGGACTGGGAAGCCCACCATACCTTCTCATACTGGTCCTGGTTCTGCTGTCTCTGCTGCTGCCCTTTCTCTGCTACTGCTTCTCGCTGTCTCTTGCCATCTCCAGTGTTACAGCTCTCTCTTTCTCTGTTTGCTGGATCTAGTAGGCCTCAGCTCGGGGACCCCAGGTCCAAAGGATGTCCTCCACTCCTAGCTCCTCTTTCTTGGTGGTAGTGAGGTCCTCGCTTTCTGCCTCTGGGATTGGCTCTCTTTTAAGCCTGACAGGATGGCAAAACTGACCAATTCCCTCATTAGGATTCCATATACCTTATTTGTATGATCCCACCCCCACAGGGGTTCCATGTACCTTATTTGCATTATTAGCAAGCTGGCCAATTCCCTAGGTGGGCCACAAGTACCTTATTTGCATAGTCCCACCCAATCACTTTGTGGGAGTCACAAGACCATGGTGAGAAAGGCCATATAAATTCATCACACCACATCGGTCATCAGGGAAATACAAATTAAAACCACAATGAGATACAACTACACATCCATAGAATGGTTAAAATTAAGAATGACCATAGCAAGGGTTGGTGAGGATATGGAGCAACTGGAATGTAATATATTGCTGGTGGGAACGTAAAGTGGTACAACCACTTTGGAAAAACAGTTGCAGAGTTACTCATAAAATTAAACAGACACTTACCACATGGCCTAGCGATACCATGAGAAATGAAAGCATATGTTTATACAAAGACTTCTATGTCAATGTTTATAGCAGCTTTATTCATTATAGTTCATAGCTGGAAACAAATGTCCAACAGGTGAATGGATAGATTGTGTTATATCCATACAATACTACTCACTAAACAACATCAACAGATTACTGATACACATAACATGACCTAGTCTCAAAACCATTATATTGAGTGAAAGAAGCCAGACACAAAGGAGTACATACTGAATGATTGCATTTATATGAAGTTCGGAAAGACAAAACTAAGTTGAGTTAAAAAGAAAAAAAAAAAAGATTGGCAAAAAAAACCCCAAAAGATCTTATTATTTCTCTTTTTTGAGCATATGTAGTTGAATTTGAGTAAGTTATCTGTGTTCACGATGCAGCTTTTTTTGTCTCACATAGATAATTGAGGGAGAAAGAAGCATTATTTTTCCAGGATTCTGTTAATGGCTGGATCAGTGGTTCTCGAAGGGGAGACACTGCCCTCTGGGGGTTAGTGTGGGAATTTACTGGAGGCATTTTGATTGTCAAAATTTATGGAGTCCCTAAAAAAAAAAAAAAAAGTTTTTTGTTTTTTGAGTGGCGCAAATGGTTAAGTGCTTGGCTACTAGCAGCCAAAAGTTTGCCAGTTTGATGCCACCCAGAGAGGCCTTGCAAGGCAGGCCTGGCAATCTGTTTCCGAAATGTCACAGCCTTGAAAACCCTACAGAGCACAGCAATTCTACTCTGCACACATGGGGTCACTAGGAGTCAGAATGGACAACAGCAACGACCATACTGGAATTCAGTGGATTGGGGATCAGGGATACCAGACAGGCATGCAATGTGTATGACTGTCCCAGAACATGAAGTATTGACCATTTGCCAGACAAAATCCAAATGACCTGCTAGACATTCACGTAGGTTAGGACCCCATTTATAATTTTCTAATCCCAAAATCTAAGACTGTTTTGCAAGTATTTTTTCCTTGGTTTTAATGCACACTGAATTTTCCAAGAATGAAACTAATGTGCAAATCGAGAGACTTAATTTTGGTTAGAACTTTGGCAAGTTGCTCATCATTTTGAAAAACCAGGATACAGACGACAACACCATGAGTGGTATTTGAGTTGCTGACATATCATACCTATTTAAGTCCGCATTTGTAGCTGTTGCCTTCACGCTATGGATAAGTACAAAATCTGTTTCATTATGCTTTTATTGTATTTACACCTTGGAATACATATTATGAATAGTTTTATCCCTCCTCTGTATTATTTCCGGGGCTTAATTTGATTTTTCTTGCAATTATGTGAGTAGGTAGGTTATAATGTTTATGAAGTCCATTTTAGGACAGATGGGGCATTACAAAATATTTATTATCAAAAAGGTCTAATAGGTCCTAGTGAGTATTAAGTTCTCACCAACAGATTAGTGGGACCTCATGAAGTGGTAGAGAGAGGGGTTGAGTCCTCTTCCCCAGAATTCTACCAAGAGGCCCATGATTTGGTGATGTTCATTTCTCTCTAGGCCTAGGGGCTCAGCATTTCATGTGGAGAGGAGAAGACATAGTCCTCCCCCTGAAGTTCATTGTAAGGATATACGGAAATGTAAAAACACATGATATTGTACACGCCCATCTATTTATACTCTTCTAGTCCTGATCACAGCTGGCACTGGCTGAAGTGAGAGTCATATGCAGACCAGGAGACTCCCCTCTTCCATGCCCCGGACATAGCTGATTGGACAAGAGATGGGCACTTCCCCAAGCCAAGCTAATCCCATTGGCTGGTCAGCGACCACATGGGTTGGTACAAAGATAAAAAAAAAAAAAATTTTTTTTTTTATAGGTTGGTTCAAAATGATAAACTTGGATCAATCAGACTCTCTGTTACAAGAATTTGAATTGGGAAATTTAGAGAGAATAGGCTGTTTCTAACTGGAGTTGACTGAACAATTGTGTGGGTGGTGGGAGGAAAGGAAGTGGTAAAACACAAGTTTGAGGAGACAGAAGTTAGAGTAAGTAGAAGTGACTGAAGAGAAGACAGTCTTCTACTTTAACACATAAATTATTCCTGAACTTGTGTTTTAAATCCAAACACTCAAGTATTGTATAATCTACTGTCAGACTTCAGCCACACTGCCATTCTTTCAGTGACTCTAACAAGCCAAACCACCACCCTCCCTCAAGGCTTTTGCATATGCTGTTCACTCTACCTGAAATATTCTCCTGCAAATCCCCTCCCAACTCTTTACACAAATGACTTTCATCCTACAGATCCCAACTTAGATGCTGCCTCCTCAGAGAGAGGGTTATTCTGATATTTCCACAGAGGCCCACTTCCCCTGTGATGCCCCCTGCCCACTGCAGTTATTCTCAATTATGCACTTATTTCTTGTTTAATGCCCTTTCCCTTCACTAACTAGGTTGTAGCCAAATACAGTTTTTAATATTTAGCTCTTTGGCATATAGCCAAAATGTGTATTTATCGTACCTCTATTACATTCTAATAGGGTGGGGTTGTTGTTGTTGTGGTTAGGTGCTGTTGAGTCAGTTCCAACTCATAGCGACCCTATGTACCACAGAACGAAACACTGCCTGGTCCTGCGCCATCCTTACAATCCTTGTTATGCTTGAGCCCATTGTTGCAGCCACTGTGTCAATCCATCTTGTTGAGGGTCTTCTGCTTTTTTGCCGACCCTATACTTTACCAAGCACGATGTCCTTGTCCAGGGACTGATCCTCTTGATAACGTGTCCAAAGTATTTATGACACAGTCTCACCATTTTTGTTTCAAAGGAGCATTCTGGTTGTACTTCGTCCAAGACAGATTTGTTTGTTCTTTTGGTAGTCCATGGTATAGTCTATATTTTTTGCCAATGCCACAATTCAAAAGTGTCAGTTCTTCTTCGGTCTTCCTTATTCATTGTCCAGCTTTCACATGCATATGATGCAATTGAAAATACCCTGGCTTAGGGCATGTGCACCTTAGTCTTCAAGATGACATCTTTGCTTTTCAACACTTTAAAGAAGTCCTTTGCAGCAGATTTGCCTAGTGCAATGTGTCTTTTCATTTCCTGACTGCTGCTTCCATGGGTGTTGATTGTGGATCCAAGTAAAATGAAATCAATATAGTGGGGAGGAGACAACAAATAAAATAAAGAAGAAGTATAATGTACTAAAAAAAGAAAAAAAAATTTTTTTTTAATAGATGATGATAAATACTATAGAAAAGTGCAGGCATGAATGAAAATAAAGGAGAGCAGTTTTTTTTTTTTTTTTTCCTGGGTGGTGCAAACAGTTAAGCATTGGATTCTTAGCGGAAAGGTTGAGGACTGAACTTGTAATGTTTTAGTAGCATCTGAAGTCCTCTAACTTCAGGAAGAGGAAAGAGAACCACAAAACTGATTCCTATGAGGTGGAGGTCAGACATATCTCCACTTTCCAATTTTTTTTTTTATCAATTCTGACACCAGCCATCCCTCCCACGGCACTCTCTACTTCTCTTTGGGGTTTGATAATTTGTTGCAATGGCCAAACAGAGCTCACAGATGAATCATACTTACAGTTAGGTGGTTTATTAAGGAAGTAACAGGGCACAACTCTGGACCAGGATCAACAGGTTACAGCTCAGGATCAGGATTAATATGCTACAACTTGGGATCAGGATCAGGAAGCACATAGGCAAAGTCTGGAAGGCTCCCCTGAAGTGGAGTGCACATCCCTCTTTCTTCAGGACAGGACAGCTCTCTCATCTCCTCTTGGCAGTGCAAGCAAGCAGGCCCTTCTCTCTGTCACGCATGCCCTTTCTCAGCTGGGTGGGCCTCCCTGTCTTCTGCCTCCCTACTGTTGATCTCATTGCTGCTAACTGGCCCAGCTCATAGCCAGTGTAGCAGCTTTGCTCAGCTCCCTTAGCTGCACTCCTAGCAGCAGGTTTCTGCTATCACTACCAACTCCAATGCAGGGCACATTCTGGGCTTCTTGCTGTTTTCAGCATTGTAACCCTTGACCTGTGTTAGAACTCTTGGGAGATTCCTCACCTCCTTTCTCTCTGCTTCTTCTCTCTTTTTGCCTCTCTTGCCTTTTCTCCTTTCCTTCTGAAAACTCTGTGGGGTTGGCTGCATAAATAAGCAAAATAAAAAATGAAAACAAAACAAAACCCATTGCCATCGAGTTGATTCCAACTCATAGTGACCCTATAGGACAGAAAACAATTGCCCCATAGGATTTCCAAGGAGCAACTGGTAGAGTCAAACTACTGACCTTTTGGTTAGCAGCCGAGCTCTTAACCACTGTGCTACCAGGGCTCCATATATAAGCAAACTCTGCCAATTTCCAGGCATGGGCCCCACCTCTGCAGGTCCATGAACTGACTAATCCCCTCAGTGGATCATAGTCACTTCATTTGCATAGTCTATAGTTAACTTCATTTGCATAGTCTATAATATATTATCTAATCCCTGCAGCCCAGGACCTGACAAAGAGTATGAAAGCATCAGATTGTTTACAGCTTACTCAGGAAATGTCAATCAACATGGACAAAAGTAGCGAGCCCTCTGGGGTAGAAAACTAGGGCAAAGGTAACTCCTGAGGGTTTAGGGGAAAATCTCTCAAGCTGTTTTTCCAAAGAAACAAGGCAAAAGGCCACATAAAGGAACTCATTTCACCACGGAAAACAAGCCTCTGAAGACAGGCTTGGTGACCTGCTTCTGATGGGTCATAGCCTTGAAAACCCTATGAAGAAGTTCTACTTTGCACACATGGGGTCACCATGAGTTGGAATTCACTTGATGGCAAGTAACAACAACAGTTTAAAACAGGGTATCCAGAGAAGGCTTCAATGAGAAAGTGATATTTGAACAAAGACCATCCACAGATGTTCCCTTGTGCCTCTTTGTAATTCCTTCCTCATGCCCCTGCTTCCCACTTCTTATTTCACTGCCCCCCAGGTACTAATGTACAGTAACTGTAGATTATGTAGTTTGCATTTTCTAGATTTTTTTTTACAAATAAAGTTATACAGTATACGCTCTTTTTTTTGGCCTGGCTTCTTTCACTCAGCATTGTTCGGAGAATCATCGTGTTGTCGTATCAGTAGTCCATTACTCTTTATTGCTGAGTAGTATTCCATTATACGGATCTATACAATTTGTTATCCATTCACCTGTTGATGGACATTTGGATTGTTTCCAGTTTTTGGCTATTACAAATTAAGTTGTTAGGAGCATTTGTATACAAGTCTTTGTGTGGATATATGTTTTCGTTTGTCCTGGTCAATAAATATCTAGACGTGGAATGGCTGGGTGATATGGTACATGTACATTTAGCTTAACAAATTATTAAATTGTTATCCAGACTGTACCATTTTACTTTACCACCAGCAGTGTATGGAAATTCCAGTTGCCAACACTTGTTCCTTGCCAACACTTGTTATGGTTAATTGTTTTAATTTTAGGTATTCTGATATGCGTGTAGTGGTATTTTATTGCGGCTTTAATTTGCATTTCTCTAATGACTATCAACTTGAGCACTTTTTCATGTGCTTATTTGCCGCATGGGAGCCCTGGTGGCGCAGTGGTGAAGCATTCAGCTGCTAACCAAAAGGTCGACAGTTTGAATCCACCAGTCACCTCTTAGAAGCCCTATGGGGCAGTGCTACTCTGTCCTATCAGTCACTATAATTGGGATTGACTTGAGGGCAATGGGTATTTGCCACATATATATCTCTTTTGGTGAAGTGTTTATTTAAATCTCTTGTTCATTTTGTTATCGGGTTGCTTGTTTTTTTATAATTGAGTTTTGAGAGTTCTTTACATGTTCTGGATAAAAATCCTTTATCAGATATGTGGTTTTCAAATATTTCCTCTTCTAGATCTTTTATCATTGATCAGCTTTCTCATTTTTTTGGTGTTACATTTCTTTAAGGCACTCAATATTCATACTTTAAAAAAGCTTGCTTTTATTATATATTAAGAAAACAAAAATATTTTTAAAATGTGTAAAAGTATTAAAAAAAAAAAGACAACGAACACTTCTATACCTACCATCCAGATTGAAAAATAAAACATCACTATTACCCCTCCCTGATCATGTCCCTTTTTCCCATATTCTCGGAGGTAACCACTATCCTAAATTTGTGTTAATTATTCCCTTTGATTTTATTGACAGTTTTGTTACACATGTTTATGTTCCTAACAAAATATTGATATGTGCACAATTTTGAACAATTTCTTAAAAACTCATGTCAGGATCTTGCTTGGAGTTTCACTGAATCTATAGAACAATTAGTGTGGAATTGACATCCTTAAGATCTTGAGTCTTCTAATTAATTAATCTTCCTATTAATTGAGGGTTTCTATATTGTCTTTCAAAGAAATTTTCTAATTTTTTCCATAAAATTTTTGTTTGAAATATTTACAGGTAGGCTGCTAGAAGTTTGACTGTAACATGTTTAGATTTGATTTTCTTTGTGCCTATCCTATCTGGAGTTCACTAACCTTGAATCTGTGGGTTGATGTCTTTCAAGAATTTTGTAAAAATCTCAGCCATTATCTTTTAAAAATATGTTTTTCTTTCTCATTCCCTCTTTTTTCTCCTTTTGGGACTCTAATTACACAAATGTTGGGCCTTTTGATATTGTTCCATAAGTCTCTCATGCTCTCTTCTCTTTGAATTTCATTCTTTTTTCTCTCTGTGCTCCAATTTGTGTAATTCCTATTGATATGTATTCAAGTTCATGGACTCTTTCTTCTACTATGCTCAGTCTGCTATTAAACCCATCCAATAAATTATTAGCTTCAGATTTTTTATTTTTCAGTTTAGAATGCCGAATTTATTCTTTCTTAAAGATTCCATTTGTGATAGACTGATACATTGACTATCGCCAGTGAATCATGTCTCCTAGTATCCATGCCCTTGTGTAGTTTTTTCTGCACTGACCCTGGGCCATGTGGCTTGCTTTGGCCAATGGGCTTCAGGAAGCATACATAATACAAACAAAAGGTTGATAAATGCTTGCATACTGAGGCTTGCCCTCTTGGACCAGCTGTCATGGAAGAAACCAAGGTTAACTTCCTTGAGATGGAGAAACCATGTGGAGAGAGATGAAGTCACATGAGCAACCCTAGGTGAGACTATCAGAAGAAACACTCAATAAACTAACAGAACGGTGAGAAACAATAGTTATTTTAATCCACCAAGGTTTGAGGGTGGTTTTATAATGCAGCAATGGAAACTATTTCTCTGTGTGTGAATTTAGATTCTCCAACCTTTTGTCCATTTTAGCAATTTTTTCATCTAATTTCTTTGATATAATTATAACAGTAATTTAAATATTGTCTATTAATTCCAATAACTGGGTCATCTCGTTTGACTGTTTTTAGTATTGATTATTGGTTATATTTTCCTTCTTCTGTGCATGTCCTGTAAAATTTTTTTCTATACCAGCAATTGTATTTAAAAGAACTGTATAAATATTATTTTACCTCAGAGAAAGGTTGTTAATTTTATTGTACCTCTGACTTCAAATGTTTTGAGAGTGAGATCAGTCTTATGTGTATTACAGGCCCTTCCTTCTAGCCAGGTGTTTGGGATCTGAGTACTGTGAGGCTATGAAGGATTTTTCTCTGCTTTGCAGCCCAGGCTTCTGCCCTCCATGTGTTCAGCAAACAGGTCATGTGGGAGAATTGGCACATGGGGGGAAAACTAGCTCTGCACTTGGAACTCCTAAGCGTTTTGATTTATCACGCCAGCTTATGAGATCATTAAAAGTTGCCCTGGTTTCTCTTTATCCCAGCAAAGCCCCTCTGCCTGTAGCCACCCCAATCCTCCATTCTCCTTTGCCCAGACTTGGTAAATGCTTCTCTGGGAAATAAGGGATGGGACAATTGATCTCTGCTCTCTTAGAAAGGGCTTATCCTTTCTAAAAATTAGTTCTTACAGATATTTTTGCACTTAGAGATCTTTGATGTCTTGAAAGAGATATGATTTTTAGTTCTTTTTCTTTGTCTTTCCTGGTTTTACAGTGGGAGCAAAGGGTGTGTGACCTTCTGGATCCAAAGTGGAGACAGACCTCCTTTATACAATCCACACATGAATTTTTACCTTGAGTTGTATGATTATTTGATTGATGGTTATCTCCACCATAAGACTAAGCCACATAAGGACAGGAACCTATCTATTTTTGCTTACCATGGTATCTTCAGTTCCAGGCAGGTGAGGCATTCCATTATATTTTTTGATTGAATAATGAATCTTCCTCGCTGGATAGCAAGAAACAATTACTCTATATTTTTGATGTTATTTTAACTGGTATTTAAACATTATTTTCTAGCTAAAGTTAAAAGAGCCATTAAGTCTCTAAGACCTGTTATGAAAAATAGTGTTCCCCCTTCCAGGCTTGCTTCTCACCAAAAGCACTACTTCTGTTTCTTTTAGCTGCTTGTTTTGGTATTTCCTCCATGTCTTTAAATAACATGCTTGTATTTCTTCTCCCTGAATTTTCATTTTTGGGCATTATCAATCAACTTCCTTCTGGGGAAGATGAGGATTGAATGCTCTTTCCTCACTACACCTGTATACCCTTCCCATCAATGCATCCTGGTATAGACATTCTTACACTCACAGATTTTCAACATCTTTAAAAGATATATAGCCCTTTAGATTCTTTGAAGAAGATCCTGCTGGATATATTACCCTGGCAAGGACACAGCATTGCTTATGTAGTATCCCAGCCGAAGATGTACAACCTACTGAATTTAGTCATGAGGAAACATCTGACAAATCCATACTGAAGAACATGCCAAAAATAACTGACCTGTACTCTTAAAAAATATAAATGTCATGAAAGACAAACAAAGACTAAGGAACTGTTTTAGATTAAAGGAGACTAAAGAGGCATGACAACTAAACACAGTTTGTGATTCTGGACTAAATTCTGTAATGAAAGGGGAAATGCTGTAAGGGTCTTTAATGGGACAAGTGACAAAAGTGGATTATATATTGTAGATTAGATAAAAATATTATATCAATGTGATATATTACATTATTATGTATATGGAGACATACACATATATAGGGAGAGAGAGGAAGAAAGAGAGAGAGAAAGAGAGATTGATTTAGAGAGAGATTCAATGGTGTAAGAATTAGGCCTAGAGATAAACATAGTTTCCTGCTTAACTCTTCAGCTCCTGTAATGATCCCAGAGGTGGGGACACCATTCTAACACTGTCTTCCCAGCTTTTCATTTGAGAGACTCAAATATAATAATCATTTCCTATTCATAGTTCTTATTCATATTGGCTATTTGCAAGTCCATATTCTCTATTCACTATGAGTCGGAATCGACTTGACGGCAGTGGGTTTGGTTTTTGGGTTTTTGGTATTCTCTAACCTCTCCTTGAGGTCATGTTGTCGCTGTTAGGTGCTTTCAAGTTGATTTTTGACTCATAGTGACCCAATATGACAGAGTAGAACTGCCTCATAGGGTTTTCTAGGCTGTAATTACGAGAGCAGATCACCAAGTCTTTTCTCCTGTAGGTTCAAACTGCCAACCCTTTGGTTAGCAGCCAAGCGCTTATCCATTGCACAACCAGGGCTCCTTGTTGATGTCATACAGACCAGTATTTGAATCCTAGGCACTGGGGAAATCACTTCACCTGCCTGAGCCTCATTTCTCCATCTATAAAGGAAAGGTGTTGACCATGTCTTTCTCTCAGGTTGGTTGTGAGGAATAGATGAGATAAAGCATACAGAGCACCTGGCATAGAGAAAGTCCTGTTTCCTCCCTGGCAAAATTTCCCTAACCTAGCTTTCTTCTCCTCAAGCGTGATTGGGTAGACCACAGTTTCTCAAACATTTTGGCCTCTGGACATCTTTACACTCTTAAAAATTACCAGGGACCCCCAAAAGCTTTTGTTTATGTAGGTTAGGGGTTGATAAACTTTTTTTGGGGGCCAGATAGTAAATATTTTAGATTTTACAAGCCATACAGTCTCTGTCATTGTGGCATGAAAGCAATCATAGACAATACATAAAGGAATGGGCACAGCTGTGTTCTAATTAAACTATGTTTACAAAACTAGGTGGTGGGCCAGATTTGGTCCCTGGACTGTAGTTTGCTGATTCCTGATGTGAGTTGTGTCTATTTATATTCACCATAGTGAAAATTACAAAGATGAAATATTGTAATTAAAAATGAAATATTATGTTACGATTAAAATATTACTGAAAAATAAGACAACAAAAAATGTTTTTAGTTCTTGTTGTGCTTCTACATAGGTGCAAGGAAAATTTTGGGATTTTAAAATAACATTTTAT
Source organism: Elephas maximus indicus (assembly GCF_024166365.1). Classification (NCBI taxonomy): domain Eukaryota; kingdom Metazoa; phylum Chordata; class Mammalia; order Proboscidea; family Elephantidae; genus Elephas; species Elephas maximus. Next base: position 37,944,333 of record NC_064843.1, read on the forward strand.
TAGATAATAATGAGGTTACAGGGGTTAATAACATAACCAAGAGAAGTAGTAAGAAGTTGGTAGAATTACCAAGAACAACTGAGTTAACCTCTCAAAATGAACATAGTTATATCTTAAATCTTCTAGATGCTAGACTCTAGAAGGACAAGAGTACATAAGAATCTTTCTTTAGCTGTCAGAGCAATGATGTCATCACACATGTAGTTTCTGGAAAACTCCATTGCACAATTGTGAGTGCATGAGATTGGAAAGCCAAATAACATCTTATTATAACTATGAAAATGGTTTTGACTTCACAGACCATGTGAAAGTGGACCTCCTGAGAACTGTTGGGGTCATTAGCAGGCAAACACAGGGATCATCCAGAGGTATTTTAATAGAGCTCAGAAGTCCACTGGTCAGACTCTGGGTAGCTTCATCCGCATTTTGTGGCTTTAGGCTTCAAAGCACTTAATATAACCATGGCTTTCGTTTTGGCTGGTACTTGGGCTTCACGCAACAGAATTTATTATTAGTGCAGTAAACATAGATCTTTTCCTTCTTGAAGCACTGATGGCGGCATTTACCATGAAGATTCCAACATTTTTGGGTGTGGCCTGACACAAAAGGGAAAGAAGAACAGAGCCAGTGTTAGCACTAAGAATTGGTAGGTCCCGGATTTGAAAGGTTTTGTAAAAGGATTGAAACATACATGATAGAGGGTCCCCAGTTTTCCTTGCCTTTGACCCTGGCCTTACTCTCTTCATCCCTTTTTTTTTTTTAACTGTGGTAAAATACACAAAACATAAAATTTACCATTTTAACAGTTTCAAGTGTGTGACTGACTCAGTGGCATTAAGTACATTCACAATGTACAATCATCATCATCATCGGGTTCCAGAACTTTCTTGTCACCCCAAACAGAAACCCCACACCCATTAAGTAGTCACTCAGTCACTTACACTTCCCCTGGGTGGTGCACATGGTTAAGTGCTTGGCTACTAGCTGAAAGGTTGGTGGTTCAAACCCACCCAGAGGCTGCTCAGAAGACAAGCCTGGCGATTTTCTTCTGAAAGATTACACATGGGGTCACAAGGAATCACCATGAGCTGGAATCAACTTAAGGGCAACTAGCAACAACAACCCACTCTCCCTTCCCTCAGGGAATGACAACCACCATTCTGTCCTCTGGCCTTGTGGGTTTGCCCACTCTTGGTATTTCATACACATGGAAATGTATAACATATAGCCTTTTGAGTCTCTCCCCCCCACCCCCGGCCCTGCTTACCTTAGCGTAATGTTTTCATTGCTCATCCATGTTATTTTTGATGCCTCCCCTGCTCCTGAATCATGACTAACTGACAAACTACAAGCTTGCAACAACAGTTCTCAAAAGAACTGTTCTGTCAGTGTTTGGGATGAGATTGTATCAATGACACTGAGCAAGAGGCACAAAAAACTGCAACAGTTCCCAAGTGCTCCAAACCCAAGTTTTGTAGCGGTTAAAGACATATATATTAATGGAATGGAAGGAAGAGCCCATAAATTGATCCAGACCTATATTGTCAATTTATTTTTAACAAAGGTACCAAGGTGATCCAAAGGCGAAAGGAATGATGCCGGCATGTCCATGGGCCTTACCTCTCACTGTGCACAAAAATAAAACTTCTAGAAGAAAACATAGGAGAGAATCTTTCTGACCTTGGGCTAGGCAAAAAAATAAATTTTGTTTCATTTAACTTTTTTTCTTAATTGTGGTAAGTATATATATAACAAAACATGTGCTTTTTCAACAAAGGATTTTTTAGACTGGATATGAAAAGCATGGACCACAAAAGAAAAAAATTCATACACTGAGCTTCTTCAAAACCAGAAGGTCTTGCCATGGAAAGGCGCAGTTAAGTAAATCAAAAGGCAATGTACAGACTGGAAGAAAATATTTGCAAAACATACGTATCATAAAGAACTTTTATCCAGAAGGTATAAAAAAGCTTACAACTCAACAAATCATCTGATTAAAAGTGGGCACTCCACCAAAGAAGATATATACCTGGCAAATAACCCAACGAAAAAACCCAGTGCCATTGTCATAGCTACCCCATAGGACAGAGTAGAACTGCCCATTAGAGTTTCCAAGGAGCGCCTGGCGGATTTGAACTGCAAATAAGCACATGAAATTATGCTCTACATCATTAGTCATTAAGTAAAAGGTGAGCTCTCTGTGTTGGGCCCAGGTTGTTTACTTCTTTATACCAAGCTGAGGTCCCTTAGCCCAAAAAGCCTGAAGGTGTCAATCTCAAATTTTTACACAGCCAATTGTTCTAAAAATAGGCCAACGAAGTAGACTTTTAGCCACTTAGAGCCTGCCTGCTTTACTTATCCCACGAAACTGCACCCCACTTCTGCTAGCCCCAGCCCTAGACAAGATAAAATCCTATCATTGTAAGGACTCTAGGATACTGCTGTCCTTCGGAGCTCTCTGACCCAGAGACTCTCCCGATCTAGCTGTAAAAGGACATCCTGTAGGCACGCATGAGCCCCACTTTTCTCTCCTCTCGCCTGAGTTCCCTTGCCCCCTTCCCCTTCTAATAGCCTAGAAACAATGACCAACTTAGTAGCATTGGCTTTCTAGCATCTAGATTGCAGTTTTGAAATACCATTTTCCCAATAAAAGAAATCAGAGCTTCAAAAAGAAACGGCTAATTCAAGGTCTATAATATCTTGTCACACCAGATAGCAAGTGTGAAGAGTGCAACTGCTTTTGTTAATTGACACAAGGACAAAGTGCTGAGAAACCCTGTTTTCTCAAATCCTGACTGCAGAAACTTTGTTTCTGAAGTTTTATCAGCATGAGTGGAACAACACATTCTTCCCTAGAAAAACTGAGCCTTTAACACAGAAAAGAGGCCTTGATTTCAGAGCCAGTTCAAGGCTGCAGATAAGGAGTTTTTGGATACAAAATCCAACATTTATCTTAATTTTTTTTGGTGTGTGTGCTTTAGGTGAAAGTTTATAGCTCAAGTTAATTTCTCATACAAAAATTTATACACTTTGTTATGTGACATTAGTTGCAATCCCCATAATGTGACAGCACACTCCCCCTTTCCATCCTGGGTTCCTTGTGTCCATCCATCCAGTTCCTGTCCCTTCCTGGTTTCTCACCCTGCCTCCGGACAGGAGCCGCCCATTCGGTCTAGTGTATCTGACTGAACCAAGATGCACACCCTTCCCGAGTATTATTTTATGTTTTATAGTCCAGTCTAATGTTTGTCTAAACAGTGGGTTTCAGGAATGGTTTTAGTTCTGGGTTAACAGAGCATTTGGGGTGTCTTAATTTTGTAGTTGATGAGGAAAAGGGAACCTGAATCTGCTTGTTAGCCCAGGCCTGACGTCAATCCCTTGAACATGGGCTTACTTTGCCTTGAAGTCTCTCAAATACGGCTTCATTTACATTTTATGAAACCCCATTCTTTCCCATAATCCTGTAGTTGTCCTTAGATGCCTTCCAGTAGATTCCTACTCGAGATGACTCCATGTTTTACGGAGTAGAACTCCCCATGGAATTTTCTTGGCTGTAACCTTCAGGGAAGCAGATCACCAAGCCTGTCTTCCATGGTACCTCTGGGTGGGTTCGGCCCACCAGCCTTTTTAGCAGTCGAGTGCAAACTGTTTCCCCAACCCGTTGTTGTTGTTGTGTGCCATGGAGTTGACTCTGACTTGGTGGCACATAGAGTAGAACTGCCCCATAGGGTTTTCTAGGCTGCAGTCTTTACAAGAGCAGATCTCCAGGTCTTTTCTCCCTTAGAGCCACTGGGGGGTTCAAACCTCCAACTTTTGGTTAGCAGCTGAGTGCTTAACCAGTGCTCCCAATCCTGTAGTAACCCTTTGTTTTTTTCTTCATTTGGTGTGATGTCCCACGGTTCCTTCCCTGTGCATTGCCTTTGCTCCCTGAAGTTGATACATCTAACTTTGTCAGGCTGTAGGTGTGTTCCCTGTGGTCTTTATAAGACGGCTTTATCACTAGGAAGCTATCGAAGACTACCAAAAAAAAAACTCCAAATGAAACCTGTTGCTGTAGAGTGGATTCCAACTCACGGAGACCCCATGCGCTACAGAGTAGATCTGCTCCACAGGGTTTTCCCGTCTGTAATCTTTATGGAAGAAGTTCACCAGGGTTTTCTTCTGTGGCACTGCGGGTGGATTTGAACTGCCAACCTTTAGGTTAGTAGTCCAGCGTAAACCGTTTCACCACCCAGGGACCTTTCAAAGACTACCAGGATTATGTAAAATAAGGCTTAGGAGCCATATTAAAGGGGCTCCCACTTGTCAACAATGGGGCAATTTGAGTTTCAATAAGAATAAATAATTGTAATGAATGAAAACGCATCAAATATATTTAAACTCATGAATTTATAATGATATGGAAAACTAGTTTGTTACTTTTGGAGAGTAATGGGAAGTAAATTATTATCTTGCAAATTTGTAAATAAAAATAGCCAAGCATTTATTTTGTCTTTCCCATATGAACTGTGGAGCCCTGGTGACACAGTGGTTAAAAGCTTGGCTGCTAACCAAAATGATGGCAGTTTGAATCACCAGGGGCTCTTTGGAAACCCTATGGGGCAGTTCTATTTTGTCCTCTAGGGCTGCTACGAGTTGGAACTGACCCGAAGCCAATGGTTTTTTTTAATATGAACTGTACTGCTGAATAACCAAATAATAGACGACAAAGAGTGTCTTTTTTATGTAAGTGTTCCAGCTAGCCACGGGGAAAAACACACACACACACACACACAAACAAACAGACTATCAGCATTTTGTAATCCCCAAAGAATTAATTTGTTTGAGGAAATTCACTCACATCCTGACCCTGTGGAAGGGTAACACAAAAGACAATTCCACTCCTCGGCATATACCCCAAAGAATTAAAAGCAGAAACGCAGATATTTGTACACCAGTGTGCAAGGCAGCACTATTTGCAATAGCCCAAAGGCGGAAATAACCTAAATGTTCATCAGCAGATGAAGAGATAAACAAAAAGTGGTATATACATGCAACGGAATATTACTCCTCCATAAAGAGAAATGAAGTCCTGATGCATGCTGCAACACGGATGAAACTTTAAACATCATGCTGAGTGAAATAAGTCAGTCGCAAAAGGAAAAATATTGTATGGTATCACTTATATAAAATATCTACACTAGGCAAGTATACAGAGATTACTAGGCAAGTTTATAGTGGTTACTAGGAGAGACGTAGAAAGGAAGACCCAATGCTTATGGGACACAGAGCTTCTGTTAAAGGTGATGGAATGATTCGGGAATGGCTAAGGGTGATGGTTGAACAATGTGATGAACATAATTAATGTCACTGAACATGTGAAATTGTTGAAATGGCAAATGCTTTGTTACCTATATATTGACTTCCAGAACCATAAAGCCAAACCTGATGCTGTCGAGTGAATTCCAACTCATGTGTTACACAGTGGAACTGCTCCGTAGGGTTTTCTTGGCTGTAATTTTATGGAAGCAGTTCTCCAGGCCTTTCTTCTGTGAAGCTGCTGGGTGGGTTTGAACCACCAACCTTTAGGTTAGCAGCTGACTGCCACCCAGGAAACTGTATATTTATCACACACACATACAAATTCATGGGGTGGGCAGAAGCTTCTGTCAGATGGGGGGAAAGGGCAGGTAGTTAGTGCTGAGTTAGTGGAATGGGCAAGTCTGACCAGGGCCCTTCCCTGCTTAGACCTTTCCTTGGCATTCAAGGCCCATCAAAACCTTGGACTAGAATGCTTTGCCCCTAACCCACTCCTCCATTTTGTGCCAGGTCTCTGCAGGTGCCATGCTCTTTCCCACATCTGGGCCTTTGCATAAGCTCATCTCTCTGCCTGGGACACCCTTCCTAGTTCCACCTCTTTTTCCCCTTCTCATTTCCACTCATTTCTCAGGACTCAAGTGCCCCTCCAGGAGGATTCTCTGGACTCTCAGGCTGAGTTGGTCCCTCCTGGGTGCACCCCAGGCCCCTGGCTTCCCTTTATCACAGCTCAGGTCACCCTGTTTAACTGTTTCCCCGAGTAAACTCCCCCAGGGCCATGTCATTTATCTCTGTGGTCCCAGCTCCCAGCATGGGGCCTGACACAGAGCCAACAAAAGTAAATACGAGCTATTTTGTAAAAGGGCCATTATTGACCTCCCCTCTTTCCTAATTCTCCTGTCCCTCCCACCCCCCCGCCACTCTTCCTTAAACACTGGGCCACCTTTGCATGGTCCCTGGAACTGAGCAGGGAGAAGAGGGGGAGGGGATGGGCTGAGTGGGTAGCTCTGGACACTGCAGTTGGTATTTAAGATCTGGCACCTGCTGTTGGCAAAGGTGACTTCCGGGTGCCAGGTAGGTTCTCCTCTACATGACTCTGAATGGTGACCTCCCATTGCCTGGCAGCCCAACCCCCGCGCTTGGGATTCCCTGGCCAGACCATGGTCTCTACACCCTGCTCGTCCCTTGAAGACACCCAAGTTACCTGGAGTGAACTGGGACAAGAGCAGCAGCACAGCCAAAGTCAGCAGAAGAAGCCTCATGGCTGGAGGTGGCCCAAGGTGAAGACGCAAGTCGGATGTGAGGACAAAGCTAATGCGGTGAGCTCTGACCTCCGTGGCTCCTGCTCCCTCTGAGCAACCGAACACTCACCACCCGCACGTGCCTTCAGCTGCCCGCGAGTACAGCCCCCACCCCCTCAAGCCCACAGCATGCAGTCACACACCCCTGAGCTGACACGCCTCCCTTCAACCATTTAGGTCAGCCGGGAGAGGTCCTGCAAAGCCAGAAGAGTCTATTTAAAAACCCAAATCAGACTATACCATGACCCAGCTTAAAAGTTCTTCCACCCAGTTCTAAACTGCCTGGACCCAAGGGACCACAAGGTGTCTTCTCTGCTCCCTCACCAGGACCCCATGGACCCTATTCCAGAAACATCTTGGTGTGGTGAGATTCATTCAAGGGTCCGGGGGAGAATATTAAGTGTTTATAATAACCCGGGAACCCTGGTGGTACAGTGGTTAAGAGCTCGTCTGCTAACCAAAAGGTTGGCAGTTCAAATCCACCAGGCGCTCCTTGGAAACCCTATAGGGCAGTTCTGCTCAGTTCTATAAGGTTGCTTTGAGCCGGAAGTGACTCGATGGTGACGGGTTTTTGTTTTTTTTTTTTTGGTCATAATAACGAGAGCAAATATTTGTGCTTTGCGTATACAAACAGCAGCCTAAAGAGGGACTGTGGTCTGCAAGGGCCATATAGCGCATTGGGTGTTGGTATCAAGGGAAGAGGCCTCTGACCCAAGCGTGAATTAAATAATTCACTCATTCAATAAATACTGTTGAGTGGATTCCTCATGCCAGGCACTGTGATATGTGCTGGAGGTAGAGCAGTGAACAAAACAAACAGACCGACCAACCAACCGACCGACCCACCGATCCACCGACTGACCAAACAAACAGAGCTGGGGCTCAATGAGTGCAGCCCTGAGAACCCTCAGGTGTAAACCCAACTGGCTTGCCCTGTGTTGGTGGTGAAAACCTAGAGTTTGGCAGCTTTCCATTTTCTGTGCCCTTTCAGCATCCAGGGAACCATAGCATACAAGGATTTGGTTGATCTCTACAGCTTATCAGCTCCAACCCCTTTTATTGGTGAGACTGAGGCCCAGAGGGGGAGGTGACTGTCCCAAGGTCACACAGCAAGTGAGTGGGCACGAGTAAGCGCAAGTGAGGACAGCTAAGACAAAGAGATGAATATTTTAAGCTCTGTTCTCTCTCACTCTCAATGCTAGAAGCCTGTGAAACTGAGTCTTTTAGGCAGTAGGACTTCTCTTAGAAAGAAAAATCATCTGATAGATGCATTCTCCCTAACATCTGAATGGCCATCCTCTCTGCTCTACTCCTCAGGCCCCAAACAGGAAAACTGCACATGAAAACCAAACTAAACCAAACCCGTTGCCGTTGGGTCGAGTAGAACTGCCTCATAGGGTTTCCGAGGAGCTCCTGGTGGATTCGAACTGCTGACCTTTTGGTTGGCAGCTGTTGCTCTTAACCACTACACCAGCAGAGTTTCTGCACATGAAAAAAGGAGCTTAAATTTAAATTAGAACCATGATAATGGTGTATCTCTAGACCAGATAATGTAGGGCTTTGCAGGGTATAGTAAAGATTTTGGGTTTTTTTTTTCTAGGTGTGGTGTGGAGTCTTGGAGTCTTTTAAGTTGGTCTATAACAAGGACTGACATATAGTTTAAAAAATATCCCTCTACTTAGGGGGCACTGAGCTTCTGTTAAAAAAAAAAAAGGGATAGAAAATCTGGAAATGGATAGTGGTGATGGTGGCACTACATGATAAATGTCATTGATGTCACTGAATTGTGAAGAATGTCCACGTGGTGAGTGTTTTGTTACGTATACGTATACTCATCACAAAAAGTAGGAGCTCTGGTGGTGTGATGGTTAAGTACTTGGCCGCTAACCGAAAGGTAGGTAATTCGAACCCACCCAGTGGCTCTGTGAGAGAAGAGACTGGTGATCTGCGGCTATAAAGACTTTTTGCTTAGGAAACCTGTGGATCAATTCTACTCTGTCACACAGGGTCTCTATGAGTTGGAATCAATTCAACAGCCACAATAACCACATCATAAAAACTACCTCTCCGGATGTTGTGTGACTTCTCCATGCTGGTCCCTAAACTGTGAAGGGGGACAAAGGGAGGTGCGTCAGCTAGGGATGTGGGGCTCCACTCTGTGGGCTCGGGTGTGTTGGGATGGTGACTGAGGAGGATGAGGGAAGGCAGGATGTTCCAGAGGGGGCTGCACCCAAGGGCAGCTGAGGGCACGTGTAAGCAACACGTGTCTCAGTTGATTAGAGAGAGCCAGAGAGTCCAGAGCTCTTCTCTCCTCAGAACTGACACCACTCCTGGGCCACCTCAAGTCATGAAGCTCTTATTGCTAACTTTGGCTGCGCTGGTGCTCTTGTCGCAGGTCATTCCAGGTAACCTCGACCTCTTCAGGGGAATGGTAGGGAGTGGAAAGCCGGCTCTGGGCAGGGAACCCCAGGGTTGGGAGGCTGGGCCGGCAGGGGACAATGTGACACAATACTTATGTGGAAAGATAAGAGCCCCCGAACTTGCCCCACATTTACTAGCTCTCGTTCCAGCAAACCACTTGGCTGTTCTGAGTTTCCATGTACACATTTCTCAATTTGAAGTAATATATCAAGTCAAGGGATCAACGTTAAACAAAATGAAATTTTGGCGTGCAGCAGATGCAGCTTCTTTGTTTTCTGTAGCTCATCTGAACTTTGCCGGGAACTTCCACCCTGTTGGTGGGAAATTGAGGACTGGAAAGGGCACAGGGGCTGTTCCTAGATTGAGCAGTTAATTATAGTCATCTTTTCTGGTTCTAGAACAGTTAGATTAAGTCATTCTGCCTGGGGTAAATGTTTAGTCTTCAATGTTTCTCTCTTCTTTCTCCTGTCGACTCGATGGCAACTGGTATGGCTTGGTTCTTGGTCTCCTTCCCGGGACCGGGACCGCAGCTGGATTTAGGGGAATGTTGATATGTCGTTACTTAATTCATTCAGTAAACATTGTTGAGTGGATTCCATATGCCAGGCACTGTGATATGTGGTAAAGATATAGCAGTGAAAAAAAACAAATAAACAAACAAAATTCCGTTCCTCTTTGAACTTACATTCCACTGAGGAAGGCAATGAGCAGAGTAAGCAGGGAAGGGGACAGCAAGTGTCAGGGCAGGTGGGTTTGCGATTTTAAAAGGAACGCTCAGAGAAGGCAACGTTTGAACTAAGACTTGAAGGGAGCGAGAGGGTGCAGCAATGAGGGCAAAAGCATTCATTCATTAGGTGAACTCCTTGTAAAAGAGATGCTTCCCTTCATGCACTATCTGGTTACCCAAAGGTAGTTTATAGAGGAAAGGCAGGATGAACGCTTGACTCTGTATTTGCTTACCAGTTTTAAGATATTGCACTCGCTCTTTATCAGCTTCTGAGATGGAGTAATTTTTCCTAAATATTATTTCCTAAATATCATCTACCACCACCACCGCCAGCTGCTGTTGGATTGATTCCAGCTCATGGAGACCCCATGTGTGCCGGAGTAAAACTGTGCTCCATAGAGTTTTCAATGGCTGATCTTTCAGATTTAGATCACCAGACATTTCTTCCGAGGTGCCTCTAGGGTACTCAAACCTCCAACCTTGGCAGCCGAGCACATTAACTGTTCGCACCACCCAGGGGCTCATCCTAAATATTATATTTCCTAAAATATTGGACTTAATTTCAATTATTATTCTCAGTGAAGAACAATTGTCCAGTGGGAACCTCTTCAATTTGGCTTCTGAGTCTTCTGGATAGATCCCTGTCAGTGTTGGGTAGCTTCCTTGGTATCTGGCGCTACAGAAGGTTTTCAGGTTTATCTTGTACATTTCCTGCCCAATAGGAGGAACCTGCCATCTCTCCAAGAAGTCTCAGTGTCTTTTGTGTTAGTGAAAAATGGTATTTTTTTATTGGTTTTGAAAATATGCACAGCAAAACATACACTAATTCAACAATTTCTACACATACAGTTCAGTGACGTTGATTACGTTTTTCAAGTTGTGCATTGTCATTCTCCTTTTCTGAATTGTTCCTTTCCCATTAACATACACTCACTGCCCCCAAACTTATATCTGACCTTTCAACTTGGTGTTGTCAATTTGATCCCATATGGATAGTTCTTTAAAAGAACACAATGCTTAAGGCAAGCGTTCTTTACTAGTTAAGCTAACTTATTGTTTGATTTAAAGAACATGTCAGGGGATGTTTTTAGTTTAAGGTTTAAAGATGATCTCAGGGCAATAGGTTCAGGCATTCGTCTAGTCTCAGTGGCTCCAGAAAGTCTGGATTCCATGAGGATGTGAAATTCTGTTCCAGATTCCCCTCCCCCGCCCCCCGCCTTTGATCAAGATTCTGCCATAGGTTCTTTGATCAAAGTGTTCAGTAATGGTAGCTGGGCACCATTCAGTTCTTTTGGTTTCAAGGCAGTTGTTCATGGAGGCAATTAGCCACACGTTCTATTTCCTTCTCCTATTCCTGACTCTTCTGTTGCTCCAGATAAATAGAGAACAATTGTGCCTCGAATGGCCATTTGCAAGCTTTTAAGACACCAGACACTACGCAACAAACTTGAAGGTAGAAGAGAAGCACTAAAAATGAAATTAGGCCAATTAACTGGAATGTCTCCTGAAACCATGACCCTAAACCTCCAAACCAAGAAACCAAATCCCATGAGGTGTTTGGATGTGCACAATTAGCCTCAGCAGTGGGAAATGGTGTTTTAAGACTACAATGTAGGTGCTAGGGCTACCAGTTTCAACCGGTTTGTCATTGTTTTTAAGCCTTTTCAGTGAACAGAGCTAGAAAAAAAATCTATGTATTTATTATCTTCACACATATTTTAAAATAAAATGCCTATGAATTTGTACTGGCATTTCCAATTCAAATTTAGAACTCAAGGTTTAAACTTAATCTATGTCACATTATTATTTTTTCTTTATACACTGAGAATTCTGATTTTCAAGGTCACAGGGAATGATAGAATTAGAATGTCCCATAATTGTTCATTTGATTTATCCCACATTACATACATAGTAGTCTCTGTATAATAATACCAATTATTATATATTACTGAATAGTTAAAATTTCTGCATATGTTCTCACTATTTTTCTCCTATTTTATATTGCACTGTGTGGTGCACTGAATTACTTAACATGGCCCTTCGAGCCATGCATGGTCTTGTAACTACCACAAAATGATAGGGCGGGGCTATGCAAATAAGGTGTTTGTGGCTCCCCTTTCTCTGTTTGGCCCTCTGTTATTGTTGTTAGTTGCTGTTGACTTGATTCCGACCCATGGAGATCCCATGTGTTACCGAGTAGAGCTGCTCCATAGGGTTTTCTTGGCTGTAATCTTAATTTTAATCTTAATAGAAGCAGATCACCGGGCATTTTCTTCCATGGTACTGCTGGGTGGGTTTGATCCAATCAGCCTTTAGATTAAAGGTTGAATACAAACCTTTTGCACCACCCAGGGACCTTCGGCCCTCCTGAGTCTTCTCAAACCAGGACCCATTTCCCCTCAAGACTGACACTGATTCCCTTTTTTTCTCTTTGTATCAGGCAGCACCAAAAAATGCTGGAGTCTTCATGGCACCTGCCGTGATAAATGTATCAAGAACGAAATGGCCTATATTTTCTGCATGAATGGTAACCTGTGCTGTGTGAAGCCCAAGTACCAGCCAGATCTGCCCTGAGGCCAATTTAGTGCTTTGAAGCCTGAGATCCCAAAAATGAAGATAGCGCTGCCCTGAGTCTAACCCCCATGGTTTCCTGAGCTTTATTAAAACACCTTTGGCTGTCTCCTGTGTCTGTCTAATCTAATCAAGCTCAAGCAGAAGAGGTGTGGATAAGGAAATATATACAGGAGAGGAAAGGGGACCTACTATGTGTTAGGAGCTCTGTATTCTTTATTTCATCTATTCCTTCCAGCCAACCTGAAAGGTAGATATTGTCATCACTTTCATTTTAAGGATAGGGAAACTGAGGCTCAGACCGGTGAAGCGATTTACCCAATGCCATACACATAACTAACATGAAGAGGTGCTGTGATTAAATACTGTTCTGATGACTCAAATAGGTTTGCAAATAGCTTCTTGCCTTCTGGTCCATTGCTAATATAAATGGAAATGTTTATTATATTTATTTGAATCTCTTACATGTAAAGCTGGTGGGGGTGGAGGGTGGGGAGAAGCAGTGTTACAATGGAGATAGAAGCTGAAGAGTTAAGAAAGAAATTGTTTTCATTCCTGGGTCTAATTCTTACTCCATTGCTCTTCTCTAATACATTATTCTCATTTTTTATGTTTAGTTTAAATTTCCATTAAAGCCATACATCCACATGACAGCATGATAAATACTTTATTTTCAAATAACCCTTATGGACAAAGAAGTGCTTCTGTCCCTGGTATTGACCCCTTGCAACAGAAAACACGAACTGTTGGTATCCACATTAGTGCTCTTAGAAAAAGCATGGCTTGATATGAAGAAAGAAGAAAAAAAAAAGCATATATTAAAAACAAAAATAAAATACCTTGAAATGCATAAGGGAGCTGAACCCTAGAACAATCCTCCCGAGAGAGCTAGAGTTACTTGACATGCCCTAAATGTCCTTCCCCTTGTCCCAGGCTTTGTTCTGTCGTAGTGTGAAGGGGACACAGATACACACTCAATAGTACCCTGCAGTGTGTGGGGTTATTGAGGAAAAATAACCCAGGTCCCCCAAACTCTCCTTATCCCACAGGGCATTATGTTTAAGCTGGGCATACCAGACAGGTCACAAAAAGGCACATACTCCATAAGGGAGTTCCCTACCCCCTGCTATTCTTTACATATTAAGGAACAAGGGACACAAACTTTTGGACAACTATTCCCAGTTAGAATTTCAGGCCGTCAAAGGGGCCTTGGAAGGGGAACCTACAGAGCACACCGTGTATCAGTCTGCTCTTTCATTAAGCTCATTAGGCCTGCTGAGGCAGCTTCTCGGGAAGGTATCAAAAGCAGGGTGAAAATCTACTTCCAGGGCCATTTGGATTTGTTTTTCTTCATTTAGACACCAAATTCAATTAGTGTACTACTAATCTCAGTAAAGACTGTCATTTTATAATACAAATATCTCTGGGTCAGTCATAAGGCTAGTATCATTTATATGTTGTTTTTCCTTGAATTCTGTCGCCCACCACCTGACACACAGCAACAATCAATTGGTTTAAGGACATAAAATCTTTAATTACCATGGAAATGACATTCTGTGGGCTACAATAGCTTGAGGACACTAGGGATATTTGGAAAGCGTCAAAGTCAAATTCCAAGTATTTTAAAATTTTGCCTGAAGTCAGCCTTAACCCATTGCCTTCGAGTCAATTCTGACTCATAGCAACCCTATACGACAGAGTAGAACTGTCCCATAGAATTTCATTCCTCCTTAAAAAGAGAGGGAACTTTTAATCTCTTCCCTGTCATGCTTGCCTACCTACTGCCAGGATCACAGCAACCCTACAGGACACAGTAGAACTGCCCCATAGGGTTACTAAGGAGGGGCTGGTGGATTCCAACGGCTAAACTTTTGGTTAGCAGCTGAGCTCTTAACCACTGTGCCACCATGGCTCCGGATCCAGAAGCATTAATGCCTTGATGATGAGTGAGTTAATGGGTTAAGCAGGCCGTTGTGAACTATTCCTGGCATGTTACCACCGTTTATAACACAGTTTCCACAGTTAAATAACTGATCTACAACTTGAATCCTAAAAATACTGAAATAACTTTATAAATTTTATAAATGCTCTTATAAATGCTCAACTAAACTGATGTCCGAGTCGATTCCGACTCATAGCGACCCTATAGGACAGAGTAGAATTGCCCCACAGTTTCCAAAGAGCTGATGTGGTATGTGTTTATTTAAGAGAATTTCCACTCTATTTATTAGTACCCAAAAAAACTCACTGATGTCAAGTCGAATTCCTACTCATAGTGACTATACGGGACAGAGTAGAACTCCACATAGTTCTAAGAATCAAATTTGAATAAGAGCCTTATATGCTTACAGTAAAATACAGGAGTCACCTGCTTCCCTTTCTTTATTTCTTGCTTTCCAAAGGAAATCACTTTCACGTCTTTTGGCTGTTGCTTTGGATTTACTTCCATGTCTGCAGGCTTGCAGTACCACTTCTTAATTTTGCAGTTTTAGGTATTATCCACTGAATTCCCACTATGGAAGAGGTATTTCATCTCCTTTGAGTATGTTCAGAATCGTTAGGTATTTTGTCAATTTTATGTTCCTGGAGACCTCCCTCCCTGGGCATTTGGACCTGCTCCACTCTGAACTGGTTGCCACCACACCCAGTGACCTCTTTGGACGTCTGTTCACATCATCCTGGGGGTTCGCTTTGATTTTCTCTTGAGATAGATGTCTTGTTTCCTGGACCCTGGGTCTTCTTTCTTGATTTACTCCTTTATTCTGTGAGAGCACCCCCTGGTAACTTCCTGAAAATGTACTATTCTCGCACTTGATTAGTACGTTGGTAAGTTATATCATTCCATATTGGAAATGATTTTTCCTCAAAAATTTTGAAGGCTTAATTTCATTGTCTTTCAACTTCTCATGTCGCTGTGGAGAAATACGAAGCCCGTCTGACTCTCGTCTCTTTGTATGTGATCTATTCTTTCTCTCTGAAAGCTGTTGAGACTTTCTCTTTGTCTCTAGGGTTCTGAACCTTCATGAAGATGTGCCTAAAATGTACCAGTACCAGTTGTCATGAAACTGTGCTCCATAGGGCTTTCAATGGCTGGTTTTTCAGAAGCAGATTGCCAGGCCTTTCTTCTGAGGTGCTTCTGGGTAGACTTGAACTGTCAATCTTTTGGTTTGCAACTGAGCACATAATTGTTTGCACCACCTATGTATAAAATAATCATGTAGGATTATTTTATCAATCTGGAAACTCATGTCCTTCAGTTCTAGGATTTTTTTTTATTGACTCACTTCTTTTATAATTTCTTGACCTTTGTTTTTTCCGTTTTCTATTTCTGGAATTCTTATTATTCAAAAGTTGGACTCCCTGACTGATTTTCTCATATTTTTCTCTGCTGTTTTTATCTCTTTGACTTTTTACTCTAATTTCTAAAGCTCTCTTTTTTATTTTTAATTCCCAAGTTTTTTTTTTCTCAGTCCTAGATTTTTCTTTTTAAAATAGCATTTTGTTCTTGTTTCATAGTTTTAGGGGCCTCTCTAATTCTTCCTAGGATTTTAATGATCTTTTTAGAGGATATTACTTCCTGCACAATCTGTTTCCTTCCAACTGCTTTTTTCTCTTTGCTCTTTTTATGTTAGAAGCTTTCTTCATCTGGTTAGTGGTCCTGGGTTGTATAGTTGTATTTTGGAGAGATCCACCACTGGCTGGCTTATTTTATCAGAGGGCACACAGTGTCTGTGTCTTCAGGTTTTTTCTCTTGGACTGGTCATATTTCTAAGGAGGAAGCCTCCACAATCTCTCTCAGAATGTGTAAGTCTGCCTGTTGCCGTCCTCAAGAGGAGGATGGAAAAGAAAGCTGTATCTTAACGTTAAATGTGTAAAACAAGTTATTTCTCCTGTGTTCAATATGAGGTCCCTGGGTGGTGCAAGTGGTTTGCAATTGGCTGCTAACCTGAAGACTGGTGATTTTAATCCACCCAGTGGGGCTGTGGAACAAAAGCCTGACAATCTGCTTCTGTAGTTTACAACCAAGAAAACCCTATGGAGCAGCTCTACCCTATAACACATGGGGTCACCATGAGTCTGAATCAATCCCATGGGCAACAGGTTTGGGTTTGCTCTCAATTGGTGTCACGTCCCTACATACCTGTTTCCTGCCTACTATGCATGCCTTCCCCATGAGGGCTGTACCCCTAATTCTCTGTTCAGCTGTGCAGGAAGTATAACTTTGTTCTTCTACAACAATCAGTGTCTCTCATGAACCTTCATTCCTCCAGGTAGTGGCAACCTGATCTCCATCAAATCTGGATCTCTTCCCCTGGAGTGTTTCTAAATTTCTCAAGGATAACAATTTGCCATGTTGTTATACATAGACATCTGACCTGTCCCTGTTGGTAGCCACTGAAACAGCCTCATTTCTTTACTGTCATGTGGACTTTTGTTGCTGGTCCATGCGCTTCTCAGCTGCATTAGCCCTCGTTTTCATTTTTTTTTTTTTAAACTATAGTGCCCTATCAAATCTCTCTTTCCTTAACTAATTTCTGTGACTACTTCTGGACATGATAAAGTCTCCTGCTCCTGTGTTATGCTGGGTGGCAGTTTCAGGCCTGTCTTAAAGACACATCTCGCAGCTATTACGCCACTCTCCTGCTGTAGTTGCACAATGGAATGCGGGGGTGGGGCGGAGAATGTACTTCTATGAAAGGAGGAACAAGCCTTCTCTGCTCTCAGATCTCTTGAAATCTTGGGGTTCTATCATCCACCACTTAGCACCAGCCCTGAAGGGTGGGGCTGGGAGTCCCTCTTTGCTTCCTTTCTGATTCTCCTCTCTGCCCTCCAACATGGGATATGAGGCTTCCCAAAGCTGAGTTATGACTGATCAGAAATTCTTTATGCCAGAGTTCTGTCAGCCCAGGCTCTTTAAACTTAATGTATTTTTTTTTTTCCCTGCTTCAACATTTCTTCCCAGAATGCCTACTGACTGCTTGAAGTCATAAGGTAAAAGGAAGTGGTGGGGATGGGGTGTGAAAGGCCACTCCAGTTACTGTGTTAGAGTCTTTAATCCAGTGAAGTCAGGACTTGTACCTGTTTGGTTAGTACAACAGTAATAATAACTTTTAACTTAAAAGATACACACGTACATGTGTTCACAAATTTTTTTCATCTAATTCCAAGGTCTTTTATTTAAAGACAAGGCTTCTAATTTGAGATCTAAAATGCATCAGAGAGTAAGGCAGCTTTTGCTGCATAGAAACCACCCCAAAGTTCAGTGGCTTACAATAACAAGCATTTATTTTTATTGAGGTAGAGCCGTAAGCTGTTAAGGCTAACAGCATAATCTTTTGGGCATCCTTGGGTAGATATGGTTGCCAGTTTTGGAGGACGGTTCCTTTAAAATTTCTGCAGGGATTCAAGGGATTTAGAGTGAGCTTAAACTTGTTAGTTTTTTTAAAAAAAAAAAAATTGGGGCCTTTACCAAGCTATGCAATGAGAATGGTCTGTCTTATCAGGAAACAGCTTTTAGGACCAGAAAGGGCAAATGAAACGACAGTGAAGTGAAGATTTGGAAATGGTGCTCAAGAGCCAGGTGAGACTGAAGAGAAAAACGAGGATAATGCTTATCCTTAATGTCAACACCAATACCAACATTCATATCAGACTCTGTGCCAAATACTTTACATACTTCACGCAACTGGCCGTAGATACTATTGTTGTCGTTATCAACATTATTATCATCATCGGTGGATGCTGTTGGTGCTCTGTCCAGACCGTTGTGTGGGTGGGGGCACCCACCCCCAACTGCTGGAAGTGTTGCTGCTAGGGCTCGCAGCTTTCCCCTTCTCGAGGGCTGCTAGAGTGGCAGAGAGCCGCTGAGAGAGCAGTCCTGGTTGAAAGCTGTCCTGCACTGAAGAAGGGAGGGGTGCACTCTCTCTTCAGGGGAGGCTTCAAGACCTTGCTTATGTATTTCCTGATCCTGGTTTCAAGTTGTTCCTGATTTTCCCAATGATCCTGATCCCAAGTTGTACCCTGTTACTTCTTTAATAAACCACATAACTGTGAGTATGGTCTGTGAGTTTTGTGTGGTTATTGCAATGAGTTGTAGAACCCAGCAGAGAAATAGAGAGTGCTGAGGGGGGAATGACTGGTGTTAGAAATGGTGAGGAAGTTGGACAGTGGAGATATGTCTGACCTCCACCTCACTGGAACCAGCTTATGCTGATCTGGATTCTTACCCCTCATGAAGTTAGACGATTCCTTATGCTACATTACACTCCCTCAAGAAATTATATGCATTCCAATTCCTGTTTCAGACTCTGCTTCTAGGGAAACTTGACCTAAACAAACCACTTTATAGATGGGGAAAACAGAGTTTCAGAGAAGTTAAGTGATTTATTTAAAGTCACCCAATTAATAGATAATAGACCTAGGATACAACCCCGATATGTCTAACTTAGCATCTATGCTCTTAACCACGACAGTATCCTGCCTTAGGCACAATGATCTTTCTTTGATTTCTAGTTATTCATATGGATTCAAAGTGAAAGACCACATACATTACCCCTCAGTCTTTGAACCCAAGTATATCTATTTTAAAGTAGTCCTGGTGACACAAAGGTTAAGCGCTTGGCTGCTAACCGTAAGGTTAGCAGTTCGAACTAACCAGCCACTCTGCAGGAGAAAGATATGACAGTCTGCTTCTGTAAAGATTCACAGCCTTGGAAACCCTATGGGACAGTTCCACTCTGTTCTATAGGGTTGCTATGAGTTGGAATCACCTCGATGGCAATCGATTTTGTTTGGTTTATATCCTATTTTGGAGGGAGTCTTGTAAAGATAAGCTACTGGGCTTTATCCTTTTTTTTTTTTTTCCACTTTATCCTTCTTAAAACACTTATTTTGGAGTGTTTGATTGAGACCAGTCTTCCTGCTTTAAGAAGAAGAAAGTAAGGGTGTGATCATTAATGTTGTGTGTCAACTTGGCTGGGCCATGATTCTCAGTGGTTTGACAGTTATGATGTAGTTTGGTGGTCATATAATGATGTAATCACTTCCATGATGAGATCTGATATAATGTGATCACCTCCATGATGGGATCTGCTGTAAGTTGCCAGTCAGTTGAAAGGGAGTTTCCTCGGGGGTGTGGCCTGCATCCAATATAGGTGGACTTTCTGGCAAAGCTCGTGGGCTTTTGCTCACTCTGGATCCCGCACCTGGCTCCTGTTCATCTGACCTCTGGGTCTTGGGACTTGAGCTAACAGCTTACCTGCCATTCATGGGATATGTCAGCCTCTGCAGTTTGTGTTGCTGTGATGCTGGAAGCTATGTAGTGACCAGATTGAATTATGTCCCCCCAAAAAAGTGTGTATCAATTTGCCTGGGCCGTGATTCCCGGTATTGTGGGATTTCCCTATATGTTGTAAATCCTGCCTCTATGATGTTAATGAAGGAGGATGGGTGGCAGTTGTGTTAGTGAGGCAGGACTCAATATACAAGATTGGATTGTGTTTTAAGGCAATCTCTTGAGATATAAAAGAGAAATGAGCAGAGAGATGAGAGACCTCATACAACAAAGAAAGCAGTGCTGGGAGCCGAGCGTATCCTTTGGATGCAGAGTCCCTGCACGGAGAAGCTCCTAGTCTGGGGGAAGACTGATGAGAAGGCCAACAGAGAGAGAAAGCCTTCCTCTGGAGCTGACACCGTGAATTTGGACTTTTAGCCTACTTTACTGTGAGAAAATAAACTTCTCCTTGTTAAAGCTATCCACTTGTGGTATTTCTGTTATAGCAGCACTAAATAACTAAGACAGGCACCCATGGTGGACAAATTTCAGCTGAGCTTCCAGACTAAGACAGACTAGGAAAAAAGACCGGGCGTTCTACTTCTGAAAAGAATTAGCTAGTGAAAATCTTATGAATAGCAGTGGAACATTGTCTGATTTAGTGCTAGAAGATGAGCCTCTCAGGTTGGAAGGTACTCAAAAGACAACTGGGGAAGAGCTGCCTCCTCAAAGTAGGATCAACCTTAATGACGTGGATGGAGTCAAGCTTTTGTGACCTTCATTTGTTGATGTGACATGACTCAAAATGAGAAGAAACTGGTGCAAACATCCATTAATAATCAGAACATGGAATGTACCAAGTATGAATTTAGGAAAATTGGAAATCATCAAAAATGAAATGGAACGCATAAACATCAATAGCATTAGTGAGCTGACATGGACTGGTATTGGCCGTTTTGAATCGGACAATTATATGGTCTACTATGCTGGAAATGACAAATTGAAGAGGAATGGTGTTGCATTCATTGTTAAAAAGAACTTTCCAAGATCTATCCTGATATACAACATTGTCAGTGATAGGATAATACTCATACACCTACAGGGAAGACCAGTTAGCATTACTATTATTCAATTTGCACAGCAACCACTAAGGCCAAAGATGAAGAAATTGAAGAATTTTTACCAATTTCTGCAGTCTGAAATTGATCGAACATGCAATCAGGATGCACTGATAATTACTGGTGATTAGAATGCAAAAGTTGGAAACAAAGAAGGATCGGTAGTTGGAAAATATGGCCTTGGTGATAGAAACGATGCCGGAGACCGCATGACAGAATTTTGCAAGACCGATGACTTATTCATTGCAAATACCTTTTTTCACCAACATAAACGGTGACTATACATGTAGACCTTGCCAGATGGAATACACAGGAATCAAATAGGCTACATCTGTGGTTGGAGATGATAGAAAAGCTCAATATTATCAGTCAGAACAAGGCCAGGGGGCGACTGCGGAATGGGCCATCAATTGCTGATAAGGAATTTCAAGTTGAAACTGAAGAAAATTACAACAAGTTTAAGAGATCTGGGTTATTTTGGATAGGGGAGAAGTTACAGAAGGACTTTCTAGGAGGGATGAAGACGTAATCTGTTGTTGGAGAGAGCAGTGGCTGGTTCCTGGGAAAGAAGATGATGAAACGAAGCACTGAGGAAGAGAGAAACTTCTGGAAAGGTTAAGCAATGGTAAAGATAAGAAGCCAGTGAAGAGATCTTGGGAGGCCCAAGGAGAGGGAGGAACAAGGATAAATGTGGAAACATGCTCTGATAAAAAGATGAGTCTTCCTTATTATCTTTTGCCAGAGTGCAAACAGAGTTACATAGCGCGCATTCCAGACACAGAGGAGAGGTCTGTCCTCGAGCCTAGATTCTGTGTAAACACCATGGATTTTAGACTTGAAACTCAAACTTTTGAAATTGTCAGGCTGGATTTGCAAAAGCACAGTGAGCAGAGAGGTCTCTGAGCCACTGACAATCCTAATGTCCCTGTTGTTGAAGTTGACTACGTGCAAAGGACAAGGAAGGAGAGCCAGGAGAGCTCCGGGGAGGGAAAAGGCCAACAGAGTCCAGGGCTCCAAGAGCCTTTAGGGAGGTGAGAATTCATAGCAAATAAGAATAGCCAACAATTACCAGGGCCTCCTGAACACCACGCACTATTCTATGTGCCTTACAAATATTACCTCATCTGATTTTCACAGCAAACCCCTGAGGTTAGTATTATTATTTCCATATTAAAAAAAAAAAAAAACTAAAAAAACATGGTGACCCCATGTGTTTCAGAGTAGAACTGTGCTCCATAGGGTTTTCACGAGCTGTAACTTCTCAGAAGATTGCCAGGCCTTTTTTCTAAGATGCCACTGGGTGGGTTCCTGATGTTCAATGGAGTACCCTGCACATAAAAACCAGCCTTTCAGTTAGCTGTCAAGGGCTTAACCATTTGCACCACTCAGGCTCCATTTCCATATTAAAAAAAAAAACATATTTCCATATTAGAGATGACAAAATTGAGGTTTAAAAAAAAACATTAATTGGCTTGTTCAAAGTCACATGGCTAATAAGCAGCAAAGTGGGAATTTGAACCCAGATTCATCTGGCTGCAAATCTTATGTTCTTTCTATTACCCTACACTGTCCTCGGTGATAGATGGTCAAACAGCATCCCAACAGACCTGAAGAAAGAGACAGCGTATCCATTGCCGTTGCTAATTACATGTAGCATCAGGAGTCAAGAGTTGGAATGTCATAGAAAGCCAGAAAATCTCCAAGGCTTATTTGGGCTGGTAGCAGTAGCCAGTAACTGTGTGGCAGTAGGTAATTCTTCTTTATTACTGAGTAGTATCCTATTACATTGATAAAACTCAATTGCTCTGTTTACTATTTGATGGATATTTAGGGCGTTTTCTCTTGTGATGGATAAAGCTGCTACAAAAATTCACTTATAAGTTTTGATGTGGGCGTATAGCTTCCTTTATCTTGGATAAGTACCTAGGGGTGGAATTGCTGGAGCATATGGTAAGTGTAGGTTTAACTTTATATGAAATTGTTTTCCAAAAAGGTGATACCATTACAATCATATTTTTTTCTTTTTTTATTACACTCATACTTAATATTTGCTACCTGTTCATATTTCTTTGTGTACACTGTCTTAGGCTGGGTTCTCTAGAGAAGCAAAACCAGTGAAGTGTATATACATGATGGATTGATACAGTGGCTGCAACAATGGGCTCAAGCATAACAACGATTGTGAGGATGGCGCAGAACCAGGCAGTGTTTTGTTCAGAACCGACCCGACGGAACCTAACAACAACAACAACAACAACAACAACACACACACACCCCAAACCAAAAAAAAAACAAAAAACCCACTGCCTTCAAGTCGATTCCAACTCATAGCAACCCTATAGAATAGAGCAGAGCTGCCGCATAGAGTTTCCAAGGAGCGCCTGGTGGATTTGAACTGCCAACCTCTTGGTTAGCAGCCATAGCACTTAACCACTGAGCCACCAGGGTTTTCTCATACACACACACACATATACGTAAACCAAATGAAACCCGGTGCCATTGAGTTGATTTTTACTCATAACAATCCTACAGGACAGAGTAGAGCTGCCCCATAGGGTTTCCAAGGAGTGGCTGGTGGATTTGAACTGCCGACCTTTTGGTAAGGAGCCAAGCTTTTTAACTACTGCGCCACCAGGACCTTATATGTAACCACCACAGTCCACCTCTTGTCACCGTGGCACTTGTACACATTTCCTTAAACCATACATAACATCTAAACAAAGACAATTGTCCTAGTTATCTAGTACTCCTATAACAGAAATACCACAAATAGATGGCTTTAACAAACAGAAATTTATTCTCTCACAGTTTAGGAGGTTAGAAGTACAAATTCAGGGCGTCAGCTCCAGGGGAAGGCTTTCTCTCTCTGTCAGCTCTGGGGGAAGTATCTACCCCTGGTCTAAGAGCTTCTCAGAGCACAGAACTCTGGTCCAGAGGACGTGTTCTACTTCTGGCTCTTCGTACTTGGTGGTAATGAGGCCTCTCTCCTCTCTGCTCGATTATGTCTTTTATATCTCAAAAGAGAGTGACTGAAGATACAACTTAATCCCGTAGACTGAGTCCTGCCTCATTAACAGAACTGGCTCTAATCCTGCCTCATTAACATCATAGAGGTTAGGATTTATAACACATAGGATAATCACATCAGATTACAAAATGGTGGAGAAACACACAGTACTGGAAACCATGGCCTAGCCAAACTGACACACATTTTTGGAAGACACAATTCAATCCATAACAATTATAAAGTCATACATGCATGTACCGTGATACAACTAACACACGTACAATTGAAAAAGCACTAGCCTCGTTTACATCTTCTATTTTATAAGTCAGGAAAACAAAAATATTTGATGTATACATACAGGGAAGGAAGAAATACTCATAACAATTACAATTATCATTTCTGCAACTGGTCATGTGGTCATGGCTGGTATTTAGAACTATCTTCTTCTACCATCCTTTCCATATTCCCTTTGCCCTCAGCAAGCACTTTAGCTGGTCGTGGTTCTCTGCCTGTGGGGCTAGCCAAGCTTTCATTCCTGAAGGGTCTGGGCCATTAGTAGCTATGTCAGAATTGGGTTGCTGTAGTTTTTCATTGTCTTTAATAATAGAGCATGGTAGTACTAAGATATCTCCGATGTTCCAGACTTACTCTTCTTTACCTCCATTATGTAATATCTATCCAATTTCCTCTTGGTAATCAGGATCAATCACAGCAGCCAATATGGTAACTACCTTCTTTGCCTGTTGATCCAGAGGCATAAAACCAACCAACCAAACAAACAAACAAAAACAAACCCATTGCCATCGAGCCTATTTCAACTCATAGCGGCCCTATAGGACAGAGTAGAACAGCTCCATAGGGTTTCCAAGGAGCAGCTGGTGGATTTGAACTGTCACCTTGTTGGTTTGTAGCTGAGTTCTTAACCACTGTGCCACCAGGGCTCCATCCAGAGGCATAAGGGGCTCAAAGTGGCCAGGTGGCATTCTTAGCTTCCAGTTCAATGGAATCAGTGATGTGTCTCCAGGTGGAAACATTCTTCCCTTTGGAACTAAGACCTCTCTCTAGGCCCACAGAGCATAGGGTTGTGGGGACAGGAAGCAAAAATTCTGTGAGTGGGTCACTAGGGGTAATAGTGAGTGGTGCCACTCCCATTTCCACACCTTCATTCCTAGACCCATGAATCCTTGCTATGGGAGAAAAAGCACCACATACTGGATGCTGGTTTAGAGCATATACAACCTCCTGGAGAATATTGCCCCAATCTTGTATTTTTTTTGTATGGTATTGGCACTTAGCTGGTGGCATAACTGTGTCTTTAGAAGGCCATTCCATGGTTCTATCAAGCCAGCTGCTTCAGGATGATGGGGAGCATAGTAAGACCAGTGAATTCCATGAGCACGGGCCCAATGTTGCACTTCATTTGCTGTGAAGGGAGTCCCTTGATCTGAGGTGATGCCATGACAGTAGATAAGGCATTCTGTAAGTCCATGGATGGTACTTTTGGTAGAAGCACTGGGTTCAGGGAAGGCAAATCCATATCCAGGGTGTCTATTCCAGTAAGAACAAAACACTGTCACCAGGCTCCTGGATGGTCACCTCCAGGAATGGTGCCATATTGGGGACTCAGCATTGGTCTTTGCTTCTGGCAGATTGGGCACTCAGCAGTGGCTGTAGCCAAGTTGACCTTGGTGAGTGGAAGTCTATATTGCTGAGCCCATGCATAACCTCCATCCTGGTCACCATGGCCACTTTATTCATGAGTCCACTGGGCAAAGGTGGAAGTAGCTGAGGGAAGAGGATGACTGGTTTCCACAGAACGTGTATCCTATCCACTTTACTGTTAGAATCCTCCTCTGCTGAAGTCACCCTTTGGTGAGCATTCATATGAGACACAAGTATCTTCACTTCTTTGGCCCGTTCAGAGAGGTCTATCCAAATACCTCTTCCCCATACCTTCTTGTCACCAATTTTCCAATCATGATCCTTCCAAGTCCCTGACCATCCAGCCAAGCCATTGGCCAGAGCCCGTGAATCAGTATATAATCACACATCTGGCCATTTCTGCTTCCAATCAAAGTGAACAGCCAGGTGCACTGCTTGAAGTTCTGCCCTTTGGAAGGATTTCCCTTCACTACTGCCCTTCAGGGATGTCCCAGAAAGGGATTGTAGTGCTGCCAATGTCCACTTTTGAGCGGTGCCAGCATATTGTGCAGAACCATCTGTAAACTAGGCAAGAGTTTTCCCTTTGTCAGTCAACTGATCATAAGGAATTCCCCATAAGGCCATAGGTGCAGACTGGGAGAGGGGAGGTAATGTGACAGAGTGAAGACTATGGGTATTTGGGCCACTTTTTCATGCAACTTGCTTGTGCCTTCAGGTCGGGCCTGATCTTGTATATAACACTTTTTGTGCATGTCTGACTTCATGGCTCTGTGGGTCAGATAACATCCTGTTCATGATGGGCATCTCCGGCTGCATGGTGACTTGGTGGCCCATGGATAAGCACTTGCTCAGTCTCTACTAAGGCCCAGTAACAAGCCAAAAGCTGTTTCTCAAAAGAAGAGTAGTTATCTGTACAGAAAGGCAGGGCTTGCTCGAAAGTCCTAAGGGCCTGTGCTGTGATTCACCTACAGGGGCCCGCCAAAGACTCCAAACAGCATCTCTATCTGCCACTGACACTTCAAGCACCATTGGATCAGCCAGATCACATGGCCCAAGTGGCAGAGTGGCTTTCATGGCAGCATGAACCTGTTGCAGAGCCTTCTCTTGTTCTCAGTCCCACTCAAAATTAGAAGCCTTTCGAGTCACTTGATTAATAGGCCAGACTAGCACACCCAAATGAGAGGTATATTGCACCCAAAATCCAAAGAGGCACCGTGTCTTCTTTTTAGTTGTAGGGGAGGCCAGATGAAATAGCTTATTCTTCACTTTAGAGGGAATATCTTGACATGCCCCATACTACTGGACCCTTAGAAATTTCACAGAATATGGAAGGTACTTGAATTTGTTTTGGATTAATTTCCCACCCCCTAGCATGCAAATGAAAATCCTGGTGGCAGAGTGGTTAAATGCTATGGGTGCTAACCAAAGGGTCAGCAGTTCAAATCCACCAAGTGCTCCTTGGAAACTCTATGGGGCAGTTCTACTCTGTCTTATAGGGTCGCTATGAGTCAGAATTGGCTCGGCGGCACTGGGTTTGGTTTGGTTTTGAGCATGCAAATGTTTTGCCAGTAAGTCCAGAGTCATCAACACATCCTCCTTACTAGGTCCAATTAGCAAAACGTCATCAATGTAATGGACCAATGTGACGCCTCGTGGAAGGGAAAGGTGGTCAAGTTCCCTAAAGTCTAGATTATGACATAGGGCTAGAGAGTTGATATACCTCTGAGGTAGAACAATGAAGGTGTATTGCTGGTCTTACCAGCTGAAAGCAAATTGCTTCTGGTGGTCCTTTGAAGCAGGTATGGAGAAAAAGGCATTAGCCAAATCAATAGCTGCACACCAGGTACCAGGAGATGTATTGATTTGCTCAAGCAGTGAAACTACTTCTGGAACAGGGCTGCAATTGGAGTCACTGCCTGGTTAAGTTTTTGATAATCCATTCCCATTATTCCAGATCCATCTGTTTTTTGCACAGGCCAATTAGGTGAGTTGAATGGGGATGTGGTGAGAATCACCACCCTTGCATACTTCAAGTCCTTGAAGATGGTAATAATCTCTGTAATCCCTCCAGGAATGTGGTATTGCTTTTATTTTACTATTTTACTAGATAGGGGCTGTTATAATGGCTTCCATTTGGCCTTTCCTACCATAATAGTCCTTACCCCACTTGTCAGGGACCCAATGTGGGGGTTCTGCCAGCAGCCAAGTGTATTTATTCCAATTACACATTCTAGAACTGGGAAAATCACTACAAGATGGGCTTGAGGACACACTGGACCAATTGTGAGATGAACCTGAACTAAGACTCCATTAATAACCTGACTTCCGTACAAGCCCTCTCTGACTGGTGGGCCACACTCACAGTTTGGGTCTCCTGGAACTAGCGTCAGTTCAGAGCCAATATCCATGAATCCCCAAAAGGTCTGATTATTTCCTTTTCCCCAATGAACAGTCACTCTTGTAAAAGGCTGTAGATTCCTTTGGGGAAGGCTGGGAGAAAGATTAACAGTATACATTTTTGGCGGTGTAATAGGGTCCTGTCTCAAGGGGACCCAGCCTCCCCTTCATTCAAGGGATTGTGGTTCTGTAAACTTGCTCAAGTCTGGGAATTTATTGAGGGACCATGACTCTCTATTCTTGTGATTTGAGTTAGACTGCTGTTCACTTGACCTAGAACTCTCCTGCTTGTACAGATCAAGTAAATATTTAGTAGATTTTCCATCTATTTCACTCCCAGGGACACCATGACTAAGTAGCCAATGCCATAGGTCCATACAAGCCAGGCTATTCGGATTACTGCTTTGACTCCGCTGTCCATTACAGTAACCACACCCACTTTGCTTTGTCAATTGACTGCTACCACTTGGCCCTACCACCACGGGGTCCAATTAGCCCATTGTAATTAGGTATCTTAATTCAGTTAGGGCAGTTGCCACTGTCAAATCTGACTTACAGTAGTCTTCAAGGGTGCTGGGGCTCCCTTCACAAATTTGTTCTGCACCATTGTGATAAAAGTTGTGTCCTCTGAGCACCTCATGTGCGGGTCTATGGGTCTAACCTAACAAATCCACTCTAACATGCCAATTTCCCTAAGCCTTTGGAAACCTTCTTCTATAGTATACCAAGGCAGGTCTGCTACTTCAGTTTGATTTGGTGTAGGACACTGTGTAATCCATGCTTCAGTGAGTCAAGCAAATATGCTAGTAGATCCTTTCCTAACCTCTTGAGCTGAAACACTGAATGAAGAATCTGTGCTTAGTTGGCTCATATCAATAAACTCAGAATGATCCAACTTTATGTTCCTTGCACCATTACCCCACACACTTAATAGCCATTCCCACACATATTCACCAGGTTTCTGTTTGTACATATTAGAAAACTCAAGCAGTTCTTTTGAAGTGTAGCATACCTCCTCCTGGGTCACACTGTGTACTTCACCTTTTGGAGCTTGTTGGAACTTAAGTCTAGTATAGGTCTAGGATAAAAAAATGGGTTGTGGGGGTGGTTCTTGGTTACATTCAGCTATGTCTTATAAGTAATCTGCCTCAGGCAATGCCTCAGGCAATGCTCCATACACCATTCCAGGCTCTTCAGACAGAGTTGGGTTAATCTCATCAGGTCGGGGTGGAAGAGACAATGAGTTTCCTGGGGAGTAATTTTTCAGATGGGAGTAAGAGTAAAAGGGCTGGTTCTGTTGAGCAAGAGTGATCCAATGGAATTTAGGGACTCAGTGTCCCCAGCTTCCTGAATATCTGCCCATATGTCCCCATTCCAAGTTTCAGGGTCTCATTTCTTCCCAATCAATACCCTTACTTTAACTTCAGACATCATTCGAAGTTGGGAATTCAATTGGCATTGTAAGTCAGCCACTTTTACGATAAGGCTCTGGGTTTGGTTTTCTGCAATATCAGCTCCATTACTACAGCAAACAAGGCTTTCTTTCAGGGCACAAGCGGCAACTTTCAAGTCTTTTATGCGGTGCTTGAGCTGTGACTCTGAAGCTCTGAGATCTTCTCTTTCTTTCACCACTTTCTCTAGCAAAAGTAGGACAAACTAACCAGCTTCCTTATACTTCTCATTCTGACAAAATTGTAGAAAAGTATCAAACATGCAGTCATCCAGAGCCTCGCCTCTCACCAATACTTGATTTATTGGTGGTGATATTTTGTGTATTTCTATTGCCATCTCACACCAAAGATTAGCAGTGCCCTCTTTACTACTGGAAGCAGAGCAGTCAACATCTTTAAGGCTGACCTGACTTGAGAACCAGTTTAGAAAACTCATCCTTACAATTTCATTTCTGTAGAACTCCTGGTACCAAAAGTCTTAGGCTGGGTTCTCTAGACAACCAAAACCAGTGAAGCATGTGTGTGTGTGTGTGTGTGTGTGTGTATATATATATATGAAACCCTGGTGGCCCAGTGGTTAAGAGCTATGGCTGCTAATCAAAAGGTCAGCAGTTCAAATCCACCAGGAGCTCTTTGGGAACCCTATGCGACAGTTCTACTCTGTCCTATAGCGTTGCTATGAGTTGGAATCAACTTGACAGCAATAGTTTTGTTTTTGGTTAAGACCTCAGCTGTGAACCAAAATGTCAGCAGCTCGAATCCACCAGCTGCTCCTTGGAAACCCTATGGGACAGTTCTACTCTACCCTTTAGGGTTGCTAAGAGTCAAAATCGACTTGATTGCAATTCTTATGCATAGTGACCTTATAGTACAGAGTAGAACTGCCCCCATAGGGTTTCAAAGGAGCAGTTGGAAGATTCAAACTACGAACCTTTTTGTTAGCAGTCAAACGTTTAACCACTGAGCCACCAGCGCTCTCTCTCTCTGTATATACATATATATAAAGAGAGAGAGATTTATCTCAAGAAAATGTTTCACAGGGTCATAGAGGTTGGAAAATTCCAAGACTGTGGATCAGGTGTCAGACTGGAGGCTTCTTGTGACTCACATAGCTGAAGGGGCTGACCAACCCAAGATTGACAGGTCAGATGGCAGGCTGTTGGCTCACAGGCTGTGGAGGATGAAAAATCCAAGTCGGTAGGTAGGCTGCTAGCTCAAGTTCCAAGAACCAGAGATTGGATGGTGATGAGTTGAATGCAGGGTCCAGAGCAAGAACCTTGCCGAAACATCCATTTATATACTGGAGGCAGGCCACACCCCCAAAGAAACTCTATTTCATCTGATTGCTGCTCATAGCAGATCTCATAATGATGTTGATTACATCATTATATAACTGCCAAATTACATCATAACTGGCAAACCACTAAGAATCATGACACAGCCAAGTTGACAAGTAACCATACCATCCCATACAATTCGTTCTGTTGACTATGTTGCTACATAATGCTCCACAATGCGTGTCCACCACATTTGACCTTTCAACTCTCTCAGTGATGGAATTCAGGTTGTCTTCAATTGCTTGCCACCAGGAACAATGCTTTAATGTATATCTTTGCACATAACCCTTCAGAGACATATGTGGGGATTTCTTTGGGATAGGCATCCAGGAGTGGAATTTTCTGCATCGGAGCAAATCCTTAAACTTAATCAAATCATATGCCACTAGATTCCTCCCCAGAACGGCTGCACCCATCTCAGAGGAAGGTCCAGATTTTGCAGGTCCTGACACTTTTACAATTTTGGAGCCTTCTTTAAGAAGGAGAACTCAAAATTACCAATTCAAATTTTTATTTTGAACGTTATTTAGAATGAGATGAGAAATCACAATAGATTACTGGAGACCTGGAAATTCAGGTCCTTTATTCTGAGATCTCTTTATCTAACTTATCTGAAATGCTTGCTAATATTTCCTGACTACAACCTGGTTTCCTCTTCCTTATCTAGAATGTTCTAGGGCTCCCAGCACTCACAGGCACCCAAGAAGGGGAGCCTGAGCTTTCATGAATTTCACAGTCAATCCCCTTTGATCTCCACTCCCGCCAGTAGAGCATGAGTATTCCTCTGTCCTCATTTTCCTGACGTTATAGAAAGCTGACATTATTTGACTTTCTAATGTTTGCCAGTCTAGTTCCAGACTGCCCCCTGGTTTTGTATGGCCCATAAGCTAAGAATGGATTTCACATTTTTAAATAGTTGGGGAAAAAAACAAAAACAAAAACCAAAAGAAGAACAATATTTAGTGACATGTGAAAATACTAAGAGATTCAAATTTCTGTGTCTATAAATAAAGTTTTATTGGAACACAGCCCAGTCCATTTGTTTAGATGTTGCCTGTGGCTGCTTTTGTGCTACAATGGCAGAGTTGAGTAGTTCTGATAGAGGCTGTGTAGCCTACAAAGCTTAAAATAGTTACTATCTGGGCCTTTATAGAAAAAGTTTGATGACTCCTGGTTTAGAGCATTAATTTTTCTAGGAGACAACAGTCTTATTTCAAGAAAGAAGATAGTCCTTCTGTTAATATGGCTTTATACCAATGAACATGAAGATGACATTTTACTCTGTTATACATGAGGTCTTCATGAGCTGCTGACTCTATGGCCGTCATAACAACAGTATGGCTTTATTTCTGCTCATTTTGAAATGATAGACTCTGTCATTTGTTTATCTGGCCTTATGTATTAGTCAGCTATTACTATGTAACATTCCAACCCAAAACTCAGTGGCTTAAAGTAGCAATCCTTTATTACCACTCACGTGTTAGCGGGTAAGCTGGAGTTTGGCTACTCTAGGCTGGTCATGGCTAGATGGCTCTGCCTGGGACTGCAGTGGCTGGAGCAGCTCTGTTTCTCACTGCAGATCTGTGAGTCACCTGGGGTGGCCTTGCTCCATGTGTCTTTCATCTTCCTTGGACCAGTGGTGTGGTGTGGGCAGAAGCACGAAAGGGCAAGTGAAAACATGCATCGCCTCTTAAGGCACAGGCTCAGAACTGGCACAGTGTCACTTATGCTCATATATTATTGGCCAGAGCAAGCCACATGGCAAAGACCAAAGTGAAGGGGCAGTGAGGTACACTTCTTCTAGGATGATGCCTTGGCAAATACGTGGATTCAGGTAGGGTTGAAGAATTGGGGTCAACAATGCAATCGCCTTATGAAAGATACGTTAGTAGTAGTAAGTGACTTTTCATTTGCCATCTAGGAGGGATGCTGCTTGTTCCCTTTAAAAGTGGCTTGTTAAAAGTAAGGGCTGTGGCTTTCCTGCTAACCTCACCCCATGAATCCTGACATTCTAGTTTCCAGGGGTGATGGCCAGGCATTTCCCTCTGCTTCTACAATGAACTGCCACCATGTGGGATATCTTAAGAGTGATTTTGTTCTTTATTCCTGGAAAGAACGCAAGGAATATATAATAAGCAGTACTCTTTTTCCATCTTATTTGCCCTTTTTTCCCCCTCATTAATCAGAAATGAATTAATAGTAGAAACATTTTTCTTCCATTGGCTCCCCAGCTGTGTTATAAAACTCTTCAAAGGCAAGACTGTGTATTCTCTTTGTTAACCTCCCTTCCCCTTCCTCCAGCTTCCTTTGTAAGTGCAGGAGAGGGTGGGGTAACTGCCAGCTATTCGATGTGGGGGTTGATTACTTGCCTGTCTGTCTGACCTCAAATGACTGTTCCCTTTCTGGTTCACTGATTGTGGCTCTGCCATGTTCTTTGGGGCAATAAATACTAGAGTCTGGCCTGCCCAGAATGGAGGTCTCTGCCTGTGCCTCCAGCCTAGAAGCCTTCTATCCCTGAAGACCTATCATTTATGAAGCTCCTTCTCCTGGTTTTGACTGTTTCCCTAGTCCTGGCCCAGGTCACCTCAGGTAACCAGGATCTCTCCCAAGGGGTATGGGTCAGGGAACCTGATGCATGTTCAGGGAACTCTGGGGGCTCTGACAGCTTGGGCCAGGAGAATGGCCTCGCAGATTTCACTGAGGCCTTTGGTTGGTTTCTCTAGCCAAAGGGAAGTTTGGGTTCTCTGATACCATCTGACCTCTCCAGTGCCCACTATTTGACTCTGACCTTATCTCTCTGGTCAATTCTGGAGAAGGTGATCATGATGCCCTAGAAAAAGGGTTGGGGGAAAGAAACTTTGGCATGGGGTATAGAGGAAACAGGGGCTTTTCCAAAAGCATTCCTTGGGGGGATTTTTTTTTTCTTTTTTTATTGTACTTTAGATGAAGGTTTACAGAGCAAACTCGCTTCTCATTAAACAATTAGTACGCATATTATTTTGTGACATTGCTTACCAACCCCATGACATGTCAACACTCTCCCTTCTTGACCTTGGGTTCCCAATCACCAGCTTTCCTGTCCCCTCCTGCCTTCTAGTCCTTGTCCCTGGGCTGGTGTGTCTCTTTAGTCTCGTTTTATGGGCCTGTGTAGTCTTTGACTGAAGGGTGAACCTCAGGAGTGACTTCATTACTGAGCTAAAAGTGTATCCGTGGGCCATATTCTTGGGGTTTCTCCAGTCTGTCAACCCAGTAAGTCTAGCCTCTTTTTGTGAGTTATACCTTTGTTCTAAATTTTTCTCCAGCTCTGTCTGGGGTGCTGTATCGTGATCCCTGTCAGAACAGTCAGTGGTGGTAGCTGGGCACCATCTAGTTGTGCTGGTGGAGGTTGTGATAGTTGTGGTCCATTAGTCCTTTGGACTAATTTTCCCTTGTGTCTTTGGTTTTCTTCTTTCTCCCTTCCCCGACGGGGTGAGATAAGTGGAGTATCGCCTTAGATAGCTGCTCACAAGCTTTTAAGACCCAGACGCTACTCACCAAAGTAGAAAGTAGAACATTTTCTTTATAAAATGTGTTATACTAATTGAGCTAGATGCTCCCCGAGACCATGGTCCCCACAGCCCTCATCCCAGTAATTCAGTCCCTCAGGGAGTCTGGATGTGTCTATGGAGCTTCCATGACCTTGCCTGGGACAAGTTATGCTGGCTTCCCCAGTATTGTGCACTGTCTTACCCTTCACCAAAGTTACCACTTATCTACTGTCCATTTAGTGTTTTCCCAACCCCACCCCTCCCCTTGGAGGGGGTGTTAATTTTGGTTTATTGTTGTCTCCATGAAAATAGCTCCTAAAGTTCTGATTATTTCAGGATTCTGATTCCGTGCTCACACGCAACCTTGAATTAAGAATTGGGCTACCTTGGGTTGTAGCTTCCTGAGAGCAGCTGTTCCTAATTCCTTGGCTGGTTAAGACCAGTGAAGGATGCCTGGATGTTGTAGAAAAGGGAGTGTGACATCCTTGGGAGTTTCATAGAGGCCCTAGAAGACTTGCAGATGTCCAGATGGGTAGATTTCAGCTTCCTATCCCCTGTCATTGATATTGTCTGAGAAGACACCAAGGGGCAAGGGGAAAAGGTGTCTAATTGATACTGGGCACATAACTTATAGTATAAAAAAAAAATAGAGGAGATAAAACCCTGGGGGATCCTGTCTTACCTGCCTCAAGGGATCTGGCCAGATAGGGGAAGAAGACTCCCAGTAAGTCCCAGGTCATTGAGTGGGGAGGACTTTGGGGGTCGTGACTGGAGGGTCAAGGTGGAAGAGAAAGGATAGTGGTCCATAATCCACCCTAATCCTGGAAGATACCTTGTGAGGACTTCTTCCCCCACAGATCTCTTTATCTCCTCTACCACTCTATTTTTGAATGGGCTTTGGCCTATCACTTCTGCAGCCCACTGCTTTATTTCAAGACTGACTCTTCTCCCTCCTTCCCTTTTGCTTGCAGTCATGAAGTGTTGGCGTAAGCAGGGCAGGTGCAGAACAACGTGTAAAAATGGTGAAGTATTCCACATATTATGCAACGTTGAGACTAAGTGCTGTGTGGAGCAAAAGTATGTGCCTTTCAGACTTGAAGCCTCAAACACAACTTGAAGCCCGGGGTGAACTTCTGCAGACTTGATGACTGTCTTCCAACCCTGAGTCCCAACACCATTTGATGCCACAGTTCTATTAAATAATTCTCGGCTGTGCCCTATTTCTCTTATGCAGTTTCATCTAGTTAGGCTTGTTGTGCTGTTGAGTCAATTTTCAACTCGTAGTGACCCTGTGTGACACAGTAGAACTGCCCATAAAGTTTTCTTGGCTGTAATCTTTATGGAAGTAGCTGGAGCCACTGGGTGGGTTCAAACAGCCAAACTTTCAGTTAGCAGGCGAGTGCTTAGCCATTGAGCCACAAGTGCTCATTACAGAGAAGTGAATAAGGAAGGAAGGAAGGCGTGTGTGTGTGTGTGTTTGCATGTGTGTTAGTCAGGGAGAACAGGATATACCAGTTAGATCCTCCTTCTCTTCCCAATCTTTAGGGCCTGTTTCTAAGCTCTTTTTTCTCTGTATTCTTTCCCACTAGATGCTTTAAACACCATCTATACGTGGATCATCCCCAAATTAATATCTCCATCCCCAAGCTTCCTCTAACCTCTAGGCTGGTGTATCTGCCGTGTTAAATGCTATTTCCTTTTGGATGCCTAATGTACCCAGAATGGAACCTCACTTCACCAAGCCTTGTTACTGCTCCATTCGTTCCCTTCTCAGTAAATGATAGTGCCATGTATCTAGTTGCTCCCAACCTAGAAGCCATCCTTGATTTCTCACTTGGCCTCACTCCTTCATTCAATCTATCAGTAAGTCATACGGCTCCACCTTCACAGTATGTCTCAAAACCATCCACTTCTTTCCATCTAGTTCGAGCCACAGTCATATCTCATCTGAAATTCTACAGTAGTTTCCTAATAGCTTTCTCATTTAATTCTCTAATTATATCTTTATACCGCAGTCAAAAAGTCAATTATATCCCGTCACTGCTTGGTGACAATGGCTTCCTGTTTCACTAAGAATAAAACCCAGGCTCCTTGCTATGTCCTGTGAGTTCCTGCCCTTCCTGGCCTCACTTACCCCTCGGGTGCCCTTCTTCCTCCTTACACTCAGTCACTCTGACCTCTGTTGCTTGATCTTTCCTGCCTTAGGGGCTTGCCACATGCCATTCCTTCTGCCTAAGAAGGCTTTTCCCCTGATCTTTGTATGGTTGTTTTTGTCCCATCCTCCAGGCCTTAATTTAAATGTCACCTTTGATTATCATACTTAAAAAGGCCCTTCATATCACTTTGCTAATCTCTTTCTTGGAGTCCCTTAGTGGCACAAATGGTTAAGTGCTCGACTACTAGCCAGAAGATTAGTGGTTCAAACCCACCCAGAGGCACCTCAGAAGACAGGCTTGGCGATCTGCTCCTGAAAGGTCATATTCTTTAAAATCCTATGGAGCAGTTCTACTCTGCGCACACGGGGTTACTGTGAGTTGGAATTGACTATATGGCAACTAACAACAACAACTTCTTTCTTAGCATTTTTCAAAAATCAGTGATTATTTTCTTCACTTATTTGTTACTTACCCTTCTGCCCAGGAGAATTTGGATTTCAAGACAGCAGGGTCTTGTCTGTCATGCTCACTGTTCCATCCTTGGTGCCTGGCACACAGTAGGAAGTCAATAAATATTTGCTACATATATGGATATTTAAACTCTAAGAGCATCACCTTCCCACTCAAACAGGACTCGCTTGCAAAGTTCTCATGCTTCACTATGTCTGAGACTCAAGACTGAATGGCCTCCTCTTCACATTCCGTCTCGAGAAAGCCATCAAGCCCACTTGATTTTTCCTTGCCAATGTCTTTGTACAGACACTACTTTTCCTCGCTGTTTCCAGGGCTACTCTCTCAGCTCAATTCCTCATTAACAACCTCCTTACCGTTTTCTCATACTCCAGGCCTTCTATCGTGAGTTTTGCTGCTGATCCTTTAGTCTCCCTACCAGGTCAGATTGTCCCACATTCTGACACCCAATCTTATAAGGGTTGCTACATTATTGAATGTGTCAACATCCCCTCAACATATATGATGATGAAATACCTTAATTTATTTTGTGTGTCATGGCTAGGATTCCTCAGAGACCAACCTAAACAGAAAAGGTAATTCTTGGAAAGATAACATGCAGCTCATAGAATTGACTGAAAGACTAGACAATTGGGTTTGAAAGAACCAAGAGAGACTGGGAAGCAGAAATAACCTGCCAGAATCCCACCACCAGCATTGTCTCCCTGGTGCTTGATACCATCATAGAACTTGAACTCTTGGCATTGCAGCTGTCACCATGTGAGTACTTTCTCCACCATCCCTGTGTTGGATTTTTTCCTTTAAGATTCGAAGTCCTTTGTTGGAGCACCCAATTGACTGAGCCTGGATCATTCAGCTGCCTGCTAACTTCCAAGATGGTACTAGAGGATATTCACATTAGTGCTTTCTGTAGTGGGAAATGGGCTCTCCTTTCTATCAAGACTCAAAGAATGGAGCACCCTAGGGCATGCCATATAAAAAAGCACTCGTTCTCAGGGTCATGCTAGTGCCTTCTTGAATGTTTTGATCTAGGCACCTCCCTGGCTTCACCCTAGCCCTGGCCCTGCCAACTGATCCTGCACTTCTTCTTTGTAGCACCCACCACACCTCTATTATGTTTGCTCAAAGTCTGCATTTCATGATAAACTGTAATCTCCATGAAGACAGAGGCCGTGGTCGATTTATTTTCTGTATCCCACAGAATCAGGCAAAATTGGATATCCAACCAGTTTACTGATTTAATGAGAATTTTTCACTATGAGTTGGAATCGACTTGACTGCAGTGCGCTTTGGTTTTTTAGAATATATTTTTTGCTTAAAATAGACCACAGAAATGTCTCACAAGAAAACTTCTTTCAGGACCAGGTTCATGCTGGGATACTATAAAACCCATTGCTCCTGAGTTGATTCCAATTCATGACGGCCCCATGTGGTAACAGAGTAGAACTTCTCCAAAGGTGTTTAGCTGTGAGCTTTGTGGAAGCAAATTGCCAGGCCTTTCATCTGTGGATCAGCTGGTTGGTTTCAAACCGCCAACGTTTAGGTTACTAGCTGAGCACAACCGTTTGCAGCACCCAGGGGTCTGTGGAACAGTATAAATGTTCGATAATCAACAACCTCAGAATGCTACTAAAATGCATATTGAGATTATAAGGCAAGGCACTTAACAGGAATGAGTGACGGTCACATCATCCACTGCTGTGATGGTCATTGGTCTGTGCTCCCAATATTAATGAGCAGATCGAAAAGTATACTTTTGTGAGTCAGGCGGTGTCTTTGTTCGCTGTCTAGAGTTAGTGAGGATGGCGTGCCTTGCCTTAAAACCAAGATTGTTGTGTATTAATGAGATTTGCGACATAAATGTATTTACTGTTTTTTAAATGGATATTGTAGCAGAATGATGTATACAGGATTTAATGTAGCAATTACCAGATTATTTTTTTTGTTTCCATTCTGCTTGAGTAGGCATCAGCAAAAAAAGTGAAAAGATCATTTTTTCTGCCTGTTATTGGAAGAGAAGCCAGAGCTTTGTGCTCTGAACCCTGGCCTCCCTTTTCCCCTGGGGAGTTAAAAACCTTGTGTGTGTGTGTGTTTCAGGAGCTACCCTGAAGAAAACACTTCCCTCTCCCTTGTTCTTTGTTAGGGAGGCCTAGGCACAAGGAGGGCAGTTAGATTGGATTGTCTTAAGAGAAGTGGAGTGAGGATTTTTTGCTTCAAGGGTAAGAGAGAGGCGTGTCCTGGCATCGGGGAGGTGTTGAATCCTCTCCAGAACTACGGGAGGAGCTGGGGATTTGATTCCAGTGGTGTTTGATAAAGCACCCCAAGGTGGCAGGTAGTTGGATGGAGTTGCCTGCATGGAAGGCAACCACTACGGAGGCACCGCCATGGCCCTGGTCCTGGGATAAGCAGCACAGGCCTCCACGGCTGGGCCTGTAGTTGGTGGAGCCAGCCATGGTGAGGATCATTTTTTCGGCTTCCCAGAGCTGCCCAGTGAGCAGCAGCAAGAGTTCCTCAGCAACACCTGAGTGTGAAGAGCAAGGGAAATGAAGCTAATCGGCACGGAATAAGGACCAGGTCCATCCTGGGTTCCCAAACCGTGGCTTTCTACTAGGATCAGTGGAGGAAGGCAGGAAATGCCAATAATAATTGACATGGAACATCTCACTGCCTTGGACAAGTGCTATCTTGGAACTGGATTTCAAAAAATAAATACACTTCTCCTGAGGCTTGAGTGTGGCGGAGCATTCGTAGCTGGTAAAACCAGTCGTCAGAGAGTCGAGTCCAACTCATGGTGACCCCATGTGTGTGTAGAGGAGAGCTGCTCTACAGGGTTTTCAAGGCTGGGATCTTTTGGAAGTAGATTGCCAGGCCTTTCTCCTGTGACACCTCTGAGTGAGTTCAAACATCCAACCAGTTGGTTGGTAGTTAAACGCTTAACCACTCGCACCACCCAGGGACTCATAACTGGTGTGTGATTATTAATATTTTAAAGAGTTTTAGAAGAAAATGATCACTAGCATCCATTTTTTTTTATGAAACACTACTTGAAAGAGGACACTGTTGGGGATATGCTAGTGCAGAGAATTTCTCTAGAATTCAGCTCCTTTATAACAGCCCCCCAAGCTTTTACACAGCCTTGGCCCTTATATTATCTGTTTCTGAACCTCAGGCCCTCACCTGGACACTTTCCTACCTCTGGGAAAGTGAGAAGATGACATGGATGAATGGAAGTGAAAGATATCTATAAAAGGCCATAATTTTATGGCTCTCATTTCTTTTACCTTCTGGTCATATTATTAACCTCATAGGTCAGTGGAAAAATAAACCGACTAGCTGCTGTGGAGTCCATTCCGACTCAGAGCGACCTCATGTGTGTCACAATAGAACCGCGCTCCGTAGGGTTTTTAATGGCTGGTGTTTTGGAAGTAGATCTACAGGCCTTGCTTCTGAGGTGCCTCTGGGGGGACTCAAACCTCCAATCTTTTGGTTAGCAGCCGAGCCGAGTATGTTACTATTTGCACAACCCAGGGGCTCTAGGAGGAACAAAGAAATGAGATAAGGTAAAAGTTCCAGGCCTATGTGGACCCTATCCAGGGAACCTGATAACTGGTTGTTCCCTCCCACACTCCACTGTGGAATTCAGGCTGCAGAGAGTGGGCGGCCCTTTAAGAACCCGAAAATGCAACTGTACAGATTTGAGGGAGTGGGTAGTGTCCAGTCTTAGAGAACTGCCCAGGCCAGGCTGTACCCATGTGGGAGGAATTGTAAAGGCTGGATTAAGGTCCGTTTTGGTCTTGGTGGGTCCCAGGAGTTACCATGTAGCAACTGAGGTCAAGTCAGCTCTCTGGACAACCTTGCCTCATGTCGTATCTCCTGACTTCTTCCCCCCGGCCTGCTGGCCAAGGTGGCAGCCCTGCTCCCCACTCCCCCTTCAGCTGTTTCTCTTAGCCTTGGCCCAGATCTCCCAGCGTAACAGAGGAATCACTGTGCAACTGTCATGTTCCAGAGTCATAGAAGGTAGGGGCTTGAGGGGAACAAAGAACCGAGTGGGCAGATCTCTAGGCCATGACATTTGATGACTTGAGAACAGATATACATGCATGTGTGTATTTAAAACACACACACATGCACCAATGCCGTGCCTACATACAAACTACATACGAGTATAAATATACTACACAGATATATTCAAGTATTCACATTTGTAAATACATGCAAGATGACAATAATAACAATAATTAAAAACCAATGATAATAATAGCCAAAACCCATTGCCTTCGAGTTGATTCCGACTCATAGTGACCCTATGGGACAGAGTAGACTGCCCCACAGAGTTTCCACAGGAGCGCCTGGTGGATTCGAACTGCTGACCTTTTTGGTTAGCAGCCGTAGAGTTTAACCACTATACCACCAGGGTTTCCAGACGAGGTGGCAGAGTGGTTAAGGTGATGGACTGCTAATCCATTGTGCTCTGCATGCGTGGGTTTGAATCCTATCCTTGTTGTTCCTTCCTTTCCCTACCTTATCGTGGGGGTGAGAATGATAATAATAGTTAATAATTATTTAGCATTTACCATGTGTCAGGCACTTTATTAGGTAATTTGCATAAGTTATCCCATTTAATTGAATTAAATGGGATTTGTATTTCATCATAGGAGGCTCAGAAAATTTAACTTACTGAAGGTCAACAGCTAGCAATTGTCAGCCAAGACTCAAATCCAAATGTGTGTAAAAGCAAAACTCATTCCCTGAGCCTAGTCTGTAAAAGGTGTTTAATGAATCCTCCTTTGTCTCCTTTCTTTTTTTTTTTTTTTTTTTAATAACTTTTATTAAGCTTCAAGTGAACGTTTACAAATCCAATCAGTCTGTCACATATAAGTTTACATACATCTCACTCCCTACTCCCACTTACTCTCCCCGTCTAGAGTCAGCCCTTTCAGTCTCTCCTTTCTTGACAATTTTGCCGGCTTCCCTCTCTCTCTATCCTCCCATCCCCCCTCCAGACAAGAGTTGCCAACACAATCTCATGTGTACACCTGATATAATTAGCTCACTCTTCATCAGCGTCTCTCTCCCACCCGCTGACCAGTCCCTTTCATGTCTGATGAGTTGTCTTCAGGGATGGTTCCTGTCCTGTGTCAACAGAAGGTCTGGAGAGCATGACCGCCGGGATTCCTCCAGTCTCAGTCAGACCATTAAGTTTGGTCTTCTTATGAGAATTTGGGGTCTGCATCCCACTGCTCTCCTGCTCCCTCAGGGGTCCTCTGCTGAGCTCCCTGTCAGGGCAGTCATCGATTGTGGCCGGGCACCAACTAGTTCTTCTGGTCTCAGGATGATGTAGGTCTCTGGTTCATGTGGCCCTTTCTGTCTCTTGGGCTCTTAGTTGTCATGTGGGCTTGGTGTTCTTCATTTTCCTTTGCTCCAGGTGGGTTGAGACCAATTGCTGCATCTTAGATGGCTGCTTGTTAGCATTTAAGACCCCAGACGCCACATTTCAAAGTGGGATGCAGAATGATTTCATAATAGAATTATTTTGCCAATTGACTTAGAAGTCCCCGCAAACCATGTTCCCCAGACCCCCGCGCTTGCTCCGCTGAGCTTTGAAGCATTCATTTTATCCCGGAAACTTCTTTGCTTTTGGTCCAGTCCAATTGAGCTGACCTTCCATGTATTGAGTGTTGTCTTTCCCTTCACCTAAAGCAGTTCTTATCTACTGATTAATCAATAAAAAAACCCTCTCCCACCCTCCCTCCCTCCCCCCCTCGTAACCACAAAAGTATGTGTTCTTCTCAGGTTTACTATTTCTCAAGATCTTATAATAGTGGTCTTATACAGTATTTGTCCTTTTGCCTCTGACTCATTTCGCTCAGCATAATGCCTTCCAGGTTCCTCCATGTTATGAAATGTTTCAGAGATTCGTCACTGTTCTTTATCGATGCGTAGTATTCCATTGTGTGAATATACCACAATTTATTTACCCATTCATCCGTTGATGGACACCTTGGTTGCTTCCAACTTTTTGCTATTGTAAACAGAGCTGCAATAAACATGGGTGTGCATATATCTGTTTGTATGAAGGCTCTTGTATCTCTAGGGTATATTCCGAGGAGTGGGATTTCTGGGTTGTATGGTAGTTCTATTTCTAACTGTTTAAGATAACGCCAGATAGATTTCCAAAGTGGTTGTACCATTTTACATTCCCACCAGCAGTGTATGAGAGTTCCAATCTCTCCGCAGCCTCTCCAACATTTATTATTTTGTGTTTTTTGGATTAATGCCAGCCTTGCTGGTGTGAGATGGAATCTCATCGTAGTTTTAATTTGCATTTCTCTAATGGCTAATGATCGAGAGCATTTTCTCATGTATCTGTTGGCTGCCTGAATATCTTCTTTAGAGAAATGTGTGTTCATATCCTTTGCCCACTTCTTGATTGGGTTGTTTGTCTTTTTGTGGTTGAGTTTTGACAGAATCATGTAGATTTTAGAGATCAGGCGCTGGTCGGAGATGTCATAGCTGAAAATTCTTTCCCAATCTGTAGGTGGTCTTTTTACTCTTTTGGTGAAGTCTTTAGATGAGCATAGGTGTTTGATTTTTAGGAGCTCCCAGTTATCGGGTTTTTCTTCATCATTTTTGGTAATGTTTTGTATTCTGTTTATACCTTGTATTAGGGCTCCTAGGGTTGTCCCAATTTTTTCTTCCATGATCTTTATCGTTTTAGTCTTTATGTTTAGGTCTTTGATCCACTTGGAGTTAGTTTTTGTGCATGGTGTGAGGTATGGGTCCTGTTTCATTTTTTTGCAAATGGATATCCAGTTATGCCAGCACCATTTGTTAAAAAGGCTGTCTTTTCCCCAG
This sequence comes from Elephas maximus indicus, assembly GCF_024166365.1. Classification (NCBI taxonomy): domain Eukaryota; kingdom Metazoa; phylum Chordata; class Mammalia; order Proboscidea; family Elephantidae; genus Elephas; species Elephas maximus. The sequence continues at coordinate 37,987,902 of NC_064843.1, forward strand.
TTAATTGACACTGGTCCTTTGTCAAATATCAGCTGCTCATACGTGGATGGATCTATGTCTGGGTTCTCAATTCTGTTCCATTGGTCTATGTGTCTGTTGTTGTACCAATACCAGGCTGTTTTGACTACTGTGGCTGTATAATAGGTTCTGAAGTCAGGTAAGGTGAGGCCTCCCACTTTCTTCTTCTTTTTCAGTAGTGCTTTGCTTATCCGGGGCTTTTTTCCCTTCCATATGAAATTGGTGATTTGTTTCTCTATCCCCTTAAAATATGACATTGGAATTTGGATCGGAAGTGCGTTAAATGTATAGATGGCTTTTGGTAGAATAGACATTTTTACTATGTTAAGTCTTCCTATCCATGAGCAAGGTATGTTTTTCCACTTAAGTATGTCCTTTTGAATTTCTTGTAGTAGAGCTTTGTAGTTTTCTTTGTATAGGTCTTTTACATCCTTGGTAAGATTTATTCCTAAGTATCTTATCTTCTTGGGGGCTACCGTGAATGGTATTGATTTGGTTATTTCCTCTTCGGTGTTCTTTTTGTTGATGTAGAGGAATCCAAGTGATTTTTGTATGTTTATTTTATAACCTGAGACTCTGCCAAACTCTTCTATTAGTTTCAGTAGTTTTCTGGAGGATTCCTTAGGGTTTTCTGTGTATATAATCATGTCATCTGCAAATAGTGATAACTTTACTTCTTCCTTGCCAATCCGGATACCTTTTATTTCTTTGTCTAGCCTGATTGCCCTGGCTAAGACTTCCAACACGATGTTGAATAAGAGCGGTGATAAAGGGCATCCTTGTCTGGTTCCCGTTCTCAAGGGAAATGCTTTCAGGTTCTCTCCATTTAGAGTGATATTGGCTGTTGGCTTTGCATAGATGCCCTTTATTATGTTGAGGAATTTTCCTTCAATTCCTATTTTGGTAAGAGTTTTTATCATAAATGGGTGTTGGACTTTGTCAAATGCCTTTTCTGCATCAATTGATAAGATCATGTGGTTTTTGTCTTTTGTTTTATTTATGTGATGGATTACATTAATGGTTTTTCTGATATTAAACCAGCCTTGCATACCTGGTATAAATCCCACTTGATCAGGGTGAATTATTTTTTTGATGTGTTGTTGGATTCTATTGGCTAGAATTTTGTTGAGGATTTTTGCATCAATGTTCATGAGGGATATAGGTCTATAATTTTCTTTTTTTGTAATGTCTTTACCTGGTTTTGGTATCAGGGAGATGGTGGCTTCATAGAATGAGTTGGGTAGTATTCCGTCATTTTCTATGCTTTGGAATACCTTTAGTAGTAGTGGTGTTAACTCTTCTGTGAAAATTTGGTAGAACTCTGCAGTGAAGCCGTCCGGGCCAGGACTTTTTTTTGTTGGGAGTTTTTTGATTACCGTTTCAATCTCTTTTTTTGTTATGGGTCTATTTAGTTGTTCTGCTTCTGAATGTGTTAGTTTAGGTAGGTAGTGTTTTTCAAGGAATTCATCCATTTCTTCTAGGTTTTCAAATTTGTTAGAGTACAATTTTTCATAATAATCTGAAATGATTCTTTTAATTTCATTTGGTTCTGTTGTGATGTGGTCCTTCTCATTTCTTATTCGGGTTATTTGTTTCCTTTCCTGTATTTCTTTAGTCAGTCTAGCCAATGGTTTATCAATTTTGTTAATTTTTTCAAAGAACCAGCTTTTGGCTTTGTTAATTCTTTCAATTGTTTTTCTGTTCTCTAATTCATTTAGTTCAGCTCTAATTTTTATTATTTGTTTTCTTCTGGTGCCTGATGGATTCTTTTGTTGCTCACTTTCTATTTGTTCAAGTTGTAGGGACAGTTCTCTGATTTTGGCTCTTTCTTCTTTTTGTATGTGTGCATTTATTGATATAAATTGACCTCTGAGCACTGCTTTTGCTGTGTCCCAGAGGTTTTGATAGGAAGTATTTTCATTCTCGTTGCTGTCTATGAATTTCCTTATTCCCTCCTTAATGTCTTCTATAACCCAGTCTTTTTTCAGGAGGGTATTGTTCATTTTCCAAGTATTTGATTTCTTTTCCCTCGTTCTTCTGTTATTGATCTCTAGTTTTATTGCCTTGTGGTCTGAGAAGATGCTTTGTAATATTTCGATGTTTTGGACTCTGCAAAGGTTTGTTTTATGACCTAATATGTGGTCTATTCTAGAGAATGTTCCATGTGCGCTAGAAAAAAAAGTATATTTTGCAGCAGTTGGGTGGAGAGTTCTGTATAAGTCAATGAGGTCAAGTTGGTTGATTGTTGTAATTAGATCTTCCGTGTCTCTGTTGAGCTTCTTACTGGATGTCCTGTCCTTCTCCGAAAGGGGTGTGTTGAAGTCTCCTACTATAATTGTGGAGGTATCTATCTCGCTTTTCAGTTCTGTTAAAATTTGATTTATATATCTTGCAGCCCTGTCATTGGGTGCGTAAATATTTAATATGGTTATGTCTTCCTGATCAATTGTCCCTTTTATCATTATATAGTGTCCTTCTTTATCCTTTGTGGTGGATTTAAGTCTAAAGTCTATTTTGTCAGAAATTAATATTGCTACTCCTCTTCTTTTTTGCTTATTGTTTGCTTGATATACTTTTTTCCATCCTTTGAGTTTTAGTTTGTTTGTGTCTCTAAGTCTAAGGTGTGTCTCTTGTAGGCAGCATATAGATGGATCGTGTTTCTTTATCCAGTCTGTGACTCTCTGTCTCTTTATTGGTGCATTTAGTCCATTTACATTCAGGGTAATTATAGATAAATAAGTTTTTAGTGCTGTCATTTTGATGCCTTTTTATGTGTGTTGTTGACAATTTCATTTTTCCACATACTTTTTTGTGCTGAGGCGTTTTTCTTAGTAAATTGTGAGATCCTCACTTTCATAGTGTTTGACTTTATGTTAGTTGAGTCGTTACGTTTTTCTTGGTTTTTGTCTTGAGTTATAGAGTTGTTATACCTTTTTGTGGTTACCTCATTATATACCCCTATTTTTCTAAGTAAAAACCTAACTTGTATTGTTCTATATCGCCTTGTATCACTCTCCATATGGCAGTTCAATGCCTCCTGTATTTAGTCCCTCTTTTTGATTATTGTGATCTTTTACCTATTGACTTCCATGATTCCCTGTTATGTGTATTTTTTTTTAATTAATCTTAATTTGTTTGTTTTTGTGATTTCCCTATTTGAGTTGATATCAGGACGTTCTGTTTTGTGACCTTGTGTTGTGCTGATATCTGATATTATTGGTTCTCTGACCAAACAATATCCTTTAGTATTTCTTGTAGCTTTGGTTTGGTTTTTGCAAATTCTCTAAACTTGTGTTTGTCTGTAAATATCTTAATTTCGCCTTCATATTTCAGAGAGAGTTTTGCTGGATATATGATCCTTGGTTGGCAGTTCTTCTCCTTCAGTGTTCTGTATATGTCGTCCCATTCCCTTCTTGCCTGCATGGTTTCTGCTGAGTAGTCAGAACATATTCTTATTGATTCTCCCTTGAAGGAAACCTTTCTTTTCTCCCTGGCTGCTTTTAAAATTTTCTGTTTATCTTTGGTTTTGGTGAGTTTGATGATAATATGTCTTGGTGTTTTTCTTTTTGGATCAATCTTAAATGGGGTTCGATGAGCATCTTGGATAGATATCCTTTCGTCTTTCATGATGTCAGGGAAGTTTTCTGTCAGAAGTTCTTCAACTATTTTCTCTGTGTTTTCTGTCCCCCCTCCCTGTTCTGGGACTCCAATCACCCGCAGGTTATCCTTCTTGATAGAGTCCCACATAATTCTTAGGGTTTCTTCATTTTTTTTTAATTCTTTTATCTGATTTTTTTTCAGCTATGTTGGTGTTGATTCCCTGGTCCTCCAGATGTCCCAGTCTGCATTCTAATTGCTCGAGTCTGCTCCTCTGACTTCCTAGTGTGTTGTCTAATTCTGTTATTTTATTGTTAATCTTTTGGATTTCTACATGTTGTCTCTCTATGGATTCTTGCAACTTATTAATTTTTCCAGTATGTTCTTGAATAATCTTTTTGAGTTCTTCAACAGTTTTATCAGTGTGTTCCTTGGCTTTTTCTGCAGATATCCTAATTTCATTTGTGATATCATTAAGCATTCTGTAAATTAGTTTTTTATATTCTGTATCTGATAATTCCAAAATTGTATCTTCATTTGGGAAAGATTTTGATTCTTTTGTTTGGGGAGTTGGAGAAGCTGTCACGGTCTGCTTCTTTAAGTGGTTTGATATGGATTGTTGTCTCCGAGCCATCACTGGGAAACTAGTTTTTCCAGAAAATCCGCTAAAAAAAAACTGCAGTCAGATCCCTATCAGAGTTCTCCCTCTGGCTCAGGCTATTCAGATGTTAATGAAGCCGCCTGGGGAGGGTGGGGGAGGGAACAGAGAGATAGGAGAGTAGCACCTCAGAATATAGCCAGAGTTGCTTGTCTTGCTTGGAAAGACTATTATATCTGAGATTCCCGCGGGCGCGTCGCCTATGTGTGCTGTCTGTGTGGAGATTGCCCCCGGGGGGTCTGGCCCGCTGGAGTCACGGTCAGATCCTCCGCTTCCAGCCCCACGCCCAGCGTCAAGGCTCCCCTACTGGGACGGTGCACTCTCGACTCCAAAATCAGTCGCTGCCTCCCGGGGACTTCTCGTCCCTCCAGCCGCGTGGCCGTGCCGCCCCCGTGAACCAGGTGGGCCCCCTCCCGGGGTTAGTTCAGATGGGTGGAGTAGCTCCCCGTGCTTGTGCCGCGACCGAGTGTCCCGGCTGGAACGCTGTTCTCCCCGCTCCAATACCAGTCGCTGCCTCCCGGGAACTTCTCCTACCGGCTGCGTCCCACGCCGCCCGCGCGACCCGGATGGTCACCTTCCCGGGGTTAGTTCAGGGGGTGGAGCAACTCTCCGTGTTTATGGCGTACCTGCGTGCAGTCCAAATCCCTGTGGGACGGTTCCCCGGCTCGGGTGCTGCTCTTTCTGCTCCAAGATCAGTCACTGCCTCCCGGGGACTTCTCCTAACGGCTGCGTCCCACGCCGCCCGTGGAACCGGCTAGTCCCCCTCCCGGGGTTAGTTCAGGGGGGTGGAGCAGGTCTCTGTGCTTGTGCCGTACCTGACTGGTATGCTGGCTCCAGGCTCTGGAAACAATCGCTGCTTCCCCGTATTAGTTCGTTCTCCGTCTCTAAATCTGTGTTTGTTGTTCAGGGTTCGTAGATTGTTATGTATGTGATCGATTCACTTGTTTTTCCGTGTCTTTGTTGTAAGAGGGATCCGAGGTAGCGTCTGCCTAGTCCGCCATCTTGGCTCCGCCTCCCCTTTGTCTCCTTTCATAATCTCTTGTTTAAGTTCTGTCCAAGGCCCAGCCCTTATCCGGCTCCTTCAGAAGCTTGGCTGTAGGAACACAATCCACGAGAACCTTGCTCTCTCCACACTCTAAAAGGACTTGGGTTGCCTCCCCATTAGATCACCTCTTATAGCTTTACTCAGTGTGTTGTTGTTGTTGTTGTTAATTGCCGTTGAGTTGATTCTGACTTAGGGTGACACCACGTGTGCAGAGTATAGCTGCTCCATAGGGTTTTCGAGGCTGTGACCTTTCGGAAGCAGATCACTGGGCCTTTATTTTGAAGTGCTTCTGGGTGGGTGTGAACTGCCAACCTTTTGACTAACAGTTGAGTACTCAATGCGTACTCAATATACACGTTATTTATTTGCTCTATAAATATTTATTAAGCACCTGCAATGTGCCACGTATGTCAGAAATTGCTAGCTCTCCCCCAGTATTTGTCTTCCTCCTCTTCTTAGTAATATAACCCCTGAATTTTAGCTGTCCATGGTTGCCCAGAATTAAAAAACAAAGTTTTCAGCCTACCTGGTAGCTAGATATAACCATCTGAATGAGCTCTGGCCAATGGAGTGTGTGGAAGCCATGTGAGCAACTTCTGAGCAGTGTTCCTAAAGGCAAAGCTGTGCCCTTCATTTCCTCCTTTACCTGCTTCTTGATGGCTGGAATGGGGACTGGATGATGGCAACTGGATCATCAAATGGAGATGCCTGCTGAGGACAGCAGAGCATCAAGCCAGAAGGAACCTTGTTTCCTAGTGATTGTGAAGTTGTTTCACTGAACCGCTTGCTTAAACTTTTACGTGAGAAAGAAATCCATGTCTGCATTTTGAAATCATTTTTGTTTGGGAGAATATCTGTTAAAATTGCTGAATTAATATTCTAATATTAGGGTTGTAGCCAAGTTCTTGGGTTCATGGATCTGACATTCCAATGGTAGAGACAATGATTAAACCCGGAAAATAATTCTTAAAAGATCAGATAAACCTATGAAGGTCATAAAACAAGTTACTATGATAGAATGACAGAGATTGGAGCACCATTATCTAGGGTGACCAGGGAAAGTCTCCCCAAGGAGGTGACATTTGAGATGAGATGGAACGATGAGAAAGAACTAGCCGTGGGATAGCTGAAGGCTGAGCTTCACAGAGAGAACAAATGGTAAGTGCGAAGGCCCTGAAGTGGGAAGTTGGGAAGTTCAAGGTTCAGGAAGACATATACATGTGTGTTCTTCTGTTTCAAAGCTGAGGATAAGTGTTTTTTAAAATATAAATATTTTTAAAAATGCTTGCCTTGAGCATTATACTCTTTTAAGAACTATGTGGGATCCAAGTGAAAACAGCAACTCGAAAGATTGGATAGGAAACTTAGGGGCAGTGAGTTTATATTAAAGGAGGAGGAGAAACAATTCAGAAAAGGAGGATGAAAATGGTTGCATGGCTCGAAGACCGTAATCAGTGTCACTGAGTTATACACATAGGAACCGTTGAATTGGTGTGTTTTGCTGTGTACATTCTCAACAACAGCAACAACAAAATAAAATATGTTTCTCGATATGTATTTGTATATTGATCAATGAATTCCTTTGTAGGTGTCTAAGGGTATTTAATTTGCCTGTCTCCAGTAGGGAAAGGAGCCCTTGTGGTACAGTGCTTAAGGGTTGGCTGCTAACCAAAAGGTTGGCTGTTAGAACCCACCAGCCACTCCATGGGAGAAAGATGTAGCAGATAACTCACGGCTGGTTCTTCCGCAAAGATTTATAGCCTTGAAAACTGTATGGGGCAGTTCTACTCTGTCCTATAGGGCCACTATCAGTCAGAGTCAACTCAACGGCAATGGGGTTTTTTTTTGTTTGTTTGTTTTGTTTCTTTCCAGGAAAGAAAGGCACTATAAGCATGGGTGCTGATCAGTTTCCCACACTCCCATCCTGTGCTTTGCTGAGACATCTGCTACACACTGTCCTTTGGCCTGGCTGACCTCATATAAGTCTCTCCCTGCTATAGTTCACTGCCCACAGCCCGGCCAATAAAAGCAAGGCTCACTCCTGCTGCCGAGAACACTATCCCCATCCCCTGCAGCACAGCCAGCTCCTTCTCCAGGGACCTGCCTGCCATGAAGCTTCTTTTTCTGTTTCTTGCCATCCTTCTGGCCATGGAACCAGTGGTGTCAGGTAACTTGGGCCTCTCTCAAGTGGCTAGGATCCTGGTCATGGGCTTCTCCCTTTCCCTCTTCCCACACTGTGGGCAGAATCTGAAGCTTTTCCTCGTTTCATGCAGCTCTGAGAGGTTTTCTCAGAATCTTCTTATATCCGCGTCTCTCCCTGATTCTTTATTGCCAAGGTGGTAGAATAACAGATGCTTTGGGCATTTGGATGAAAGGGCAGGAAAGGCATTCAGGTGGGAGCTTGGCAGAGGCCTTAGGAGTAAAGGATTGGGTGCAGGTTGGGGCCTTTGGAAGGTTAGATGGAAGGCTGGGGGTGAATTGTGATGGGAGAAAAAGACCTTGGGGTTAAAGTGGTAGAGGGACGATAGATTAGGGTGAGTTGGAGGGGAGGGGTTGGGCTTTCCTGATGGTTTCGGGTGGGCTGGACAGGGGGAAGGATTTGAGTTAAGTGGGGGTGGTGTTGGGGATTAAGCTGGGGCTTGAGTTGAGGCTGAGTGTCAGAACTCTATGGTGCAGTGTTTGGAGTTTAGTTTAGTGAGGGGCTACTGCTGGGAACTGAGGCTTGCAATTTGATTAGATTTGGGTTTAACTTGGGGCTGGAGTGGGGGATTGAGTTGAGTAAAGCTGGGAGTTATAATTAAGATCTGGGGTTTGAATTAGGTAAATATGCGGTCAAGGAAGATTTAAGATTAGGTTGTGGCTAGAGGTGGGGCTTGTTGGGCTTAAGTTAGACAGGGCTGGGCTATGGATGAGGATCTGGGTCTGTTGGAATGTGAGTGAATCCTCACTCCCTCCCCCTCCAGGTGCCCAATATTACAGGTGTTCGTTGACCTTTCCCATCATCCGCAAGCTTCATTAGGTGGGAACTACATTGGCGTCAATTGTCCCCAAAATTAGGAGTAGGGGGTTGGGGGAAAGGAAGACAGGAAGACAGACGGGTGGGATATATGTAAACCTCCCTGAAAACCTTGGGATCCCAGTTGCAACAGTTGTCTTAATTCTGTCCCCTCTCCATGTCTCTTCTTTCCTTTTCTGGAACTGGTTCCAGCCTTTCTTACTCAACCCACTGGCTTTCCTCCCTGGCCCTCCTGCTCCTCCTGTACCTTCTCTTGCCTCTCCACCCGAGGGATACTAACATCTGCTTAATGGTTGTTCCTATACTCAAAAGAGAGCTGTTGGATGGAAGGACACTGCAGATTGGTGTGCAAAAATGATGAAGACAGCATCTCACGCTGCCCAAGTCGTAAACGGTGCTGTGTCCCTAGTCGTTACTTAACAATCGAACCAGTAGTAATTGATGATGAACTGACCACCCGAACCACTACTCAGAAGCCCCAAAAAGGAAAAAACAGGAATAAAAAGAAAAATAATCGTGGATAGAAATGATTTTGCTTCAGGTTTCATAGTTCCCATATTCCATTAAAATTCGCAAATCTGTTTCCTGTGTCTGTCAATCATGAGAAAGGATACCCCAAACGGACTGCGGGTTGGGGGATGGCAGGGTGAAGTTTAAGAGGTGGCAGCAGGAAGTCACCAGGGCTGGGTCACATCAATGGGGTGATGACTACAGCCTTGAAGATAGTTTCTCCTCTCCCAGCCTAAGGGCCCCAGCAGAAGCTATTGGGTCATAGGTACACTGAGGAGGGCATGTGGGAAACCAAGAGATTTGAAGGCACAACAAACACCTGGAGTGTTGGAGAATCCTTAGGCTAGGAGAGTTGATGCATATTGGGGGTGAATGGGCTGGGGGTGGACAGGGGCTGAGTAAAGCCCAAATCCTTGGGTGTCTAGGGGAGTCAACTGAGATGCCTTTTGATGCCCCAAGGATCAGAATTTTCCAAGTATCAAAAAAGACAGAACACATACACTTACCCTTTTATATATTAATTTATTTTTTACATTCTTTCAGGGGGTCATTTATTCATTCCTTCACTTCAGCTCTGCCACTACCATAGTCAGACTCTATACAAATAAACCTCTGAGAACTTCAGCTTTCACATCTGTAAAATCGGAATAAAAAACAAATTTTTTTTTCTAATAGAATCGATCTCAGGATTATGGTAAGAATGAAACGAGAGAGTGCAGATCACACTGCCCAGAACATAGCAAGCCCCCAATAAATGTTAGTTGCTGAGACTGTTTATTGATTTATTCACACATTTACGAAATATGGGCTGTGTGCCATCGAACTGTGTTAGGCTCAGAGGGAGATGGAAGCCTGTCTCATTTGGATTGGCAATTTAGCTTGGTAGAAGACTAACCCATAGGTGACATTTAGAATCCAGATATGGAACTTAGAGGACCTGAGCGTCTTCCCCTGAGTGGCACAAGCGGTTTGTGCTCAACTACTACCGTGCATGCACCCCTAGGCAGGAGGAGGGCCAAGGGGCAGCTGTTTGCAGGGGCTGTGGGCAGAGCTTGTATATTCGCTTGGAGTGTTTACCTCCGTGCATGTGAGGCTCCTCACGGTGTGGGACAGAGCAGGGGACAGGCCTTTGAGAAGGGTGGTGGGCTGCAGGCTGGGCCAGTTCTACTGGTGCTGCAGTATTCCCACGGGGAAAACTGAGGAATTCAAGAATTATACAATCAAACCTGACCTTTCACATCATTATGAAGGAATATTTCATAATGGGTGATAGAACAGAGTTATCCCTTTTGCTAGCTTGATTTATAGCTTTAAAATATTCAAACGTGTGGCAGGGGGCTTCCACTGTATTCTTGCCCCAGGGATGTACCTCAGTTTGGATCCTACTGTGGCAGACAATCCATTTCCAAGGCCACTCCTGAGGCAGGAACTGCATAAACTGTGCCTTACAGCCTTGATGCCTCTCTTGTGAGCTTTTTGTGCCCTGAAGCCTGGATGAAACGATCCAAAATACTCCCTCCCTGGCCTCTCTGCCTTCAGATTTCCTCTGCTTTAGTCTCTACTTTCAGAGGGACTCTTCCCAGGAGATTCATTTGACCATGTTGCCCTCCTGCTTATATATCATCCATGGCTCCTTGCTTTCCAGGGTTCTGGGCATTCAAGGCCTTCACATGATGGTCCAGCTTCATCTCCCATGACTGTCCCTCACAGACCTTCACTTCAGCCATACCAGTCCTCTCACTGTACTGCCTTGCCTATGACATTGCCTTTGTTCATGTCTGCCTTGTCCCCCTCTGCCTTGTCCCCATCACCATGATGAACTTCTCATCCTTCAAAGCCCAGTTGATGTCACCACCCACGACAGCCTTCATATAAACTCTGTCCCACTATTTCTTAATAATTGCAGTAATAATGGCTTTAATGATAGTTCTCATTGACAAAGCACTTGCTTTGTGTCAGGCACTGTGCTTGGTGCTTCTAGGTGCAAAATCATCCCATTCGTATAACAATCCACTTATTATTCCTATTTTACTGATGAGGAAACTGAGGTTCAGAGAGGTGATATAATTAGCCAAGGTCACATGGCATTAAGATACAGCAGGGATTCAAACTGAGTTCTGGTTGGTGTCACAGACTATCACTCTTAAGAAATTATGGCACCTAAGAGTTTGGCTGCTAACCAAAAAGTTGGCAGTTCGAATCCACCATCCTCTCCTTGGACACCCTGTGGGACAGTTCTACTCTGTTCTATAGGCAGCTACGAGTCGGAATTGACTTGACGGCAGTGGGTTTTTGGTTTTGGTATCATGTTATAGCGTAATTATTTGAGCAATTGAACCCTCCTCCCCAACTCCTCAAACACACACGTATTAGATGGAAATCCTTAGGGATGGAGACTATGACTTATTTACATCTCTATGCCTAGTGCTTGGCATGGATTTGATATAGTGTTTATTGATTGAAAGACTAGTTGATGATGAATTCACGTGTGAAAGCATGAGTGGATTTGGTGGGGGACATGAATGGCTGTGTGGATAGGCTGATGCCAGATTCCAGGAATCGGGGGTGGGATGCCTTCTGGGATAAAGAGATCAGAGGACCAGTGTATCAGGTGTATTAAAAACAAAAAACAAAAAACCATTGCTGTTGAGTCGATTCCAACTCATAGCAACCTATAGGACAGAGTGGAACTGCCCCATAGAGTTTCCAAAGATTGCCTGGTGAATTCAAACTGCTGAGCTTTTTGGTAAGCAGCTGTAGCTCTTAACCACTACACCACCAGGGTTTCCTCAGGTGTATTAGCTCTGGTTAATGGTGGTAGAAGGAGCCCTGGTGGTGCAATGGTTAAGCATGGGGCTACTAACCGATTTGAACCCACCAGCAGCTCCAGGGGAGAAAAGACCTGGCGATACGCTGCCATAAAGATTATAGCCTAGGAAACCCTATGTGCGGTTCTACTATGTCACATGGGGTTGCAATGAATTGAAATCAGCTCAATGGCACCTAACAACAACAACAACAACAACAACAAACGGTGTCAGAAAGGATGCAGAACATCTAGTGGGCCTTCCTCATGTTGGTTCTTATTATTAACCTGTTAGTTGCTCTTAGAACACACAGATTTCACTGTGTGGAAGAGGGGCTGGGGAGAGTCTAAGGATCTCACCCTCAATGCCTGGGGCCTGGCATCAACCTCTCCACATACAGTTACGTGTGCCTCCAACAAATTCATTTATTTGGACATTAATTTATCGTCCACAAGTTATTATTTATTCATTCAGTGAGCAACATTTATTAAGACCCTTCTCTGTTCTTAACACTGCATGTACAGAGACAACGGTGGGTGTGGGGGGGGGGTGTTGACAGAATGCTGGTATAAAGAAAGACTGTAGCACTCACCACTGAGCCACAGAAAGTTTTTAGAAGACATTTTCTCCATCCTCTCCCCAGACACTGTGTTGGAATTTCTGGATGTAGAAGCTGGACATGTGTAATTTTGAAAATTCCATTAGGTTATTCCTTTGGGAGATAAGGCCTACCCCCTTCCCCAATTCCCCTGCCACACTTCCTTTATTCCTGACAGTCCTTCAACTGTGAGAATATCTGACCCAGGCAACCTTGTGCTATCTACCCATTTCACAGATAGGGAAATTGAGACCCGAGGAACAAAAGTGATCTAAGATCACACAGTGGGTTTGAGGCAATATTGGGATTAACAAGCTGGTCTTCTGTGGCTTCTGGTGAGAGGGCTGAGGGAGCATGGAAGGTAACAATAAGTAGATGTGGGTGATACAGTGTGCGGCAGTGCAGAGCAAAAAGGGGCAGACAGCCGGGGGCGGGGGGGGGGTGTGAGGAGCGGCAAAGCCCCTGACAAAAGCTTTGGGATCAGTTTGGACACCTTGAAGCCCCGATCTGGCTCTGCAATGGCCTCTCTCCAGGGGGAGTTGTAAAAGCATTTGTGATCCCAAAGCTGGGAAAACTGGGCACCTTTCCTGCACCTTTACTGGGATTGACAAGCAGGCCTGCTAATGTAGCTGAAACTCAATTCATCCTCAGCTCTGTACACCAATACCCAGGATCTCAGGTACATCTGATACTGAGGTATTCATTTTCTATTTTTGTCCACACTCCAAAGGGGGTGAAAACATTTCCTCTTTACCGCTCCTCACCCTTGCTTAGGGAAGGTATGTTCTCTGTTGAAAAAAAAAAGAAAAGAAAGGAAAAACAAGTAGGATTCTTTATTCAATGCAAGGACTTTTATCACGGTGTGTGTGTGGATGCACTTTAGGCTTTCCATTGAGTCCATTTGGACATAGGGGACCCTTATGTGACTAGTGTCAAGTTCAAGGCCTGGTGAAGTTTGGGTGATGATGACCATTTGTGGAATGAGTGAGAGGCTCTTGAATGCCAGGTTCGGAAGTTTGGGCTTGTTGCTGCAGACAATAGAAAGCCATGGCTCTAGTTGTTCTTATCCAGGGAGCTGCAAACCTCTCCCAGCCAAGGCCTATCATGTAGTACATGGGCCAGTAGAAAGATACGGGCTTGGAGTCATACTGAGTGGAGTCTGAGTCCTAGCTCTGCCTCTTAGTTTGCCAGAACACTGCTTCTTTCTGAGCCTCAGTTTCCTAATGCAAGAAAAAGAAATAAAGATATCTACTTCAAAAAGTTGTATTAAAAACTGAATGAGCTGATGTGTATCAAGTGACTCATAGTGTATGTTTAGCAAATGTCCCTTTAACCACTAACATTCATAATCTAATTGTCTTTAATAATTCTTCTACATAAGTTGAGAACCACATTAGAAGTTGTTCTAATTTTTGCTTGAACCGTCAAACATAATTTAGAAAACTTAAGAGGGGAAGGAAAGTATATTGTATTTATTATGTTTTTACTCTTTCTTTTGGTCTTTTTTTACCTCCTGATGTTCCAAGATCCCTTCTTTCATCGTTTCCTTTCTGTTTTGAGAATTTCTGTTAGCCATTCTTTTAGGGTGGGTCAGCTAGTGACAAATACTCTGAATTTTCCTTCATCTGAGAATGTCTGGATTTCCTCTACATTCCCAACGGACATTGTCACTGAATGTAGAATTCTGCGTGGATAGTTCTTTTCTTTCTGTTCCCACACATTTGGGGAGGTAGAAGGGTGTCTTATTCCACCAGGTCGGGGGAGCTGAGCTCCCCACATGATCTCTATTGACTCTTCAGGATGGTGAGGGGCTTATTACCACTCAGCAGTAATAAATGTCCCAGCTCACGCCTGGGCTTCTCTGACACCACCTTAGGAGATGAGAAGGGACTGTGGTACCTCATTACAGCCTCAAGAGGGTAAAGTCTAGACTCTCTAATTAGCCTTTGCTGGTGGGGGTTTGGGAAGGGACTGAGCTATTTCGCTGGAGCAGAGTGATTATTGCCTAAAATTTTCTGTCTTGCTATGCTGCCCTTTCTTTGGTACTTGGGCTAGAGAAAGCAGACTTTTCTTGGAATTTTTAACTTCTGCATCCATTTGGAAAACCCTGGTGGTGTAGTGGTTAAGTGCTACAGCTGCTAACCAAAAGATTGTCAGTTCTAATCCACGAGGTGCTCCTTGGAAACCCTATGGGGCAGTTCTACTCTACCCTATAGGGTTGCTATGAGTTGGGATTGACTCGAAGGCAAAGGGTTTGGTCTTGGTTTTGGCATCCATTTGTGTTTTCATTTTTGCATCCATCCATCCAAGGCTGCCAGCTTTGGATGGCACCAGTCTGGGATGTATGGGGCAAAAAGAAAACCCAGGGAACTCACAGCTGTGCCATTCCTCATCCCTGAGACCCATGGCTGATTTGCCTTCTTCTCTTCACCTTTCAGAGTCTTCTTATATTTGTTTTACCTACAAAACCCAGAGTTTTTAACTGCACTTATCAGGACAAATAAAAGAAAGTACACCTACCCCATTTCTTCTGAAAGTAGAAGTTGCCATCTGCCTTTAGGATTTTCCTAGGTTCCCCTACTCTTATGACCAGATCTATGCCACTGCTGAGTGGAGATTAACTATATGTATCTTTTTGACCAGGCAGACGTTACCCCCTTCCATGCATGGGTAACAAGGGAGTGTGCAGAACCTCTTGCAAAAAGGATGAACAACCCTACCTCTATTGCAAAAATTATCAACCATGCTGCCTCCAGTCCTACATGAGAATAAGCCTGGTTGGCGGAGAGGAAAACAGCGACTGGGCCCGAGGGAACCGCTGGCCGTAAATAGCTGGAGTGCTGTTGATCACCATCCTCAACCCCTCTGGGAGCTCAGACCTGCTGTCAATCTCCTTCATTAAAATTCATGCACCTGCCCCTCTTGTCTGTCTTTCATTCACTGGGGATCATGGGGAGCAGAGACCAGGTTTTTCATGGAGAGATATCTGTTCCATTCTGGATGTAACCCCGTGAGAGAGAAGGCCGGAAAACTGGAGTGACACTTAGAGTGAGTATAGACAAGCCAGTGAAGATGGGGAGAGAATAGACTTGAGCCCAGTGAGGGGGAGTTGAAGGGTTTGGGCAGGCACGTGATGTTGTGCAGTGTAGGACTCAGAGGGAGATTAGAACCAGTAAGTAGGATGCATGGAGTAGTGGGTAGAGGTCTTGTGGAAAAATTTTGCTTAGTTCATGAAAGAGCCTCATAACCAATAGAGCTGTTGTAAAGTGGAATAAGCTGCCCTATCAAGGTTTCAGGTTGGGAAGCTGCAGGTCTTTTTGGTGGTCATTGTAAAATGAATTTGAATGTTGGACGCCGCTGGCCTTGATGATCTTTAAGATCCTTTGTTGTTGTTGTTAGATGCCATCAAGTTGGCTCTGACTCATAGCAACCCTATGTATAACAGGTCCTTTAATTCCTAATAATCTAGGAGTCTTGTGCTCCCAGTTACAAGCAACACTAACTTTTAAATATAAAATTGTCACTTTACTTTTTATGCCTCACCCACACTAATATCTAATTTTTCTATCCATATTTAGTTGCAAATTTTGTTAAAAGCAGAGTAACCACACTTGCCAATTATATTTCTTTACTTCTCTGCCTCTCCTTAACTTGTTGTAACTTGCCTTTGTGCTTTTCATTCTATTGAACTGGCTCTGGCCAAGACTGCCAGTAGACCTCCTTTTTCAAAGTCTCATGGATGTTGCTCAACTTTTATCTCCCTCTGCTTCTCTGTAGTATTTCCATCATAGTTCATTCCCTCCTTGAAAGCCTGAACTTCCATGGCTTCTGTGACTTTGTTCTTTCTTTGTTTTCCTCCTAAATCTGAGCTTCTCCTTCTGTGTTGTTTGGGGTTCCTCTTCTGTCAGTTGCATCATTACATTCTTTTGGGTTTCTCTTCTCTTTTGAGAATAAAGACTCTCCACATTCCTAGGAAAAAGCTGACAATTCTGTAGCCATGATAACAAGTAAATACCTATTCCCTCTCCCTTGCCAAGTGTTTTCAAGGAAAATTGCCTAGTCTTGAACCTTGGTATTCAGTGTAGAGAAAAAAAATCACCACTGAGAATTTACAACTTCAAACTGGTTCTCAGATAATCTTGTACCCTGAATTCACGGTACCTGAGTGGTCTGAAAAAATGTCAAACTGATAATTTAGTTTAAAGTTATCCCAGACTAATAGTGCCAAAGACATCTGACAGAACCAAATGAAGGATTTACTGTGATAAAATTTCAAGAAAAATTCACAGATGAAAGTCCCAAATCACAAAACACACAAGGAAATAAGGCACCATAAATTAAGGCTAGCAGAAACCACACACCAGAAATTTAGACTTTCAAAGACTTCAAATATTAGAATTATCAATAACAATAGGCACGTTTGAAAATATAAGTTCATGAGACCTAAATGTCTCATCACAAACTGGGTATATTCCAATCCCCTGAATAATTAAATTGACCCTTTGGAAAATCTGTTCCAATGTTCAATGGAAATGGTATGTTCAAAACTGTGGACTAAGAAGGTCTGGAAAGCATAAATAAAATGCAGAAGTAGGTTGATCAGATGTCTGTGGTACCCACTCCTCTCCCTTACTGCCCCTCCTTCATCATACACTAATGGTGTCATGAGGAATTCTTATGGTTGGTTAATAAAGGAAGAAAAAACAAGGCCAGGTTTGTGGAGTGGTCTGTAGGATATACTAGCACCAGTCAGAAGTGGATAGTTGCTGCATTATAGCCTGATTTAGAGGTGGCCCTGAAAGACAGTGATGACAGGAAATCCTTCCAGTGGAAGGAGGGATGGCCTAAGTTATGGATCTGTAGTAATTCATGGGCAGTGGTAATGGGTTGTCTGGTTGGTCAGGGCCTAGGAAAGAGCAAGATTAAAGATTTGTTACTTGAGAAGG
Source organism: Elephas maximus indicus (assembly GCF_024166365.1). Taxonomy (NCBI): domain Eukaryota; kingdom Metazoa; phylum Chordata; class Mammalia; order Proboscidea; family Elephantidae; genus Elephas; species Elephas maximus. The sequence continues at coordinate 38,005,097 of NC_064843.1, forward strand.
GGGCAGGACGTGAAGACATTTTTATTCTATCGGGGCACACATACAAAGCTCTCAATAATCAAGTGGACAAAATAAGCCATCATTTCACCCACAGTTGAGGGGCTGCCCCTACCCTTAGATGTCCATGTGTGATCAGGGCTTGGTCTAGGACATGATGGGCCCATGGAGCTAGCCTTTCAACTGGCTTCTATTCCAAACTTGAAGCACCTGGGGCAAAAAGAAGTCTTCATAGCTCATATCTTGGCTAGCCAGTCTCCAAGAGTGAGAGATAAATAAGGTTTCAGGGCCAAAGTTAGTAGTAAAATGAGTGCTTTTGCCTGAAGTGTCTGCTGTTCTATAAAGAAAGCTTTCAGTACCCGTTATGAATTGAATTGTGTTCCTCCAAAAGAAATGTAGAAGTCCTAACCCCTGTACCTGTGAAGATAACTTTCTTTGGAAATAGGTTTTCACTACATTAATGAGGTCATACCAGAGCAGGATGGGTCCTAAACCTAATCAGTTCATAATAGTGTCTTATAAAAAGAGCAAAATAGACACTGACACACACACAGGGGTAAGAGACTATGCAAGATCCATCTACAAGCCAAGAAACAACAAGGGAGGACCAGGGATACAAATATGGAAAGAGACAAAGATCTTCTCCCAGAGCCAACAGAGAAAGAGGCTAGCCCTACTGATGCCTTGAATTCAGAATTCTAGCTTCCAGAACTTCAGAAGATAAATTCATATTCTTTACAGCCACCCACTGGTGGTATTTTTTTGTTATGGCAGTCCGGGATAACTAAGGCAGTGTCCTAGTAGCTATCGTCATTAATTCAAGGATTTAGAATTCTGATTTTGACCACTTATGCTGCCATAAAAAGGTAAGACTAACACAGAAATGCCTCTGGTATTCCACAACGCTCATAGAGAAGACTGAAAGACACATGCAAAGAACAATGTCGGAATACTTAACTACGTTAATAAGGTTGTGCATAGGTCACTAGCAAACAAGGGACACTAAAAATGGGTTAAAACTTGTCATGGAAATAATTTGAGATTTCAAGAAAAGCACTGAAGAGTTCATCATTGGAAATAGTGGAAAAATTTGGACTTCTGAGTACAGCTGATTTTATTTAGAATCACACATTGATGGGGGTTGGGGATGGGCCACCATGATACTTTCAGAGCTTTGTGAATCTTTAGGACTTAGTTCAGCACTATGAGGACAGGAATGAGTGACAGCAGAGAAGAGCTCGTGTGGTTTGATGGACCTCTGGGAGAGAGCTCTGAGTTCCCAGTTCCAGGTCGGAATCGTCATCTTTTTAATTCTTGGTGCTTAATTCAAAGTAGGCTTGAGTGAAAGGTATTGTTGTTTCACTCACATCCTCAATGTTTGTTGACTCAAAATAGGGCATGAAAGTTGGTGTTGTTTTAAGAATTGGCACTTGCGATCCCAAGTCTTTCTTCCTAGGAATGCAGCAGACTTCACGGTTTTTACACGTGGCTTCCTTCACTTCACCATGGCTGCAGTTTTTCCTGCAGTGCCCTCCTTTGCTCAAGCATTTTTTTCGGCCAGCATACTCTGAATAATAAAAGGAAAGACCACTGATTTTAGATTATGAGGCTCGCAATTACACTAGCTTGACTGAATATTTAGCATCTCATAAGAACACCGTGAGTCATAATTAAACTATGGCTGCAAGACCCCCATTTCAGACCTGGGAAATACCATGTTTCTAAAACATCTATCCCTGGTCTCCCACCTGCCCATTTTTTACTTTTGTGAAAAGGAACTTTCTAGTCTTGAGGAATTGGATCTAGTTATAATGATGCTAGGGGAACCCTGGTGACGCAATGGGTAAGCGCTCAGCTGCTAACCGAAAGGTCAGTGGTTTGAGCCCACCAGCTGCTCAGGGGAGAAAGATGTCTCAGTCTGCTTCCTTAAAGATCTACAGCCTTGGAAATCCTATGGGGGCAGTTCTATTTTGTCCTATAGGGTCACTATGAATCAGGCCCAGAGATCTGCTTCTGAAAGTTCCCAGCCTTGAAAACCCTATGGAACACAGTTCTACTCTGCACACATGGAGTCGCCATGAGTTGGAGCTGACTTGAAGGCAACTGGTAATGACTGGTAAGGCTAGTGTAGGTATTCCTACGTGATAGGCTTTGCTTGCTTGTGTATTAGACCTGTGCTTCTTAAATTTTTTTTTTAAATTGTACTTTAGATGAAGGTTTACGGAACAAATTAGTTTCTCATTAAACAGTTAATACACATATTGTTTTAAGACATTGGTTAACAACCCCACGACATGTCAATGCTCTCCCTTCTCAACCTTGGGTTCCCTATTACCAGCTTTCCTGCCCCCTCCTGCCTTCCAGTCCTTGCCCTTGGGCTGTTGTGACCCTTTGGTCTCATTTTGTTTTATGGGCCTATCTAATCTTTGGATGATGGGTGAGCCTCGGGAGCGACTTCATTACCAAGCTAAAAGAGTGTCTGGGGGCCACACTCTCAGGGTTTCTCCAGTATCTGTCAGGCCAGTAAATCTGGTCTTTTTTTGTGAATTAGAATTTTGTTCTACATTTTTCTCCAGCTCTGTCCTAGACCCTCTATTGTGATCCCTGTCAGAGCAATCAGTGGTAGTAGCCAGGCACCATGTAGCTGTATTGGACACAGACTGGTGGAGGCCGTGGTAGGTGTGGTCCGTTAGTCCTCTGGACTAATCATTCCCTTGTATCTTTAGTTTTCTTCATTCTCTCTTGCTCCTAAAGTGGTGAGACCAGTGGAGTATCTTAGAGGGCCGCTCACAGGCTTTTAAGACCCCAGACGCTACTCACCAAAGTGTTTCTTAAATTTTAATGTGTATACACAGTATGTAGAAGCCTTGTTAAAATGCAGATTCTGATTGAGTGGGTGGGATAGGGCCTGAGTTTCTGTTTTTCTAACAAATTCCCAATGATGCCAATACTGCTAGTCCATGGACTACACTTTATGTTGCAAGGTATCAGGCCATAAAAAACCTCAATAGATTGCAGACGCTCAATATTGTACATCCTACATTGTACACATCATAAAAATCCCACTATCCCAGCGGAATTTTTGAGAAACTTTTCTCTCCTTAAAATTTAGTTTTCCAATCAAATGCAATGAAATAAGAATAAAAAATTCCATCTATTTGAAAATTTATAATATGGTATAATATAAATATAATAATGTGGTAAAAATAAATCTCAGATTAAAAAGTTGTAACAAAACCAGAAGTAGTGAAGTCATAAGTAACAAAATCAGACTTCTGCAAAGGCTGATTAAGAAAAAAAGAGAAAACTAGTAAAAATAAAATCCACAGTGAAATGATAAAATGAAAACCAAAAAACCAAAACCAAACCCAGTGCCGTCGAGTCGATTCCAAATCATAGCGACCCTATAGGACAGAGTAGAACTGCCCCATAGTTTCCAAGGAGTGCCTGGTGGATTCAAACCGCCGACCCTTTGGTTAGCAGCCGTAGCACTCATCAACTACACCACCAGGGTTTCCAAAATAGAAACAGATACAGTATATTAAAAATAACAGATGAAACTGTGAACAACTATACACTAGACAAAATGGGTAAATTCTAAAAACATTCCACGATGGTACAGGAAGAAAACACAAACTTGAATAAATCAATAAGCCTTAAGAATTGAAATAGTAGTGAAAGATCTCTTCTCAAAGCCTCAGCTCTAGGTCATTTTAAAGGTGAGTTCTGTTTAATTTCAAAGAAGCAGTAAGTACTATCTTACATAAAATGTTCCAGAAAATAGAAAAAAAAGAAGAAAAGTTGCCTGGCTCATTTTATAAGGCTAGTGTAATCTTAATTCTAAAACTGGAAAGTTATGGGTCCATTTTCTTTATAAATACAGATGGAAAAATAAATACCCTATATATAGTATTGGTCAACAGAATTCAATAGTGTATTAAAATACATGATGATCAAGTAAGCTTTAACTCAAATACAAAAAAAAAAAAATTATTCAACATTAGCAAATCTATCAATAAATTCATTACCTTTATAGAACTAAGGGGAAACCCTGGTGGCGAAGTGGTTAAGTGCTATGGCTGCAAACCAAGAGGTCGGCAGTTCGAATCCACCAGGTGCACCTTGGAAACTCTATGGAGCAGTTCTTCTCTGTCCTATAGGGTCACTATGAGTTGAAATCAAATCGAGGCAGTGGGTTTGGTTTTTTGTTTTTATAGAATTAAGGAGATAAATACTAGGATTATCTTATTTGATGTAGAAAAAAGATTTGATAGTGTTCATTACTTATTTATAATGAAAAATCTAGGTAAAGTAAGAATAGGAGGGAATTTCCTTGATCTGGTAAATGTTAGGTATCAAATTCTAGAGCTAGCATTATCTAATAGAGAAACTGTACTTCTCACTGAGATCAGGAAAACCAAGGTGTTCTCTATTATTATTATTTAAAACAATAGTGGAGGGTCTCCCCAATGATAAAAGAAAACAAAAAGAGTATAAGGATTAGAAGGAAAGAGATAAAAATCTCATTCATTCTAGCAGCCATACGTACTGTCATGGATTGAATTATGTCCCCTCAAAAAATGTGTGCATCCGTTTGGCTGGGCCATGATTCCTGGTATTGTGTGATTTTCCTATTTGTTGTAAATCCTGCCTCTATGATGTTAATGAGGGAGGATGGGCGGCAGTTGTGTTAGTGAGGCAGGACTCAGCTTACAGGATTGGATTGTGTCTTGTGGCAATCTCTTGAGATATAAAAGAAGCGAGCAGAGGGACCTCATGCTGCCAAAAGGAAGCACTGGGAGCAGAGCACGTCCTTTGGACCCGGGGTTCCTGCGCAGAGAAACTCCTAGTCTGGGGGAAGATTGAAGAGAAAGACCTTTCTCTAGAGCTGGCAGAGACAGAAAGCCTTCCCCTGGAACTGACACCTTGAATTTGGACTTTTAGCCTACTTTACTGTGAGAAAATAAACTTCTCTTTGTTAAAGCCATCCACTTTTGGTATTTCTGTCACAGCAGCACTAGATAACTAAGACACAATACCAAGAAAAATTAAAAAAACTAACAAACTGTTACAATTAATAAGAGAGTTCAGGAGTTATGTCAGATGGAATATCGATTTACTTGAATCAATAGTACTTCTTTATACCAAAATAACTAACTAGAAAATATAATAAAATATATAGCATAGCTACAAATCATCTTGTTTGAAACTAACAATACCCAAGACTTCTATTTGGTATATTTTAAAACTGTAAAAGAGAGTATGCTCTTTCGTGGGATGACTTTATTATAAAGATTCACTTCCTATAAATTAATCCATAAATTTAATGCAATTCCAACCAAAATCCCAGTGGGATTTTTGCGAGACTCGATTATCTTACTTTAAAATTTATGATTAGTAGCTAAGGTTACTTTAAAAAAAAAAAAAAAGGACAAAAATTTGCCCTATACTATGGTTTAGAGCTATGGCTGCTAACCAAAAGGTCAGCAGTTTGAATCCACCAGGTGCTCCTTGGAAACTCTATGGGGCAGTTCTGCTCTGTCCTATAGGGTCGCTATGAGTCAGAATCGACTCGATGGCAACGAGTTTTTATACTACATGACATATTATACTATTAACACTAATGTATTATGGAAACCCTGGTGGGGTAGTGGTTAAGAGCTATGGCTGCTAACCAAAAGATTGTCAGTTCAAATCCACCAGGCGCTTCTTGGAAACTATGGGGCAGTTTTACTCTGTCCTATAGGGTTGCTCAGTTGGACTCGATTGGTTTTGGTTTTTGGTAACATATTATAAAGTCATGGTAATCCAAAAAATATGAGATTGTCCCAAGAACAGAATAGAGAACTTGGAAATAGACCTTTGCTTAAATGGGGAACTTAATATGCATTAACAAAGACACCATGAATCGAGGAGAAAGCATAGATTAGTTAGCATGTAAAAACCTATTTCTGTAGAGTCGATTCCCACTCATAGCGACCCTATAGGACAGAGTAGAACTGCCCCATAGAGCTTCCAAGGAGCACCTGGTGGATTCTAACTGCCGACCCTTCGGTTAGCAGCTGTAGCTCTTAACTACTAAGCCACCAGGGTTTCCAGGTTTCTCACTCTATGAGAAAAATAAAAGTGATCTACACATTCCATTAGGTGACTTAAATGTGGAAGACAAAACTAAAGATTTAGTAGAAGATTATGTCAGAGAACCCTTTTGAGACACTAAGAGTGGGGAAGAGCTTCCTTAACAAAATCACCAACACAACGCACAAAGCAAAAAATTTCTGAATTTGATGTGAACAGAATTAAGTGTTTCTGTTCAATAAAGGAAAGTTCATATATAGGCCTTAAGTATACAAAGGTGGTGAATTTATTGATAGATTTTTTAACGTTGGATAACATCTGCATTTGGGTTAAACCCTACATGATCATCATGCATTTTAGTACACATTGAATTCAGTTGGCCAAAATTTTATTTAGGGTACTTTTGGAGCCCTGGTGGAGCAGTGGCTAAACATTTGGCTGCTAACTAAAAGGTCAGCAGTTGGAAACCACCAGTGGCTCCATGGAAGAAAGATGTGGCAGCCTGCTTCTGTAAAGATTTACTGCCTTGGAAACCTTATGGGGCAGTTCTACTCTGTCCTATAGGGCCACTACGAGTCAGAATCGACTTGATGGCAGTGGGTTTTCCACTTGTGTTTATGTAGAAACAGGACCTGTAACTTTCTGGTTTTAGAATCAAGATTACACTAGCCTCATAAAATGAGCCAGAAGATGAACACACTGGGGGATAACATACCAATGACTAAAAGCTGACAAGGTGACCAGATTGAAACTAAAGAACGCCTGCATATCAGCCACCCAGTAGAACATTGGCTAGAGGATATATAAATAAGCAACTAACAGAAAAGTCACTCATTTACCTATTCAACAGATGTTTGTTGAATGCCTACTGTGTACCAGGCACTGTTCAAGATGTGAGAGGATACATCCATTAACAAGACAGACCAAACTTCTGTCCTGAACAACTTTATACCTATCAGACTGGTAAAAATAATGCTGAGTTTCGGAGGGCTCATGGTGATGGAAGAAACTTCATGCGCTGCTGTTAAGGGAGTATGGAGATCTTACCATCCCAATAAATGTCACTGATTTTTATTCCTCTTCTTTAAACTTAGGGGCTGTCCAAGAAAAAGCATGCAGACTTTATACTTCTTTCATCATCTCAACTCTTCCAGTGGGATGGCTCCAATTTTGTATCTCTTGCCAGAGCACCCAGACTTGAAACTCCAAAAGATGTAAAATTTCCTTTGCTCCCCACATGCTCTGTGGAATCCCTGAGTGGTGTAAATTGTTAATGCTCTTGACTGCTAACCGAGAGGTAAGAGGTTCGAGTCCACCACTTGGAAGAAAGTCTTGGTAATCTACTTCCTGAAAATCAGCCAACGAAAAGCCTATAGACCACAGTGCTACTTTGACACATATGAGGTCTTCAGGAGTCAGGGTTTCCAGGAGTCAGAGTTGACTGGCTGGCAACTTTTTCCCCCATATGCTTGTGTTTCTGTGATCTATGGATTGCTTTTTACAAATCTTTCACACCTGTCTCTTTTCTAGTCTCCATACCCCCACCAGAAGTCAAAGTAGGTATAATTGGTCTCACGTCACCCATACAGAATTATCCCTGACTGTTTCTGAAATTGCAACCAAAGAATTACTCAAAACCCTGAAAGCTGACAATTTCTGCCAACGGCATCCTGAAAGGTATATAAAGGGGAAATTCATGAAACAAAATACCTTGAACTTACCTTTAACCTGCGATTTGACTTCTAGGAACCTATCCTACATAAATGCTTGTCCAAATATGTAAAAATATTGGTACAAGTAAGTGCATTGATGTTTTGTTTGCATTACAAAAGTGAGAAAATATCCCAAATAACTATACATATATTATGGCTTATCCTACGAGGAACTTTACAGTTTTGTAAAGAATGAGGCAAATCCTTAGGTGAGGACAGAGAAAGATGGCCACAACACATTACTAAATGCAAGAAGAATTTTGCACAGAAATACGTATAGTGTGTTTATTTTTTTTTTGTAAAACAGAAATATTTAGATTCATTATTATGTGTTTGCTCATACATTGAAATAAACACCACAGAGGGAGAAGGAGAGTACTTTGAATGAGAAATTATTCAAATTCTTTTGGGTGCCAATTTCAAAGTTCTGGTCATGATTTTAAATATACTTAATAAAAAAAGCCCAGTGATTATTTTCATGAGTGAGAGGGAGCAGAAACGTCAGTTCTTTCTTCCACACAACAGCTCTGCAGATATTTTCTGACCTGTTCACTATATTCCAGAATATGGGAGAAATGACCCATCTAAAGCTATAACAGGAGTTTAGGGCCAAGAAAACACAGAAAAGTGGGGTTTGGGAATCACTTTCAAGAGCTAGTGCAAGTTGGAAAGAGGACTGAGGTGAGTCAAGCTCTCACCTGGGTTCTCAGGTGGCAACTTGGGATTTAGAACCAAGGGCAACTCTGGATGTAGGGGCTGCCCCGTCCTACCTGTAGGTTCTATACCTGTCAGGGACATGGTCCTAATGTGGGGGCCATGGAGATACCCAGATTGGGGGTTACAGCAACACATTGGAATTTTCATGGGCAGGAGCAGGAGAAAATAGAAAACAAACAAACAAACCTATTTTCTTAGTTTCTCTGGGTTCTGATTACCTGGGGTCACCAGGGGCAGAAGCATGAGGGCAGCAAGAGCCAGGAACAGGAGTCTCATAGCCCTTGGAGAGTAGGAGGCAGTGAGTCCGGGAGTCCAGAGCACTGGGGTAGTGTGAATCTGAACTAGACTTTATTGGTCTCTCTGGGGTGGGGGCCAAGGAATGGGGCACTGAACCAGATGAATATATAAAACCTTATCTATGTGGACTATCAGCCCCTTGGCTGGGCATTGACTGAGCATCTGATAAGGGTGCTGGGAAGGCATGCAGAAATTTCTAAGTCAGATACTTTGAAGAGGTGTTTGGAGTTAGGGAGAGGGGGCACTTATACACTAGAGTATCTTGCCTTACCTCCCCAGGCCTCTCACTCTAGCATAAGCCTACCTTTGAACTGTCTATCTGCTTGTGTGTCTATACCCACTGGAGGTTCCTGGGTGGTGCAAATGGTTTGTGCTTGACTGGGGCCCTGGTGGCGCAGTGGTTAAGAGTTTGCCTGTTAACCGAAAGGTTGGCTGAACCAACAGGTTTGGTTTGCTTTTTTGACTAACTTAAAGGTTGACAGTTCAAGCCTGAAGAGAGCATGGCCCTGCCAACACCCTGAATTTGGACTTCTTCTAGAATTGTGAAAGAATAAATTTCTGTTGTTTTAAGGCACCTGGTTTGTGGTACAGCAACCCTAGGAAACTAATGCAATTAACAACTAACAAACTGCCCATAATTAAAGTGCACAATTTAATCATTTTTGACGTATGTATACTCCTGAAATCTTCACCACAATCAAGATAATGAACAGGTCTATTACTCCTCAAAGATTCCTCATGCCTCTTTGGAATCCCTCCCTGGCACCTCTTCTCCCCCTACCCCTCCATTCCCAGGCAACCTCTGATTACTGTCTGTAACATTAGTTCTCGTTTCCCAGAATTTTATATAAATGCAATCATACAGCATGTACTCTTGTATCTGCCTTCTATCACTCGGCGTAATGATGTTGAGTTTCACCCATGTCGCAGTGTGTTTCAACAGCTCATCCTTTTCTGTCGCTGAGTAGCATTCCATTGTATGAATACACCACCGCTTGCTTATCCGTTCACCTGTTGATAAGAGTTTGGGATTGTTTCTAGTTTTGGCTGTTACCAGTGGAACTACTATGAACATTCACATACAAGTCCTTGCATGGACATAGGCTTTCCATTCCTTTAGATAAGTACCTGGGGGTGGACTGTCTAGAAAAAATGGCAGGTACCAGTTTAACTTGTGAGGAAACTGCCAAACTGTTTCCCAAAGCGATCACATCATTTTGCACTCCCAGTAACAGTGTATGAGGGTTTCTAGTTCCTCCACATCCTCGTCAACATTTGATATGGTCAGTCTTTTTAATTTTAGCCATTTTAGTACCTATGCAGTGGCATCTCATTGTGGTCTGACTTTGTCATTCCCTAATTACTAATGATGTTGATTTTGAACATCTTTTCATGTATTTATTTACCATCTATATACAGTATCTTTTTGGTGAAGTGTCTGTTCAAATCTTTTGCTCATTTTGTGACTGGATTGTTTGTTTGCTTTATTGTTACTCAGCTGTGTTTTATGTTTTTATTATTGCTATTTTTTTGCCTTAATTAATTATTATTTTTTGTTGTTATTGAGTTTCGAGAGCTCTTTATATATTCTAGATATAAGTATTTTATCAGTTAGTTGAATTAAAAATATTTTTTCCCAGTCTGTGTCTTGTCTTTTTATTCTCTTAACAATCAATGTCTTTTGAAGAGAAAAAGTTTATTGTTTTGATGAAGTTCAGGTTTTTTTTTTTTTCTTTATGCCTTTTATAGGGTCGCTATGAGTCGGAATCGACTTGACAGCAGTGGGTTTTTAGTGGGTGTTTTATATTTTTTTGGCATTGAATTTAAGAATGCTCTGCCTGACTTAAGTTAACAAAGGTTTTGTCCTATGTTTTCTCTAAGATGTTTTATAGTTTTAGGTTTCACATGTAGAGCAACAGTCGATTTTGGGTTAATTTTGTATATGGTGTGACATATGAATCTAAGTCCAGCTTTTAGTATATGGGTGTTTTATTGTCCTAGCACCATTTGTTGAAGGCTATCCTTTCTCCACCAAATTGTCTTTACATCTTGTTGCAGATCAGTTCTCATAAATGTGTGGATCTGTTTCTGGACTGTCTATTCTGTTACATTAATCAGAACTTGGCTTACAAGTTCCTGCATGATCCAGCCCCAGGTACCTATCTGATCACATTTTCTCCCATCATTCCCTTTACTCCCCCGTCTTCTAGCCATATCAGCCTCTTGTCTGTACCTCCAATGTGTCAAGGGCAATCTAATCTCAGGACATTTACCCTTATAGTCCCTTCTTCCTTGAATACTCTCCTCCTAGATGTCTCATAGCTCTCTCCCTTATCTCATTCAGATGTCTGATGTAATGTCACCTCAGCAGACAGATCTTTCCTACTACCTAATGTACAATACCTCCCACCCCATCATCATGCCCTATCTCTTTTGCCTTGTTTTTCTCTGTAGCACTTATCATTACCTGCCATGTCATATATATATGCTTGTTATTTTCTTATCCTCTCTTTTTTGTTATTCAAATATAATTCTATGATAAGAAGTCTTTGTTTTATTCATTGCTCTTATTCTAATCCCTGTCACATGGCAGATGCTCTATAAATATTTGTGGGATGATTGAATGAATGAATGGAGTAAATACATGCAGCATTGTTGTTGTGCTCTTAGGTGCCGTTGAGTGAGCACAACAAAATCAAACACTGCCCAGTCCTTTGTCATCCTCACAATTGCTGGTATGCTTGAGCCCATTGTTGCAGCCATTGTGTCAATCCATCTTGTTGAGGGTCTTCCTCTTTCTCCTTGACCCTCTACTTTACCAAGCATGACAGCCTTCTCCAGGGGCTGATCCCTCTGACAACATGTCCAAAGTATGTGAGATGCAGTCTCGCTATCCTTGCTTCCAAGGAGCATTCTGGTTGTACTTCTTCCAAGGCAGATCTGTTCATTCTTTTGACGGTCCATGGTATATTCAGTACTCTTCGCCAACACCACAATTCAAAGGCATGAATTCTTCTTTGGTCTTCCTTATTCATTGTCCAGCTTTTGCATGCATATGAGGCTATTGAAAACACTATGGCTTGGGTCAGGCATACTTTAGTCCTCAAGATGACATCTTTGTAGCATTAAAAAAAAAAATGAGCTTATTTAGAGACAAAAAGTCTAAGAAACTTCCTTGTGGAATTTCAGGCTAGAAATTGGTATGTAATCCAGCCTCAGTAAACTCTGTTAAGACATGTGCTCTTTTTCTTGTCATGACACGTTGATCAAGGCTGCTTTAGCCTTGGGCTCTTATCTCTAATGAGCCAGTCATGCTTGTTGTGATGGGGAAAAGAGTACATAGAGAACTCACACCTGTACTCCAAGGGCCAGAACTATACACTTGACTTATCAGCAAGGATACTGGAAAATATAAAATTACACATTGACAATTTGGTAAAGATTATTGCCTGTGCTACAATCTCGATTTCCTTTTTGTCCCAAGAAATGTTTAGAAAAAATGTTTCTTAACTTTCATGTAGTTTAATTGTTTTGATTATCTTTATGCTGAAGGTTTCTAATTTTACTGGACTATGATCAGAAAATATTGTGGTTGTTGTTAGTTGCCGTCGAGTCAGTTCCAATTCATAGCAACCATATGTACAACAGAATGAAACAATGCCTGATCCTGTGCCATCCTCATAATCATTACTATGCTTGAGCCCATCATTGCAGCCACTGTGTCAATACATCTTGTTGAGAGTCTTCCTCTTTTTCACTGACCCTCGACCTTGAATTCAGATCAAGGACATGATGAGCTTCTTGCCATGGAAAAGTGGTACACTGGTGATCTATGGTGTGCAGTTGTATCACAATTAACTCAATTATTACCTGTAGTTGCCTGAGACTGAATTGTTGAAACAAATGCCTAGGGACCAAGCAGAATCTGAACTTGATGGCTATGGTAGAAATGAGCAGGCCATCTAATGAGATTTGAGAACTATAAGGGCTGTGGAATATCTTGCTTTTTTACTTCAGTGCAGGGCTTGCAGAAAAAACCGACAAGCTGAGGTCTTTAATCTCTCAACAGAGTCGTGATCAGAGAATCAGAGAAATCATTGGTGGCTCCAAAGAAGCTTTTATTTCTTGTAGCTACAGGGCCACTCTTGCTGAAATTCAGACCCCAGATTTAATTTTTCAGTCCTGCTGGGACACTGACTGATATGTTGCCCAAAGTAATAAAGACGCAGAACACTGTGGATGAGGGGAGCTGCAAAAGCCTTTGATGAAAGTTTGGGTGTTATTCCAGGCACTCACATATGTGGCAAACTCTTGGGGTTACTTAACTAGTTGGAGAGGATGCTGAACTATGACTGAAGTTCGTTTAAGTGAAAATGAAGGAATGAATTGGAAGCAGTGACCACAGAAAACTTCACAGAAAATTCTTTGAAGGAATTTTTCTGCAAAGTAGAACAGAGAGATGGAGCAAAGTTGACTGGTAAAATAGGGTTAAGAGAGTTTATTTTCTTAAAAAAAGAAGAAATAATGACATGTTTTTAATCCCACTGGCATGAGAATATTCTGGTAGAGAGGAAAATCTTCATGCTATAGGTGAATGAGAGAGAATTGCAGGAGTGACACCTTTGAATAGGCAAGAGAGGGTGGAATCTAGTTTACAAGTGGAGAGATTGGCTTTAAATAGGAGCATGGCTATTACATCTATAGAAACAGGCAAGAAGGCAGAGTATTTGGGTATAGATACTGGTAAGAGGCAGATGTGGAGTTTTCTTGTTTTTTTTAAGTGAAGTACAAATCACGGTCATCAGCTGAGAGTGAGGGTGGTGTAGGAGGTGTTGATAGGCAGAGAGGAGAAGGTAGAAAATTGGTGATGGAAGAGTGAAGAGCAAATGAACTAGGAGAACATAGGACGGTTCTTGCATACTGAATGTCAAATGAAACTAGGAATTCTGAAAAGAGACTTTGAATGGAGGTGTGAAGATTGAATGAAGTAGCATATGTGAAGTTCCTATACCATAGTGAATGCTCTACAAAATGCTGATAGTATTAGATTAAAAAAAAAAAAAGTTTTTTCATTTCTGAGCTCTAACTCCAGCTGGATTGAGAGGGAGAGAGCTCACACAGGACAAAAAAGCATTAAAAATAATCTGAAGTAAGTCTAGGAAGGGACATTGAGTTTGGTTAGTTGCAGATGGAACTGACCGGAAGCAAATAGATTAGATGCCTGCTAAGCCTAGTAAGTCTTCGAAGGTGCCATATTGCCAAAGAACCATTAACACTGGATCAAAAAAGTCTTTGGCTGTCCAAGCTGTAAATGAATCTTTGGTTCCCCAATCTTCCATGAGTGGGGATAGGATTCAAAGGTTGTAGACCCTCCAAAGTGGGCAAATCACAAACACCTATTTCAAATATGGCCAAGGAGAATTATGGGTAAAGGTGGAAGTCCCCAGGGAATAGATTCAGGTATTACAGAGAACAAAAAAACAAAAACAAAACCCAGTGCCGTCAAGTCAATATCCGACTCATAGCGACCCTATAGGACAGAGTAGAACTCCCCCATAGAGTTTCCAAGGAGTGCCTGGAGGATTTGAACGGCCAACCCTTTGGTTCGCAGCTGTAGCACTTAACTGCTACACCACCAGGGTTTCCTTTTACAGAGAACAAAGGACAAGGGAATTTACTACGGTGGGAAGAATCAGGGCCTTACCAAGAACTCTAGGATCAAGAGAATTTAACCCAGTCAAAGGGCGAGAGCTTCGCAATATGGGCCTAATGTTGTTTCATCATTGCTATGTACCAATGGCTGCTGGTCCTTTCCAAATGAGAATATTGATTACAGTTAATTTACTCTTGACCCAGCATTTTGTATGGTGTGTATGTGGGTGGACAAATAACTTGTCTTTTTAGTTCCTAGGTTGTCAGACTGAGGAGACCCACATTTAGACCTGATGGTGAAGTCTGTGCGTTGCTCAGGATCACTTGGCTTAGAACTGGGTTGTATGTTGTATTTTGTCCCTTGGGAAGGAATTGAGTGTGTTCTATACATAGAAAGAAGAGATTAAGGGGATAAAACCATTTCCGACTGTAGTAGAGTCTGTTAACCCATTCATTGCCTTTGCAGCTATTCCAACTCAGGGCTACCTCATGTATGTGCTCCACAGGGTTTTCAATGGCTATAGCGTTACAGAAAGGAGCCCTGGTGGAGTCAACGATTAAGTGCTTGGCTGCTAACAGAAAGGTTGGCAGTTCAAACCCACCCAGCAGCTCTGTGGGAGAAAGACCTGGTGATCTGTTTCCGTAAAGATTATAGCAATGAAAACTCTATGGCTTAGTTCTACTCTGTCGTATGGGGTTGTTATGAATTGAAATTGACTTGAGAGCACCTAACAACAACAGTCTTATGGAAGTAGATCACCAGAATTTTCTTCTGCAGTGCTGCTGGGTGGATTGAACCACCGACCTTTCAGTTAGTGGCAGAGCACAAACTGTTTGAATCACCCAGGGACCTAGAGTCTGTTAGCGGTCACCAAATATCTATACACTTCTCCCTCATTTTCCAGCCTTTCTTGCAGTTAGGTTGGTGTCATGTGACTGGGTTCTGACCAAGAGAGATAAGTAGAAAAATAATGTAAAGCGCTTCCTGCCTTGGCCCTCAAGAACATTTTACATGATCTATCAACCCTCTTTTCCCTTGCAATGCTAATCTTGTTGTTGTTGTTGAGTGCAGTTGAGTAGATTCTGACTAATAGCGACCTCATGAGACAGAGTAGAACTGCCCCATAGGGTTTTGGGTGTGATCTTTATGAAAGCAGATTCCCACAGAGATGTTGAGTGGGTTTGAACTGCCAAGATTTTGGTTAGCAGCCAAGCGTTTAATGATTTGAGCTATCAAGGCTCCTTGTGCTAATCTTAGATATCACGTATTTCAGATGATGTGACTACAAGATGGAGGAAGTCTGTGTGACCCGCAAGGAACGTTGTACGAGCAAAACTGAATCTTTATTGTCGTGCTACTGAGATTTCAGGGTTTATTTGTTATTGCAGTATAGTCTATTCTATCTCGATTAATACAGCACCTGTCAAATATTCTTTGTATCCTCGTCTTGGAACATTCTTCCTGTGATTTTTTTCATGGTTATTTCTACCGAGATTTAGTTTGAATGTTGCATTCTCAGAAGGGCTTTCTCTGAATGTTCCATCAAAAGTAGGCACTTCCATTCAAGTCGTTATTTGTTCTAAATGCCTCCCTTGTTTCCTTTATAGTAACAATCACAACTTATAAATATATTTATTTCTTCACTTGTTTATTTGCTGCCTTCTTTACTAGACAACAAGCTTCATTAGACTGGGCACCAACCCTGTTATCTTTAACATTGTGGCCCCAGTGTCACCCACAATGTCTTTACATGTGATAGACATTTAATAAATATTTGTTGAATAAATTAACCCTGTGAGGTCTCAGTTTTCTCACCTGTAAAGTGGTGATAGGATTCATTTCCATGTCAATTTTTGTTTTTGTTTTTGAGTGCTGCTATATTTGAGTAAGAAGCCCTGGTATGGCAATCGTTAAGGGCTCGGCTGCTAACCAAAAGTTTGGTGGTATGAACCTACCAGCCGGTCCACGGGAGAAAGATGTGGCAGTCTGCTTCTGTAAAGATTTACAGCCTTGGAAGCCCTATGGGGGCACTTCTACTCTGTCCTATAGGGCTGCTACGAGTTGGAATTGACAGGATGGCAATGGGTTTTGTTTCGGGTTTCGTATGTTTAAGTAGTGCTTTATTCTTGGAATTCAAGTTTAATTGTTGTTACATTCATAGTTTTTACCTCTTGCTTTTTCTTAAGAAGGGAAATGCAGCTTCTGATATTCCAACATCTATAGTTTACAGGACAAGCCCTGCTGGTGCAGTGGTTAAGTGCTCAAAAGCTAACCAAAAGGTTGACAGTTTGAACCCACCAGCCGCTCTGTGGAAGTAAGATATGACAGTCTGCTCCCATAAAGATTTACAGCATTGGAAACCTTATGGGACAGTTCTGCTCTGTCCTATAGGGATGCTATGAGTCAGAATCAGCTCGATGGCAATGGGTTTATAGTTTACAGAGAATCACATCAGTAGGGAGTTCATAATCATTTAATAAGAAAAACTGACTGGATGAGGGCTATTGGGTCAGAAACCTTCTCAAGACTGTGGCTAGTACTCCTGGGATTAACCTCACCTACTGTTAAAAGCTTTTCATATTCAGGGCAAGATTTTCTCATTATTTCCAACAATGTGAAATCACACATTCAAACCATGAAGTGGAGCTCAAGGCTTCTCACCTTGTTGAGTCTCCAAGGAGACGCGTAAAGACCAATGCCAATATGGAGTCTTTGGGGACTCCCAAATGGCCCTTGGGAATGAAACTCATAATAGGGGTAAACAAAGTTGTAAAATGAAGCTTGCATCAAGTTTACTCCTTCCTATGGTGCTTATAAGGAGCTTTGGTAGCACAGCGGTTAAAGAGCTTAGCTGCTAACTGAAAGGTTGATGGTTCAAACCCACTGGCAGCTCCCCTGGAGAAAGATGTGGCAATTTGCTCCTGTAAAGATTAAAAAAAAAACAGCCTTGGAAACCCTTTGGGGCAGTTCTATTCTGTCCTATAGGGTCACTATGAGCTGGAGTTGACTTGGCCGCAATGGATTTGGTTTCTGTACAATGGTTATGCTGGGACATTTGTTTGAGCTTTTCATTTTCTTGTTCTTTTCTGCGTTCTCTCACCCTAACACATACAAGCTCAGAAGGGCAAGTATAATTATGCAGGATTCAGCTGCCTCATAAATGGGCCCTTGGATTGCCAATATGATCAGAGCTTGGGGTAAAGAAAAGAGGCCCATGGAGCCTGCAAATCAACAAGGCACTAACCTAGTCCTTAAGCAAACAGATCGAAGCATTCCTTAGTGCACACTTCTGGCCCAGTAGCATTCTGGAGCAGGACATCAGACAGAAGTTTAGGACCAAAGTTGAGTTAGTAATAAACAGAATGCATTAATCTGAGGTGTCTTCTATTTTACAAAGAAAAGTCTCAGGCAGTGTCCTCATAGCTATTGGTCAAAAATCAAGGAGGTACTTATTTTGGAACCAGGAAGCAAGAATGACACAGGGATCTATCAGAGGCCTCTTGTTGGGAAGGCAGAGGCCCAGATGGAGAGAATAATGTCAAGGACATAGGACACTAGGAAATCAAAGGCACAAAAGGAATGGAAAAGTGTTTTTCTTGAGTGAAGAAACTTGATAATTGATGTTTCAAAAAAATTAAGGGAATTCTCATGGGAAACACTGTCCATTTTCTGGAATTCCTTTTAACAACTATTTAGCTAGTTTATTGTTGTTTTTGTTTAGAATTATATATTGGTGGGATTGGGACACCACAGTATTTTCGAATCTTAGGAAACCTCAAGGTCTTAGATGAGTGACAGCACAGAGGAGGTCATGTGTTTTAATGGGCCATAGAAGAGGGACTGGAGTTGACAATCCCTGGTCTTAGAAGTCCCAAATTTTTACTGGCTTTTCTCTAAATTCTTGCTGGCTCAATTGATGATTACTGGCACACCTGGGATTTTGGCTTGAAAACCATAATCTAAGATTCGGGTTTTCCTGGTAGGTGCTTGGGTTGGTCTGTGTGGTTGAGAATCTGCCTTGTTTGGAACGCAGCAATGATCACCATTTTTACATGGCATTTTCACTTGTTCACCAGGTTTGCAGTCTTTCTTGCAATGTCCTTTTTGGTTCCAGCAAGATTTTTGGCCCCTGCAGACTGAAAAGAGTAGAGGAAGGGAATTAACTCAAGGTATTAATGCTCGTAGTCAGGATAATTAGTGAACATATCTGTAATCTTTGCAACAGCCTTGTGTGTGTAGGGTCACTATGAGTCGGAATCGACTTGATGGCACTGAGTTTGGGTTTTGGTTTTGGTTGTGTGCATTAATAGAGATTATGTATGCAAAGCAAGGTTTGGTAAAATATTCCATATTTCTGAGTATCTTATCATCAATGTCAAAGGAATCGCTATCCAGCAATAACTGCAATCATGTGTCAAGAAGTTGTGTGATTATGAGAAATTAGCTATACAAACTAGGCTAATTTAATTGAACCTCAGCTGAATTATTAAACATTTGTCAAGCCACATGCATAGGATATTTTACTAAAATTGGATCCACAATTGTCACTTACAATGTTTTAAAAACAATTGCTCTATGAGGCAGTAATGAAACAAAATCAGGGTCTGTCCAGACAGCTACACAGCTGTAGTAGATTATTTACTGGAGAAGTGGTTCTCACACCTGAGCAGGCATCACGATGTTCTGGAGGATTTGTTAAAACACAGATTGCTGGACCCCGTTTGCAGAGTTTCTCATTCAGTAGGTCTGGGATGGGACCTGAAAATTTGTGTTTTTAAAAAGCTCTCAGGTGATGCTGATGCTGTTGGTCGAGGACCACGCTGAGAACCACTGTACTGTAGATAAAGTCTAGAACATCTTTGGAGGAATATCTACATACTAATAAATTCTTGAAAGGCAGTAACTCCTAATTGGTTTAACTAGCGCTGTAAAATGGACCTGACATCAGGTTTACTCCTCTCTATGGTATTTTACAGAGTCTAAGGATGAAACATCCCCACAAGTAGATAGATACATGTTTTATTTTTGAGGTGCCTGTTTGTCACTTCACAGACCATATATGTGTAAGCCATAACATTTATCAAATCTCAAGGGATAGAGTAGTTGATGAGTCTTGCTTTTTGAGGCACTTTCATTGAGGCATCTGTCTTAGTTTCCTAGAGCTGCCAGGTGGTGGCTTGAAAGAACAGAAACTTATTTCCTCAAGGTTATGGAGGCTAGAAGTCTAATTCAGGGCGTCAGCTCTAGGGGGAGGTCCTTCTTTGTCTTATTCAGCTTCTAGTAGCTGCTGGCAATCCTTGGCATTCCTGGGCTTGTGGATACATCTGACTCTATCTGCACATGGCATCTCCCCCTGGTGTGTATCTCTGTTTGTATTTCCCTTTATAAGATACCACTCCGAAGGGACTAGGATTCACCCTACTCCGATATGACCTCATTAACGTAACAAAAGAAAACCACTGTTTCCAAACAGGATCACAGTCACAGATACAGGGGTTAAGACTTCAACAAATTTTGGGGGTGATGCAATTCAATCCGTATCAAGTCCTCAAAGGCTCTCTGTCAAAAATTGACTGTTGATTGTTAAGGGAATCTCAATAAATTTTTAAATGACACATACTTTAAGAAAAAAATGAAACCAATCAGAAAATGCACCTGTTATCATTGTACATTTCATCATGCCTTGATGTTATATTAGGGACCTTAAAAATTCCTTAAGGGTGATAAACAGAGTTTAAAAAAGTGCAGTTTGGGAAATTGATTCCATGCTTAGCTAACAATGGCTATAATTACCAACCTGTATCATTCCAGTGATACCATATATCATTTTCAATGAAAAAAGGATAGTCAAGAATTAGGTTACATGTTGGGGGGTAAAACACAGAAGAAGGACAAGCTGAAAGAAACCTAGATAAAAATAATGTAAAGTGCAAATCTAGAAGCTGTAAGTGGCAAGCCTTATGTTTCAGTTTTTAACCAAGCTTGTAGTCAAAGTGTAACATACTTCCAAAAAGGTGCACAAATTATTGGCATACAGCTTGATGAATCAACATAGCGAAAACTGCTCATGTAACCAGCAGCAGAAGACACCTTCACGTCCCCTTCCAGTCATTAGCATTTTTCCTTTCCCCAAGGCAGCCCTATTCTGACTTCTAACACCTGACTTTTTAGAGGCTTTATTAGCTATAACTGAATTAGATTGTCCCACACATTTTGACAGGAACTTTTACAAATGCCATTTATTTCTAGTATTTAATGATTTCTTATTTAGGTCAACGTTTACTTAGTAATATGTTATTTAGTTTCCAGATACATGAGTTCTTTGTTATTCATTTATCACTGATTTCTGATTTTATTAATTACGTTGGAGAATACGGCCTGTATGGTATTCTTTGGTTTAATGAGGCTTTCATTGTAGGGTAATATGTGGGATATTTTGTAATTTTTTGATGTGTGCTCAAAAAGAATGCTTAATCTCTATTTGTTTGGCATAGAAATATCCTCATGTAAATACATATCCAGGCTTATACTCAATACACTGGTCAGATCTTCAGTGTGTTGTTTTTAACCAAGTGTTAAAATTTGGGTTAAAAATCTCCAAATACTATTGTTGACTTACCTACTTTTCTCTGAAGGATTCTCATTTATCGTTTTATAAATTTGGAAGTGGAAACTGTAGGTGTCAATATGTCCTTGGAGCTCAATTATTTCTTTTATCAGTATATAAATCACCTCTTTGTCAACTATTATGTTTTGCATAGAATTATTCTCTGTCTCATATTAGCATTGCTACTCCAGCTTTATGTTAGTATATATTTGCCTCGTATGGAGCCCTGATGGCTCAGTGGTTAAGAGCTCAGCTGCTAACCAAAAGGTCAGCAGTTGGAATCCACCAGCTGCTCCTTGGAAACCCTATGGGGCAGGGTCGCTATGAGTCTGAATCAACTTAATGGTAAATTTTTTTTTAATGACACTTTATTACTTTGATGCTTCCATATCTAATTATATCAAGTGGGTCCACGTTCTTTAGACAATGTACTGTTATTTTAAAGCCTTAGATTCTCAAATTCGATAAAGAAAGATCCAACAGTATATTGTCTAAAGAACATGGACGACTCGACGGCCGTAGGTTCTTCTAGGTTAAGGCTTTATTTAGTGATTTTAATCCACTTACATTTATTGCAATTAAACCTATATTTGTACTTATTTCTGCAATTTTATCCACTTTTTTTGCTTACTTATTGTTTTCATTTAGATAAGAGTTTCTTCAGCTAGTTTAAAATGCACTCATTCTTATTTTTATTCTTATGCTCACCAACAAAAGCCATATCAATGATTAAAAAAAAATCCGTGTGCTCAAATCTGTTCTGACTCACAGCGACCCCACACGGGTTAGAGTGGAACTGCGCTTCGTAAGATTTTCAATGGCTGGTTTTTTTGAAATAGATCACCAGGCCTTTCTTCTGAGGCATCTCTTGTTGAACTCGAACTACCGACCTTTCACTTAGCAGCAAGTGTGTTAACGATTTGCGCCCCCCAGGGACTCCATATTCATGATAACCTACCTTTACCAGTTTTTAAAACTTATTCATAATTATATTTTATTCCTTTACAAGACAAGTACTTTAGCACACTCATGTTCCTTGGCTTTCTCTCCACAGATTCTTGGCCATCCTTCCCTCACCATGTGATTATCTAAAACGTTTGGGCTCTTACGGACATTCCTCTTCTCTACATTTTTTTAGTCAATTAAAAATTACAAATTAATGATTCTTATACCTCATATCATTCCCAACATCCTTCTGAATTTGTTTTTATTTGAATTCTTCCTCCAAGAGTTTTCAAAGTGGATATTTGTGTGGCAAACATTCTGAGACCTTCTACTTGTTAGAATATTTTTGTTATACCTCTGTACATAAATAGCAGTGTGAATAGATAAAAAAAAATTCTAGGTCAAAAGTTCATTTCCTTCACTCTTTAAAGTATTTATTTTCTTTCATACCAGCGTTACAGTTGAGAAGTTGCCACACAGAGTACCAACTGAAGGGCATTTTTAGCACTGCTTTATACCAGACTGGTATTGGCAAGAGAATTGGCAAACAGATGAAAAGATCAGAGTAGAGAACCTGGAGATTGGTTTGAAACATATTGGAACTTGATTTACAATAAAGGTGGTGTCATAAAATGATAGCAAAAGGCTTTTTTTTTTTTAGTTGTTTTCAGTAATCAGTCCTGGGAATACTGGCTCACTTTATAGAGAAAGATAAAATCAAATTCTTATCTTACTCTATATAGAAAAGTAGGCTCAAGGTGGATTAAAGACTTCAGTGTGAAAGGCAAAGTCGTAAACAACAGAAAAAAGGAAAATATCCTTATGACCTATGAACAGAGAAGTCCTTTAAAGCAAAACACTTGAAGTACAAACCGTAAGGCAAGTTTGCTGAATATGCTTACATCAAGATTAAAGATTTCTGTTTAACAAAGGGCACTGGGGACAAAATTAACAGGCAGAAGACAGTTTGGATATATCAAGTTTGAAATGTTTAGAGTTGACAATGCAGTGATATTTAGACTACATTAAAAAAAAAGAAAAAGAAAGAAAAAAACAAAACCCATTGTCATTCTGTTGATTCTGACGCATAGGGACCCTACAAGACAGAGTAGAACTGCCCCACAGGGTTCCCAGGGAGCCCCTGGTGGATTCTAGCTGCTGACCTTTTGGTTAGCAGCTCTAGCTCTTAACCACTGCACCACTAGGGCCCCTGCAAATCCATAAGAAAAAGATAGTAACTTCAATAGAAAAAAAGAAAAATCATATCATCAGGCTATTTATAGAAAATGAAGCCCAAAGGCGAATAAGCATATGAGATGTTCAAGCTCCGTAACAAGAGAAATATGAATTTAAATAACAATGACATATCACTTTGCACACATCACCCTGCAAATACTAGAAAGATGGATGATGCAAAGAATGTGCGTGGGGATGTTGTGATAAAAGGTAGTCTCTTTTTTCCCATTACCTTCACCATTTTGTCTCTTACATATAGGTCTTTAATCCATCTTGACCCCTCAGGCAAAGCTGGTGGGAGTATAGGCTGGGTCTGCAGAGCAATCTGATGCCTCATTCAGCCAAATTAAGACTACGTATTCCTAAGACTTTCAGGCAGCTAACAGACACATGAGGAAATGCTTGCGATCAGTAGCCATTAGAGAAACACAAATCAAAACTACAATGAGATACCATCTCACCCCTATATTACTGGCATGAATCCAAAAACCAGAAAATAACAAATGCCAGGGAGCCTGCGGGGAGACTGGAATTCTTATGCACTGCTGGTGAGGTGAGAAGGAGGAAATAAAAAGGGCTTTGTATGGTCTGATGATTACAGTGTGTCATCAATTACAGAGTTGATTAACTTTGGACCTGAGACAACCTCTTAAAAAGATGTAAGAAATTAATAGATAAGTGGAGCTCTGATGGCACCCACCCACCCAGTGCTGTCGAGTTGATTCCGACTCATAGTGACCCTATAGGACAGAGTAGAACTGCCCTATAGAGTTTCGACGGCACAGTGGTTAATAAATACGAGTGTCAATTTTCTGTCTTCGATCTAGTAGCAGAACTGTTGTAGTCTATCACATTCTCCTCTTTGAAAAACTTTCTTAACTAAAAACTTTCTTAACTTGGCTCCCAGGACACCAACATCTGGTTTTTCTCCTACTTCACTGGCTGCTCCTTCTCAGCCTTGTTTCTCATCTCCCTGGCTGTTTAGCAGCCGAGTGCTTTAACCATTGTGCCCCAGGGCTCAGTCCTCTGGTCTCTTCCTTCTTTATCTATACTTACTCCTTTAGTGATTTCATCTAATTTCAAAGCTTTAAATTTTACACCCACTACCAAAACCAAAACCAAACCTGTTGTCGTGGAGTCAATTCCAACTCACAGTGACCCTGTAGGACAGAGTAGAACTGCCCCACAGGGTTTCCAAGGACAGCCTGGTGGATTTGAACTGCTGACCTTTTGGTTAGCAGCTATAGCTCTTAACCGTTACACCACCAGGGTTTCCTTACACCCAGTGATGACTCCCACTATAAATCTCCAGGCCAGACCCCTCTCCTGAGCTGTTTAATTTATATTGCTACATGGATAGCTGACAGAAAACTCAGTTTTAACATGTCCAAAACCCTGTTGCTGATTGTTTCTCCCCAAACTAACTCCCCCTACAGACTTCATCTCAGTGGATGGCAGCGCCATCCTTCCAGTTGTTCCAGCTAAGACCCTGGAGTCATCCTTGACTCCTTTGCTTTCCTCATATCCCACATCTTATTTGTCAGCAAATTCTATTGGCTCTGCCCTCACTCTGTCTCACCCTCACTTCTACCTCTACCTGAGTAACCCTTCTCTCTTGACTGGATTAATGACTAACCTCTCTTTGCTTCAATTGTTCACTTTCAGAGTCTATTCTCAGCTAGCTAGCAGCCTTGTTGAAAATTATAAAATAAAAGAAACATCATGTTACTTCTCGGCTCAAAACCCTTCTATCACTTTCCATCTCTTACAAAATGAAGGCCAGAGTGTTGACCATAGCCTAAGGACCCTATGAAGGAGCCCTGGTGGCACAATGGTTAAAGCACTCGGCTGCTAAACAAAAAGTTAGCAGTTAGAACCCACCAGAGGCTCATCAAGGGAAAAGACCTGGCGATCTGCTCCTGTAATGATTACAGCCTAGGAAACTCAACGGGGCAGTTCTATTCTGTCATATAGGGTCACTAGGAGTTGGAATTGACTCAGCGCCACACAACAACAACAACAACAACAAAGGAACCTATACAACTTGGTCACTCATTACTGTCTGATCTCATTTCCTAGTTTTCTTTCACCCTGGTCTCCTGACTTTAGCTCCAACAGGCCAAAAGCCTTGTTGCATCTGGAACTTTGTGTTGTTAGCTCTGCTGGGGCGGCTCTTCCCCTAAAGCATTCACTAATGAAATACTGCATCATAGATACAGACGATCGACACGGAGAACATTTATGGGAAATCACAGAACCCACCACTCTAATTCCAAAGCTATCTTAGAACGCTTTTGGACTCTAAATATCAATATGGCTGAGACTTAAACTTTATAAACCTGAAGAAGTATGTAGTGTGTGCTATTCGTGACTTAACCTTTGTGTACACTCTTACTCACAACATATATCTCACACACGTCCCTTTCTCTTCCATTCTTAGTGTCCACCCCCGGGCTCGAGGCAAGTGCATAGAGTAGACCCAGAGATGACCCAAATGTTTCTCTGTGTAAAGAATGTTCATTTCGGGTTTTTCAAAGCCTTTTTGTCCTGGAGGACAGGTGATTTCTTCCAGCTATGTCTGACCCTAAGGGTTGTCATTAAGAACAAAATGATACACTTGCTCTTTACCTAAAAAGTTGACTTCTGGGAACTTCTTTAGAAAAATTTGCCCAAATATGTAAAAATATATGTGCAAACAGTCAGTTGCAGTTTTTTGTTTGTTTTTTTTGTCTTATCAAAGAACTGGAAAAATCCCATTTTACCCTCAATAGGGATTGAGTGTATAAATTATGATCTATCCAAATGATGGAATAGTATGTGCCTTCCAGAACTATTGAGGCAGGTATTAGCGTGCTGACAAGAAAGATGTCTACTATACATTGTCGAATTAAAAAAAGTTTTAGGGCAATACATAATTACCTTGTTTTGGTTAAAAAAGGAACTACATGTAGATAGAATTTATATAAATTCATATACACAGAGGAAAAAAGTTTCAAATATGAGACAGGCAAGTAGAATGTTACCTTGTCTAAAAGCTATTCAGGCCTTCATAAACAGTAATTTCAAAGCTCTGGTCCTTTTGTTTGTGAAATCTTCTTATAAATCATTAACAAAATCACAAACTTTTATGGTTGGAAGGGAGCAGAAAAATCTGTGCTCTTTTTCACAAGACTGCTCGAAGATATTTTCATCCCAGAATAGAACAGGGGCCTTGTGTGATGATACTTAATGTCCAGGAAAGTCTTCACAACTCACTATCTGATAGAGATTGGAAAGATAGCTGAAGTGAAGCAGGTTCTCAGCTGGGTCCTTGGATGTTGGTTTGTGCAGAATACCAAGGGCATCTCGGATGCTGAGGCTACACCTGACCACAAAAAGCATCTGTCTGAAGACCGCATGCGTCCAGAGATCATGGTCAGATACAACTGCCCATTATGGGGCTTTGGGTTTGTTCCGGGAGAAGAGTAGGTCAAGCAGATTCTAGCCCCCCCTAAAAATCCTCCCTCAGTGGATGGAAAGGTATTAGATTTTCCATGGGTAGTTACTTGCCCTAATTCTCTTCCCCTCTTCCTTGGGTTCTGGTTACCTGTGAGTATCTGGAACAGGACCAAAAGAACAGCAAGGGCCAGGAACTGGAATTTCATGATCTTTTGGAAAGGATGTGGCATATCCAGGAGTCCAAAGCATTCTGCAACATGACTCTGGACACAGGTCTTTATTGGCCTCCATGGGGAGGGGGTGGGTCATGGGCAATGAACCAAAAAGAGGTATAACACTGTACTATCAGTAACATTGGCCCTTTCATCAGTAGCATTAACTGAGTATTTACTACCCAGAGCCCTGTTTTAGGCACTCTTAGGGGTGCAAGAAGAATAAAAGAGAAGTAAAAATATCATGGAAATATATGAAGAGAGGAACTTTTCCCTCCCCCTTGTGGGAGTGTACCCATCTCTCTGATGCTGGCCCTTCCCACTCTATCATAGCACTCATACACTGCCTTGGAGCCAATGGAAACCCCCCTATGGGCAGTAACCATCTCTGTCTTTACTGTGCTTTCAGGGCCAAGGGCTTAATCTTAGAGGGGCTCAGAAAAGAATATCTCAATGAAGTTAATGAACACATGTTTATACAATGTTTAATATCCTGGTGAGTCTTAGAATCAGGATTTTTGGAATCAAGTAGGATTTTTGGAATCAAGTAGGCAGACTTCCTTATTTCACAGCTAGGAACACTGAGGTTAAGTGAGGAGGAGTGAGTAGCAGGCAAGAGAGGGTCACTATCATCCGAAATGCCCTCTCCTCAGGGTAGGTGAAGAGTACCAGGGATGCTATTTCTGACGTGGGCATTCTGAGAAAGAGCCCCATAACTTCACTGAATGTGTCAACATATAGAGGTGACTTTGGGGTCAGGACCCAGCTGTCAACTTGGCTCCAGCTCAGACTTGTGTCTGGCTCTACTTTCACTCTCTGCAAGCTCCTGCAGGAAGGAGTCATATAACCTTATGTCCGCCTTCCGGCTTGGCCAGAGAAATACCAATGACACTTGAGAGGAGGCATCTAATATCCTTGTTAGGGGTAAATTTCCAGGTGGTTTATTTCTTTTTGTCATTAATTTGTGATTAATTTCTTGTTTTATTGGATTATGGTCAGAAACTAGGGTGTGATATTCTTTAGATTTGGGAATGTATTGACGATTTATTTTGCCAGATAACCTGGGTTTTTTTTGGTATGATCTGTTTACAAGATACAAAGGACTCTATTAAATTAAGCATTTTTATTGTCTTAATCACTTGCCCAATGTTTTTATTTATTTTCTATTTACTTGAACTATGAAATACTCAGAGAACTGTATTAAAGTCTCCCAAGTATGACTGTGTATCTAATCAAGTTCTCTTTGTACTTCTGGTAGTGTTTACATTGCAAATTTATTTTTTTGTCTTAACTCACAGTTCATCATTTTTTTACAACTATTAGAGCTTCTCTGAGGTCCCTACGTGGTATAAACAGTTTGCACTTGACTACTCATCTAAAGGTTGGTGGTTTGAACATACCCAGCAGTACCACGGGAGAAAGTCCTGGGGATCTGCTTCTGTTAGGATTACAGCCAAAAGGGAATGCAAAATGTTACAGCCATTTTGGAAAAGGATATGGCGTTTCCTCAAAAAGCTAGAAATAAGAAATACCGGACAGGAGAAGCCAAGATGATGGAATAGACAGATGCTTCCATCGAGCCCTCTTTACAACAAAGACCCAAAAAAATAAGTGAAATGAGTATATTTGTGACAAGTTGGGAGCCCTGAGCATCAAAGGCAAGCTTAGACAATGAACTGAGGGGCAGGGGAAGGAAGAGACCGTTCAGAAGTGGACAGGAGTTATAGGACCTGAATCGCGGGGAGCCCCCAGGCACCATTCCCGGAGCCGCGGCAGCAGCGGCAGGCTGGTCCTAGCATTCGGCCGCAGTTTCCTCAGGGAGAAGCAGCCAGCCACACAGCCCACTTACACCTCCGGAACCTGAGGAGAACGGCGCTCTTGGCAAAACTAAGCGCTTGCGTATATTTTACCATGCCCCCCGCAAGCCGGCCTCAGCGGCCGAATCCCTAGGCCTGAGATAGACCCTGGTGAGCACCTAGAGCCATCCTCCCAGCCTTGGGGAAGGAAAAAACTTGCAACTGGGGGAAAAGATAATTTGCTAGCTCCATTAACTGGGGGAGCTCAGGACAGAAGCGGCTCCTGTCCAGGCATAAACCGTCCGTGGACACGTTTCCCTTCTGCATGGACCTGTGTGGGCCTATTTCGGGAGAATAGGCCCTTGTTGGCAAACTCCAACCATTTCGGCTGTGCGGTGGAGAGGTGGGTGTTTGATGTTTGACATTGCTTTGCCTATTAAACAAGGTCCTCACCTACCCACAACAGGGACCTAAGGACTGGTAGCTCCACTCAGATCACCCAGCTGCCTGCAACAGGGGTTCAAAGATAACTGGTACCTTACAACAAAAAACTTTGGGTGCCCATGGTCCCTATGCAGAGCCCACCCACGAGCACACTCTAGGGAATAGAGACGCATTTTCCTCAGAGACACTTGGGGGTCAGTTCTCAGCCCCCTGCCTTGTTCAGAGTGTGACCCCCTGCTGCAATCAGATACCAGTATATACGCCAATCACCCCTGCCCCTCTAAGACTGTAGGACAGAGCCTGTACCACACACTTGATATCAGCTACCTGGACACCTGAGCTGAATTCATACAAGAAAACTGAATGGGCTCCTAGACCGATATACCTGATAACAGCTCTAGCCAGCTGGGGACAGGACACCAGAGCTCCAAAGGCAAAAATAATCAAGCTAGCTCACTCAAGCAACCCATAGGGGTATACCAAAACAAAGCAAAGCAAGCAGCTACGACACAGTAAGCAAGCATAAACTAATACAATAACTTACAGATGGCTCAGAGACAACAGTCAATATCAAGTCACATAAAGAAACAGACAATGATCACTCAACAGGCTCTCAAAACAAAGAATCCAGGGATCTTCTAGATGAAAGCACATTCCTGGAATTACCAGATGCAGAATACAAAAGTTTAATATACAGGACTCTTCAAGACATCAGGAAGGAAATGAGGCAATATGCAGAACAAGCTAAGGAACACACAGATAAAGCAACTGAAGAAATTAGAAAGATTATTCAGGAACATAATGAAAAGTTTAATAAGATGGAAAAATCCATAGACAGACAGCAATCGCAATCAGAAATTCAGAAGATGAACAATAAAATTACAGAATTAGATAACTCAATAGAAAGTCAGAGGAGCAGAACTGAGCAAGTAGAAGGTAGAATTTCTGAACTCAAAGATAAATCACTTGGCACTAATATATTTGAAGAAAAATCAGATAAAAGAATTTTAAAAAATGAAGAAATCTTAAGAATCATGTGGGACTCTATCAAGAGAAATAACCTATGAGTGATTGGAGTACCAGAACGGGGAGGGATAACACAAAATACGAGAAAACTGTTGAGGATTTGTTGGCAGAAAACTTCCCTGATATTGAGAAAGATGAGAAGATATCTATCCAAGATGCTCACCGAACTCCACGAAAGGTAGATATTAAAAGAAAGTCATCAAGACATATTATAATCAAGCTTGCCAAACCAAAGATAAAGAGACAATTATAAGAGCAGCGAGGGATAAAAGAAAAGTCACCTACAAAGGAGAGCCAATAAGAATAAGCTCAGACTACTCGGCAGAAACCATGTAGGCAAGAAGGCAATGGGATGACATAGTTAAAAAACTGAAGGAAAAGAATTGCCTGCCAAGAATCATATATCCAGCAAAACTGTCTCTTAAATATGAAGGTGAAATTAAGACATTTCCAGATAAACACAAGTTGAGGGAATTCATAAAAACCAAACCAAAACTCCAAGAAATACTAAGGGGAGTTCTTTGGTTAGAAAATCAATAATATCAGGTATCAACCCAAGACTAGAACACTGGGCAGAGCAACCAGAAGTCAACCCAGACAGGGAAATCCAAAAAAACAAAGCAAGATTGAAAAAAGAAAAGGCCAACACAGGGTAATGGCGATGTTATTATATAAAAGAAGACAACATTAAAATAATAAAGAGGGACTAAGAAATGTGATCATACACCTTCCATATGGAGAGGAAGATACGGCGATACAAATAAATAAAAGTTAGTTTCAAATTTAGAAAAATGGGGTAAATAATAAGGTAACCACAAAGGAGACAGACTATCCTACTCATCAAAATAAAATACTAGGGAAAATACAGACTCAGCAGAAACAAAATCAACAACAACAAATATGAGGAAAGGATAATATATAAAGAAAATCTACTCAGCACATAAAATCAGGTAGGAAAAAGAAACTGTCAACACACAAAAAAGACATCAAAATGATAGCACTATATTCATACCTATTCATAATTACCCTGAATGTAAGTGGACTAAATGCACCAGAGAGTGGCAGAATGGATTAAAAAGCAAAATCCATCTATATGCTGCCTACAAGAGACACACCTTAGACTAAGAGACACACCTTAGACTTAGAGACACAAACAAACTAAAACTCAAAGGATGGGAAAAAATATATTAAGCAAACAACAATCAAAAAAGAGCAGGAGTGGCAATATTAATTTCTGACAAAATAGGCTTTAAAGTTAAATCCATCAGAAAGGATAAAGAAGGACACTATATAATGATTAAAGGGATAATATGCCAAGAAGATATAACCATATTAAATATTTATGCACCCAATGACAGGGCTGCAAGATATATAAAACAAACTATCAGCATTGAAAAGTGAGATAGACAGCTCCACAATAATAGTAGGAGACTTCAACACACCACTTTCGGTGAAGGACAAGACATCCAGAAAGAAGCTCAGTAAAGACACGGAAGATCTAAATGCCACAATCAACCAACTTGACCTCATAGACATATACGGAACACTCCATCCAACAGCAACCAACTATACTTTCTTTTCTAGTGCACATGGAACATCCTCTAGAATAGACCACGTATTAGGTCATAAAGCAAGCCTTAGCAGAATCCAAAACATTGAAATATTACAAAGCATCTTCTCTGACCGTAAGGGCATAAAAGTAGAAATCAATAACAGGAAAAGCAGGGAAAAGAAATCAAACATTTGGAAACTGACCAATACCCTGCTCAAAAAAGACTGGATTATAGAAGACATTAAGGGTGGAATAAAGAAATTCATAGAATCCAATGAGAATGAAAACACTTCCTATCAGAACCTTTGGAACACAGCAAAGCGGTGCACAGAGGCCAATTTATATCAATAAATGCACACATCCAAAAGGAAGAAAGGGCCCAAATCAAAGAATTATCCCCACAACTTGAACAAATAGAAAGAGAGCAACAAAAGAAACCCACAGGCACCAGAAGAAAACAAATAATAAAAATTAGAGCTGAACTAAATGAAATAGAAAAACAATTGAAAGAATTAACAAGACCAAAAGCTGGTTTTTTGAAAAACTCAACAAAGTTGATAAACCATTGGCCAAACTGACAAAAGAAAAACAGGAGAGGAAGCAAATAACCCAAATAAGAAATGAGAGGGGCAATGTTACAACAGATCCAACTGAAATTAAAAGAATCATGTCAGATTACTATGAAAAACTATACTCAAACAGATTTGAAAACCTAGAAGAAATGGATAAATTCCTAGAAACACACTACCTACCTAAACTAACACAAACAGAGGTAGAACAACTAAATAGACCCATAACAAAAGAAGAGATTGAAAAGGTCATCAAAAAACTCCCAACAAAAAAAAAGCCCTGGTCCAGACAACTTCACTGCAGAGTTCTACCAAACTTTCAGAGAAGAGTTAACACCACTACTACTAAAGGTATTTCAGAGCATAGAAAAGGACGGAATACTCCCAAACTCATTCTATGAAGCCACCATATCCCTGATACCAAAACCAGGTAGACACCACAAGAAAAGAAAATTATAGACCTATATCCCCCATGAATGTAGATGCAAAAATCCTCAACAAAATTCTAGCCAATAGAATTCAACAACA
Source organism: Elephas maximus indicus (assembly GCF_024166365.1). NCBI lineage: Eukaryota > Metazoa > Chordata > Mammalia > Proboscidea > Elephantidae > Elephas > Elephas maximus. The sequence continues at coordinate 38,037,904 of NC_064843.1, forward strand.
TATCAAAAAAATAATTCACCCTGACCAAGTGGGATTCATACCAGGTATGCAGGGATGGTTCAACACTAGAAAAACAATTAATGTAATCCTCCACATAAATAAAACAAAAGACAAGAATCACATAATTCTATCAATTGATGCAGAAAAGGCATTTGACAAAGTTCAACACTCATTCGTGATAAAAACTCTCAGCAAAATAGGAATAGAAGGAAAATTCCCCAACATAATAAAGGGTATTTATACAAAGCCGACAGCCAACATCACCCTAAATGGAGAGAGCCTGAAAACATTCCCACTGAGATCAGGAACCAGACAAGGATGCTCTTTATCACCACTCTTATTCAACATTGTGCTGGAAGTCCTAGCCAGAGCAATTAGGCTAGATAAAGAAATAAAGAGCAACCAGATTGGCAAGGAAGAAGTGAAAGTATCTCTATTTGCAGATGACATGATCTTATACACAGAAAACCCTAAGGAATCCTCCAGAAAACAACTGAAACTAATAGAAGAGTTCAGCAGAGTATCGGGATACAAGATAAACATACAAAAATCAGTTGGATTCCTCTACACCAACAAAAAGAACATCAAAGAGGAAATCACCAAATCAATGCCTTTTACAGTAGCCCCAAGAAGATAAAATACTTAGGAATAAATCTTATCAGAGATGTAAAGGACTTATACAAAGAAAACTATAGAATACTTCTGCAAGAAATCAAAAGAGACTTCCACTTACATAAGTGGAAGAACATACCTTGCTCATGGACAGGAAGACTTAACATTATAAAAATGCCTATTCTACCATTTAATGCAATTCCAATCCAAATCCCAAGGACATTCTTTAACGAGATTGAGAAACAAACCACCAATTTCATATGGAAGGGAAAGAGGCCCCGAATAAGGCATTGCTGAAAAAGAAGAACAAAGTGGGAGGCCTTACTTTACCTGATTTTAGAACCTATTATACCGCCACAGTAGTCAAAACAGCTTGGTACTGGTACAACAACAGATACATGGACCAATGGAACAGAATTTAGAATCCAGACATAAATCCATCCACATATGAGCAGTTGATATTTGACAAAGGCCCCAAAACAGTCTTTTTAACAAATGGTGCTGGCATAACTGGATATCCATCTGCAAAAAATGAAACAAGATCCATACCTCATTCCATGCACAAAAACTAACTCAAAATGGATCAAAGACCTAAATATAAAATCTAAATCAGTAAAGATCATGGAAGAAAAAGTAGGGACAATGATAGGAGCCCTAATACATGGCATAAACGGTATATAAAACATTATAAAGAATGTAGAAGAAAAACTAGATAACTGGGAGCTCCTAAAAATCAAACACTTAAGCTCATCCAAAGACTTCACCAAAAGAGTAAAAAGACTACCTACAGACTGGGAAAAAGTTTTTAGCTGTGACATTTCTGATCAGCGCCTGATCTCTAAAATCTACATGATACTGCAAAAACTCAACTGCAAAAAGACAAATAACCCAATTAAAAAATGGGCAAAAGGTATGAATAGACACTTCACTAAAGAAGACTTTCAGGTAGCTAACAGATACATGATGAAATGTTCAAGATCATTAGCCATTAGAGAAATGCAGATCAAAACTACAAAGAGATTTCATCTCACTCCAACAAGGCTGGCATTAATCCAAAAAACACAAAATAATAAACGTTGGAGAGGCTGTGGAGAGATCGGAACACTTCTACACTGCTGGTGGCAATGCCAAATGGTACAACCACTTTGGAAATCGATTTGGCGCTTCCTTAAAAAGCTAGAAATAGAACTACCATACAATCCAGCAATCCCACTCCTTGGAATATATCCTAGAGAAAGAAATAAGAGCCTTTACATGAACAGATATATGCACACCCATGTTTATTGCAGCACTGTTTACAATAGCAAAAACATGGAAGCAACCAAGGTGCCCATCAATGGATGAATGGATAAATAAATTATGGTATATTCACACAATGTAATACTACCCATCGATAAAGAACAGTGAGGAATCTGTGAAACATTTCATAACATAGAGGAACCTGGAAGGCATTATGCTGAGTGAAATGAGTCAGTTGCAAAAGGACAAATATTGTATAAGACCACTATTATAAGAACTTGAGAAATAGTTTAAACTGAGAAGAAAACATTCTTTCGTGGTTATGAGAGTGGGGAGGGAGGGAGGGTGGGAGAGGGGCATTCACTAATTAGATAGTAGATAAGAACTACTTTAGGTGACAGGAAAGACAGCACACAATACAGGGGAGGTCAGCACAATTGGACTAAACCCAAAAGCAAAGAAGTTTCCTGAATAAACTGAATGCTTCGAAGGCCAGAGTAGCAGGGGCAGGGGTCTGGGACCATGGTTTCAGGGGACATCTAAGTCAATTGGCATAATAAAATGTATGAAGAAAACATTCTGCATCCCACTTTGAAGCGTGGCGTCTGGGGTCTTAAACGCTAGCAAGCAGCCATCTAAGATGCATCAATTGGTCTCAACCCACCTGGATCAGGGGAGAATGAAGAACACCAAAGACACGAGGCAATTGTAAGCCCAAGAGACAGAAAGGGCCACATGAACCAGAGACTACATCATCCTGAGACCAGAGGAACTAGATGGTGCCCGGCTATGACCGATGACTGCCCTGACAGGGAACACAACAGAGAACCCCTGAGGGAGCAGGAGAGCAGTGGGATCTGTGCAGACCCCAATTCTCATAAGACCAGACTTAATGGTCTGACTTAGACTAGAAGGACACCGGTGGTCATGGCCCCCAGACCTTCTGTTGCCCCAGGACAGGAACCATTCCTGAAGCCAACTCTTCAGACATGGATTGGACTGGACAGTGGGTTGAAGAGGGTTGCTGGTGAGGAGTGAGCTTCTTGGATCAGGTGGACACTTGAGACTATGTTGGCATCTCCTGCCTGGAGGGGAGATGAGAGTGTGGAGGGGATTAGAAGCTGGAGAAATAGACACGAAAAGAGAGAGTGGAGGGAGAAAACGGGCTGTCTCATTAGGAGGAGAGTAATTGGGAGTGTGTAGCAAGGAGTATATGGGTTTTTGTGTGAGAGACTGACTTTCACTTAAAGCACAACAAAAATTATTTAAAAAAAAAAGAAATACCATATGATCCAGCAATCCCACTCCTAGGAACATACCCTAGAGAAATAAAAGCCATCACAGGCATAGATGTATGTACTCCCATGTTCATTGCAGCATTATTCACAATAGCAAAGATGGAAACAACCTAGATGCCCATCAACAGATGAATGGATAAACAAACTATGATACATACACACAATGGATTACTATGCAACAATAAAGAACAATGATGAATCTGTGAAGCATCTCACAGCATGGATGAATCTGGAAGGCATTATGCTGAGTGAAATAAGGCAATCACAAAAGGACAAATATTGTATGAGACCACTACTATAAAAACTCACGAAAAGTTTAAACACAAAGAGAAACAATCTTTCATGGTTACGAGGGAGGGGAGGGGTTAGGATTGAAAAACACTAAATAGACAATAGATAAGTGGTAACTTTGGTGAAGGGTAAGACAGTACACAATACTGGGGAAGCCAGTACAACTTGCACAAGGCAAGGTCATGTAAGCTCCATGTACACATCCCAACTCCCTGAGGGTCTGAATTACTGGGCTGAGAGATGTAGGGACCATGGCCTCTGGGAACACATAGCTCAATTGTCATAACATAGTTTATTAAAAAAAAGTTCTACATTCTACTTTGGTGAGTAGAGCCTGGAGTTTTAAAACCTTGTGAGTGACCATGTAAAATACTCCACCGTCTCACCCTGTTGGGAGCAAGGGAGAATGAAGAAAACTAAAGACACCAGGGAAAGATTAGTCCAAAGAACAAATGGACCACAACTACCACAGCCTCCACCAGACTGAGTCCACTACAGCTGGATAGTGCCCGGCTACCACCGTCAACTGTTCTGATAGGGATCACAATAGAGGGTCCCACACAGCTGGAGAAAAATGTAGAACGAAATTGTAACTCACAAAAAAAAGACCAGACTTACTGGCCCGACAGAGACTGGAGAAACCCCGAGGTTATGGCCTCTGGATACACTTTTAGCTCAGTAATGAAGCCACTCCCGAGGTTCACCCTTCAGCCAAAGATTAGACAGTTCTATGAAACAAAATGAGACTAAAGGGGCACACCAGCCTAGAGTAGAAGGCAGGAAGGTACAGGAAAGCTTGTAATAGGGAACCCAAGGTAGAGAAGGGAGAGTGTTGACATGTCGTGGGGTTGGTAACCAATGTCACAAAACAATACGTATACTAACTTTTTACGAGAAGCTGGTTTGTTCTGTAAACCTTCATCTAAAGTACAAAAAAAAAAAAAAGATTACAGCCAAGAAAACCTTGTGGAGCATTTTTACTCTGGAACACATGGTGTTGCCTTGAGTTGGAATGGACTCAACAGCAATGGGTGTAGCTTCTCTGTGGATTGTTGCATTTGTTTTTACATAATTTTTCACTTTGTCTTGCCCTTGAATTTCACATTAGCTTTTGTGTTCACATAGTAATTGTACTCTGGCTGTGAACCTGATTCAGGGTATGCAGCTCTTTCAATAGTCTATAAAGTTACTGCACTGCACTTCTGACTTCCAGAGTTGTAGATGATAAGTCTGATGCTAGTTTGTTTCTCTGTCTTTGGTTGGCATCTTTTATCTTCTTCCTGGAAGCTTCTGATATTGCCTTTTTTTAATCCTGGGATGTAGTTTTTTTTTTTCATTTGTTTATTTCCTTTTGTTTTCCTGTTTATGTCTAGATATGTGCTTTTTATCATGAATATGGCTGGGACTTGGAGAATCCTTTCAACCTGGACATTTTTCTTCAGTTCTGGGAAAATTTCTTCCAATATCTCGAATCATAACTTCTACATGCTCATAATTAACACGTCAGACTTTCTGTAACTATCTTCTAAGTCTGTTTTCTTTTTGCAGATAAGTTCTCTAGTTTGAATGTGCTAATTACTTACACATTTTACACAGTAATTACTTTCCGGGAGCTTTGCCATGATGCCACATATTCCATTTGTTTATAAGTCCTTTCTTTCGATTTCCCTTCATACTGTAAGTTTTAAGCCACTCTGGCTTGTCTCTGCTTCTCTCAGAGCTAACTAAGGGAATCCCAGCACTTAGCCTTCAAACTATGACACCTTCACTGCTGGTCAAAAAGTACAGCAATATAAAATGAGATGTACCAGCTTGTGAGTTTGTCTGCTTGCTTCCTAGTGGGCTTGCTTCAGCTTGGTTGGTAGTGTTAAAAATAATAAGAACGAACGCAAAGAAATTGAAACACAAGGTTATTCTGAGCAGTTATTCTATACGCATATAGGAAGGCCATTCTGATTCAAAAAAATGCAAATGACTTGAAGTAGGCTAGTTACAATGAGGCTTAGAAAGAGAAGAGGAGGGAGAAGAATAGATTAACCATCGGCTAATCTTAACACAATGGATTAAAGTTTACTGAAATCGATTGACATCAGGTCACAAGGTGGTCTCTGGTCCTCCACCTACCTCCGGCTATGATATCTTTTGTAATTTAGAGACTGATTTCGAACAGGAAAGAAAAGATTAATAAATTGGGTGAAAATAAGCCCATGGTAGGATGATTTTTTGGGTCAAGAATGTTTTTGTTATTGTTGTTATTAGGTGCCGTTGAGTCGGTCCCAGCTCATAGCGACCCTGTGTACCACAGGATAAAACCCTGCCCGGCCCTGCACCATGCTCACAACCGTTGTCATACTTGAGCCTATTGTTGCAGTTACGTGTCAGTCCGTCTTGTTGGAGGTCTTCCTCTTTTCTGCTAACCCTGTACCTTACCAAGCATGATGTCCTTCTCCAGGGACTGATCCCCCGCCCGCCTCCCCCAACATGTCCAAAGTATGTAAGACACAGTCTCGCCATCCTTGCTTCTGAGGGACCATTCTGGTCGTACTTCTTCTAAGACAGATTTGTTCGTTCTTTGGCAGCCCATGGCATATTCACTATTTTTTGCCAACATCACAATTCAAAGGCATCAATTCTTCTTTGGTCTTCCTTAGAAAAATGTTTAGAGGAATGTTTTTACAGTTAGTATTTAGATTAGTGGGTAAGAAAAACCTTAAAATCAAAGTAAGATGTCGGTTATTAATTTTTTCTTTGACAGTATCTGAAGCCTCAATATCCCTTTTGATGCCCAAATTGTCATAGCATTGGCCAATATGTTCCCGTCAGGCTGGTTCTGTGTCCTTTTGACTTGACCTCATTAAATTTTGAAAGCTTCCTTCTTAATGCTTAAAGTGAAAACTCTTTTTATCAGTGATATAAATACTATTATTTTTCTTTGTTATGCAAAAAGGCGATTATGGGCATTTCTACAAGAATGGAACAAAATGATCTTGTTATTTCTGATTTCAACAAAGTTTTGAGAGACCTTAATCACTGAAATTAGTAAATGATGCCATGCTATAGATTGGCTAAACCAAGAAGAGAATTTGGAGGTGAGAACTATGAGCTGTCAAAAGAGATTTATCTTTAAAAACACTTCTAAAGAGTCACTTTTTTAAGAATCTATAAAATCATTGGGAAATCTTAAAAATGTTGTAGTCATTGTTGGTTGCAGCTTTATGGCTTTTGCCCAATGTCACTGGAACATTCATGGAATATAAACCAAAACCAAACCCACTGCTGTCAAGTCAATTTCAACTCATACGACCTTACAGGATAGAGTAGAACTGCCCCGGAGGGCTTCCAAAGCTGTAAATCTTTATGGAAGCAGATTGCCACATTTTTCTCCCACTGAACAGCTGTTGGGTTCAAACCACCAACCTTGTGGTTAGCAGCCGAGTGCTTCAACCACTGTACCACCAGGGCTCTCATAGAATATAATCCTTTGCCGTCAAGTTGATTCTGACTCATAGCGACCCTATAGGACAGAGTAGAACTGCCCCATAGGGTCTCCAGTGAGCAGCTGGTGGATTTGAACTGTCCACCTTCTGGTTAGCAGGTAAACAGTGAACCACTGGGCCACTAGGGCTGCTTCATAGAATATAGGTAGACTTTTATTTGAGAAGCCATCAACAATGGTCTCAGAGTAGGGAAGTCTTTTTTTGTCCTCCTGCAGTGAATGTTTTTAGGTTTGAGTGTTGGTTAGTGTAAAATCTTTTCTTCTTCCAGGCAAGGGAGTTTTTTTACTTTGTGAGAATGTGCCTTTACTGTCTGGGAACTAAGATTGGAGTACAGAAGATTCCAGAGACAATACTCTTACCTTCAAATATTGCTTGTCCTCAGTATGGTGGTAGAATTCTCACCTTCCATGCAGGAGACCCTGGTTTCATTCAGTGGTAAAATTCTTGCCTTTCATGTGGGAGACCCAGGTCAAAGGAATATTATACTCTCTCAGGAATAAAATCAAACATATGTAAATAAAAAATATGCAAAGAGCCTCATCAAAATCACAAGTTTAAAAAAATAATTTAAATGGTGTCCCTGTTTTCTAATACACTTTCACTTTTAAAAATGTTTTTATTTGAGAAGGAGAATATCTAATTTTAGTTAAGTGGCCTCAGGTGTTCATGCTAAGCACAATATAAAGAACACAAGATATGCAAATGGACTTCAAGCTGATAATAAGTAACCATAAAAAGGCATTATGAAACTCGTCTGTAAAGTTTTTAACATTACTCGGTTGAGAGACATTATAGTTACATACAGCTTGCGTCAATACTCCCAGTCACAGGAAAGTTTTTGATTTTTTTTTTAAAGCAAAGTTTGGGTTAAAAGAAGTATATATTTATTCTCTCTGAATTTGCCACAGTGGAAAACGAAAATAAGGACAGGATATATATTATTCATGACTTTTGATTTATTTATTATTTTTGCAAAAAGGTTAAACACCTAAATCTCTTATACTTGGTTTATGGATCAAATAAGTTTTTATTATTTATAATAATATTTAAATTAAAAAAACCCAAACCTTCTGCTGTTGAGTTGATTTTGATTCATTTAAGGGGAAGTAAATGTAAACATAGGTCTTCAATTAAATCGAGGCATACTTTAAACACATAGAGTCTGTAACTTTGGTTCTCATAAACTTCAGACAATATTTCATTTATGTGGATTGATTGTTTCACCACTTAAACCATCCATCTGGGTGTAGTTTTATGATGATCTTGTTTCTGTGATAAGTTGTTATTATGAACCGTGACTTGATTGTCCTTTAATTAGCTTAAATATATTTTCTAGAATCCTTCATTGCTTTTGGATTTTTGGAATACTTCAATATTGGTTAGAAATTTGTGTTTGATATTTTTAAAGAAATTAAAATTTGGAAAGAGAGAAAATAAAGTCCATAGTTGCCACATAGTCTTTATTTTTAAATGCTTACGATTTTTATGAGGACCCCTGATGGCCTAGTAGTTAAGTGCTCTACTTCTAAATGATAGGTCGGCAGTTTGAACCCATGAGACTGTCCTTGGGAGAAAGGTGTTGGTGAAGAATATTGATTATACCATGGACTGCCAGAAGAACAAACAAATCAGTCTTGGAAGAAATACAGCCAGAATGCTCCTTAGTAGCAAGGGTGTCAAGACTTCATTTCACTTACTTTGGGCATGTTATCAGGAGGGACCAGTTCCTGGAGAAGGACATCATGCTTGGTAAAAGAGGAAGACCCTCAACGAGATGGATTGACACAGTGGCTGCAACGATGGGCTCAAACATAGCAACGATTGTGAGGGTGGCACAGGACCGGGCAATGTTTCGTTCTGTGTACATAGGGTCTCTATGAGTCAAAATTGACTTGGGCGCCTAACAACAACATGAATATTATTGATATACGTTAACTTGTTCTTCAAATGGAGTCCCTGGGTGCCCACCAGAATTAAGGTAGTTATACCAACCAAAGTGTTACATACATTGTCTTAAAATATGCTTGATATTTTATGTTTTAAACATTGGAGCTTTTAAGTTTAAATAACATAGTCATTTAATCATTGTTTGCTAAATATATATTGTATATATGCACCTAAGTACCGCAGATATCAAGATATATTAACACTAGTGAAAAAAGAAATTTGAATTTAAATAGAGGAGAAAGGACTGGTGGATCAGAGAAAAGAAAATTGAACTCAAGATATGTAGTTTGTTCTCAATATGAGCTAGCAAATTTTTTTTGGCTTTCTGTATGTTTTGTACAGGTGGCTCTCCCTTCACATAGTGTGTTCTCACACATCTCAAAGAGCACTGACTGTCATTATCCTTTTGGGAATATTTTATGACTTAGACAATTGTAAAAACAATTAGGATTCCCTTGCTTCTGGAATAGCTATAGGTGTAGAAGCCCTCCTGCTGACCCAGGTGGGCACGCCATCGAATAAGTCTGCTGAAGGATTCTACATCAAGTTTTAGCCCTGGAGATTATTGCTCAAACCTCACTAGAAGGGGCCCATCAAGTGCTGACTCCTAACATGGGTTTTCTAGTCCTGAGGCTGTCTGTTTCAGATATCTCTCCCTACCTATTTAACAACATCTAGCTTTTAATTTGTTTTTCTTTTAGATACAGAGACCGATGACCCATTTGTCAGTGGTGGCAGTTTATAGGAGCTTTCTGGTTTTGTCTTAAAATTACATGGACAACTTTAGACTCACTTTGTCTTTGATCTTCCTACAGCTAAAATTTGGCTGTTTTCCAACAACCTTCAATACCTGCTACAATGGATTCATTCTGAGATAATTGCTGAAAATTTCCATTGAGAGAGCATTTAACTTTCTTGTTGATTTTGCTTTGGACTCCACTTGTGCATTCCTAGAAATTAGGTTGTAATTTTCCACCCCCCTCCTGTAAGTACACAATCTCCTTCTGCCAAGAATTTGTTCATTTTCTCATCATGGAATAAGTCCTTACTTGAGAGTTACCAAACAACACAGAAAGACTGAGCAAAATTGCTAATCTTTTCTCTTCCTACAAAGAAGTTCATCACTATAGTCAATAGTGTTGGCAATAAGCAGGATCTCATGGTCTGATATTTGCTATATTTTTCTACAGAACGTTGTGGATTGGTCATTGAACTTCAATTGTAATGTAAAGAGCATTCAGTTTCAAAGATTAAGACTGAAATGATAAAACTATATCTAGGTGTTTTTGCTGCACTCTCGACTATGAAAAGGAGCCCCGGTGGCACAGTGGTTAAGTGCTCGGCTGCTAACTGAAAGGTTGGTGGCTCAAACCCACCAGCCACTCCTCGGGAGAAAGATGTGGCAGTCTGCTTCTGTAAAGGTTACGACCTTGGAAACCCCACGGGACAGTTCTGCCCTGTCCTATAGGGTCACTATTAGTAGGAATCAATGATGGCAATGGGCAATGGGTGACTATGAAAGCCCAAAAGTATAACACCAATAAATTCATTCAACTGTCTTATTAATATACAAAAGTCCTAAAAGTTTTTAAATGCTTGATCACATACCATCTGGCACTGAGTGAGAAATTCCAAGGACTTTCTTCTGGGACAGTACTCATAATAGTTGAATAACTGAATATTAAAGACTCTTTAAATATTCAGAGATTGATACAAGTCCAACCTTGCAGAATTGATGCTTCTTTGTTTCATTGTGGTAGAAAAATTTAGAGGCATCTCATATAGTTACCAATGTCCCTGGTTGTAGAGTTGTCAATGTGGCACTATATTATGTGGATACCCACATCCTCAGTTAAACTAAAAATGTCGTACTTGCAGAATACAATGTCATTTTGTTTCTGGTTGAACTTGTAACTTTAAGAAACATGCTCTGAGTTCTCCTTAGTATACTGTGAAGCCAGTGATGACAGCAGCACGTCAAAGTTGTGAGTTTTCCTGCCATATCCCGCAGGCTCAGCATTGGTGAGTCCATCATCAACCAACGAGATTCTACCACATACTTCAGCCAGGTGGGTTTGGCCAAACTCCAAAAGAATGAGGCATTTCAGAAATGGACACCACAGTCCGTTTCAAAGAACCCCTCTTCATGCCTCTCTCCAGTGCCCTGGCTATTCCTTCCACTCCACTTTTGCTATCTTGATCACCTTGTCCTTCTCCATTACTCTTTGAGACTTGATCACATTTCTCTGAAAGCTTCTTGACCTCCTGAACAGCTGAAACGTTCTTCCAGGACATGTGTCTTGGTTCAGGTTCCCTGAAAACAGACTCTGGGACAAATTTGCGTGTAGATTTATGTAATATCTGTAAGAAATTAAGAAGCAGGGCTGCGCAAAGGAAGAAGTTAACCTAGACTGTCATTGCAACAGAGGCCTCAGCTGGAGCTGGGATGGTCCTTCAGAGTTCACTGCAATTGAAGCAAAGAGGCTGGGACTTTGTTCTTTCTCTTTGACCAGACTTTGGAGGTAGAGTTGTTGGGGAGAGGGTGATACCTTGGGTGTGGCAACTTCTTTATCAGTAGAGAGCAATTTCCAGAGAAGGACTCAGTTGTGAGCTGCCAGCTGCCAACACTCCTGGCAGCTGGGAAGAATGATTGCCTCCATACTGACGGGGGTTCCAGACGATGCACCTCAGTATATGCACTGTGAGATGTATAGGTTGGGACCTTTCTGGAAACCTCTTGATGTTGGCCAGTTAAATCCAGCGGACGCCCTGAAAACACTGTGGGTAGCTAGAGTGGACAAGACTTGTGCCGTCCGGGATACTAGAAGAATAAAACCAAAAACCAAACCCACTGCCGTTGAGTCAATTCCGACCCATAGCGACCCTATAGGACAGAGTAGAACTGCCCCATAGAGTTTTCAAGGAGCGCCTGGCAGATTTGAACTGCCAACCTCTTGGTTAGCAGCCATAGCACTTAACCACTAGGCCACCAGGGTTTCCACTAGAAGAATAAGGGCAGAAATTGGTTCTCAAAGATTAGCCTCTGCTGTTTTCTTTTTAAAGGCATATAATAATTTATTATTATGCCAGGCTTGCAGTCATGATGGGTGGCTTTGAAGGGCTAGTTTATAAATCCTCACCCAAAATGGGTATCCTGAAGGAGGACCAAAGCTCGGCATTAATGGATTGAACCAATCTCTTGTAAAAATTCTCACATAGATGAGAGATGTACAGTGAGAGTTACCATCTGATTGAAGAGACAAGGAAGTTTGCAGAAAAGTTAGACTATAGAAAAGGAACAGTAGAGGCTCAAAGAGAAGTGTGAAGGGGCCCTGATGAGAAGTTGCGGTTAAGGGAAGCAGATGTAGAAGGATTCTTAGTATTTGGAGACATAAAAATATATTAATTAATAAAAATTGAAAAAATCCAGCATTTCTTCAGCTTGTGTTTTCTTGACTTTAAAATGCGCATTATTGTAACGGTGCTGGAAGAAACAGTACTTGGCAGGGACACAGAGTGTTGTACAATTTGCAACCTTACCTGATAAAGAGCAAATGTTCTCACCTGGATATTAAAAAGTAATGCATACTAGGGAAGTGAAATCTGGACAAAAAGAGCTAAGGTATCATCTGCAAATTCAAGTCTAAGGTAAAGTGTCACTTAATGGCAGCAGGGAGCGGGGTTGTGGGTGTAAAATATTACACACCCCGTATTTTATTTGTTAATAATTCACTTTTGTCTTTCTATATTGTAAGTTTTAAACTTGCTTCTCCCTCTCCACCATCTTTATAATAATTGAGATTCCAGCACTTGTCTTTGAAACGGACAGTAAATCCTATTCACTGTTGGCAAAATAAATTTCAGCAAAATAAGGAGAAAAATGTTCTTTCCCCCCATGAGGTCTGCCAGGAAAGCAGATCATCTACAGTTTAATAAAACAATTCTTACAAAGATTAATGCTAACAGGGAAGTTTTGGAAGCCATCCAGACTTCAAAGTTTGTTGCAGTGTCCTGTGAATTAAACTGAACCTCCATGAGGTCTGTAATTCCAGTTGTTTGTCATATTTATCATATTTCTTATGTTTTACCTTTTCTCAAAGATGAAAAACCAGGATCTTTCCACTCCTCCCACTGACACAAAGCAATGAGCAAAATGATCCCAAGGGTTTCTTATCTAAGCCCAAAGTCAGATACATTTAAATGAACAATGACTACTGAGAAAACATGGATTCAACAGTATCGTTTTATGAGTGTTTCTTCTACTGGTCTCCACCTTTGCCCTGAGTCTGTGAAGAAAATGGGCTTTGTTCAAGACTCGAGACAAATCAGTGTTCCCATCCTTGTTCTCTGAGCTGTATGACCTTGGGGAAGTTTACACCCCTCTTTGAACTTCTGTCTCAGAGTCGTTTTTTCAAGGAACCTGACTCAAGACATGTCTTCCTTGTCTATATCTGTAATTACTGCACATTTTGTTGTTTAGAACAAAGACTGACAAAAAGTAGTTGCCTGATAAATATTAATTGACCTTCTCACCTTCCATCTTTCCCTTTCTTCCTTCTTCCCTCCATATTTATTCCCACCTGGGTCTTCCTCATTCATGTGGTGCATACTGGGCTTGATTCATGGGAAGTGCTCATAACTGTTTCTAACAGGAAGGCAAGCACAGCTTATTATTTTCAACGTTTGTTTTCTAAGAAAACCCTTTCCATTATTATTTTTGTCTCACGCAAAAAGACAAGTGGTTTTAATTTGCCTGTATCCCTTTCCGGGAAGCAAGCCCACTTTTGTTATGGGTACGAGCCAGTATTCCACTCTCCCACACTGTCTAGCTACTAGGCTGACCTCAAATAAGTTCCCTCCCTCTGTATTTCACTAACCAACAACCTACTCTGCTTCAGGAGCTGATAAAGTCAGAGTTCAAAAACAACGTCCCATCCTTTATGAATCAGCCACCATGGAGTTCATAACTGTGTGACGAAATGCTGACTGCTAGATTGAGAGAGACTGAAGCGATATAAAAATCATATATTATACCAACTCTACATAAGGTTTTTGGGACCATTTGGAAAATTGGAACGTGGATTGGGTATTAAATTAAATGAAAATTTGTTAAAATTGGAAGATGAAGATGGTTAATTAAATGAAGCAGATTCGGAAACAGTGGATACAGTAGAATCTCATTTTAGTAAACTATATGCATAGAAAAAGATCCAGACTAATACACAGCAAGGTATTATCTGTGGCAATCTCTGGAGGGTAGTGATATGTTTGTATTGTATCACTTTTGCTTATCTGCATTTTTATTATTTGATGAAATATTATTGCTTTTGTAATAATAATATTAGTTTAAAAATGAGCTAAGCATTAAATATTAGATGTTAGAAAAACAGCGATAGAGGAAAGCCAAAGAAACAAAGAGAGGAGGCATAATTAAGTTCAGGAGCTCAAATTGATGGAACAGAAATAGATTACACTAACAACAAATACCCTGTGTAAAATTAACAAAACCAGAAGTCTAATTCTTGCTAAGGATAAACAAGATAAACACATTTTTAATAATCTTATCAAGAGAAAATGAAGAAGAGGGAAATAATTAAAAACAATAAAAAGATACGGCAAGAACTATAGGTATAACAGATTAAAAACAATAAACCTGTATGACAAACAAAGGCTGTAGTCTTTGATCTTCATCAGTAAGTGCTTCAAGTCCTCTTCACTTTCAGCAAGCAAGGTTGTGTCATCTGCATATCGCAGGTTGTTAATGAATCTCCCTCCAATCCTGATACCTTCAGTATAGATTACACCTCAATATAAAGAAAACAAAAATCTTTACAACTGAACCAATAAGCAACATTGTGATAAACGAAGAAAATATTGAACTTTCAAGGATGTCATTTTACTTGAATTCACCATCAACACCCCTGGAAGCAGCACTCAAGAAATCAAAGGATGTATTGCATTGGGCAAATTTGATGCAAAAGACCTCTTTAAAGTGTTAGAAAGCAGTCACTTTGAGGACTAAGGTGTGTCTGAGCCAAGCCGTGGCATTTTCAATAGCCTCATACGCATGCGAAAGCTGGACAATGAATAAGGAAGGCTGGAGAAGAATTGATGGCTTTCAATTATGGTTTTGGCGAAGGACATTGACTATACCATGGACTGTCAGAGAACAAAGAAATCTGTCTTGGGAGAAGTGCAGCCAGAATGCTCCTTAGAAGCAAGGATGGTGAGACTTTGTCTCATGTACTTTGCACATGTTATCAGGGGGGACCAGTCCCTGGACAAGGACATCAAGCTTGGTAAAGTAGAGGGTCAGTGAAGAAAAAGTAAGACCCTCAACGAGATGGATTGACACCGTGGCTGCAACAATGGGCTCAAACATAGCAAAGATTGTGAGGATGGCGCATGACTGGGCAGTGTTTCATTCTGTTGTACATAGGGTTGCTATGAGTCCGGACTGACTCAACGGCACCTAACAACAAAAACAATATGATGAACAAACATGCATAATAAATTTGAAAAATGCTTAAAGAAATATAAACCTCAATAGATCAACCAAGCATGAAGACATTGAAATGCTACTGATAGTCATCTTCTCCTGCTAAGTTCCAGACTCCAGTTCTAGTTCTAGTTGGTTTTGCTTAGAATAGTGTTTACTCACTCATTTTTGCCCTGGCATAATTATTAATAATGCTCCTTTTTATTCTCTAGTGTGTTCTGGTGACATGAATTATAGACAAATTAAATAGTGACCTTAGATGTAGCAAGCTTTGAAAAAGTAATTAATTCCTGTCTTATACAAGTTGTTCCAGAAAGTAGGAGAAGTATAACAGCTGCCTGGATGATTTTAGGAGGTTAGTGTTATCTTGATTTCAACAACAGATAAGAACAATAAAGAACAGAAAATAATGGGCCATATTGCCTTGCATATGGTTGTCGTTAGGTGCCATGTAGTTGGTTCCTAGCGACCCTGTGTACAACAGAACGAAACACTGCCCGGTCCTGTGCCATCCTCACATCTCTGTGTGTATCTGCCAAAATCTAAAATAAAACTGTAGAAAACCCAGTCTAACAGTGTGTTGGGAAGAGAAGGGAACTTACTAAACATATGAAAGATCTTGTACCAAAATATTGGGGCAAATGTTTTATCTACTCATGAACCTTTAGGTGCCTTCCCTTTAAATTGGAAAGAAAAGAAGGATTCTCATAATACTGCAAATATTTATCATATCAGTGGAGGGCCTGGTCAATGCTATTAGGAAAAATTAGGAATAAGTGCAAGCACTGAAAAGGAGGAAGTATAATTGTCATGAATATTGTGAATGTTATTGTGAATATTATAGGTGTTATCATAGACCAATGGACAAAATCTAGATCTCAGAAACTTAATATTCAATAAAGGTGGCAACACAAATCAATAAGGAAGGAACAGTTTGTTGAGTAGATGGTATTGAGAAACCTGGCTCATTCACCAAGTTAAATCATTTTCCAAGGTAGATTCCAGGTGGATTAAAGACCTAAGTGTGAGAGATAAAAATACAAAGTTAAAAAGGAAAAAATAAGTCAAAAATCTTTTTGTAACCTTATAGTAGAGAACTTCTAAACCACTCTTTCAAAGGACAAACAATAAAGATTGTGTAGAATTTAAATCATATCAGAATTAAGGGTTTCTGCTCAACAGAGAACATCATGGAAGAAGTTAACAGAGATGGCAGATTTAGAGATTGTCATTTGCAGGTATGTGCCATAGGGTCGCTAGGAGTCGGAATCGACTCGATGGCAGTGGGTATGGTTTTTTTTTTGGCACAGGTTGGGCAAGTTCCCCCATATCTGCCCCAACATGTTCTGCTATTGACCAAATGCTTAGAGACAGCCAGGTTCATTCTGAGGCGGGGTGTGCACTCACCCATACACACTCAATCATGAGCACCCATGCTAGAGGCCCTTTGTGTTTTGTTCCTGAACACACGCCTCTTATACATGTACATGTATGTATACACATATATGTTTTCATCTTCGCATTATATCACAGGTATTATCAAGATCTGCAGCAAGGGATGATACCCCAAATATTTAACAACAAGCACAATGACATAAATTAATATGTAAATCAACATATGGATCAAATATTTTAAATACGATCCCTTTTAGCCTCTAAAAGAACTAGAGTATGTGTCATTCAGCTTTTTACCATATAAGAGGACACACAATTTTCCCACCTAATCATTCTAATAACTTCCAAATTATTTGTTGATTTTTAGAAATTGTTGATGTAATTTATTTCACTTGGGTTACTGGATAAACGTTGCCTTGATTTGAGTCAGGTGCCTGGGTGGCAAAAACGGTTTGCATTTAGCTGCTAGCTGAAAGGTTGGTGGTTTGAACCCACCCAGCCACGCTATTGAAGAAAGTCCCAGCAATTTGCTGCTGTGAAAGATTACATCCAAGAAAACCCTACGGAGCAGCTCTACTTCGTAGTACATGGGGTCACCATGAGTTAGAACGGACTCAATGGCAATGGAATTTCCTTGTTGTTATTTTTAAAATTTGGGTTATACATTAGCATAAGGAAGGGCATCCAAGTCTTCTCAAAACACATTTATTAAAATGATAGTCACTGTGACTCTGGTGCTTTATTGCAGCCTGTGGGTAGCTGGGTGGGTGCCCTGCTGGTCCCTAGATACCTTTACTTGCTACCAGACACAGACCTGAGTGCCTGTGCCAGGCCCTTGCCAACACCCCATTGCCCATGCTGCCTGATAAGTACCCTTCTCTATAGCTCCCAGCAACCTGAGTATTCTTGGAGCAATTGGGGCTGCTGCTCATGCCCGTACTTCTGTGTCCACCACTTCAGTACCCCTAAAAAAAAAAAAGTTAGTGCTAAATACCCTCCTGCTTCACCCCATATTTGTGCTTGCTCTGTTACTCGTTTCTACTGATGCCACTGTGTGAAGCCATCTGGTGACATGACGACTCAATAGCTAGGGAACTTGTTTTCATCAAATTGGTTCTGAAGCATCTTAATACTTTAATGATTTGTGTGACCAAACTGGTATGTTTCTCCTGACTACTAGTCCTCCAAGTTCTCTGCTGGCCTCTGCAAGGCACTTATATACAACTCCATTCATTCACAGATCCACAGTTGCCTACACAAGCACTGCAATGTGTATTTCACAAATATCACACACATCCCATACGGAGAAGAAGCCCAAATGTGTTTCACTCATACACGTGCAACAACACAGGGAAGACAACTTATACCAGCCACACATGGACACACATGTTGACACAGGCTCCTTGCCCTGAGGATACCCCAAGGCACAGTTCCTGTCACAAAGGCAGCATTCGATCACTTTTGGCCGTTGGTATTACTATTCTCCTGTAGTTGAGTTTTTTCATAAAAGTAAGAAAACAAAAACAAATAATAAAAATTAGCACTATTGTTTGCTGCACAACCATTATGTGCCAGGTACTTTATTAATATTACGTCATTGACTCATCAAATCTTTACAAGCAGATGTCATTATTCCCTCATCTCAGATGAGATACTGTGTCTCTGAAAGCAGCAGTGATCTAGCCAAGGCCCCGTAACCATTAGGCAGAGCCAGTGTTCACAACCCACATCACACGACTCATGAATCAGGTAACCACGTGTGATTAGTGTCTTAGTTATCTGGGGCTCCTACAACAGAAATACTACAAGTGGATGGCTTTAACAAAGAGAAATTTATTCTTTCACGGTCTGTGAGGCTAGAAGTCCGAATTCAGGGTGCCAGCTCCAGGGGAAGACTTTCTCTCTCTGCCAGCTCTGGGGGAAGGTCCTTGTCATCAATCTTCCCCGGTCAAGGAGCTTCTCCGTGCAGGGACCCTGGGTCCAAAGGACACACTATTCTCCTGGCTCTAGTTTCTTGGTGATATGAGGTCGCCATGTCTCTCTGCTTGCTTCTCTCTTTTATATCTCAAAAGAGATTGGCTTAAGACGCAGCCTAAAGTTGTAGATTGAGTCCTGCCTCATTAACATAACTGCCTCTCATCCTATCTCATTAACATCATAGAGATAGGATTTACGACACATAGGAAAATCACATCAGACGACACAGTGGGGGATAATCACACAATCCTGGGAATCATGGCCTAGCCAAGTTGAGGATATTTTTGGAGGACACAATTCAATTCATGACAATTAGGTCTATAGAGAACCAATGTGCAACGTATATTTTCACTCCCGTAAAGAGGGTGTGAAAAGCACCACAGATGGGTCTTTGACTCTGTTATATGATCTCTGGGATTGCAGAGTTGGGGCCTTGACTCAGAAGTATCTATCGGCAAGTATCAGGTGAATAGCCTTTGAAAATATTGTGTCAGTGGTGTACAAAAAAACCCACTGCCTTTGAGTCAAAAGCAAATTTGTGATGAGCTATGCGTAAGAATTCTCCTTTAGCATAGAACAATTTTACCAATTGTTGATCATCAGCTTTAGCACTTGTTTTTCTAAATGCTTTACAATTTGGGAGTTATTTTTCAACTTTCCTTTTTGTCTTTTCCCAAGTGATAACTAACATATAATCAATTTGGAGCTTAAATGTGCAAGCTTGGAGCCCTGGTGGCACAGTGGTTAAGAGCTCAGCTGCTAACCAAAAGGTCGGTAGTTGGAATCCACCAGTCGCTCCCTGGAAACCCTATGGGGTGGTTCTACTCTGTCTTATAGGATCACTATAAGTAGGAATCAACTTTACAGCAACAGGTTTGGTTTTTGTTTTTCAGCATAAGCTTTGATTTGAAAATTTTCTTGCATGGCTCAACATATTTCCTGTGAATAGCCATCAATTCTGTAAGTTATATTATTCTTATAGGCCAAATCAGTGCCAAAAGAAATAGTCCTATATTTCCAAGTAATGTTTCCAATATAAGACACACACATCTTTTATTATCTGTTATTAAAGTTTGTTTATAAAGAATACTTTGTTGGAGGGTATATATAAAACTATTAAATTTTGAGGAATTGGGTTCAGTTTATTCCAAATCTTGGGGACAAATCCATTCACCTGACCATTTTCTCACACCTGTCAATATCAATATATTGATTGAATTACTGTACCTGTCTATGTGCCAGTCTCCTTGAATGACAGGCACTCATCTAAAATATTGTTCCATATTGGCATAAGAGAAAATGTTCACCCTTTACAAGTAACATGAATTAACATAAATATAAATAATATAAAGTATATTGGTTCAATTTTCAATAGTTTCAATCTGCAAATACCAACTTTCAGCTTTCATATCCATGATATGATCAACTTTTTTTGGTATAATCCTTTAATCCCTCCATAGACAGTACCACGCCCAATACCTAATTGTTTACATAAGTAGATACCATCCTGTGGTTCAGCATTGTTGTTTTTAGCTACTGTTGAGCTGATCCCGACTTACGGCAACCCCGTGCACAACTGTCTGGTCCTATGCCATCCCCATGATCGGTTGCACATCAGACTGTCCCAATTCACAGGGTTTTCATCTGACGGTTTTTGGAAGTAGACAGGTTTTTCTTCCTAGTTTGCCTGAGTCTGGAAGCTCTACTGAAACCCATTCAGCATCACAGCAACACGTAAGGGCTCACTGGCAGATGAGTGGTGGCTATGCAGGAGGTGCACTGGCCAGGAATCGAACCCAGGTCTCTTGCATGAAAATCTACCACCGATATTTGGGTAGCTCATGGTTTTGTGGTTATACAAGTGAAGGCTCATGACAATTCTTTAGCTGTATTTTGTCACAGCAGAATTTCATTCCCAGCTGTCCAATTCCAAATTCTTCACCAATTTAATGTCAATTTCACTCACACTGCTAAATCCTGTACTAGATTATGATTCAATGCCGTTTGCCTCTGAGTTACATGTTTCTGCAATTGCCCCAAGACACTAAGTTTTTTGTCAGTATTTCTGTATCATAAGAATTTGCAATTCCAGTCCCCATTCTAATTCCTCCTAACATTATATTTAATAAGCCTCTTTTAGTTTGATCATGGCTCCCTTTGTTTCCTCTGTAAAAAATTTCTGTAACAATAAAGTCCATTGTGTGCGAGTATTGAATTGACTCACGTTGGCAGCAGTAATACTAGGAGATATAGTCCATTTAATTATCCCAGGGGACCTTAAGTATGGGGATTATAGATGGCTAGGTTCTAAACAGAGTAGAAGGAGCCCTTGGTGGTACAATGATAAGCGCTCAGCTGTTAACTGAAAGGTTGGTGGTTTAAACCCACCTAGCAGCTCAGTGGGAGAAGGAGAAAGACCTCACAATCTGCTTCTGTAAAGATTATAGCCGAGAAACCCTATGGAGCAGTTCTGTTCTGTAACGTGGGGTCTCCATGAGGTCTCCATGAGTCCGAATCAACTCAATGGCACCCAGCAACGACAACAAATGGGGCAGGCTCACGCTTATGGGAGGATATATTTTGAGCCTTTTGGGAGAAACCAATCCCACCATTTGGGCTGGGGTATTTTTTCCTCATTTTCACATCCATCTTCAGTTTTCTTAAACCAGACTCCAATGGCTGTAAAAGATAGAGAACGGTTAGAGTCCTGTGGAACATAACTTGTGTATAATTGTACTCTGCTAGATTGCTTAATTATTTCTCCCAATCAGTATAGTCAGTAACACAATGGGTGGTGATATTTAAGATGTGTCATTTAGTTTTCAGGTAATATTGATATCAGTCTGTGGGAAGATTTGAAATTTTCATTCACTCTAAATTTAAATCACCCAGTCAGTGACTCTGAAGCATATAGACAGAGGAAGAGGTTTCTTGAGTCTTTACTTCATATTCAGGACAACTTGCAGTTGATTTGAAATTCCATGAGGTTAAGGCACTCATTTTTAAAAGAAGGAGGACTAATACTATAAGCTCCATGATCAAATGATATGAAATAAATTATTAAAATTATAATGGCCAGGATAACTAAAAAGAAAGTAACAATATTCTGCCTTTTTTTCCTTTAGCCCGTTAGAGAATCTTTTTTTCCTTTAGCTTGCGTATTATTGCAAGTTACTGTCTAGAGAATCTAACCTTAAGGTCCTTAATGGCAGTTACAGCCCGTTCAGTCATAGATGCCAGTCTTAGTGTGAAGCACGTATCAAGCTGGGTTTCTCCCTCACTGAGATAATGGTGTGAGTCATCAGCAACACCTGATAGGGTTCTTCCCAGCAAGGTGACAGTTCAGCCTGCCATCGGATTACTTCGATGCGGATTTTGTCTTTATCAATGACGTACCTCCTCGGGGGGATTTTTCCAGCATCTGGCCGCACGATGGCGTATTGAGCCTACGGAAACAAGTATAGCCGATCCTTAGTGTTTTCCATCGTATCAAGTAAGGGGCTAGTCTTAAACCTTAAACTCAGAGCTTCCAAACATTAACTCAGGGGAGAAATGCCATGCTTGCTAGAAGTAGTTGACCTTATTTTTAATAGAACAACTATGAAGTTCTGGACTATCCTAAGCCAGTGGATTGCTATAACTCAGCCAAAGAATTCTTTAGGGTATGGTTCCTTTGTTCCACTTGCCAAGAAGACTGCAGGGTAATAAGGAGCAAAAGAATCCAAAAACACAGAAAATTAAGCAATAGGTCTAAAATCAGGGCCTAATTTTTGAGTAAACACACCACTAACAGCTCCCATATTCTCATGACAGAGAAGGTGGGATGGTTTCTCAAAGTTATAACCGAAACCAAACCAAACTTGTTGCTATCGAGTGGATTCCGACTCATAGTGACCCTATATGACAGAGTAGAACTGCTCCACAGGGTTTCCACAGAGAGGCTGGTGGATTTGAACTGCCAACAACTTTTGGTTAGCAGCCATAGCTCTTAACCACTGTACCATATATTTCCTGTAATTTGGGGTATTTTCCAGCACCTGGTGAGACTGCCACTTTCCCTCATCCCCCTTCTGTTTCAGAATGCACATATTATCAGCACAGCTGCCCCAGGAGCTCCAAACACACTCCATCAGGAGTACAAAACAAGGTAGTCCTTAGTTTCATAGCAAGTCCCTTCCAAACAGGTTGAAAGGTGTGTCAGGAGACCAGAGACTGTTGTGTTTCTCAAAAAAGGAGAAATTCACATGAAAATCTTGGAGGAGAAGGGACAGGTAGAAAGTTGTCCAGAGATTAAAATGATGAAGGTCAGTAGAAACTGGAGAATATGTGGCTCCTGTACCCACAAGAAACAGTGGGGAAAGATTAACACAGAGAAAAGAAACAGGCACATAAAGTTTTCCCATTTCTAGCTTGGAGTTCCCCAGCTATGTCCATGTTGCTCATTAGTTGGAACCATTTGCCAATTATTTCTTGTCTGATTTCCTAGAAGAAAATATTCTGGGCGAGGTGCCAAGCCTTCGGAATTAGGTTGCATCTCTTGCATCTTCGTCAGTCCCATCTGGCATTCCTTTTTCCAATAATCCTGGCTTGGCTTTCCATTTCCCCATCTTTTGTTGGCGTAGTGGTTAAGAGCTATAGTTGCTAATCAAAAGGTCAGCAGTTTGAATCCACCAGACCGTCCTTGGAAACCCTATGGGGCAGCTCTACTCTGTCCTTTAAGGTTGCTGTGAATCGAAATCGACTCGATGACAAAGGGGATTATTTGTCGGTGACCCCAGAGAAAGGTTTGTTCCCTTTGAAAATTTGAATTTCTTTTTGTCTTCTTTATTTTCCTTCATATTCCCTGAAAACTTTATCGCCGCCCCCATATCTGGGACACTGTCTGGGCTTGCTGTCCAACAACATTTTCCTTTGCTTGCGCTTGAATTTCCAGCACCAATGCTGCCACAAAAGTGGAGACAACTGAAGGCCAAAGGGAGGGGTTTATGTAGCCTATTTATCTGATTAGGTCAAGGGTACTTTCAGGTGATGTCAGTGAAAATGGCAAGGGACGTCCGAAAATTCACCCCTTCATAAAAGCGATGAAAAAAAAAAACTGGCAAAAGTTATCAAAATTAACTTTTCTAGAACTCTGGAAATTAACAAGGTTTGCAGCAACCCAGGGAGTATTTAATAAAGAAAAACAGTTGAATTTCTGTAAGAACAGCAAGTTTATTGACACCTTAACTTACCCTTGGCTCATCCCTTCCTCCCCAGCCTAGTAGTGGTCTTGAAAATCACAATTTGCATTCCAGATGGAGTGGAACAGAGCTGGAACTTTTTCAAAGCTTTATTCCCAAAGAGCCACTATTTGACCTGTCTGATGGTTCCCTGGATGACATGACAAAGACTTGTCTTTATTTGACCTCTCTCAAACTCCCCGAGTGTCAAAAGCCTCTCTCCTAGGGGCTTTTGTTGAATGCTTATTAACATCATGACTGCCTGAGATGATGGGTAACAGAGCAAGCAATAGACTAACAAAAATGCTTAAAAGAAAAAACCGAAGAATGAGAAGTCCGCAAAACTACAACCCACTGCCGACGAGTCAATTCCCACTCATAGTGACCACATGGGATTTCCAAGGCTGTAAAAAAAAAAAAAATCTTTACGGAAGCAGACTGTCACATCTTTCTCCCACAGAGCAGCTGGTGGGTTCGAACTGCCAAAATTCTGGTTTGCAGCCGAGCGCTTTAACCACTGCACCACCAGGGCTCCTTGAGATGTACATAGGAGCTTTGAAAATCTAATGTATTACTGGGACTCTAAAAGGCAATATACAGTTGTAGGGCTGTATGCATATTCAGGAAAGGCCCAAGAAGGCCCTAAGCTCTAACCTCTGGCTGACCATGAGGTCAAGTGAGCAAGAAGTGAAGGCTAATACAGTGATGTAAAGCAGTTGGCTGAGTGATGAAGGCATTCTCCAGCACACACACACAGCCCCTCAGCAAAGACTAGGAGATTTATTGGTTCCAGGTGCTTAATGAAATCTCTGCCTAATCATTAGCTAACCACCAAGCTATTCAAGTACAGACTTCAGTGACTGTTATGGATTGAACTGTGTCTCCCAAAAATATATGTTGTAAATCCTAACCTCTATGCCTGTGGTTATAATCCCATTTGGGAATGACTTGTCTTTGTTATGTTAATGAGATCGGATTAGCATAGGGTATGTTTTGAGTCAATCTTTTTTGAGATATAAACAGATTACACAAGCAAGTGAGTGAGCAGAGGTGGGGTAAGATAGATGCCAGGACACATGAAGCTCTCCAAGGAACCAGGAAGCAGAAGCTAAAGAGACAAAGACCTTCCTCCAGAGCTGACAGAGAGAGACAGAGTTCCCCTAGAGTTACTGTCCTGAATTCAAACTTCGAGCCTCCTAAACTGTGAGAAAATAAATTTCTGTTTGTTAAACCCATACATTTGTGGTATTTCTGTTATAGCAGCACTAGATAACTAAGACAGAATTTAGTACCGGAAGAGTGGGGTGCTGCTCTAACAGATACCTAAAATGTGGAAGCAGTTTTGGAGTTGGGTAATGGGTAGAGGCTGGAAGAGTTTTAAGGTGCTTAATAGTAAAAGCCTAAATTGCACTGAAGAGACTGTTCGTAGAATTATGGGCATTAAAGGCAATTCTGGTGAGGGCTCAGAAAGAAGTGAGGAGAGTTATAGAGAAAGTTTCTATCATCTCAGAGAATACATACGATGCCAGTAACAGAATGTTGCTAGAAATGTGGACGTTAAATGTGTTTCTGGGAAGGCTTTAAAAGAAAATGATGAACATGCGATTGGTAAATGGAGGAAGGGCAATGCTTTCCATGCAGTGGCAAAGTACTTGTCTGCATTATGTTCAAATGTTTGGTGGAAGGTAGAACTTGTAAGTGATGAATTGGATATTTAGCTGAGGAGATTTCTAAGTCACATTTTAAAGGAACCACATGGTTTCTTCTTGCCACTTACAGTAAAATGTGAGAGGAAAGAGATGGACTTAAAAATGAACTCTGCAAAATGAAAACAGAATGTAAAATTTGGAAAATTCTGTTGTAGAAATTAAGGACACATGTTCTAGAATTATCACCAAGGATGTGGCTACATAAACTCGTTAAAGAGATTAAGCTTGTGACTGATGGGTATAACCAACCACCACAGCAGAAAACCCATCAGGTTAGACTGAAGGTAACAGATAAAGAACGAAAGGAGAGAACACTGTCTGCCTCTTGAAAGTCTACAGGCAGGGAAACAGGCCAAAGGAGCTACCTCTGTTGTCCTTCAAGAAAAGAAAAGGACCATCCTTGGAGCAGCTCGAAGATCAGTAGAACTGCCGGAAGGAGCATGAGAAGCAGAGTTGCCTTCATCTCAAAGGGTGGGGCCATGGCCTCTGGGGTTTCAAAAGGGTGAGACCATGGTTTCCTGAACCTCAAACGGGGAGGGGCACAGCCTTTTAAGTTTCAAACAGTCTGATCTTCTCTCACTTGGTTTCGGAGTGTGGGGCTGCTATTAAGGTGTGCCAGGCGGGTGGGGCCTATGCCCAAAGCAGAGGGGGCAAGGTTGCCATGTCCAAGGGACAGAGGAGGTGAGTTGCCATTCATATAGACTAGGAGAACGGGGCCGCCTAAAGCCTAGGGAGCAGAGTTACCGTCCAGTTGGGCCTGAAAGGTGGAGCTAAAGCCCAGGGTTGAAGGGCCTCCACCCAGAATCTAGAAAGCATGGTCAACACCCAGAGTCTGGAGGGCAGGGCCATTACCTATATGGTCTCAGAGAAGAGAGGATTATTTTCTAGGCTTGAGAGCTAATGTAAATTTTTCTGCTGGGTTTTGGACTTGCTAGGTGCCTCTTAGCCCCCCAGGTTGGAAGGCACTCAAAAGATGACTGGGGAAGAGCTGCCTCCTCAAAGTAGAGTTGACCTTAATGACGTGGATGGAGTAAAGCTTTCAGGACCTTTATTTGCTGACGTGGCACGACTCAAAATGAGAAGAAACAGCTGCAAACATCCATTAATAATTGGCACCTGGAATGTACGAAGTATGAATCTAGGAAAATTGGAAATTGTCAAAAATGAAATGGAACACATAAACACTGATATCCTAAGCATTTAGTAAGCTGAGATGGACTGGTATTGGCCATTTTGAATCAGACAGTCATATAGTCTACTATGCTGGGAATGACAACTCAAAGAGGAATGGTGTTGCATTCATCGTCAAAAAGAACATTTCAAGATATAACCTGAAGTACAACAGTGTCAGTGATAATATCCATACGCCTACAAGGAAGACCAATTAATACGACTATTATTCAAATTTACGGACCAACCACTAGAGCCAAAGATGAAGAAATAGAAGATTTTTATCAGTTGCTGCAGTCTGAAATTGATCAAACATGCAATCAAGATGCATTGATAATTACTGGAGATTGGAACGTGAAAGTTGGAAACGAAGGAGAAGGATCAGTAGTTGGAAAATATGGCCTTGGTGATAGAAACAATGCTGGAGATCGAATGATAGAATTTTCCAAGACCAACGACTTCTTCATTGCAAATACCTTCTTTCACCAACATAAACAGTGACTATACTTTTTTTTTTTTTTATACACATGGACCTCACCAGATGGAACACACAGAAATCAAATTGACTACATCTGTGGAAAGAGACGATAGGAAAGCTCAATATCATCAGTCAGAGCAACGCGAGGGGCCGACTGCAGAACAGGCCATCAATTGCTCATATGGAAGTTCAAGCTGAAACTGAAGGAAATCAGAGCAAGTCCACAAGAGCCAAAATATGACATTGAGTATATCCCACCTGAATTTAGAGACCATCTGAAGAATAGATTTGACGCATTGAACACTAGTGACCGAAGACCAGACGAGTTGTGGAATGACATCAAGGACATCATCCATGAAGAAAGCAAGAGGTCACTGAAAAGACAGGAAAGAAAGAAAAGTCCAAGATGGATGTCAGAGGAGACTCTGAAACTTGCTCTTGAGCGTCGAGCAGCTAAAGCAAAAGGAAGAATTGATGAAGTAAAAGAACTGAACAGAAGATTTCAAAGGGCATCTCGAGAAGACAAAGTAAAGTATTCTAATGACATGTGCAAAGAGCTGGAGATGGAAACCCAAAAGGGAAGAACACGCTCGGTGTTTCTCAAGCTGAAAGAACTGAAGAAAAACTTCAAGCCTTGAGTTGCAATAGTGAAGGATTCCATGGGGAAAATATTAAACGATGCAGGAAGCATCAAAAGAAGATGGAAGGAATACCATTATAATAAAAAGAATTAGTCGATATTCAACCATTTCAAGAGGTGGCATATGATCAGGAACCGAAGGTACTGAAGAAAGAAGTCCAAGCTGCTCTGAAGGCATTGGTGAAAAACAAGGCTCCAGGAATTGATGGAATATCAATTGAGATGTTTCAACAAACAGATGCAGCGCGGGAGGCGCTCACTCATCTATGCCAAGAAATATGGAAGACAGCTTCCTGGCCAACTGACTGGAAGAGATCCATATTTATGCCTATTCCCAAGAAAGGTAATCCAACCAAATGTGGAAATTATAGAACAATATCATTAATATCACACACAGGCCAAATTGTGCTGAAGACCATTAAAAAAGCAGCTGCAGCAGTATATCGAAAGGGAACTGCCAGAAATTCAGGCTGGATTCAGAAGAGGACGTGGAACCGGGGATATCATTGCTGATGTCAGATGGATCCTGGCTGAAAGCAGAGAATACCAGAAGGATGTTTACCTGTGTTTTATTGACTATGCAAAGGCATTCGACTGTATGGATCATAACAAATTATGGATAACATTGCGAAGAATGGGAATTCCAGAACACTTAATTGTGCTCATGAGGAACCTTTACATGGATCAAGAAGCAGTTGTTTGGACAGATCAAGGGGATACTGATTGGTTTAAAGTCAGGAAAGGTGTGCATCAGGGTTGTATCCTTTCACCATACCTATTTAATCTGTATGCTGAGCAAATAATACGAGAAGCTGAACTATATGAAGAAGAACGGGGCATCAGGATTGGAGGAAGACTCATTAACAACCTGCATTATGCAGATGACACAACCTTGCTTGCTGAAAGTGAAGAAGAGGACTTGAAGCACTTACTAATGAAGATCAAAGACCACAGCCTTCAGTATGGATTACACCTCAACATAAAGAAAACAAAAATCTTCACAACTGGACCAATGAGCAACATCATGATAAACGGAGAAAAGATTGAAGTTGTCGAGGATTTCATTTTACTTGGATGCACAATCAACAACCATGGAAGCAGCAGTCAAGAAATCAAAAGATGCATTGCATTGGGTAAATCTGCTGCAAAGGACCTCTTCAAAGTGTTGAAGAGCAAAGATGTCACCTTAAAGACTAAGGTGCGCCTGACCCAAGCCATGGTATTTTCAATCACATCATATGCATGTGAAAGCTGGACAATGAATAAGGAAGACTGAAGAAGAGTTGACGCCTTCGAATTGTGGTGTTGGCGAAGAATATTTAATACACCACGGACTGCCAAAAGAATGAACAAATCTGTCTTGGAAGAAGTGCGGCCAGAATGCTCCTTAGAGGCAAGGATGGCGAGACTGCGTCTTACATACTTTGGACATGTTGTCAGGAGGAATCGGTCCCTGCAGAAGGACATCATGCTTGGCAGAGTACAGGGTCAGCGGAAAAGAGGAAGACCCTCAACGAGGTGGATTGACACAGTGGCTGCAACAATGAGCTCAAGCATAACAACGATTGTAAGGATGGCACAGGACGGGGCAGTGTTTCGTTCTGTTGTGCATAGGGTCGCTATGAGTCAGAACCGACTCGACGGCACCTAACAGTAACAACAACAACAGGTGCCTCTTATCCCTCCTTTTCTTCCATTTCCTCCCATCTGTACTGGAAATGCCTACCTTGTGCCTGTTCCACCGTTCTACTTTGGAAGCAGATAACTTGTAGTCTAGATTTCACGGGTTCGCAGATAAAGAGGGATTTTGCTCCAGGGTGGAATACACCTAAAGTCTCACCAGTATTTGATTTAGATAATTCAGAAGATGAGATTTTGGACTAGGAGTTGATTTAAGACTTTTGGGGTGATGTGATAGGGTGAAGGCATTTTAAATGTTACATGATCATGAATTTTGGGGGACCAAGGGGTGAAATTTATGGATTAAATTGTGTCCCCCCCCCCCAATACCCACTGTAAATCCTAACTGTTACGCCTGTGGTCCACCACATGTCTGTCGGTTTGTTGTACTGTGGTGGCTTGTGTGTTGCTGTGATAGTGGAGGCTTTGCCACCAGTATTTCAAATACCAACAGGGTCACCCTTGGCAAACAGGTTTCAGTGGAGCTTCCAGACTCAGACAGGCTAGGAAGAAGGATCTGGCAGTCCACTTTTAGAAAATATTCTGGTATCATTGCTGATGTCAGGTGGGTGATGGCTGAAAGCAGAGAATACCAGAAAGATGTTTACCTGTGTTTTATTGACTATGTAAATGTGTTCTACTGTGTGGATCATAACAAATTATGGATAACATTGCAAAGAATGGGAATTCCAGAACACTTAATTATGTTCATGAGGAACCTGTACATAGACCAAGAGGCCATCGTTCGAACAGAACAAGGGGATAATTCGTGGTTTAAAGTCAAGAAAGGTGTGTGTCAGGGTTGTATCCTCTCACCATACTTATTCAATCTGTATGATGATCAAATAATCCAAGAAGCTGGGCTATATGAAGAAGAATGTGGCATCAGGATTAGAGGAAGACTCATTAACAACCTGCAATATGCAGATGACACAACATCATGCTTGGTAAAGTAGAGGGTCAGCAAAAAGGAGGAAGACCCTCAAGGAGACGGACTGACACAGTGGCTGCAACATAACAATGATTGTGCAGGACCAGGAAGCGTTTCTCTCTGTTGTACATGGGGTGGCTATGAGTCAAAACTGATGCAAGGGCACCTAACAACATGTCTGTGGTTATAATCTCATTTGGAAATTGGTTGTCTTTACTATGTTAATGAGACAGGATTAGTATAGGGTGTGTCCTGAGTCAATCTCTTTTGAGATATAAAAGAGATTAAACAAGCAAGCGAAGGAGGAGCAATGGAACCAGGAAGCAGAAGCTGAAAAGATAAGGACATTCCAGAGTTGACAGAAACAGAAAGCCTTCCCCTAGAGTTGGTGTCCTAAATTTGAACTTCTAGCCTCCTGAACTGTGAGAAAATAAATTTTTGTTGTTAAAGCCACTCACTTGTCTTATTTCTGTTGTAGCAGTGACCATACAAGACAAATGTAGAGACTTTACAGAATTAGTTCAGAAAAATAACTAAACAAACAAACAAAAATTACAACTAACAGTGACAACAACAAACCTGGAGAGGGAGAGGAGTCTGATTTTCAGAGTCACCACATTATAGTAACCAAAATGTCCAGTTTTCAATAAAAATATGAGAAGGCAAGAAAAGAAAGAAAAAAGTATGGCTCATGCACACAGGTGGTGGGGGGAGGGGAAGAAGACAAAAAACCCAGTCAATAGGAGGTTCCCTGAGGAAGCTCAGATTTTCTACATGGAGGAATCCTCTTCTAGCATTTTGAAAAAGCTTTTTCACTCATTTTCATATCTTCAGCCAAAAGACCGGGCCATGCCTATCCAGCTTCCACATGTTTCACAGGAGTTAAAAACTAATATGACTCCCTTTAAAAGCTCCTCATGGTTCCTCATGAGCACAATTAAGTGCTCTGGAATTCCCAATCTTCTCAATGTTATCCATAATTTGTTATGATCCACATAGTCGAATGCCTTTGCATAGTCAATAAAACACAGGTAAACATCCTTCTGGTATTCTCTGCTTTCAGCCAGGATCCATCTGACATCAGCAATGATATCCCTGATTCCATGTCCTCTTCTGAAACCAGCCTAAATTTCTGGCAGTTCCCTGTTGATACACTGCTGCAGCTGCTTGGAATGATCTTCAGCAAAATTTTGCTTGCATGCGATATTGTTCTATAATTTCCACATTTGGTTGGATTACCTTTCTTGGGAATAGGCATAAATATGGATCTCTTCCAGTCAGTTGACCAGGAAGCTGTCTTCCATATTTCTTGGCATAGATGAGTGAGCGCCTCCCGCGCTGCATCTGTTTGCTGAAACATCTCAATTGATATTCCATCAATTCCTGGAGCCTTGTTTTTCACCAATGCCTTCAGAGCAGCTTGGACTTCTTTCTTCAGTACCTTCGGTTCCTGATCATATGCCACCTCTTGATATGGTTGAACATCAACTAATTCTTTTTGGTATAATGACTCTGTGTATTCCTTCCATCTTCCTTTGATGCTTCCTGTGTCATTTAATATTTTCTCCATAGAATCCTTCACTATTGCAACTCGGGGCTTGAAGTTTTTCTTCAGTTCTTTCAGCTTGAGAAACACTGAGTGTGTTCTTCCCTTTTGGGTTTCCATCTCCAGCTCTTTGCACATGTCATTATAGTACTTTACTTTGTCTTCTCGAGATGCCCTTTGAAATCTTCTGTTTGGTTCTTTTACTTCATCAATTCTTCCTTTTGCTTTAGCTGCTTGACACTCAAGAGCAAGTTTCAGAGTCTCCTCTGACATCCATCTTGGACTTTTCTTTCTTTCCTGTCTTTTCAGTGACCTCTTGCTTTCTTCATGGATGATGTCCTTGATGTCATTCCACAACTCGTCTGGTCTTCGGTCACTAGTGTTCAATGCGTCAAATCTATTCTTCAGATGGTCTCTAAATTCAGGTGGGATATACTCAATGTCATATTCTGGCTCTTGTGGACTTGCTCTGATTTTCTTTAGTTTCAGCTTTACATAGATCAAGAGGCAGTTGTTCAGACAGAACAAGGGAATACTGATTGGTTTAAAGTCAGGGAAGTTTGCATCAGGGTTGTATTCTTTCACCATACCTATTCAATCTGTATGCTGAGCAAATAATACGAGAAGCTGGACTACATGAAGAAGAACGGGGCATCAGGATTGGAGGAAGACTCATTAACAACCTGCATTATGCAGATAACACTACCTTCCTTGCTGAAAGTGAAGAAGAGGACTTGAAGCACTTACTAATGAAGATCAAAGACCACAGTCTTAAGGAGGGATTGCACCTCAACATAAAGAAAACACAAATCCTCACAACTGGACCAATGATAAACGGAGAAAGGATTGAAGTTGTCAAGGGTTTCATTTTACTTGGATCCACAATCAACAGCCATGGAAGCAGCAGTCAAGAAACCAGAAGACACATTGCATTGGATAAATCTGCTGCAAAGGACCCATTTAAAGCGTTGAAGAGCAAAGATGTCACCTTGAAGACTAAGGTGCTCCTGACCTAAGCCGTGGTATTTTCAATCACATCATATGCATGTGAAAGCTGGACAATGAATAAGGAAGATCAAAGAAGAATTGACGCCTTTGAATTGTGGTTTTGGCAAAGAGTATTGAATATACAATGGACTGCCAAAAGAATGAACAAATCTGTCTTAGAAGAAGTACAACCAGAATGCTCCTTAGAAGCAACGATGGCGAGACTGCGTCTTACATACTTTGGACATGTTGTCAGTAGGGATCAGTCCCTGCAGAAGGACATCATGCTTGGCAAAGTACAGGGTCAGTGGAAAAGAGGAAGACCCTCAACGAGGTGGATTGACACAGTGGCTGCAACGATGAGCTGAAGCATAGCAATGATTGTGAGGATGGCACAGGACCAGGCAGTGTTTTGTTCTGTTGTGCATACGGTCGCTATGAGTCGGAACCGACTCGACAGCACCTAACAACAACAACAGCAACAACAAAAGCTCCTACTTCTCCTGTTGCTCACAGGATAAGCACTGAATTCCCCAGACTGAATTTATTTTCTTACAAAGTGATTAGTCTTTGATTTTTATCATTTTGATTATGTCTTTATCTCATTCTCTGCCCCTCTATCCACAGAAAGAATGAAAATCCCAAAAGTACATACTGTCAGACATATGGGTTATTAGAGTCATAAGCCTCTATGCCTTATTAGATGTATGACCTAGGAACATTACTTCAATTTTTTTAAAAGTTCCTTATCCTCATCTGTAGAGTGGTAATACGGTACGTGACTTTAAGGGTTGTAGCAAGTATTCATATGTGTACTGTAATATTTAGTACAGAGAATGACACATGGCAGATTCATGGTAGATATGAATTGCCTTTATTTATTTATTTATTTATTTAACTGTACTTTAGATGAAGGTTTACAGAACAAACTAACTTCTCATTAAACAGTACACATATTGTTTTATGACATTGCTTAACAACCCCACGACATGTCAACACTCTCCCTTCTCAATCTTGGGTTCCCTATTACCAGCTTTCCTGTTCCCCCCTGCCTTCTAGTCCTTGCCCCTGGGCTGGTGTGCCCCTTTAGTCCCGTTTTGTTTTATGGGCACATCCAATCTTCAGCTGAAGGGTGAAACTCAGGATTGATTTCATTTCTGAGCTGAAAGGGTGTCCGGGGACCATGCTCTTAGGGTTTCTCCAGTCTCTGCCAGATCAGCAAGTCTGGTCTTTCTTTTTGAGTTAGAATTTTGTTCTACATTTTTCTCCAGCTCTGTCCAGAACCTTCTATTGTGATTCCTGTCAGAGCAGTCAGTGGTGGTAGCCTAGCACCACCTAGTTGTATGGGACTCAGTCTGGTGGAGGCCATGGTAGATGTGGTTCATAAGTCCTTTGGACTAACCTTTCCCTTGTATCTTTAGTTTTATTCATTCTTCCTTGCTCCCAAAGGGGTGAGGCCAGTGGCATATCCTAGATGTGAATTGTCTTTATTTTTGCTTTCTGTCTTTTCCTCCTTCCCTTTCAATTTTTCTTCCCATCTCTTTGTTAATCCATGATGCCTAGTAGAGGGTTGGACGTACAGTAATTGCCACTGATGGAGGGGGATGTTATACTGTCAGGAGAGTAAAGACAATTATACAAAAAATGATCCTTTATTTCTTATAGTTATGCATTTGTTTTCTCATTGATTGATTAAATGATTGATTGATTCAAATCTG
The DNA here is from genome assembly GCF_024166365.1 of Elephas maximus indicus. NCBI lineage: Eukaryota > Metazoa > Chordata > Mammalia > Proboscidea > Elephantidae > Elephas > Elephas maximus. The sequence goes on from NC_064843.1 coordinate 38,072,737, forward strand.
TGTCACACAAAATGCCAATTGGCTCTAATTTGCCACCTTGGCGTGACTGTTGCTGACAATTCTGCCATATTTACATAGAATGCCCAATTGAGATATGTAATACATGTTACCCTTTTCTCTGGCTGACCTCAGGCATGTCCCATCCCTTTTAGTTCACTGAGCAGAACTCTGGCCTATTTCCAAAACCAATAAAGACAGGACACTGCCCTGCTGCAGTGATCTCTATTCCATCCCCTGAAACACAGTCCTCCATTCTCTTGGGACCTGTCAGTCATGAAGTTCTATTTAATGACCATTTCCATCCTTCTGATCCTGGTTCATAAGACGGCAGGTAACTCAGGCCTCTCTCAAAATTCTGGGGCCTTGCATATTGTATTGGCATCTTGGCGACCTCTGAGGTGACTCTTACTTATATATAGTAGGCAACACCTAAAATCTTTCATGGTCTCAGGTTGTGGATGTTATCTCCAAGGCTCATCTCATGTCAAGATCTCCACTGGTTTTGCTCTGCCAAGAAAGACTTAAGAGGTTGCTGCTCTTGGTGGTGGAATAGTGGAGAGTAGGAGCATGAAGCATTTTAGGTAGCGCTGCCATTGGAATGGGAGTTTGGTCGATGGGCTAGGTGTGAAAAACTGGGTCCATGGTCAGGAGTCGTAGGAGGAACCAAGGGTTAATTTTAAGGACGGAGAGTGAGTTGTGAGGAAGGTGTACCTTAGAGATAAAGTGATACTGAGAAAATGAGCAGGGATGAGCAATTCTGTTTATAGAATTGGACTGTACTAATATTATGAAGTAGTCTGGAGAGGGAATAGTATTTTTTATTTAATGGAGCTGGAGATGGAATTGGGGGAACTGGGAGCTGGCGTAGAGTGAGGTTTGTAGTTAGGCTGTATTTTGAATTGACGCTGTGAATTAAGATTAGGTGGCTTGGTCGGTGTTGTGTTTGTGTTATGTTTTGAAATTAGGCTTCGGTGGTTAGCAGAAGAGGTAAGGCTGGGAGATGGAGGTGATGTTTGGTTGACTTAGGCTAGGGTTGGAGATGATTAATTTTGAGTAATATGGTCGTTTCCATCCAATCAGGGTTGTAGTTATTGGAATGGGGAGAATAAACACTGGATGAAAAATATCCAGTATTGTTTTCAAATTCTTACGTCTCTTGAGTGTGATATTCAGGGAATGAAGATCAATAAATGTAACTGCAGTGAGGATTAATGAAGTCAGGAGGCTTGAATGTCCTCAAGTGGCTTCCTTCAAACCTTGGCATTTACAGACAGACATGGGAGCAGTCTCAACCCCCAGCCTTGTAGAGGACCAAGGTTGTCTCTCCTTTCTTAGGAGTGAGAGTTCAGAGTCATTCTGTCTAGGATTTCCCCCCCTCCTTCTTCTATGTTTTCTCCTTCCCCTCCTCTTTCTCTTCGCCATCTTCCTTCTATTTCCCATTCTTCTACCCTCTATTTCTCACCCTCTTTCATCCTCTTCACTTGGAAGACTTGTCCCCATGCTCAGTAAACACTGTTGGAATAGTAGTAGAAACTGTAGATTTGCCAAAAGAAAGAACAAAAAAAAAGGTCAGCATTTTATGCTTCAAAAATTGTACACAGTGTAGCTTCCTTAATAATTATTTAATACTTTCACTGGGCAAAATTTATGGCCAGGAACTGTTCTGGAAAACTCTGCCACTAGGATGATCAAAGTTATTTTCTTCTTTCATCACTCCAAATATAAACATGTGTTTGAAAGCCAAGACTACATTTTAAAAAAATATTTCTATCCCTGGTGTTAAGCTGAGTGCTTTGTACAGAGTACATTTTAGTAAATGTTTATTGCATTAATAAACAGATAAGTGATTTATGTCTAATAAGTATATGGGTATGAAGAATCTTTGAAGTTGGGGAAAGGATCATATTTTGTGTGTACAGGTGGAAGAGAAACAATGTATCACATTTATTTTAGCCCTGGATGGAGCAGTTAGAGAGAAAATAGAACATATCTTTTGTTTCTTCATTTTTTTATCTTTTAATTTGCTCTTTAAATACCTCCAATTGGGAAAATAAGCTGGGCAGGGTCTATAGGTGAATGTGAGAAGGTCAGGCAGGGCTGTGGTTCTCACTTCAAGCAGGAACCCATCAGTATTTTGGAAGAAACTTTTGCAAAACTCCATTGCTCTGGGCTCTCCCTAGACCTACTGAATTAGAATCTCTAGAATGGAGACTTGGTGTGAGTGTATTTTAAAATTTCCAAGTTATAACAAAGTATGAAAAATCTTAACATTCTCCCCCTCTATAAAACACGAGATTTTCTGCCTCAGTGCAAACCTCTCTATTCACATTTCTCAGAGGGGAAGACTAGGTCCAGAGAGCTTAAATACAACATGGTATACAGGGTGAGAGGCAGTGCTGAGATTCAAAAGATCTCTTCTGATTTCGATTTGAAGGTGGAGGAATTATCAAAGGTGACATTAATTTGATGTGGGTGTTAGAATTTGTAACACAGGGCAATAAGGCAATATAGGGTCAGAGCAGGAGAGAGAAGCTACAGATGTCCTTGACAAAACCTTCTTATGAGCCGTTGTAGGGAGCATTCTCCTGGGGTTGCGTTGACCTACTCTCCACGTGAAGAGAGTAAGAAAAAGGCAGTATAGCCTGCCTGATCCTCATTCTTGGTATCTATGTTCTTATCCATCACCCTAGTAAGGGGTCTTGTGTGCTCCAACTTCCATCCAAGGTGTTTGGGAGAGGGCAAGTCCTCAAGGTCAAGTGCTAGCCAGAAGAGTATGGGTGTCACTCAGGAGAGGTCTCCCCTGCTGACATCCTCCTCCTTTAAGCAGAATGGTGCCAGGAAAGAGAATGGGTCCCACGATGAGGGTGAGGATTGGGATGGGGAACGCATTGGTACCATGATCCTGAAGGATGTCTGGCTGGGTGCCATTTTTGGTCCCCTTCCTCTGGTTAACCAGCAGACTGGCTGATGCAGCAGCAATTCAGTGCCTCCTCTGGATGTCTGTGGCAGTTCATACATACACCAGGACCCAAATGCTGTGGGATGTCTGCCGCGGAGGCCTTTGCTTTTCTTCTTCCTTTCTTCTCCTGTCCTCCCACCTCACCTAAACATGGACAATTTTGCTTTCTCAGGTCAAAAAAATTAGTGAAGTGTTACTTTTGTTCCATGCAAGAAATAAAATAAAACTTCCTTTTAATTTTATTAATGTGCCCATTGGAGACCTCTATATGCTTAGTCTGGCACAGAGTGGATGCTGATAAATGGATGTAGAATGAGGGAATGGGTGGATTGTTGAAAAGGTCTCCCAATGCTAAGCTAAGGAATTTGGACTATCTGTTGGAAGCTGTAGAAGACCCCGTGCTTGCAGAATTCACAAAGGAAGATGCCACCCTGTCCTAGAAGTCCTATTACATAGAGAGGCAGTGTGACCCAGAGAGGAAAGAGCATGGGCTTGATGTCATATAGACCAGAAACTGAATCCTGGTTTGGTCAGGTACAATTTATGGGAATGTGGACAAAACAGGGTATGTCTTTGAATTTCGGTGTCTTCATCTAATGAATGAAGATCATGGTAGGTTTTCTTGAGGCTTCAGTGAGATGTTGTGTATAAAATGCCTGGTACATAGGATATGCTGGGCACATGGTAGTGTTGTTGGTATTATTTTCTTTCCAAAGGGTCCTTTGTCTTTTGAAAGATCCAATGGGCAACTAATACTACTGCTGACTAGTATTTATAGAAAACTATGTATGAGAACCTTTGCCACTGAGGTGTTTTTAGACAAAGATCCTGTAAACACATGCACATAGCTGGCTGGCTGATAAGGTTATCAATATTCACAGATGGGCTTTAGCTAAATGTGGAAAATATGTGGCAGAGTTTTGCACAGTGAGCACATGCAAACATGGCACAATTTGTGTGTGAATGTGGACCTGTGAACAAAGCAAGCTGTGCATATGTGCCTGTGTATATGCCAGTGTGTAGCCCATGTATGTACAATGCCTGTTTCTGTGCGGCCAACGGACAAAGGAAGACGTGTGAAATATATTTGCTCTTATGTTTCAAAGCACAAAGGTACACGTGCACATGGGCTCTGATATATGAGTACCCTGTCTCAGAGTAGATCCTGGCATCTCTAATGACCTGTGTATGTGGGGACACAACTCTGTAGGCACTTGGAGACATCCCCAATATGTGCTCAGCTCTTGACGCAGGAGCCCTCAGGAAAAGACTGCCATATCAACACCACCACCTAATATGTAATTACTTCTTACCATGTGCCAGACACTACTCTGAGCACACTGTATATGCTCATTTAGTCCTCACAAAAAACTTAAGAAGTTGGCTTCGTTAGTAGGCCCATTGTGGAGATGAGGCAATGGAAGGCCAGAGAGATGAAGTAATATGCTTAAGGATGGAGAACTTGTAAACGGTGTGTGTGCGTGTGTGTGTGTGTGTGCCCGTTGCCGTTGAGTTGATTCCGACTCATGGCAATCCTGTGTATGTAAAAGTAGAAATACTCCAAAGGGTTTTCAATAGTTGTAGTCTTAAGGAAGTAGGACACCAGGCCTTTTTTCTGTGACACCACTGGGTGGATTCAAACCACCACATTTTGGTTACTAGCTGAGCACAAACTGTGCTACCCTGGGAACTTTGTAAATGATAGAGCCCAGATTTGAATCCAGGTGGTTTCGATTCCAGGTCCTGTGCTTTTAATATTCTCAGGGCTTATCCTCTTTAAATCATGCTTTCCCATTCCTGTTAACACTACCGCATGGAAACTAACCATGGTCATGTCTTTCCCAGGTGGCCTATTTGGATTCAATTATGACAAGAACCAAAAACCTTGGAATCCGTGCCAGCTTTATCAAGGCGCATGCAGAAACACCTGCAAAAAATATGAAATTCAGTACTTACTGTGCCAAAATGGTAAAAAGTGCTGCCTGAAAGTTTCTGTGAATATAGCCAATTCTAACAAAGAGAGGGGGGATTGCAACTCCACCTCCGACTTGTCAGCCACAAACACTTGAAGCTCTTCTGAAATTCGAAGATCACCAGCTTCATCCCCTCCTCAAATAATTCCTCCCCTGCCCTGGAATCCCCTCCTCATAAAATGCATTCCTTTTCATGTGTGTATCTTTCATTGATGAGCAGTCATTGTTGGATGGAGGGAAGGCTAGGTTGGGAGCTGGAGAGCCACAGAGAACAGGGCACTGGTCAAGAAAGCAAATAGGATGCTGGAATAACTCAGTAGATGTAAAGGGTGCCAAGGGAAAGAGGAGATTGCCTTTCTGCTCTGCTTTGGTACCACAAAGAGGGTTGTGATTCCTTCTGGAGGCTTCAGAAGGAAGGTGACAACTGGATCGAGTGTAAGTGATCCAGTGAACATGGAGGGGAGATCACTGAGTCCTCTGAGTAAAGACGGAAGGATCAGGACAGGGACAACAGGGCTGCCTTAATAGCTAGAAGACTAACGTAGCCTGTTCGGTTTGGAGTGGTGTATTCAGGAAGAACAAGAACCAGACGGATGGATGGATGGAATTGGAGGTGGGATCTGTGGGACAAATTAGGGCAAAACTTTGGAAATGGATAGTGGTGAGGGTTGCACAACATAATGAAGAGAATTAATGCCACTGAATTATACATATAAAGTGTTAAAATGGCAAATGTATACATATATATGTATATACATATATATATACACATACATACCACAATAAAACAAACAAACAACCTTTTCTTAACAGGAGAGTTGTTGGAAAGCGGAGTCACAGTCTTGGCACTGGGTGTTTTTCCAGTTTTGAGGCTGGAAGACCATTTCCTGGATTTGGGACAGAGGCGATGGTGGCTATGGTGGTAGAGAGGGATTTTGCAGAGAAGCTAGCCATTGCACTTAATGGACTTACGGTCTTTTCATTTCTGAGAATCGAGAAAATTGTTTCTCTACTCCAAACTTAAAAAAATATAATATATATATATATATTTTTTTACTCCAAACTTAGTCACAACTGCTATTTGATATGCTGTGGGATTTTCATTGCGCTGTGTGTGCTCCTCTTCTAATTTCATCCCCCACCCCCACCTGCTTGGACACAAACTCCCAGAATTAGTGTTTTACGCTAGTCCTGTCTAAGTTGTAGATTCCCCAATTTCACCTCAACGAAGAGAAAGCTGGGCTTTTTGTGCTTATCTAACTTTTGTGCTTATCACTGAAAAGGCCCTAGTTTTGGTCACCAATGCTTTCCTTGTTGAAAAACTTGAGCATTCTTCACATTTTGAAGGAGCCCTGGTGGTGCAGCGGTTAAAGGGTTCAGGTTCAACTGCTAACTGAAAGGTTGGCGGCTCGAAACCACCAGCAGCTCCTAGGGAAAAAGACGTGGTAGTCTGCTTCTGTAGAGATTTACAGGCTTGGAAATCCTGTGGGGTCACTACGAGTTGGAATCCACTCAACGACAGTGAGTTTTGGTTTGTTGCTTCTAGCTAGCATTTCACAATGTTTCTCATTTCCTCTTTGAAACTCTTGCTTGCCTTGGCCTCCGGTTTCTGAATGTTCTTTCTTAGTCATTTTGGGGGTTTCTTCTTTGTCATCTATCCCTTGGTATTTCTTTGCCATTTTCCCTATTCTTTTCTCTCTCTTTTTTCACCATACACACTTTACCTGGCCAGATTGTTCACAACTAGTTACACAAATCAAATATTAAAGGCAGTGCACTAAATGATGAATTTATACAATCTAGTTTTAATTTGCATGGAGTTTAAGAGTCCAGTAGGAAAATTTCATGATATTTACATCTTTGAGATTCACCAATAATCAGACGTATTTGTCAGACAGGAGTTCAGGGCTTGGCAGTAGCCAGGTTTCAAGGAGAGACACAGCAATTTTACGCCATATGTAGTCTTGGGTTCAGCATACTAGTTTAAATATAATCTTTCTAGACTTTTGACCTTAGCAGGATTTGGAGAGGGAAAATGGTTGTGGAATTCCAGGTTAAAGTACAAATTCCCATTTCCCTGGTTTCCACATGCCTTGGAGTCAAAAAGGTTTGTCCTCTGTTCTGCATCACTGCTGAGTTAGCTCTGTGATCTTGGGCAAATTCTGTATTTATATGTTCAGCATAGATTGCATCTCAGAGGTAGAGAGTCACAGACTGATTACATATTTGTTATGTCCTCTTAGATTCCTCAACCATCTCCAACTAAAACGTCCAACACTGAACTTCAAACCTGTTACCTGGTCTTCCTCTTCTTGTTTTTACATCCTCGGTCACGTGCCCTGTTGTTCAGAAACTTGGCTGTCATTCTTGATTCCCCCGATTCATCTCAAGCCACCACATCCAAATCACTAAAATTCACTTTTAGTTCCAACTCTAAAAGTGATCTTAATTAAATGATTAAATTGGCCCTTGGATAGTCAAAAGTAGAGGACTCGCTATTCTTAAAGTTAAAAGTCTCGACTGATTAAGAAACCTCTAGTGTTTTATTCCCTTAAATGTAAGTTTTGATTCTTTTAAAAGGCGGGGTGGTTCAGTGGTAGAGTTCTTGCCTTTCAAGGGGGCCAGGTCCAATTCCTGGCCAATGTTCCTCAAGCGCAGCCACACTGATCTGTCAGTGGAGGCTGGCACATTGCTACGATGCTGAACGAGTTTCTGTGGAGCTTCCAAAACTAAGAAAGGCCTGGAGATCTACTTCTGGTAATCAACCACTGAAAATCCTATGGATCACAACAGTCTGATTCACAACTGATCATAGGGATGGCTCAGGACCAGGCAGCGCTTTATTCCATTATGCATGAGATCACCATGAGCCAGGGGCCGTCTCAATGGCAGCTGACAGTAATAAGAAGGATCTCCAATGTCATATTCCCCTTTGTCCTTCTCAACAAGTAATATGATTCCCTTTCTTTTCAAATGTATATTTTGATTGTTATCAGTACTCCTCTCAAATTTTATCTTTGAAGTTTGCTATTTTATGATAAGGTCCACCTTATCCCCAGCATAGCATTGGTTTCTCTCACTTCTCCTTCTTGAGTTTCATTTTCTCCACTACTTATCAACACAAATCTTAGAGGGGATTTTAGGTACATTAAGTTATAAAAGAAAAGTCTGTAATTTAGATGTGTTAAGCAATGGGGGTTAGGTAGTTCCCAGCTCCTGGCTGGTGGGCATTCTCTTCCGTCCTTCCTGCAGAAGTCCCAATAAATGACAAACGCTTGTTTTAAATTTTTGAGTCTGGTCATCCTTGCTCAACAATTTGGCATAGTTTGTAAGATCCTAAGGAGAGTGGAGGTGGAGTACAGGATGTAGACTGAATGCACGCATGGGTTTACTTTCATATCCTCCTCCGTGTCTTCCTTTTGCTGCCCGGAGATGCCATGGCTCCACACTTGAGCTCAGAAATGCTTGGTATTTCAGGTAAGGATTATAAACTGACCCGTCTCTACGTTGCTGCCGTCTGTTATCCCTTACCACCTAGATTTCAGAAAAATCAGGGCTGCTGCTTTTGAGGTTAGATCAACACTGTGTAGTGTCCTCAAACACTAAAGAAGAAAGTCCCATCTCTGATTAGTTTATTTTTAACTACTATGGTACCCCCTCGATATAATTTGAAATTAGTGACCATAAATTATCCTCAAACTGGTGTTTCCCCCCAACCCTACTTTATCTTAGCATAAAGATGTTCTAAGATATCTAAGAGAAAAATCTGGAAATCTCTCATCTTGGCCAGAATGAAATCATAGTATCTGTGGAAAGAAGAGGTTTATGAAAGAAGGTCAAAATTCTAAATTCTCTCTTTCACAGCAAAGATATGTGAGGCTGCAAGTATCATCAGTGAACCTCAAAACAAACAAACAAACTCAAAGCCCTCTCAGATACAAGTAAAAAGTTTACTGGCAAAAGACCAAACCCTGTCAGGTCAGAGGAAATACGGGCCTTAGTGTCTTCACCAGACTATACTGGAAGAAAACTCTGACTGTTAGAAAAACCTTCACACTTCGTTTTGTGACTTAAAAACCAATCTAGTACTAGAGTTTCATATGCCTCCAGATTTCCTACAGAAAGATCCCAGTAACTCTATCAATTGCCTCAACATAAGATTAAGCCTCAAAGCATTGGTCCTAAAATTTCTTAGTGTTTAGAAGAGCACACCCTAGAAATAATGGCAAATAGATGCTTTTCCACTTACAGTAAATAGACCAAAGACTTTTCACCAGATTAAGCCTATTTTACAGAAATGTACTCTTCTGTGTAGTCCCTGGGTGGTATAAGCAGTTAACGCTCCTTAGCTGCTTACCAAAAGGTTGGAGGTGCGAGTCCACCCAGAGGTGCCTTGAAAGAAAGACCTGGTGATCTACTTCCAAAAAATCAACCAAGAAAGCCCTGTGGAGCACACTTCTACTCTGACACACACAGGTTGCCGTGAGTCGAAATTGACTCAATGACTACTGATACTGGTGACTAGGGATGTGCGCCTTTGGAAGATTTTCTATTGACTAGGAGCAGAGATTAACATGTAAAAAATCAATGGCATTGCAAAAATTCTTGTTTGAGAGTCATGCAAAGTATTCCCGCACGTAACAATGGAAACGGGTAAGATGCAACAAATGCAGTTGGGTGCCCTCAATTTCTGTCCAGTAGCAAAGACAGCCCTGAATGTTACAGCTTATCGCCCTATGAGATTTTAAGCAGATGTATATCTTTCTGCAGATTTATTTCAGAATTCTTTTGACCGATTATATTCATCACTGTTCATCATAGTCTTAACAGCTCTCAGGTTTCTTCATTATTTACGAGTTGGATGAAATCATTGACATTTCATTTTATGTTTGTATGTGTCACATTTTTAACTTTTAAAAAATAATTACACTTTGACACAATGAAGACACAAACGATAGAAATACAAAATGTGTTGAATCTGAAAATATTGTGAAATCACTTCTTGTCAAATTGGTCTATAAATTCAATGCAATGTCAATAAAAATCCAAACAGATGCAATGCCAATTAAAGTCCTGATATATTTTTAGGTTTGGTGATTTTTAGGAAGAAAAGCGGAGTAATACTGAATGTTTCAGCATGAAACAAAATTTTAGAAGTTAAACTGCTTTTAAACTACCAATAATTTTTTTCTAGTAGAGTTGTAAGGTCTTAAAGAGCTCCGGCGGCTCTCGTCAGGTCTGGAATACAGTAGGCCTTCAGTATGTGTGGATGCATGAAAGAAATGAACAATTTCCAACTTTACTTTCATCACCTATTGAGTTGCCTAAAGTTTAAATGTTAAGCTCTTTATCTGGGATATAGTTTTCTTATTTTTGTGACAGGTAGGAATATAATTGCATTTTACCGATAGATATGACCAAAATTTCTGCCTGTGTTTATTGACTGATCTCTCTTTTCCTCACTGATTTTCTGCTCATACCCATTATACAACAGAATTCCCTGTATACATGGGTCTTTTTCTAGGCTCCCTGTTTTTTCTGTTGGTCCTTATGCTTATCCCTGCATCGATATTCTTCTATCTTAACAAATATAGCCTTATAAACAGTTCTAATACATGGTAGGGGAAGTCACCATCCTAACTATTTTTCTCAGAAGTTTCTTGGCAGTTATTGGCCTTTCATCCTCTATATAACTTTTTATTCAGTTTTTCAAGTTTCATGGAAAATATATCAGGACTTTAATTGGCATTGCATCTGTTTGGATTTTTATTGACATTGCATTGAATTTATAGACCAATTTGACAAGAAGCGATCTTCACAATATTTTCATAGTACTTATGACGAGGGACTATTTATCCATTTCATTTGAAATTTTTTATGACTCTTGATGGAACCCATCTCAGGACTTGGCTTCTAGGGTTGCTGAGGTTAAGAAAAAAAAAAAAAAAGAGAGAGAAGCGCATTTAGGGAGTTTTATGGCCAAACCTGGCAACAGCATGGATCACGTTTCTCCTCATACCATTGACCAGAATTGCGTTGTCAAGAAACGACAAACCTTGACTGAAAATTCTTTGACTTTGTGAGAATTAGATTAACTCATGGTCCCCCTCTTTGAGCAAGATGCAGATATTAAAGGCTGCTGTGCCTCAAAGAGAGGTATGCTCCCCAAATTCAGATTTGACTAGGGAGAGCACCAAACGAGAAGAAGGCTCCTAAAGTGTGGAGCCAGAGGTCACAGAGAACAATGACAACAAAGTTCTGTTTCTCTTTCCATAGAACCTAGGCCTCGTAAATAAAATTTCCTCTATCATCATAGTGGTGGCCTTTATCATGTCCGTCTATTCGGATTTCAGAATGGCTATGGAACAATGACTGCCGTGTGCCTTTTATTCTTGCTTTTTTGAAATGGATTCTTTGTTGAAATTGTCTAAGCATTGTTTAGTAATTTTAAATTGAGTGGATATGGGGAGGGGAGGGAGTAGAGAACTTGACTTTTGGTTAATCTCCTCTGGAGAGGGGCAATGTTCTATACACTGGAGAGATGTTACTGTTGTTACATGCTGTCTAGTCGGTTCCGAGTCATAGCGACCCTGCGTACAACAGAACGAAACACTGCTCCGTCCCGCACATCCTCACAGTCATTGCTATATTTCAGCTCATTGTTGCAGCTACTGCAACATCGCCTTGAGGGCCTTGCTCTTTTTTGATGACCCTCTGCTCCACCAAGCATGATGTCCTTCTCCAGGGATTGGTCCCTCCTAATAACATGTCCAAAGTGTGTGACACAAAGTCTCGCCATACTTGCTTTTAATGAGCATTCTGGCTATACTTCTTCCAAGACAGATTTGTTCATCTTTCTGGCAGCCCATGATATATTCAATATTCTTCACCAACACCATAATTCAAAGGCATCAGCTCTTCTTCAGTCTTCCTTATTCATTGTCCAGCTTTCACATGCATATGAGGCAATAGAAAACACCATGGCTTGGGTCAGGCACACCTTAGTCTTTAAAGTGACATCTATCCTTTTTAATACTTTGAAGATTTCTTTTGCAGCAAATTTGCCCAATGCAATGCATAATTTGATTTCTTGACTGCGGCCTCCAGGGGTGTTGATTGTGGATCCAAGTAAAATGAAATCCTTGACAACTTCAATCTTTTCTGTTTATCATAATGTTGTTTATTGGTCCAATTGTGAGGATTTTTGTTTTCTTTATGTTGAGGTGTAATCCATAGTGAAGGCTAGTCTTTGATCTTCATCAGTAAGTGCTTCAAGTCCTTTTCACTTTCAGGAAGCAAAGTTGTGTCATCTGCATATTGAAGGTTGTTAATGAGTCTTCCTCCAATCCTGATGCCATGTTCTTCATATAGTCCAGTTTCTTGGATTATTATGACAGGGATAGTACAATGCAAATTTGGTGGACTGTAGCAAAGAATGCTTACATATTTTTAAATTCTACATCTTCATCCCAGGCACACAAGAAGACCACACATTCCAACCTGCCTTGCAGTTAGCTAGTTCATGTAACTGGTTCTGCCAGTGGAATATGGGCAAACAAATAAGCCACTTTAAAGCCTTTCTTCTAAAAGCTCTGGTGTCATCATCTCTCCCTAACCTTTATATGGTGCAACTGAGAGCTAAGAATTTAAATATGGTACAGCCATAAAATAGGGAAAACCAAGATTCCTGAGTCATCACTTTGAATTACCATCCTGAGTCTTCCAGGAGAGTTAGTTTACCAGCAATGAAATATGATGTTAGCAAGAAACTAAGTTTTAATTATGTGATCAATGAGATTTGAGGGGTTGTTTGTTGTAGCAAATAGTATTAATTATCCTAATTCATGTATTTCAAATAATCTGTGGGAGAAACTCTAGGCACCCCAGTCAAGGACATAGAAATTCTCTCTCATCATCTGGTCCACTCTAGATTCCTGCTGTTCATTTGCATCTCCAAGCACTGTCCAGTGAATATTGTTATATCGCTTAATTTACAGTTATCTGTTGGATGGGAGGAAACTCTGGTGGCATAGTGGTTAAGGGCTATGGCTGCTAACCAAAGGGTAGGCTGTTCAAATCCACCAGGCACTACCTGGAAACTCTATGGGCAGTTCTACTCTGTCCTACGAGTCGGAATCAACTCGATGGCACTAGGTTTGGTTTTGGTTTTGGTTGGATGGGAGGATACACAGGGACCAGCTGGTGGACTTTCCTGGGAGATAATGGGATTGTTGGGGCAGTGTATGACCTCTCTTGATAGAAATTTTTACCTTTCTTACATGTTATTTTCTTTATTCCATTGAATTTTTAGTATTTACTGCAGCCTGCACATTTTTCCAATTAATTTTTGGTCTTTATTGCCTGGGAAGAGGAAAGAAAAGCACATAGACTCAAGGTTATCAAGGATCCAATCATAATAATAAATGTGAAGATGTGTCTGTAAACTTAGCAACAACTGTGGGCAATAAATATGATTATTTGTATAAGGCGTCTAGCCCCAGGTCTGGCATGTACCCTATTTCTCTGAAACTCAGATGCATACTTTTTTCTTGCACATTTGAGCACTTCTAAAATTTGGATGCATTGTGACATCAATGTTGAAAGTACCTTGTTAACCACCACACATTGGAGCAAGTTGTGACAGAGTTGCCTGGACATGTCTGTCAAAAAAGCTGTGCAAAGAAGATGAATGCTATTTTCTTCTCAGTTGAGTGATTTGCATTGTTTCAATCATCGGTGGTTTAATTTAAATTAGGAACTCAAATTATATTTAAATGGCCATAAAATAATTTCCTTATGAGATAGCAGTGACATAAAGGTGAGGTTAACCACAGCAATCCAGGAACAGAGCCACAGGAAGAGAATTACTGTAGAGAAATGAAAAAATATCACTGGAGGGATGAGCATACCTTCAAAAGTTATTTTTAATGTCTAAGCGAGGAAAAAACTACATGCAGATAAAATTCTGTTTTATTTTTTCTTTGAGACATCTGAGAATCATTGTCATGTGCTGGTTAAGGTAATTATGGGCAGTGTAAATACAAATTGTAAGGAACAGACTTTTCATGCAATTACTTGTTTTTGCGTTGTCCAATTTGTTGATTTGTTCACTCATTTGTTCCAATTTGTCTCACACAAAATAACAACTGCTCTAATTTGCTTTTGCCTTTTACTGGGAAGGAAGGCCAACCTTGGCATGGGTACCAGAAATCTCCCACACTAACACAGGGTGCCCAGCTTATCTGTAATACATTTTATCCTTCTGCCTGGCTAACCTCAGGTATGTCCCATTCCTTAGTTTACTGCCCACAACTCTGGCCTACTTCGGGACCTAATAAAGGCAGGGCACGGCCTTGCTGCAATTATCTCTATTCCATCTCTTGAAACACAGCCTTCCATTCTGTTGGGATCTGTCAGTCATGAAGTACTATGTAATGACCATTGCCATCCTTCTGATACTGATTCACAAGACTGCAGGTAATCGGGCCTCTACCAAAGTTTTGGGGTCCTGAATGTGGTATTGAGATCATGGTGATATGGTGTTAAAAAGCTTAGGGATGTTATCCCCAGGTTCATATCATACCAGGATCTCTTAATGGCTTTGTACTACCAAAATAGATTAAAGAGTTTGGTGCTCCTGGGTGGTGGAATGTGAAAAGGATTGGACATAGAGTATTTTAGGATAGTACTGTCACTGGGGTGAGAGCTTGGGAGATGGGTTAGGTATGAGGAATTGAGTCCAAGTAGGGGATTTATGGATCAAGGGATTTCTTTGGAGATTGGGAAGTGAATTGTGGTTCAGAGAGGATAGGACCTTTGGGTTGGGGTGATGGTAGAAAAATGAATAGTGATGAACTTGGAGTGAGGGATTGTGCTTATGGAATTAGGCTGGGCTGATGGTCTGGGATAGGATGGACTGAAAATGATATTGTGGTTGAATGGACCTGGCAGTGAAGTTCAGTAGAGCTGGGAGTTGAATTAAAGAAGGTTTGTAGTTAGTCTGGTTGGTGGGTCGAAGCTGTGTGTTGGGGTTGGATAGCTTGACTAGTGTGTTTGCCTTGGGACTGAGGGTTGGGTAGGCATAGAATGGAGATAGGTATAGGATGTGGAGTTAGGTTTTTACCAGATGTTTGTTCAAAGTAGGTGAATGTGGGGTTGATATGGACACAGTTTCGGTTAGCCTGGGGCAGAAGCTGAAGACATGTGAATAGACATATCCGCCTATCACAACAGGGCTGTTGTGGGATGGAGATCAGTCATCCCTGGATAAAATGTATCCACTTCCTTTTCTTTTGAGTGTGACTCTCATTGAACATAAATACACTAGATAGAGGAGAAGACAATGCAGGTAAATGAAACTGGGAGGCTAGAATGTTTCCAGATGTGTTCCTTCAAACCTTGGCATTTCCAGTAAAAAACAAACAAACAAGACAAAACAAAAACATAGGAGCAGACTTGACCATCCTTATGGACAGCTAGGTTTGTTTCTCCTTTCTCTGGAGTGAGTTCAAAATTACCATGTCTAGGCTTTCCTCCACTTCCTTCTCCTCCCCTTGCTCCACCATCCCTTCCTCTTATCTCCCAATTTTCCTCTTACTCTGTATCCTCCTACTCCCCTCTTCCTTGCCCCTTTCTACTCTTTAACTTCAGGGATAGTTGTTTCCATGTTCAGTAAAATGTTGGAATAGTAATGGTTTCTGCAAGTGGGTTTACAAATAAAATGAATACAGAACTTTATGCTTCACCCAAAACCCAGTGCCATCGAGTCGATTCTGACTCATAGCGACCCTATAGGACAGACTAGAACTGCCCCATAGAGTTTCCCAAGAGTTATAAGAAGTTCTGCTTCCTTAGTTATTATTCAACAAGCACTGCTGAAAGAGTTTGTGGCCAGGAATTATTTTGGACAATTTCTTCTAATAAGAAAATTAAAGCCATTCTCTTCTTTCATCATCTCAAAATACACACACATATGTATGTGTGTATATATATATATATATACAATATTAACCTAGTTTAAAGCCAAGGCTGTCTTATAAACCTATGTATCTCTGTTGTTGAGTGCTTTGTTCATTTATCTCCTTAAACCCATTGCCTTCTAGTCAATTCTGACTCATAGCAACCTTATACGACAGAGTAGAACTGCGCCACAGAGTTTCCAAGGAGCGCCTGGTGGATCTGAAATGCAAACCTTTTGGTTAGCAGCCTGAGCTTTTAACCACTATGTCACCAGGGTTTCTTTTTTCTTCTTAGTAAATACTTATTAAATGAATATATGTATATAAATGATTTATGACTAGCAAATAAACATAGTGGGCCACCAGTGGGCAAGACCTTTGAAGTTGGGGGAGGGTGCCTTTAGGGGTGCACAGTTAGCAGAAGACAATGTGGCAAGCATAGCATGTTTGGGTTCTGGATGGAGCTCAGAAAGGGTCTTGATTGTTGCTGAGTTGTTACTATTTTATGATGTATTACTTTGATCCTAAGCCATGAATAGCTTAATGAGGGGAGATGGTTGGGCAATATCTAACGGTGAGTGTTAGAAGGTCAGGACTAAGAAGAATTATAGAATTTACATCACACAAAAGGTCACTGTAATTCTTTTTTTTTTTTTTTTCAGAGAGTGGAGGAAATTCTTGAAAAGCATCCTTGCCCTGATCTCTACCCAGGTCTACTGAATCTCTGGAGACAGAGTTTCAGTGTAAGAATTTTAAAAATGTACTCAGACTATCAGGTTATTCCAGTGTATTGATGCCTCCATAACTTCCCTCTCTACACACACCTGCTAGATTATGATCTGATGTAAATTCCTCCAGCCCCATAGCTGAGGTAGAAAGGCTACATTCAGAGAGTTAAAGCATAAGATCACAGTCAGGGACAATGCTGGATTTGAAAGTGGTCTCCTTGACTTCTGGTTAGAAGAGGGAGGGACTACAAAGGTGACATTCTGGCATGGGAGATGCATCGTGACTCAGGGCAGCACAAAATCAGAGCAGCTGGTCCAGCGTGAGAAGTTGCAAAGACCCTTCAGAAATTTTTGAGGGGCTCCTTGGGTGCCACTGTAGGTAGCATCCTTCTGGGTCTGCCTTGACCCACTCTCCATGGGGAGAGAGTGAGGAAAAGGCAGCATAGCCTGCCCGATCCTCATTCTTGGCCTCTACATTCCTACACATACTTCTGATGACTGCAGAGAGGGGGTTTTGCGTGCTCCAACTTCTATCTAGGGTGTTTGGTGTTAGCCAGAAGATCACCCTCTGCTGATCTCTTCCTACAAGCAGGATGGTAGCAGGACAGAGATCAGGTCACATGATGAGGGTGAGGATTAGGGTGGGGAGAATGGTACTATGATTCTGGAGAATGGCTGGCTGGGTGCCACTTTTGGTCCCCTTCCTCTGGTTAACCGGCAGTCTGGCTGATGTAGCTGCACTCAGTGCGGCTTCTGGATTTCTGGGGCAGTTCATACATACACCAGAAAATAAAGTCTATTCACTTCCTTCTTTCCTTTTCTGTCTCCTATTCTCATCCATGATTAAACATATTTATATTCTTTGTTCGAGAAAGAAAGGAAGAAAACTCCACATAAAGAACATTACTATCAAGAAGGATGCACTTTACAGCTGCTTCCGGCTGTGTTTTATCAGTGTAGGTGTTAAAGACCTCTGCGTGCTTAGCTCTGAGCACATAGCCTGGAACAGACTAAAAAAACTCGTTGCTCCAGTGTGAATTCCGACTCATAGTGGCCCTGCATGACAGAGTATAACTGGCACATAGGGTTTCCAAGGCTGTAAATCTTTATGGAAGCAGACTGCCACATCTTTCTTCAGCTGAGGGCATAACCATTGTGCCACCAGGGCTCCTTTTGGAACAGACTAAACCAAAAACCAACCCTATTGCCATCAAGTTGATTCCAACTTATAGCGACCCCACAGAGTTGACAAGGAACAGACTAGGCACTGATAAATGAGAGGGTGCTTGGGTGATAAAAGAAGATGCTGCGATTCAGGCTAAGGAGTTTGGATTTTATACTGAAAGCAGTGTAAGCTACCTGTGTCTTACTGGAGTTATTTAAAGAGATGCCAGCCTCTCTCAGCAAGTTCCACCACATATGAAGGCAGTGTGACACAGGCAGGACAGAGCATGAGTTTTGAGTCATGGAGACCAGAAATTGAATCCTGGCTCTCTCCCTTACCAACTTGGGGACCTTTGCAGGAACCCAGTCTCCTATGTGTCTCACGTTTCCCATTGGAAGAGTGGAGCCTTTTTTTTTTTTTTTTAAATTGAACTTTAGATGAAGGTTTACAGAACAAACTCGTTTCTCATCAAACAGTTAGTACACACATTGTTGTATGACATTTGGTAACAACCCCACTATACGTCAACATTCTCCCTTCTCAACGCTGGATTCCCTATGACCAGCTTTCCTGTTCCCTCCTGTCTTCCGGTTCCGGCCCCAGAGCTGGTATACCCCTTTAGTCTTATCTTGTTGCATGGGCCTGTTCAATCTTTGGCTGAAGGGTGAACCTCAGGAGTGGCCTCATAACTGAGCTGAAATGGTGTCTGGGAGCCATACTCTCAGGGTTTCTCCAGTCTGTCAGGCCAGCAAATCTGGTCTTTCTTTTTTGGGTTAGAATTTTCTTCTACATTTTTCTCCAACTCTGTCAGGGACCCTCTATTGTGATCCCTAATACAGGTCGTTTTAGATTTTCATTGAGGTAACATAGAAAACATTCTATGTACATGTTGTGTTGAATGTATAATAGTCGTTATTATTATCATTACTTCTTTTCCAAAGGCCTCTTTTGAGAATCTCCAAATATTACTAATGATTCATATTTATAGAATGCTAACAATATGTCAGGAACAGTATCACTAAAATATTTTCAGGCAAAAGGTCTGTGTACACATGTACATACCATGTGACAGGTTTGTTGGTGTGTACATTGATTGCAGCATGGTTAGGAATGCACACCAATGGTGTGCATAGTGAGCACATGTGTATTCGTTCAGTTAGTGTATGATTGTGGATCTGTGAATAAACTGAGTTGTGTATCTGTGCCTATGTCCATGTCAACCTGTGCTCCATGGAAATACAGTACCTGTTTCTGTGGGGGACAATGCACAGAGGGTTTCATGCAGACAACGTGCTTATTCTTAAGCTTCAAAGCACTCACTAATATTTGTGTATCCTGTCTTGGAGTAGACTCTGGCTCTCTTTGAAGAATTGATCATTGGAAGCAAACACTGTGGAGGCACATGAGAACATGCCTAACATTTGCTCACAGAGGCAGCCCTTGCAGTCTGTGCCCTTGGGAAAAGACCCTTATCTGACAATAACAATAGGAACCACAAAGTCTGACATTTAGCTACTTCCTACTAAGTGCCAGACACTATTCTAGGCAGTTTACATAGATTAGTTCATTTAATAATCACAACAACCTCAAGGTCTTAAGGTCTCTTAACATCTCCCTTGTAAAGATGAGGGCAATGGAGGGAAAGAGAGCTGAAGTTGCCCAAAGAGCAAGACTATAAATGACAGAACCCAGGTGTGAATGTAGGTGATTTTGACTCCAATTTCTGTGCTTTTAACATTCTGCGTCCTCTGTTATCATGGTTGCATAGAGACTAACACGGCCATGTCCTTCCCAGGAGGCATGAAGCCATCACCCAGAAGACATTCGAAAGCAGCCATTGGACGTGTGGAGAGGACATGTGGAGAAGGCAAAGGAATATGTAGAAAGAAATGCAGAAAATCTGAATTTTCGCATTTCTTTTGTGTGACTGGCCAAGACTGCTGCCTGAGACTTGCAACCATGACTGCTCCTACATCAGAGAAGGTGATTAACTGGGCAAAAACAAAGATGACCACACCCCAAACCCTAGAACCTTAATGAAGATGCTCAACCTTTCCTTCTTCTGGAAATTCTCTTGTCGAATCTCTTTATTATAAAAATGCATTCTAGCCTCCTGTGTCTGTCTTTCATCTGTAAAGATGCATGGTTGGAGGAGGGAAGATGGGTGGGAGCCATAGAATTTGGAAAAAGGCACCAGCCAAGGAAGCATATAAAATGCTGAGATATCTCAGTAGATGCTGAGGGTAGAGCAAAAGGGAGAAGATTATCATATTTTACCTTGCTTCCTTACTATATTGGGAAATAGATGTGTGCAGGCATTTCACGAAATTGGGTATCCAAATGGCCAAAAAACACATGACAGGGAATGCTCATTAGCCATCAAGGAAAAGCCAATCAACATATGCCAGAATGGCCGAAATTAGAACACATGACAATCCCATGTGTTGACGAAGATGTGGAGGCACTGTGGCTCTAATCAACTACTGGTCGGTATGTAAACGACAAACTGAACGTATGCAACCCATATGCTTCAGCAAATCCACTTTTAGGAATATACGTAATAGAAATGAGTACGTATATTTAGCAAAATACATGTACAAGCATGTCCACAGCAGCATCATTCATCTTAGTTTTAAAGCACATCAACAAGAAAATAGATAAATATAGTACACTGCCATGAATAGACTGCTGCTCCTTGCAATAACATGGAGGAATATCTCACAAACACTATCTGAGTAAAGAAAGCCATGATTTCCTTTTATATAAAGTTTAAAAAGAAAAGAGTAGTATGGCATTAGAAACCACGATAGTGATAACCTTTGCAAGGGGAAATGAGGGAATCATCTATGTGCTGGTAAAGTTCTATTTCTTGGCCTGGGTGATGATTACATGAGTTTGATCATTTTGTGATAATTCATAAGATTTTGTACTTATGATTTGTGTACTTTTCTGTACACATGATATGCTTCAATTTAAAAAAATTATTTCTTAAAAAAGAGGTGTGAGTAGGACCCTCACAAGGCTTTGCACACTGTTTGCCCTCCAGTGGTTATGTCCCTATCTTTTAAGGGCCTAATTTTTCTGAATGTAAATGAGTCACACATTCTGTCCAAGAGAAGGCTTTCTCTTGAATCTTCCCAGTTAAGCCAGGCAAGGCTTAGGTAAAAAGCTTTGAAATCCTAATGGATTATCATATCAAAGATTTATTTATCACTCAAAAGTTGAGGATCCAGCGTGAGTTATCAACAAAAATGATGTATTTATTGAGGTGAAGATGATCTATAAAGAAAGTCTCTGTGACTATCAAAGACTGTAAAAGGGCCACACATTCTTCCCTTTATTGCATCCACGTCCGTGCAATGAGATGTTGCAAATCCTTCTATCAAGAGATAAAGCCTATTTTCCCACCACTTGACTACTGGTTTGGCCGTGTGACTTACTTAGGCCAATGGAACATCTGCAAAAATGATGCAAGCATAAGTTTGAAAAGTTCTTATGCGTTGGGGCTCATTCCATTGCTGCACTAGGGACCCTGAAACCATCATGTGAATGAAAACTAAACCATCCTGCTAGAAGTTGAGAAGCCAGTAGAGGAGATCTAAGGTGCCCCAGATGTCATCTAATCAAATGCCAGACATGTGAATGAGGCCATTCTGAATCATCCAACCACCAGTTGACGTGTCAGCTGGGCACAAACACTGGAGAGAGCCAGCAGGAATCAACCAAGCTATGCCAGACCTAAAGAAGTACCAACTCAATTCACAGACTCATGAGATAAATAAAATGACTCAAACCTGAAAGTTTTACGGGTTCTTTCTTTCTTTTTCCATGCAGGAGAAGCTAACTGATATGGTGACCCACTAACTGCTGGTTGGAAAATAAGGATTCAAGGTTCTGATCCTGGGTAATATGTCCGATGACTCAGGGTCCACAATTCCTTCCTTTCTGTGGCTGCACCATTTCAGAGTACTCTGCTTCCAGTTGCATGTAGGAGGAGAGAGACACAAAATTTGGCTGTTGAATTGTGCTGGGAGGTACTCCGGGTTGTCGGGGCTGTCAGAACCTTCATTTTTAGCAGCAATTTGGGAGAATCTGCTGCTTAAAAAGTTGAAATACTATAGTCTCTAACTGATTGACAGCCCTAATCATAATCACTAGAGGGACCGTTTTTTTTTCCTGTAAATTTCACTCCAATATAAAGTACATGAAAATAGATCAGTTTATGCTTGCTAACTGCATAGAAGTAGGTGTGGCATGTACTATATATTCTCGATTCTAAGATGCTGGGATTTATCCCCACATTTTTATATGATTGAAATAGGATGCATTTTACCATCTATATCACAAGGAAATGAGTGGAACCCCTCAGTGAAGCTACTTGTGATGAGATTGTCTATGCATGTGAGGTAAACGGCTCTTGTCAATAGCTTTGGTAAAGACAAATATAAAGTTTTAACCGACACCTATAATCAGTTAGGAGTTCTTGGGTGGCACAAATGGTTTGCATTAGACTACCAACAAAAAGCTTAGTGGTTTGAACCCACCCAGAGGTGCCCCAGAAGTAAGGCCTGGTGATCTACCTTCAAAAGGTCATAGCCTTGAAAACCATATGGAGCACAGTTCTATTCTGAAACACATGGGGTCTCCATGAGTCAGAATCAACTTGACAGGAACTGGTTTGGTTCTTGGTATAATCAGTTGAGCTATTTGCATTGGTGGTTTGAGCCTACTCAGCAGTGTCAGTGGAAGAAAGGTCTGGCAACCTACTTCCATAAAAATGAAGGCAAAGAAAACCTTCTGAAGCAATTTTGGTCTGTAACACATGGGGGTCTCCATGAGTCAGAATCGACTCAACAGCAATGGGTTTGGGTTTTTTTGTTGTTTGTTTCAGAGTGCTTGAATTTTAGTTTAAATTTGTATTCCAATTATAACTAGAACTGTCTTGAAAACTGTTCCGTGAGGCAGCAATGAAACAAAGATCAGTGTTATACTACCGAAGCACCTTCAGGTAGTAAAGTTACTCTGAGCAAAGTGAAGGAGTCTCTGGGTGGCACAAACAGTTAAGTGCTTGACTACTAGCTGAAAGGTTGGAGGTTTGAACCCACCCAGACGTACCTTGGAAGACAGGCCTGGTGATCTGCTTCAGAAAGTTCACAGACTTGAAAACCCTATGGGGAAGCTCTACTCTGCACACATGGGGTCACCTTGAGCTGGAATTGACTCAATAGCAACTAACAACAACAACAAGCAAAGAGAAAAGTCATCGTTGGAGGAATGATCACATTTCAACATGTTTTGGTAAAGCTAAGATGCCTGCAAGTTATTCATGAGTAAACAAAATTTTTAGTTTTTATTTGAGACGTTGAAAGAAGAATTACCAAAGATGAAAAAATTGAAGATTTTTACCAACTTCTGCAGTCTGAAATCGATCAAACATGCAACCAAGATATATTGATAATTACTGATGATTGAAATTTGAAAGTTGGAAACAAAGAAGATGGATTGGTAGCTCAAAAATATGGCTTTGGTGATAGAAACGATGCTGGAGAGCACGATGGAATTTTACAAGACCAACAACTTCTTCACCACATATACCTTTTTTCAACAACATAAATGGTGACTATACACGTGGACTTCACCAGATGGAATACACAGGAATCAAATCGACTACATCCGTGGAACGAGACGATGGAAAAGCTCAATGTCATCAGTCAGAAGAAGGCCAGGGAATCATATGCATCAATTACTCATATGCAAGTTCAAGTTGAAGCTGAAGAAGATTACAGCAAGTCCACTAGAGCCAAAATACAACGTTGAGTATATCCCACCTGAATTTAGAGACCATCTCGAGAATAGATTTGCTGCATTGAATACTAATGACCAAAGACCATACAAGTTGTGAAATGACATCAAGGAAGCAAAAGGTCATTAAAAAGACAGGAAAGAAAGAAAAGACCAAAATGGATGTCAGAAAAGACTGGGAAACTTGCTCTTGAAATTAAAGTAGCTAAAGCGAACAGAAGAAATGATGAAGTAAAACAGCTGAACAGAAGATTTCAAACAACAGCTCAAGAAGACAAAGTAAAATATTATAATGAAACGTGCAAAGACCTGGAGTTAGAAAACCAAAAAGGAATAACATGTTTGGCATTTCTCAAGCTGAAAAAACTGGAGAAAAAATTCAAGCTTCAACTTGCAACACTGAAGGATTCTATGGACGAAATATTGAACAACCCAGGAAGCATCAAAAGAAGATGGAAGGAATACACAGAGTCACGGTACCAAAAAGAATTGGTTGATGTTCAACCATTTCATGAGGTACCATATGATCAAGAATTGATGGCACTGAAGGAACAGGTTCAAGCTGCACTGAAGGCGCTGGTGAAAAGCAAGGCCCCCGGAATCGATGGAATACCAACCAAGATGTTTCAATGGACGCAGCGCTGTAGGTGCTCACTCATCTAGGCCAAGAAATTTGGAAGACAGCTATGTGGCCAGTTACCTAGCCAACCAACTGGAACAGATCCATATTTTTGCCCTCCAAAGAAAGGTGATCCAACAGAACGCAGAAATTATCAAACAATATTTTAATGTAACAAACCCTGTTGCAGTTGAGTTGATTCTTACTCATAGCGATCTCTATAGGACAGAGTAGAACTGCCTCACAGAGTTTCCAAGGAGCACCTGGTAGATTCAAACTGCCAACTATTTGGTTAGCAGATATAGCTCTTATGCCAGCAGGGTTTCCATTAATGCAATATGCAAATTAAATTTTGCTGAAGACTGTTCAAAAGTGGTTGCATTGACAGGGAATTGCCAGAAATTCAAGCCGAATCCAGAAGAGAATGTGGAATGAAGGATATCATTGCTGATGTCAAATCTGTCTTGGAAGAAGTACAGCCAGAATGCTCATTAGAAGCAGGGATGGAAGACTTCATCTCACATTCTTTGGACATGTTATAAGGAGGGACCAGTCTCTGAAGAAGGACATCATGCTTGGTAAATTAGAGGGTCATCAAAAAAAAGGAAGACTCTCAACCAGATGGATTGACACAGTGGCTGCAACAATGAGCTGAAACATGGCAATGAGGACAGTACTCTGGGCAGCTTTTCATTCTATTGTACATAGGGTCTCTGTGAGTTGGAGCCAACTAGATGGCACTTAACAACAACAAGAAGAATTACCTGTCAGGAACCTACCAATGTAATCACAGGCAACAGAACTGACAAACCACAAGGGTTAGTAGACAGAATGATCTAAACTCAGAGAATTTTTATAAGGGATTCTTGCACTGTGAAAAATTATCACTGGGGCCTACGACAGCTGTCTATAAAAAGTGCACTGCTCTCTTTACTATAGTTATTATTCAGTGTCACTTAGTTTAATTAAGGAAACATGAACCAAAAGAACAATCAAGCTGAGAAATGCATCCAACATATGGCATTTATTGACGTGCTATAAAATTATATTTTAAATAACTTAAGAGGTCTATTTTAAATAACTTAAGAGGTCGAGACCCCAGAGAGGTTTTGAAAAGTGGACAGTAGGCATCACATCACACAAAATCATGGCTAATGACCATTGCCATTGCCAAGGCTAAAACTTACTAACTTGTACCTTTTTAATTTTTGTACAAAATATAATTTTTGTGCATAATTTTCACTGACAAACCAACCAAAACCAAATCCATCGCCATCAGGTTGATTCCGGCTCACAGGGACCCTAAAGGACAGAGCAGACTGCCCCACAGGGTATCCCAGGCTGTAAATCTTTACTGAAACAGGCTGCTGCGTCTTTCTCTTTCAGAGCATCTGGTGGGTTCGAACGCCCAGCCTTTCAGTTAGCAGCCAAGCACTTAACCACTGCATCATCAGGGCTCCTTTTTCAAAGACAACCAAAAATCAAACCAAACCCGTTGCTACTGCCCCCTTAAATGCAACCTGGGATAACCTCTACTCCTGTCTGGATTTACCGGTTAGGGCTGGACTCATTAAGCATTTTAACCACACGGGGGCGTGCAAAACTCTTCCTGTCACCACATTTTCCCCTTTAAGGCGATTGGTTCTGCATGGGAAGCACAAAGGGAAAGCTTCTCTTACTGCAGCGTCATTTTTCCACACCGAAGAAGCAGAGTATCTGAAC
Organism: Elephas maximus indicus; assembly: GCF_024166365.1. Classification (NCBI taxonomy): domain Eukaryota; kingdom Metazoa; phylum Chordata; class Mammalia; order Proboscidea; family Elephantidae; genus Elephas; species Elephas maximus. The sequence continues at coordinate 38,098,663 of NC_064843.1, forward strand.
TCAGCCATCGTGGTGTCAGAGTCCTGCTACTGAACTAGCTAGCTCTGCTGTTTGGGGAAAGTCACTTAAACTCTCTGTGACTTACTTTCCTCTTCTGGCAAAGGGAGATAATACCAGTTGTTACCTCATCGAGCTGTTAGAGCAAAATTAGGTTATGTGAGTAAAGTGATAGGACCAGGCCTGGCACATAAATTCTTGATAAATGTTGAGCGTGGTTACTATTTTTCTCTTCTTCTATTTGGTTGGGGCAGAAGAGGTTGCCAATTTTTGGATCGTCAAGTGTGATTAGGGACTTGGGGAAAGGTATAGATTCCAAGAACCAGACCATGTGGTGGAGCTTTAGTATAACTCTTGAGCTAAAGAGGAGACTACCTGGATCACGCTGGCCGATCTCAACCCTCCAGAGTGAGACCTTCGATAAGGTTTTGTGCCAAGGTGGAATTGGCATTATCCTTGGAAGTCTTCCATGTTTAGGGACTAGTGGCACCTGGCCAGAGATTCAGAAAATCAGGATGCAGGTCCTATAAATTTCTCTTACTGCGAGAACCAATATTATCAGTCATATCCTGGGACAACCTAGAGCGCTACTGGGCTACAGAGGGCTGGAGAGAGGAGACACTGATAGCAGAAATGAGCATATTTTCTTTAATGGATCCTTCTCCACACTGGACCCAGCAAGGATCTGAGGATCATGTAGGTATCCTAGAGGGCTTTCAATGACTTGTTATAATGACTTAGAATCCTGTAGTCAGGAGTCCCAAGTAGACCCATAGCCTTGCTTGACAGTTCTTCTTTTTTAGGATAACTTTGAAATGGGTACTTTGATTTAGGGACACAGCAAAATTTCTTTCTCCCACATGTTCCCCTCCTCTTCTCATCTTCTTTGCAAGTTCCCCTGCATCTGCCAATTTTTCGGTAGCACTTTTTGACCCATCCATCTGTCAAAATAAATAAAGAGATGAATAAATAAATGAATAAAAAAGAGTAAAGACTATTGTACTGCCTTAGTTTCCTAGGGCCATCATAACAGAATAACACAAAGTGAGTAACTTTTAAGAACAGAAACTTACTGTCTCATAGTTCTGAAGGCTAGAGGTCTGAATTCAGGGTGTAGGCAGTGCTATGCTCTCTTTCTGTTGGCTCCAGGGGAAGATACTTCCTTGTTTCTTTCAGTTTCATGGTAACCCCAGGCACTTCTTCGTGTTCATTGGCTTGTAGATGGATCCCTACATGGCGTCTTTTCCCTGTGTGTTTGACTTTGTTACCGGCTTGTTCTCCCCTTTTGTAAGACACCAGTCAAGAGGTTTTAGGACCCACCCTACTTGGGCATGACCTTGTTAACCTAACTGATAACATCTGCAAAGTAAAACCTCGTTTCCTCAAGCAAGGTCACATTCACAGGTGCAGGTGTTAGGATTTCAAAATAGTTTGGGGGGACACAATTCAAAACATAACACTAGAGTAAAGCCTGTTAGACTACGAATGTTGGTAGTCGTACTAATAATGGTCAGAGTAAACATTTGTCTTGAAACCTCAGCATTCTTGGGAAGATTAAATAAATCTATGCATGTAGAATGCCTTGGAAACCCTGGTGGCGTAGTGGTTGAGTGTTAAGGCTGCTAACCGAAGGGTCGGCAGTTCAAATCTGCCAGGCGCTCCTTAGAAACTCTGTGGGGCAGTTCTACTCTGTCCTATAGGGTCGCTATGAGTCGGAATCGACTCGACGGCAACGGGTTTTTATGTAGAATGCCTACTGCTGGTCTTGACGTGTAGTAAAAAAAACTACAGTAGGTACAAGTAATTATTTCTTTTTCTCCAGCTAGCTTATTGGAGTTTATTCCTATAGTTATGATGTCTCCATCGCTGTCATTTTTCAGTCTCACCACCTCTAGTACCTCCTCTTCCCTAAATTTAGGCGCTTGCCAAGGAACAGGCCTAAGCTTTCAATTACCTGTCTTTTCTCTATGTTCATTATTCATTCAACAGCTATTTATTGATCACCTACAATGTGCCGGGCACTGTTCTAGGTGCTTATAACAAAGCAATGAACAAAGCAGACAAAGATCCCTGGCCTTGTGGAGTTGACATATGATAGACAGCCAGCAAAATAGATAAGTAACTTTATAGTAGTATAGAGGATAGTAAGTCCTATGGATAGAATAAAAAGTATAATAGGGTAAGGGAGCATCAAGAATGTCATAGCCAAAGGGGGAAAGGTTGCAATTAGAGGTCAAGATAGGATTCATTGAGAAGGTGACTTTTCAAACATAGACTTGAATGTGGTAGCAAGAAATCGAACCAAGCAGATATTGGGAGGGAGGCTGTTACAGGCAGAGATCAGGCAGTTAAAGGCCCTGAAATGGGAACAAGGTCAGTGTAGCTGGAGAGGAGTGAATGAGGGAGAAAAGGTAAGGGTGAGGTTGGAGAGGTAACAGGGAGTCAGAACAAGTAGGGTTTTATAAACTTTTACTTTTACTCTAAGGGAAGTGGGGGGCCGTTGAAGCATTGTGAGCCCAGCATACTACTTACATCTTAAAGCAACCATTCTGGTTGCTCTATTGAAGATTGACTGTGGAGGGAGCAAGGCAGAAATACGATGATCTCAATAAGAGGACAGGGTAGACATCCAGTCATCCACGCAGGAGATGACTATGGCTTGAACCAGGGTGGTACAAACGGAGGTAGAGAAAGGTGGCTAGATTCTGGATATATTTTCAGGTTAGAGACAAAATGATTTCCTGGTCAGTTTTACTTAGGATGTGAGAGAAAAGGAGGAGTCAAGATTTTTGGCCTAAGCCAAAGAGTGGACTTCATGCTAAGTGAAGTGAGGAGAGTTGTGCATGGAGCAGGCTTGTGGTACAGTATCAGGGTTTATCTTTTGGACATTTTGAGGTTGATATGTCTATTATTCATACAAGTGAAGATGTCTATAAAGTGATTGGATATGTGAGTCTGTAAGGTATAAAATGGAGATAGAAATGTATATATGACCATCAAGGTTATGAAATTGTGTGGAATGACCAAAAGAATATGGCCAAGGCCATTTGTAAGTCAGAAACAAGAGCAGAGAATGGGTCAAGAATTCTGAGAACGAGCAATAAAAACAGCATAGTGAGTTGATGTGAAAGCAATGTGAAGGAGCAATGGAAGCAAGGAGGAGAAGGTGATCAGCTGTGTCAAATGCTGCCAAGTAGGATGAGAACTGAGAACTGGCCATTGTATTTAGCAGAGTCAAGAACAGTTTTGTTGGAATGGTGGGAGTGGAAGCCTGATTGGAATGGAGAGGAGATAGTGAGAACAAGAAATTCAAGAGCTCAGTTGCAAAAGGAAGTAAAAAAAAAAATACATGGTGGGAGTGGGGGTAGAACCAACACTGCTTATTTAATCAACATTGAGTCCTTATATGTGTCAGGCAGAGTCCCTGGGTGGCACAAGCAGTTTGCACTCAAGTACTAGCCAAAAGGTTGGCAGTTCAAACCCACCCAGAAGCACCTCAGAAGAAAGACCCAGCAATCTGCTTCCGAAAGGCCACAGCCTTGAAAACCCTATGGCGCAGTTCTACTCTGCACACGTGGGTTTGTCTTGAGTCAGATCTGACTCAATGACAACTAACAGCAAGAACAACAGGAGAACAGACAGGGAAGAACTTGTCTGACCTAGGATGGTTAGAGAAGGCTTTACAATTGACCTGAAATATGAAGGATGAATGAGGAGAAATAAATCAGGGAAAGAAAGGATGGAAGAAAAGACCAAGCATAAGTAACAGCATATATATTGGCCCAGTGGAAAGAAAAAGAAAGGTGACAAGGGACAGAAGTAAGACAAGGAAAGCCAGACTGTGATTACTAAGGGGGAGATGGTGCACCTTAGTCCTCAAAGAGACATCTTTGCTTTTAAAGACTTGAAAGAGGTCTTTGCAGTATATTTGCCCAGTGTAAATACATCCTTTGGTTTCTGAACTGCTGCTTCCATGGTGCCTATGGTGTAAATTGAAACTGAGGATATATAATGGACCAGACCAGATGGGACAGGATCAGTAAAAATTTTGGATTTTATATTAAAAGCAAAAGAAGGTTGTTTAGAGGTTGTAAGCTTGTAAGGTTGTATCTACGTGTGTTCGTGAATATTTGTGTTTCAACTGATCATATTTGTGATTTAAAAAAATAATTGCCAAAGTAAACAATGCTATTAAGAAGGCCGCAAGAGAAAAGGATGTTTGTGCTAAAGAATATGACTTACATAATTTGGCAACAACACCAACAACAAAACAAGTGTATGTAAGTGTCGTTATTGTTAGATGCTGTGGAGTTGGTTCCAACTCATAGTGACTCTAGGTGCAACAGAACGAAACACTGCCTGGACCTGCACCATCCTCACAATGGTTGCCATGTTTGAGCTCATTGTTGCAGTCACTGTGCCAATCCAACTGTTGAGGGTCTTCTTCTTCCTCACCAATCCTCCACTCCACCAAGCACAATGTCCCTCTCCAGGGACTGTCCCTCCTAAGAATGTATTCAAAGTATATGAGATGAAGTCTTGCCATCTTTACTCGTAAGGAGCATTCCAGCTGTACTTCTTCCAAGACAGATTTGTTCATTCTCCGGGCAGTCCGAGATATAGTCAATATTCTTCACCAGTACCATAATTCAAAGGCATCAATTCTTCTTCAGTCTTCCTTATTCATTGTCCAGCTTTCACATGCATATGAGGCGACTGAAAATACCATGACTTGTGTCAGGTGCACCTTAGTCCTCAAAGAGACATCTTTGCTTTTAAATACTTGAAAGAGGTCTTTGCAGTATATTTGCCCAGTGTAAATACATCCTTTGATTTCTGAACTGCTGCTTCCATGGGCATTGACTGTGGATCCAAGTAAAATGAAATCCTTGACAACTTCAAACTTCTCTCCGTTTATCATGATGTTGCTTATTGGTCCAGTTGTGAGGATTTTTGTTTTCTTTATGTTGAGGTATAATCCATACTGAAGGCTGTGGTCTTTGATCATCATCAGTAAGTGCTTCAAGTCCTCTTCACTTTCAGCAAACAAGGTTGTGTCATCTGCATATCACATGTCGTTAATAAGTCTTCCCCCAACCCTGACACCAAGTTTTTCTTCGTATAGTCCAGCTTCTCGGATTATTTGCTTACCATACAGATTGAATAACTATGGCAAAAGGATACAACAATGACGCATAACTTTTCCGATTTTAAACTACTCAATGTGCCCTTGTTTTGTTCCAGCGACTGCCTCTTGGTCTATGTATAGATTCCACATGAGCACAATTGAGTGTTCTGGAATTCCCATTCTTCGAAATGTTATCCATAATTTGTTATGATCCACACAGTCGAATGCTTTTGCATAGTCAATAAAACACAGGTAAGTATCTTTCCAGTATTCTCTGCTTTCAGCCAACATCCACCTGATATCAGCAGTGATACCCCCTATTCCACGTCCTCTTCTGAATCTGGCTTGACTTTCTGGAGGTTTCCTGTCAAAGTACTGCCACAACTGTTTTTAAATTACCTCGAGCAAGATTTTACTTGCATGTGGTATTAATGATATTGTTCGATAATTTCCGCATTCTGTTGGATCACCTCTCTTTGGAATGGGTACAAATATGGCTCTCTACCAGTCAGTTGGCCAGGTAGCTCTCTTCCAAATTTCTTGGCATAGACAAGTGAGCACCTCAAACTCTACATTCATTTGTTGAAACATGTCAATTTGTATTCCATCAATTCCTGGAGACTTGTTTTTCATCATTCCCTTCAATGCAGCTTGGACCTCTTCCTTCAGTACCATTGGCTCTTGATCATATGCTACCTCTTGAAATGATTGAATGCCAACCAATTCTTTTTGGTACAGCCTCTTTTGATGCCTCTTGTGTTGTTCAATATTTTGCCCATAGAATCCTTCATCATTGCAACTTGAGGCTTGAATTTTTTCTTTAGTTCTGTCAGCTTGAGAAACGCCGAGCATGAATAGGCATATATGTGTATGGGAAGGTACAGGTGAGTACGTATCTGTGCACAGATAGAAGTATCTATATGTATGTATACATACATGCATATATATTCATATAGGACACAGTTACAGATACTTCTCAGACACCAAACACCTTGCAAGAATGATTTTTTGGGTTTGAAGGCTTAGGACTTCAGTCTCATGGGATGACTCAGTCAATTGACCTCACAAAGTTAATTTTCTGCATTCTAATGTGGTGAGTAGTATCTGGGGTCTTAAAAGCTTGTGCCCAGCCGTCTAAGATGCAAGTATTGGTCTCTACTCATCAGGAGCAAAAGAGAAAGAAGGAAACCAAAGTCTCAGAGAAGAAACTAGTCTACAGGATTGATAGCCTACATAAGCCACAGCCTCATCTGCCCTGAGACCAAAAGAACTAGCTGATGTCCAGCTACCACTACTGACTGTTCTAATCAGTGCCTGATAGAAAGGAAGAAAAATGCAGAAGAGAATTCAGATTCTTAAAAGGTCCATTGTAAACGTTCACTTAAAGCTCAATAAAAATTATTAAAAAAAAAAAAAGTCCAGACTTACTGGACCAGCTGAGACTAGAGGGCTTCCTGAGACTATTGCCCTGAGATACTCTTTAAACCTTGAACCGAAAATATCCCGTATCCCATGAGGTCACCTTTTAACAAAATAACAGATTGGCACACAAAACAAAGGATATTATCCATTAGTACGGTGCTCCATTAAAAATCATCTATATGAGACCAAAAGGTCAACAATTAATCTACAGCAAAGATGACAAGATAAGGGGGCAGGGAAGCTAAAGTACTGGAAATGGAACAACCAGAACCCAATTAAAGAGAATGTTGGCCCATTGTGAAAAATGTGACTGTCACTGAGCAGTTTGTGTAGAAACTGTCAAAAGGGAACCCAATTTGCTGTGTAAACTTACACCAAAAAATTACTAAAAAATAAATAAATAACTGAAAATCTTAGAACTGATGGGGGGCCAGAGAAGATGGAGGTAGACAAGAAGGGAGGCCATTGCAGGATTCAGTTGAGAGATGGTGGTATCTTGGTTTAAATTACAGACGCCTTCCACTTATCTTTGCGCCAAACTTGCTCCTTGGAGATTATTCCCAATTTTCTCTTCTCACTGGGACTTTTAGACAGCAAACATAAGGGTCATAGTGACTCTTCCTTTTCTATCCCAATATTCCATGAGTCACTATGCAGACTCTTCCTTCAAAATGTCTCTCACATCTGCCACTCCCTCTTCTGTTCCAATTGTCCTTAGGACATACTGAAGCCTCCTCAGAGTTAGTCTAGGATTCAGTGTTTGGCAAAGACTTTCAGCTTGAAGAGCTGATCCAAAAGAGTATTTGACTTGCAACAGCAATGACCCAAAAGGAAATCATGGAAATAAAAATTGTAAACTTCAATTAGACAGACTTATAAAACAAAAGGAGACTAAAGGGGCCCAAGAGCCCAGGGGCAAGGACTAGAAGGCAAGAAGGAACAGAAAATCTGGTAATAGGGAACCCAAGGTCGAGAAGGGAGAGTGTTGTCATGCCGTGGGTTTGTTAACCAATGTCATAAAACAATATGTGTGCTAACTGTTTAAAGGGAAGCCAGTTTGTTCTGTAAACCTTCATCTAAAGTTCAATTAAAAAAGTGAGAAAAAACAGTTGCATGAACAACCACTGCTACCCTTTCTGTTGTTGTTGTGTGCTGTTGAGTGGATTTTAACTCACAGCAACCTCATGTGTTACAGAGTGGAAGTGCCCCATAGGTTTTTCTAGGCTGTAACCTTTACGGAGGATCCCTGGTGGCCCAGGGGTTCAGAGCTCAGTTGCTAACTCAGAGGTTAGCAGTTGGGACCCACCAGCCCCTCCTCAGGAGAAAGGTGTGGCAGTCTACTTCTGTAAAGACTGCAGCCTTGGAAACCCTGTGGGGCAGTTCTACTCTGTTATATGGGGTCGCTGTGAGTTGGAATCGACTCAATGGCACACAAAAGCAATGTGCTGTGGATATAACCCCATTTGTGAATAGGGTTTTCTTTGTTACATTAATGAGGCCATGTCAGTGTAGAGTGTATCGAACTACTCAATTTTGAGTTATAAAAAGAGCAGATTAGGCACAAAGAAGCAAGCACAAAAAGATCTCCACGCCGCAGGGAGATCACTAAGGAATCAAGGAACACCAGGACTACAGAAACTGAAAGAGATCTTCCCCCAGAGACGACAGAGAGACTTCCCTAAAAATGGTGCCTGAATTTGGACTTCTTGCCTCCTGAACTGTGAGAAAATATATTTCTATTCTTTAAAACAAACAAAATAGTAAACTTTAGAACATCCTGGAAGTCTCGGGAAAATATTTCCATTAGAAAGCTATGCACTACCTGCCCCTGAAGCCTGTTATAGTGTTAGAGTTTTGGCCATGTTCAATCTGGAATCCAGAATCTTCAGTCCTAACACCAGCTCTATACCTTGGGCCTATTTTTACAGATTTGTAGATATCTGAAGACAACCTGAAAATTGTTCACTACATTTTCTAACACAATAGCAAGATGCTTCCTCTGATTTCTCTAAACCCAGACCAACTTCTCTAAAGGAGCAATCAAAGCCAAATGACAAGGGGGAGGTGAAGTAATAGGACTGCTTATCACAAGATGTTGTATAAACTGGAAGTAGGGTTGAAGTGAGAGATGCCTGTGTTGAGACCCTGTTGACAGATGGGCTGAAGGCATTAAAGACACTAGGGATACTGGGGTTGCTTCTATCTATGAAAGGGACTTCATACACAACACCCTAGCCTCAGTTGATATTCCCTAGTGTTATGGATTGAATTGTGTCTACACAAAAAGTGTGTCAACTTGGTTAGGCCATAATTCCCAATATTGTATGGTTGTCCTCCATTTTGTTGTCTCTTGTAATTATCCCATGTGTTGTAAATTCTAACCTCTATGACATTAATGATGCAGGATTAGAGGCAGTTATGTTAATGAGGCAGGACACAAACTACAGGATTAGGTTCTATCTTGAGTCAATCTCTTTTGAGGTATAAAAGAGAAAAGCAAGCAGCTAGGAGAAGGGACCTCCTATCACCAAGAAAGAAGAGTGTGTCCTTTGGACCTGGGGTCCCTGCACTGAGAAACAACTAGCCCCAGGGGAAGACTGATAATAAGGACCTTCCTCCAGAGCCAACAGAGAGAGGAAGCCTTTCCCTGGAGCTGACACTCTGGATTTGGACTTCCAGCCTCCTGAACTATGACAGAATAAATTTCTGCTTGTTAAAGCCATCTACTTGTGGTATTTCTATTATAGCAGCACTAGATAACTAAGACACCCAGGTTCCCTAATGAGAAGCACTATCATGATAGGGGGCGATGGGCTGCCCTTATTGTAGAGGCATATTCACTAGAAGACTTTTCACCAGCTGTCAGCCATCTCTATGGACTGCACTCACCCCCATGCATGTTCAGTTTCCCAGTGATTCTACAGGTAGGACCCTGTTCTTGCTCTCTTTTCCCTCCTTTCCATAGTTCTGGTTACCTGGAGCAGCCTGAGCCAGGACCACAGTGACAGCTAAGGCCAGGAACAGGAGTTTAATGTCTCTTGAGAAGGGTGAAGAACAAGCAGGCAACATATCGAATGTGCAGAGAAGGTGAGTCTGCTCTCTGGGTTTTATTGACCTAAGTAGGGCTGAGTCACGGACAACAAATCAGGCAAGGGCAGAATGTTGCACTACCCAGAACATCAGCCTGCAGGACAGCAGTGTAAATTAATCACCCAATGTTCAGAGTCCTGCTCTAGAAGTCTCTGGAGAGGTTGAAGGCATCAGGGTAGGAGGTGCAAGTCCTACAAAAGTGTGGGGCATTGTGGAGAGATTGGACCCACTTTCCAAGAAGACTTTCCTATTCCTGTCCTTGAGTAGTTCAATCTCCTCACCAGTGTTCTCACAGCCTCTGTGCTTCCTTCTCTCTCTCACAATGTTGATCATGATGTTTTGGGACTGTCTTTTCTAGTTCATCCCTGTCCCTCCTCCACCAGATTGACACCATCAAGGACAACTGTCAGCAGCCTAGATGAGGTTCAGGACATCTGTTTTCCCCTTGGGATCTGGGCAGGACCTTCAGTGAGCACCACCACCATCCACTGAATTTCCTTGTTTGTCAGCAACTGAACCTCACAGAACCCTCACAAGATAGTAAAAAAAAAAAATTTTTTTTTTAGGTAGACTTCTCTCAGGGTTACACAGTGCTTAGGAAGGGCGGTCTGGATTCAGACCTGGCTTAATAATAAAACACCAGGGATCTTTTATTATCTATGCAGTGTAGGAGTTAGGAGCATTGAAGTCAGAAAAGAGAGAAAAAAAAACAACAACCTAGATTTGAATCCTGATTCTGCTAACTGCTAGCTGTATGACTTGGAGAAAGTTATTTAAAATTCCTGAGTCTCCATTATCTTATCTATAAATTAGAAACTGTAATATTTATTCCTTAGCTAACAAAGGTTTTATAGAATTAGGTGATTTTTTGGAAAACAGTACTTTGGACAGTGCAGGCATGAAGAATAAAGTTACAAATAAAAGTAAAATAGAGCACACATTCTATCATCCCAGGGGATTATACCTAAATAACGATTGAGGCAGCAATGGGCTAAAGAGAGTCTGAAAGGCATGTTCTGTGCAGGCCCAGAGGGCAGAACTAAATGCCCTGGGTGGAAGTTACAGGGGGGTGAGCAAGTAGGTTTAAATTCATGAGAAAAATCTTGTATACAGAATTCCTTGCTAGATGCTACTTCTTTGTCGGATATGTGGTTTGCAAATACTTTCTCCTAATCTGTGACTTGTCTTTCCATCTTCATGAAAGTGTCTTTTACAGAGAAAAGGTTTTAATTTAGATGAAATCCAATTTGTCAATTTTTCCTTTTATGAATCGTGCTTCTGGTGGAAGTCTAAGCTTAGCCCTTGATCTCAAAGATTGTGTTCTATTTTTTCCCCAAGGACTTATAGTCTTGAATTTTTTTTTTTTTATTTAAGTCTGTGATCAATTTGGAGTTAACTTTCACATCAAGCATGAGACTTAGTTCAAGATTTTTTATTTTTGTATTTTTGCCTATTGCTGTCCACTTGCTCCAGCACCATTTGTTGAAAAGGCTATCTTTCTTCCATTGAATTGTATTTGTGCCTTTGTCAGCATTCAATTGGGCATACCTGTGTGGGTCTATTTCTGGGTTCTATATCCCTCCACCAATACCACATTGTCTTGTTTACTCTAGTTACATAATAAGTCTTGAAATTGGATAGACTAATTTCTCCCACTTTATTTTTATTTTTCAAAACTGTTTTAGCTGTACTAGTTCTTTTGCCTTTCCTTAAATATTTTAAAATATTCCTGTCTATAGCTACGATAAATCTTGCTGGGATTTTGATAGGAATTACATTAAACCTATATATCAATCTAGGGGTAATTGTCACCCTTACTTAACAACGATTGTAAGGATGGCGCAGGACCGGGCAGTGTTTCGTTCTGTTGTGCATAGGGTCACTATGAGTCAGAACCGACTCAACAGCACCTAACAACAACAACAACATCACCCTTACTATACATTTAAGTTCATGTACCCGTTCCAAAGAAAGGCAATCAAATGGGCTGTGGAAACTATTGAGCAATGTCATTAATATCACATGCTAGCAAAATTTTGCTGAAGATAATTAAAAAAATCACTTCAACCGTACATCAACAGGGAATTGCTGGAAGCTCAAGTCCAATTCAGAAGAGGACGTGGAATGAGGGATATCATTACTGATGTCAGATGGAGCTTGACTGAGAGCAGAGAATACCAGAAAAATATTTACCTGTGTTTTATCTACTACACAAAGGCATTCGACTGTGTGGATCATAACAAATTATAGATAACATTATAAAGAATGGGAATTCTAATTATCAATTCTAATTCATAATTCTTAATTATGCTCATACAGATCCTATACATGGCTCAAGAGGCAGTTGTTGGAAAAGAACAAGGGGGATACTGCATGGTTTAAAATTGGAAAAATTGTGAAGCAGGGTTGTATCCTTTCACTTTATGAATTCAATCTGTATGCTGAGCAAATAATCTGAGAAGTTGGACTATGTGAAGAAGAATGCAGCATCAGGACTGGAGGAAGACTCATTAACAACCTGCAATATGTAGATGATACAACCTTGCTTGCCAAAAATGACGACAACTTGAATCACTTACTGATGAAGGTCAAAGACTATACATAGCCTTCAGTATGGATTACCCCTGAACATGAAGAAAATAGAATCTTCACAACTGGATTAATAAACAACATCATGATAAATGGAGAAAAAATGTAAGTTGTCAATGATTTCATTCTACTTGGATCAACAATCAACATCCATGAAAGCAGCAGTCAAGAAACTGAACAACATATTGCACTGGGCAAATCTGCTGCAAAAGACATCTTTAAAGTTTTTAAAAGCAAAGATGTCACTTTAACTACTAAGGTGTGTCTGACCCAAGTCCTAGTCTTTACAGTCGCCTCACATGAATGTGAAAGTTGGACAATGAAAAAGGAAGACAGAAGAATTAATGCATTCAAATTGTGGTGTTGGTGAAGAATATTGAAGGTAACATGGACTATCAGTAGAATAAATAAGTCAGTCTTAGAAGAAATACAACCAGAATGCTCTTTAGACATGAGGATGGCGAGATTTCAGCTCACTTACTTTGGACTTGTCATCAGGAAAGATCAATTGTTAGAAAAGGGCACCATGTTTGGTAAAGTTGAGGGTCTGTGAAAACAAGGGAAACCCTCAGTGAGATGGATTAACACTATAGCCACAATAATGGACTCAAGGTGGTACAGGACAAGGCAGTGTTTCATTCTGTTATACACAAGGTCGCCATGAGTCAGAGCCAATTCGACAGTAACTAACAAGTTCATGATCCATTTTAAATTAGATTTTGCATAAGATGTGCTATTTAGGTCAAGGTTTATTTTATTTTTTATGGAAGTAGAGTTGCTCCAACACCATTTGTTGAAAAGGCTACCTTTCCTCCATTACACTGCTGTTGCACCTTTGTCAAAAATGAGTTGAGCATAGTTATATGGATCTGTTTCTGAGTTCTCTGTATTCTGTTTCATTGGTTTATGTGTTTTTCCCTCCACCAGTGCCACAATGTCTTGATTACTGTAGCTATATAGTGAGCTTTAACGTGTGATAGAGTGGCTCCTCCTACTTTATTCTTCTTTTTCAAAATTGCTATACTATAGTAGGTACATGGAGTTCTGGTGACACAGTGGTTAAGAGCTCAGCTGCTAACCAAAAGGTCTGCAATTTGAATCCACCAGCCGCTCCTTGGAAACTCTATGGGGCAATTCTACTCTGTCTTACAGGATTGCAATGAATTAGAATTGACTTGACAGCAATGGGTTATAGTAAGTACATGTATGTACAACCATATAAAATTTAGAATAAACTTGCCTTATCTCTCATTTTTATAGGAATTACCTTAAACTTACAAATTAACGTGGGGAAAATTACCACCTTTACAATGTTGTCTTTTACAATTTATTAACACAATGTGCCTCTCCATTTCTAGATCTTCTTTGATTTCTTTCATCAACATTTAAAAATTTTTCAGCAAGTGTGCCCTGTACATGTTTTTTATACTTATTTCTAAGTATTTATTTTACTTTGGAGCAATTGTAAATGCTATTGTCTTTTTAATTTTGGTTTCCATATGTTTCTCATTAGTATATAAAAATATGGTTAATTGTGTAATGACCTTGATGAGCTCATTAGTTTGGAGTATTTTTGAAGACCCAACCCAGTGCCGTCGAGTCGATTCTGACTCATAGCGACCCTATAGGACAGAGTAGAACTACCCCATAGGGTTTCCAAGGAGAGCCTGGCGGATTCGAACTGCTGGCCCTTTGGTTAGTAGCCGTAGCACTTAACCACTACGCCACCAGGGTTTTTGAAGATCCCTTGGGATTTTCTATGTAGCCAACTATGCTTAACAACTGCATCACCAGGGCTCCTTCAGTATGATGTTAACTTTAGATGTGTTTGTTATCTTTAAATCTTTCAAGATGTTAACTTTAGATCTTTATTGTTGAGAGAACTGCCCTTTATTACTAGTTTGATGAGAGTTTTGTCATTAATGGGTGAGGAATTTCATCAAATGCTTTTTCTGAGGCAACGTATATGATCATATGATTTTTCTTCTTTAGCCTGTTTTTTAGCGTGTTGGAGGCAACCACTGTTATGATTATTTCCACCATAGTTTAATTTCATCTGTTCTAGAGCCCCATATAAATGAAACAACTATTATAACACTCCATTCTCCATAGTGAACAGTTACAGGCATAACCGTCATGGGAGTGTGATGTGATGGTGCAGCACATGCCCTCTGCATTGGTAAAAACCCCTGCCTTTTTTTTTTTTTACTATTTAGCAGTAGTGCAACTACGTGTGTTACCGAATCCTCTTTGCTTCAGCATTCTTATCCTCTAGCTGGTTTAAGAACAGTATTCAATTATGGGTTCATTGCAAACGATTAAATGAGATGAAGAATGTGGACAACTTAGCAAATACTAAATGTTCAAAACTGTTAGCTGAAAGTATAAATTTTTTAAATAGCCAGTATAGGTAATGTACAGGTATTTTCATCTGATTCACTATTAATAAGGACATTTAAAGTTCCAGTTGTGTCTGTGTTTTCTGGAGCATTTGGTGTTGGGTTGCATAAAACTATACCACAGGGATTCATGTAGCATCATAAGAAGGGGAAAGGTAAGAAATACATTTTTGCCTATTCATATCCTAAACACACAGACACCCTAATGCAACCTAAAATAAACGATAATGCAAAGTGCCTCTGAAATTCTTTTTTTTTTAATGTGAAAATGAAGTTGTGAAGGAGTGAAAGCATGCTTCCCTAGGAGAAAAAGGAAGAATGCGATTCCTGTCTAAGGCTGTCTCCACTTGAGACCACCCAATCCTGAAACTCCAAATGGCTTATCCCCAAACACTCGGTGATCTCAACTACTTACTGATCTCCCTGGAGGGCAGGTGCATGTCTAGAGAAGTTCAGAACAAGAACGTGCATAAAAGTGCTACTGTCATAAGTGCTACTGTCATGACATGCACAACCTTCAGTGGTGTGACCCTTTCACAGGACCCTGTGGTAATTCTGGACAGCTTCTGCTGTTATCATTGCTGCTTCTTTCTGTTTTTTTCCCCTTATCTGGGCAGATCTTTTCTTTCCATTGGACTGAAGCAGACTCGCTTCATGCTCTCTAACTGTATGACCTTGAGCATATTACTTCACTTTTGGGTAAACCATTTTCCTTCTCAAAGATTTAATATACTCATTTGTAAAGTGACAAGTTGAGACTAGGTTATCTCACTGACTCAGGCTCCTGACCCAGATCCCATTAACCGTATCTCTGCCCTTACCTGGGCCTCAGTTTGCACATCTATAAAGTGGAGGTTGGAGCCCCTGGGTAGTGCAAACAGTTAACACACTCTACTGCTAACTAAAAGATTGGAAGTTTGAGTCCACCCAGAGGCTCCTGAGAAGAAAGGCCTGGTGACCTTCTTGTGAAAAATCAGCCATAGAAAACCCTGCGAAGGACCGTTCTACTGTGGCACACATGGGGTTGAAGTGGCACCTGGCTGGCTGTTGACTGGTGAAAGTGGAGGTTGGGCTGGGGTCATAGATGATAAAGAAGCCAGTTCTCCTGGGAAGGACACTGCAATTGTGCTCAGGATCAATGAGAAAGAATTCTGCGGTTAGATAGAAATGCTTGCCTTGAGCACAGAAATGGGCAGAGGCATCACATGTGCTGTATATTTGGCATCTATTTTTTTACCATTCCTAAGATTATCTAGGAGGTATTTTACAGGACATTATATATGTATGTGTGTGTGTGTGTGTGTATATATATTTTATATGTATATATGTATGCGTGCGTATATATATACAGAGAGATAAGAGAGCCCTGGTGGCCCAGCGGTTAAGACCTCAGGCTGCTTACCAACAGGTCAGCAGTTTGAATCCACCAGCCACTCATTGGAAACCCCATGGGGCAGTTCTACTCTGTCCTACAGGGTCACTCTGAGTCAGAATGAACTCACTGGCAACGGGTTTGGTTTTATATATATATAAAACCCACTGCTGTTGAGTCGATTCCGACTCATAGCGACCCTACAGGACAGAGTAGAACTGCCCCATAGAGTTTCCAAGGAGCGCCTGGAGGACTTGAACTGCTGACCCTTTGGTTAGCAGCCATAGCATATATATATATTTATATAAATTCAGGAGCCATGGTGGTGCAGTGGTTAAAGCAATTGACTGCTAGCTGAAAGGTTAACAATTTGAAACCACCAGCGGCTCTGCAGGAGGAAGGTGTAGCAGTCTGCTTCCACAGAATTTACAACCTTGGAAACTCTATGGGGTCGCTATGAGTTGGAATTGACTTGACGGCAGTGAGGTTTCTTATACATAAATTATATATTATACATAATTTATATATATTATATATAATATTTTATAAATATAATTCAGGATAAAATGGTTTTATTAAACTTTTAATATGGGCCTCAGATCTGATCTGTGTGCACAGAGAGACATAGATAATACAGGCTAGTGAGGATAAATGATGAGATTAAAATTTTCAGTACAAAATATAAAAATTTCTGATAGAATAGGATTGATAGTAAAACAGATCCAGCATGTACAGCCCCGAAACCTATTTTACAACTGAATCTATTTTTCTTGGCCCTAAGCCTTTATTTCCATTGAGATTTCAAGTATAATCAGTCAATTCCACTGATTTTCCAGGGAGAGTGTACTTTAAGAATTTTTTTCTCAGTGACAAAGAATTTAACAAATACCACATAGACTTTCTCTCTGTCTCTCTCAGTTTATCCTTATATCCCCTTACTCCACCTCAACTACCCCCAGTCCCACACACCCACCAATGACAGGGCAGAGAATGGGTGGTTTAAGACAACCAGATACACAGAAGTGGGGGTATCCTTGTCTTACCTGAGCTAGTCCATAGAAGACACTGTGGCCATTGTTCTTTGCAACTCTTCTCATTGGAATGGGTGTATCTAATACTATCTCAATTATTTAACACTTGGGTGGTCCTGGGCACCCACATGATTCCATGCATTTTCCTGACAACTTGGTTCTACTGTAACTAAGTGACACCCTCCTTATCTCTGGCTTTGGCAGTTCACCTGGCATCTCTTCACTATAGAGCCACTTTTCTCATCTTCATGGAAATTTCTTAATGAAGTTCTTGGTCTTCCCTTATCTGCCTTCTACTTCCTTGGCCCACTCAGATGGGAAACTTTGAGATTCCTTGCACCTCAAAGAAAACTCAGCAACACTAGACATGTGTGAGGGGGAAAGTCTCTACCCTCTCCTGCTAAGATACGCCATTCTGCTGTCTTGTCAATCTTTATTTGCTTCTCGCAGTATGCAGTGGTGTTGCACACATCTGAGGAATACAGCTCAGCAGACATCTCCAGGGGATGAAGTGCTGAGCACCACTCTCGGGCAATTCCACAAGTCTCTCTTGTACTCCTTTGCGTTGGTAAAAAAAAATTGCGTTGGTAGGGTATCTCAATTCTACACTGTGTACCTCACTCTCTCTGATCCTTTTAAAAAGTTTTCTCAACTGAGAAGAAAACATTCTTTTGTGGTTACGAGAGGAGGGAGGGAGGGAGGGTGGGAGAGGGGCATTCACTAACTAGATAGTAGATAAGAACTACTTTAGGTGAAGGAAAAGACAGCATACAATACAAGGGAAGTCAGCACAATTGGACTAAACCAAAAGCAAAGAAGTTTCCTGAATAAACTGAATGCTTCGAAGGCCAGTGTAGCAGGGGCGGGGGTCTGGGGACCATGGTTTCAGGGGATATCTAAGTCAATTGGCATAATAAAATCTCTTAAGAAAACATTCTGCATCCCACTTTGAAGAGCGGCGTCTGGGGTCTTAAACACTAGAAAGCAGCCATCTAAGATGCATCAATTGGTCTCATCCCACCTGGATCAAAGGAGAATGAAGAACACCAAGGACACAAGGCGATTACGAGCACAAGAAACAGAAAGGGCCACATGAACCAGAGACTACATCATCCTGAGACCAGAAGAACTAGATAGTGCCCCGGGTACAACTGATGACTGCCCTGACAGGGAACACAACAGAGAACCCCTGAGGGAGCAGGAGAGCAGTGGGAGGCAGACCCCAAATTCTCATAAGACCAGACTTACTGGTCTGACTGAGACTGGAAGGACCCCGGTAGTCATGGCCCCCAGACCTTCTGTTGCCCCAGGACAGGAACCATTCCCGAAGGCAACTCTTCAGACATGGATTGGACTGGACAGTGGGTTGGGGATGCTCATGAGGCATGAACTTTTTGGATCAGGTGGACACTTGAGACTATGTTGGCATCTCCTGCCTGGAGGGGAGATGAGAGGGTGGAGGGGGTTAGAAGCTGGGGAAATGGATATGAAAAGAGAGAGTGGAGGGAGAGAGCGGGCTGTCTCATTAGGGGGAGAGTAATTGGGAGTGTGTAGCAAGATGTGTATGGGTTTTTGTGTGAGAGACTGACTTGATTTGTAAACTTCCACTTAAAGCAGAATAAAAATTATTTAAAAAAAAAGTTTTCTCTCTCTATATATTTTGTTTCTTGGGAGGATTGGAAAGAGTTAATGGAAAAGCGGAATGGCGTAAGGAAGGGCATCAATAAGACCTCTCTTCCTATCTTTTACTCTCCTGTCTTAGTCATCTAGTGCTGCTATAACAGAAGTATCACAAGAGGATGTCTTTAACAAAGGGAAATTTATTCTCCTGATGTCTAGTAGGCTACAAATCCAAATTCAGGTCATCAGCTCCAGGGAAAGGCTTTCTCTGTCGGCTCTGGAGGAAGGTCCTTGTCATCAATCCTCCCTTGGTCTGGGAGCATCTCAGCACAGGAACCTCAGGTCCAAAGAATGTGTTCTGCTCCCGGCTCCACTTTCTTGGAGGTATAAGGTCCCTATGTATCTCCTCTCACTTCTCTCTTTTATATCTCGAAAGAGATTGGCTTAAGACACTGCATAATCTAGTAGACCTCATCAATATAATAGTCTCTAATCCATCTTATTACATCATAGTGATAGTGTCTTGGTCATTGAGTGCTGCTATAACAGAAATACCATAAGTGGATGGCTTTAACAAAGAGAAGTTTATTCTCTCACAGTCGAGTCGGCTATAAGTCCAAATTCAGGGCGTCAGCTCCAGGGGTATCTTTCTCTGTCAGACCTGGAGGAGAGTCCTTGTCATGCATCAGTCTCCCCTTGATCTGGGAGCATCTCAGCACAGGAACCTTAGGTCCAAAGGACACGCTCTGCTCCTGGCTCTGCTTTCTTGATGGCATGAGGTCCCCAACTCTCTGCTTTTTCCTCTTGAGAGATAAAAGGTGGTATAGGCCATACCCCAGGGAAACTCCCATTACATCGCATCAGGGATGTGACCTGGTAAGGGTGTTACAATCCCACCCTAATCCTCTTCACATACAATTACAATCACAAAATGGAGGACCACCACAAAATACTGGGAATCATGGCCTAACCAAGTTGATACATACATTTTGGGGGAGGACATATTCAATCCACGACAGATAGGATTTAGAACATATAGGAAAATCAAATAAAATGGTGGGCAATCACATAAAATGGTGGACAATCACACAATACTGAGAATCATGGCCCAGCCAAGTTGACAGATATTTTCTGGGGACACAATTTAATCCATAACATCCCGATTCCAAAATCTCTTCTGTCTCACAGTCGACATAGTCTTGTGGGTTTAGCTAAAGTGGCTTCTTTGTTTCACCGAGGTTAGTATTAGGGTGATCACTCAGACGTAAAGAATTCTCTACTGGATGCCACGAGCTATTGGTCTGCTACAAGGGGAATCTTGACATTACATTCTGCTCTCTTTGGGTATGTACAAAGTGCTGCATAAGCACAGAGGAATAATTGCTCCATCAAGGGTTAAGGAAGACTTCCTTTTGAGGGTTCTTTCTTTTCCATCAATCCGTTTTTCCACTTCTATAGGATTATAGCTCATCTCAAAAGGCCTCAGTTTTCTCTAGTAGTTTCCACAACAGGGCATTGTTACATTATGTATACTCAGTGATACAAATTAATGGTCTGGTGTTCTGTGTGGCATGACATTCTCCCCCTCTCTGGTTCATCACCCATGACAGGCCATAAAGGTGACCACTTAATGTCCTAGCTGTGCAAAGTGTTCTGGACTCCTCAGGGCACAGAGCCTCCTCCCTCCCAGGAGCCATGAATCTCCTGATGCTGGCCTTCACTATCTGTGGGTCTCTAACTCTGGTGGCCAAAGGTAATGGAACCCTAGAAATTAGGGATGATAGAATTAGGATGAGTTGTTGCATTTGGGCTCCCCAGGTATCTGGAGGGAAAAGAGAGCCCACAGGAATAGCTTTGAACAAACAACCAAAACCAATAATCAGTTGCCATCAAGTAGACTCCAACTCCTGGCAAACTCATGTGTGTCAGAGCAGAAGTGTGCTCCACAGGATTTTCAATGTCTGATTTTTTTTTTCAGTAGATTGCCAGGCCTTTCTTCCAAGGCACCTGTGGGTGGATTCAAACCTCCAATTTTTTTGATTAGTAGCCAAGAATGTTAACTCTTTGCACCACCCAGGTACTCCCTAAGCCAATAAAGAGCAGCAAAAATACTCTCATTTGGGCAATTCCATACCCCAATTTTCTGAGAATCTGTTAGGAACACTAAACAAACTGGGAATTCCTCTGAGACATTTCTGCAAAATCAAGAATTTATTCAAGGCCTCAAGTAACACTATATATACAGACAGAGAGAGAAAGAGCACTAATTCCTCTGTCACCCAGCAGTTAAGCCCAGCTCTACCTCATTTCATTTCTATTTTAATTAGTGCCACCTATTTCATTGTTGTGTCCTATTAGTTCAGCTCATGCTATCAGCTGGAATTCTTCTTTGTCCCTCCTCTCACGCTCTGGGTATAGCAAACCAGTCCATTGACACTGTTTGTAGATTCTGTAGAACTCTGAGATAGAAGAGAGAAGATCTAAGTTTGGGGGAGAGGTGAGGGTAAGTGGAGTGAAGGCAGGATAGAAGACCAGTGACCACTGGGGAGCTTCCAATTTCAGATCAACATGCATACAACTGTTACCTCTTTCAAATAATGCCTTTTTAAAATAATACTTGCAATTGACTTAACAAATCAAGCAATTAATAAGTTTATAAGGGTTTAAGGAAAAGTAAAGCACTCTCCTTCCCAAACATAGTAGTTCTTCAGTCTTTCCCTTCAGAATCAATCACTGTTACCAATTTCTCATATATGCTAACAGAAACGTGCACACACAGATGTGTATGTACATATATATATTGGTGGTAGGATATACAAGATCTATCTATTTATCTATCTGCCTTTTAAAAATTCTGATGTAAACAAACCAGTGGATTGTTCTGCGATATGCACTAACAACGTGTCTTGGAGTCTTTTAACCAGTCCAGTTGCCATCAGGTTGACTCTGACCCATGGCAATCCCATGAGCTTCAGGGTAGACCTGTGCTCTGTAGCATTTTCAAGGGCTAAGTTTTCAGAAGTAAATCACCAGGTCTTTCTTCCGTGACGTCTTGGGTGGACTTGGACCTCCAATCTTTCAGTTAGCATCTGAGCTTGTTAATTGTTTGTCCCCTGCTCCCTAGAGACTTAACAATATATAAATTTACTTCATTTTTAAAAATTAAGAAACAGAACTCTGGGGAATGACTCTACTTACTTTATTTAATTGGTCCATAAATGCTGGACAACCAGTGTTTAATTGTTTAATCTATCTGGAGTGTATTTTTGTATGTTTTAAGGTGAGATGGCATCTGACAGGTTTGTAAAGCAACTTGGAAACCACTCCTGACTCCATATTGTTCTCCCACAACTGCTCAATTTTTGTACTCTTCTTCGCAGCTAACACTTCTTAAGATTTTTGTCTACAGGTGCTGCTACCACTTTTATCATTCACATTTCAACCAACTTCAGTTTAGTTCCTTCTCTTCCTACCAGTCTGAAACTGCTCTTCTCAAGGTTACCAGTTAGGACTCCAGCTGCTAAATACAACGGACACTTTTCTGCCCTTATTTATTCAACTTTTCAGCAATATCTGACTACAACTGACCACTCCTCCCTTCAAAAAACATTCTCCTGTCTTAGCTAATCTAGTCGTATCTGAGATGACTCTCCCCCTGTCTTTTTGCCAGTTGCCTTTCTCGTGCACACTAGACTGGCTCTGCAGCTGGCAGTATCCTGAATGCTTTCTTACTTCCCTGTCTCACTTCCCCATTTCCCCACTGATGTTTTTGGGGAATTGCCTCTCAACTAATCTATTATGGTCAAATTCTTGTTCAAGGTTTGCTTTTGAGGGAACCCAAACTGAAATTCCAGTGTCTCATTCTATTGTTCTGGTCCTACATACATAGTTGCTCCTTTTTAGTCTTTTCTTCTACCTGAAATCTAAATATTGACACTCACCAGAATTTAATTCTGGCCCTCTTTTTTCTCTTTTTATTATAAGCCACTGTGATGGTTAAGGTGGTGTGTTAACTTGTCTGGGCCATGATTCTCAGTGGCTTGGCAGTTATGGTGTAGTATGGCAGTCATAAGATGTCATGATCACATCAGTGATGAGATTTGACATAATGTGATCACCTCCATGATGAGATCTGCTGTGAGTAGCCAATCAGTTGAAAGGGAGTTTCCTTGGGTGTGTGGCCTGCATTGAATGCCACCTGGCCACTTTTGGCTCCTTATGCCTCTGGATCAACAGGTAAAGAAGGGAGTTACTGTATTGGCTGGTGTGAGTGATCCTTATTACCAAAAGGAAATTGAATTGATATTTTTTTTAATAGAGGTAACCTCCACGTGTCTGTCAGTTTGTCGTACTGTGGGGGCTTGTGTGTTGCTGTGATGCTGGAAGCTATGCCACCGGTATTCAGATACCAGCAGGGTCACCCATGGAGGACAGGTTTCAGCTGAGCTTCCAGACTAAGACTAAGAAGAAGGACACAGCAGTCTACTTCTGAAAAGCATTAGCCAGTGAAAACCTTCTGAATAGCAGTGGAACATTGTCTGATATAGTGCTGGAAGATGAGCCCCCCAGATTGGAAGGCACTCAAAAGGTGACTGGGGAAGAGCTGCCTCTTCAAAGTAGAGTCGACCTTAATGACATGGATTGAGTAAAGCTTTCGGGACCTTCATATGCTGATGTGGCACAACTCAAAATAAGAAGAAACAGCTGCAAATATCCATCAATAATCAGAACCTGGAATGTACGAAGTATGAATCTAGGAGAATTGGAAATCATCAAAAATGAAATGGAACACATCAACATCGATATTCTAGGCATTAGTAAGCTGAAATGGACTGGTATTGGCAATTTTGAATTGGATAATCATATAGTCTACTATGCTGGGAATGACAGTTCAAAGAGGGATGGTGTCGCATTCATCATCAAAAAGAACGTTTCAAGATCTATCCTGAAGTATGATGCTGTCAGTGATAGGATAATATCCACACGCCTACAAGGATGACATCATTGCTGATGTCAGATAGATCCTGGCTGAAAGCAGAGAATGCCAGAAGGATGTTTACCTGTGTTTTATTGACTATGCAAAGGCATTTGACTGTGTGGATCATAACAAACTATGGATAACACTGCAAAGAACGGGAATTCCAGAACACTTAATTGTGCTACTGAGGAACCTTTACATAGATCAGGAGGCAGTTGTTCGGACAGAACAAGGGGATACTGATTGGTTTAAAGTCAGGAAAGGTGTGCGTCAGGGTTGTATTCTTTCATCATACCTATTTAATCTGTATGCTGAGCAAATAATATGAGAAGCTGAACTATATGAAGAACAACGGGGCATCAGGATTGGAGGAAGACTCATTAACAACCTGCATTATGCAGATGACACAACCTTGCTTGCTGAAAGTGAAGAAGAGGACTTGAAGCTAGTGGACATTCTGGCAAGGCTCATGGGCACTTGCTCACTCTGGATCCTGCAGCTGGGTCCTGTTCTTCTGACCTCTGGTTCTTGGAACTTGAGCTAGCAGCTTATCTCTCTTGCCTGACAATCTTGGGATTGGTCAATCTTTGCAGCTTGTGAGCAAGAGCCCTGCTGTCTGACCTGCTGATCTTGGGTTCACCAGCCCCTGTGGCTGTGTGATTTAGGAGAAGCCTCTATCCTGACCCACAGACTTGGGATGTTCCAGCCTCTACATACTCGTGAGCCATTTCCTTGATACAAATCTCTCTATATACATTTATATGTTTGACTGGTTTTGCTTCTCTAAAGACCCAGCCTAAGACACTCACTATGCCTTAGCCATTTCTGTGGCTTTAATATTATAAGCAATGACTCCAAAACTTATATCCAAAGTCCAAACTTCTCTTCTGAGATCCCACAGGTATATTCAACTGCCTTCTTGACATTCTCACTCAGCTGTTTCCTAAACGCATTATACATTATATGCCAAAAAGCAAATATTTCAGCCCGTCTTTTTTTTCCCCCAAATTTTACTCTTTCTTCATTTTTTACTACTCTGTAAATGGGAAGTATCATTAACTTAAAAAAAAAAAAACCTGTTGCTGTTGAGTCGATCCTGACTCACGGCAACCCCATGTGTTACAGAGTAGAACTACTCCATAGGGTTTTCTTGGCTGTAATCTTAACAGAAGCAGGTCACCAGGCCTTTCTTCCACAGCACCATGGGGTGGGTTCAAACTGCTAACCTTTAGGTTAGTAGTCAAGCACAAGCTGTTTGTACAACCCACGGACCTTACTAACTACCTCTACCTGATTTCAGAAATCTTGTAGTCCATCTTCCTCTGACCTCATATCCGAACAATTGATGGCTTCTCCCAAATCTATCCTTTGCTTTCCACAGTAACACTCACAGCCCTAGTTCTGGTCACCATCATGTCTTACTTGGCAAAAGCCTCTAGCTTATCTCCCTGATTTCATTCTTCCCTTTCCCTAATCTAATATCCGCATGGAATTCTGATTAACCTTCTAAAACATAAGTTAAGATGATGAGTTCACATTGTGTTTGGGGGGAAAAAAATGCAGCCTAAAGGAACTTAAGGCCTGGCCCTGCTACTTCAAGCTCGTCACATGTCATGTTCCTTTCCTCTTTGCATGTTACACTCCAGACTCATCAGCCTTCCTCAAGTCCCTTAAACACACTACCAGCTTCTCAACTCTGGGACTGAGCTTTTTTTACTTCCTTTCTGGAAACCATCTTTGCCTCCTGTGTACCTTACTGTCTCCTTTTCATCCTTCTTGTCTTGTCTTAAGTATCAGCTCTAAGTATGTCTGTCCTGTTTCTCTCTTTTTCTCTCTCCCTCCCTCTCTCTCTTTCTCTCTCTCACTCCAGTTTCCTTGATGGCACTTGTAACAATTATTAATATGCAGTTTTGCTTTCCTTGTTTGTTGTTTGTCTCTCTCAATGACCTGTAGAATTTGTTATTGCTTTAGACTAGATGGTTGTAATTGCCAAATACTTGAATGAATAAAATGTTTGCTATATTTGTTGCTAGAGTTATAACTGGTCTACTTGTTCGTTCTCTACAGCTAACTGGAAAATCCAAAGATGCTGGGAGAAAGATATAGGACACTGCAGAAAACGATGTTTCCAAAATGAAAGATACAAACTTCTTTGTAAGAACAAGCTAACATGCTGCATTCCCATAACAGCACAATTGTCCACTCCAAAGCCACCACCTCGTGTGATATATATAGAAGATATAACAGTTACAACGGAAACTTATCCTCCTCTCACTATGGATGACTTTATTACTTTTAAAATTCTTACCCCATCTCAGGCTGAAACAACCAAGAAAATCTCTTCTGAGAGCACTGTCAGTATCAGATAATTACATAATGTTTCCTCTTGGGTAGGGGACACTAGAGATACCATTGAGAATAATAATATCAGTTAATTACACTGACGCAATCTCACTAGAAGCGTTTCCATTGGGGTTGGAAGATCACAGGGGTAGCCATAATTGCTAATGCAAGACAAGAGCCAAGACAGTTACCTTACAATGAGAAATGTTTAGAGAAAAAATGCATAGGAGATACAGGGGTTCTATTTATGGGGCTTACCTTCTTTGCCTGTCTTCCTTTGATTTATTAAAATATATGGGCTAAGTTTTGCTCTCAAGTGAACATTTGTGTGCCTATTTTTCCATGCAAAAAAAAAATGAAGGCCATTGTTTGAAGTTGTCTATCATGAATTGAGACGAGGATTTTGATTTTAGTAATTCCTGATTCAACACTATCATATATAGAAGAACATAATAGAGGCACGTACAAAGAAAATTCCAGATAAGTCCTCCCCCCTTCCCTGCTTTTTGTAAGCTGTAACCTTAAACCCTTTCTGTAGCATGTGGTCAAATTCTGTTTAAGGCTTCAGCTAGAGATGAACCCAGTGGCCTCATCCAAACAGCACAAGCCCTGATCTTACTGGATAGAGATAAAAGTGGGACTGATTTACAGAGCACATCATTTTAAATTAAAAGCTCCATCACAAGTTCTACTTATTTTTTCAATGTTCTCCCCTTCTCAAAAGTCCAACTCCCAACTATGGTGGCCTCATAGCATCCCTCTTTAGGTCTCGGTGTTATCCATGAATGTTAGTCATATGTAGTGTATCTCTGCTTTGTGACTGTAAGCATGTGAGTGCTGTGTGTATGGCAATAGATGAGTCCTATCTGACACCACGGAGAAGCAGTTATTAAGGTTGATTAGTTATTAATGTGTTGGGCTAAGGCTAGGGATGCAGCCTTAATTGCAGCCTCAGATGCCTGAATGTCTCAGAAGCAAGAAAAGTTATCCCTCTAAATCTTTTTTTGTGGTCCATAAAAAGCTTCGAGTGATCATGGCTGTACTTTGGATATGGACCATCACACTACTGGCTTTTAGTAGATCTCATATTCTGATAGGTCTTACACCTCCAGTTAAGTTTGCCTGAGAAAGAGGGGCCTCCCAGGACATTATATTTTGAGTGCTAAAGTTGGAAAAGCCCTGGGCAAACAGGGACAAGTTGATCACCCTTTCTCCAGTGTCCCTCTGCCTAAAATGCTCTTCTTCTATTTCTTTGTATGGCTGACACCTCATTATGCAGGTCATATGTCAACTCTTCACAGAGGCATTCTTTGACCATACAACCCTCCCTATACTACCTGCCTGCGTCAGTTCAGAGTACTCTCATATGTCACCTTAGAGACCATCTTTGACCATGCAGACCATTCTTCACTCTACTTTGTATTATTTTCTTCTTATCACTTAAATTCTTTGAAATTTTTTTTCGAATTTATTTTTCTGCCATTTGAATTATTTATTTGTGGTCTGTCACTGCCACTATAATGTATATATAATCCTTATCTCTTGGTCTTGTTTGTGACTGTGTCCCAAGCTGCTAGACCAGTGCCTTACTTAGATGCTCAATAAAAATTTGAGAACAAATTGTTCATGCAATTATCTCAATAAATCTGGTATGGCTACACAATACAAAGCTGCATTCTTCAAACTGGGATACCAGTTGCAGAAAGATTTTCCAAAGTATGTGCCTTGGTAATTTAAGGAAATCCATTTTCAGACCCTCAATTTGAACAAACTCTTCTTTCCTCCACTTTCACAATTTCCCTTCTCCCACTATGAAAAGAAACTTATCTCTCACCCATCCCTTATTTGACAATCATGGGTTGCCCAGCATGTAAAAATCTTCAGGTGCCAAATAGTGAATAACTGAAATATTTGTACTGGTATTGAGAAAGTGAGTAAAGATAGACTTTGGATCCCCTCGTGTGATTTCAATTTTCTGTTTACAAAAGAAATGATGGGAGAATCAAGTTGATAGTTGATAAAACATTAAATTAAAAACTTCAATTATAGCTTACTAGGAGATTTTTGGCATATAATTTGTAAGAAGTTTAAAGAACCCTGTGATCAGCCTATATCTATCTACCTACCTGTCATCTATTTATCTGATCTTACACCTTCCTCATCAATTTATTTATGTGAATAGTTTTCCCAGCACTTATATTTTTAAAAATAAAAAATGGGAAAAAAATTGATGCCGAACTTCATCTCATTCCAGTAAGAAATAACTTTCCTCCATATATACATGAATCATGTATACATTTTCATTAACAATGAATTATATATACATTTATTAACAGGGTGTATTTATAGTAAAAATGTTACTTTTGTGCATTAACAATTATTTTTCATGTTTTATGTAATTTTGATCAATTTTGTTCCATATAATTACAATGATGACTCAATCTTGAACATTTTTAAATATTTAAAGCCTATGTTCACAGAGATTTCCAACAATAAATTATAACATATCTCCACGTTTTGCTGCAGAGAAACATGGTAGAACAATCAATAGATTTTCAAATATAAAAATGTATAATATTAAGATACAATTTTGTAAGAGAGTGGAATAAAAATAAAAATTCAAGAAAAAAAGGATGTAATATTTCTAATTGCTAAAGAATTCACCAGATATATTTAATCTAATTTTTTACATGTCAATATTTACAATACACCATAATAATCTTTTACCAGTATTTAAGTTTATGATGAGATATATTATTTCTCAACTTAAAGTAGTGTTAGGAGAAACAGCTTTTCAAAATTCAAAGAAGTTTGAAGATGACACCTAAAACTGATATGTTATTGTCAAATATTTTTGGTATGTTATTTTAGTTGCTGCTAAATCTGCTGCAAAAGAGTTCTTTAAAGTGTTAAAAAGCAAAGATGTCACTTTGAGAACTAAGATTTGTCTGGCCCAAGCCACGGTATTTTCAATTGCCTCACATGCATGCAAAAGCTGGACAATGAATAAGGAAGACCAAAGAAGAATTGATACATTGAATTAAGGTGTTGGTGAAGAATATTAACTATACCATGGACTTCCAGAAGAATGAACAAATCTGCCTTGGAACTGCTGGTTATGCAGTCACCACTCAATTTGAATTAACTGAAAGGGTCGCATTCCCACAATTCAGACCTATTCAGCAAGCAGAACTGCATGCCCTCACCTGAGCCTGCCAATTATTCAAAGGACAGTCCATGAATGTTTTCACAGACAATAGATATGCTCTTGGAGTAGTTCTTGATATATTTTGTTTTGTTTTACATCAGGGAATTATGTTAATTTACAAACTACTCATGCTGTCCAAAGTCTCCTTAACTCTGAACTCACTCAACACTTCTCTTCCTCCAGACTAACTTCTTATGAGGTCCTTCTATTCCCTCCACCTTATTTACATCTCAAACAGTGTAATATTCTCAACCCAGCTACTTTGTGGCCTTTACCTAGTAAAGGAGAACTACATGACTGTGAACTGGTAACTTCACAAATGGTCACACCGCTCCCTTACCTACAGGATATTCCTTTAACAAATTCTGATTTGGTACAGTTTGTGGATGGATCGTACGGCAAAAACCAGGAGAGTTAATTTTCAAGCTGGTTATGCAGTTACCACTCAATTTGAATTAATTGAAAGGGAAGAATTCCCACAATTCAGATATGCTCAACCAGCAGAATTTCATGCCCTCACCCGAACCTACCATTTATCCAATGGACAGCAGATATGCTTTTGGAATAGTTCATGGTTTTGGAAAACTATGGAAACTCAAAAGAGTTCCTAACTGCTACCAGTGTTCCCATTAAAAACAGAAAAGAGATCAATGACCTTTTTTCTGCCATTTTACTGCCTTCTGAGATTTCTGTACTAAAAATAGAGGCTTACATAAGATGCTCTGAACCCGAATACCAAGAAAATGCACTCAATGACTTCCATGAAAAGGCAGAGAGCACAGAATCCCTTGCACCAATGTCTTATTGAATGAATGTTGTAACAACCACAATGTGAATAGTTCACTGCATTCTTTAATACCAGAACCCTACCTTCTGCAGTCCAAAAAATTTGACCATAAAACAAGGATCTGCCCCAGACTCCGAAAAGAGTTACTAGGTCCACAACGGATGTAAATTTAATCCAAATTTTGGATTCTGAGAAAGCCAAGATGGCCACTTAAAAGAATCATTAAAAGAACCTTTATTTTGAACTTTACACTTCATTGCTCTTCCTGCATTGATAAAATGACTCAAACAACAAGTAGCTATTAGTGGGGGAATTTCCAAAAAGCAGCCCAAGCAGTTTGTAATCAATATTTGACTTGTCTCACCTGTAAACCAGGAAAATCTATTCCAGTTGCCAGAGGATTTTCACTCTCCTTCCAGGTCCTTTTGAACAATTGCAATTAGGTTTATCCAACTCCCCCAAGCATGTACTGTGTTTTAGTCATTGTTTGCAAATTTTCTGGATGGGCTGAAGCTTTTCCACGCTGAAAGGCCAATTTTCTTACTGTAGCAAAAAAAGCTCTCAGAAAATGTTTTTTCCTACCTATGGAATTTCAGTCACCATTTTTAGTGACCAGGGCACTCATTTTACTGGACAGATTATACAGGCATTGACCAAGATTTTGCATACTGATTGGTATTATCAATGCACATACAATCTCTAATCACCTGACAAGGTTGAAAGAATCAATGGAATTCTTAATTTAAAACTTTCAAAATTAATGGATACCACTGTACTTCCCTGGCCTAAAGTCCTCCCTTTAGCCCTCATGGCCATTTGTAGTACTTCTTTTGGAAAACATAAACTGCCCCCCTATGAAATTATGACTCAAAGACCTGTGTCTTTATGCACCATGTCATCACTTGAACATTGCCATACACTGAAATGACTCGTTATTGTAAGGCTCCTATGCAATATGCCAAAGGTTATTCTCAACAGGTCAAAGAGGCTTTTTCTCCCCTAACTCAGAGGATCAAATTCATCACCACCTATCTCCAAATGATTGGGTATTATGGAAATGATATCAATGCAAAATTGCTCTCAAACTTCATTGGAAAGGACTTACCGAGTACTAATAACCACTAACGTTGCAGCCAAATTACAAGGTTTTCTACCAAGGGTACACATTTACCAGCTAAAACTGGCCCCATCTGATTCTTAGTCCTGTCTGTCTATTGGAGAGATAAAAACTCAGACTAACCAGGAAGAGAAGTTGCGACATCATGAGGTAAACAGCTTTTACCCAAGATCATGGATCAAGAAACTATGGGATTTCTTTTTCTCATTGCCACTCTTACTTTTGTTACAACATTCTTCTGCTGTCTATTTTTCACAGTAAAGACCCTTATCTTTCTCTCACTTTTACTCTTTGCCCTGGTGTGGAAAGATAACTCTTGTTCATATCTCCCAGGCCATTGAAAGAGGAAGAAACTTCACCAATTGCTGGATTTGTCACTACAAGCTCCATTCTTTTCATGACTCTGAGACCCACAGGCCCTTCCCATAAATAATTTTTCCAGAGTTCCCAATACCACTATAGATAGCAACAAGAGCACTACTTCAGTGGTTGCTGGGGTTCAACTCTTACACCCTAATATGCCTGCGCCTTTCTTAAACTTTTTGACCCCTGTTGTCTGAAGGGCACAATTAGCATCAAAACAAGTGAGTGCCTCAAAAGACATTATTAGAAATACTACTGTTCATAATCTTCCATGGCCTTATATTTACTGGGACAAAATTTGCATCAAGGAACCACTATTATAAGAACTCAAGAAATAGTTTAAACAGAGAAGAAAATATTCTTCAATGGTTACTACAGTGGGGGGAGGGAGGGAGAGGGGTAGTCACTAATTAGATAGCAGACCAGAACTACTTTAGGTGAAGGGAAAGACAACACACAATACAGGAGAGGTCAGCACAACTGGACTAAACCAAAAGCAAAGAAGTTTCCTGAATAGACCAAATGCTTCGGAGGCCAGAATGGAGGGGCAGGGCTTTGGGAGCCACAGTTTCAGCGGACATCTAGGTCAATTGTCATAATAAAATCTATTAAGAAAACATTCTGCATCCCACTTTGGAGAGTGGCGTCTGGGGTCTTAAATGTTAGCAAGTGACCATCTGAAAAAAAAGCGACCATCTAAGATGTATCAATTGGTCTTAACCCACCTGCAGCAAAGGAGAATGAAGAACACCAAAGACACAAGGTAATTATGAGCCCAAGAGACACAAAGAGCCACATAAATCAGAGACGACATCAGCCTGAGACCAGAAGAACTAGATAGTGCCCAGCTACAACCGATGACTGCCCAGACAGAGAACACAGCAGAGAATCCCTGAAGGAGCAGGAGAGCAGTGGGATGCAGACCTCAAATTCTCATAAAAAGACCAGACTTAATGGACTCACTGAGATTGGAAGGCCCCCGGAGGTCATGGTCCCCAGACCTTGCGTTAGCCCAAGACAGGAACCATCCCCAAAGCCAACTCTTCAGACAGGAATTGGACTGGGCTATAAAATAGACAATGACACTAGTAAGGGGTGAGCTTCTTGGTTCAAGTAGACACATGAGACTAAGTGGGCACCTCCTGTCTGGAGGGAGATGAGAAGGCAGAGGGGGACTGAAGTTGGCTGAATGGACACAGGAATACAGAATGGAGAGAAGGAGTGTGCTGTCTCATTAGGGGGAGAGCAACTAGGAGTATATAGCAAGGTGGATAGAAATTTCTGTATGAGAGACTGACTTGATTTGTACACTTTCACTTAAAGCACAATAAAAAAAATTTTTTTTAAATTGCCTCAAAGAAACAATCTAAAAAGGCCCACACCAAACATGGTTTCAGGGAATACCTAGTTCAGTTGGCATAAAATATTCATAAAGAAAATGTTCAACATTCTACTTTGGTGAGTAGCATCTGGCATTTTAAAAGCCTGTGAGTGGCCATCTGAGTTACTCCACTGGTCTCACCCCTTCAGGAGTAAGGGAGAATGAAGAAAACTAAAGATAAAAGGAAAAGATTAGTCCAAAGAACTAATGGACCACAACTACTGCAGCCTTCTCCAGACTGAGCCCAGTACAACTAGATGGTGCCTGGCTACCACCACAGACTGCTCTGACAGGGATCACAATAGAGGGTCCTGGACAGAGCTGGAGAAAAATGTAAAACAAAATTCTAATTCACTAAAAAAGACCAGACTTACTGGTCTGACAGAGACTGGAGAAACCCCAAGAGTATGTCCCCTGGATACCCTCTTACCTCAGTAATGAAGTCACTCCTGAGGTTCACACTTCAGCCAAAGATTAGACAGGCCCATAAAACAAAACAAGACTAAAAGGTCACACCAGCCCAGGGGCAAGGACTAGAAGGCAGGAGGGGACAAGAAAGCTGGTAATAGGGAACCCAAGGTAGAGAAGGGAGAGCGTTGATGTGTCATGGTGTTGTTAACCAATGCCATAAAGCAAATTGTGCACTACCTGTTTAATGAGAAACTAGTTTGTTCTGTAAACCTTCATCTATATAACAATTAAAAAATTAGAAAAATAAACTTGAAGTGGTGAACTATGGAAAAAATAAAATAAACATAAAAAGGCCCAGCCTAATTTCACAACTATGGCAAATATTCAGAAAAAAGACAATCTCACTTGGATTCCTTCCCATATCTGATAATGTCTTTGTAGAATCAAGGCTTGAAAATGCAAAACAAAGTATTCTAGAAAATGAAACTGATAATAATCAGACCCTAGTAGGTACATTATGTGTTCCATCCAGGTATGCCTTTATCTGTGGAGGAACTCATTCTCCTGACAAGGTGTGCACATCAGTAGTAACATGTCTTAAAGGCTGGCTTTTGATGGGATAATGAACTACTGCAGTTTTGGTGACTCCTTTGTTCATTCATAATCAATTGGAAATGGCCCATTGGACTGCTTCTCTTAATCTTCACCTTAGAATTAAATGAGAATCACCAGAGGTATTCATGATATAGGTTTTGCTTCTTTTGATAGATCCTTCCTACTGTGGCTAGGAGTCAGCACTAATGAACACGTGATTAGAAATTTGTCAATTATGTTAAAAGATATTCTGGAATCTACTTCTAAGGCAATAGCAGCCTTTCTTGGTTACCTAGCACTGTTATAACAGAAATAGCACAAGTGGATGACTTTAACAAAGAGAAATTTATTCTCTCACAGCCTAGTAGGCTACAAGTCCAAATTCAGGGTATCAGCTCTAGGGGAAGGCTTTCTCTTTCTGTCAGCTCTGAAGGGAGGTCCTTGTTGTCAATTTTCCCCTGAACTTTGAGCTTCTCCACACAGAAACCTCGGGTCCAAAGGGCGTGCTCTGCTCTCAGCACTGCTTTCTTGGAGGTATGATGTCCCCCTGTCTCTCTGCTCACTTATCTCTTTTCTATCTCAAAAGAAATTGGCTTAAGACACAATCAAATCTTGTATATCTCATCAACATACCTACTGCTAATCTGTCTCATTAACATCATAGTGATAGGATTTAAAACACACAGGAAAATCATAGCAGATGATAAAATGGTGGACAATCATACATTACTGGGAATCATAGCCTAGCCAAATTGATACATATATTTTTGGGGGACACAATTCAATCCTTGATACAGCTCAAGAAAAGCCTTTAGATTCCTTAGTCAAAGTTGTCCTAGATGACACGATATCCCTCAACTATCTCCCTCCTGAGCAGGGAAGAGTCTATGCAGTGACTAATACAACATGTTGTACTTGGATTAATTCTTCTGGGGAGGTCAAGACTCAAGTACATGAAATAGAAAAGCAAACCACCTGACTTAAACAGATAAAACCTGACTCAGGGTTGTTTTTTGGCCTTTTCAATTTTAACTGGTTAGAGTCATGGGGAACTTGGCTTCAAAGTGCACTCCAAACAGTGGGCATTGTCCTCCTTATAATTATGGTCTCCCTGGTGGCATAGTGGTTAAGGGCTATGACTGCTAACCAAAAGGCTGGCAGTTCAAATCCACCAGGCACTCCTTGGAAACTCTATGGGGCAGTTCTACTCTGTTCTATAGGGCTGCTATGAGTTGGAATTGACTTGACTGCAAACGGTTTGGCTTTTTTGCTTTCTGGTGTGTCATATCCTTTCAAAAGTCTTAAATGTGTGTTTACAACCTCCAAAGCATCATCAAATGATCTCATTAAGGCTGGAATGACAAAGGAAAAATGAAGCAGAGGCTCGCCTCCAAGAAATACCAGCCTAACATAGTGGCCTGTGACTATTCCACCACAACTGACCTAAGCATCAATGTGGTAACTTAAGAGTGGTGTTCTTACCTTAAATTTTTATCACACCTCTCAATAACTGAGAATATGATCAAAAGGAGAGATATTAATAACCTGGCTAAAGTAGGCCCCAAATGAAGTTACTCCTGCTGATCCCCACGTCAGCAAACTGACACCTAAGTTTTTACCTCATTTAAATTCCTAACTTCCCCAGGAGCCAAAATCCAAATCAATCAATTGACTCTCCCAGAAACAGAAACCTAGATAGCCAATCTGAACCTGACTGATCAATTTAAAATGGTCCAAATTTTCCCTTGATCTCCTGATAAGTACAGAAAATGCCTACCAGCCAATCCAAAAATTGACCAGTACATCTTCTTTGTTACCTGTTTACCTGCTTTTCCACTTTTACTGTGCTTTGGAAAGCCCATCTGACTTCCAGACTAGACATTCTCCGGATCATGAACTGAAAAACAAAGCCAATGAGTTCATATACAAATTTAATATTGTAAAAATTTCCTTTTTAACACTCTACTAAAGTTGATGATGCCTGAGGAGTTTTCTAAAAACCTTCTAAGGTTGGCAATACAGTAAAAATGTGAATTGTATGTTTAACATACATGGAATTTCAATCAGTGAGGAAAAAGTTAGACTCTTTAAAATAGGCAACAGAAAACTTAGATACCTATTTAGACAAAAAAGAAAATTAGATAACTGCTTTATATCATATTCAATTATAATTTTACATGGGTTAATTAATTAAACATGGAAATATAAAACACCAAAATAATATGTAGATAATAACTTCTATAAACTTGAGTGGGAAAGGCTTTCTTAGCATAAAACTAAGGCAAGAGAACAAGGAAAATGTAGATAAACTCCTTAAATTTAAGTAATTATTAATTAGAAATACCAACACAAATACATTTACCATAATGATGAATAAACTATATCTTTCATTTATAATTAAAACAGGAATGCAATTGAGAGGATTTAGAACTTTTAATAGTCTCCAAAAAATTTCCTTGAGTGGAACTGTGTCAGTTGAAATAGACTAAGAAACCCCGTGGGGAAAAATTCAGGCTTGGTGTATTCTTGGGGGTTGACATATATACACACAAGTACATTTTTTAGCCCACTGGTAGACTGGCTGTAGCCACATTTTAAAAAGAGTGATAGAAAGTTCCATCTGCAGGTGGGGCCAAGATGGCAGAATAGACAGATGCTTCTGGTGAGCCCTCTTACAACAAAGACTCGAAAATACAAGTGAAATGAGTATATTTACAACAAGCTAGGAGCCCTGAACATCAAAGGCAAAGTTAGAAAACGAACTGAACAATGGGGAGGAAGAGACAGTTCAGAAGTAGAGAGAACTTAGAGGACCTGAATCACCGGAAGGCCTCAGGCACCATTCCTGGGAGCAGTTGCGGTGGGATGATACTAGCGTTAGGCTGCAGTTTCCTCAAGGACAAGCAGCCAGCCACACAGCCTACTCACACCTCCGAAACCAGAGAAGAACGGCACTCTCAGCAAAAGCTAAGTACTTGCAAATATTTTACCACGCCCCCTGCCCCCAAGCTGGCTTCAGTGGCTGTTGATTTCCTGGGCATGAAATAGGCCCTGCTGAGTGCCTAGAGCCATACTCCTGGCCTTGGAGAAGGAATAAATTTGCAATTAGGGGAAAAGATAATTTGCCAGCTCCACTAACCAGGGGAGCTCAGGACAGAAGCGGCCCCTGTCCAGGCATAAACGGTCCATGGACTTAAAGCATGGACCTATGTGGGCCTATTTCAGGAGAGTAGGCCCTTGTTGGCAGACTACAACTCTTTCAGCTGTACAGTGGAGAGGTGGGTGCTTGATGTTTCACACTGCATTGCCTATTAAACAGAATCCTCACCTACCCACATCAGGTGCCTAAGGACTGGTGGCTCCACTCAAGCCACCCAGCCACCCACAACAGGGGTCCAAGGATAACTGGTACCTCCCAGTCCTTACAACCAAAAGCATTGGGTGCCCATGGTCCATCTGCAGAACCCACCCACCTGTACAGTCTAGGGAAGAGGGGTGCACTTTCCTCAGATACACTTGGGGGACTATTCTTAGCCTTTTGCCTTGTTCAGAGCATGGTCCCCTGCTGCAACCAGATACTGGTATCTACACCAATCATCCCTGACCCTCTAAGACTGTAGGACAGAGCCTGTACCACACACTTGATGATCAGCTACCTGGACACCTGAGCTGAATTCATACAAGAAAAGTGAATGGACTCCTAGACTGATATACCTAATAACAGCTCTAGCCGTCTAGGGACAGGACGTCAGAGCTCCAAAGGCGAAAATAATCAAGCTAGCTCACTCAAGCAACCCATTTGCGCATATCAAAACAAAACAAAGCAAGAAGCTACAATACAGTATGCAAACATAAAATAAACTAATACAATAACTTACAGATGGCTCAGAGACGACAGTCAATATCAAATCACATAAAGAAACAGGCCATGATAGCTTCAACAAGCTCTCAAACAAAGAATCAAGGGATCATTTAGATGAAAGTGTATTCCTGGAATTACCAGATGCAGAATACCAAACCAAAAACCAAACCCAGTGCCATCGAGTCAATTCCAACTTATAGCGACCCTATAGAACAGAGTAGAACTGCCTCATAGAGTTTCCAAGGGGCGCCTGGCAGATGCAGAATACAAAAGATTAATATACAGAACCCTTCAAGACATCAGGAAAGGAATCAGGCAATATGCAGAACAAGCCAAGGAACACAGATAAAGCAGTTGAAGAAATTAAAAAGGTTATCCAGGAACATAATGAAAAATCTAATAAGCCAGAAAAATCCATAGACAGACAGCAATCAGAAATTCAGAAGATTAACAATAAAATTACAGAAGTAGACAACTCAGTAGAAAGTCAGAGGAGCAGAATTGAGCAAGGAGAAGCAAGAATTTCTGAACACGAAGATAAATCACTTAGCACTAATATATTTGAAGAAAAATCCGATAAAAGAATTTGAAAAAACAAAGAAACCTTAAGAATCATGTGGGACTCTATCAAGAGAAATAACCTACAAGTGATTGGAGTACCAGAACAGGGAGGGATAACAGAAAATACAGAGAGAATTGTTGAAGATCTGTTGGTAGAAAACTTCCCTGATGTCATGAAAGATGAGAAGATATCTGCCCAAGATGCTCATCAAACACCACATAAGGTAGATTTTAAAAGAAAGTCACCAAGGCATATTATAATCAAACTTGCCAAGACCAAAGATAAAGAGAGAATTTTAAGACCAGCTAGGGATAAATGAAAAGTCAACTAAAAAGGGGAGTCGATAAGAGTAAGCTTGGACTACTCAGCAAAAATCAGGCAGGCAAGAAGGCAATGGGATGACTTACATAAAGCACTGACGGAAAAAAATTGCCAGCCAAGAATCATATATCCAGCAAATATATCTGTCAAATATGAAGATGAAATTAGGATATTTCCCGATAAACAGAAGTTTAAGGAATTTGTAAAAACCAAACCAAAACTACAAGAAATACTAAAGGGAGTTCTTTGGTTAGAAAATCAATAATATCAGGTATCAACCCAAGACTAGAACACTGGGCAGAGCAATCAGAAGTCAACCCAGACAGGGAAATCACAAAAATAAATCAAGATTAAAAAAAAAAACTCAAAACAGGGAAACAGCAATGTTATTATGTAAAAGAAGATAACATTAAAACAATAAAGAGGGAATAAGAAATGTAATCACAGATCTTTCATATGGAGAGGAAGACAAGACGATACAAAGAAATTCAAGTTAGGTTTAAATTTAGAAAAATAGGGGTAAATATTATGGTAATGAAAAAGGAGACAAACTATCCTACACATCAAAATAAAATACAAGAAAAAAATAGAGACTGAGCAGAAATAAAATCAACAATGACGAACATGAGGAAAAGACAATATGTAAACTACTCAGCACAAAAAATTAAGTGGGAAAAAGAAACTGTCAACAACACACACAAAAAAAGACATAAAAATGATAGCACTATATTCATAAAAAAAAAAAAATTCATACCTATCCATAATTACGCTGAATGTAAATGGACTAAATGCACCAACGAAGAGATAGAGAGTGGCAGAATGGCTTTAAAAACATGATCTGTCTGTATGCTGCCTACAAGACACACACCTTAGACTTAGAGACACAAACTAAAACTCAAAGGATGCAAAAAAAATATATCAAGCGAACAACAATCAAAAAAGAGCAGGAGTGGCAATATTAATTTCTGACAAAATAGACTTTAAAGTTAAATCCATCAGAAAGGATAAGGAAGGACACTATATAATGACTCAAGGGACAACATACAAGGAGGATATAACCATATTAAATATTTATGCACCCAATGACAGGGCTGCAAGATACATAACACAAACTCTATCAGCATTGAAAAATGAGATAGACAGCTCCACAACAATAGTAGGAGATTTCAACACACAATATTTGGTGAAGGACAGGACATCCGGAGATCAATAAAGACACGGAAGATCTAAATGCCCCAGTCAACCAACCTGACCTCATAGACATATACAGAACACTCCACCCAAGAGCAGCCAAGTATACTTTCTTTTCCAGTGCACATGGAACATTTCCTAGAATAGACCACATATTAGGTCATAAAGCAAGGCTTAGCAGAATCCAAAACATTGAAATATTACAAAGAATCTTCTTTGACCATAAGGCCATAAAAGTAGAAATCAATAAGAGAAAAAGCAGAGAAAAGAAATCAAACACTTGGAAACTGAACAATAAATACCCTGCTCAAAAAAGACTGGATTATAGAAGACATTAAGGATGGAATAAAGAAATTCAGAGAATCCAGTGAGAATGAAAACACTCCCTATCAGAACCTTTGGTACAGAGTGAAAGCAGTGCTCAGAGGCCAATTTATTTCAATAAATGCACACACCCAAAAAGAAGAGAGGGCCAAAATCAAAGAATTATCCCTACAACTTGAACAAATAGAAAGAGAGCAACAAAAGAAACCCTCAGGCACCAGAAGAAAGCAAATAATAAAAATCAGAGCAGAATTAAATGAAATAGAAAACAGAAAAACAGTTGAAAGAATTAACAAGACCAAAAGCTGGTTCTTTGAAAAAATTAACAAAATTGATAAATCTTTTGCCAAACTGACAAAAGAAAAACAGGAGAGGAAGGAAATTACCCAAATAAGAAATGAGATCAGCAATATTACAATAGACCCAACTGAAATTAAAAGAATCATATCAGATTACTAACATTGCAAAAATATCTATTCTACCAAAAGCGATATATAGATTTAATGTAATTTTGATCCAAATTCCAACAAGTTTCTTTAATGAGATGGAGAAAAAAGAACACCAACTTCATATGGAAGGGAAAGAGGCCTCGGATAAGCAAAGTATTACTGAAAAAGAAGAACAAAGTGGGAGGCCTCACTCTACCTGATTTTAGAATCTATTATACCGCCATAGTAGTCAAAACAGCTTGGTACTGGTACAACAACAGATACATAGACCAACAGGACAGAATTGAGAATCTGGACATAAATCCGTACACATACGAGCAGTTGATATTTGACAAAGGCCCCAAATCTATTAAATGGGGGAAAAGACAATCTTTTTAACAAATGGTGCTGGCATAACTGGATATCCATCTGGAAAAAATGAAACAAGACCCATACCTCACACCATGCACAAAAACTAACTCAAAATGGATCAAAGACCTACATATAAAATCTAAAATGATAAAGATCATGAAAGAAAAAATAAGGACAACCTTAGGAGCCCTAATACATGGCATAAACAGTGTACAAAACATTACTAACAGTGCAGAAAAGAAACTAGATAACTGGGAAAAAAAAAAAAAACTAGTGATAACTGGGAGCTCCTAAAAATCAAACACCTATGTTCACCCAAAGACTTCACCAACAGAGCAAAAAGGTTACTGGGAAAAAGTTTTTAGCTATAATATTTCCAATCAGCACCTGATCTCTAAAATCTCTAAAATCTACATGATATTGCAAAAACTCAACTACAAAAAGACAAATAACCCTATTAAAAAATGGGCAAAAGATGTGAACAGACAGTTCACTAAAGAAGACATTCAAGTAGCTAACAGATACACGAGGAAATGTCACGATCATTAGCCATTAACCCAAAAAAACAGAAATGCAAATCAAAACTACAATGAGATTCCATCTCACTCCAACAAGGCTGGCATCAATCCAAAAAACACAAAATAATAAATGTTGGAGAGGTTGTGGAGAGATTGGAACACTTACAACTGCTGGTGGGAATGTAAAATGGTACAACCACTTTGGAAATCGATTTGGCGCTTCCTTAAATTGCTAGAAATAGAACTACCATACGATTCAGCAATCCCACTCTTTGGAGTATATCCTAGAGAAATAAGAGCCTTTACACGAACAGATATATGCACACCCATGTTCATTGCAGCACTGTTTACAATAGCAAAAAGATGGAAGCAACCAAGGTGCCCATCAATGGATGAATGGATAAATTGTGGTATATTTACACAGTGGAATACTACACATCGATAAAGAACAGTGAGGAATCTGTGAAACATTTCATAACATGGAGGAACCTGGAAGGCATTAGAGCTGAGTGAAATTAGTCAGTTGCAAAAGGACAAATATTGTATAAGACCACTATTATAAGAGCTCAAGAAACAGTTTAAACAGAGAGGAAAATAATCTTTGATGGTTACAAGAAGGGGGAGGGGGGAGGGAGAGGGAGATTCACTAATTAGATAGTAGATAAGAACTACTTTACATGAAGGGAAAAACAACACACAATACAGGAGAGGTCAGCACAACTGGACTAAACCAAAAGCAAAGAAGTTTCCTGAATAAACTGAATGCTTCGAAGGCCAGCATAGCAGTGGCAGGGGTTTGGGACCATGGTTTCAAGGGACATCTAAGTCAATTGGCATAATAAAATCTATGCAGAAAACATTCTGCATCCCACTTTGGAGGGTGGCGTCTGGGGTCTTAAACACTAGCAAGCAGCCATCTAAGATGCATCAATTGGTCTCAACTCATCTGCAGCAAAGGAGGATGAAGAACACCAAGGACACAAGGTAATCATGAGCCCAAGAGACAGAAAGGGCCACATAAATCAGAAACTACATCAGCCTGAGACTTGAAGAACTAGATGGTGCCCCGGCTACAACTGATGATTGCCCTGACAGGGAACACAACAGAAAACCCCTGAGGGAGCAGGAGAGCAGTGGGATGCAGACCCCAAATTCTTGTAAAAAGACCAGGCTTAATGGTCTGACTGAGACTAGAAGGACCCCGGTGGTCATGGCCACCAGGCCCTCTGTTAGCCCAAGACAGGAACCATTCCCAAAGCCAACTTTTCAGACAGGGATTGGACTGGACAATGGGATAGAAAAAGACGCTGGTGAAGAATGAACTTTTTGGAGCAAGTAGACACTTGAGACTACGTTGGCATCTCCTATCTGCAGGGGAGACAAGAGGACAGAGGGTGTCAGAAACTGGCTGAATGGACACAGAAAGAGAGATTGGAGGGAAGGAGCAGACTGTCTCATTAGGGGGAGAGCAATTAGGAGTATATAGCAAGGTGTATATAAATTTTTGTATGACAGACTGACTTGATTTGTAAACGTTCAGTTAAAGCACAACAAAACTGAAAAAAAAAAAAGAAAGTTCCATCTGGAAGAGATTAAGCAAGCTGAAAAAGAGTTTAATGTATATAAGACATCATTGGGCGATGCAAATTGTTAACACACTTGGCTGCTTACTGAAAAGTTAGAGGTTCAAGGTCACCCAGAGGTGACTTGCAATAAAACCCTGGGGATCTACTTCCAAAAAATCAGCCATTGAATACACTACAGAGCACAGTTCTACTCTGACTCACACGGGGTCACTGAGAGCCAGGATCAGCTCAGTGGCAACTGGTTTTTACATAAAAAAAAAAAAACTAAGACGGTATTATTTCTGAATATAGCATTGGTGCTGACAGTGTTCATTCAATCACCTTTGAAGCATATGGAGAGAAAAAAGCCCATGAAAGAGCTATGTTAATAAATTATTGGTGGTAGGAGCATAGCTCTGGTTCTTCTGTCCCCAGTAAGATGGCTGTGAAATCTCTTTGTTTTTTCAATCATCTTGCCTTAGCAGGCAAGGCATGCACGTAAGGATGGAACAATTTGTTCTGTGCCATCTCCACTACTGCCTTTCTTTCTTTACTGATTTTTAACCATGGAATCAAGCATAGCAATGATTATGCAGACTGTGCAGGCCTGGGCAGTGTTTTGGTTTATTGTACATAAGGTGGTTATGAGTTGGAACCGGCTCCACGGCACCTAACGACGACGACAATTTTAAATTTAGATCTCTAGCTCATTACTCTTTCTTGATCTTCAAATCCTCATATCCAACTATGTACATATTAATTATTTTTATTTGGAATGTTTGTACAGACTTCTCAAATGAAAGTGTCCTGAACTGAAATTAGATGTTTCCCCTAAATGTGCTCTGTCTCCTGACCCTGTGTTCTCCCCAGCTCAGTAAAAAGCATCACTTCCATCTTGTTGCTCAAATCATTAACTCACCAATTATTTTTTATTTCTTTCCCCTCTCCTAACCCATCAGCGTGTGCTGTCAAATCAGTCTCCAAAATGATCTTAAATTCATCAATTTCTCTTCCCTGCCACCATCCTAGAGAAAGAACTATCCTTGCTTACTTGAATGATTATAATATCTTCACAACTTGTCTTCTGTTTCCACATTTTTCCTTCTTAAATTCATTATTCATGCAGTTGGATAACCCAGAAAGTTATCCTTAAAAATGTAAATTGAATCAGATTGTTCCCCCTCTTAAACTTTGTTGTGTTTTACCACCTACTTGGTAGATTATATCCCTTTCACTGTTCCTCTCTGTGGGAGGATTATACGTACCGACACTGTTGAATTCAGGCATGGCCGTATGGCTTTTTACAGCCATAGATTGAGGAGCTACTCCAAGGAAGCAGAATCAGGGCCTGAAGGCTTAGGTCCACTTGCACTCTGCTCCAGAATGATTTCAAGTTTGCTATGTGAGTCCCTGGGTGGCATAAGCCATTAAGTGCTTGATTACTAACCA
This sequence comes from Elephas maximus indicus, assembly GCF_024166365.1. NCBI lineage: Eukaryota > Metazoa > Chordata > Mammalia > Proboscidea > Elephantidae > Elephas > Elephas maximus. Next base: position 38,143,085 of record NC_064843.1, read on the forward strand.
AGAGATTGGTGGTTTGAACCCACTCAGAGACCCCTCCAAAAAAAGGCCTGGCGATCTGCTTCAGAAAGATCACAGCCTTGAAAACTCTATGGAGCACAGTTCTGCTCCGCAACACACGAGGTCTCCATGAGTCACAATTAACTCTAAGACAACTAGTTTGGTTTTGTTTTTTATGCAAGATTGCTTGTGTGTCTTCCATTATTCCCCTTCTCAAATGAGAAGGTTTAATGTAGTTAGCCTATTCCTGTTCCATCATTGAATGGAGGGGCTTTGAGAGTACATAACTTACCTGTAAATATTTAGTACATAGATCTTCATATCAAAGGACATATACCTGATCCTCATTTAAAGTCTATAATGCACAATCCAACGATCCTGGACATTAAGCTTGAAATAGTACCTAGTTGGGAATTTTGGATCTTATTGGGAACATTCTGAAGGTGGTTCCCCCAGTTGCCATCGAGTCGATTCTGACTCATAGTGACCCTACAGGACAGAGTAGAAGTGCCCCATGGAGTTTCCAAGGAGCGCCTGGTGGATTCCAACTGCCGACCTTTTGGTTAGCAGCTGTAGCCTTAACTACTATGCAACTAGGGTTTCGTCTGAAGGTGGTAGGGGGAGAGAAACAAATATTTAGTGATGTAGAGTGTCATATTACTGTTCATTAATATTTCCCAGCCCTCTTCATAGGAAGATTATATATTTACATCCTGTGAAAACTAGGCCTGGCCGTGTGACTTGCTTTGGTTAATGAAATGTGAGCAGAAGTGATAAGCTGTCACTCTCAGCTGTAGCTTTTAGAGGCCAAGCATGCTTCTCTACTCTCTTTTCCCTCTGTCAAAATTATCAGCAGTGTTGTAGGTATAGGATGTTCTGTCAACATGGGTCCTGGCATAGGAAAACTGCAGCTAAACCATAGTGGGCATGTAGCATAACCAGTAAGTAAACATTTCTGGTTGTAAGTCACTGATCTGGGAGTCATCTGTTACTGAAGCATGATGACTAGCCTGAAGGTTGCAATGGTCCCCGTTCCACTTCTTTAAACTTATACCACTCTTCCCCTCACTCAGTTTTCTCTAATTACACTAATTTTCTTTCAGTTTTTGAGTATCCCAAACTCTTTCCTGTGTTAGAGTTCTGGCCCTATTTTTTTTTAATCTATCTTAATTCCCAGAATTCTCTTTTCATGGCTCATCACAGGTAGCTTCTTCTTTTTGCTCAGATCTCATATTCAGTGTCACCTCCTGAGATGGGCCTTTCCTGGCCATCCATATTCATATTTGAACATTCCTGTGTTCCACTGGAAACCCGGGTGGTATAGTGGTTGAGTGCTCTGGCTCCTAACCAAGAGCTCAGCAGTTTGAATCCACCAGGTGCTCCTTGGAATCTGTGTGGGGAAGTTCTACTCTGCCCTATAGTGTTACTGTGAGTCAGAATCGACATGACCGCAGTGGGTTTGGTTTTTTTTATGTTCCATTATTATTATTTTTTTTTTGTCTCAGCCTCTTGGTTCCTTTTATAGCAATGATCATAATCTGTACTCATTTTATAGACCTGTTGTTTATTTTTTATTATCTACCTTCATCACTAGACCATAAATTCCCTTAGGTTAGAGACCATATCAGTCTTTGTTGGCCATGTATCTTGTGTTTACTGAAATATTTATCGGTACAGTGGGTATTCAGGAAATGTTTGTTTAATGAATTAATATAATTAATCCTTCTGAGCCTCACTGGGGTTTTTGTAGAAAAGATATGAAACGGTGGTTGAATGGTGTTTTTTAATCCTACCAAGTCTTTTAATTCAAGATTATTTATTGTTATTCCAACAGCATACACCTCCTGCCTTCTTGCCAGTGAGGGAAATACAGCTTCTAACAGCCTAACATCTATAGTGCATAGAGAACTATATGAGCTGGGAGCACATAATCATTCCGTAAAAAAATACCTGATGGCTTTGGTTACTGAGACAAAGTTTTCTTCCAAAGTCATGCACTGGACCTACCTATTCTAACCTCATAGCCCCTCCATCTACAGATGTGTAATTTTTCATCCTGTGAGTTAATCTCATAATCTAGCCTTGTAGTGGAGGTGGAAAGTTGATAAGTGGAAATGAAATGGGGTTTGTCTCACCTACACTGCGTATTCTAGGACGTATATTGTGTTTTTCCTATTGCATTTTTCTGTGTCCCCTTCTCTCACCATAAATATTCAGCAGTGCAAGCGTGGAGCAGAATCCAGCTCTCTCCAATTTGGGGCATTTTCCACACTTAGATGACCAAATGCTATCAGAGCTGGGTTAAAGCAAGTGGTTCAGAAACTTTAGCATACATCAGAATTACCTGGCAGGCTTGTTAAAATCCAGATTGCTGTTTCTCACCCCTAGAGCTTTTTAATCAGTAATTCTGAGGTGGAGCCCAAGAATTTGCATGTCTCACGAGTTCCCAAGTGATGTTGATGCTGCTGGTCCCTAGATGAACACATTGTAAACCACTCACTAGGTTAGGGAAATGGATGATGGGGCTAAGCACTCAGTAGGGCTCTAGCTGAGATTTTAAGGATATATAAATAAATAAAGGATTCTCCAACTCACAGCTGGTCCAGATCAATTCCTCGGGTAAAAGAACACACAAGAATTTGGATTCAACAATGAGTTAGGAATAAAAAGTGTGCATTTGCCTCATATGTCCTCTTGTTCTATAAAGAAAGTCACCACAGTCCTGCTAAAGGCAGTTAGGAATTCAGTAAGGAGCCTTGGTGGTGCAATGGTTAAGTTCGGCTGCTAACTGAAAGGTTGGAGGTTGGAACACATTCAGTCATTCTGCAGGAGAAAGATGTGGCAATCTGCTTCCATAAAGATTAAAAATAAAGACCTACTGCTGTCCAGTCTATTCTGACCCATAGCAACCCTATAGGACAGAGTAGAACTTCCCCATAGGGTTTCAAGACTGTAATCTTTAAGGAAGCAAACTGCCACAGCTTTCTTCTACGGAGCAGCTGACGGGTTCGAATTGTCGACCTTTCAGGTAGCAGCCTAGCACTTAACCACTGCTCCACCACGGCTCCTTTCTGTTAAAAAAAAAAAAAGCTATTGCCATCAAGTCGATTCCGACTTATAGCAACGAGTCAGAATCGACTCGACGGCACTGGGTTCTGGGTGTAGGACAGAGTAGAACTGCCCAGTAGGGTTTCAAAGGAGTGGCTGGTGGATTTGAACTGCCAACCTTTTGGTTAACAGCCAAATCCTTAACCATTGTGTCACCAGGGCCCCATCTGTAAAGATTACAGCCTAGGAAACCCTATGGGGTATACTCTGTCACATGGTGTCACTATGAATCAAAATCAACTCGACAACACCTAACAACAAGAAAAATTCTAAGGCTCAGCGTTCTGATCTTGGCTGCTTATTTTGCAACCAGGAAGCATGAATAACATTAGGAGCCTCCTAACACATGTTGGAAAGAAAGAGGGAATAGAAAGGGAAGGCAGTACTGCAATACTCAAGGAGCAGACTAAGCCTATGCTTAGGGCAACTGCAAAGCAGGGAACACCCAAACAATGAAAAAAAAAAAAAGTTTTGGACAAAAAAGATATTAGTATTTCAAAATAGTATTTAAGAAAGGGGCAGGAGTTCCAGAATGACTGCATAAAGGAGCTTCACAAATCCTCTCCCCTCAAAGCAATGATATACTTCCAGAATGATGGTTAGTGTAAGAAGCTCAAGGGCTCTCACCAGAGAAATGACCGTTTAACTGGTGAAAATTATGAAAACAAAATTATTTTTAAAAATCCATTTAAAGTAGTATCTGGAAATTGTCCTAAGTGTGTATAGAAAATAAAGAAACATTTATTCTAGAAAATCTACTAAATCTCAGTAAGAACAGCGAGTCTGTGGCATTTGACATTTGACCCATGAACTGTTTCCGGTACTACTACCACAACCACCATCACCACCAAGAGAGGGGTGTTGAAGTCTCCTAGCGTAAGAGTAGATTTGCCTATTTCTCCTTTCAGTTCTTTTGGGTGTTGTATTTAACATTCTGGTGGTATGTGCACGCCTATTTAGGACTCATTATGTAATACATCTTTTTTTCCTTAAATTTTATTGTATTAGATTAATACAGCTGCTCTTGATTTCCTTTGATTAGTGGTACAGGGTATATCTTTCTCCATCCTTTTACTTTTAGCCTATCAGATTCTTTGTATTTAAAGGGGATGTCTTATAGACAGAATAAATTTGGGTCTTGTTTTTTTGGTTTCTTTTTTTTCCTCCCTGACAATTTCTGTCTTTTAACGTGTGTTTACACCATTTTCATTTAAGCGATTATTGATATATTTGGATTAAAATATATCACCTGTAGCAGAGAGAAAAACGGCTTCCAAAGAGGTCATATCCTAATCTCATAACCTGTTAATATGTTATGTTTCATGGAAGAGGGGAATTAAGATTGAAGATGGAATTAAGATTGAAGATGGAATTAAGGTTGTTAATCAGTCGGTCTTCCACCACTCGTCTGTCAGTTTGTCATACTGTGTGGCTTATATGTTGCTGTGATGCTGGAAGCTGTGCCACCAGTATTTCAAATACCATGGTGGACAGGTTTCAGCGGAACTTCCAGACTAAGACAGACTAGGAAGAAGAACCTAGCAGTCTACTTCTGAAAAAATTGGCCAGTGAAAACCTTATGAATAGCAGCAGAATGTTATCTGATATAGTGCTGGAAGACAAGACCCTCAGGTTGGAAGGCACTCCAAATATGACTGGGGAAGAACTGTCTCCTCAAAGTAGAGTCGGCCTTATTGAAGTGGATGGGGTCAAGCTTTCTGGAACTTCATTTGCTGATGTGGCATGATTCAAAAAAATAAGAAACAGTTGCAAACATTGGAAGATGGAATGTGCAAAGGATGAATATAGGAAAATTGGAAGTCATCAAAAATGAAATGGAATGCATAAAGATTGATATCCTAGGCATTAGTGAGCTGAAATGGACTGCTATTGGCCATTTTGAATTGAACAATCATATAATTTTTTTTTTATAGTCTACTATGCTGGCAAAGAAAAACTGAAGAGGAATGGCGTCACGTCCATAATCAAAAAGAACATTTCAAGATCTATCCTGAAGTACAATGCTATAAATGATCAGAAAATATCCATACATCTACAAGGAAGACCAGTTAATACGACTATTATTCAAAATTATGCACAGACCACCAAGGCCAAAGATGAAGAAACTGAAGATTTTTACCAACTTCTGCAGTCTGAATTTGATCAAATATGCAATCAAGATGCATTGACAATTACTGATGATTGGAATGCCAAAGTTGGAAACAAAGAAGGATCAGTAGCTGGAAAACATAGCCTTGTGATAGAAACAACACTGGAAATCACATGATAGAATTTTGCAAGACTAAAGACTTCTTCATCGCAAATAACTTTTTTCAACAACATAAACAGCAGCTATACACATGGGCCTCACCAGATGGAACACACAGGAATCAAATTGACTACATCTGTGGAAAGAGTCAATGGAAAACCTCAATATCATCAGTCGGAACAAGGCTAGGGACTGACTGTGGAAAACACCATCAATTGCTCATATGCAAGTTCAAGTTGAAACTAAGAAAATTAGAGCAAGTCCATGAAAAGTAAAATACCACCTTGAGTATATCCCACTTGAATTTAGAGACCATCTCAAGAATAGATTTGACACAATGAACACTAATAATTGAAGACCAGACAAGTTGCGGAATGACATCATATGTGAAGAAAGCAAAAGGTCATTAAAAAGACAGGAAAGAAAGGAAAGACCAAAATGGATGTCAGAAGATATGCTGGAACTTGTTCTTGAACTTAGGGGAGCTAAAGCTAATGGAAGAAATGATAAAGTAAAAGAGCTGAACAGAAGACTTCAAAGGGCAGTTTGAAAAGAAAAAAAAAAAGACAAAGCGTTATAATGAAATGTGCAAAGACCTGGAGATAGAAAACCAAAAAGGAAGAACATCCTCGGCATTTCTCAAGGTGGAAGAACTGAAGAAACAACTCAAATCTCAAGTTGCAATACTGAAGGATTCTATGAGCAAAATATTGAGTGACACCAAACCATCAAAAACCCATTGCTGTCAAGTCGATTCTGACTCATAGTGACCCTATAGGACAGAGTTTAACTGCCCACATAGAGTTTCCAAGGAGCACCTGGTGGATTCTTTTGGTTAACAAACCTTTTGGTTAACAGCCATAGCTCTTAACCACTATGCCACCAGGGTTTCTGTTGAACTACACAGGAAACATCAAAAGAAGATGGAAGGAATACATGGAGTCACTGAACCAAAAAGAATCGGTCAACATTCAACCATTTCAGGAGGTAGCATATGATCAAAAACTGATGGTACTGAAGGAAGACATCCAAGCTGCACTGAAGGCATTGGTGAAAAACAAAGGCTCCAGGAATTCACGAAATACCAATTGAGTTGTTTCAACAAACAGATGCAGTGCTGGAGATGCTCACTTGTCTACGCCAAGAAATTTGGAAGACAGCTACACGGCCACTGGCTGGAAGAGATCCATATTTGTGCCCATTCCAAAGACAGGTGATTCAACAGAGTGTAGAATTATTGAACAATATCATTAATGTTACACATAAGTAAAATGTTGCTGAAGATGATTCAAAAACAGTTGCAGCAATACATTGACAGTGAACTGCCAGAAGTTAAGCCAGATTCAGAAGAGGACATGGAAAGAGGGATATCCTTGCTGATGTCAGATGGACTGAAAATAGAGAATACCAGAATGATGTTTACCTGTGTTTTACTGGCTATGCAAAGGTATTTGACAGTGTGGATTATAACAAATTATGGATAACATTGGGAAGAATGGGAATTCCAGAACACTCAATTGTGCTCATGAGGAACCTAAATATAGACCAAGAGGCAGTCATTCAAACAGAACAAACAAATAGCGCATGGTTTAAAGTCAGGAAAGATGTGCGTCAGGATTGTACTCTTTCACTACACTGATTCAATCTGTACACTGAACAAATAACCTGAGAAGCTGGACTATACGAAGAAGAATGTGGCATCAGGATTGAAGCGAGATTCATTAACAATGTGCAATATGCAGAAGACACAGCCTTGCTTGCTGTTATGGATTGAATGTGTCCCCCCAAAATGTGTGTCAACTTGGCTAGTTCATGATTTCCAGTATTGTGTGGTTGTCCTCCATTTTGTGATCTGATATAATTTTTCCTAGGTGTTGTAAATCCTTACCTCTATGATGTTTATGAGGCAGGATTAGAGGCAGTTATGTTAATGCGGGAGGACACGATCTACGGGAATAGGTTGTACCTTGAGTCACTCTCTTTTCAGATACAAAAAAGAATCAATCAGAGGTAAGGGGCCTCATTACAGCCAAGCAAGACGAGCCAGGAGTAGAGCACATCTTTTGGACCCAGAGTCCCTGTGTTGAGAAGCTCCTAGATCAGGGGAAGATTGATGACAAGGACCTTCCCCAAGAGCCAACAAGGAAAGAAAGCCTTCCTCTGGAGCAGAAGCCGGAGCTCTGAGTTCGAACTTCTAGCCTTCTAGACTGTGAGAATAAATTTCTGCTTGTTAAATCCATCCACTTGTGGTATTTCTGTTATAGCAGCACTAGATAACTAAGACACTTGCTGAAAGTGAAGAGGACTTGAACCATTTACTGATGAAGATCAAAGACTATAACCTTCAGTATGGATTGCTCCTCAACATAAAGAAAACAAAAATCCTCACAACTGGGCCAATAAGTAACAGCATAATAAATGGAGAAAATATTGAAGTTGTTGAGAATTGCATTTTACTTGAATCCACAATCAACATCTATGGAAGCAGCAGTCAAGAAGCATAGCCAAATGCTCCTTAGAAGCAAGGATAGCAAGACTTCATCTCACTTACATTGGATATGTTATCAGGAGGGACCAGTTCCTGGAGAAGGACATCAAGCTTGGTAGAGGGTCAGCAAAAAAGAGAAAGACCCTCAACAAGACAGATTGACCCAGTGGCTGCAACGATGGGCTCAAGTATAACAACGATTATGGGTATGGCCTGGGACTGGGCAGTGTTTCGTTCTATTGTACATAAGGTCACTATGATTTGGAACTGACTTGAGGGCACCTAACAACAAGAAAATCACTTTTAAACAACCTTTGAGCTAAATTAGTATAGAATATTGACATGAACTTTGCACTGTTTTAAAGAATTATCTCATTGAGATCAAATTGTCAACAGTAATTCTAAAGTATAGATGAGAAGTTTAGGGGTCATGAGCCGAAGTCAGTGGTGGTGAAACAGCACAGGTAGAGACAGCAAGGATAGTGACACCATGTAAAGGACATAGAACCAAGGTTACTGAATTGTACGTGTAGAAACTGAAGAATGAGTGTATGTTTCCCTGTGAATATTTTCACCAAAACAAAAACAAAAAGTAACCCAGTTGGTAGCTGGGGCCAAGACAGTGAGCTGGGCAACAGGCAGCTTGCATGAAATATTTTAACCAAATGCAATTTCACCAACACCAACACTATGTATTGGCCATAGATCTTTCTTTATGTTATAGGGGCTGTAGGTTGATGTTGTTGTTTTGGGGTGCCATTGAGTCAATTCTTGACTCATAGAGACCCCATGAGACAGAGCAGAAGTGCTCCGTAGGGTTTTCTAGGCAGTAATCATTCCAGGAGTAGATCGCCAGGCATTTCTCCCTGGGAGCCACTGGGCGGCTTTGAACCACCAGCTTTTCAGTTTAGCAGCTGAGCACTTAACAGTTCCACCATCAAGGCTCCTCTGTAGGTTGATGTTACCTGTCAAAATTCTTCAGCGAACTTAAACCAACGGTAGCAGTACTGATCACCAGTCCATAAAGCTCTTTTAGTTGCTTTTATGGATGGTGGTATGAACATGCAGTTCTTCTCCTGACCTTCTGTGATATTACACGGTGCTCAGGATGTGCCTGCAGACTGTCAGCACAATTATATCTTGATGTTCCAAGAAATGGATCACTAGTTTGTTCCTGCAGGGCGTGCCATGTTTCTTGGCGAACTCAGGGTGCTATTTGAGATCTGCTGAGGCATGAATGTGCACTTAGCATACCCATTTATTTGTTATTACATTGTATTGTGTCAGAATGATAGTTTGGGGGCATCAATGTGCCCTTGTAAATAAAAAAAAAAACCGAACCTCACAAACATACAGTGGTGGAAAGTAGAAAAACTATGGCCAATGATATTTAAACAGAATATTTTTGATGGGGTCTGTAGGAAGGATCCTTAAAGTGGGGAAGGGGGAAAAGATTCAAGTGGCATGTATTTCCACATCCTCCTGCATAGACCATGGTCATAATGCTTGAGGCAACACAGCTATCTCATAACCACGAAGCAAAAGCACATGGTAAGAATGTATGAACAGGGGGCAGACAGCATCTGGGTACCTGATGTCCTTGTGAAGCTATGATAGTATCTCTGGATTTTATGTCATATGAGAAAAATGAAACCATAATTTGTACATGACACCTTTGTTAATATTTTTACATTACATGCACAGCCTATTGTACTTCCTAACTGATACATCGTGTATTATAGATAGAATGTTTATTAGGAGTATAGCCCTCACCTTTATTAAAATGTAGTTCTCATCCTATTTCTTTTCTTTTTACTGTCTACAGTTGGTTTCAGAAAATATGTGGGGGAATAAAGTATACTAGAACATCTTTTATTGGAAGTTTACAGTATATTATTGAGTGAGGGGGAAGTAGCTTAATAACCCAAAAGGAGAATCATTCCAATTTGAAAATCAAACAAAAAAACATAAATTGTATGCCTGCAGTTTATCCTGAGTTTATTTCCTAAATTTATGGATTTAGTGTTTTATGCATCTGTGTTTAAACTTCATGAGACCATGGGCTATTTCTGCTTTTCTCACTGCTCTATTTCTAGCTCCTTGATCAAGACAGGCAAAGAATAGGGGCTCCATAAATGTTTGTTGGAAGAATAAAAATATGAATGTATCTATTATGACCTACATTCATATTTTTATTCTTCCAACAAACATTTATGGAGCCCCTATTCTCTGCCTGTCCTGATCAAAGAGCTAGAGATAGAGCAGTGAGAAAAGCAGAGTCGGAATCAACTCGACGGCAGTGGGTTTGGTTTGGTATTATGACCCACAAACACACAATCTAAATAGTTCTACATTAAGGAGAAAATACTGAAGCTGTCAAGGGATTTCATTTTACTTGGATCCACTACCAACGCCCATGGAAGTTTGTTGTTGTTGTTAGGTGCCCTCGACCCAGTTCCAACTCATAGTGACCCATGTACAGCAGAACCAAACACTACCGGGTCCTGCGCCATCCTCACAATCATTGTTGTGCTTGATCCCATATTTGTACCCACTATGTCAATCCATCTTGTGGAAGGTCTTCCTCTTTTTCGCTGACCCTGTGCTTTACCAAGCACAATGTCCCTTTCCAGGGACTGATCCCTCCTGATAACATGTCCAAATATGGGAGACGTAGTCTCATCATGCTTGTTTCTAAGGAGCATTCCGGCTATACTTCTTCCAGGACAGATTTATTTGTCCTTTTGGCAGTCCACGGTATATTCAGTATTTTTCTCCAACATCATAGTTCAAAGGCATCAATTCTTCTTTGGTTGTCCTTATTCATCATCCAGCTTTTGAATTCATATGAGGCAATTGAAAACACCATGGCTTGGGTCAGGTGCACCTTAATCCTCAAGGTGACATCTTTGCTTTTCAACACTTTAAAAGAAGTCTTTTTTAACAGATTTGCCCAGTGCAATGCATCTTTTGGTTTCTTGGCTACCGCTTCCATGAGTGTTGATTGTGGATCCAAGTAAAATGAAATCCTTGACGATTTCAGTCTCTTCTCCATTTATCATGATGTTGCTTATTGGTTCAGTTGTGAGGAAATTTTCTTTATGTTGAGGTGTAATCCATACTGAAGGCTGTGGTCTTAAATCTTCATCAGTAAGTGCTTCAAGCCCTCTTCACTTTCAACAAGCAAGGCTGTGTCATCTGCATATCACAGGTTGTTAATGAGTCTTCCTCCAATGCTGATACCCCATTCTTCTTCATATAGTCCAGCTTCTCGGATTATTTGCTCAGTGTACAGACTGAATAAGTATGGTGAAAGGATACAACCCTGATGCACACCTTTCTTGACTTTAAACCACTCAGTATCCCCTTGTTCTGTTCGGACAACTGCCTCTTGATCTATGTACAGGTTCCTCATGAGCACAATTAAGTGTCCTGAAATTCCCGTTCTTCGCAATCTTATCCATAATTTGTTACGATCTACACAGTCTTTCCAAAGTCCTTAAAATGCAGGTTAACATTTTTCTGGTATTCTCTGCTTTCAGCCAGGATCCATTTGACATCAGCGATAATATCCCTGGTTCCACGTCCTCTTCTAAATCCAGCTTGAATTTCTGGTAGTTTCCTGTTGATTTACTGCTGCAGCCGTTTTTGAATGATCTTCAGCGTAATTTTACTTGCATGTGATATTAATGATATTGTTTGATAATTTCCACATACGGTTGGATCACCTTTCTTGGGAATAGGCATAAATATGGGTCTCTTCCAGTTGGTTGGCCAGGTAGCTGTCCTCTAAATTTCTTGGCATAGATGAGTGAGCACATCCAGTGCTGCATCCATTTGTTGAAACATCTGAATTGCTATTCCGTCAATTCCTGGAGCCTTGTTTTTCACCAATGCCTTCAGTGCAGCTTGGACTTCTGCCTTCAGTACCATCGGTTCCTGATCATATGCCACCTCCTGAAATCGTTGAAAGTCGACCAATTCTTTCTGGCATACTGACTCTGTGTATTCCTTCCATCTGCTTTTGATGCTTTCTGGGTCATTTAATATTATCGCTGTAGAATCCTTCAGTCAGTATTGCAACTCGAGGCTTGAATTTTTTCTTCAGTTCTTTCAACTTGAGAAATGCTAAGCATGTTCTTCCTTTTTGGTTTTCTATCTCTAGGTCTTTGCAAATGTCATTATAATAATTTACTTTGTCTTCTTGAGCTGCCCTTTGAAATCTTCTGTTCAGCTCTTTTACTTAATCATTTCTTCCTTTTGCTTTAGCTACTCGACCTTCAAGAGCAAGTTTCAGAGTCTCTTCTGACATCTATTTTGGTCTTTTCTGTCTTTTTAACGAGTTTTTGCTTTCTTCATGTATGATGTCCTTGATGTCATTCCACAACTCATCTGGTCTTTGGTCATTAGTGTTCAATGCATCAAATCTGTTCTTGAGATGGTCTTTAAATTCAGGTGGAGCATACTCAAGGTCATACTTTGGCTGTAGTGGACTTGTTCTAATTGTCTTCAGTTTCAACTTGAACTTGTTTATGAGCAATTGATGGTCCATTCCACAGTCAATCCCTGGCCTTGTTCTGACTGATAAGCTTTTCCATCATCTCTTTCCAAAGATGTAATCGATTTGTTCCCTGTGTATTCCATCTTTTGAGGTCCACGTGTATAGTTTTCATTTATGTTGATGAAAAAAGGGGCTTGCAGTAAACAAGTCATTGGTCTTGCAAAATTCTACCATGCAATCTCTGGCTTCATTTCTATCACCAAAGCCACATTTTCCAACTACTGATCCTTCTTCTTTGTTTCCAACTTTCTCATTCCAATCACCAGTAACTATCAATGCATCCTGATTGCGTGTTCGATCAGTTTCAGACTGCAGAAGCTGATAAAAGTCTTCAATTTCTTCATCTTTGGCATTAGTGGCTGGTGCATGAATTTGAATAATAGTTGTATTAATGGTCTTCCTTGTAGGTGTATGGTTATTATCCTATCGCTGACAGCATTGTATTTCAGGATAGACCTTGAAATGATCTTTTTTGACAATGAATGTGGTGCAATTCCTCTTTGAGTTGTCTTTCCTGATGTAGTAGACCATAAATTGTCCAATTCAAAATGGCCAATTCCAGTCCATTTCAGCTCACTAATGCCTAGGATGGAAACCCTGGTGGCATAGTGGCTAAGAGCTACGGCTACTAACCAAAAGGTTGGCAGTTTGAATCCACCAGGTGCTCCTTGGAAACCCTATGGGGCAGTTCTACTCTGTCTTATAGGGTTGCTATAAGTTGGAATTGACTCGACGGCAATGCGTTTTTTTTGTTTGTTTAATGCCTAGGATATGGATGTTTATGCATTCCATTTCATTTTTGGCTATTTCCAATTTTCCTGGATTCGCACTTCATAATTCTATCTTCTGATTATTAATGGATGATTGCAGCTCTTTCTTTTCATTTTGACTCTTGCCACATCAGCAAATAAGCTCCTGAAAGCTTGACTCCATCCACATCATTAAGATCTGCTATACTTTGAGAAGGCGGCTCTTTTCCTGTCGCATTTTGAGTGCCTTCCAACCCGAGGGGCTCACCTTCCGGCACTGTATCAGACCATGTTCTGCTGCTGTTCATTAGGTTTTCACCAGCTAATTCTTTTCCGAAGTAGACCACCGGGTCCTTCTTCCTACTCTGTCTCAGTTTGGGAGGTCAGCTAAAACCTGTCTGCCAAGGGTGACCCTTCAGGTATTTGAATACTGGTGGCACGCTTTCAGCATTACAGCAACAAGCAAGCTCAGTACGACAAACTGACAGACCCGTGGGGGTTCATGGAACCAGAAGTCAAGAAATCAAACAACATATTGCATTGGGCAAATCTGCTACAAAAGACCTCTTTAAAGTGTTAAAAAGCAAAGATGTGACTTTGAGGCCTAAGGTGCACCTGACTCAAGCGATAGTGTTTTCAATCACCTCATATGCACACAAAAGCTGGAGAATAAATAAGGAAGACTGAAGAAGAATTGATGCATTTTAATTACGGTGTTGGCAAAGAATATTGAATATACCACGGATTGTCAGAGGAACGAACAAATCTGTATTGGAAGAAGTATAGAATGCTCCTTAGAAGCAGTGATGGTGGGATTTTTGTCTCATGTACTTTGGACAGGTTATCAGAAGGGACTAGTCCCTGAAGAAGGACATCAGGCTTGGTAAAGTGAAGGATGAATGAAAAAAGGAAGACTGTTAATGAGGTGGATTGACACAGTGGCTGTAACAATAGGCTTAAACATAGAAATGATTGTGAGGATGGCACTCAATCAGGCCGCATTTCCTTCTATTGCACATAGTGTCACTATGAGTCAGAACCAACTTGGCAGCATGTAACTGCAGCAACAAAGTGTAAACAATCCTTTGGGGGAAGCTGCGGAATTTCTTTTAGATCGCCTTTTCTGATTTTTCTTTATTGAATAAGTTTTATTTCTCTTATTATAATAAAATCAGTAAAATAAACCTCAATTGTAAAACAAAAAAAAAATTTTTTTTTTTTCAATTGTAAAGTAATGATAAATTGCAAGAAACTGGAGAAAATAGACGAATCTTGTATTCTGGCGTCAAAACTCATTTAGATTCATGAGGGATAAGAATTAGGATCAGCGCAAAGCTGGTTTCTATGATGTGGAGGTCAGACATACTTCCACTCTACAACTTCTTCACCATTCCTGACACCAGCCATTTCCCTCCTGGCACTCTCTACTTCTCTTCTGGGCTGAATAATTCATTGCAATGGCCACACAGAACTCACAGACCATACTCACAGTTATATGGTTTATTAGGGAAGTTATAGGCTACAACTTGGGATCAGGACCAACTTGGAAGTAACAGTATCGACTTGAGATAAGGATCAAGATGCACATAGGCGAGGTTGGGAAGGCTCCTCTGAAGTGGCTAGTACATCCTTTCTTCAGTGCAGGACAGCTTCCAACCAAGACAGCTCTCTCAGGTCTTTCTCAGCCACGCTAGCAGGCAGGCCCTTCTCTTGGCTGTGCAATCAGGGCCTACTCTCAACTGTGCATCCCCCTCTGGCCATGTATACTCCCTCTCGGCTGTGCATGCCCCTTTCGACTGTGTAGGCCTCTCTGCTTTTGGCCTCCCAGGCGTCAGCATTTACTCTGCTAACAGGCCCAGCTCACAGCAAGTGAAGCAGCTTGCTCAGCTGCTGCTCTCCTAGCAGCAGCTTCCTGCCATCACTGCCAGCTCTACCCCAGGGTCCCTTCAGGTCTGTCACTGCTGGTTCTGCCAAGAGGCCCTTTCCAGGCCTTTCACTGTCTTCAGTGTTACAGCCTTTGATCCCTATTTCAGCTCTTTTACGAGATCCCTTGCCTCCTCTCTCTCTGCTTCTCTTTTCTGTTTGCCTCTAAAAGCCTCTATGGAGCTGACTGCTTATATAAGCAAATTCCTTGTCAATTTCAAAGCATGGCCCCCTCAGCAGGACCACAAACCTACCAATTCTCTTGGTGGACTGCAAATCACTCAATCCTATTGCGTGGATTGTCAAACCACTTTGCATAGCAAATTGACCAATCCCTCCTACAATGTGCATAAAATAGACCAAAAATATCAAACCGTCAAGTCGTTTACAGATTACCCAGCAAATGCCAATCAACCTGGAGAGCCCCCGTAACAACTCTCTTGGGTAGAAAACAACCCAGGAGCTTCTCCCCTCCAAGGTGCTTCTCAAAAAAAACTAGGGTAAACGTAACAGCTCCTCAGGGCTTAGGGAGAAAAATCTCTCAAGCTGGTTTTCCAAAGAACCAAGGCAAAAGACCACATAAGGGAACTCCTTTCACCACAAATCTTTATCCGTGTATTAGTACTCCTATAAAACAAGAGATTAAAGTGATCAGCCAGCTTCAGTTTGAACACCTTTATTTCCGCAAAAAGTCTCATTACCTATTTAATCAAAATTAATTTTAAATGGATTAAGAGCCAGAGGTAAGAAATAAAGCCACCGAAGACCCAAAATAACAGATGAGGATATTTTAGAAATAATACGATAATTTGGCAAGGTTTCTGGGTGTAATAAACTCCTCCATAAAAATTCAGAAAATGTGATAGGAAACAGGGGAGTGTGCATACACTTAAGCCTTCTCTTCAAGAAATAACAATGAAATATAAAAACAAATGAATTGATATATAACTATGTTTTAAAATACAGGGTAGGGAATCTCGCTAGAGCAAAAAAAAAAAATTCTTTTTTAAGGCAAAAATTTGATGAGATCGGGTTGAAAAGAGATTCTGAAGCCTAGGAGGTATATGAGCAAGCAATACTATAGGAAGCGGGAAAGGTGTTCTACCCACGGAGGTTAGACATACCTGGAAGAGGAGATGCCCCGGGACAGCCAACAAGGGAATTACTTGGAGTACTGCAGTAGGAGCATTCTGTAGTTTGATCCCTGAGCATACAACGCCCCTTCCACTAGGTCTTACAACGTGGTTGTTAGTTGCCACGGAGTCGATTCCAACTCATGGTGACCCCATGTGTAGAGTAAAGCTGTTCCATAGGATTTTCAAGGCTGTAACCTTTCAGAAGCAGATTGCCAGGCCTATCTTCTGAGGCCTCTCTGGGTGGGTTCAAGCCACCAACCTTTTGTTTAGTACTCCAGCACTTAACCATTTGTGCCACCCAGGGACTCAGCCCTACAATAAACGAATGGAAAGGAACATCTGTCTCCAAGAGGAAGCAGTGAATGTTGGAGTTTGGATGGTTGACATGCCCGGAAAAACAAGCCCCAAGTAACATCATTAAGCAGATTTTCTCTCACTTCTTACTAAAAACAGTGCAGAACGCAAGACTCAACAATGGCCTCCATGATTGCTCTCAAGCATATAATTAACATACTCAGAAGGATAAGAGGGGTGGCACGTTCATGAAATGAAACAAGTGCTTATGAAAAAGGACCAATTGGAGACATTAATGAAGAAAAACATAACTGCTGGAATATAAACTTTGATATTTGTATTAACAGCGCAATGAACCCAGCTAGAGAGTAATTTACTAGTTTGTAAAAGCTGGATGGAACATTCTAGATTGCAGATAAGAAAGAGGGAATGGAATAGTAAGCATGACAGAAATGTTAAGAAATACAAGGAACAGACCAAGAAATTTCAAAATTCATGTCATAGGAAAACATGGAGGATAAATGATAGGTGGAGTGGAAGAAACTCTGAAGATACAAAATTATAGAAATAAAAAATAAATGAGTTCTTTAATTGAAGGTGTCCACTAAGAATACGATAGGATAACAAAACAAAACAAAATCAATCAAACTGACCTCCAGTTCCACCAAGACGGAGTAACCCCATTCTTCCCCAGTCCTCCCTCTTACAACTAAGATACCCTGGATATAACACTACGAGCGAGCACAGGAAGACTCTAAAAGGTGGAAAGAAGGAGGTAGTGCCTAGGGTCCTCAGGATTTGAGGACTACATGGTGCTGAGTTCCCTGGGTTTCCGTATTACTTCATATATATTTAAGACAGGGTGCTACAGAATATTCCAGCCCAGAACTGCCAACAGACAACTTCTGAAAAAATCTGTTCCCTTTACCAAAAGACTGGGAAAGTGGTGGCCTAACAACAGAAAGCTTTTTTTGGCAATACTCACACTGTTGTTGTTGTTGTTGTGTGCTATAGAGGTGATTCCAACCCACAGTTACTCCATGTGACAGAGTAGAACTGATCCATAGGGTTTTCTTGTCTGTAATCTTTATGCAAGCAGATCCCCAGGTCTTTCTCCCACAGAGCCACTGGGTGGGTTCAAACTGCCAATCCTTCAGCTAGCAGCCAAGCACTTAAACTCTGCACCATCAAGCTCTTTGATACTCACACTACTCCAGCCAAACACCAATGGAAATACTCCCCTTCCCCCACCTGGATCCCCAGTTACAGTAGAGCTGATAAGGGAGCTGACCTTTCACCCTATTCAAGCCATCACAGAAGCGGATGACAGTGCTCTAATTCATTCACCTAGAGGTGTTTGGTACCACCAAGCAGGGATCTTATCTTCCATCCCCAGGCTGGCAGAAGCAGATAGCTCTCCAGTTTTCCCATGAGATGGTGTTGTTGGTCCAAACAGGAAGCTGATCTTATATCCTACACCCAGAGGAAGCAGATGGCAGTGCTTCAATTTCCCTGCCTGGATACTCTTGAGGGGTCAGAGCTGGGGCTGATCTTCCGTACCTAGCCCAGAGAAACCAGTTAGTGTCAGCGGGATCCAGTAGTGAGCTGAGCCTCAACCCTCTGTTGGTAGCAAGGAGATTTAATGAGGCAGTGCATGGTAAGGTTAAGAAACATCTCACTTCAAAAACAAAAAAGAAAGCATAAATGGGGAACAGAAGATAAAGTACAAATGAGATAAGTAAAACAAATATTAATACATGAGATATTAAAATCAAACGTCTCATTAATTCCATTAAACTTCATTAGACTAAATACACCAAGCAAAAGACAGTGATTGTCAGGTTGGATTTAAAAAAAACAAGATCCAATTTTATGCTACATATGAGAAAACCACTTTAAATATAAAAACATAGGTTGAGATTAAAAGGGTAGAAAAAGAAAAACTATTCAACATTGAGCCTATGAAAGCTAATATCAGACAAAGTAGAATTAAAGAAAAAAGTATTAGTAGAAATATAAGGGTATATTTCAAAATGATAAATGGATCAAGCCACAAAGAAGACATAACAATTATAAATGCGTATATATCTCACATCAGAAATTCAAACAAAAAGAAAATGCAAAAGACTGATGATAGTCAAATTTACAATCATATTTGGAGATTTGATATCAATCCTTCAGTATGCTAGAACAAGTATGCAAGAAATCAGTAAAGACGTAGATTTGATCATCCGGATCAGAAGACTTCACCTTATTGATATTTAGAGAACACTACACACAACAACTGCAAAATACACGTTTTCCCACAGCATGTGGAACATTCATCAAGATAGGCTACATACTGGACAATGAAACATACATCTCAAAACGTCAAAAAACTGAAATCATACGAAGTAGTTTCCCAGGCCAAAATGGTATTGAATTTTTAAAACTACAATAGGAAGAAATGAAAAAAAACCTAAATATTCAGAAATTAAATAATGTTGTTGTTGTTGTTAGGTGCCATCAGGTTGGTTCCAATTCATAGCAACCCCACGTACAACAGAACAAAACACTGCCTGGTCCTGCGCCATCCTCACAATTGTTATGCTTGAGCCCATTGTTGTAGCCGCTTTGTCAATCCATCCTATTGAGGGTCTTCTTCTTTCTTGTTGATCCTCCACTTTACCAAGCATGATGCCCTTCCCCAGGGACGAATCCCTCCTAATAACATGTCCAAAGTATGTGAGACATTAGTCTTACCATCCTTCCTTCCAAGGAGCATTCTGGTTGGGCTTCCTCCAAGACCGATTTGTTCGTTCTTTTGGCAATCCATGGTGTATTCAATACTCTTCGCCAACACCACAATTCAAAGGCGTCAATTCTTCTTTATAGGATCTACCAGTCCAAGAATAAATCACAAGGGAAATAGGAAAATATTTTGAGGTATGTGATAATGAAAATAGAACATAGCAGAATGTGTGGTATACAGTAAAAGCAGTGCTTAGAGTAGCTTTAAACGCTTATGTTAGGGACAAAGAATGACATAAAGTCAATGTTTAGTCTCCCACATTAAGACGCTTGTAAAAAGAAGAGCAAATTGAACTCGGAGTAGATGAAATGATATCGTTAATATAAAAGTACACATCAGTAAAAGAGAAAGCTGACAAGCAATAGAGAAAATTGATGAAGCCAGAGGTTTTATGAATCATCTCCAAGGTAAATAAAATTGAAAAATTCCTAGTGAAACTGATCAAGGAAAAATACAAATTACTAACATCAGGAATGAAAATGAAGACATGACTGCAGAGCCTACAGATATTTGAATGATAATAAGGGAATACAATAAACATCTTGAACAGGCTGAAATCTTTAATAAAATAGGCATATTCTCTGAAAATAAAAGTACTAAAATTGACACCATAAGAAACAGAAACTCTTAATAGCTCCATATCTACCAAAGAAATTGGATTCATAAGCCCTAAAAAAAAAAAAAAAAAAAGGCCAAATGCTTTCACCTGTGAACACTATCTAACATTTAAAGAAGAAAGAATACAGATCCCACTCTTAGCGACCCTATAGGACAGAATAGAACTGCCCCACGGGGTTTCCAAGGAGTGTTTGGTGGAGCTGAAATGCCAACCCTTTTGGTTAGCAGCTGAGCTCTTAACCACTGGGCCACCAGGGCTCCACCAATAGTACACCGTCAGAAAATCAAGGATCATTTTATGATGTCACTATTAGCATGACCAGAGCTTGTTTATATCTTCTTGTAGCCATTTGAAGTGTGTGTTTTTCAAGGGTTTGGCCATTTTTATCTAAGTTGTCAAATGTACTGGCATAAAGTTGTTCATAATTCTCTTTTAACATTTGCAATGTCTGTAAGATTCGTAAGGATGTCCTTTTTATTCTGATACTAGTTATTCATGTCTTTTCTTTTTTATTGATTAGTTTTGCTAGATGCTTATCAATTTTTAAAATAATTTCTCAAACAGCCAACTCTTGGCTATTGATATTCTCTATAGTACATTTGTTTTCTATGTGACTGCTTTCTGTATTTATCTTTCTTTTTATCTTGCTACTTCGGATTTATTTCTTTTTCTTTTCCTACCTCCTCAAGATAAAATCTAAGATTATTGAACTTAGGCTTCACCTTCCCCCAACATATACATTCAAGGTTTTTAAAGTTTTATTAAAGACTGCGTTAGCTGTACCCCCCTCCGGTTTTGATATATTTTATGCTCACTGTCATAATTGTAATTTCAGTTCTTTACTGTAATTTCAGTTCTTTATTGACTCTTGTGTTATTTAGTGAGGTGCTTAATTTCCTAGCAGTTCTGAATTTTCTAATTATTACATTATTCTTGACTATAATGTATTCCTGTTGTGATCAGAGGATATGCTCTAAATTATTTCCATTTTTTAAAAATTTACTGAGCTTACTTCACAGCCCTGGTGGCATAGTGGTTAAGTGCTACAGCTGCTAACCAAAATGTTGGCTGTTCAAACCCACCAGGCGCTCCTTGGAAACTCTATGGGGGAGTTCTAATCTGTCCTATAGGGTTGCTATGAGTCAGAATAGACTCAACAGCAACGGGTTTGGTGTTTTTGTTTTGTTTTTTTTGTTGTTGTTTTTGGCAATAGCCCTGGACAGGTCAGTGTTGGTAAATACAAAATTTAAAAAAAAAAAGGTATGTTCTGTAGTTAGCTGCAGTGTCCTCTGTATGTTAATTGTTGATAGTCATCCAAATCTTTTATGTTCTTCCAGATTTACGGAGTAGGACAAGAGATGTGTGGGTCTAAATGCTTCCTAAATTGACTTTTGACTTTTATTTAACCAGTCCTTCTTTTTTTTCTTTTTTGTTCCACTTTAACTTTCAGGGGTGCCAGATGCTGTGAATTTCTTCTGTGTATTTTGAGAGTTTCATTTTTAATATTGTGTTGTTTTTTATCCTCCCAACTGCTAGTATATGATTTCGTTCTCTGTGCTCTTCTATATCTGATACCACTTATCTATATGCTTTCCAAACACTAAAATATGTTTCAGAATTTGCCCCTTCAATTATTTTTGTCCTTATGGGTTGAAGTGTTTTTTAGTCCATTCACTATCTCTTTATTGGACTTGAAACAAAAAACCAAATCTGTTACCATCAAGTCAATTCTGACTCATAGAGACCCTATAGGACAGAGTAGAACTGCCTCACAGCATAGGGTTTCCAAGGCTGTAGTCTTTATGGGAGCAGATTGCCACATCTTTCTTCTGCAGGATGGCAGTTGGATTTAACCACTGACCTTTCAGTTAGCTGCAGAGCACTTTAACCACAGAGCCACCAAAACTAAAACCAAAGACCAAACCCATTGCCGTCCAGTGGGTTCCAGCTCATAGTGACCCTATAGGACAGAGTAGAACTGCCCCATAGGATTTCCAAGAAGCAGCTGGCTTCTCGGAACTGCCACTGCACCACTGGGGCTCCTATTATTATTGGACTTGGGAAGGAATAAAGGAGAGTGTGCGTATTTAGCCCACCATCTCATCTAGAAGTCCACAATTTTAAACATGGAATGTTTTCATTATCATTGAATTTTAAATATTTTCGAATTTTCTTTATGGTTTATTCTCCAATCCATGTAGTATGTCTTAAATTTCCAAACTTACAATGATGTTAAGGAGCCCTGGTGGTGCAATGGTTAAGCGCTTGACTGCTAACCATGAGAGAAAGACTTGGCTCCCGTGAAGATTACAACCTAGAAAACCCTGTGGGGCAGTTTTGTCTGTCACATGGGGTCACTATGAGTCAAAATCGACTGCTCCTAACAACAACCATAATGTAATGAATTAAATTAAGTGGTGTTATATTAATCATTGGGTAGTTCCTGAGGCATGCTTTGTAGTCTAGGATGGGAGCAAATTTTATCAAAGTTCTAGATATGCTTCATTACCACATGTATTATCTAACTCTAATCTACTCAGTATCGTATGCATTCTCTGGGAAAAGCCGGGCATTTGTTCTGTTGAAATACATATTAAAGGCTGACAATAATTTCTGTGAAGAGCCATTTCTGGTAAATATTTTAGGCTTTGCAGGTTGCTCAACTCTGCCTATGTAGCATAAAAGTGGGTACAGACATACATACATGAAGGGGTGGGGCTGTGTTTCAATAAAACTTTATTTACAAAACAGGTAGCAGGTAGAATTTGACTCATGGGCCATAGTTTGCTGAACCTTGCTCTATACATTCGCATTTTTTGTCCATATGCTTTATGGATATCTAAAAGAAATATCACTCTATGATTCAAAATTCTCAGTCTCTCCTAGTAAATATTATCAACTTTTTCCCTCACATATAGTAAAAGTGTAATGTAGCTTCATACAAGTTCACCTTTTGTTGATGAATGTGGAATATCATAATTTTATATTAATATCTCTTTTACAGTATTAAAGATAGCAGGAATTTTGTGTGGTAGATGTTAGTAATTAGTCTGCTTTTATTCCTTCCTCTATTTTCACAGTGAAACTGTGACTAAATATAAAATTGGAAATTTATGCACAAATACACACACGACACATATCAGCATGTTGGTACCACATAAAGCAAAAACTATCTGAAAATAAAGAAAAATTTTATTAAAATACACAGAAAATTATTGTCTTATCTGAATAGGACAGATCTAACCTGTCACTGTCTAGTCGATTCCAACTCATAACAACCCGATAAGACAGAGTAGAACTGCCCCATAGGATTTCCAAGACTGCAATTAAAAAAAAATTTTTTTTCTTAATCTTTATGGAAGCAGACTGCCACATCTTTCTCCCATGGAGCAGCTGGTGGGTTCGAACTGCTGATCTGTCACTTAACCAGGCTCTTAGGACAGATCTAGTAGAGAAAGATTGGCATTTCCATAGACAAAGCAAATGCCACAGAAACCAGTTAGCTAGTCAATGGGAAGAGTGGGAAAAGGTTTTTGCTTTCCACAATAGAAAATACATTTTTGCTTATTTCCATGGAACATATTCCATCATAAAACTTTTGTCTACAGGGGCATCTTGAAAATTTTTAAATAAATTTTTACAGCCCACATTCTCTGGTCTTTATTCAATGTGAATTAAGCAATAAAAAGTTGATTAAAACTAAATTATTGTCTTTGTGTGCCATCAAGTTGTTTCCAACTCTTAGTTGGAACTCAGAGTAGAACTGTCCCAAAGGGTTTCATAGGCTGTAATCTTTACGGAAGAAGCCCTGGTGGCGCAATGGTTAAGCACTCAGTGGCTAACCGAAAGGACACTGTTTGAACCCGCCCACTACTCCCTGAGAGAAAGATGTGG
Organism: Elephas maximus indicus; assembly: GCF_024166365.1. Taxonomy (NCBI): domain Eukaryota; kingdom Metazoa; phylum Chordata; class Mammalia; order Proboscidea; family Elephantidae; genus Elephas; species Elephas maximus. Next base: position 38,166,914 of record NC_064843.1, read on the forward strand.
CAATCTGCTTCCTTAAAGACTAAAGCCTAGGAAACCCTACGGGGCAGTTCTACTCCGTCATATAGGGTCACTATAGGTCGGAATTGACTCAAGGGCACACAACAACACAACAACAGCCTTTACAGGAGCAGACTGTCAGGTCTTTTCTCTTGCAGAGCTGTTGGGTGTATTCGAACCAGTGCTTAACCATTGCAGCACTTAAAATCTTTAAATCAGAGGAGAAATTATGCAAGTAAATTACCCAAAATCACTCAGGCTGTAAGTAGATAGATTAATATTTGAACCTTGATCTGTCTTATTCTAAGTCCTTACTTTAATAACTATCCTGTACTGAGTATTGATTATAAGGTGTTACTAAGTGGGTACGGGGAGCCTGGACCGCACTGGCTGACACTGTCAAAAGGGATAACACAAAATGGCTGTCTACAAAATTTTTGTAGTGTTTTCACAAAAATTTATTATTTTTATAAAAATATCCCTATAGTTAGTTATAACAATAAAAAAATTTTTTCTGTAAGCCCAGCGTACCTTTATTACTATACCCACAAGGCTAAAACTCTAATTTACTTTTTGAACCTTCTAATGTACTCCATTCAGAATTGTCATTATTACCCGATTACAATGATGCTTCGAATCATGTGACTTTGCACACGCTAAAGCGCTCCCTGTTGTTTTTCTTTCTGCTGGTGTTTTTACTTATTTTTTTTTTAAGGGTAAAATTTAAGTTTTATTGTTAATTTAAGTTTTACTGTATACCTGCAATAGTAAATTAGCACATATAACAGTAAAAATTCTATTCATAAGAGCAATAAATGTAACAAGAAATGTGCAGAGAACTTTTTGAAGAAAGGTATTGGATTTTATGGATGTACTTTAAAAGAAACGTAAGTGGAGATTCTGTGTTTCTAGGATGGGAAGACAGTATTGTACTGATGACTATTCCCTCCAAGTAGATTTAAATGTAGGAGGGCAGTGGTGCATCAGTGGTAGAATCCTCACCTTCCACATGGGAGACCTGCATTTGATTCCCAGCCAGTGCACCTTATGCATGGCCACCACCCCTCTGCCAGTGGTGGACTGCATGTTGCTGTGATGCTGAACACTTTTCTTTCTTTCTTTTTTATTGTGCTTTAGATGAAGGTTTACAGATCAAATTAATTTCTCATTAAACAATTAATACATACATTGCTTTGTGACATTGGTTGCCAACCCCATGTCACGTCATCACTCTCCCTTTTTTTTGACCTTGGTTTCCTCAATTCTTTTCTTCCAGCTTTCCTATCTCCTCTTGCCTTCTCATCCTTGCCCCTGGGCTGGTGTGCCCATTTAGTCTCATATACATAGTTGAGCTACATGTTATTGTTTGTTCCATCAAAAAAAAAAAAAAACCTGCTGCCGTCGAGTTGATTCCTACTCATAGCGACCCTATAGGGCAGGATAGAACTTTCCCATAGGGTTTCAAAGGAGTGCCTGGTGGATTTGAACTGCCAACCTTTTGGTTAGCAGCCATAGCTCTTAATCACTAGGACCCGGGTTTCCATAGGCCTGTCTAATCTTTGGCTGAAGGGTGAATCTCAGTAACTTCAGTACTGAGTTAAAAAGGGCCATACTCTCGGGGTTTCTCCAGTCTCTGTCAGACCGGTAAGTCTGGTCTTTTCTGTGAGTTCGAATTTTGTTCTACATTTTTCTCCAGCTCTGTCTGGGACCCTCTGTCGTGATCCCTGTCAGAGCGGTTGGTAACGGTAGCAGGGCACCACCTAGTTGTGCTGGACTCAGTCTGGTGGTAGCTGTGGTCTATTAGTCCTTTGGATTAATCTATCCCTTGTATCTTCGGTTTTTTTCATTCTCCCTTGTTCCAGACAGGGTGGGACCAGTAGGTTATCTTAGATGGCTGCTCACAAGCTTTTGAGACCCCGGATGCTACTCACCAAAGTAGGATGTAGAATATTTTCTTTATAAACTACGTTATGCCAATTGAGCTAATGTCCCCTGAAACCATGGTCTCCAACCCTCAGCCTAGTAACTCAGTCCCGCAGGGAGTTTGGATATGTCTATGAAGCTTCTGTAACTTTGCCTTGCTAGTCATGCTGACTTCCCAGTATTGTGTGCTGTCTTACCCTTCACCAAAGTTGCCACTTATCTACTGCCTATTAAGTGTTTTTCCTTCCCCATGCCTCCCCTCTCTGACAACCATCAAAGATTGTTTCTTTCTATGTGTAAACCTTTTCATGAGCTTTTACAATAGTGGTCTCATACAGTATTTGTCCTTTTGTGATTGACTTATTTCACTCAACATAATGCCCTCCAGATTCATCCAAGGTATGAGATGTTTCTCATATTCATCATTGTTCTTTATTGTTTCACAGTATTCTATTGTGTGTATGTACCATAGTTTGTTTATCCATTCATCTGTTGTTGGGCATCTAGGTTGTTTCCATCTTTTTGCTATTGTGAATAATGCTGCAGTGAACATGTGGGTGCATATGTCTATTCATGTGATGGCTCTTATTTCTCTAGGATATATTCCTAGGAGTGGGATTGCTGGATCATATGGTATTTCTACTTCTAGCTTTTTAAGGAAGTGCTGTATCATTTTCCAAAATGGTTGTACCATTTTGCATTCCTACCAGCAGTGCATCAGAATTTCAATCTCCCTGCTACCTCTCCAGCATTCTTATTTTCTGTTTTTTTTTTTTTTAATTAATGCCAGTAATGTCAGGGTAAAATGGTATCTCATTGTAATTTTGATTTGCATTTCTGTAATGATTAGTGATCGTGAGCATTTCCTCATGTGTCTGTTAGCTTTTGCTGGTGTTTTTATACTCACTGGTTTATCAAACTTTCTGGTGTTTTAGCTACAATGTTGTAGTTATTAGCATGGGGAGGTGACACCATGAGGTACTGCACTGGGTGATACCAACCCTAGTGATGCCACTGGTGCTGCACTGTGGTCCTTTTTTTCCTTTATTAATTTTATACGGATGGTTCTGTCTGGTGTGATCAGCATTTTGCTAAGGAGTAACTCTGTCCTCTACCTAAATTTGTCAATTTATGTTAGTGAAGATTCCTTGCTTGAACACTCACAAACAAAATAAGCGTGTGTTTGAGGGCTACTCTCTTTGTTCCACAGAGGCACGTAATAATAACACTGACAGTGAACAAACACAGTCTTCTTCCTTGACTGAGTGAGAAGTAGTCCATTAGATGAAGAGAAATATATAGCAAGGGAAATTAAAGGGCTGTAGGCATAGATTCCCCAACTGTGCCCAATATCTGCAAATTCTGGGAGATACTTTTGAAAATTTTTTCACAAAGGGCAATTTGGATCAAAGCATGGGAAAACAAGCTACTGCAAGCAAAAATGGGTTCGTGTTACAGACTTGAAGTGAAAAAAATTGTAACATCATAGAAAAAAATCTTAAGCTATTCCACCAATTTTTTTTAATGGAATGAAAAGACGAATTCTATGGGCAAAATATTGAAAAATGCAGGAAGCATCAGAAGAAAATAGAAGGAATGCACAGAGCCACTGTACCAAATAGAATTGGTCAGTGTTCAACCACTTCAGGAGGTAGCATATGATCAAAAACTGATGGTGCTGAAGGAAGAATTTCAAGCTGCACTGAAGGCACCGGCAAAAAAGCAAGGCTCCAGGACTTGACAGAATATCAATTGAGATGTTTCAACAAATGGGTGCAGCACTGGAAGCACCCACTCATCTATGCCAAGAAATTTGGAAGACAGCTATCTGGCCAACCAACTGAAAGAGATCCATATTTGTGCCCATTCCAAAGAAAGGTGATCCAACAGAATACGGAAATTATCAAACAACATCATTAATATCACATGCAAGTAAAACTTTGCTGAAGATAATTCAAAAACCTTTGCAACAGTATGTAGACAGGGACTGCTAGAAATTCAGTCCAGATTCAGAAGAGAACATGGAACAAGGGATATCACTGCTGATGTTGGGTGGATCTTGGCTAAAAGCAGAGAATACCAGAAAGATGTTTACTTGTGTTTTGCTGACTATGCAAAGGCACTGGACTGTGTGGATCTTAATAAGTTATGGATAACATTGTGAATAATGGGAATTCCAGAACACTTAATTGTGCCCATGGGGAACCTGCACATGGACAAAAAAGCGGTCATTCGAACAGAACTATGGGACTGCATAGTTTAAAATCAGGAAAAGCATGCATCAGGGTTGTACCCTGTCCCATACATATTCATTCTGTATGTTGAGCAAATAATCTGAGAAGCCAGACTATATGAAGAACAGCATGATATCAAGATTGGTGGAAGACTCACCGACAACTTGTGTATGCAGGTGACACAACCTTGCTTACAGAAAGCAAAGAGGACCTGAAGCATTTACTGATGAAAAGCAAAGATTACAGCCTTCAGTAAGGATTATGCTTCAACATAAAGAAAACAAAAATACTCACAACTGGACCAATAAGCAACATCATGATAAACAGGAAAGATACTGAAATCCTCAAGGATTTCATTTTACTTGGATCCACAGTCAACCCCATGGAAGCAGCAGTCAAGGAATCAAACGATGTATTGCATCAGGCAAATCTACAAAAGATCTCTTTAAAGTGTTAAAAACCAAAGATGTCACTCTGAGGACTAGGGTGTGCACTACCCAAGCCATGGTATTTTCAATCATCTCATATGCATGCAAAAGCTGGGCAATGAATAAGGAAGACCAAAGAGGAATTGATGCCTTTGAATTTTGGAGTTGACGAAGAATATTGAATATACCATGGACTGCCAGAAGAAAGAACAAGTCTATCTTAGAAGACATATAGCCAGAGTGTTCCTTGGAAGCAAGGACAGCAAGACTTCATCTCACATACTTTACACATGTTATCAGGAGGAACCAGTCCCTGGAGAAGGACATTATGCTTGGTAAGGTAGAGGATCAGCAAAAAAAGAAAATATCCTCAACAATATGGATTGACACAGTGGCTGCAACAATAGGCTCAAATATAACAACGATTGTGAGGATGGTGTAGGACCAGGCAGTGTTTCATTTTGTTGTGCCTAGGGTCACTATGAGTCAGAATCAACTCCACGGCACCCAACAACGACAATAACGATAATGTTCTTGTCGTCTTTCATGTATTAGCTGTCAAACTCCAGATTGGAGAGTAAAAAAGTAGATAGCCTGGATAGCCCTATATCAACTGAAGAAAACTGAATTTGTGGTTATCAGCCTCCAATAAAGAAAATTTTAGGCCCAAATGGCCTCACTGGTGAATTCTACCAAATAGTTAAGGAAGAAGTAATACCAAGTTTACAAAAACTCTTCTAGAAAATTGAAAGAAAATATTTCCCAATTCATCCTCTGAGGTCAGCTTTACCTTTATCCTAAAAGCAGACCAATATCCTAAATGAACATAGACATTAAAATATTTAACATTCTAGCAAATCAAACAAAACAATATTTTAAAATAATATAGCATGAAAAATTGGATATTATTTCAGAAAATCAAGGTTGATTTAAACTTGAACTACCAATGCAATTCAACATTTTAACAGTGCAAAAAACAATTTAATCATCTGAGTAGAAGCAGGAAAAAAACTTTCAACAAAATGCTATATCCATTCATGATAAAAAAAAATGCTCAGCAAAGCAGAATAGAACTTCCCTAACCTGAAGGACAACTACGAAAAACCTACAGCTATACTTAATAGTGAAAGACTGAATATTTTCCTATTAAATTTGGCAACAAGGCAAAGATGTCTGCTCTCAGCATTTCTATTCAAAACTGTACTGCATGTTCTTGCCAGTACAGTATGGCAAGGAAAATAAATATAAAGTATACAGTTTGGAAAAGGAAAAATAAAGCTCTCTTTATTCACACACACTACACAAAGTGTTTGTAGAAAAACCTATGGAAGTTAAATAAAAGTTTATAGAATTAATAAGTGAATTTAACAAGTTTTCAGTATACAAAGTCAGCATAAAAAACCAACTTCATTTCTATATGCGATCAATAATTGGAAATTAAAAGAAAAAAACACCTTATGCTATAGCATCAGAAGTAAGAAATACCTCAGAATAAATTTGACAAGACATGTGCAAAACTAAAACTCATCACTGAGAACAGTTAGTCAAGATCTGAATAAATGGCTAGGTAAATCATGCTTATGAATTGACATATTGTCAAGATGTCAATATTCCCCATATTGATCCTATAGATTTAATGCATTCCAAAGTCCCAACAAACCTCTTTCTAGAAATTGGCTATCCAGTTCCAAAATTGAGACAGAAATGCAAACTACCTAAAATCACCAAAGTGCTTTCTAAAAGAAGATAGTGGACATAAACTACCTGATTACAAGATTTATTTTAAATCCATAGTAATTAATACAATTTATGTTGGCATAATGATAAGCATTATGAGAGTCTAGAAATAGACCTACATATTTAATAGGAAAATATAATACTTTCAGAAAATATTGCTGAGACAATTGGCTAGCCATAGTGAAAAAAAAAAATGACCCTTGACCCCTACCTCACACCATATACAAATTTAAATAAAAAATTGAACATAGGCTTAAATGTAAGACCTAAAACCATTAAACTTCTTTTAAGAATGTTTCTTCTGAAAACAAAAGAAAAAAAAAACTATGTGACCTTTATTCAGCAAAGGCTTCTTCAATATGGTACAAAAATGACAAATTATAAAATAAAGATCAATGAATTGGACCTCATTAAAATAAAAAAGTTTGCTCTTTAAAAGACATTGTTACATAAATGAAAAGAAAAAATATTTTCAAATCATATATCCGACAAGATTCATATACTTAGAACATATAAAAGACTTAAAATTTAACAGTAATAAGCAAAAAAAAAAAAAAAACCTAATGAAAAAATGAGCAAAATACATGAGCAGACACTTTAGGAAAGGAGATATACGGTGGCACATGAACCCCGCTGCCGTTGAGTCAACTCTGAGTCATAGTGACCCTTTGAAATATGGCAGTACATAATACAGTTTAAAACGCTCAATATTTGTAGTTACTAGGGAAATGCATACTAAAATCACCATAAGCTGCCACTACATACCCATTAAAAAAAAATAGCTAAATTTGTTTAAACTGACCACGTCAAACATTGGTGAGGATACGGAGAAAAATGAACTCTCCTACACTGCTGGTGGAAAAGTAAAATTGCACACCACTTTGGAAAACAATTTGGCAGTTTCTTAGTAAGTAAAATATACACCTACCATGTGACTCAACCGGAGTTCTACTCTGTCCTATGGGGTTGCTATGAGTTGGAATGGACTCCATGGCAACAGGGTTTTTTTTTTTTTTTTACGGGTACCATGTGACTCAGACGTTCCACCTGTAGCTATTTATCCGAGAGCAATGAGAGCATATGTACACAAAAAAAAATTGCACACAAATGATCAATAGCGGCTTTGTTTGTAATGGCTAATACCTGCAAATACCAAAATATCCGTTAAGAAACGAACGGATAAACAAAATTTTATATGTCTATAAAATGGAATATTAACAATAAAAAAATGAACTACTTACACGATAATTAAACTGAGCAAAAGAAGCCAGTAAAAAATGCTTAGCGTATTTTTTTTTTATTTACCAGAAATTGTAAATAATCTACAGAGACAGGAAGCAGATCATTGTTTGGGGAGCGTGGAGTGGGGTGAAGAAAGGAGTGGGTTTCCTAGGGGCACAAGAAGCACTTGAGGGAGAAGTATGTATGTATGCATTACCTTGATTGTGGTGATGGTTTCGCAGGCATATACATATGTCAAAGTCATCAAATTGAACAGTTTAAATAATGCAGCTTAATATACCTCAGTTATATTTCAACAAAATTATAAAAGAAAAGGGAAAATTACACCGCTTCACAAAGAACAAAAAGCCTAGACTTCTATGGCTTCCAGGGACAATTCAGGGGCCCCCTCAAAGAAAATTTAAAAACACAAACTTCTCTTTGCCTACCTCAAGTTCAGTCCCATTCCGGGCAAACAACTATTGTTGAAATGGTGTGCATCCTTCCAGCCCGTTCTACTTAGTGCATTTATTGACATGCATACGCAGTATAGCTTTTTCACTCCTTTAGAATCATTGCTACACATGCGGTTCTACATTGTTGCTTTTTCATTCCATAATACACTTGGAAAAACATCATGCCGTGGTACATATATCCGCCACACTCGTTTTAACAGCTGATTTATAGTGTTAAATCACATGAATGCACTTAATTTATGATTTTCTCATGGACTCAAACAAGGACTTAAAGACATCTTTATGCATATATCTTTGAGTACTGATTTATTTCTTTAAAAATACTTCTTAAAATTCCAGATCATCAATAAAATATTAACTTGCTCATTCAACAGTTGCTTAGGTCTTTCTGTGTCCGGTACTGACACACAGAAAAGAACATCTAGTCGCTGTTCTGAAAGTCATTGCATTTTAGACGTGAACAGACTGTTACAATGCAGGAAGTGAGCTCTCTGAGAACAGTGACACAGGAGGCTGTGAAAAAGCAGGTAGGGGTACCCCACCTGGTGGTTCAGCTTAAGTATCCTTTCTCTCCAAATTACCATACACTTCAGTGGGGCTGGTACCTTCTCATCTAAATCTTTCTCCTTCCCCCGAGGCATGCCTACCACAGGGCTCTGAACAGTGATGCCTCAATTAGAGCTGCTGGCCAATGGTTGGCACAGTAGCCTGTATCCTCCTGGTCCACTGGCTGAGCCCAACCCTACCTAGCAAGGAGAATAAAGACTTGTGTTCAGAGTCACTCTCAATAGAGAGTTCTGGACTTCATAGAACCCACTGCCCACACTCTTTCAAGAACCATGAAGTTCTTATTGTTCACCCTTGCAGTCTTTATGCTGCTGGCCCAGTTGGTCTCAGGTAAACAGAATCTTGGGGAAGAAGAAACACCGAGTAAGAACAGGTTCCAGCACAGAGTCTCCATTATCAAACTCTCCATGGGAGTGGGGAGGGTTTTTGCACAGGAAGGGCAAAGGAGGCTCCCATACTTCTTCAGAAAGACTCACACCAGAGCAATGTCAGTGATTGGAGCTGGGGAGGGTACTGTGAACCCTGTAGTCACCTCCAAAGGCAAAGAAGCCCTGAAGTCCCAAAATTGTCTCTGTCCTCTGACCTAGGGCAGCCCAGTTCAGATCTGCCTCACTTCACTTTGTGTGCCACCCGGTATTCACTCAGGCAGGAACATTCTGTAATATTACTTATCCCAATTATTTTTTCTTGGTCCTACAGAGAAGACTGCTCTCTCTCTCTTTTAAATTCTTGGATCTGTGAAGTGGGCAGGGAACACAGTTTTTAAATACCTATAAAACTGTCAGATGGAAGAAAACTGTTCTGGGTGGACATGGGGAAAAGATTCAGAATTCGGCTCTATTGTGTAAGCATTTCTTTCTTATTCAAAAATATTTATATTTATAAAATTAAGTCAGGCAACTGCAAGTATTTTGGAAATAGAAAAATTGATTACAGTTTTATCACTCCTTATATTTTCTACATTGTGACCAAGGGAAATGGATGTTTCTAACCTGTTTCTTTGTTTGCTTTTACTTATTGTATCAAGAAAATTTTTACAGGACTGTAAATATTGCTGTAAAATACAATTTACAATAGATGTTTATTATTCTGTCATATTTTTGTTTCAATATTTACTTAAGAGACCTCTATTAAGTTATTTTTTCCAATGTTTCACTATTATAAATAATATTATAAACTTGATAAATCATTGTGGGATTGCTGATACATAGGCAGATTGTGACAGCTTCATTTCTAGTCCACAGGGTACCATTTCTTTTAAGTGAACTGGTATGCATTAGGAAAACCTGGTGGCACAGTGGTTAAGAGCTATGGCTGCTAACCAAAAGGTCAGCAGTTCAAATCCACCAGGCCCTCCTTGGAAACCCTGTGGGGCAGTTCTACTCTGTTCTATAGGGTCGCTATGAGTCAGAATAGACTCGATGGCAGCAGGTTGTTGTTTTTTTGTTTTTTTGTTTTTGGTATGCATTATCAAATGGTTACTATTAGTGTATTAGTGCTTTCTTGATAACTGGTTGAAGTTATACCTGATAAGTATACTACCTTTGATATTTCATATTACTGTAAATATTTCTTAACCCTTTGGTAACCCAATTATTTTCTGCTTTGAATATTTTTGTTGATACCATGTGATTTCCTTAATGGAAGCAAGCTGAATTATTGAGTGTGTCTGAAGTTTTGGTAGGTAACATGAATTTTTTTTCTTGCCCCTCCCACAAGCCTACCCTATGTGTTTAGCGGTACATATAACCCAGCAAAGGGTATATATAAAGTACCACTAATTATACTCCAGAGTCCCCACTGGGGTACATATGTGTAACAAATAAAAATTTTCAAAGTTTCTGATTTTTCTGCCAAAAATCCAGACTCCTCATACAATACCCTGTAAAAACAGTAATTTGCAGCACACACCCATTTCTTCAGTTTCAGTCATAAAGGCCCTTGTCTTGCAGCAACACATACTGTTAGTGGTACGGCAGCTTTCCAATAAACCCCAGAGGCTGAAAAAGCTCATGGTCACTATATTTACCTTTGGGCACAAAAGAATTATTAATGTGTTAGTTATTTTTAATACCTTTTGTTGATACATAATTTACATATCGAAAATTTCATCTATTTAAAATTTACAAGTTTCGCAAATAGATTTTAGTTTATTTAGAGAGTTGTGCAAACCTCACCATAATCCAAGTTTAGAACCTTTACATCACCTCAAAATGAAACCTTATACTCATCAGCAGTCACCCTTTATCCCCTGCCCCCTGCACACTCCAGCCCAAGCAATCACTTACTGGCTGATTTATAAATTTTTACTGATTTATTAAGGCACAAAATCTTCATTTTCATGTCAATTCTCCTGGTATTTTCCTTTGCATTCTCCATTAGCTTAGACAGTTCTTTCCCAGGTGGAGAAAGTTTTAAGTTCTCATAGACACCCATGCTTTCTATATTCTATGGCTCTGTTTACGTTGTACTCAATCCCATCTGTAATTTTTTTAGTACATGGCACAAAGTAAGAAACTAACTTTCTGAGGAAGAATCACCTAATATGTAGAGAGTTGTATAGTAACTCCATAGCTTGTCTCTAGAGATAGTTGTTTCTGCTCTCTAGAAGTTGCAGAACTGTTCAAATTGATGGTAGATAAGAGGAAGTTAATAGTGTGAGGGCTGCCTTGGAAGCTGTTTCTGGTCTATTGCATCCTTGAAATTCTGAGTTTCAATTTCATGATTTCTCCCTCTGTCTCTGAGACATTGTTGACACATATCACATACGCATATGGTGACCTTTTTCTAAATGGAAAGACCATGAGAAAATTTCTCAGTTCCCTTTCTAGAAAATTACAAGCAATTCAGGGTTATTCTGAAATAGTCATGATTAGTCAAGTCAAGTCAAGGAGCCTGGGTGGCACAAGCAATTCGAGATCGGCTGCCAACCCAAAGGTTGGTGGTTTGAACACACCCAGAGGTTCTGTGGAAGACAGGCCTGGCCGTCTGCTTCCTTGAAGAGTACGGCCAAGGAAACCCTATGGAGCAGTTCTACTTTGTAACACATGGGGTCACCACGAGTCAGGGGCCAACTTGGTGGCAGCTAACAACAACAGCAAAAGTCAAGTCTACCCCAAGATCTGATGGCATTAGAAGTGGAAAAAACTTACTTGGAAAGGATATTTGGGAGGGAAAATTGACAAAATGCCCATTGAACATAAGCAGAGGAAGGAGGGAGACTGTTGACTTGATCTGAGATTTCGATCCACATAGCCCAGCTGAGGAGAGACATTTGGTGTCATCTCCATGGAGAAGATGTTTGTGGCGGTGAGGAGAGAAGGGGTCACAGAGTTGTTGGAGAGGACATTTAAGTCCAAGGACCATTGTGGAGAAGCTCTGAGAATGCAGAAGAGGAGAAAAAGTAAGAAGAGTCATGAAAACAACAATTCCTCAGATACTTCAAGATCTTCCTCAGTCCACGGCTGTTCCCTTTGCTTCTAACACTCTTCCTCTAGCCCGTAGCATAGCTGGATCATTTTTATCTTTCATATTTAGATTTAATTTCCTAGATCACCTTATCAAGTAGCTTTATTCACTTACTCTCATTTCTTTTCTTTATTGCACTTATAAAAATCTGTAGTTATTTTATTACTTGTTTATTTTCTCCTTTCAGAGGTAAACTCCTGACATTTTATCTGCCATGTTCATTAGGCCCTAATTATTACTTCTCGGTTGAATAAACAAATAGATGATTCAACATAGAGCAAAGCAAGAAAGAGTCCAAACATCTCTGCAAGGTCCTTTACGTGTTAAACAGTACGATGGGAAATTTTATATATGTGTATAAAATGCAGATATATACAGGCACACTCTGCAAAATGACTCACTGAGGAATATATTTCTGGTATAATGGCTCATATTTATTATTCCTAAAATTACCAAGAATGTGCTATATTTCAATACTATATATGTACATACGTAAAATCAATGTTTGTATACAAAAAGTTTATATGTGCCTGTTCATTACTCAGTACGCTTTAATGACACAATATGTAAGACAAGTTTAGATATATTACAAATATTATTGTAGGTCCTGAGAAACATTTTGAGACATTTTGAAAATCTAACCAAGTATCAGCAAAATCCGTGTGTGTTTTGGATAATGCTTAGAAACATAACAGGAATGATTTAAACATTTCGTATTTTAAAATCGGTATCTTGTAAGTTCTGTTTGGGTGTTTAAGTGTGTTTTGGTTACGTTCTAGGAAATTGGTTGGGATTTTGTATCGATGTTATATGTGTTATATTTTTTTCTTGTTTAAAATAATAAGAAATAGGATTCAGGTGAATTTCACATACAGAATTATGATTTCAGAAATGAGAAACTGATGTATATATCTATAAATCTATATGTCTATGCATATATAAAATCTCATTCCTCAGAAAAGATTTTCATTATTAGGAAAAATATAGCTAAAAAACTGGTAAGAGACTTGAACAGTCAGTGCTCAAAAAAAAAACTTGCTGTTTTATATTTGTTTTGTTAGATACCTTTGAACTAATGGTCTGTATAATTCCTTCATGCAGAAATGTGGCTTTTGAGAAAATGTGATCACAAAACCGGATATTGTAGAAGGAAGTGCAGACTTGGAGAGTTTCAGAAACCTTATTCTAAATGGAAATGTAGCAAATATAAAGTGTGCTGTATCATGATCAACAATGACAAGCCTAACCAATCAAATCCCTGCCAAAAATCCTCTATATCAACTACTAAGAAACACCAATAATCAAGCACTATGAAACAACAAACTGCAGAATGATGACCACTGCTTTTCCTTGAACATACTGGTCTCTGTCTCCAGACCTAGGTTCCCCGGTTCGTTAAAGTAAAGGGGCTTATTCTGATGTCAGTCTTCTTCTCCACCTCTTTCCCACCACCCCTCCCCCTAGCAATGTTTTGGAAGGGCATCACAACTCAACAGCATGAGTAGTTCCAGGTTGGGATCAAAATAAGGTAGAGGCCAGGCACAAGTGAGGGTGAATCCAAAAACTCCATTCTGGACTGATGGATAAAAGTTGTGTCCTCCCTGAAGAAAATTCTCAGCCCACAGGGCCCACAATCTGCTGATAGCAATGATGGCTAAATTTTAAGTATATCAGAAACACCTGAAAGGATTCCTAAGACACAGATTATTGGGTTTTACCTTCAGGGATTCTGATTTAGTAGCCTGTGGTAGGGCCTCAGAATTTGTATTTCTCAAAAGTTCCTAAAAGATGATGTTGCTGGTCCAAGGAGCACATTTCGAAAACCACTGGCCTATCATATGGAATGATGGAAGTCCTTCTATTGATGTGATTTTCTACAGATCGAAGACTGCATTTTCTATATATTTTTGAAATGGTTAGTAACACAAAAGCATCCCTACAGAATGCTTTCATAATCCTTTCCTTAATAGACTTCCTACAACAACCTTGAGATGTAGGTATTATGACCTCATCTCAGTGAAAAAGTAATTTGATTTGTAACTGTTAGAGCTGAGACAGATTTAGTTGAAGACTGAGAACATTCTGTCACCACACCTTGATGTTCTCCGGTTGTCTCCTCTCCTTGGAAAAGCCCGATCACGTAAGTATCCAACTCAGAGAGAATGGAAGGGAGGTCAAGATCTTTGTAGTGAGACCTGAGTACTGGGCACTCATTTTAAGCCATAGGACTTTTCTCTTAAAGAGCTCTGCCCACACCACTCAGAGAACATGGCCAGGGGCATCACAGAGTCATCCATCCATGCCTCAGGCTCACTTCCCTCAGAGCTGGAACAGAAATGGAGCTGCTTTCACTTTCTGGACACCTATTATAGCCAAGTTTGTCTTCACTGACCCCAGTTTGCCTACTGATGAAATAATAGGGTTGGGCTAAATGTCACTCTCCTCACCCTTATCATGCTGACATCCTTCTGATCTAAAAATATGAGCTAAGCTTATGCCTTGTGAGGCTAACTTTACCTTTGACCTCAGAAAAGGCAAAAGATGTAACAAAGGGAATTGGAGGTAGGAGAAAACGTTGGTGGAAGCCCATGTATGCCATCATAGAATCTTTTTTCTTCTTCACTTGACCCCATATTCAGTTACTAATAGATTCATATGCCTTCAACACCCTCTAATATGTGCCATGACTTCTATCTCCACTGCCACTGGACAAGCTGAGCCTTCAAATTCTTCCCCAGAAGCATTTCAATAGCCTCCTCATTGATCACTCTGCTTTCCTTTCACACACATATTCATCCATCCTCTATATTGATGCCAAAGGCACTTTTCTGAAACATCAATCCAGTCATTAAACTCCCCTCTGACCATCACTGCTGATTTCATCCTAATCAACATTTCAGCCCAACTTTCATTGTTCTTCATGCTCAGATCTTAGATTACATTCCAGTTTTATTCTTATCACTCTTCCACTGGACAACCTGTACCTCTGCCACACACTTGAACTCACTGAATTGCTTCCTGGTCTTGAGTCCTTGTACATATTCCTCTCTCTTTACTTACCCCTGCCTTGTAAAATCTCTCTTGGTTCTCCTTCAGAAGAAATTTATAATAACACTGCTCCATTCAAAACAGAACTAATGCCACCTCTCCTGTTCCATTACCATGACTTATCCAGAATTTTATTTTCTCATGTCACATACTATATTCTATATATCTCCTTATAGCTCTCCTCTTCTACTAGACTTTGAAATTTTATTCAAGGACAGGAACAATTTTCTCTTCTGTTATCATCCCCTAAATAGACTATACATTAATTTTTGTTGAAGGAGTAAAGGGGGTTCTTAAAGAACTGGAAGACTTTTGGGTGCTACTGAATCTCACTTTTATTTTAGATCTTCCCCCAAGGAAACAGGTCTCTGCCTCCTTCAAGAAACACATCTATAATCCATGTCATTATATAGTATAGGAAATTTGAGAGGCGGATCTTTCCAACTAGTAGAACATTCTTGCCTCTTACATTCCTGTAGGCAGAACTCATGAACTCACATAAGCAGGTGTATGGATCCAGATGGGTCATATCAGCAGAGGAGGTTATTCATGATCCCACCACATATTCACTCGTGGACAATGGACAATTGATTTCCCATCTTTGAGCATAACTTCATGAACTTGAAAAATAGAGAAAATATTTACACCTACTCAGGGTGCTCTGAGGGTTTCCAGAGAAGTATATTAAAATAATAATCACATAATAGGGACCTAATACATTTTTTTTAATATTAGCAGGTTCTGATTTGTGAATAGAAAGCAGAAAGTGCACATTTCCTTGAGGCCCTGCCACAAGATTGCTTGAGTATGTTCTGCGTGGATATGTGTCACCGATCAAATTGTGTCCCCCAAAAGCACGTGCCAACTTGGTTAGGCCATGATTCCCAGTATTGTATGGTTGTCCTCCATTTTGTGAATGTAATTTTCCTGTGTGTTGTAAATCCTAATCTCTACCTGTGGTTAATGAGGCAAGATTAGATTATGTTAAAGAGGATTAAGGTGGGATTGTAACACCCTTACTAAGGTCACATTCCTGATCCAGTGTAAAGAAAGTTTCCCTGGGGTGTGGCCAGCACCACCTTTTATCTTAAAAAAAAAAAAAAAAAAGATAAAAGGGAAGGGAAGCAAGCAGAGAATTGGAAACTTATTGCACCAAGAAAGCAACACTGGGAACAGGGCATGTCCTTTGGACTTGAGGTTCCTGTGCAGAAAAGCTCCTAGTCCAGTAGAAGATTGATGGCAAGGATCTTCCTCCAGAGCTGACAGAGAAGAGAAAGCCTTCTTCTGGAGCTGAGGCCCTGAATTTGGACTCGTAGCCTACTAGGCTGTGAGAGAATAAATTTCTCTTTGTTGAAGCCATCCATTTGTGGTATTTCTGTTACAGCAGCACTAGGTAAGTAAGACAGTATGGATGATTATAAATCACATCTCATATGGGGGAAGGCTCATTACTATGGAGAGAAAAGTTAGGACAAAGGTGAGATTTGTGGGCTCTCTTTGAAAAAAAGCCAGATGGGGTTTTAAAGACACCTGGTAGAACGCACTGCGCTTTCTCCTCAGAAATCACCTAATTACCACCTTGAAAACATCTTAGAGCCATGATCACTTACATGATGAGTAAGGAATATATTCTTAGCACTGCAGCCTGAAACTTTGCCCTCCTGTTCTCTTAACTGACACCCATGCATGAATCTAGAGGCAAATAACCTTTCCCTGCTTTGGGGTTGACTTGTGGAGTCTAGGAGGGAGAAAGAAAAGGATCCTTCATTTTGTGAGAACCCACGATATACTAGGCACATTGACACACAATTTCATAAAACAAAAGCATTATATAATAATTATGATAAAAAAAATTGATAGCACGATTAAAGATGAGGAACTTGGATTGAGACATATCTGGATTTGCCTCATACTTCTTTTGTTAATCATGTGGTCTCTACTTCAATTTCTTCATATCTAAGAGATATAATCACACACCTACCTCCTAGAGTTACCCTAAAAAATGTAGTAAGAGTCTAAAAATTGAGTAAGTTGAGGCACATAGAATACAGAGCACAGTTTCTGGCACCTACAAAAATGCTAAGAGATTTAGGCCAAAAAAAAAAGGCCTTGAGGTATAATCTATTCTCATTAAGTTTTGATGAATCTGAGGTTCAGGGAGGAAAAGGATCTTGCACAAGAACAAACAACCACATCTTGTCCTGGGATATCTTGTCCTTTCTGAAAGACCCTGTGTGTTGCAGGGCTGGAGGTGATATTACCAGTCGAAATTCTTCAGCTGACTTAAACCAGGAGTAGCAGTACTGATTACCAGTCCACAAAGCTCTTTTATCTTCCACATCTCTAGCCTGCTTCTTTCATCGATGGTGGCATAAGCATGCAGTTCTTCTCCTGACCCTCTGTGATGTCACATGATGCTCACTCAGAATATGCCTGCAGACTGTCAGCACAACTATAT
The DNA here is from genome assembly GCF_024166365.1 of Elephas maximus indicus. Classification (NCBI taxonomy): domain Eukaryota; kingdom Metazoa; phylum Chordata; class Mammalia; order Proboscidea; family Elephantidae; genus Elephas; species Elephas maximus. The sequence goes on from NC_064843.1 coordinate 38,184,471, forward strand.
CTTGATGTTCCAAGAAAGGGATCACCGGTTTGTCCCTGCAGGGTGTGCCATGTTTCTTGGAGAACTCAATGTGCTATTTGAGATCTGCTGAGGCATGAATGTGCTCTTAGCATATCCATTTATTTGTTTACTGTTACATTGTATTGTGTCAAAATTATAGTTTCAGGGCAAAAAATATGCCCATGTAAACAACTTTTCCAAACCTCACAAACACACAGTGGTGGCGTGTGATGCAATTAGTGCCAATGATATTTAAGCATGGTACTTTTGGTGGGATCTCTGGAAAGTATACTTAAATAGGGGAAGAGAGAAAAAATTCAAGTGGCATGTGCCCATTAGTCTTTGTCCCTCCACTTCCTCCTGCATGGACCATGGTCATAATGCTGGTGGCAACAAAGCCATCTCATAACCATGAAGCAAAAACACACGGTAAGAATGTATGAAGAGAGGGGTAGAAAGTGTCTGTGTACCTGATAGTATGGTGAAACTATTATAGAATTTTTTGGACTTTATGTCATATGAGAAAAATAAAACCTGAATTTGTATAAGACAACTTTGTTCTTGTTTTTCATGTTCGATATTACAGCCTTTAGTGCTTCCTAAGTGGTACATCATGTATGGGAGATAGAATGTGATTTAGGAGTGTAACCCTTTCTTAAGTCTATAAAGAGGCAGTCTTCTTCAATTTTTTTATTCTCTTCACTAGGTTTCACAAACAGTTTGCTCTTGACTGCTAACCTAAACTTTGGTGGTTCAAACCCACCCAGTGCTACCATGGTATTGCAGTACCACAGAAGATAAGCCTGGCTATCTGCTCCCATTAAGACTACAGTCAAGAAAACCCTATGGAGCAGTTCTACTCTGTAATACATGGGGCCGCTATGAGCAGGAATTGACAGCAACTAAAAACAACAATTTACTATTTCCAGTTGGTTTCAGAAGATAAAGAGGAGAAACAATAAAGCACCTTTAACCGGAAGGTTACAATATATTATTCAGTGGGAAAACACAGTAACTCTAACGCATAGTTGAGTAACTCTAATGAGAGTATCATCTCAATTTTAAAAACAAATGAACAAACAAAAAACATAAATTACTTACCTCCAGTTTGTCCAGAGTATATTTCCTGCAATCATAGATTTGGAGTTTTATCCACTTGTGTTTAAATATCATGAAATATTTTTATTTCTTGTTCCTTGATCAGAACAGCAGAGAGTATGTGTGTATAAATATTTGCTGAAAGAATAAAAATATGAATGTATTCATTATCAGCTACATGAACATACACACATACATCTTTAAAGCTCTACATTACGGTATAAATAATGCTTTGGCAGAGGGAGTTATTCAGTTTCTTTTAGCTCGTCTATCTGCTTTGATTTTTCTTTACTGAACAAGTTTTACTTCTGCTATTAGAATATAATCAATAAAATAAACTTCAATTACAAAATAGTAGCAGTGAAAAAATGGATAAACCCTTATCCTATAAAATTGCCCTTATAAAATAGTAGATTAAAGTGGTCACCCCGTTTGTTTTGACAATTCTATTTCCTCAAAAAGCCCACACTACATCTTGAGTCAAAATTAATTTTAGATGAATTAAGAGTTTAATATAAAAAATAAACCCATCAAAGACCCAAGAGACTCAATGAGATAAAATTATTTGGCAAGGTGCTCAGGTTACAGGATCTGACAAAGGGAAAGACCTGATCCAATCTTAAAACTTGAGGTGAGTGGTAAACTGAATTTAGCTAAAAGTGCGACATAGTCACCCAACCCAGTGCCGTCGAGTCGATTCCAACTCATAGCGGCCCTATAGGACAAAGTAGAACAGCCCCATAGAGTTTCCAAGGAGCGCCTGGTGGATTGAAACTGCCAATCCTTGGGTTAGCAGCTGTAGCACTTAACCATTACTCCACCAGGGTTTCCCAAGAAAACCAGCTTAATTGCATATCAGATTGACTCTCTACTGTAGAAACTTGACAGAATAAAGGATGTGTTCTAAGATACTCCACTGTACCCACCCCATCTATAGCAAAGGACAATGAAGAAAACCAAAGACACAAGGGAAAGATTAGTCCAAAGAACTAATGGGCCACAACTACCACAGCCTCCACCAGACTGAATCTAGCACAACTGGATGGTGCTTGGCTACCACCACTGACTGTTCTGACAGGGATCACAACAGAGGGTCCCAGACAGAGCTGGAGAAAAATGTAGAACAAAATTCAAACTCACAAAAAAAGACCAGATTTACTGGTCTGACAGACACTGGAGAAACCCCAAGAGTACAGCCCCAGACATCCTTTTAACTCAGTACTGAAGTCACCCCTAAAGTTCACCCTTCAGCCAAAGATTAGATAAGCCTATAAAACAAATGAAATACATGTAGCTCAACTATGTGCACAAGACTAAATGAGCGCACCAGCCCAGGGGCAAGTACAAGAAGGTAGGAGTGGACAGGAAACCTGGAAAATGCAAATTAGGACCCCAAGGTTGAGAAGGGGAGAGTGCTGATGTCACAGGGTTGGCAACCAACGTCACAAAACAATATGTGTATTAAGTGTTTAATGAGAAACTAATTTGCTCCTTCATCTAAAGCACAATAAAAAAATTTTTTTTAAGAATGAAGGGTGTGCCCCTTTTCAGGGGTAATTATTTAAAGTTCCACTGAATTTTGATATGCCTGTCATACAAAAAACAATTACAAGACACATCAAAAAAAGAAAATGTGACTCATTGTCTAAAGAGGAAGTGATCAATAAAAGCGGACCTAGAAATCACCTAGTTGTTGGAATTATTGTCCAGGAACTTCAAATAACTCTGAGAAAATATGGTAAAAAATCTAGTGGAAAAATTGACAGCATAGGTGAAGATATGGGGAATTTCAGCCATGAATCATTCAATGGGCTTAACAGGAACACCAGCAAAATGATCAGTGAACAAACCAACAAACTACCCAGGAAACTCACACTGTGTTGTTCCACATGTCCCTAACATCAGCAAAAGGATCAGTGAACAAACAAACAAACCACCCTCTGTTCAGCAGAAATTCCATTGAACATTTCAATAGAAATGTCCCAAATGACACACAAAGAGGAGAAAAATGAAGAAAAAAATAAACTCAACATCAGAGATACCTGAGTCAATAGCAAATAATATGACATGGATTTAATTGGATGCCAAGAAGAAGGGAAAGAGAAAATGAAGCGAGAGAAATATTTGAAGCACTAATAGCATAGAACATTGTGAAACGGATTAAAGACCTCCACACAATGATCCAAGAGCATCAACAAACTCTAAGCAAGACAAATTCAAAGAAAACCACATCTCAACAGAGCAGATGTCAAACTGCTGAAAACCAAGGACTGAGAACAGATCTTAAAAGCAGCCAGGGAGAAAAGACACATTACTAAAGGGGAATAATGATACAAATGATGCCAAGCTCTTTCAAGAAAAATTAAAACAGTATAATAACATCTTTAAATTGCTGTCAAACCACTGCCAACTTGGAATTACATATCCCGAGGGATGGGAACTCCTTTAAAATGAAGGTGAGACTTTCAGTTCTGGAAAGATGGAACAGACATACTTTTCCCTATTCGTCCCACTAAATACACCTAAAACCCTAAAATTATGTATATGGAAAACATAGGATGGCTCTGAAAGGTGGACAGAAGAAGACAAACAACCTAGGGACTTAGGGACATGAGAAACAATACAGTGTGAATTTCCTGGGTGGTTGGTTGGTTGGTTTGATTGTTGCTTCATATGTATTAGTCTGGGTACTGGAGAAATCAGCAATCCAAAAACACTAACAGGCAGACAAATAGAGCACCAAAGAAAATCTGCTCTCTCTAGCCAAAGGACCAGGAAAGGGCAGTCTAGTAAGATAGAACACTTTTATAAAATCATTACTCTACTCTAGCCTCACACCACAGAAAAAATACTGTTTCCAACTTCCACCCTCATGGGAAAACCTTGAGTAAGGAGCTCAGACTTCAATTGTCACCAATAGAGGGGACATAGGACAGAACCGGGAGTCTAGAACAGTAAAAATTACCCAATTTGAACAACGGAGAGAAAATAGACCAAAATAAATGAACAAATTGTGGATAACATTGTGAAGAACAGGAATTCCAGAACACTTAATTGTACTCATGAGGAACTTGCGCATAGATCCAGAGGCAGTTGTTCGAACAGAACAAGGGAATACAGCCTGATTCAAAGTCAGGAAAGGCACGTGTCAGGGTTGTATCTTTTCACCATACTTATTCAATCTGTATACTGAGCAAATAACCTGAGAAGCTGGACTATATGAAGAAGAGCAGGGCATCAGGATTGGAAGAAGACTCATTAACAACCTGTGATATGCAAATAACCCAATCTTGCTTGCAGAAAGTGAAGAGGATTTGAAGCACTTACCGATGAATATCAAAGACCACAGTCTTCAGTATGGATCACACCTCAACGTAAAGAAAACAAGGACAGAGGAGCCAACATGACAGTATAGACAGAAGCACGACGCTGTCCTTCCACAGCAAAAACTAAGTAAAACAGAGACAAGCATCAATCCTTGAACTCTCAGTGTCAAATGAAGAGATGAAGAACTCAACCAAGCACCAAATGGAATAAGAAACTGACAGAGAACAGAGAGCGACAAGAGATACAAGTGGAGGTCCCCTATCAGCTAATACAGCACAGGTACACCATCTTGGACTCCCACCCTCCACCCTTCTTTACTCTGCTTGGCCTCTGCCGCTTTGCAGTAGTCTTGGGAACTCCTTCTAGCCAGGCTGTACTGCATGTCTTGGGAGCCACTTTCCCGGTCTGTGAGCATGCTCCCTGGCAGCGTTTTTTTTTTTTCCTCTCTCTCTTTTTCTTTTTTCCTTTTTGTCTTTTTTCATTTCTCAGTTTCTAGTCTCTCTCTGTTTACCTTCTTTTCCTGTCCTCTGAATACCTGGTGCTGTGTACCTTCTCCACCCCTTCTAGCCAAGGTGTACTGGTCAGCTTTGGAGCCACTTCCCCAGACTGCAAAGCCATGCTGGTGAAATCCATGGGGCCCTTTCTTCTTTCTCCCTCCTTTTTTTATTTTTTATTATTGTTTCTTTTCTTTTTTTCCTTTTTGTTTTTCTTCATTTCTCAGTTTCTTGTATCTCTCTACTTTTCTTCTTTCCTTGTCTCCTGAATACCTGATACTGTGTGCCATTTCCACCCTTTCTAGACAGGCTGTGCCCCAAAACCTGGGAGCCACTTTTCTGGTCGCTGGTGGGATACCTGGGGGAATATCTTTCTTACTTTCTATTCCCCCTCTAATTTTTATTAATTAAATTTCCTCTTTTTCTTTTTTCCTTTTTGTTTTTCTTCATTTCTTGGTTTCTTGTCTTTCCACACCAATGGCAATCTCCATCAGCACTTTTTTTTTTTTTTTGGCTCCTGTTTCTCTCTCCTCTATCTCTTCTTTCCCATACCCAACTTAGCTCCATACATCACAGCTTTGCCTCCCCCGACTATCTGCACTGTGTGCTGAACATCACACCCCTAAGCAGCACAGGCACAGCCTACCAAAACTTGCCCTGTACTGACCCCTGGCCAGCCTTGTCGGCCACAGTATGTGCCACAAACAACCCATCCCAACCCCTCCCCTTCAGCTAAACCTGTCCTGCTGCACCATATCTAAGTAACTGGCCTGCCCATTGGACAAGAAGGTGAAAACTATCATGCCCCCAGATAAACAAAGAACACACAGTCCGCCTGCTCAGACATAACCAAATAAAACAAAAAAGCATGACTAAACAAACAGATGTACAATCAATAAATGAAGAAAATAACTAGTGAATGTCCCAAAGGCAGTAGAAAATATCAAGATATATTAAAAAAAAAAAAAAAGGGACAGGATGATTCCAGTGGGCATCCAAAATAAAACACCAGATGACTTTCCAGTAGAAGAAAAGGCACTGAAACTACCTGATAGGGAATTCAAATCTCTAATATTCAGAGCTATCCAATAGTTGAAGAAAAAGCAGACAAAAATGAGGAAAAAATAGACAAATTCACGGAAAACATAGACAAATTCATGGAAAATACAGACAAAAAATGGAAGAATTCAGGAAAATAATAACAGGAACAAAATGTCAAAGTAAATTCACAACTAGAAATTGTACAAAACCAATAATTAGAAACCCAAAAGAAAAACAACAAGATTTCAGAAATGGACAGTGTCATAGAGGGTCTGAGAAGCAGGTTTGAAACAATGAAAGACAGGATCAGCAAAATTGAAGATAAATACGTGGATACCACTTCATTTAAGGAAAAATCAGAAAAAAATGACAAAGAAAAATGAAGAAGCCTTGAGAATGATGTGGAATACAATCAAAAGCAAAAATTTACAAGTGATCGGAGTTCCAGAACAGGGGGAGAAAAAGGAAAACACAGAGAGGATAATCGAAGAATTGCTGACAGAAAACTTCCCTAATATCATGAAAGGTGAAAAGCTGACCATCCAAGAAGCTCAACAAACCCCATATAGGATAGACCTCAAAAGGAAATCACCAAGGCTTATCATAATCACACTTACTAAAACCAAAGACAAAGAAAGAATCCTGAGAGCAACTTGAGAAAAATGAAAAGCCACATACAGAGGGGAAACAATAATGCTAAGCTCTGACTACTTGGCAGAAACCATGCAGGCAAGAAGGCAATGGGGTGACATACATAAAACCTTGAAAGAAAAAAATTGCCAACCAGGAATAATATATCCTGCAAAACTCTCATTCAAATTTGATGGTGAAATTAGGAAATTTTCAGAAAACCAGAAATTAAGGGAATATGTAAAAGCCAAAGCAAACTTACAAGAATTATTAAAGGGAGTCCTTCGGTTGCAGAACAAAAAACGTCAGACAACAGCCTGAATCTAGGATGCAAGACCACATCATCCAGATACCAACCTAGGAAATGAACGCTCAATGATTAATCAAAACTAAAAGATTTACAACAGGGAACCAGAGAGGTTAATCTGTAAATGACAACAACGTCAGAACAATAAAAGAGGGAATAAGTGATGTAGTTACAGAACTTTCTAGTGGAGAGGGAGGCAAGGAGATACTAAGTAATGAAAAACTGGTTCAAACTTAGGGAGATAAGAGTAAATTTCAAGGTAACCACAAAGAAATTTAACAAACCTACTAATCAAAATGAAGAAAACATTGTCTCAGTAAACACAAAATCTACAAAAACAAAAGAAATTAAAAAAAAAATCCACAAGCAAAAGAAATTCAGCACAGGAGAGTAAGAGGAACAAAGAAAATGTCAGCACCACAAAAAACAAAGAAGCACTACAAAATGATAGCAATAAACTCACACATATCAACAATTACACTGAACATAAATGGCCTAAATGCACCCATAAAGAGACAGAGACTGACAGAATGGATAAAAAGAAAAGGATCCATCGATATGCTGTCTAAAAGAGACATGCCTTAGAAACAAAGACATAGATTTATTAAAAATCAAAAGATGGAAAAAAATACATCAAACAAATAGCTACCAAAAAAGAACAGGAGTGGCAACACTAAGCTCAGATAAAGTAGACTTTAAAACAAAATCCACAATAAAAGACAAAGAAGGGCACTATATAATGATTAAAGGGACAATCCATCATGAAGACACAACCATAATAAATATCTACACACCCAATGACAGGTCTCCAAAATACATAAAACAAACTTTAACGGCACTGAAAATTGAAACTGACAGTTCCACAGTAATAGTGGGAGACTTCAACACACCACTCCTGGTAAAGAACAGAACATCTAGAAAGAAACTCAACAAAGATATAGAAGATCTAAAGGACACAATCAGCCAACTTGAACTCATAGACACATATAGAACACTCCACCCAACAGCTGCAAAGCACACATTCTTTTCCAAAATACATGGAACGTTCTCCAGAATAGACCACATCTTAGGCCACAGAGCAACCCTCAACAAAATCCAAAACACTGAGATAATACAAAGTATCTTCTCTGATCACAATGCCATCAAAGTAGAAACTAACAACAGAAAGAGCAAGAAAAAAAAAAATCGATTACATAGAAACTAAATAACACCCTGCTTAAAAACCACTGGATAATAGAAGAAGTAAAGATGGAAACAAAAAATTCCTAGAATCAAACAAGATTGAAAACACATCATATGAACACCTTTGAGACACAGCAAAGGCAGTACTCAGAGGCCAATTTATAGCAATAGATGTGCACATCAAAAAAGAAGAAACGAACAAAATCAAAACATTAACACTACAAGTCAAACAAATAGAAAGAGAACATCAAAAGAAGCCCACGGCTACCAGAAGAAAGGAAATAATAAAGATCAGAGCAGAAACAAATGAAATAGGGAATAGAAAAGCAATAGAAAGAGTCAAGAAAACCAAAAGTTGGTTCTTTGAGAGGATCAACAAAATCGACAAACCACTGGCCAAACTGACAAAAGAAAAACAGGAGAGGATGCAAATAACCCAAATAAGAAATGAAATGTGGGACATTATGACACACCCAACTGAAATAAAAAGGATCATAACAGAGTATTATGAAAAACTATAGTCCGACAAATTCGAAAACATAGAGGAAATGGACAAATTTCTACAAATACCCTACCTACCCAAACTAACACAAAATGATGTTGAAAATCCAAACAGACCTATAACAAAAGAAGAGATTAAAAAGTTAATTTTAAAAAACTGCCAACATAGAAAAGCCCTGGCCCAGATGGCTTCACTGGAGAATTCTACCAAACATTCGGAGAAGAGCTTAACCAGTACTACTCAAACTATTTCAGAACACAGAAAAGAAAGCTATACTTCCAAATTCATTCTATGAAGCCAGCATAACCCTGATACCAAAACCTGGCAAAGACAACACAAAAAAAGAAAATTACAGACCAATATCTCTCATGAATATAAATGCAAAAATTCTCAAAATTCTAGGCAATAGAATCAGCAGCATATCAAAAAAATAATACACCATGACCGAGCAGGATTCATACCAGGTATGCAGAGATGGTTCAACATTAGAAAATTAATCAATGTAATCCACATAAATAAAAGAATCACATGATCACCTCAATCCATACAGAAAAGGCATTTGACAATGTCCAGCAATGATTCCTTATAAGAACTCTCAATGAAATAGGTATAGAAGTGAAATTTCTCAGCATAATAAACAGCATCTATACAAAACCAACAGCCAACATCAGTCTTAACAGAGAGAGGCTGAAAACATTTCCCTTGAGAACAGGAACAAGACAAGAATGCCCGTTATCACCACTCCTACTTAGCATTTTGATGGAAGTCCTAGCTAGAGCAATAAAGTAAGAAAAAGAAATACAGGGCATCCAAATTGGTGATGAAGAAGTAAAGCTGTCCCTATTTGCTGATGGTATGATACTATACATAGAAAACCCAAAAGACTCCACCAGAAAACTACTGGAGCTAATGGAAAGATCCAGCAGAGTAGCACGATACAAGATAAACATACGAAAATCAGTTGGATTCCTATACATCGATAAAGAGAATGACAAAAAGGAAATCAGGAAAACAATACCAATAGCCCCTGAAAAAATAAAATACTTAGGAATAAATCTAACTAGGGGGGTAAAAGACCTATACAAAGAAAACTACAAAACACTACTGCAAGAAATCAAGAGAACTACATAAATGGAAAAACATAACTATGCTCATGGATAGGTAGAGTTAACATTGTGAAAATGACAATTCTACCCAAAACGATTTAAAATATAATGCAATCCCGATCCAAATACCAATAATATTCTTTAAAGAGTTGGAAAAACTAATCATTAATTTTATATGGAAAGGGAAGAGGCCCAGGAGAAGTAAAGCATTATTGAAGAAGAAGAATAAAGTAGAAGGACACGCACTACCTAACTTCAGAAACTACTATACAGCTACAGTAGTTAAAACAGAATGGTACTAGTACAACGACATATAAATTGGCCAATGGAACAGAATTCAGAACCCAGATGTAAATGCATCCGCCTATGGTCATCTGATCGTCAACGAGGGCCCAAAGCCCATCAAATGGGGAAAAGGCAGTCTTTTTAACAAATGGTGCTGGCAAAACTGGATGTTCATCTGCAAAAAAATGAAACAGGACCCAGACCTCACACAATACACAAAAACTAATTCAAAATGGACTTCACTAAAAGAGTAAAATGACCACCGACAGACTGGGAAAATTTTTCAGTTACGACATCTCCAGCCAGCACCTGATCTCTAAAATCTACATGAGTCTGCTAAAACTCAACCACAAAAAGACCAACAACCCAATTAAAAAATGGGCAAAGGATATGAACAAGCACTTCACTAAAGAAGACATTCAGGCAGCTAACAGATACATGAGGAAATGCTCTCGATCATTAGCCATTAGAGAAATCCAAATTAAAACTACAATGAGATTTCATCTCACTCCAAAAAAAAAAAAAAAAAAAACCCACTCCAACGAGGCTGGCATTAGTCCAAAAAACACAAAATAATAAATGTTGGAGAGGCTGTGGAGAGATTGGAATGCTTATACACTGCTGGTGGGAATGTAAAATGGTACAACCACTTTGGAAATTGATTTGGCACTTCCTTAACAAACTAGAAATAGAACTACCATAAAAGACCCAGTGCCTTCGACATACAACCCAGCAATCCCACTCCTTGGAATACATCCTAGAGAAATAAGAGCCTTTACACGAACAGATACATGCACACCCATGTTTATTGCAGCACTGTTTACAATAGCAAAAGCATGGAAGCAACCAAGGTGCCCATCAAAGGATGAATGGATAAATAAATTATGGTATATTCACACAATGGAATACTACGCATCGATAAAGAACAATGATGAATCTGTGAAACATTTCATAACATGGAGGAACCTGGAAGGCATTATGCTGAGTGAAATTAGTCAGTTGCAAACAGACAAATATTGTATAAGACCACTATTATAAGAACTTGAGAAATAGTTTAAACTGAGAAGAAAACATTCTTTTGTGGTTACGAGAAGGGGGAGGGAGGAAGGGTGGGAGAGGGGTATTTACTAATTAGATAGTAGATGAGAACTACTTTAGGTGAAGGGAAGGACAATACTCAATACAGGGGAGGTCAGCAGAGCTGGACTAAACCAAAAGCAAAGAAGTTTCCAGAATAAACTGAAGGCTTCAAAGGTCAACGAAGCAGGGGCAGGGGTTTGGGGACCATGGTTTCAGGGGACATCTAAGTCAATTGACAAAATAAAATCTATTAAGAAAACATTCTGCTTCCCACTTTGAAGAGTGGTGTCTGGGGTCTTAAACGCTAGCAAGCGGCCATTGAAGATGCATCAATAAGTTTCAACCCTCTTGGAGTAAAGGAGAAGGAAGAACACCAAGGACACAAGGTAATTATGAGCCCAAGAGACTGAAAGGGCTACACAAACCAGCGACTACATCATCCTGAGACCAGAAGAGCTAGATGGTGCCCAGCAACAACTGATGACTGCCTTGACAGGGAACACAACAGAGAACCCCTGAGGGAGCAGGAGAACAGTGGGACACAGAACCCAAATTTTCATAAAAAGACCAAACTTAATGGTCTGACTGAGACTAGAAGGACCCCAGCAGTCATGGTCCCCAAACCTTCTGTTGCCCCAGGACAGGAACCAGTCCCGAAGCCAACTTGTCAGATGTGGATTGGAGTGGACAACGGGTTGGAGAGAGACGCTCATGAGGAGTGAGCTACTTGCATCAGGTGGACACTTGAGACTATGTTGGCATCTCCTGTCTGGAGGGGAGATGAGAGGGTAAAGGGGGTTAGAACCTGGCAAAATGGTCACAAAAAGAGAGACTGGAAGGAGGGAGCGGGCTGTCTCATTGAGGGGAGAGTAATTGGGAGTATGTAGTAAGGTATATATAAGTTTTTATGTGAGAGACTGACTTGATTTGTAAACTTTCACTTAAAGCACAATAAAAATTATTAAAAAAAAAAAAAAGACTAATTCAAAATGAATCAAAGACCTAATTTGAAAACTAAAAAGTATAAAGATCATAGAAGAAAAAATAGGGTCAACACTAGAGGTCCCAATACATGGCATTAACAGGATACAAACTGTAACTAACAACACACAAACTCCAGAAGATAAGCTACATAACTGGGATCTTCTAAAAATCTAAACATTTATGGTCATCAAAAGAGTTCATCAAAAGAGTTCACCAAAAGAGTAAAAAGAGAACCTACAGACTGAGTAAATATTTTTGGCTATTACAAATCAGACAAAGTCAAATCTCTAAAATCTACGGGAAAATCCAACACCTGTAAACCAAAAAGATAAATGATCCAATGAAAAAATAGGCGAAGGTAATAAACAGACACTTCACCAAAGAAGACATTCAAGCAGCTAACAGACACATGAGGAAGTGCTGGCAATCACTAGCTGTTAGAGAAATACAAATCAAAACCGCATTGGGATACCGTCTCACCCCAGCATTACTGGCACAAATCAAAAAATAATAATAATAATAACAAATGTTGGAGAGGCTACGAGGACATTGGAATTCTTATGCACTGCTGCTGGGAATGCAAAATGATACAACCAGTTTGGAAAATGATACGACACTTCCTTAGAAAGCTAGAAATAGAAATACCGTATGATCTGCAGTCCCACTCCTAGGAATATATCCTAGAGAAATAAGAGTCGTCACATGAATAGACATATGCACAACCATGTGCATTGCAGCATTGTTCACAGTAGCAAAAAGATGGAAACAACCTAGATGCCCATCAACAGATGAATGGATAAAGAAACTATGGTACATACACACAGTGGAGTACTACACAATGGTAAAGAGCAATGATGAATCTGAGAAGCATCTCACAACATGGATGAATCTGGAGGACATTATGCTGAGTGAAATAAGTCAATTCCAAAAGGACAAATATTGTATGAAACTACTACTATAAAAACTCAAGGAAAGGTTTACACACAAAAATAAATAATCTGGTTATGAGGGAGGGGAGGGGTAAGGAGGGAAAAGCACTAAATAGACAATAGATAAGTGGTAACTTTGGTGAAGGGTAAGACAGTATACAATATTGGGGAAGCTACCACAATATATACAAGGCAAAGTCATGGAAGCTCCATAGACCCATCCAAACTCCCCCAGGGACCAATTTACCGGGCTGAGGGCTGTGGGGCCCATGGTCTCGAGGAATATCTAGCTCAATTAGCATAACATAGTTTATAAAGAATATGTTCTACATTCTCCTTTGGTGAGTAGTGTCTGGGGTCTTAAAAGCCTGTGAGCGGCTATCTAAGACACTCCGCTGATCTCACCCCTTCGGGAGCAAAATGAAGAAAACTAAAGACACAAGGGAAAGAGTAGTCCAAAGGACTAATGGATCACAACTACCACAGCCTGCACGAGACTGAGTCCAGTACAACTAGATGGTGCCCAGCTACCACCACTGACTGCTCTGACAGGGATCACAGAAGAAGGTTCTGGACAGAGCTGGAGAAAAATGTAGAATAAAATTCTAACTCACAAAAAAAAGACCAGACTTACTGGCCTGACTGAGACTGAAGAAACCCCTAGAGTATGGCCCCCCACACCATTTTAGCTCAGTAATGAAGTCACTCTTGAGGTTCACCCTTCAGCCAAAGATTAGACAGGCCCATAAAACAAAACGAGGCTGAAGGGGCACACCAGCCCAGGGGCAAGGACTGGAAGGCAGGGGGGGATAGCAAAGCTGGTAATAGGGACCCCGAAGTGGAGAAGGGAGAGTGTTGACATGTCATGGGGTTGTTAACCAATGTTGTAAAACAATGTGTGTACTGTTTAATGAGAAGCTAGTTTGTTCTGTAAACCTTCATCTAAGTATAATTTTTTTTTTTAAAGTGAAGATGTTGTTGAAAAAGAAAACAAAAATCCTCATATCTGGACCAATAAGCAACATCAAAATAATGGAGAAAAGATTGAAGTTGTCAAGGATTTCATTTTACTTGGATCCACAATCAACATCCATAAAAGCAGCAGTCAAGAAATCAAACAATGCATTGCACTGGGCAAATCTGCTGCAAAAGATGTCTTAAAGCATTAAAAAGCAAAGATATCACTTTGAAGACTAAGGTGCGCTTGACCAAAACCACGGTGTTTTTAACCACCTCATATGCATGTGAGAGCTGGACAATGAATAAGGAAGACCAAAGAAGAATTGATGCCTTTGAGTTACGGTGTTGGCAGAGAATATTGAATATACTGTGAATTGCCAAAAGGACAAACAAATCTGTCTTGGAACAAGTACAGCTAGAGTGCTCCTTGGAAGCCAGGATGGCAAGACTACTTCTCACATGTTTTGGATATGTTGTCAGAAGGGACCAGTCGCTGGAGAGGGACACCAGGCTTGGTAAAGAAGGGGGTCAGGGAGAAAGAGGAAGACCCTTAACAAGATAGATTGACACAGTGGCTGCAATAATGGGCTCAAGCATAACAACAATTGTGAGGATGGCGCAGGTCTGGGCAGGTGTTTCATTCTGTTGTGCATAGGGTCTCTATGAGTTGGACTGACTCAACGGCACCTAACAACAACAAATGAACAGAACCTCAGTAACCTATAGAACTATTTTTTTTAAAAAAAAAGATATAACATTCATGTAATTGAAGTCTCGGTCGTGGGGTGGAAACAGGAGAAAGGGTGTGGGGCTGAAAACTTATTCCAAGAAATAATGGCTATAGATCCACCAATTTGGTAAAAGGCAAACCTACAGATCCAAGAAAATTTTTTAAACACCTCCAAACAGAATTTAACTCCTTCCAAAAGTGCACACCAAGACACATCAAATTCAATCTTCTGAAACTAAAGACAATGAAAAAACTTAAAAACAGCCAAAGAGAAAACGCCGTTACATAGAGGAAAAATCAATTCAAATAACAGATTTCTCATCAGAAACAATGGACGCCAGGAGAGAGTGGCATAACATTTTCAAAGTGCTAAAGAAGTGTCAACTCAAAAATCCACACCCAGAGAAAATAAAGACATTCTCAGTTGAAGGGAAACTGAAATAACTGGTCACCAGTAGACCTACCTAAAAGAATGGTTAAAGAACGCTCTCCCGACAGAAAGGAAGTGGTTTTTAAAAATGGAATCTTGGAAAACCAGAAAGGAAGAAAGAATAAATTAAAACCAAAGAAAGAAGAAGGAAGAACATAAGATAGAAAAAATCAATGAAATGGGGAGTGGGGGTAGGGGAGTAAAGAAAATCAATGAAAGAAAAACCCATCTCTTTGAAAAGATCAGTAAAACTGACAAAACTTCTAGTGCCTTGGTTACCTAGTTCTGCTGTAACATAAATATCACAAGTGGGTGACTTTAAAGAGCAGGTGCGCCGGACCCATACAAGCCATGGTATTTTCAATCCCCTCAAATGCATGCGAAAGCTGGACAACAAATAAGGAAGACTGAAGAATTGATGCCTTTGAATTATGGTGTTGGCGAGGAATACTGAATATACCATGGACTGCCAGAATAACGAACAAATTTGTTTTGAAAGAAGTACAGCCACAATGCTCCTTAGAAGTAAGGATCACGAGACTTTGTCTCACATACTTTGGACATGTTATCAGGAGGGATCGGTCCCAGGAGAAGGACATCATGCTCGGTAAAGTAGAGGGTCAGTGAGAAAGAAGAAGACCTTCAGCGAGATGAATTGACACAGTGGCTGCAACAAGGACTCAAACACAGCAATGATTGCGAGGATGGTGCAGGACCAGGCAGTGTTTCATTCTGCAGTGCATAGGGTCGCTATGAGCTGGAACTGACGAGATAGCATGTAACAACAACTCTCTCTCAACACACATACACGTGCATACACACTTAGGTAGACCTGCATCAGTTTGAAGAAGTTGACATCTTTACAATATCAAGTGGTTCAATTCACAAATAAATTATACCCCCTTTCTTATTTAGGTCTTTTTATAGTCCACTCAAATAAATTTGTTGTTTTTAGTATATAGATCTAGAACATATGTTGTTACATTTATTACGGGGAATTTGATGGGATTTTTGGCCATTGTAAAGTACATCTTTAGGAAAATTTGATGTTTTATATTTTGTTGTTGATACATAAAACAAAGTTTTTTTTTACTTTTACATAAAAGTTGATTTTCTATAGTGATCTTATATCAAGTCATCTTACAAAATTCAGTTTTAAATTCTAATAATTTCCAGATTTTCTATTTTCTATATGCATGCATAATCATATTATTAAAGAATAATGACAAAATTTGTCCCTTCCTTTCCAAACTTATACTTTTTAATTATTTTTATTATATTAATACGCTGCACAAGATCTCCAGTACAACGGAGATAGTGATGCAGGTAGTGATAGCGGGCATCCTTGTCACGTTCTTGATTACAGGGAAAAACTTTGAAAACTTAACCATGTTGTGTTATACTTTCTATCCTTTTAAGCTACACTTTATCAGATTAAAAAGTCCCTTTTTATTCCTACATTAAGACTTTTTATCATAAATATTAAATTTTTTAATATTTGAACTGTATCTTTTGAGATAATTGCACCATTTTTCTTTTTTTTACTTAAAGCTTTGAATTATACTAGTGAATTTTTAAATGTTAAATAACACACTCATGGAATAAACCCTGTTTGGTCATGTTTATACACAGGTGTTTCTTATTTGTGAATATTTTGCTTACAATTTTTGGTCCTAGGTTTATGAGAGGTTGATTTAAAATGGACAATTCTTATAATGTCATTGACAGGTTTTAGTATTAAATGTTATGCTGGCCTCATAAAAAAAATTACAAATATTTCCTTTTTTTCTCTTCTTTGGTCTCTGGAAGTCTTTCTGTGAGATTAATAATATTTCTTCCTTAAAAGTTTGGAAAATTTCACTGGCCATCTTAAATCAGGTTATCTTTTTGGAAAAGGTTTCAATAATGCATTCAAGTTAATAAATATTAAGGCATTATAGTTTTCAACTTTCCTCCTCACAGATTTCTTATGTTTCTGAGAAAATCGCCTATTTTATTTGAATTATTCAGCTTCTTAATATAAAATTTTTCTTACGTCTGGTTTTAAATTTTACAATGTCTGAAGCGTTTGTACTGATGCCTCAATTTTTATTATTTTTTTTATGGTTAGTTGCTGTTGAGTCCATTCCAACTCATGGCAACCCCATGTGTGCAGGATAAAACTGCTCCATAGCATTTTCAAGATGTGACCTATGGGAAGCATATTGCCAGGCCTGTCTTCCTAGGCGCCTTTGGGTAGGTTCAAACCACCAACATTTCTGCTAGTAGTCAAGCGCTTAACCATTTGCTCCACCCAAGGACTCCAGTTCTTATTACAGTTATTTGACATTTTGTTTTCTCTGTTTTATAATCATTCTTCCCAGGGGGTTATCAATTTTATTTTTTTAATAATTTGGCCTTATTGATTATTCTCTACTATATTTCTGCTATTTCACTGAGTTCTGATTTTATCTTAATTATTTCCTTTTTTTCCAGTTTGTGCATTTGTTGTTTTGTGGATTCTTGGGATGGAGACTAGATCATTGGTTTTCCAAATTTCTCCCTAACGTATTCATTTAAAGTTCTCAATTTTTCTTCTTTTCTTTTTTAATTTATTGTGCTTTAGGTGAAAGTTTACAGCTAAAGTTAATTTCTCATACAAAAACTTACACACATTGTTGTGTGACTCTAGCTGCAATCCCCGTAATGTGACAGCACAGTCCCCCTTAACACCCCCGGTTTCCCATGTCAGTTCTCCCAGCTCCTGTCCCTTTCTGCCTTCTTATCCTGTCTCTGGACAGGAGCTGCCCGTTTAGTCTCGTGTTATCTACTTGAACTAAGAAGCACAGTCTTCATGAGTATTATTTGATGTTTTATAGTCCAGCCTAATCTTTGCCTGAAGAGTTGGCTTCGGGAATGGTTTTAGTTCTGGGTTAACAGAGAGTCTGCGGGCCAATCAGACCATTAAGTGTGGTATTTCTACATGAATTTGAGTTCTGCACCGTACTTTTCTGCTGCTCCATCAGTGAATCTCTGTTGTGTCCCCTGTGAGGGTGGTCACTGGAGGCTCTGGTTTATGTGGCCCTTTCTGTCTCTTGAGCTAATATTTTCCCTGTGTCTTTGGTGTTCTTCATTCTCCTTTGCTCCAGGTGGGTTGGAACCAGTTGATGCATCATAGACGGCCACTCGCAAGCTTTTAAGACCCCAGCACTAATCACCAAAGTGGGATGCAGAACATTTTCTTAATAAACTGTTGTGCCACTTGACCTACTTGTTCCCTGAAACCATGGTCCCCAGACCACTGCCCCTGCTACTCTGTCCCTCAAAGTGTTTGCTCGTGTTCAGGAAACTTCTCAGTTTTTGGTTTAGTCCAGTTGTGCTGACTTTCCCTGTATAGTGTGTTGTCCTTCCCTTCACCTAAGATAATTCTTGTCTTTTATCTAGTGAATTCCCCTTTCTCTCCCTCCCTCGCCACTCTCATAACTATCAAAGAATGTTTTCTTCTGTGTTTAAACCTTCTCTTGAGTTCTTATAATAGTGGTCTCATATAATATTTGTCCTTTTGTGACTAATTTCACTTAGCATATAATGTCTTCCAGATTCATCCATGTTCTGAGATATTTTGAGGATTCATCACTGTTCTTTATTGTTGAGTAGTATTCCATTGTGTGTATATACCATGATATGTTTAGCCATTCATCTGTTGGTGGGCACCTAGATTGTTTCCATCTTTTTGCTATTGTGAACAGTGCTGCAATGAAAATGGCTGTGCATATATCTATTCATGCGACGGCTCTTATTTCTCCAGGATATCTTCCAAGGAGTGGGATTGCTGGGTCGTATGGTACATCTGTTTCTAGCTTTTTAAGGAACCACCAAATCAATTTCCAAAGTGATTGTACCATTTTCCATTCCCACCAGCAGTGTGTAAGTATTTCCAGTCTCTCCATAACCCCTCCAACATTTATTATTTTTGTTTTTTGGGTTAATGCTAGCCTTGTTGAGGTGAGATGGTATCTCACTGTAGTTTTGATTTGCATTTCTCTAATGGCTAAAGATTGTGAGCATTTTTTCATGTATCTGATGGCCACTTGAATGTCTTCTTTAGTGAAGTGCCTGTTCATATCTTTGCCCATTTTTTAATTGGGTTTTCTTTTGTTGTTGTTGCTGAGGTTTTGCACTATCTTGTAGATTTTAGAAATTAAAATCTGGTATGTCATAGCAAAATTTTTTTTTCACAGTCTGTAGATCATCTTTTTGCTCTTTTAATGAAGTCTTCTGATGAACATAAGTGTTTGATTTTTAGGAGCTCCTAGTTATCTTTTTTTTTTTTATTAGTTATCTAGTTTCTCTTCTGGTGTTTGTGCATTATTAGTTATGATTCATATTTTGTTTATGCCATGTATTATTGTTACTAGCATTGTCCCTATTTTTTCTTCCACGATCTTTGTTGTTTTAGATTTTGAACCATTTTGAGTTACTTTTTGTACCTGGTGTGAGGTATGGGTCTTGTTTCATTTTTTTGCAGATGGATATCCAGTTATGCCAGCACCGTTTGTTAAAGAAAAGGTCTTTTCCCCATTTAACGGACTTTGTAGCTTTGTCAAATGTCAGCTGCTCATCGGTGGATGAATTTAATTCTGGGTTCTCAATTCTGTTCCATTGGTCTATGTATCTGTTGTTGTACCAGTACCACACTGTTTTGACTACCATAGAGGTATAATAGGTTCTGTTAGTAGTGTGAGGTCTTCCACTTTGTTCTTTTTCAGTAATGCTTTACTTATCCCGGGCCTCTTCCTTTTCCATATGAAGTTGGTGATTTGTTTCTTCATCTCATTAAGAAATGTCTTTGGAATTTGGATCAGGATTGAATTGTATTTTGAGATTGCTTTGGGTAGAACCAACATTTTCACAATGTTGGGTCTTCCTATTCATAAGCAAGGTACGTTTTTCCACTTATGTAGGTCTCTTTTGGTTTCTTGCAGTAGTGTCTCGTAGTTTTCTTTGTATATGTCTTTTATGTCTGGTTAGATATATTCATAAGTATTTTATCTTCTTGGGGACAATAGTAAAGGGTACTGATCTGGTGGTTTCCACTTCGAAGTTCTCTTTGTTGGTGTAGAGGAATCCAACTGATTTTTGTATGTTTATCTTGTATCCTGATATTTCACAGAAATCTATTAGTTCCAGCAGTTTTCTTGTGGATTCTTTGGGGTTTTCTGTGTATAAGATCAAATCATCTGCAAATAGAGATACTTTTACTTCTTCCCTATCAATTTGGATGTGCTTTATTTCTTTGTCTTGCTTTATTGGTCCGGCTAGGACCTCCGGCACAATGTTAGATAAGAGCGGTGATAAAGGGCATCCTTGTCTGCTTCCTATTCTCAAGAAGAATGCTTTCAGACTCTCTCCATTAAGATGATGTTGGCTGTTGGCTTTGTATAAATGCCCTTTATTATCTTGAGGAATTTCTCTTCTATTCCTATTTTGCTGAGAGTTTTTATCATGAATGGGTGTTGGACTTTGTCAAATGCCTTTTCTGCATCAATCGATAAGATCATGTGATTCTTGTCTTTTGTTTTATTTATGTGATGGGTTACACTGATTGTTTTTCTAATGTTGAACCATCCCTGCACACCTCATATGAGTCACACTTGGTCATGGTGAATTTTTTTTTATATATATTGTTGAAATCTTTTGGCTAGAATTTTGTTGAAGATTTTTGTGTCTATGCTTATGAGGCATAATGGTCTGTAATTTTCTTTTTTTGTGGTGTCTTTACCTGGCTTTGGTATCAGGGTTATGCTGGCCTCATAGAATGAGTTCAGTATGCCATCCTTTTTTATCTCTGAAATACCTTTAGTAGTGCTGGTGTTAACTCTTTTTTGAAAGTTTAGTAGAATTCTCCAGTGAAGCTATCAGGGCCCAGGCTTTTTCGGGGGGGGGACAGGGATTATTTTAATTACTTCTTCGATCTCTTCTTTTGTTATAGGTTTATTTAGTTTTTCTACCTCAGTTTGTGTTAGCTTGGGTAGGTAGTGTGTTTCTAGAAATTTGTCCATTTCCTCTAAGTTTTCAAATTTGTTAGAGTACAATTTTTCATAATAATCTTATACGATTCTTTTAATTTCTGTTGGGTCTGTTGTGATACCACCCATCTCATTTCTTATAGGGTTGCTATGAGTCGGAATCGACTTGATGGCACTGGATTTTTCTGGATATTTCTTATTTGGGTTATTTACTTCCTCTCCTGTTTTTCTTTCATCACTTTGGCCAGTGATTTATCAATTTTGTTGATCTTTTCAAAGAACAAGTTTTTGGTCCCTTTAACACTTTCAATTGTTTTTCTATTCTCTATTTCATTGGTTTCTGCTCTAATTTTTATTCTTCCCTTTCTTCTGGTGCCCGTGAGCTTCTTTTGCTGCCCTCTTTCTCTTTGTTTGAGTTGTAGGGTTAATGTTTTGATTTTGGCTCTTTCTTCTTTTTGGATGTGTGCATTTATTCCTATAAATTGACCTCTGAGCACTGCTTTTGCTGTATCCCAAAGGTTCCTGGTAGGATGTGTTTTCATTCTCATTTGATTCTGTGAATTCCTTTTTTCCATCCTGATTTCTTCTATAACCCAGTAGTTTTTTAGCAAGGTGTTGTTCGGTTTCCATGTATTTAATTTTTTTTCCTCGCTTTTTCTCTTATTGATTTCTACTTTTATGGCTTTATGTTCAGAAAAGATGCTTTGCAATATTTCGATGTTCTGGATTCTGTTAAGGCTTGTTTTGTTGCCTAATATGTGGTCTATTCCTCCTGAGAAGGTTCCATGCACTTTGGAAAAGAAAGTATACTTTCTTGCTGTTGGGTGGAGTGTTCAGTATATGTCTATGAGATCAAATTGATTGATTGTGGCATTTAGATCTTCTGTGTTTTTATTGAGCTTCTTTCTGGATGTTCTGTCCTTTGAAAGTGGTGTGTTGAAGTCTCCTACTATTATTGTGGAGCTGTCTATTTCTCTTTTCAATGCTGCTAGAGTTTGTTTTATGAATTTTGGAGCCCTGTCATTGGGTATGTAAATATTTATTATGGTTATGTCCTCCTGGTGTATTAACCCTTTAGTCATGTCCTTCCTTGTCCTTTTTGGTGAATTTTGCTTTAAAGTCTATTTTGTCGGAGAGTAATATTGCCACTCCTGCACTTTTTTTTGTTTGTTTGCTTGATATATTTTTTTCCATCTTTTGAGTTTTAATTTGTGTCTTTGAGTCTAAGGTGTGTCTCTTGTAGTGTTTTTTTAATCCATTCTGCCACTCTCTGTGTCTTTATTTGTGCATTTAATCCATTCACATTGAGCATAATTATTGATAGGTATGAGTTTAGTGCTGTCATTTTGATGTATCTTTTTTTGTGTGCTGTTGACAGTTTCTTTTTTCCACTTAATTTTCTGGGCTGTATTTTTATGTTCTTTATGTATTTTGTTTTCATTGTTGTTGATTTTGTATTTGCTGAGTCCTTATGTTTTTCTTCTTTTTTCTTTTGATGTATAGGATTGTTAGTTTCCTTTGTGGTTACCTTAATATTTACCTCTATTTTTCTAAGTTTAAACCAATCTTTTATTGCTTGATATCACCTTGACTTCCTCTCCCTATGAAAGTTCTATGACTACATTATTTAGTCCTTCTTTTTTGTTTTAATGTTGTCATCTTTTACATATTGATGTCTCTGTTTCCCTATAGTCAGTGTTTTAGCTTTGATTTCTTTTTGTGACTTCCCTATCTGGGTTGATATCTGGTTGTTCTGTCTTGTGTTCTAGTCTTGGGTTGTTATCTGACGTTATTGATTCTGTAACTGGAGGGCTCCTTTTAGTATCTCTTGTAACTTTGGTTTGGTTTTTACAAAATTCCCTTAACTTCTATTTATCTGCAAATGCCCTAATTTGATTATCATATTTCAGAGACAGTTTTGCTGGATATATAATTCTTAACTGGTAATTTTTTTCCTTCAAGGCTTTATATATGTTATCCCATTGCCTTCTTGCCTGAATGGTTTCTGCTGAGTAGTCAGAGCTTAGTCTTATTGACTCTTCTTTGTAGATGACTTTTCTTTCATCCCTAGCCACTCTTAAAATTCTCTATCTTTGGTTTTGGCAAGTTTGATTATAATATGTCTTGGTAACTTTCTTTTGGGATCTACCCTGTGTGGGTTTCAGTGAGCTTCTTGGATAGATATCTTCTCATCTTTCATGATATCAGGGAAGTTTTCTGCCAACAAATCTTCAATAATTCTCTCTGTATTTTCTGTTACCTCCCCTCCCACACACACACAAACAGACACTGCATTCTGGTACTCCAATCACTTGTAGGTTTTCCTTTTGATAGAGTCCCACATAAGTCTTAGTGTTTCTTCACTTTTTTTTTCTTTATTCCAGCAGACTGTGGGGTGTGCCAGGCATGCAGGGGGCATGCACAGAGGCGGTCCCCCCCACAGCACCTAGACAAAGAGGCTGTGCCTGCTCTGAGGTCCCAGTTTAGGGGAGCTGGCAAGTTATTTTTTCCTGTTTGTTATTGTATGTTAAGCTGTTCCTTCTACAAAGCCGGGAAAATGGCTTGTGTCCTTGACGGGTCCCACTTCTGGCCTGGGGACAGGGCAATTGGTGAAGCTGGGCCAGAACTGGAGCAGAGCGGGGAGGGAGCAAGTAAATGGGAGAGAGGTACTTCCCAGAGGGGGAAGGGCTTTTTCCATCCCATGAGGTAGGTTAGATGATCGCACTTAGCTTTTGCACATCCACCACTGCTTTCCCCAGTTCTGAAGGCTTGCACAGACTCTCAGTTTCTTCTGGTGTGGAAATCTCATTCAGAGCTCTACTGCTTGCCTCAGCCAGCACACTGGCTGATCCAGCTTGCAGGGTGCTGGCCGGGTAAGGTCTGGCAAATTCTTGCTGCTTCTGAACTGTCTCTTCTTCCCCCTGCTGCTCAGTCCAACTCCTCAACTTTGTCTTTGATATCCAGGGCTCCTAGATTGTCATATATAATCAGTTCACTTGTTTTTTCAGATCTTTGTTGTAAAAGGGACCACAGGAAGCATCTGACTACTCCACCATCTTGGCCCCATCCCCTAACGAAATCAATTTTTCTTCAAACATTCATTTAGCTATATTTTCATTAGTATTCAGCACAAAATGTTTACTGTTATTAGTTACAGCTTTTTTGATACACAAATATGTGAAAATGATGTTTCATTTTCAGGCAGTTGGATATTTTCTAGTTTTTTTCTTGTTATTGATTTCTAAACTTCCATTGTAACCAGAAACATACACATGATTTGAGTCATTTAATCATTTGAAATTTGTTTTGACCTTAATCACTGAAAATTGTTGAGATTGGCTTGCTGTATGGTCCTACATATGGTCTTCAAACATTTAAATTCCACAAGTCATTACTAGTTTTTTTGTATCATCTATATTCATTAACATTTTCCAACATGTTTACTCTTTTCAATGTACTTTATTCTTTCCTGCATTTCTGGGTTTGTTTGTCCCCATTTCCTTCTACCTGAAAAATTCCTTGAGTATTTTTTTGTGTATAGGTCCACTGGTAATGAATTCTAAAAATTCATGAATCACACTCACTTATAAGTCTTTAAGTATAGTACATGTAAAGACAAAATGCAGTACCATTACTCAATATTTCACTGAATTTTGACAAAATGAATACACCCATGTAAGTAGAACACAGATCAAGAGACAGAACCTTATCAGCATGCCACATGTTCCCACTTGCTGCCCTCCAGTCACTGACTCCTCAGATATAACTGGCATCCCAATATCTAACAACATAGGTCAGTTTACCTGTTTTTATTTTCTATGTAACTGGACTCATCACTGGTTCTTTTGCTCAAAATTATACTCTTTTAGAATTATTCTTGTCACAAGTCTCTGTAGATTGTTCATTTTCATTATTCTATATATTGCATTTTTAAAAAAGCGTACCACAATTGAGCTATCCCTTCTAATGTTGATGGACATTAAAGTAGTTTCCAAATTTCAGCTATAGTATTGTATATTCTTATACAGGTCTTTTGGTGAATGTATGTATGCATTTCTGCTGGGTGGAATTTTATATGTTCAGCCTTAGTCAGTTCTACCAAACAGTTTTCCAGTGGAGTTATACCTACTTACTCTGCACCATCAGTGTATGTGATTTCTAATTGCTGAATAGTCTTATCAAAACTTCTTATTTTCTGTATCTTTCTTTTAAGTCATCTGTTGGATGTGTAACAGTATATCACAGTGGCTTTAATTTTAACTTCCTTATTGACTAATAAAGTTGAGCACCTTTTCATATATTTATAGGCCATTAACACATCCTCTTGAGTTAAGTGTCTGTTCCAGGTTTTGGTCATTTTTATCAGGTTAATCTTCTCCCTATGGACTTGTAAACATTTAAAAAAAATTTTTATATGAGTCCTTCATCAGGTATATGTGTCGTGAATATCTTCTCCCATTCTATGTGTTGTCTTTTCACTCTTTTGCTGGTGTTTATTGATGACCAGATAGTTTAAATTTTAATACACTCCAAATTATATTTTTCTTCATAAATTTTGCTCTGCATATCCTGTTTAAGATATATTTAAGACTTTCTCCTCTACTTTTCCCTAAAATCTTTGTTCTTTTACTTTTCACATTTTGATCTGCAACCTATCCGGCACTTATTTTTGTATAAGTTGTGAGGCAGGGGTCAAGGTTTATTTTCTGCTATATGAGTATCTGAGTCACTATATGAATATCTGAATCATTGAATCATTAGGCACTAATTATTGAAAAAGACATTCTTTCTTCAGTGCACTAGAGGGTCCCCTGCCGTAATTAGGTGACTGTACAAAAATATACATGATTCCGCCACTGGTGTACCTGTATATCCTTTACTACTATAACTTTATATCTTGATATTGGATACATAGCCTCCAGCTTTGTACTTTTCCTTCAAGATTGCCTTAGCTATTATTGATCTTTTGCATATTCGTATGATTTTAAAATCTAATTGTCAATTATTGCCTGAAGGAAAACAAACTTACTGGAATTAAAATGAGTTTGCATTGAATTTAAAGATTTACTGAATTTGTAGAATATGTAGATTAATTGATGATGTTACAGTGCTCAATCTAACAATCCTATGGCATAGTACATTCATTCTTCAATTTCCCTCAATTTTCTTTTGGGTTTCTACCTAGATTTTGAGGATTTAAATGCTATCAAAATTTTTTACATTTCTGATTCTACTCACATTTTCTAGTATATGGAAAACACGATTTTTTAATTTGATAAATTCATTTATTAAATTTAATAGTTCAAGTGTATATTATTTTGTATTTTCCATGGTATCAGTGACCATGAAAATGGTTTCTTACTGGAAAACCCTTGTGTATGTTGTGAGTTTCAACATTCTTAAAGGAATAAAAGAAGATAAAGTAAAATGTTATTTCCTTGTTCTTAATTGCTCTAACAAATAACAGTTTGTTCAAAATAATAATAGCAACAATGCATTGATGGACTATAGCTCATAGATAAGTGGAATGAATGTCAGTAATATCATGAAAGACAGGAGGGAAAAATTGACACTGCCCATGAAGTGGTATGGTGTTATTTGAAAATGGACTTAGATTAGTTGTAAATGTATATTGAAAACTCTAGGAAAAGTACTTTAAATTTTTCATAAAGAAGCATAATGAACTTGCTAAGAGAGGACAGAAAATGAAATCACAAAAAAAGCTCAATTAAACCCAGAGAAGGAAGAAAAAGAGCAGAAGACAAAAAGAAAAAGAAATAAATAACAAATAGTTACAAATATGGTAGATATTAATCCAACTACATCAATAACCACTTTAATGGTCTAACTCCACAATTAAAAGGCAGAGGCCATCAGATGGTAAAAAAAAAAAGAGAGAGAGAGAGAGAGATGCATCTATATATAGTCTACCCCAAAAAAAAAGAAAACACTTTAAAAACAGAGATAAATCAATAATAAAGGAATAGAGAAAGATATACCATGATAACACTAATTAAAAGAAATCTGGAGTAGGTATGTTAATTTCAGACAAAGCAAATTTAAGAGTAAGGAAAATTTTAAGGGATAAAGGGAGGCATTATATAATGATAAAGAAGTTAGTTCTCTAAAAAGATATAACAATCTTGAATGTGTATGTACCTAACAACCAAACCAAGCCAAACCCAGTGCCATCAAGTCGATTCTGACTCATAGCGAGCGCAGAGTGTCAAAATATGTGAAGCAAAAACTGATAAAACTGCAAGGAGAAATGGACTAATCCACTTCATAGTTGGAGCCTTCAACAGCCCTCTATCAGTAATTGACAAATCCAGTAGGCAGAAAATCGTAAGGATATAATTGAATTGAATCACACTATCAATCAACCATATCTAATTGACATTTATAGAATACTTCATCCAACAGCAACAAAATACACATTTTTCTCAAGCTCATCTGGAACATTCACCAAGATATAGCACATTCTGGGCCATAAAACACACCTTAACAAATTTGAAGTAACAGGAACCATAGCAAGTGTGCTCTCAGACCACAACGGAATTAAACTAGAAATCAAAAACAAAAAGATAGCTAGAAAATCCAAAAATATTTGGAGATTGAACAACACACTTATAAATTAAAACTGGGTCAAAACCTCTCTCTGTACTATCTTTTCAGCTTCTGTGAATTATTTAAAAACATATATAAGTGTTAAACCGTGCCACTGATAATAAATATTTGTTGAAAGAAAAGATGGGTCAAAGAAGAAGTTTCAAGAAAAAATTAAAAAATACTTTTTAACTAAATGAAAACAAAAATAGAACTTACCAAAAATTGTGGGATGCAACATAAGCAGTGTTTACAGGGGAAATTATAGCACTGAACACCTGTGTTAGAAAAAAAGAAAAAGCTAAAATCAATATTCTAAGCTTCTACCTTAGGGAAGTCAAAAAAGAAGAACACATTAAATCCAAAGTAAGCAAGAGAAAATAATAGAAAATTACAGCAAAAATAAATAAAATTGAAAACAGGAAACTACTAGAGAAAATCAATGAAGCCAAAACTGGTTCTTTGAAGAGGTCAATAAAATTGATAAACATCTAGCCAGCCTAACTAAGAAACGAAGAGAGAAGACACAAACTACTAAAATCAGAAATGAAAGATGGGCATTCACAAATGATCCCATGGACATTAAAAGGATAAAAAAGGAATATTATGAACAACTCAATGCACAAAAATTTGATAACTTAGGTGAAATGAACCAAGTCCTTGGAAGATACAATCTACCAATAAACATACACAAGAACAAGTAAATAACCTAAATAGGCCTATAACTATGAAATAAATTGCATCAATAATTAATAACCTTCCAAAACAGAAAGTGCCAGGCCTTCATGGTTTTACTGCTGAATTCTACCAAACATTTGAGGAAGAAAAGATACCAATTCTCTGCAATCTCTTCCAGAAAATGGAAGCCGGGGGAATACTTTCTGACTCATTCTATGAGGCCAGAATTAGCCTCATAACAAAGTCAAAGACATTATAAGAAATTAACACTATTTTTTTTTTTACCAATATCTGTCTTGAACATAGATGCAAAAATTCTCAGCGAAATATTAGAAAATTGAATACAACGTACAAAAGAATTATACCTTGAAAAGTTAGATGAGAAGCTTAAAAGGCAGCAGATTTATGTTAATGGTAGTGAAATAATTTTGAAAAGGATAGCGAGAATGGTGGCACAACTTGGAGAATGTAACTAATGTCACTGAATTGTACATGTAGAAATTGTTGAATTGGTGTATGTTTTGCTGCGCATATTTTCACTAAAAATAAAAAAAATAATTGTACACCATAACTAAATGGAATTTTCCCAATTATGCAAGGCTGGTTCAAGATTCGAAAATCAATTAATGTATTCCATCACATCAACAGCCTAAAGAAGAAAAAGTACGTGCTGATGTCAATAAATGCAGAAAAAGAATTTGACAAGACCTAACTCTGATACATGATAAAAACTCTCAGCAAACCAGAAATACAGAGGAACTTCCTCAACTTGATAAAGAACAACTATTTAAAATAAAAAACAAACCTAGAACATAACATCATACTTAATGGTGAGAAACTAGGCACTTTCCTCGTAAAATCAGGAACAAGGCAAGGATTTTCCCTCTCACCATTCTTATTCAACACTGTACTGTAAGTCCTAGGTAATGCAATAAGACAATGAAAAAAAAAAAGGTATACAGATTGGGAAGAAAGAAATAATGATATTTCTGTTAGCAGATGAAATAATTGTTTATATAGAAAATCCCAAGGATTAAAAAAAAAAAGAACTTATGAAACTAATAAACAATTACAGCAAGGTTGCAGGGTACAAGGTTTGTATACAAAAGTCAGTTGCTTTCCTACATACTAGTAATAAATAATAGAATTTGAAATTAAAAACACGTTTACATTCATACCAAAAAAAAAGAAGAAATACTAAAGTAAAAATCTAACAAAATATATACAGGCTTTACCTGAGGGAACTACAGAACACTGATGAAAGAAATAAAAGTAGTCAAAATAAATGGAGAGATATTCCATGCTGATGGTTAGAAAGGCTCAATATTGTTAAGATGACATTTCTTCCCAACTTGATTTATAGATTTAATGCAATCCAAAATCAAAATCCTGGCAAGTTATTTAGTGGGTATCTACAAACGGATTCTAAGTTTACATGGAAGGGTAAAAGACCCAGAATATCCAATGTAATATTGAAAAAGAACAAATTCGGAGGGTAGACACTACCCAAACTCAAAACTTAATATAAAGCTAACAGTAATCAAGACAGTGTGATAATGGTGAAAATTTTGTATCTGTTCACATTGCAAACACTCAGGGAAATAGAAGGAAACTTCCCCGACTGAAAAAGAAGAGCGGGGATTGCATTGAACCTACTTTGGGGAGAAATGACATCTTTAGATTTGATCTTTAAATTCAGTGCAATGCTGCATCTATTGATATGAAAAAACTACAACCAATATTATACTTTATGATGAAAGACTAAATGCTTCACCCACTCAACTTTTCAGCAATGCGAAGATATCTGCTTTCACCATTTCTATTCAGAACTGTAGTGCATTTTCTTGCCAGTAAATTAAGGCAAGGAAAAGACATACAGGACATCTAGTTTGGAAGGGAAGAAAGAAAACTCTATTTGTAGACAACGAGTTCATCTACAAAGAAAAGCCTATTTACATAAAAACTTGTAGAATGAACAAGTAAATTTTAAAAGATTTCAGAATACAAGGTCAATATGTAAAAGTCAACTTTATTTCTATATGTAATCAATAAACAATTGCAAATTGAAAGTAAAAACTAAAACCATTTGTGTCGTTGTTGTTAGGTGCTGTTGAGTTGATTTTTGACTCATAACGACCCCATGTGACAAAGTAGAACTGCCCCATAGGGTTTTTTTGGCTGTAATCTTTACAGAAGCAGGTTGCTAGGTCTTTCTCCTGTAGAGCAGCTGGCTGGGTTCAAACGGCCAACATTTCAGTTAGCCGCTATGTGCCTAACCATTGCTGGACCAGGGCTCCTTAAAACCATTTATAGTAACATCAAAAATAAGAAATACTTAGGGATTAATTTGACAAAACAAACAAACAAAAAAACCCACTGCCACTGAGTCGATTCAGACTCGTAGCGACTGTATAGGACAGAGTAGACCTGCCCCAGAGGGTTTCCAAGGAGCAGCTGGTGAATTCAAATTGCAGATCTTTTGGTGAGCAGCAGAGTTCTTAATCACTGAGTCGCCAAGGCTTGGAATAAATTTGACAAAGATGTGCAAAATCTATGCGCTGAAAACTAAAAAAAAAATTGCTGAGAGAAACTTGTAGATCCAAATAAATCAATGGGTAAATCGTGTTCAGGTGAGGAAGGTGTAGACCCAGGTAGTGTTTCCTTCTGTTGGAGGCAGGGTCACTCTGAGTTGGAATGGACTCAGGGGGACCTAATAACAACCACAAGCCGTGTTCATGCACTGAGAAACTCAATATTGTTAAGATGTCGATTCTCCTCAAACCAATCTTTAGATTCAATTCAGTTCCAGTTAAAGTCCCAGCAGGCTTTTTTGTAGAAATTGAGTAGCTGATTCTAAACTTTATACGAAAATGTGAAGGACGTAGAATAGCCGATAAAATAATTTGTAAAAGAAAAAACATAGAAGACTTAGATTAATTGATTAGAAAACTTATTTTAAAGCTATAGTAATAAAGAAATTATGATGTTGGTGTAGCAATACACATATACCTCAGAATAGAAAGTACAGTAATAACTCACACATTCAATTGGAAAAGATAATACTATCAGCAAATAGTGCTGGGAAATTGGACAGCCATAAGGAAAAAAAAAATCTCCCTTGTTCCTTGCCTCATGCCATTTACAAATTTAACTCAAAAACTTAACATAGATTTAAGCGAAAGAGATAAAACTTCTTTCTAGTTTTCTTCTGAAAACATAAAAAAATTCTTTTTGACCTTGGGTTTAACAAGAAGCAAAAACTATAAAATTTAAAAATCAGCAAAGTGAACTGAATCAAAATAAAATTGATCATTAAAACACATTCTTATAAAAACGAAAAGACAACCCACAGGCTGAAAGAAAATATTTGCAAATTATTTAGTATCTAACAAAGTTGTTCTGTCTAGAATTCATAAAGAAATCTCATATAATAACAATAAACAAAATCAGGAAAGAGGGGAAAGATTTCAACAGCCACTTTATCAAAGAAAATATGTGAATGGCAAATATTACACGAAAAGATGGTCAATATTTTAGTCACTAGGAAAACGAGCGTTAAAATCACAATGAGATATCACTCTGCACTCACTAGAACGGCTAACGGTAAAAAAAACTGACCACGCCAAGTGTTGGCAAGGACACGGAGGAAATTAACTCTCAACTATTGCTGCATTAAATAATGCAATTTAGTGTACATCGATTAAATCTCAATAAAATTACAAAAGAAAAGGAAAAAAGAGAATTACCTCACAAAGAACAAAAACTCTAGGACCCCATGGCTTCCAGTCATAATCCAAAGGGCCCCTCAAAAAAAATTTTTTAACACAAGTAAATTTTTCTTTGCTTGCCTCAAGTTTAGTCCCATTAAGAGAAAAAACTATTGTTAAAGGTATCCTTACACTCCCTTTACTTAATATATTTATTTACATATATACACATGTATAACTTTTTTACATAAATTAGAGTCACTACTCTATATAGTATTTTACGGTGTTGCTTTTCCTTCCATAGTATGTTTAGAAAGACATTTCATGCGTCATACATAAATCTGCTACACCTTTTTTATTGTGGTAAAAATATACATAACAAAACACATGCCATCTCAATAATTTCTACATAAAAAATTTATTCTTCAAGTTTTGCACCCATTCTCACGAGCATTTTCCAAATCATTCTACCATCATTAACATAAACTCAATGCCCCCTAAGCAAAAGCCTCCTCTTTCCCCCTCCTTCCCACCCTTGGTAACCACTAACAATCTTTGGTTTCTATATATTTGCTTATTTCATATCAGTGAGAGCATGCAGTATTTGTCCTTTTGCAAATTTGTCCTTTTGCTCAGCATGATGTTTTCAAGGTTCACCCATGCTGTGGCATGCATCAGGACTTCATTTCTCTTTATGGCTGAGCAGTATTCCATTGTATGTGTGTACCACATTTTGCTTGTCCTTTCCATCTGGTGATGGTCATTTCGGTTGTTTCCACTTTTTGGCTATTGCTAAAGTCTGCAATGAACATCGGTGTTGTACCTATTTCATAGATGCATAGCATTAAATCATATGGTTGCATTTCATTTTATGATTCTGTACTGCGGGACTCAAATAGAAATGTAAAGACATCTTTCTACATATATCTCTGGGCACTTAATTGTTTCTTTAAAATATATATATTTTTTTGAATCCTAGATCATCAACAAAATATTAACTTGCTCATTCAACAGTTGCTTAGGTCTTTCTGTGTCCAGTACTGACATACAGAAAAGAATATCCAGTTGGTGTTCAGAAAGGCATCACATTTTAGGGGTGAACAGGCTGTTATAATGCAGGAAGTGAGCTCTCTGAGAACAGTGACACAGGAGGCTGTGAAAAAGCAGGTAGGGGTACCCCACCTGGTGGTTCAGCTTAAGTATCCTTTCTCTCCAAATTACCATACACTTCAGTGGGGCTGGTACCTTCTCATCTGAATCTTTCTCCTTCCCCCGAGGCATGCCTACCACAGGGCTCTGAACAGTGATGCCTCAATTAGAGCTGCTGGCCAATGGTTGGCACAGTATCCTGTATCCTCCTGGTCCACTGGCTGAGCCCAACCCTACCTAGCAAGGAGAATAAAGACCTGTGTTCAGAGTCACTCTCAATAGAGAGTTCCGGACTTCATAGAACCCACTGCCTACACTCTTTCAAGAACCATGAAGTTCCTATTGTTCACCCTTGCAGTCTTTATGCTGCTGGCCCAGTTGGTCTCAGGTAAACAGAATCTTGGGGAAGAAGAAGCACTGAGCAAGAACAGGGTCCTGTACATGGAGTCATTATTATCTAACTGTCCATGGGAGTGGGGGAGGGTTCTTGCACAGGAGGGGCGAAGGAGGCTCCCTTACTTCTTCAGAAAGACTTATGACACAGTAGTGTCCCTGATTGGAGCCAGGGGAGGGTAATGTGAACCCTGTAGTCACCTCCAAAGGCAGAGATGCCCTGACTTCTTCCCAAACTTGTCTCTGTCCTCTGACTTAAGGCGGCCCAGTCCAGGTCTGCCTCACTTCACTTTATATGCCATCCGGTATTCACTCATGCAGGAACATTCTGTAATATCATTTCTCCCAAATTTTCTTAGTCCTACAGAGAAATTCTTCAGTATTTTTTTATTCTGCGATGTGGTGAACAGGACAGGCAAAGCGGTTTTTAGATACCTGTAGGACTGTCAGAGGAAAGGGGAAAGAAAACTATTCTCAGTGGACATAGGACCACTGTAAGTCCTACGCCATATTTCCACTCTATTTGTGGATTTCCTTCATTTTAATTAATTCTACAGTTTGTATTTATAAAAATTAAGATAAACACACTGCAAGTATTTTGGAAATAGAAAAATTGGTTAGAATTCATCACTCCTGACATTTTCTCCACAGTGACCAAGGGATATACATGTTTCTAACCTGTTTTTTTTTTTTTTTTTTTTTACTTAACACTGTATCAAGAAAATTTTCACAGGTCTTTAAATGTTCCTTGAAAACTCAGTTTGCAATATATTCTTACTATTCTTTCGTATTTTTGTACCAATATTAGAGAAGCCCTTGTTATGTGTCATTTGGATGATTTTTCCAAATGTCATTCTTATAAGAAACATTGTACAATCTTGTTAATATATCATTATGGGATTTTCTGATTGTATAGATGAATTTTAGAAGCTCCATTGCTCAGTCAAAGTGTATCATTTATTTTAAGGAACTGCCATAAGTTGCCAGATGGTTCCTATTAGCATACTAGTGGTCTGTCTTTAACTTTTTACATTTGTTTTAACAAATTAATAAGAACTGTGTTCTTATTTGTTTTAAATTTGTTTGACAAGTTAATAAGAATTTTAGCCTTTCTATCTCACATTTGTTGCAAATAGTTCCTGATATATTGTTTTTTCTAAAAAATGTTATTGATTTATTGGAAGCACAGTATTTTCATTTTTATGTTGTCAAATCTGTTGATATTTTCTCTGCATTACTCCATTAACTCAGAAAATTCTTCCACATGTTGAGAATATTTATTCACCCATTCACTATTTTTTTATGGTTCTATTTTTTTTTTTTTTACACTTGATTCAATGCCATCTTTAATTTATAGCACAGTGTGAGAAACTAACATTTTGAGGTAGAACTTTCTAATAGGTAGAGAATTGTATAATAACTCTGCCATCTGCCTCTAGAGATAGTTGTTTCTGTTCTCTGGGAGTTGCAGAACTGCTCGAATTAATGTTAGATAAAGGGAAATTGGAAACCTTGGTGGCGTAGTGGTTAAGTGGTACAGCTGCTAACCAAAGGGTCGACAGTTCAAATCTACCAGGTGCTCCTTAGAAACTCTATGGGGCAGTTCTACTCTGTCTTATAGGGTCACCACGAGTCAGAGTCAACTCAACGGCAGCAGGTTTGGTTTGGGGTTTAAGAGGAAATTAATAAGGGTATGAGGGTTGCCTCAGAAAATGTTTCTGGCTTATTGCATCCTTGAAAGTCTATGACTTTAGATTTCATGATTTCTCCCTCTGACTCTGGGACGCTGATCACATGTATTATCACATACTTGCATGGTATCCTCTCAGTAAATTAAAGGGCCCTGAGAAAACTCCTCAGTTTGCTTTTTATACAAACACAGGCAATTGAGAGCTATTTTGTGAGATTAGCCAATCTTACTCCAAGACCTGGTGGCATTATAAATAGAATACTTAGAAAGGACATTTGGAAGGAAGAATCTGAAGAACACCAGGACCCGAGGAAGATCAGGATGGAAATGAAGGAAACTTCATCTGAGATTTCCATTCACATAGCCCAGCTGAAGAAATGTATATGAATGTCATCTCCATGGAGAAGTTTGGGACAGTGAAGAAGGAGAAATGATAGACGGAGTGGCTGAAGAGGAAGTTTAAGTCCAAGGACCATTATGGAGAGTTCATGAGGATGCAGAGAATAAAAAAAGGAGACAAAGTAAGAAAAGGCATGAAAACAACAGAAGTCAAGTAATCTTTCTGTTCCTCGGATACATGACGCTCTTCACCAGCTCGTGGCCTTTACCTATGCTGTTCCTTCTTCCTCGAACACACTTCCTCTAGCTCTTCACATAGCTGGGTCCTTTTTGTCCTTCATGTCCAGGCTTGAGTGTCGCTTCCTCAGGGATAACTCCCTAGATCACCCCATGCAGAATTCCGATTTCAGGAATCAAAAGTTATCTTTCTATAACTTGATATATTTCTAGCAAAACAATATATAAGACAATTCCAGAGTTACATTCCAAATATAATCTATAGATCTATTTATGTGTGTACGTAAAATCTCATTTGATCCTCAGAGGATGATTGAGAGACTGGTAAAAGATACTAGCAGTGGTAATAAACAGTAATCGAAAATGATTGCTCGATTCCCTTACCCGTATTATATCACATTGTCCCGTTTATTTGTTGCACTTATCAAAATCTGTAGCTGTTTTGTTTATTCTTTTGCCTCATCTCCAATGCAAGCTTTTCAAACCTTGTCTGTCCTGTTCATTTCTTTATTCCCCACATTTTGTAGAGTTCGTAACAGGTTAGGCACTCATATATTCGTTTGGTTGAATAAAGGAATGAATTAAGCTAGGAAGAGTTCTAACACCTCTTTAGAACTTTCTCTGTGTTAGACCATGTAATTTGGGATTTTACTTATGTATATAATATGTACCCATGTACAGACATATCCTGCAGAATGTTTCCCTACTAAATATATCCCTAGCAGAATGACTTTTGGTTTTTATTCACAAAGTCTTTTAGAACGTACTGATATCTCAATATTATATAGATATACCGTTATTGTGTGCTGTCGAGTTGATTCCAACTCATAGTAACCCTCTGTGACAGAGTAGAAGTGCCCCATAGGGTTTCCTAGGCTATAATCTTTATGGAAAGAGGACCTAGCGGCACAGCAGTTAAGTGTTCATCAGCTAACCTAAAGATTGATTGTTCAAACCCACCGTCCACTCTGAGGGAGAAAGACATGACAGTCTGCTTCCTTAAAGATTACAGCACTGGAAACCCTACAGGGCAGTTCTACTCTGTCTTACAGGATCACTGTGAGTTAGAATTGACTTGTGGCAACGGATCTGGGTTTGGTTTTATAATCTTTATGGGACCAGATGGCTAGGTCCCACGAAGTAGCTGGTGAGTTCAAACTGCCAAACTTTTGGTTAGCAGCCGAGCACTTAACCACTGAGCTAACAGAGCTCCTTATAGGTATATAGTTACTTATATATTCCATATCTAGAGTACCTATGTATCTATACCTAGATAAATATAGGAAATTTTTTTAATTTATCTTTTATAACTTGATGCATTTTTAGCAAAACAATATATAAACAACTCCAGAGTTACATTCCAAATATAATTTGTAGGACCTCAGAAACATGTACACACAGTTTGGAAATCTTACCAAGTGACCACAAAAGTCATGCATGTTTTGGATAATGCTGAGAAGCATTACAGAAATGATATGAATATTTCATATTTTTCTAAATGGTAGTTTTTTACTTCTATTTAGGTGTTTAAGTGTGTTTAAGTTACATTTTGGGAAATTGGTGGAGGATTTTGTGTTTATGTGAAATAATAATGTATCATGTATTTTCCCATTTAAAATAATGGGACCTGCAAATATAGGTTAGATTGTGGATATCTCTACATACATATTTGCAGATGTTTACGTATATTAATTCAGACAAGAGAACACACAAGCGACACAGTCATGGAAGCTTCTTATGCACAACCAAACACCTCCTAGGATGAAGATACTAGGCTTGAAGGCTAAGGACCATAGACTCGACAGGTGTCTACATCAATTGGCATAACAGTGCATAAAAACAATGTTCTACATCCTACTTTGGTGAGTAACATCTGGGATCTTAAAAGCTTTTGAGCCGCCATCTAAGATACAACAATTGGTCTCTTCTGGTCTGGAGCCACGGAAAGTGAAGAAAACCCAAGACTCAAAGGAGCAATTAGTCCAAAGGACTAAGAGACCACATGCACCACAACCTATACGATCCAAGACCAGAAGAACTAGATGGTGCCTGGCTAACACTACCCACCACTCTGACTGGGATCACAATAAAGGGTCCCAAAAAGAGCAGGAGAACAATGTAGAACAAAAAATCAAATTCATAAAAAAAGACCAGACTTACTGGCCTGGTAGTGATTGGAGGAACCCCTGAGACTATGCCTAAGACAACCCTCTGACTTGGAATTGCGGCCATTCCCAGAAACCACCTTCCAGCTAATCAATAGACAGGACCATAAAATAAACAATAACATCCGGAAAAAAAAAGTGCTCCTTAGAACTAACAATTACACGAAACCAAAACGGCAACATTTGTCCAAAAGAAAGATGAGAAGGCAGGCAGGGGTAGGAAAACCAGGCAAAAGGAAATGGGAAAGCCAGGGCGAAAATGGGAAGAGTGCTGGCAGAGCGTGGGAATTGCAATCAATGTCATGGAACACTCTGTGTACAATTTGTTGAATGAGGAACTAATTTGCTCTGTAAACTTTCACCTAAAAGACAATAAGAGATTTAAAAAATAAATAAAGCTAACAACACCACCTAAAAATAACAATCAAAAAAATGGGAAATAGGTCCCTGGTGGGTGTTTGCAGAATTCTGATTTCAGGAATGACAGGTCCATCCATATATCTAAAACACTATGCGTGTATATATTTTTAAAATCTCATTTAATCCTCAGAACAGGTTTACACGATCAGGAAAATATAACAAAGCAACTGGTAAGAGACTTGAAAAACCACTGCTCAAAAAACAATTACTATTTTTATCTTTTTGTGATAAATATCTCTGGTTTAATGATCTGTAATTCCTTTATCCAGGTAATTGGTATTTGAAAAAGTGTGCAAACAAAACTGGAAATTGCAGGAAGAAGTGTAGAAATGGAGAAATGCAAACACAGTCTTCTACTTCAAGGTGTCCCAGAGCCAAAATATGCTGTATTCTCCCTAACAAAGACCACTTACATTCCAGTGATTCATGTGAATTCACAAACCCTCCAGAAGTTGTTGGAGCTGAAGTTCAAGAAGATGCGGCAGCCATGACCACTGCCACTTCTTGAAAACATTCTGATCTCTGTGTCCTGACCTAGTTCCTTTGGTTCATTGAATTGAACACACTTATTCTGGTGTCAGTCTTCTTTTCTCCTCTCCCCTTCCTACTGCCCATCCCCCAACAAAGTTTTGGAAGGTCATCACCACTCAATAGCACTAGCAATTCGAGGCTAACCAAAAAAAAAAAAAAAAAACCCACTGCCATTCAGTCAATTCCAACTCATAGCAACTCAATAGGACAGAGTAGGACTGCCCTCATGCCATCCAAACAAAATAGAGGTCCAGGCACAAGTGAGGGTGATCCAAAAATCCCATTCTAGACTGTGCATCAGAAATACCTGGAAGGATTCCTAAAACAAAGATTTCTGTTCCTCAACTCCAGGGATTCTGATTCACTAGGACTGTGGTAGAGCCTGAGAATTTGCATTTCTCACCAAGTTCCTAAAAGATGCTGTTGTTGCTGGCCCAGGGAACACACTTTGAGAACCACTGGCCTATAAAAAGGAATGATTAAAGTCCTCCTGTTGATGTGATTTTCTACAGATTGAAGACTGCATTTTCCATGTATTTTCGAAATGCTTAGTATTACAATAGCATCCCTACACAGTTCTTTCATACTTCTTTCCTTAATAGACTTCCTACCAACAATCTTGGGATATAGGTATTATGACCTCATTTCAGTGAAAAATAACTTGATTTGTAAGCATTAGAACTGAGACAGATTTAGTTGACGACTGAGAACATTTTTTTTATTGTGCTTTAGATGAAGGTTTACAGAGCAAATTAGTTTCTCATTAAACAATTAGTATATATATTATTTTCTAACTTTGGTTACCAACCCCACCATGTGTCAAAACTCTCCCCTTCTCAACCTTGGGTTCCCCATTATCAACTTTCCTGTCCACTCCTGCCTTTTCGTCCTTGTCCCTGGGTCAGTGTGCCCATTTACTCTTGTTTTGTTTTATGGGCCTGTCTAATCTTTGGCTGAAGGGTGAACCTCAGGAGAGACTTCAGTACTGAGATAAAAGGGTGTCCAGGGGCCTTACTCTTACTGAGAACATTCAATCACTACACCTTGATGTTCTCCAATTGTCTCTTCTCTCTGGAAATCTCCAATCATGTAAGTTTCCAACTCAGAGAGGATGAGAGATCAAGAGCTCTATAGTGTGACCTGAGTACTGGACACTCTTTCTAAACCATAAGATTTTCTCTTAAGAACTCAACCCACACAACTTGGAGAACATGGCCAGGGGCATCACAGAGTCATCCATCCATGCCTCAGGCCCACTTCCCTGAGAGTTAGGAGAGAGAGAATAGAAAATGCAGCTGCTTTCGCATTCTTGACACCTATTATAATGAAGTTTGTCTTCATTGACCTCAGTTTGCCCACTTATGAAATAATAGGGTTGTAGTGAATGTCTTTCTTCTCATCCTTGTCATGCTAACATTCTTCTGATTCTAAAAATACAAGCTTAGCTTATGCCTTGTGAGGCCAACTTTACCTTTGACCTCAGAAAAGGCAAAAGAT
The DNA here is from genome assembly GCF_024166365.1 of Elephas maximus indicus. Lineage (NCBI taxonomy): Eukaryota > Metazoa > Chordata > Mammalia > Proboscidea > Elephantidae > Elephas > Elephas maximus. The sequence continues at coordinate 38,224,976 of NC_064843.1, forward strand.
ATAGCAAAGGGATCTGGAAGTGGGAGAAAACGTTGGTGGAAGTCGATGAGTGCCATCATAGAATCCTTTTTCTTCTTTGCTTGATCCCATCTTCAGTTACTAATAGACCCATGTGCATTCTGCTTCCTCTAATATGTTCCACGACTTCTATCTCCACTGCCATGTGACAAGCTGAGTCTTCAAATTCTTCTCCGGAAGTATCTCACCTTTATTTATTCTAGATCTTCCCTGAGGAGACAGGCCTCTAGCTCCTTCAAGAGGCACATTTATGACCTATGTCATTATATAGTACAGGAGATTTGAGAGCTGGATCACCCCAACTAGCAGGACATTGTCATCTCTTACACGCAATGGTATCCTTGCAGGCGGAACTCATAAACTTACACAAGTAGGAGTATGGATGCAGACGGGTCACTTCAACAGAAGATCATAGTAGAATAAAGAGCATGAGCTTTAGAGTCAGATATAGCTGAAGTTATTTATGTCCCCACCACATATTTACTCTTGGACTATGGGCAATTGATTTTCCATCTTTGAGCATAAGTTTATGAACTTGGAATATAGAGAAAATATTTATTCCCGCTCAGGGTGCTCTGAGGGTTGCTAGAGTAGTATATTAAAACACTAATTACATAATAGGGACTTAGCTCTACAGGCTGCTGATTTGTGAATAAAGAGCAGAAAGAGCACATTTCCCTAGGGCCCTGTCACTGGACCATGGCTGCTCTGCATGGGTATGGGTGATTATAAGCCACATTTCATCCCGGGGGAAGGCTCATTAGTATGCAGAGAAAAGCTAGGGCAGAGGTGAGGTTCATGGGTTCTCTTTCAACAGTCAGATGGGATTTTAAACACTCCTAGTAGAACGCACTGTGCTTTCTCCTCAAAAATCACCTTGATCGCCACCTTGGCAACATCTTAGAGCCATGATCAATTACATGATGGGTGAGGAATACACCCTTAGTGCCGCAGTCTGAAGCTTTGTCCTCTTGTCTCCTGGCTGACACCCTTGCTTGAACCTAGGAACAAATAACCGTTCCCTGCTTTGGGGATGACTTGTGGATTCTAGGTGGGAGAATGATAAGAAATTTTCATTGTGTGAGGAACCATGATACACCAGGCACACTGACACACAATTTCATTAAACAAAAGCATTATATAATAATTATGGTAACGTGATTAAAGCTAAGGAAACTGCAGTAAAATATATGCAGGTTTGCATCTAGATTTGCCCCTTAATTCTGTTACTTATTTTGTGATCTCTATCTCATCTATAAAATAGATATAATCACACATGTACCTCTTACAGTTCCTCTAAAAATTAAGAAAAGGCTCATAAAACACTGGGCACAGCCTCTGGCACCTACAAAACATTAAGAAATGTAGGCTTCATAAAGGCCTGTAAGGGGCCCTGGTGCTACAGAGGTTAAGAGCTCAATTGCTAACCAAAAGGCTGGCAGTTTGAATCCATAAGCCGCTCCTTGGAAACACTATGGGGAGTTCTACTCTGTCCTACAGGGTCGCTATGAGTCAGAGTTGACTCAATGGCAACAGAGTTTTTTAAGGAATAAATTAAGGAGCCCTGGTGGTACAATGGTTAAGCACTTAGCTGCTAACTAAAAAGTTGGTGGTTTCAACTCACCCAGCAGCTCCATGGGAGAAAGGCCTAGTGATCTGCTCTCATAAATATTACAGCCTAGAAAACCCTATGGAGAAGTTCTACTCTGTCACATGGGGTCGTTATGAGTCAGAATCAGCTCGATGACACCCAACAACAAGAAATAAGTTATCCTATTTCAAATGTGAAAAATCTGTGATTCGGGAAGGAAGAGGGTCTTGCACAAGAATAAATAGCCACATTTGGAAGACATTTCTGCCTGCTTCCAAGGCCACAATATCTCTAACCAGTCTGATGCTAATTCTGAAGATATCCTCAAAGCCGACTTGTACCTCTTTAGCTTATCATCTTGCATAGCCATAGAGCCCCCAAGAATGAGCTACACAAAGCGCGGGTGTGCATGTCAGCATGGATGCAGGCTCAAGTCACTGTGAATAAATCAGTGCCTTAAAGAAATTCAGTGAGATTTAGATTTCAATGCTCATTGATACCTGATCCTAATTGGATATTCATTTAAAAGTTTGACTCTTCCCCTAAGTTGAGAGTAGGATTCCTGAGTACTTTTTGACAATACACACTACGCATGGCAGTTTGCTACTTTGCTGTACTGTGGTGGCTTGAGTGTTACTGTGATATGGGAAGCTTTGCCACCAGTATTTCAAATACCTGCAGAGTCACCCTTGGTGAACAGGTTTCAGCAGAGCTTCCAGATTAACACAGACTAGGAAGAAGGACCTGACAGTCTACTTCTGAAAAAATGGGCCAGTGAAAACCTTATGAATAGCAATGGAACACTGTCGGATATAGTGGTGGAAGACGAGCCCCTCAGGTTGGAAGGCCCTCAAAATACAACTGGGGAAGAGCTGTCTCCTCATAGTAAAGTTAGCCTTACTGATGTGGATGAAGTCAAGCTTTTGGGACCTTCATTTGCTGATGTGGCATGACTCAAAATGAGAAGAAATCACTGCAAACATCTATTAATAATCGGAACACGGAATGTCCAAAGTATGAATCTAGGAAAACTGAACGTTGTCAAAAATGAAATGGAACACATAAACATCCATTTCATAATCCTAGGCATTAGTGAGCTGAAATGGACTGCTATCAGCCACTTTGAATCCAACAATCATATATTTTACTATGTGGGCAAAGACAAATTGAAGAGGAATGGTGTCACATTCAACATCAAAAAGAACATTTCAAGATCCATCCTGAAGTACAACATTGTCAGTGATAGGATAATATCCATACGCCTACAAGGAAGACCAGTTAATACTACTATTATTCAAATTTACACACCAACCACTAAGGCCTAAGTGGAAGAAATTGAAGATTTTTACCAACTTCTGCAGTCTGAAATTGAACAAACATGCAATCAAGACCCATTGATAATTATTGGTGATTGAAATTTGAAAGTTGGAAACAAAGAAAAAGGATCTGTAGTTGGAAAAATATGGCCTTGGTGACAGAAACAACGCCAGAGATCACATGATAGAATTTTACAAGACCAATTACTTCTTCATCACAAATACCTTTTTTCAACAGCATAAATGGCAACTATACATGTGGACCTCACCAGATAGAATACGTAGGAATCAAATCGACCACACTTGTGGAAAAAGATGATGGAAAAGCTCGATATCATCAGTCAGAACAAGGCCAAGGGCCAAGTGTGGAACACACCATCAATTGCTCATATGCAAGTTCAAGTTGAAGCTGAAGAAAATTTGAACAAGTCCACAAGAGCCAAAGTTCAATCTTGGATATATTCCCACCTGAATTTAGGGACCATCTCAAGAATAGGTTTGATGCATTGAACGCCAATGACTGAAGACCAGAGTTGTGGAATGACATCAAGGTTATCATACATGAACAAAGCAGGAGACCATTAAAAAGGCAGGAAACAAAGAAAGGACTAAAATGGATGTCACAAGAGACTCTGACATTTGCTCTTGAACATACAGTAAAAAGTGAAGAACATACAGTAGCTAAAGCAAATTGAAGAAAAAATGAAGAAAAGGAGTTGAACAGAAGATATCAAAGGGTAGCTCAAGAAGACAAAGTAAAGTGTTATAATGACATGTGCAAAAACCTGGCCTGGAGATGGAAAACCAAAAGGAAAGAACACACTTGGCATTTCTCAAGCTGAAAGAACTGAAGAAAAAATTCAAGCCTCAAGTTGCAATATTGAAGGATTCTATGGAGAAAATATTAAACGATGCAGGAAGCATCAAAAGGAGATGGAAGGAATACACAGAGCCACTGTACCAAAAATAATCGCTCAACATTCAACCATTTCAAGAAGTAGCATATAATTAAGAACCAACGGTACTGAAGGAAGAAACCCAAGCTGCACTGAAGCCACTGGTGAAGAACAATGCTCCAGGAATTGATGGAATACCAATTGAACTGTTTCAACAAACTAATGCAGCACTGAAGGTGCTCACTCAGCTATGCAAAGAAATCTGGAAGACAGCTACCTGGCCAACTGACTGGAAGATATTCATATGTGTACCCATTCCAAAGAAAGGTTATCCAATAGAATGTGGAAACTGTCAAACAATATCATTAATATCACACACACAAGTAAAATTTTGCAGAAGATTATTCAAAAGTGGTTGCAGCAGTATATCAACAGGAAATTGCCAGAAATTCTATCCAGATTTAGAAGAGGACTTAGAACAAGGGATATCATTGTTGATGTCAGATGGATCCTGGCTGAAAGCAGAGAATACAAGAAAGATGTTTACCTGTGTTTTATTGACTATGCAAAGGCATTTGACTGTGTGGATCATAACAAATTATAGGTAACATCATGAAGAATGGGAATTCCAGGACACTTAAGTGTGGTCATGTGGACCCTGTACATAGACCAAGAGGCAGTCATTCGAACAGAGCAAGGGGATACTGTGTGGCTTGAAGTCAAGAAAGGTGCACGTCAGGGTTGTATCCTTTCACCATACTTATTCAATCTGTACACTGAGCAAATAATCCAAGAAGCTGGACAATATGAAGAGGTATGTGGCCTCGGGATTGGAGGAAGACTCATTAACAACCTTCAGTATGCAGATGATACAACTTGGCTTGCTGAAAGTGAAGAAGACTTGAAGCACTTATTGATGAAGATCAAAGACCACAGCCTGCGGTATGGATTACACCTCAACATAAAGAAAACAAAAACCCTCACAAGTAGACCAAAAAACAACATCAAGATAAATGGAGAAAATACTGAAGTTGTCAGAGGTTTCATTTTACATGAATCCGCAGTCAACAACCATGGAAGCAAGAAATGAAAAGACATATTGCATTGGGTAATTCTGCTGCAAAAGACTAAAGTGTTCAAAAGCAAAGATGTCACTTTGAGGATCAAGGTGCACCTGACCCAAGCCACGGTGTTTTCAGTCACCTCATTTGCATGTGAAAGCTGGACAACAAATAAGGAAGACCAAAGAGGAATTGATGCCTTCCAATTATGGTGTTGACGAAGAATATTGACTATACCACGGACTGCCAGAAGAACAAATCTGTGTTGGAAAAAGTACAGCCAGAACGCTCATTAGAAGCAAGTATGGCAAGAATCCTCTCACATACTTTAGACATGTTATCAGGAGGGACTAGTCCCTGGAGACAGACATCATACTTGGTAAAGTAGAGAATCATCGAAAAAGAGGAAGATCCTCAAGGATATGGGTTGACACAGTGGCTGCAACGATGCACTCAGGCATAACAATGATTGTGACGATGGCGCAGGACCGGGCATTGTTTCGTTTGGTTGTACATAGGGTCACTATGAGTCAGAACCAACTCAACGGCACCTAATAATAACAACAATCCAGCCAATGGACCTAGTCGTGAACACCGGCTCCTTGTTTTGACAGTGGATACCAAATGAGGAGTCTGAACTCTTGCCTCCCACATAGGCAGCAGACAGCACAAGGTAGCACTCCTATCCCCTACGGGTTGTAGAAACCTAGTAGAAAGGCTGGACTTCCAATCCTGCCCCTACCGCATGCAATGGTAACAGGCAGCCTAGGGCAGCACTCTCCTTTTTTGCCGGTGCATTGACAGTGGAGACCTAGTGGGGAGTCAGGGCTCCTACTACCCAACCAGAGATAACAAATGGCCTGAGGCAGTGTTACCTTTCTTTGTTGATGTCTGTCAGTGGAAACCAAGTGGGGAGTCTAAATATGTGCCTACACCCCTACTCAGTATTACATATGGTCTGAAGTAGTGCTCCCCTCTCCAGGCAGCTCATTGTCAGTGAAGACCAAGGGATGGTCTTGACTTCCATCCCCACCAAGCAGCAGTACACAGAGACCCTCATCTTCCCAGCTAGACATTGGAGAAGGATATGGAAGAGGAGGGAACTGGAGAAAAAGTCTTTAAATCTGAATAAGTGATTGACCTGCATGTGAATCTGACGAGAATTAACATCAGAATCAACACTTTTCAAGCCAAAAGGCTGAAAGCTGAACTGAGGTTTTAAGAGTGGCCTCCAAGTACCACACAAATGAAGCAGACCAGAAAAGCACTAGATTGTTCTGAAACTACGTTTTCACTGGAACCGCACCCCACAAAATTAGGCTAGAACCTGTGCTAAACCTAGATAGGGTGGTTGCTTTTAAAATGGGTGCTTTAAAAAGGATCCAGAGTGATAAATAATCCCCATAATATCCAGAATACATCCAAAAATCACCCACCATACCAAAAACCAGGACAATCACAACGTGAATGGGAAAAGACAATTAAGGAACACCATCACTGAGATGACTCCATGTTGAATAATCAAACAAAAAATTTTAAGCAACAATTATACAAATTATTCAATGAGTAATTATGAAGACTTTTGAAACAAATTAAAAACTAGAAAAAATCTGAGCAAAGAAATAGAAGATATGAACAATCACCAAACGGAAATTATAGAATTGAAAAATAAAATCGCTAAAGTTAAAAAAAAAAATTTTACTAAATTGGCTCAATAGTAGATTGGAGATGACAGAGGAAAGAATAAGACAAATCAATAGCACTTTGCAAACTGAACAGAGAGAAAATAGACTAAAAAGATTAACAGAGCTTCAGAGACCTGTGGGACAATAAAATGGTCTAATGCTCATGGCACTGGAGTCCCAGAAAAAGAAGAAAAAAGGGTGTGAAGCTAAAAAAAAGTAAAAAAATACTTAAAGAAATAATGGCTAAAAATTTCCCAAATTCGACAAAATGCATAAGCCTAAAATTCAAGAAGCAGAGTGAACCCCAAACAACATAAACCCAAATAAATCCATGCCAAGACACATCCTAATCAGACCTCTGAAACCTAAAGACAAAGAAAAAAATTGTAAAAGTGGTTAGGAAGAATACATTACCTGTAGGAAAACAAAAGAAAGAATTGTCAAAGCCAAATTCTAAATCCAGCAAAAACATCCTTCAGGGATAAATGGGGAGAGAAAGACATTCTCAAACAAAGGAAAAGTAAGAGAATTTGTCACTTTTTTTAGACCTACCCAAAGGAATTTCTCCACACAGAAAGTAAATGACAATAGAAGGAGGCTTGGAACTTTAGAGAGAAAGAAAGATTAATAAAATAGGTAAAAATCATGATAAGTTTAATAGGCTATCCTTCATCTCATGTGTTTTTCAATAATATTTGGTGGTTGAAGCAAAAATTGTAACATTGTCTGATGTGGTTCAAAGGGAATATGGAGGAAATATTTATGACAATTTTAAGTGGTATAAGGTGAAGGGAATTAAAGGAAGATAAGTTTTCTACACTTAACTCAAACTGGTAAAATGTTGATATCAGTAGATTGTGATAAATTGTGTACATATAATAGCCAGAGCTACCACCAAAAAATCTATACAAAAAGAGACAACCAAACACGTAATAGATAAACCAAAAAGGAATTTTTTTAAATGTTCAAGGGAGGGAGGAAAAAGAAAGTAAATTAAAAACAGAGGAAACAAACAGAAAACAAAATATAAAATGGTAGACTTAATCTCTAACACATACCAAAAAGATATACTATGCAAATATTAATCAAAAGAAAGCAAGAGTGGCTATCCTAGTATCAGTTAAGATGACTTTAGAACAAAAATATCACATAATGATACAAGGATCATTCAATCAAGAAGATATAGCAATCCTAAATGTCTACAAACTGAACAACAAGGCTTCAAAATACACGAAGCTAAAACTGATAGAACTGGAAGGAGAATAGACAAGTCTACAGTGATAGCTGGCGACTTTCACAATTGACAGACCAACTAGACTGAAAATCAGCAACGATATAGATGAACTCAACAAAATTATCAAACAACAGAATCTAATCAACGTGTGTAGAACACTCCACCCAACAACAGTAGAATACACTCCTGGGTGTTTATCCCAGAGAAATGAAAACATTTTCCCCATAAAACCCATACAGGAATATTCATAGCAACATTGTTTGTAGTAGCCCGAAACCTGGAAACAACCAAAGTGGCCTTCAACAGCTGAATACTAAAAAAAAAACCATTGCCCTCGAGTTGATTCCAACTCAAAGCGACCCTATAGGACACAATAGAACTGCCCCATAGGATTGCCAAGGAGCTGCTGGTGGATTCCAACCGCCGGCCTTTTGGTTAGCAGCTGAGCTCTTAGCCACTGAGCCACCAGAGCCCCTACTCAGCGATAAACAGGGATGGACCATTGTTCAATGTAACAATTTGGATGGATCTCAAGAACATATGCTGGCGGGGGGGGGGGGGTGCTGGGTGTGACTATAAAAGAGTAGATGAGGACGATCTTTTTACTGATGAATACTTATGTATCTTGATTCATTAGTGGTTGCGAGAATCTAGCAGGGCCGAATAATCCAGTATTAGGCCAGTTATTATAAACCAAAAACCAAACCCGTGGCCGTCCAATCGATTCCTACTCAGAGCAACCCTATGGCGGTGAGATGTCCAGCCTCTAGGGAAGCGCTCTCCAACAGAAGTTGCTGTGAGAACAGAAATGTTCTAAATCTGCACTGCACAAAATGGTAGCCAGTAAGCCACGTGTGGCTTTATAGCACTTGAAACATACTCTAAAACAATTTGAACACCAAAAGAACAGAAAAAATGAATTTTAAATTGTATATATTTAATTAATTTAAGCTTAAATGACCATACAAAGGCTGATGGCAAAGGTGAAGAGAGTTGATCTTTGGAACCTCAGAGGGGAACCTCTCTGAAATTCCCATTTGCTTCCATGGATATCGCCTGTGTCAGATTTCTTTCAGTATGAAAGATAATCGCGTATAGAACACCTGTAACCTAAATGCTACACTTGTCAACTTTTTTTAACCTAGGTAAACATCTCCCTCTAGTGGAGACTTTTGACCCAATAAAGGTCAGAAATGTTAGTGTTACTCTAGATTTTCAGTTATAGGACACACTCACACACAAGCGTGCACACACATGTATACATTTAAATAATAATGAAATAAAATAACAAAGGTAAAGGAAGCTTAAATATGGTCAAGCAAAATTAAAAGATCAAAATCATATTCTCAAAGAAAATGTACATGGGGCCAAAAATATACCTTCTTGCAGCTTTTTTTGATTCCACAATTGACTAAAAGAGAAATGTCAGATGATAGGATGACAGGAAATATTGCAGCTTTTAAAATTCAAAATATAGTGGTGACAACATAGTTAATGTAATTGATGTCACTAATTGTACACCTGAAAAGTGTTGAGTTGGCAAATGTTACGTTATCTGTATTTCTACAACGATTAAGAAATTATATGGTGGCATAAGCATATCTCGTGTCAAACAAAACAGGTAATACTCTTCTTGTCTTCCTCCGCCTTCCACCTTTTCTTCTAGCTGTGGGATATAGCTCATGTCTTATGAAGTATATGTAACTGGTCAAAAGTTCTGACACGTTTTGTAACTGGTCAAAAGTTCTGACACGTCCGTATCAAGAAATATAAAGACACCTGTATTGTGTGGTCTGTCAGGCTCATAAAGGCAATACGCAGGAGTGAACCCAGACCGAAAGTAGCAGAAAGAAACAGGAAACGTGAACGGCAATAAAGTTCAACAGTGGGGGAAAATAGCAGCTGCCACAAAGCTCTCATGGAGTCTGGGGGAGCACAGAAAAAGTTTGGGTTTTCATTTTTTAAATGTAAAAAATTGTTGCTATCAAAATCATAGGCGAGCTAAGTGGCAGTGATCATAAAAACCCCAACTTTTTACAATCTGCCGCTGGTCAGACACTGTTTCAAAACAACCACACAGATCAGTATATTTCCAATTTGAAGATGTTTGTAAATGAGCAAATTCAGGCTGAGACATCTATGAAGGTGCGGGGACAGAGAATAATAATATCAATGTGACCATTACTGAACTAGGCACTGGGTTAATTGATTTATATTCCTGATGCTGTCTAATCCTCTCAACAACCCTTTATCTTAGTTCTTATGTTCTCTTTTTTAATGTGAACGCTTAGGTTCAGTGAGCTTAAGTAATTTGCCAAAAATCACAAAACTGATAAGTGACAGGCCTAGGATTAGGATTAAGTATTAAATCTTACATTTTTTCTATGATAATTGCTTGAGTATCGCCCATTTCTTGAAGACAATACTAGGGAAAATTGTTTCCTTATATGCCGTACCTTTATCTAAATCAAAGAGGAAAATTCACTGGTAACAAACGTCCGTGTCAAGTCACAGGCATGTCAAGTCACAGATTATAGGCTACATCTGGCCTCTTCTCTTACATTGGTGGGGCCCAGGGAAGAATGTCGATGGAGGCCCATATACCATATACATGTAAAAGTTACACATCATGGTCGTAAACTATTAAATAAGACATAATCTACCCTCTGGCCTTGACAGATATACTTTACAATGACCTGAAATTTTACATTTTCAGGCTTCTTGGAGTGTTGGCTTCTACTTTGTCCTACTAATGATGAATTCTCTTGGCTTCACTTAATCCAAGCCTCTCACCAATTTACTGGATTTTAAAATTATTTTGTCCTTGGCTACGTCTTCTATTCAAACTTTCTTTTCAAGATTTCTCCCAAATGCCGTTCATATATTGTGGAACAGTTTTTAGTCTACTTTTTTTTAGTGATTATGTGAATATCTTCTTGGGATTAGTTCCTCAAAGCAGATATGTTGGATTAATGGAAAAGGACATTCTTAAATCTTTGGGTAAACATTGTCAATCTGATTTTCACAATGGCTGTACAAATTTTACAATCTACCTGTACTAGAGGAGGAGGGTTGTTTTCTCATCCTCCTTGCTAACACTCAACGTTATCATTTGCTTTTCTTTCTTTTTCCTTTAAACTTCGCCAGGGCATGTTTTAATGACTGAATTGATTGAGATGGGTCAGTGTGGAAGGTTCATGCCAAAGGCTGTCAATATGTCTCAGCCTCACTGGTTGTCTGTTATACTATCATAGTTATGGCCAATCCAATTCTGAGGCAGCAACATTAGGACTAGACTATTTAATGGGATCATTATTCAAATCTGGGTAAGGTATTTTTCTTAAGGATAAAGGCTAATTTTGAAAGAATCACTAGTGCTTCTTTCATCATCAAATAGATGAATTTTCACTGTGCTTCTGCCTTATGCTCTGTTGTTGTCGTTAGTTGTTGAGGAGTCAACCCCCAACTCAAGGTGACCCCACAACACCATGCACAATGGAACAGAAATACTGCCCAGTCCTATACCATACTCATGATCATTTGGGCAGCCATAGAGTTTTCACCGAGTGATTTTACTTTTGTTGGAAATGAAGGAAGAGTTTTGTATCAGAGAGGGTAGATATGGTGCAAGTCAGAGTCAGGATCTGAGGATAGAGAAGTTTGAAGGCCAGTGTATCCCAGAGAATATAAACTTCTCTGGAATAAGCAGAGGTTTGAAGAGAACCTTAGACTTCTAAAAGCCATAGAATTGGTGGGAGTTTGAGACAGTTTCACTAGCTATTTCTTGATAAACAAGAAATCTCACAAAGCTGATATTTGGGTTAAACAATATAGCTATTTTCATTTTATTAAAGAAAAATTGGTTAACATTCAATCATTTCAGGAGGTAGCATATGATCAAGAACTGATGGTACTGACGGAAGAAGTCCAAGTTACAATGAAAACATTGGCAAAAAACAAGGCTCCAGGAATTGAGTGAGGGAATACCAATTGAGATGTTTCAACAAACAAACACAGTGCTGGAAGTGCTCACTCATCTATGCCAAGAAATTTGGAAGACAGTTACTGGGCCAAAAAAATGGAAGAAATTCTTATTTATGCCTATTCCAAAAAAAGGTGATCCAACCAAATTCGGAAGTTATCAAACAGTATCATTAATATCACACATAAGTAAAATTTTGCCGAAGGTCGTTCAAAAGCTGCTGCAGCAGTGCACCAACAGGGAACTGCCAGAAATTCATGCTAGATTCAGAAGAGGACATGGAACAATGGACATCATTGCTGATGTCAGGTGGATATTTGCTGAAAGCAGAGAATAACAGAAAGATGTTTACCTGTGTTTTATTGACTAAGCAAAGGCATTCGACTGTGTGGATCAAAACAAATTATGGATAACATTGTGAAGAATGGGAATTCCAGCACACTTAATTGTGCTCATGAGGAAACTGTACATAGATCAAGAAGCAGTTGTTCAAACAGAACAAGGGGATACTGCATGGTTTAAAGTCAGGGAAGGTGTCTGTCAGGGCCATATCCTTTCACCATAGTTATTCAGTCTGTATACGGAGAAAATAATCTGAGAAGCTGGACTATGCGAAGAAGAGCTCGGCATCAGGGTTGGAGGAAAGCTAACAATCTGTGATATGCAGATGACACAATCTTGCTTGCTGAAAGTGAAGAGGGCTTGAAGCACTTGCTGATAAAGATCAAAGACCACAGCCTTCAGTATGGATTACACCTCAACATAAAGAAAACAAAAATCCTGACAACTGGACCAATAAGCAACATCACAATAAATGGAGAAAATATCAAAGTTGTCAAGGATTTCATTTTACTTGGATCCACAATCAACATCCACAGAAGCAGCAGTAAAGAAATCAAACAACACATTGTATTGGGCAAACCGGATTCCGACTCATAGCGACCCTATAGGCAAAAGACCTCTTTAAAGTGTTCAAAAGCAAAGATGTCACCTTGAAGACTAAGGTGAGCCTGATCCAAGCCATGGTATTTTCAATTGCCTCATATGCGTGCAAAAGCTGGACAATGAATAAGGAAGACTGAAAAATTGATGCCTTTCAATTATACTGATTATACCATGGACTGCCAAAAGAATGAACAAATCCGTCCTGGCAGAAGTACCACGAGAACGTTCCTTAGAAGCAAGGATGGCAAGACTTTGTCTCACATACTTTGGATATGTTATCAGGAGTGATCAGTCCCAGGAGGAAGACATCATGCTCTGTAAAGTAGAGGGTCAGCAAAAAAGAGGAAGACCCCCAACAAGATGGATTGACACAGTGGCTGCTACACTTGTCTCAAGCACAGCAAAGATCGTGAGGATGGCGCAAGGCAGGGCATGTTTCGTTCAGTTGTACATAGTGTTGCTACAATTAGGAGCCTACTCAACGACAACAAAGGAAAAAACTTAGGATGGAATACAACCACATGTTTCCAAGAGTTTTCCTTGTATAGTAGGGATGCTGCTATTTCCTGTCTTTGTTTTGTATATCTCCTAATTTTTGTTAATAATGCACAAGTTACACGAGTGATAAAACCATTTTAAAAATACTATTCTTAATTCAAAGTGGAATAAAAACAAAACCAAAATCTTTCAAATAAATACAACTTCCCTGGATGGCACTTCTAAATGATCAAATAATTTATGTGCCTAACTCCTCAACTCAATAGAGCCCAGTGGGCGAGTTATGTATGATTTCAGTTATTTTGTAAGTAGCACATTATAACAATTTGTACTTTTAGAAGACCCAGTGGACTTTGAGGCCCTTAGAATTAACAGTACTTACTGATTTTTTTTTACTGATTAGTGATTACTTCCTTACTAAAAAAAAGTCATGTTCTTTATTAATACAATCTTGTTCATGGGAACATCTACTGTTTAACTCTAAGAAGACTTTGAGAAAGAGAAGACTCTACTCTTTGGGCTCAGTCCAGGAGATCCTCAGGGTCGCAGATTCTCTGGCAGCATGGGACAGAAAAGACATACCCATATGTACATACATACATACACACACACACGCGCGCACACGCACGCACACACATACCTTATTGGAGTGAGAGGGAGAGACACCATTTTTTCTAAGATGTAATGTTGATGTTATGTGTGGAAAAAAGGAATGTAAGTTTTTTAATCAAGGAGTTGGTCTCTGAAAGTTATGTTGGTGTAGAAGACAGTGCAGGTAGAACACAAAATGTTCTCTCCATTGCACAGGCAATACATCTGTTAATAAATAAACTCTTGCATCTTCAAAACTCAAAGATTGACTTATCAACCCCAAACTGTTTATATCTTTCTCCCTATCCAGAATAGAGTCCACAATTTATTACTTTGATAACTCACTTGCCAGTAACTGGGACTCCTTTGTTCCTTTTCTTTTAATATTTCATTCCTGGGGCAACATCACAATCCTGTATCACCCCCACTATCTATTGTGTGCATTTCTGAAATTACATAGAAGAGTATTGCTGGTGGACATTACACAACAGCATACATTGGTATCATTATAAATTCATAGTGATCAATCTCAAAAAGATGATCTATACTCTCTAGAGGGTATTATACTGGCTATCTTACAGTCAGAGCCCAAGAGGTAGATTGTTAAGGGCTATACCCAAACCAAACCCACTGCGGTTGAATTGAGTCTGACTCACAGAGACCCCATCAGGTTTCAAAGGCTATAAATCTTTATGGAAGCAGACCACCACATCTTACTCCCACGGAGCAGCCGGTGAGTTCGAACCGCCGACCTTTCAGTTAGCAGCCAAGCACTTTCACCACTTTGCCACCAGGTCTCCTCGCTAAGGGCTATAATGATGATCTAATCCCTAAAAGTATATTATATATCAGTCCCTTGGTTGGGATCTCAAATCAATAGCCATGATTCAAAAGAAAACAATTCAAAAGAAAGTCTGCTAGGCTTTCAAAGGAGCTGTGATACCATAAAAATCGAAGCCTGGATAACAACATCATTCATCCAGTTCCCTGGACTTGCATTAATAGGACATGTGTTGCTAAAGTAGCACAACCCCCAGAAGCAGAATCCTCCCCCAGCCTCTCCCAAGATGTGACTACTGTGGACAACAGACAAGGGAAGTTTTCCCAGACAGCAGAATAGAAATCATCCAGACTGACGAAGGAATTCTCCACACTAGCCGGGAAGGGACCTTTACTATTATTGTCCACCAGGATGGTATTTTATAGTTCGTGACCTTTGTCTTTTTTTAACTTTTTGCTTTTTCTAAATGAATTTTTATTACAGTTATCCTATTATTCTTCCATCATTGTATATTGCTTGTCTTGTGAGTAATTAAATTACTGGAAATAAAATTAATGGGAATGAAAAGAGACTACCATTTGGACTAAAGAGGTAGACACAACACCCAGAGAACCTAGACTTAAAGCTGAATGCAGTAAATGGAATAGGATTCAATTTTTTCCCATTGGGAATGGATGAGGCTATCTTCACTTGAAGACGGAATTGTTTCCTCATGCGAGGTCGAGCTCATTTGAAACTGCATATATGGCCAAAAGAATGTGCTTGTGTGATTATCAGCCAGGGATGGGGTAGTAACACTTAACACACATTTTCCCTTTTCCTGAGGCCAGATTTATTCATTTCCTTCAGAAAATCATTCCACAAACACTCTTTGTTTGAAGATTGTATAACCTCAGTTTCCAGTTTTTTTATGGATAGGCACATGACAAGGCCTGGCCAATTTTAACCCGTTCGTGACCCAATTATTTTCTGCTTTGAATTTTTTGTTGATACCATATGTTTTCATTAATGGAAGCAAGCTGAATCATTCAGTGTGTCTGAATCTTCGGTAGGTAGTATAGATTTTTTTTCCTGCCCTTCCCATAAAGCATTTAGTGGTATGTAAGAATTACTACTAATAATACCCCAGAGACCCCACTGGGGTCTATTGGTACATATGCTAACGATAAAAATTTTCAAAACTTCTATTTTTCCTACCAAAAATTCAGATACCTCATACAATACCCTGTAAAAACAGTAATTTGTGGCACAAGCCCATTTCTTCAGTTTCACAAAGTCATAAAGGCTCCTGCCTTGTGGCACCATACACTATCAATGGTACAGGAGTTTTCCAATAAACCCCAGAGTTTGAAAAATTTCACAGCACTATATGTACCACCAGGCATTAAGAGCACCATCTTGTAGAGAAACTAAAATTGTAGATCTAGGATATTTGGAATGGATCTAAGTAAATCCATTGATTTTCTCAGATGTTTTGCTCCTATATATTTAGCTGTGTTATACATGAATGTCAGGGTCTCTGGCAAAACAAAAATAGAATCCAAAGAGATAAGCAAGTCAGGAGATTTGAGCAGTTAATGGTATTGACACACAGAGAGGGTAAAAATAATATTCAAAATTTAATAACCTTCTATAAATTTAAAAGGATTGAAATCATAAAAAGCATGTTCTCCAACCACAATGGAATTAAATTAGAAATCAGTAGCAAAATTTTTTGGAAATTTACAAATATCTGGGAATTAAGCAACAAACTCCTAACAACCAATAAGTCAAAGAAGAAATCAAAATGGAAATTAGAAAATACTTTAAGATAAATGAAAACGAAAACACAACATACCAAAACTTATGGGATGCAATGAATGAAGTGCTTAGAGAGAAATTCAAAGCTGTAAATGCCTGTATTTAAAAAACGTAAGATCTCAAATCAATAACCTCACCTTCCACCTTAAGACACTAGAAAAAGAAGAGCAAACTAAACTCAAAGGAAGCAGAAGAAATTATAAAGATTAGAGAAGAAGTTAATTAAATAGAGAATACAGAAAATCAACAAAATCAAAAGTTGGTTCTTTGATAAGATCAACAAAATTGACAAACTTTTGAAAGACCAACCAAGAGAAAAAGATAGAAGACTAAAATTACAAAATTAATAATAATAAGAATGGCATTACTAGTGACCTTACAGAAATAAAAAAGATTATAAGGGAATGCTGTGAAAACTGTATATCAATAAATTAGATAACTCAGATAAATGGATAAATTCTTAGAAAGACACAACCTAACTAAACTGACTCAAAAAGAAATAGAAAATCTGAATAGACATATAACAAGGAAAGTGATTGAATTAGTAATCAAAAAATTTCTCACAAAGAAAAGTCCAGGCCTACATGGCTTTACTGGTGAATTCTACCAAATGTATAAAATTAATATCAATTCTTTACAAGTTCTTCCAAAAAACAGAAAATTAGAAAACACTTCCTAACTCATTCTATGCTCTAATATTACTCCAATACCAAAACCAAAGACTTCACCCCCAAAAAGAAAACTACCAGTAGGAAATGTGCATTAAGAGATTTATGGAAAAGAATTAAATTACGCAATTGTGGAGAATGGCTAGTCTGGAATCCATAAGGTAGGCCATCAGGGAGGGAAGGCCGGAACTCTTGGGCACTAGCTGAAGCTGCTGTCCACAGACAGAATCTCATGTTCACCAGGGGAGCCTCAGTTAGGCTCTTAAGACCTGTCAACTGATGGAATCAGGCCCACCCAGATAATCTAAGATAATCTCTCTTACTTAAAGTCAACTGATCACAAACTTTAATCACAGCTACAAAATACATTTGCAGCAATATATGGATTAGTGTTTAATTATTTTAATAACAGGAGTATAACCTGTGAAGAAGAATGGGGCATCAGCATTGTAGGAAGACCACAACCTCCAGTATGGATTACACCTCAACATAAAGAAAACAAAAATCCTCACAACTGGACCAATAAGTAACATCCTGATAAATGGAGAAGCTGTCAAACATTTAACATCATGATAAATAGATAAACTGTCAAAGATTTCATTTTACTTGGATCCACAGTCAACACCCATGGAAGCAGCAGTCAAGAAATCAAACGACATATTGCACTGGGCAAATTGGCTGTAAAAGATATCTTTAAAATGTTAAAAAGCAAAGATGTCACTTTAAGGACTAAAGTGTGCCTGACCCAAGCCATGGTATTTTCAATCACCTCATATGTTTGTGAAAGCTGGGCAATGAATAAGGAAGACTGAAGAAGAATTGACGCTTTTGAATTGTGGCATTGGCGAAGAATATTGAATATACCATGGACTGCCAGAAGAACAAACAAATCTGTCTTGGAAGAAGTACGGCCAGAATACTCCTTAGAAGCGAGGATGGTAAGACTTCATCTCACATACTTTGGACATGTTATCAGGAGGGAGTGGTCCCTGGAGAAGGACATCGTGCTTGATAAAGTAGAGGGTCAGCGAAAAAGAGGAAGACCCTCAACAAGATGGATTGATGCGGTGGCTCTACCAGTGGGCTTATAGCAATGATTGTCAGGCTGGTGCAGGACTGGGCAGTATTTCGTTTGTTGTGCATAGAGTTGTTATGAGTTGGAAACGACTCGATGGCACCTAACAACAACTACTTAGCTAAACTGACACATCAAAAGACCATCGCACTCCCCAAAGTGATCCACGAATTCGACACAATCCCTACCAAAATCCCAGAAATTGACAAGCTAATTCTAAAATTCTTGTGAAAATTCAAGGGGCCCAGAATAGCCAGAACAACCTTGGGGGGAAGAAAAAAAAAAGTCTGGACATATAGATCAATGGAATAGATTCCAGGAATAAATCTTACATTTATGATTAATTGAATTTTCACAAGAATGCCAAGATAATTCAATGAGGAAAGAATAGTTTTTTCAACGAATGATGTTGGGGCAACTGAATATCTATATGCAGAATGGTCAATAGTTGTTGTTTGTTGCCATGAAGTCAGTTCCAATTCATGGCAACCCTGTGTGTGCAGAGAACTGCTCCATAAGGTTTTCAAGGCTATGGAAACAGATTGCCAGGCCTGTCTTTTGAGGAACCTCTGTGTTGGTTCAAATCGCCAGCCTTTCAGCTAGTAGTCAATCACTTAACTGTTTGTGCCACCCAGGGACTCCTAAAGGGCCAATAAACACTGAAAGAATGTTCGACACCATTAGTCATTGGAGAAATGCAAATCAAAACACAGCAAGGTACCACTTCATACTCACTAACCCATTGCCATTGAGTGAATTCCAACTCACAGAAACCCTGTAGGACAGAGAAGAACTGCCCCATAGGATTTCCAAGGCTGTAATCTGGTGGCATAATGCTTAAGTGCTAACCAAAGGGTTGGCAGTTCGAATCCACCAGGCGCTCCTTGGAAACTCTGTGGGGCGGTTCTACTCTGTCCTATAGGGTTGCTATGAGTCAGAATTGACTTGACGGCACTGGGTTTTTTTTAATCTTTACGTAAGCAGACTACCACACCTTTCTCCTGTGGAGCAGCTGGTGAGTTCGAAGGGCCAAACTTTTCAGTTAGCAGCAGTAGTTTAACTACTGCATCACCAGGGCTCCTTTCATACTCACCAGGATGGTTATAATTAAAAATGCATATAATAACAAGTGTTGGCAAGGATGTGGAGAAACTAAAACCCTCATACATTGTTGATGGGATTGTAAAATCCCACAGCCACTTTGAAAAACAATCTGGCAGTTCCTCAGAAGGTTGCCATATGATCCAACAATTCCACTACTAGGTATATACCCAAGAGAATTGAAGACTTATATCCCCACAAAAATTTGTATAAGAGTGTTCATAGCAGCATTATTCATGAATAAATAAGATGTGGCATATCCATCCAATGGAGTATACTTGGCCCTAAAAGGGAATGAAGTGTTTATGGTCAAACTTCTAGGGATTCTTCTTGTTGGATTTTTGGATCTAAAGTCTTAATTTATATTACCTTATTCATTCTTGGAAACACTGGTGGCGTAGTGGTTAAGTCCTACAGCTGCTAACCAAGGGGTCGGCAGTTCAAATCCTCCAGGCGCTCCTTGGAAATTCTATGGGGCAGTTCTACTCTGTTCTATAGGGTCGCTATGAGTCAGAATTGACTCGATGGCACTGGGTTTGGTTTTTTTTTTTTTTGGTATTCATTCTTAGAGGTGGGTACATGTCTACTTAGATCCAGCTGGACAGACAGCCAAAGTAAATAAACTACAGCTTCTTCCCACCAGCAGCCCACAGTCTACAGGATGACATCAGGTGTGATGAGATGGAACATGCTGTGACTCTGAAATTCCATGTGGGGGTAATGTGGGTGGCCTCAAATTTTCTGTGCCCGCCCACATGACACAAAGTTCACAGTGCAGAACTTTGGGGACACACATCATATCATACCATCTGTTCTGGTTCAGTGTATAAGGCTCCAAGTCTCTGCAGAAGGTGGCATACTGTGCAGTTCTCTGGACCAAGAGCTTTAGCTGTTACTCTTTTGGGAAGCCTAGCCATGAGGCTCCTCCTGATTATCGCAATTCTGCTATTCCAGAAGTCCACAGGTAACCCAGAGCTTTCCAGGGGCTCACTCAAATCAACAACGAAAGGGTAATAATTTCAAGAGCCAAAGGGGATTTCATTATCCATATGAGGGGAGATAGGACCCTCAAGGATGACTGAAGTCTGCCCAATGTCATCAGAAATTCCCTCTTACCAGGGCCTTCTACCATAGGACTGTTCTCAAATGCGCACTCACAGAGTTGAAAAGAGGTCATATTTTCTTCTGGGAAGGCTTCTTTGTAGGGAAGGAATGAGCCTTTGGGCACAGGCTTACTCTGGGACCCAGTCATATTTTTTTCCTCTCAAGTGTACGAGTAGTAGAAAAAGCACCAACTTTGGAGTCAAGTTTAAGAATTCTGAAACATGCCTTCAATGCATACTAGTTTGTCAATTTTGGAGAAATGGTGAAGACTCTCTGAGCCTCAGTTTCCTCATCTGTGGAGATAATGACACCTGGCTCATAGGAGTGTTATTCACTGATGTGACACGTGTGAAGCACCTAGCATAGGCCTCGGCACACGCTAAGAACTTAAAAATGAGAATTTTTTCTCATTCAAAACCAAATTTCTTAAACAACAACTAAATAAATAAAAAATAAAAACTAGGATGCAGAAGCTAGATTCGCTTTTCGGCTATTTTTACTAACCAAATTTTATAATGGTAAATAATATTAATCTTGTAACAAAAAGGTATTTACCCTTGTAATATAGAAATAAACCCAGAGTTTCAAACGTTAAAAAAAAAAATTTCTTATATTTGTCACTATCTATAAAAATAGTAATGGTCTGTCCCTAGATCCCTAAATTCCTAAGCATTAAGAGTCCAAAACCTGGAGTTGAAGGGATCGTTTTTGTCGTTAGTCTTTGTCCTCTGGGGTCTAGCCCAGAGAAGAGTACAAGCCCAGATGCCGAAATACGAGCAGCCCAACTCTTGGATCACTGAAAGCATTTGGGATTAACAAAGGAAAGAATATACATGGATGTGAGCAAAGGTCTGGGATTGAACATTGGGGGAATTCTTGCCTCTGGAGCTGGAAGGAGAATGAGGAGTCACAGAGGGATAAACCAAGTCTGAGAATTAGAAGGACATCCAGATAATTGTGATGACATAGAAGCCAAAGGATGAGATGCATTTGCAAAAGTATAAAGTTCTGAAAAGTAGTAAAGGAGGGAGTCCCCGAGTGGCTCAAAGAGTTAAGCACTTGACTACTGAGCAAAAAGTGGGTGGCTCAAACCCACCCAGAGGTGGTTCAGAACAAAGAGCTGGCAACCCGCTTTTAAAAGGTCACAGCCTGGAAAACCCGATGGAGTACATTTCTAATCTGCACACACAGGGTTACCCGGAGTTGGAATTGACTCCGTGGCAACCGGTTTGGTTTTCTGTTCGGAACAGAGCAGGAAGACAATGGGAGAGAAACACCTGACTGGGTAAGATGAAAGTCATCCTTGACTGTGGTAGTGGGTGTGGCCCCCCAAAATAGTTGGACTCAGACATGAATCCATCATAACCACTTACCATTCTCTGGGCATCAGGGATAGGGCAGCAGTAAGGTAGTGATGGCCTAGGAGCTTTCAGGGTGGAGGCGTATTTGCTGGGATTCCCAGATAGAACATACTTCCATAGCCTGTAAGTAAGGATTGAGCTCCTTTATTTTCTCCGACAAGATCTGATTGTCTTGGTGGAGTCCATCAGATGTTGAAGCAAAGTCCAGAATATTAGAGGACCTAAATATAACTAACCCAGTTAGACATAAACATTGAAGTTCACCTTCCTGGAGAATCTTTCTTGGGATATTATGGGGAAATGCCTTGTGGATCTGCCCTGCCCCTAACCCATACAAATCTCTTCCGCCTTCCTCACGACGCAAGTTGCCTTTCACTCTCAAGTACTAACCTTGGCCTATTGTTCTTTTCTGTGCACAGTCACCGAACAGCGTAAAAAATGCTGGATTGACTATGTGCAAGGACGCTGCAGGAAGGTATGCAAAGTTACTGAAATTCGTGAGCTGTTGTGTAAAAATGGGGGGTATTGTTGCCTCAGTATCAAAGAAGTGGAAGCCCGTAAAAGAATTACAAACCCTCCGCGTCCAAAGCCTATAACATATGCACTGACTTTGCCTCAAGATTACGATACACCAATGGAAAATATCTCAAGCCCTAACCCAGATTCTCCATAAATCAAGTACAAGTTTTTCTTCATTTTTTTCTCAGCCTATTCCAATGAACTAAGGTAAAGAAATTTATATCTTTTCATTTCTGGTTCCTTGGTTCCCAGAATGATCTTCAAGCACATTCTAATAAAGCTCATTAGCCCGTCTTCTGACTCATTTGTTCTTTAACCAGAAATTGAATGCTTACTCTACCTGAGGTGATGGATTGCTAAGGACAACTCAGAACCGACCCTTGCAAAGGGGAGGATACAACCTGTGCACTAAAATAAGCCCATAACACTGGAAGACTGGAATAAGAAATTCAGGAAAAATTGACATGAAATTTGGGAGGGGAAAGGTGAAGCTGAGTGTTCAGGAAAAATCCACGAGTGTGTTTAGGATCAAAGTGGTGCCTTATGAGCTGGTAGGATTTCAACAGATGAGTGTTGGTACCGAAGGCAATTTGAGTAGCTAGAATGGCATCAATAAATGAAATGAAATTGGAAAAGACAAGACATTTCTGGAGAATATACATGCACTTTGGTTGGCGAACAGAGCACTCAAAGTTGAGCTATGAAGAAGTCTATTTTCTTAAGCTTTTGTGCTCTGGAGTTTGGAAAACAGAGATGAATAGGACTCCGCTAACTAACTTAACAATAGTATCAAGGGAAACTATTTTACCAAAGCCTACAGTTTGCACTCAGCTACTAACCTAAGGGTTAGTGGCTCCAATCCACCCAGTGGCACTCTAGAAAAAAGGCCTTGTGAACTGCTTCCATAAAGATTACAGCCAAGAAAACCCCACGGAGCAGTTCTACTCTGTAACATGTTGGGTCGCCATGAGCCAGAATTGACTTCACAGCAATGGGTTTGGTTTTTTGGAACCGGCCCTGGGTGGGGTGGGGAAGTACCCAATTCCAGCCCGCTCTAGGCTTCCTGTCAGCTAAAGGTAGCGGGGGGGGGGGGGGGGGGGGGAGCCAAGCACTAGTGAAGGATACAGCCCAGGGCACAGGCTCACTAAAAGACTGAGATCTAAACATAGCATCAGGGATGGCTTCCCCTTCCCCCACATCCTATGATCACAATATTAGCAAGTTGCTACTTTTACTCCCAAGTCCAGAATTGTTTTCAGTCATCTCCATTGAGTCTAAACATAGTCCTTAGCAGTTCAGTCATCTTTTACCGCATTATGTATTACCTGTTCCCAATCCAATGGTGATAAAACAGAACTAGGTGAAGAAAGAACTGGGTAAGCATAATTAAAATTCTCATTTGGAAAAAGGGGAAAATAGGAATCAATACATGGCCCATTGCACATAACACATGCCACTGGACAAGAATATTGAGGTCTTCCTGCCCTGCTGATGGAATTGTTCCTTGCATAATCGAACAGCAGTTCCCAGTCTATTTTTTCCATGGCTCATGCTTCTGCCATCTGGAAGAAACTCCTTTGTCCTTCGTCTTGCATGGTGTTTTAGTCATCTAGTGCTGCTAATTTCTGGGTAGTGCTGCTGTAACAGAAATACCACAAGTGGATGGCTTTAACAAAGATAAATTTATTTTCTCACAGTCTAGTAGGCTAGAAGTCCAAATTCAGAACGTCGACTCCATGGGAAGGCTTTCTCTCTATGTTGGCTCTGAAGGAAATTCCTTGTCATTAATATTCCCCTGGATTAGGAGCTTCTCCACACAGGAATCCCAGCTGCAAAGGATGCGCTCTTCTTCCGACACTGCTTTCTTGGTGGTATGAGGTCCCCAACTCTCTGCTGGCTCCCCTTTCCTTTTATTTCTTGTTTTTTAAGATAAAAGGTGGTGCAGACCACACCCCAGGGAAACTCCCTTTACACTGGATCAGGGATGTGACCTGAGCAAGGGAGCTACATCCCACCCTAATCCTCTTTAGCCACAGGCAGAGATTATGATTTATAACACATAGGAAAATCACAAAATAGGGGACTACCACACAATACTGGGAATCACGCCCTAACCAAGTTGACATATATTTTGGGGGGACATAATTCAATCCATGACACATGGCCACTTGTGATTTCCATTCTGGGAACTGCACTACTTCCCATGCCATTCATGTGAATTCACGGACTGGAGATCTAAACATTCATAGACTGTTGGTTGATCAGGTTTGAGGTTTCTGTGGCAACATGGCCAAAACTGCTTCCACAAGGGCGAGGGGAAAGGTTACTTCTAAGGGATTTACCAATAGGGAGTTCACACAAATTACCCGAGCAACATTCTTGATCATACTATGCATACCCAATGGGGTTTACATAGTAAACCCTGCATGCATCACCAGGATTTTAATGTAAAAATTATGGAGGCCAGCCAAGTAAAGAAAGCAGGATTCTAATGCAAACCTGTGGGGGAGAAAGCCAAGCAAAGGCAACCGGATTCTAATGCAAAAGCTGCTGGGAGGAGCTAAGCAAAGAAAGCAGAATTCTGATGCAAAGCTACTTGAGGTAGTGGAATTTTCCGCAGTCTGGGGATCTGTGTTATTCCCTCACTTTCTTTTTGGACATTGATCATCCAGTACCATTGTCCATTTTGAACTATAGCCCGGCTCAGAATTGTCTGGTATGTTCTCAGGGAAGGGGCAAATATTGGACCTAGGAATTGCACCCCCTCTTCTCTTAGCCAGCAAGTTGGGTGAAGGGGTACAGGGATTGTGAGTGATTATTGCCTATGCAGTATGGTTTACAACTGACTATTCACTAAATGCCAGGAATGACGACTTGAAGAGGAATGGCATTGTAGTCATTGTCAAAAAGAATATTTCAGTATCTATCCTGAAGTACAACACTGTGAGTGATAGCATAATATTCATACACCTACAAGGAAGACCAGTTAATACAACTATTATTCAAATTTACGCACCAACCACAAAGGCCAAAGGTGAAGAAATTGAAAACTTTTACCAACTTCTGCAGTCTGAAATTGATCAAACATGCAGTCAGGATGCACTGATAATTACTGGTGTGACCCCGAATACTCTCCAGCATGTTTTTCTTATTTCAAAACGGGCAACTGAGAGCTTGACATAATTAACACCATGATGAGCCTGTAAGTTTTCTCCTTCCTCTGCTTGCCCCCTCCTTCGCATACCTCTGTTAATGACTTTCTTTTGACCAAATGTTAATAACTTCATTCTTTGTTTTAAACTGAGCCAAATAACCTTTTGTCATGTCTGACCACCTGTGGCATACAACCCCCACAGGAAAGTTGGAGCCCAGATATCAGATATGTATATCTTTAGCCTAGTAAATGAGGTCTGGCAGGTAACTTTTGTCACTATCCTGTAACGAATGACCCCTCTTGAGCACATCTCTGGCCAATTAACTACAAAGACATTTCTAACCCTTGTAAAATTCTATGTAAGCTGTAATGTAAAATTGCTCTTTGGGACTCCATAGAGACAGCCTGTGTTGCTGCCGAGTCCCCGGTGATGTATGCATCTTATTAATAAACTTTCTCACTCTTTCTGACTTAGAGTATGTTCCATTGGCTCAACTGCTCCAGGGCATGGACCCTAATCAGGTAACACTGGTGACTGGACTGCAAAAGTTGGAAACAAAGAAGGATCAGTAGTTGGAAAATATGGCCTAGGTGACAGAAACAATGCCAGAGATTGCATGATTGTATTTTGCAAGACCAACGACTTCTTCATTGTAAATACCATTTTTCATCAACATAAACTGACTATATACATGGACCTCACCAGATGGAATACACAGGAATCAAATTGACAATATCTGTGGAAAGAGATGTTGGAAAAGATTAATATCATCAATCAGAACAAGACCAGGGGCCAATTTTGGATCAGACCACCAATGACTCATATTCAAGTCCAAGTTGAAACTGAAGAAAATTAAAACAAGTCGGTGAGAGCCAGAGTACAACCTTGAGTATATCCCATCTGAATTTAGAGACCATCTCAATAATAACCTGAACATATTGAACACTAATGACCAAAGACCAGATAAGTTGTGGAATGACATCAAGGACATCATACATGAAGAAAGCAAGAGGTCATTAAAAAGACAGGAGAGAAAGAAAAGACCTACATGGATGTCAGAAGAGACTCTGAAACTTGCTCTTGAATGTCAAGTAGCTAAAGCAGAAGGAAAAAATGATGAAGTAAAAGAGCTGAACAGAAGATTTCAAAGGGTGGCTTGAGAAGACAAAGCAAAGTATTATGATGACATATGAAAACCCTGGTGGTGTAGTGGTTAAGTACTACGGCTGCTAACCAAGAGTTCGGCAGCTCAAATCCACCAGGCCCCCCTTGAAAACCATATGGGGCAGTTCTACTCTGTCCTGTAGGGTCGCTATGAGTCGGAATTGACGCGACGGCAGTGGGGTTTGGGTATGCAAAGACCTGGAGTTAGAAAACCAAAAGAACACACTCGGTATTTCTCCAGCTAAAAGAAGTGAAGAAAAAATTCAAACCTCGAGTTGCAATACTTAAGGATTCTACGGGGAAAATATTAAATGACACAAGAAGCATCAAAAGAAGATGGAAGGAATATAAAGAATCACTATACCAAAAAGAATTGGTCAACGTTCAACCATTTCAGGAGGTAACATATGATCAGGAACTGATGGTACTGAAGGAAGAAGCCCAAACTGCACTGAAGGCATTGGGGAAAAACAAGGCTCTGGGAATTGACGGCATACCAATTGAAATGTTTCAACAAATAGATGCAGCACTGGAAGTGCTTGCTCATCTATGCCAAGAAATTTGGAAGACAGCTACCTGGCCAACCAACTGGAAGAGATCCATATTTATGCCTCTTCCCAAGAAAGGTGATCCAATCGAATGCAGAAATTATTGAACAATATCATTAATGTCACATGCAAGTAAAATTTTGATGAAGATCATTCAAAAGTGGCTGTAACAGTATATCGACAGAGAGCTGCCAGAAATTCAAGCCAGATTTAGAAGGGGAAGTGGAACCAGGATGGTTGCTGATGTCAGATGGATGCTGGCTGAAAGCAGAGAATACCAGAATGATGTTTACTTGTGTTTTATTGACTATGCTAAGGCATTCAACTGTGTGGATCATAACAAATTATGGATAACCCCCTGGAGAATGGGAATCCCAGAACACTCAAATGTGCTCATGAGGAATCTGTACATGGATCCGGAGGCAGTCATTCGAACAGGACAAGGGGATATCGAGTGGTTTAAAGTCAGGAAAGGTGTGTGTCAGGGTTGTATCCTCTCACCATACCTATTCAATCTGTATGCTGAGCAAATAATCTGAGAAGCTAGACTATATGAAGAAGAACAGGGCATCAGGATTAGAGGAAGACTCCTTAACGACGGGTGTTATACAGATGACACAACCTTGCCTGTTGAAAGTGAAGAGGACTTGAAATACTGATGAAGATCAAAGACCACAGCCTTCAGTATGGATTATACCTCAACGTAAAGAAAACAAAAACCTTCACAACTGGTCCAATAAGCAACGTCATGATAAACGGTGAAAAGATTGAGGTTGCCAAGAATTTCATTTTACTTAGATCCACAATCAACACCCATGGAAGCAGCAGCCAAGAAATCAAAAGATGCACTGCATTGGGCAAAACGGCTGCAACGGACCCCTTTAAAGTGTTGAAAAGCAAAGATGTCACCTTGATGACTAAGGCATGCCTGACCCAAGCCGTGGTGCTTTCAATTGCCTCTATGCATGGGAAAGCCAGACCTCTCCTGTTGGAGGTCTTCAGTTAATCCGTTTAAAAATATTAAGTGTTCTTCCTGAGGGCAAGCTGCCCCTCCCTGGTTTACCTATTAACAGTCGTGGGTCATTCTCTCAGAAGCAGAAGTGGAGTCTAAGACAAAACAGAGTCTGATCCATGAGGTCCGTCTCTTCTGAGAACCTAGTTTCTTTGAGATACATAATTTTCTGCATAGCAAGGGGGTGACAGTTTGATTACAAATATTAAAAAGGCATTTCATACAACACTGTCTTGAAGACTAATTAAACTAATTACTGATTTCCCTTAAACATAGCTCTCAAGCTAATCTTTAGAGTCCGTTTCTCAAAACAGACTGAATTCTTCAAAAAAAGAACAATGCTCAGAGTAAAATGGTCTTATTAGTTTACCTGGACCACTGTTTGACTCAAAAGTAGCTTCAGGAACAAGTTTTTTTGCTGTACTTGTTTCTGAAAACTCGAGATTCAAAAGGACACCCAAAGGCAATGGCCTGTGTGGGTTATCCCAACCTCCATGAAAGCCAGAAATCTGGATTCCAGGAAAATCATAACTCCTTCATGGTTCCCTCCTTTGGATCATGATCTTGCTATAGAATCTTCGACCAAAAATGTTCAATAATGGTACTTGGGCACAATCTGGTTTTTAAGATCCTAGGCACCATACAGTGAACTAGGAAGTAGAAACACTAACAATAATATTAGGCCAATTTTCAGAAATAGCCAATGAAACCATGACCCTAAGGTCTTTGAACCAAGGAAACAGATTTCATGAGGTGTTTGTTTATAGATAAGCAGCATCACTAACTGCTTTTGACGTCAACAACTTTTTGCCTCAACAGCAACTACATACTGCAGACCCTCTGGTGGCATATTAATATAAACACAGCAGCACTTATCTATTAAGGCACAAAACTGTTGAAAGAACTAATGGGAAATGGAATGCCATTCTATTTTGTAAAATCACAGCTTGAACAAATTTCAGACACTTCTCTGGTTGATATTTACAACTTTGCTAAGTTTACCAATAAGAACTTCTAATTCAAGAGTTACAATATCTACATATACATCCACGTTCATTGCAGTACTGTTTACAATAGCAAAAAAATGGAAGCAACCAAGGTGCCCATCAATGGATGAATGGATAAATAAATTATGGTATATTCACATAATGGAATACTATGCAAGGATTAAGAACAACGATGAATCCGTGAAAGATCTCATAACATGGAGGAATCTGGAAGGCATCACGCTGAGTGAAACTAGTCAGTTGCAAAAGGACAAATATTGTATAAGACCACTATAAGAACTCAAGAAAAAGTTTAAACACATTAGAAAATATTCTTTGATGGTAACGAGGGTGGAGGGGGAGGGAGAGGGGTACTCACTAATTAGATAGTAGACAAGAACTATTTTAGGTGAAGGGAAAGACAATACACAATACAGAAGAGGTCAGCACAACTGGACTAAACTAAAAGCAAAGAAGTTTCCTGAATACAACCAAACGCTTCGAAGGCCAGAGTAGCAGGGACAGGGGTCTGGGGACCACAGTTTCAAGGGACAACTAGGTCAATTGGCATAACAAAATGTATTAAGAAAATGTTCTGCATCCCACTTTGGAGAGTGGCATCTGGGGTCTTAAACTCTAGCAAGCAGCCATCTAAGATGCATCAATTAGCCTCAACTCACCTGGAGCAAAGGAGAATGAAGAACACCAAAGACAGAAGGTACAGATGACCCCAAGAGACAGAAAGGGCCACATAAACCAGAGACTACATCAGACTGAGACCAGAAGAACTAGATGGTGCAGGGCTACCACCAATGACTGCCCTGACAGGAAACTCAACAGAGAGTCCCTGATGGAGCAAGAGAACAGTGGGATGCAGATCGCAGATTCTCATAAAAAGACCAGACTTAATGGTCTGAATGAGACTAAAGGAAGCCCAGAGGTCATGGACCCCGGATCCTCTGTTAGCCCAAGACTGGAACCATTCCCGAAGCCAACTCTTCGGACAGTCATTGGACTGGACTGTAAGACAAAAAATGATACTGGTGAGGACTGAGCTTCTAGTTTCAAGCAGACAAATGAGACTACATGGGCAGCACCTGTCTGGAGGTGTGATGAGAAGGCAGAGGGGATCAGAAGCTGGCAGAATGGACACAGGGTGGAGAAGAGGAGTGTGCTGTCTTATTAGGGGGAGAGCAGGTAGCATATCGAGGTGCGTATAAGTTTTTGTATGAGGGACTGACTTGATTTGTAAACCTTCACTTAAAGCACACACACAAAAAAGGAGTTACAATATCTAAATCTATTAGTTAGATAACTTAGGAGAAAAGAAAATGGTTTCTTATAACCAGAAAGTAAGACCTTAAAACACCAGGAATATTCCCACACAAAACCCATAGTATTCTTTGACTCAGTCTTATGTGGTTATTAATTTCTATTTTACGTGATTCTGGATGAGTCACAGTCTGTGAACCCATCAGCTTCTACATAAGAGTTCTGGAAATCTTCAGTCAGCCTAGTCACAGTTCTTTTCATAAGTCCGATATAGTCCACCTTTCGGCTGAAAGATTTTGGTCAAACATTTTCAGCAAATCAGTAAATAAAAACTTATCTGCAGATGGCAAATCTAAACGTAGCCCTGATTAATTTATGAACATAATACTCTTAATTACAAAATTCAAAGCCAAATAAAGTCAGTTTAAAAAAAACTTAAGAAAAAATATTTCTAAATATAATGTTTAACCTTATTTTCAAAGAGCTTAAGATATAATACATTACATAATAATTTTGAGAAATAATATCATATAGTCAGGATAGACCAATATTATCAAGTCTCTAAGTACCTGAGTAGTAATTTAAAAAAAGACTTCATAGGTAAATTCCCCAGTCAAACCACTGGCTTTGATGCTAGACTAAAAAAAAGTAAAATTGTGACCAAGTTAGCAACAAAGAAATAATAAAATTATGGCATAATATTATGCATTTTCTGTCTGATGTTAGGCCAAAACATAAGAAGAAATATTAACATATAAATTTTGACCCAAAGAGAATCAGTCATTTCTCTTGATTTTGACAACACAATCCATATAATTTATAATATATTAGGAGGGGGGCCAGGATGGCAGGATAGCCAGATGCTTCCTGTGGTCCCTCTTACAACAAAGACCTCAAAAAACAAGGGGATGGGTTATATATGACAATCTAGGACCCCTAAACATCAAAGACAAAGTTGAGGAGTCAGACTGAGCAGAAGGGGGAGGGAGAGAGACAGTTCAGAAACAGCAAGGAAGTGCCAGAACTGACCTGGCCAGCAGCCTGTGGGCTGGATCTTTGGGTGAACTCAGGCTGAGGCAAGCAGTAGTACCCAGGATGCGTTTTTCTATGTCCTGAGCACCGGAGAGTATGCACAAGCCTCCAGAGCCAGGGGAAATGGGGCTGGATCTTTGAAAGTCAAGTGCAAGCATCTAACCTACTTTGCTAGATCAAAATAACTCTTCCCCCTCTGGGAAGTGCCTCTTTTTCCCTCACCTGCCCCCTCCTCTCTCTGCTCCATCCCTTCAGTGTCCAGCGGTTGCCATGCCCCCTAGGCCAGAAATGTGACCTGTTGCACCTGAGCCAGTCTCCTGGCTTTGTTGAGAGAACAAATAAACAAATGAACAAACAGGAAAAAAGAAACCACTAGCTCCCCTAAGACAGGAACTCAGGGCAGCCACTGCCCCTTTGCCTAGGCACAGGCATAAGGGGTTCATGGACTTTGAATGCCTTTTGCCCCTGCCTAGGCCTCTGTGAGCCCATTCAACAGCATAGGCCCTTACTCGCATAATAAAAAACAACAGGGTATATACCTGAACCCTATTTTCAACTGCAACAGCTAAGGGGGAGAGGCAGATTCATGACATTTGACACCACCCTACCTATTAAGCAGGGTCCCCACCTACCCACATCAGGAGTCAGGACTGGTGGCTCCGTGACTCCACCTAGCCACCCATGACAAGGGTCCAAGAATAAGTGGTGCCTCCCAGTCCAACAGTTGGCTCCCAGTAGCCAACAGTACTGGGTGCCCAAAGTCCAGCTGCAAAACCCACCCACCCCTGCACTCTGGAAATATTTTGAAAAAAAACAAGTGATACATCAATACATACAGTATGGTATTATTTGTGGTAGTTAAAAATTAAAATAACACTGTATGAAGTACGAAGTATAAAGTACTGATGTGCATGTGTGTGTGTTCAAAGTTTAAAAACACGGACAGGAAATGCATGTTAAGTTAAGCATAGTTTTTGCTTAGGGGAATTGTGAAATTGAATAAGTGAAAGTAGATGTTTTATTTCTTTTATTTAAAAATCTGAAGAAAAATCATGAAATCATTTGGGGATATTAAATAAGGACATTTGTTCTATTATTCACTGTAATTTTTTAACAACTTTTTTGAGATATAATTCACATACCACACAATTCTCCCATTTAAAGTGTACAATTCAATGACTTTTAGTATATTCATAGAGTTATACTCTATCACCAAAAGCAATTTTAAAACATTTCAATTACCTCAAAAAAATACTCCATATCCCTTAGTCATCACCCCCCGTGGTAGGCTGAAAACAACCCTCCAAAGATACCCCCATCCTAGTCGCTGGAACCTGTGAATGATACCTTATGTAGAAAAAGGGTCTTTGTAGGTGTGATTGAATTAAGGATCTTGAGATAGGGAGATTATCCTGGATTATCTGATTGGGCCATAAGTGTGATCACATGTATCCTACATAATCAGAGGAGAAGACCATGTGAATATACAGCAGAGATACAAATTTAAGAGACAAGGAACAAATTCTCCCCTACAGCCTTTTTATAAGTCCCTTATAAAATACATGGTTTGCAAAACTTTTCTCCCATTTGGTGAGTTGTCTTTTCATTTTCTTGATGATGTCCCTTGAAGCACAAAAGCTTTTTATTTTAATCATGTCCAGTTCTCCATTGCACTTTTTAACTTTTCAAAATAAATACATTTAAAAGTAAAGAATTAAAAAAGCGATAACTTTAGTGAAGGGTAAGACAGCATACAATACTGTGGAAACAAGCACAACCTATACAAGGCAAAGTCATGGAAGCTCCATAGACACATACAAACTACCTGAGGGACTGAATAACTGGGCCGAGGGCTGTGGGGACCGTGGTCGGGGAACTTCTAGCTCAATTGGCATAACAGCGTTTATAAAGAAAATGTTCGACATTCTACTTTGATGAGTAGCATCCGGGGTCTTAAAAGACTATGCGCAGCCATCTAAAACACTCCACTGGTCTCACACCTTTGGGAGCAAGGGAGAATGAAGAAAACTAAAGATACAAGTGAAAGATTGGTTCAAAGGACTAATGGACCACAACTACCACCGCCTCCACCAGACTGAGTTCAGCAAAACTAGATGGTGCCCAGCTACCACCTCAGACTGTTCTGACACGGATCATAATAGAGAGTTACAGACAGAGCTGGAGAAAAATGTAGAACAAAATTCTAACTCATAAAAAAAGACCAGACTTACTGGCCTGACAGAGACTGGAGAAACCCTGAGAGTATGGCTCCCAGATACCCTTTTAGCTCAGTAATGAAGTCACTCCTGAAGTTTACCCTTCATCCAAAGGTTAGACAGGCCCATAAAACAAAATGAGACTAAAGGAGCACACCAGCCCAAGGGCAAGGACTAGAAGGCAAGAGGGGACACGAAAGCTGGTGATTGCGAACCCAAGGTCAGGAAAGGAGAGTGTTGACATGTCATGGGGTTGTTAATACACATATTGTCATAAAACAATATGTGTATTAACTGTTCATTGGGAAGCTAGTTTGTCCTGTAAACCTTCATCTGAAGTACAACAACAACAAAAAAGTATATATTAAAAAAAGTAAAGCTAGGCTGTATGTAATCTCCAGAGGATATGCTGTCTATGTGCATGTTATCAATGGAGTTACTTGAAATATACTCTTTTTTTTTTCAATTTAACATGGTCTGGTTTGTTTTCTGTTTTGTTTTGTTGATGCTTTCACAAAGTGGTAATGCTTACCATGTCACTATTCTTAACTAGAGAATAAAGATATGTTGACAAATTTTTATTTTATTACTTCAAGTTGGTTTACTAGATTTTATGCACTATGTGAGTCGAAATCGAGTCGATGGCAGTGGGTTGGTTTGGTTTGGTATCTACTATGTATAATTCATTTTAATTTGTAGAAGTTATAGATAATTGCCCTCCAATCCTTACCATGTTGAAACATACCAAGGAATGCTACAGGATTGCTATCCTGTCATTTTCATGCTTCCACTTTGATATAGTATAGGATTCCAAATAGATGTGCTTAAGCTTTGTGTGACTTGATTCTTGAACACTCAGGAAATACTATTTAATTGCATCTGGACTTTTGACATTTGTCTAACATAAACTATTTGAGTGAGATTTATTCAATGATAATATTTGAACTATTTTTCCTTCTAATTATTTCCCACTAGTTTAGCCATATTTTCTGATAGTATTAATTGGATGTTTTTTGAAAGTTTGAAAAGTACTACGGTAATGGATATTTATATATTCCCAAGGCCACTGAGTAATTGAGATTAAATTAGAATTTACCCATGAATGCACAATAATATCATAAATTTGCTTCGACATCATAAAGTTGGCTTGTCTTAAGCCCTTGTTGTGTCTAAAATCAATTGTTGAAGTGAGGCTTAATTATTGTCACTGTCATTTTTTTTTTTTTTTTACTAATTAAGAATTACTAAGGAAGAGCTTCCTGGGTGGCTTGAACGGTTAAGTGCCCCACTACTAACTGAAAGTTTGTGCAGTTCAAACCCACCCAGAGGCCTTTCAGAAGTAAGATCTAGTGATCTGCTTCCAAAAGGTCACAGCCTTGAAAACCCTCCGAAGCAGTTCTACTCTGCAGTTGCCATGAGTCAGAATTCACTGGAGGAGAACTAACAACAATAAGCATATTAAAAGTTACTATTTAAAGAAAGTTTATAAAAGAATTACTAAGAAACAAATCCTCTGTACTTCTGTGCCTGAGAAAATGCCCTACACACTATTCATCATGCCTTAGACATCAGGCCATAGGAAACATAAACCCACTAAAACTCAATTCAGAAAAGAAGGGCCTGTTATAAGAGATTTTAGCAATTACATGAGGCCTAAGGGACTAAAACCAGGTTCTGGAAATCAATCTCTCTTTCTCTCTCTCGCCTTTCATTCCATCTTTTATCATCCATCAGTGCACCGGAACCCAGGATGGGTGCTCAAAGCAGTAGGTTCAGCCTCTACATACATATTAGTCACCCACCCTGGTCCAATTGCTTGTGGCTAAGAAGACAGGCCCTCTGTTTTCTGGGCAGAGCCCATAGAATTAGATTCTCTGAGAACAGCTATGAGTAAATTTTCTAAGAAGAGGGGGTGCAGGTAGGTAGGAAAAGATTAATATCTCCGGTACCTCTCAAGACCATCGTCCAGGATTCTCAGAGAAATGGGTGATACCAGTTGTTATGACTGAGTAGAAAACTGTACCTGGAACAACCTGGCAATTCTTAAATGTCTATGAATATGATTTTAGAGAATACTCTAAGACAGATCCAAGAGGAATAAGGTTGAAATAATACCTCCTGTGGCAAAAGGTTGAATAATGACAACACAGGAACTTAATTTAATTTTGTATATAAAAATAATAAAACATGCATCTAACAATACCAGATCTACTTCTTCTATAAGTATGGAAGAGATGTTGTTGTTGTTAGTTACCATCAAGTCGATTTCAATACCAGAGGGATGATAGGGAACGAGTTAACGCAAAGATTAGATCCACTCAACCAAAGTAGAATTCAGGGCTTAATTTTTCTGTCCAGCTAATTATACTGTTCTCTCAAACTCAGGAGACCTTTCCCCAGTTAGCCTAACACTTGTTGCTAGTTGCCATCAAGTCGATTCTGAGTCAGCAGCCCCATGTGTGCAGGGTAGACTTGCTCCATAGGGTTTTCATGGCTGTGAACTTTTGGAAGCAGATCGTCAGCCCTGTCTTCCAAGGCACATTTGGGTGAGTTAAAACAGCCAAATTTTCGGTTAGTAGTCAAGCTCTTAACTGTTTGCTTCACCCACGGACTCTTGGTCTGATACTAACTAAACCAAAATGGATTCTTGTATCTAATTTATCAATGGACTCATTTAGACGTATGTGAGTCCATGTATGTGAGTTAGGATACCTATAGACTGAAGTCAATGGGCCAGCATCATCTACGTATCACAGTGACAGAATGTACCCTCTGTAAAAATGCCGCTGGTGGCTCACAGTGAATGAATCCTGGTGGTGCAGTGATTAAGCACTCAGCTGCTAACCCAAAGGTCAGCAGTTCAAACTCATCAGCTACTCTGCAGGAGAAAGATATTAGTCTGCTTCCATAAGATTATAGTCTTGGAAACCCTTTGGGTCAGTCCTGCTCTGTCCTATATGGTTGCTGTGAGTCAGAATCAACTTGATGGTAAAACCGTTGGTTTTTGGCTTTGGTCCCACAGTGATGGAAAACTGAAAAAAAGAGGGCATTGTGAAATATTGCAATGGAGAAAGGGCTTTCTATGTGTCCCTTGTTCAAAGCCCTCTGAGAATTAGGTTGAAAATAGTCATACATTAGTTTCCATAGTGCTGAAATCAATAAAAGTTTCTTTAAAATTCTGCAATTTAGCCCAGTCTTTTTTCCTATACAGTTCTCCAGAATTCTCAAAAGCCAAGCTAGCTAAAAGGAATGTTCTTGTGTACTCTCAAAATTTTAACATGTCTTCGAAATATTTAATTTTCTGTTCTCCCAGTGAAACAAGATGGTGAGCTGCTCATGGAAGACTAAGGGCATTGATTTCTTTATCCCAAATGAGTAAATGTTAGCTCCACAAAAGGTGTTTAGGATCAATGCTGGGCAACAACAGTGGATGTCACCACAAAATTTTCTGTTCCGTTCATTTAGAGAGCATTTCCTACCATTACAGCCTACTGAAATTTTATGTGGCTCATGAGGAACTTCTTAACTGTGTCTTCATTTTTGAAGCCTTAAATTTTACCCTACTGAAACAAAAAGAATATGCAAAGCTTTCAAATATCCTACAGGTAATACTTGTCCCAAAATTGTGTCAACTCGATTATGTCAAATTGCTACTAGATGTGGCATGACCATTAAATAAGCTTCAAATGACGTATTGGAATTATCATTACATCTCATCACTGCCCTTCAGACCTACCCCCAAGAAAAGCTATGAAGATGTTCAAACATCTTCCTCCTTCTAATTAATTCTTGGTTGTTAACAAAACCCTGTATATTTATCACACACACACACACGCGCGCCCAAAGTTCTGCTTAAACGTAAGAAAACTCATAAAAAGAGGAGACATGGCCTGAAAGGCTGTGAAACATTGTCTTGCGTATAAAATAAAGAGGCTAACCCCCACCACTACCAACGTGCTCGTTTCATCTCTATATCACCCATCTTACCTAGTGTAATGCCTGGAACATGGTAACTATTCATTTATGTTTGAAGTATTCAAAACCATGAGTGAATACCTCAATAAATAAATTCAGGGAAAGGCATAGGACTTTATTAGTTGGAAGATCAAGTTCACAGAAGGAAGTCCATAAATCTCTTGCCCCAGACTGCTGGATTAGTCAGTACTTTTGATTTAAGAAGAGTGGAGACCAGTGGAACAAGAGTTTGATTTATAATTGGATTGTGGAAACTGTGATGGTCGGTAAAATCATATAATCCAGACTCACATTGGAGTTTTCTGCAAGTTGAGGTGGATGTAGAACTTCCTTTGACTTTTTGTTATCTGCTTCATCAACACAACATAATTTCCCATTTCGACACGATGATTCATATATTTCTCCCATTTTGCATTTCTTCCTGCAGTAGCCTGTTATATTATTAAAGCATTTTTTGGGTCGTATCCCATCTGTGCACAGGAAACAACATTGAACCAAGGTTAGTTGTTTCTAAGGCAGGGAGATTGTCCCTGTCACGGGAAGACAGTAACAATTTGGGAGTGGAAGAGGTATGTGGTTCTCCAGTAGCTAGGGCCTCCTGTAATTTCAAAGTGAGTCCTACGCTGATAAGAGAAAACTCAGAGCCCACTCCTTGAAAATCATCCCAAATTAAGGGCATCCAAGACCCCAAGCTCCTAGTCAATGCCCAATTGGTTCTGAGAAGATTAGAACTTACATAAGAAAAGGGAGGAGAAAGCTCAATTCTGGTTATCAATAGGAGCTATGTACCATCGGTAGAACCCTGGCAATGCTAATTCTCTCCTCCATGCTCCAAAGTTAGCACTCTGTCAGCCATAACTGGATTCAATGTCCTCGGAGAGTACTAACTTTTCACTACCAGCCCAATTCAGAGCCAAATCAACTTTAAAAAGAACATCACAGAAGACTTTTTAAGTTAACGGTATAATTAGGTTTCACACTGACCTGGACAGCAGAAATCTCTCCTTGTCAATACCACCCTCATGGGTCTCAGCAATAAATGCGTTGAGAACTCCTTTTTCTCTCTCTTGCTCATTCTTGCTCTCTCTCTTCCTCTCTCTATCCTTCTTCTGATCCCAGATAAATATGTTCCAGGTATCAAACCCAATTCTATATATATCTATCTCCTTAAAGATCCTAGATTTTCACAATTTTTAGGGACATACAAAGACACATCTTCCTACAGCAGCACGGGAGAAGGGAACTCTCACTGACAGCTTCTACCATGAACTTGGTGCTTCACATTTGTAAACTCATGTAATCCTAACAACAACACTATGAAAGAGAATTGTTATACCCACTTGACAGATGAGAAAACTGAGGCTCAAAGAAAATAATTAGCTCGATTCACACAACTTGTAAATAATGACTCTAAACTTTGTGTTATTCCCATTACCCTCACACTACTGTTGTATAGGTTGAAAATGAATCTGAATGGAAAAAGGAATAACCAGGTCCCTGGGTGAAACCTGTGTTCAGCATTACAAAGATAATTCTCTCCTTTGAGGAGGACCCCTGAGAGGGCAGCCCTGATCTCTTCTTACTTCCCTGGA
Source organism: Elephas maximus indicus (assembly GCF_024166365.1). Classification (NCBI taxonomy): domain Eukaryota; kingdom Metazoa; phylum Chordata; class Mammalia; order Proboscidea; family Elephantidae; genus Elephas; species Elephas maximus. The sequence continues at coordinate 38,264,154 of NC_064843.1, forward strand.
TTCTCTCTTCTAAGGCATAGGCTCAAGTCAGGCACCCAGGAGAATGGGTATTTTTGGTATCAACAATCTTTAAGGCTTTGTCCCCACTCTTACGGACAGTAATACCTCCTAGGATTTCATGGTATATTTGGACAAGTTACCTGTGGGTACCTCAAACAGCAGAATAATAAGAACCAGAAACAGCTTCATGTTTACAGAAGAAAGTGACAGCAAAATATCTTTGTCCAGTGATCTATGTTATACAGTCTTTCAAGGTGAGTCAGAGTTTTGGGTGCTGTCAGCCTTCCGAGCTCTCCTTTTAACCCACATGGACAGACAAGAAATCCAAGTCCACCCCCACCTACACTACCAAATATGGAGCTCACAGTCACAGAATGTTCCATCAAATCACACCTACTACCCCTTCCTCAGGATGTGAGCCCCTAAAGAGCCGGTGCTATGATTTCTCCACCTGCGCCATCAGCCCATTTTGGTCAAGGTTGGTTGATTATATGTCCTCGTTTGCCTGGGACAGTACTGATTTGTCCCAACTGTTCCAACAGCTCATTCAGTTAGTACCACTTTTCACTCTCAGAAGTAACCTGGAAATCGTTATCTAGTCAATGTAGACTCATAAGTGCACACAATGATAATTTTTAAAACATATGAAACTTCCAGGTAGGCATTCTAGGAGTAAGATTGTTTTTAGGTGTGGTTAGATAAATTGATACTATTTTAGAGTTTCCTGTAAAGCCTTAGCCATTCATGACAGCTCGATTTTACAGCTGAAATCTTTCAAAAGATAAAATCTCTTTCACACAGTATTCAACTCATTATGAACTGGCCCCTGCTCACTTCTCTAGGGCCGTTTCATGGAACCATGTATGTTCCAGCCAAACTAGTTGTGGTGCCCCTATCTGACTTGTTATTTCCATAATCTGTTTCTTTGCACTTTTAAATCCTTCTTCTTAAATTATCTTATGCTCCCCATTCCCTCCTAATCCCCTTGTGAGCTCCTAATTTTCCTTCAAAACCAAGTTCAATGATCTCCACATCTGTGATAGGTTCTCTGACCCGAATAAGAGAACTGCAAACTCCCTTCTTTGTGCCACCACTGTAGGTTGTACATATTTTTGTTGGTGGTCTCACCATGTCATATGCCAATTATATTTCTCACCAATAATCTATAAGGCCTTCAAAGGCAGACTCTGATCTTTTTCAATTTGGAATTCTTAATGCATAGCACAAAACTCATGCTATATGCTTGATATACAACTACTGAATGAATGATTGAAAAATACTCAACAAATTACAGCTAAATAAAATATCCCAGGACAGTAATAAAGTTAATTAAGACAACATTTCCTTAAAAAGGCTACTTATATCGTTTTGCAATTTCTGGCACCAGAATCTTGAAGGTATGGTAATTACAAAAAAAAAAAAAAAATCTAATCCAAATTTCTATCTGTGCCAGTACCTGGAAGAAGTTTGGAATTTGTGTTTTTTTTTATATAAAGATTTGTTGATGATGATTAAACTCTTAGTGAGGAACAAGTATTGTATATAGTTTACTATATTTGCCGGTAACCAGAGCCCTTGTCCCCCTCAAGTAGTAGCTGTAGTCCTTTGTAACCCTCAAATGGCACAGAAAATAACCCAAAATGTTTTGAGCACCTGCTATGTGTGTCAGGCATTGTATCGGGCACTAGAAGTAAAGCAGAGAATAAGAGAGACAAAATCCATGCCTTCATGCAGCTTAACTTCTACTGGGGAGAAGGGCACCAACACATAAACAAGTTATTTGAACTAGAGATGGACCCTATGAAGAAAATTAACCAAGTAATTGGATAAATGGTTCTTGAGACAAGAACCAAATAAGTCAGGATGAACATAAGAGCCCTCTATGAGAAGGTGACAAATGAGGTAACCCATGACTGGTCCGATCACATGGAAATAGTCCAGGTACCAAAAACCAAACAAAGTCACCTCTGACTCATGGCAACCTATGTGTTACAGAGTAGAACTGCTTCATAGGGCTTTCTGGGCTCTTATCTTTATGGAAGCAGATCTCCAAGCCTTTATTCCATGGCACCAGTGGGTAGGTTGGAACTGCCAACCTTTAGGTTAGTAGTTGAGCACAGACCATTTGCACCACCCAGGGACCTTTATTTTAGGAACAGAGAACAGCAAATGCAAAGACTTTGAGAGGAAATCAAGCCTGAGCTGTTCGAGGGAAGGCAAGAAGGGCAGCCTAGGTGGGTGTAGTGAGTAAGGAGGCCAACAGTGCAAAATGAGGAGGGAGAAGCAGGCAGAACACAGGTCGTATCAAGCCTTGCGGATTTTGTCATTGGAATGGGAAGCTATTGAGGGGTTTTAACCAGTCCCATGATCTGATTTATGTTTTAGAAGGGTCATGCTGTCTATGGAGAACAGATGGAAGGGAGAAAGGGGAGAATAAATTGACCTGTTAGGAAGTCACCGCAATACTCAGGTTAGAAATGATGGTAACTTGGGATAGGTCAGAAGCAGTGGACATGGGGAGAGGTTGTTGGATTCTGGTTATATTCTGGAGATCGATTTGAGAGAATGTGCTGATAGAGTGAATATGTGGAGGATGGGAGAGAAAGAAAAGTGTAAGAGTCACTGATTATACAAAAGGACAAATGGTGTACATTTCACTAATATGAAGTACCTAGAATAGGCAAAGGTATAGAGATTAGAGATTAATATCAGTTACCAGGGGCAGGAGGAGTGGGGAGAGGGGGTATCACTGTTTAGGTAGCACAAAGTTTTTGTTTATGGGGATGGAAAATTTGGCAACAGGTATTGGTGATGGCTGCACACCATGATTGATGTACTTGGTTTTATTGAATTATACATGTGAAAAGTGTTGAATTGGCAAATGTTGTGTTCTTTATATTTTTACAACAATATTTTTTTAAAAGAATAAAAAAGTCATCAATTGTGAAAAACAGTGCATTATTCCCTGATTCTGCGAGGAAATCCTGCTTTCGGATCTGACTACAGTCTCTCAAAATGAAAAACCCCTCTCTCAGTTGTAACTGGATGCTCATTTGTACATAAATCTTGCCAACAAAATATAAATGGTATAAAAAGAACTTTGTATTGTTTTCTCGGTCTTTCGCACTGAGGAGCTGTGGATCAAGGAAACACTCTTTCGAAAAACATGTATTAAGTTCCTGTTATGAGCACAGGAAGCAAAAGAATCACCTGTGGATTCAAAGATCAACATCAAATCTACAGTTCCGACTCCTAGCGGCCCTACAGGACAGAGTACTACTGCCCCATAGAGTTTCCAAGGAGTGCCTGGTGGATTCGAACTGCCGAACTTTTGGTTAGCAGCCGTAGCACTTAACCACTATGCCACCAGGGTTTCCACATTTCTGGAGGATAACCAATTGTTCACTTGTTCTGTAATTCACGTCCACTCATTGGAGTAGAGAAGTTGGTTCCATTTGTAAAGACATAAAGTGGAGATAGCTCAAGGAAGAAGACTTAGAAAAACATGAACAGGGGATGTGCAGCTATGCAGGAAATAATTTGCCACCTTTGTGTCCAATAAGAATGAAGAAACTAAGTTACAGTTTAGTGCATGGGAATTCTTTTAATGTTTTCAACTAGAGTCAAGAGAGATGAGATACTTCGTTCTTATGAACTTTGACCTCAGCCAAGTATGGTTCTTTGGAAGGTCCCCAACCCCACTTCCACCCCCTCCATGTTTAAGATCTCGAAGGAAAAGAAATTCCCTCTCTTAGTAGATGTCTATCATCCTTTTTCCCTGCATCCGATAGCTCCCACTCTAGCAGAGCTCCAGGAGCGTATTTCAGCCAGTCAGCAAAGATGTATTTCTTAGTACCAATTGCTACCCTCGAGAGCATCCTCAGTTTTATAGTAGCTCCTGGTTTCTACAAATGACTCAAGTTTCCTCTACCTCTGCCTCTGTGGTTGAATCCATTTCTCCAGCAGTGTGATTGGAAGAATTCTAGCACAGCTCTTCCTCCTGGGGCTTTTAGCCACATCTGACACTGCCCACCCTTTCCTTCTGTTTAAAGAGACTCAGCCTTCTTAGCATTTCAGAGCTTTAAACTGAAGGCATTTGTCCCTTTTCAAGAAAACTACTAGAGATTGCAGAGTGTAAAGATGGTTTGGAGGCGGCATCCAACTTCCTCATCTAACTTCACAAGGGGGGAAGGGAATCATTAACAGCATCAACAGCCCAAGGCCGATTCTTATGAGGGAGGTCAAACATACCTCCTCTCTCCAACCTTTTTACCAATTCCTACAGCAGCCATCCCTCCCATGGCACTCTCCGCTCCTTTGCTGGGCTCAGTGATTCGTTGCAATGGCCACACAGAACTCACAGACCATACTCAAGATTTGGGGGTTTATTAGGGAAGTAACGGGTTATAATTTGGCATCAGAAATGACTCAGGATACAGTTCTGCGATCAGGACAGCCTTTTCTCAGCGATGCCCTCAGGCAGCCTCTCCCTGGCCGTCAGGTCTTCGGGCCCCTCAGGCCTCTGGGCCTCTAGGGCTTCTTGGGGTGGCCTGGCCTCTGCCCTGCTCAGCAGAGTGTTATGAAGCTTTTTAGCTCAGCTGACAAGCGCCCAGAGGAACCCCACTCTACCAGGAAGTCTCCTGCCCAAAGACACTAAGCTCTTTTGCTGTCTGGATGGGGGCACCCACTATAATCGCCTTGCTCCAAGGGCCTGGAAGCCCACTGCACCATCTCGCACAGGTATCTTGGTTCTGTGTCTGTGGTTTCTCTGCTGCCTCGCCATCTCTGGTGTTACAGCTCTCTCTCTCTCTTCTGGGTCTAGGAGTTTCTCAGTACAGGGACCCTGGGTCCAAAAGATGCTCACATCACTTCTTCTTGGTGACAGTGAGGACTCCCCTTTTCTGCCTCTGGGATGACTCATTTTAAGCTTAGCAGGATGACAAGCTGACCAATTCACTCGTTAGGGTTTTGTAGAATTTATTTCCATGGTCCCACACCCACAAGGCTTCCAAGCACCTTATTTGCATTAGCAACAAGCTGTCCAATCCCCTTGGTAAGCCACAAGCACCTTATTTGCATAGTCCCACCCGATCATTGTGCGGGAGTTACAAAGACAATGGCTAGAAGGGACATATTAAGTAAATCACTGCACCCGACGGAATAACAGCTCTTCAGCAATATCTAATACAGTTCCATTCTCTTTCCACCTGCTCATCCCAACAAGCAATGCTTTAAAACAGTCTGTTGAGCCTTTTCAGCGTTATCACCTCAAAATAAGCAGTGCCTCTAGGAGTCTTCATCCATCCCTATGCACCAGTATTCTGCTATTCCACCACCAATTTCTAATTACGGTACCTTTTTACACAATAATGTCATTAATAATAAAAACCAAAATGTGTGCTACACTGAAGAGTTGCAAAAGAATTTCACACTAATCTTTTTTACTAATAATAATAGCTAACAGTTCCTGAAGAGTTACTATGTACCAGGTACTGTTCGAACCTATTTAATCCTCAAAACAACCCAATGAAGTAGATACTAAGATTCTCATTATACACAGGAGGAAACTGAGGCATACAAATACTAAGTAATATGTCCAAGGCCACACACCTAATAAGTGGTAGGATTTGAAGCTCCGGAGTCCAGCATCCACACTTGTAACCACCACACCCTGCTGCCCTCAGAGAATAGGAGCTATTTGGGTCCCACGTTTTAACTGTAGAAAAAGAGGTAGGAGTGTTTTTATAGCTAACATTTAATGAGCTCTCCCTGGTTATGAATTAATCATAGGGCAGAGTGTAGGTCTTTTTATCACACAATTTTATGGGCACAAAGCTCAGGAATACTTGAATCCATCCCTCCTTCCCATGAGGTTCCCAAGGAAGTTATACATGCAAAAGAGTGAACTCCTTGGTACACAGAGCTGGAGCATATGGCATACTTAAGGGGGCATTTCTCCACCCTATAACCCTTCATTTAAGCCCAGACCCAAATCTTACCACATACTGGCTTGCCACATGAGGTATAAGACTGGAGAGATGAGCAATCTCAAACAATAATGTAAAAGTTAAAGCAATTTGCCCTGGTCTTCTCCACCATGACAGGGGACATTGGTCTTACTGCCAATTTAGCCTGAAAGAGGCAAGAAAAGGAGAGGAAACCAAAAAGAAAAATAAAATCATGGCTGAGCCTGCTCCCCATGCACAGAAAAAGCTCTAGGCTAGCTTACCTGTTTTCACTGTGTAGATAGAAGAAGAAACCAGAACAATGAAAGAGCCACGCCCATGAGGGAAGGTGATCTTTTAAAAGACAATGACTCCACCTACTAGTAATTGTGGCCCAGTCAGTGACCTGGAATTTGATCAAACAGATTTACAACTCCTCTCAAGCTGACACGGAAAGAGGACGAAGAAGAGGATTTGGAGAAGGCAGCGTTTCTCTGGGATGAAGGGAAGGGAAACCTTCCAGACCCCAGAGTCCTGCACTTATTAGGTACCTAGCTTTGCACGTGGTTTATGCCATTTAATCCTCAAAATAATCAATGTCGCAGGAACAATTTTGGAGAAAAGCGACTTGTCCAAGATCACGTAGTTGGTAAGCACCAAAGCAAATACTATAACTCAAAGTGTCTAGTTCTCTCAGTCCTATCCCTTTCCATCTCACGCTATCGTCTCTCCTGAAGGCCTGAAAAAAAGGAGTTGCCTTCTACTCAATTCTGACTTCACTGGAACTCCACGTGTGCAGAATAGAACTGTATTCCACAGTGCTTTCCAGGCTGTGACCTTTCGGAAGCAGATCACTAGGCCTTTCTTCCGGGGCACCTCTGTGTGGATTTGAACTGCCAGCCTTTGGCTAATAGTTAAATGTTTAATGCTTTGCACCACCCAGGGACTCCTCTGAAGGACTAAAGTCCTATAATTCAAGGTAGAGAGCCCTGACTTGGAAAACTTACCTTAGAGTTAAAATTTGAGTGTATGGAGCATGAGGTAAAAACTAAAAAAAAAAAAAAAAAGATTTAGCCATCAAATAAGACAGATGCAATGGGCCAAGATTCCACAGGTTCAATCACGAGCATGAAATTAAATGCATAAACCAGGAAGTAATTTTAGGAAAGACGAAGAAGGACATAAAGAGAAAGCCATGTGATACAATTTCCTGTGTAGCATTAGAACTATTTCATACATATTTTTTAACATTTTGTTCATTTATTTATTCTGTATCATCCCACTAGAATGCAAGATACGTTAGAAGACAACTTTGTTCGCCAGTCTATCTCCATTGTCTGACATATAGAAAAAAAACAAAAAACAAACCCATTGCCATCGAGTCTATTCCAACTCATAAAGACTCTATAGGACCGGAGCAGAACTGCCCCATGAGGTTTCCAAGAAGTACCTGGTGGATTTGAACTGCCAACCTTTTGGTTAGCAACCGAACTCTTAACCACTGTGCCACCAGGGTATAGGAAGCACTTAGTAAATATTTGTCCAATGACTGAATGAAGAGCTTGCCTATGGACAATAGGTAGAGATTTATGCTGGATTTTTCAGGTGAGCTTCTTAAGTCTCAGCCATCCCTGCTTCATATTTGTCCCTGAGTCGGAGACTATTACGGACTGAATTGTGTCCCCCAGAAACGTGTATCAGCTTGGCTAGGCCATGATTTCCAGCATTGTGTGTTGCCCACCATTTTGTCATCTGATGTGATTTTCCTGTGTGTTATAAATCCTACCTCTCTGATGTAATGAAGCAGGATTAGACGCAGTTATATTAATAAGGCAGGACTCAATCTATAAGATTAGGTTGTGTTTTGAGTCAATCTCTTTTGAGATATAAAAGAAAGAAGCATGCAGAGAGACAGGGGGATCTCATAACACCAAGAAAGTAGTGCCAGGAGCAGAGGGTATCCTTTGGACCTGGGGTCCCTGCACTGAGAAACTCCTAGACCCAGGGAAGATTGATGACAAGGACCTTCCCCCAGAACCGACAGAGAGAAAAAGCCTTCTGGAGCCCAGAATTCGAACTTCTAGTTTTCTAAATTGTGAGCAAATAAACTTCTGTTTGTTAAAGCCATCCTCTTGTGGTATTTAACTAAGACAGAGACCGGGCCACATTTTGGAGGTTTAGGAATCCCCAGATTCACTGAAGAAGGTAAGGGAGGCTAAGCAAGTCAGTCTGCAATGAGGGGCAAGCATGAGAAATAGATTTCATCCTTTGAGAAAGCCACATTAATTTGTCCCAATACTGAGACAGATCCTTTGGCCATGTCTGACCTCACCGAGAAAAATTGATTGCCAATGTTCACCATGACATAGAAATGGGGGGAATTATTACACGCATCCTTGCATAACTGCCAACCTGGAGAGCAGCATTATAATGGGAAATGCAACAAGTGCACCAAGTACAATCCGGATTTCCATGAGCTAGTGAGGTAATATTGAAGTAACATTTTGTCACTGACTTGTGATCCCACCTGCAAAGCACTATTCCATGGCCACTGCTCAAATTCTCCTCTCGCAGTTCTCAAGAGTTCCTAAGAACACCCGTGTTTTCTAGCATACAATTCTGTCAAGTCATCCTACTTCTGGTTGAAATTTACCACTCTTGAAGGTATTTGAGAGTGATATTTTATACCCACCATTTTACCAGTTCCTCCTGTAATGATGTCGATTTTTCACTTGGGTTCCAGGTACTATGATTCTTGGAGATGCAGAGACTTGAGAGCCAAAAGGGCACCATTTTGCCATCAGTCCTCACGAACCACAGCCAGCCATTCTTGGGGCACTGATCCTAAGGCCTCAGGTCTCATGAAGTCCCTCCTAAAAACAGCTGCTTCAGCTTCCGCTTTTACCTTCACTGCCTCTTCCACAAGGATCAGGCCTAGCCAATTCTTCCATCTCAGCTTCCAGGGACCCATGAATTAACCTCCCTTTTACAGGACTTTCCTCGCTCTATCCCCCACCTTCCTGCTCCATACAAATCAACTCTTTCATTTATCCCATAAACAAAGTCTGAAAACCTACTATGTTCCAGGAATTCTACTATGTCCTAAAACTATGGACATATATTCATGGAGCTTAAATTCAAGACTGGAGGCAGATAAAAGTTACGTACAAATAAATAAAACTATATAAATATGTAGTGTATCGACGGTGATGAGGGCTCTGACGAAAAATAAGACATGGAAGGCTGAGACGGGCCGTACAGAAGGGGTACAGTTTTAAATAAGGTGTTTGAGAAAGGGCTCATTGAGACGGTCACATTTGAGCAAAGACTTGAAGGTTATCTGGGGTAAGAGAATGTCAGGCAAAGAAAAAAACAAATACAAAGGCCTTTAGTTGGGACCACCCCCAGTGTGTTCAAGAAACAGCAAGCAGACCACATGAATAGAGTGAAGCAATCAGAAGAGAGGAAGATATCATGGCAGAAAGGTAACAGGGAAGGGAGGACTCTTAGGGAGGCCATAGTAAAGAATTAGGCTCTTATTCCAAGTAAGAGGGAAAGGTATTGGAGGGTTCTGAGCAGAAGAGTGACATGACCTCACATATTTTGAAAGGATGCCCATGGCTTCTGTGTTCAAAATAGACTGGGAAAGTATAAAAGAAGGAAAACTGTTGTGCAGGTATAGCAATAACCTAAAAATGAAAGCTGATGGGGTTAGATGGAGTGTAGCAGAGCAGATGGTGAGAAATGGTGAGATTCTAAGTGTCTATTGAAGATAGCTTCAACAGAATTTATTGATGGTTTGACATGAAAGAAAAGCATCAAGGTGATATCACAGTTTTGGATGGAGCAATCGGAAGAATGAAGTTGCCATTCACAGAGATGGATAAGACTGAGGAAAAGTTCAGACTGATCTTCTTTTTGAGGGGAAGAAAGATATGCTAATTTTGAGATGTTTAATAGACATAGAAGTGGAACTGTCTGGTAGCCTGTTGGGAGCAACTTTACGCCATAAGACTGGATAGAGTTGGTAAGACTGAGTGTAGAGAAGAGAAGAGAGTAATGACTGAGCCCTGGGGCTCCCCAGCATTAAGAGGTCTTAAGAGATGGGTAGGAACCAGCAAAGGACACTGAGAAGGTGATGTGCTGGGGGCCAAGTGAATTAAGTAGTCAAGCAGGAGGGAGTGTCAAATGCTGCCGATATGTCAAGATGAAGAATGAGAACCGACCAGTGGATGTCACACTAATCCCACCAGAATCCCACTTTGCCACAGCCAGTTTCTCAGCTCCTTGACCTCTTAATGTATGTCTGCTAGATGATAGGTGCATTTTATATGCATTCCTTCCCTTAATCCCCACAAGAACACTATGAAAAATTAACTACCTTTATTTTTCAAATTGGAAAACTACTGTTTAGGGAGTTAGTAGAGTGTCCAAAGTCTGTGGGCGGTGCAAACAGTTTGCACTTAACTACTAACTAGGTTGGCAGTTTGAAGACACTCAGCAGCACCACAGAAGAAAGGCCTGGCAATCTGCTTCCATAAAGATTACAGCCAAGAAAACCCTATGGAGCAGTTCTACTCTTTAACACGTGTTGAAATCAACTCGACAGCAATGGGTTTGGTTTTTGGTTATTTGGCAATGTGCCCAAAGTTCCTGGATGGCACAGATGGTTAAGCGCTCAGCTACTAACTGAAAGGTTGGAGAATCAAACTCACCCAGAGGCACCTTGGAGGACAGGCCTGGCAATCTGCTTCCGAAAGATCACATGAAAACCTTACAGAGTACAGTTCTGCTCTGCAACACGTGGTGTCGCCCTGAGTGGGAATCAACTTGATGGCGACTGGTTTGTTTTTTTTTTTGGTTTAATGTGCCCAACGTCACACAGCCAGTAAGGAATGAGTGAGGATTAATACAGGTCTATATGAACCAAAAAGTAAAGGCCTTAGCCATGGTACTAAATTGCCTCTTTAGCTCCCTGTTAAAAGTGATCAATCTTTGGGAGATTGAAGACAAAATATCCAAATAAAATATGTTGCTTTAGTCACAGAATTTATTGGCCATGTGCTTGGCTGAACATCCTGCCCCACCCACTGCCTTGTATCCTACACACCGCTCAGAGAGCAGCCTCGTATTGAGAGAATCTACATTTCTGTTTTCCACAGATGACATTGTTATAGCCTGGAGGTAATATTGCCTGCCCACTTCAGTATATTCCTATGTCTGCGTCAACTCTTTAATGTCAGAGAGTTTTGTGAAATCCTGGGCTGGGCCCAAGGAGCACACAGCCTCCTCATCTTCAAAGGCCTTTGTGGCTAAGCAGTAGATTTCTTCTTCAGTAGGTTGAGATGGATAATGAAATGTTTTTAGTCATTGTTAGTTAAAAAAAAAAAAAAATCACCCCTCAGCATTTGTCAGGGCACCTCCCACGCTATGGATCTATGGATCCCACTCTGATCCATGGTCGCACAAATTGTTTTTGATACCTTACGTGCAAATGGATTCAAAATATATTTCACTTCTCAGAAACATTCTCTGAATTCTACTTAAGATTTTATTTTTCCAAGCTGTTGGACAGGCTGAACCCAGACAAGAAATGGGGTAACTAATTCCCTCTGACAAAAATTGGGGGAGTCAAAGCAAGATTTTTTTGTTGTTGTTCTTTGTTTAAAGGTGAGGGGAAGTTGAATTAGCATTTCACGCTAGGAAAATCTGAAAAATAGTTAAACAAAAATGAGAAATCACCCATAATGGCACCCGTAATCACATATTAACATTTTGGTGTTTACTGTTCTGAAGTAACTTATTTTGACAATTGGGTAAGAGGTAAGATGTGGCAAAGGAGGCCTTCTTGCTTGTTATCCACACAGCTTAAAACAAAGTCTGCCAAATGACACTTCCTAATCTCACACACACACACACACACACACACACACAAAGCCTACACTCAGCCCTTCAACTCAAAAAATAAGCCTGTTGGCAAAACAAACATACACCAGTGCAGAGAAACTCCATGAAAGTTGTCTCTACTAATCTACCTTCATATCTATATTTTCAGGTAGTTTCAGCAAAATGAACATAAAAAAGGACTCCATTGACTACTAAGAATAAATGACCTTAAAGAAAATAAAGCTAATACTGGGATTGAAAAGAATTACAGAAAAAGTATAACAGTGGTGGATGTGACTATATAAAAATGTATAACATCTTCACAACAAAATGCATGCCGGAGAAGGTACAAGCCAGTATAAGGTTAAAAGACAAGCAGGTTGGAATAAAATTTCTATATGCATTATATATCATAAAATGATTAATACCCATAATATATAAAGAATGTCTACAAATCAATAAGAAAATGATAAATGATCTATTAGAAAATAGGCAAATGATATTATGGTAACAAAACATATAAGCACCTCTTTCAAAAAGTAAATATAAATTCAGAAATACGATATTCCCTTTTGAGTTGTTGTTAGGTGCCGTCAAGTCACTTCTGACTCGTAGTGACCCTATGTACAACAGAACGAAACACTGCCCAGTCCTGCACCAGCCTCATGATCGTTGTTATGCTTGAGCCCGTTTTGAGAACGTGCATTTAATTCCTAAACTGTCTTGCAAGCTGGATTTATTAGGATTAATATCAAAGGAGGTTGCAATTTGCTCTACACTGCATTCCTTCTCATTCCACCGTATTCAAGCAACCCAAAAAGTACCAGGAATGTTTCTTATGTTTTATAAAATGCACATTTGTACCCCTATTTTTTTGTTGGGACCATAATTGTAGAACACAACATAAAAGCATAAAAATGGCTAGGTTGAGAATTAATATTGGTTTGTAAATTACATTTGCTTCAACATTAAAGATGTAAGTGAATTAGCCTTAAGTATGACATCTGGCTAAAGTTCTCCTTTTTGTCCAGAGCTATAAAAAGATTAAAATGACTCCTACTGGGGTGTCTAGGATTACAAAAAAAAAAACAGAAAATAACAAATGTTGACAAGGATATGGGGAAATTGGAACATTTATGCATTGCTGGTGGGAATGCAAAACATCACAGCATTTGTGGAAAACAGTGTGACAGTGCCTCAAAAAACTAAAAATAGAACTATCACAACCAAAAAAAAACCCGTTGCCGTGGAGTCAATTCTGACTCATAGGGACCCAAGAGGACAGCATAGAACTGCCCCATAGGGTTTCCAAGGAGTACCTGGTGGATTCAAACTGCTGACCTTTTGGTTAGCAGCCATAGCTCTTAATCACTATGCCACCAGGGTTTCCAGAATTATCATATGACCCAGTAATTCCACTTCTAGGTTTATACCAAAATGACTTGAAAGCAGAGACTCAAAGAAAGACTTGCACACCAATGGTCATTGCAACACTATTCGCAACAGCCTAAAGGTGGAAACAACCTAAATGTCCAACACAAAATGTGGTACATAAATACAGTGGAATATTACTAAGCCAGTAAGAGAAATGAAGTCTTGATACATGCTAGAATATGGATGGAACTTGAAGACATCATTCTGAGTGAAATAAGTCAACCACAGAAGGATAAATATTGCATGACCTAACTTATAAAAAGACAAGAACAGGCAAATGTATAGAGAACAAAGTTTATTAGTGATCACCAGGGGTGGCATGGAGGAGGAAAAAGGAGTTTATTGCTCATGGAATACTGCGTTTCAGTGTACAGTAATGAAAAAATCACATTAAGGGTATGGTTGCACAGCCAAGTATTGTAATTGTTGTAATCGCTGTGGATAAGTTGTAAACCTGTGAAAACTGAATTGGTAAAAGTATTGTGACAGATATATTTACAATGACAAAAAAAAAAAAAGAGTAGATGCTAATGATGCTTATATAAGCACAGCCAAACATTTCCTGGAATTTGGTTGCTTGGTTGGAGGTTTAGAGTCATGGTTTCACGGGACTTCCCAGTTAACTGGACGAATATCATGTTTAGTGCGTCTTTTCTATCTCTTAGTCTGTTGCACAGTGCCTCAGGTCTTAAAAACTTGCAAATGGCCATCAAAAGTACAACAATTGGTCTCTATTCACTGGAAGCAACAGAGGAAAAAGGAGAGTCAGGAATAGGAGGAGGAAATGGAATGTGTTGCTAATTGCCTCTATGAACAACTACCTCCTCTGCCACGAGACCAGAAGAAGTGGATAATGCCTGGCTACGGTTACTGAACATTGTGATCAAAGACTTTATAGAAGAATCTTGATCAAAAGAGAGGAGATGCAGAACAGAATTTCCAAATTCTCATGGACTCTAGACTTTCTGGATGAACCCCTGAAACTATTGTCCTGAGATCATCTTTAAACCTTAAACTCTTAAACCAAAATATCCCCCTGAAGGTTTCTTAAACCAAACAGTAGTTTAGCTTAACTAGTAAAGGGTGTCTGCCTTAAGCATTGTGCTCTTTTAAGATCTATCCATATGGGATCAAATTGACAATAGCAACTCAAAAGATTAAATAGGAAACTTAGGGGGCAGTGAGTTTATGTTAATGGGAGAGGAACAGCTCAGGGAAGGGCACCATGTGAAAATGGTTGCACAACTCAAAGAATTTAATCAATTTCCCTGAATTGTTGCAGTGCACTGAATTGCTATTATATGGCCCTTCTATCCATGGTCTTGTAACTCCCACAAAATGACAGGGTGGGACTATGCAAATAAGGGTCTTGTGGCCCACCAAGGGGATTGGATAGCCTGTTAATGCAAATAGTAGGGGTGGGACTATGCAAATAAGGTGCATGGAACTCTAATGAGAGGATTGGTCAGCTTTGCCATTCCACTAGGCTTAAAACAAACAAATCCCAGAGGCTGAAGGGGGACCTAATTACTATCAAAAGGAGAGTCAGAAGTGGAGCACATCCTTTGGACTCAGGGTCCCTATGCTGAAAAATCTTCTAAACCCAGAAGACAGAGAGAGCTGTAACACTGAAGATGACATGAAATGGCGGAGGCATGGGGCTGGCAGATGTCTGTGGTGTAAAAGAGTTGAGCACCTTTGGGCAGGAGGCTTCCTGGAGGAGTGGAGTTCCTCTAGGCACTTATCAGCAAAGCTAAACAAAGAGCTGCAACGCTTGCCCTAGAAGGGCAGAGGCCAGGCCTGAGTAGGGAACGAGGCTGAGAGCAGGGCCGAGGCCAAAGGCAGGCACTGGGCCTGAGCAGGGCTGGGCAGCAGAGACCAGTCTGTGGACACAGCTGAGAAGTAGATGTCCTGAAAAAAGAACTGTATACTGTATCCTGAGTTGTTCCTTGTACTTCCAAATTGATCCTGATCCTAAACTGTAACCTGTTATTTCCCTAATAAAGCCCATAATTTTGAGTATGATCTGTGAGTTCCGTGTGGCCATTGTAATAAGTTATCAAACCTAGCAGAGAAACAGAGGGTGTTGTGGAGGGGATGGCTGGTGTCAGAACTGGTGAAAAGGGTTGGAGGGTGGAGGCATGTCTGACCTCCTCCTCATAAGAATCAGCTTCAGGCTGAGGATGCTGATCTTGAATCTCCTCCCCGCTCCTGAAGTTAGACGATATCTAATGCCACCACTTGACAATGGTACATGTAGAAATCGTTGAATTGGTGTATGTTTTACTGTGTATATTCTCAACAACAACAAAAATAAAATAAATTATCTTTTTTTAAGATTAAAACATTTGAGATAAGCAATATCATGGTTTTGTCTCTTTGCTACAGTGTGTTTCAGATCATTTTCTAAAATCGACATGAAGTTTTGTTTGGTTTTATATTTTTGGGTAATTGAATAATGCCATAGTAAATCAAACTCAAACCAAACCCATTGCTGTTGAGTTGATTCGGACTCATAGCAACCCTCTATAGGACAGAGTAGAACTGTCCCATAGGGTTTCTAATGAGTGGCTGGTGGACTCAAACTGCCACCCTTTTGGTTAGCAGCCAAGCTCTTAACCCCTGCAACATCAGGGCCCCAATACCATGATAGGTGGGTCAAAAACAGGAGAGGCAGGGCCTGTGACCTCAAGGCTGAATGCTATAGCATGCCAAAACCAGAATTTTCTCCAAATGGTGTGCACATTTGCATTTGTGTGCGGGATTGCTCATGGCTGCATAATACTTTCAGCAATTTTGTTGTTGAAAATTTCCAGAAGTCAGTATTATATAAAACAAAGGAAAAAGATCACATGTTAGTAATGAGAAATAAACAGTTAATTCAGAATTAGTGAATCTGATTTCAGCCAATTGGCCTTAGAGGTGGTCAGAATTTATACCTAGAGGTGGTTTCCAGCATTGAAAAGATTAAAGTGATTTAAGGGGGAAAAAAGTTAAACTCAAAGAGTCTTGGGTGACTCAGGTTGACTGTTTCTGGTATGACTTAAATAGAAAACCACTTAAGGGTCTATGATAGGTAGGCTAGCCCAGGGCTGGTCTTTCTATTTTGAACTAGAAAAAAAAATAAATAAATAAGCAAACCAGTTGCCATCAAATTGATTCCAACTCATGATGACACCATGCATGTCAGAGTAGAACCGCACTCCATTGGGTTTTCAATGGCTGTGATCTTTTGGGGGTAGATTATCAGGCCCTTCTTACAAGGCACCTCTAGGCAGATCCAAAGAGACAACCTTTCGGTTAGTAGCCAACCATTTGCACAACCAGGGAGTCCTATTCTGTACTCTAGGTGAATCTAAACATGAAGAAACCAGCCCTGCCAATCAACAAATGACATGCCCAATGCCTTCATGCTTCAGCCTTTATATATCTAAACCCAAACTGATCTCTGCTAAATAGTTCTCTTTTCCACCTTCAACAACAAAAAATTTACAGCAGTAAACAACAAATATGTTATATATACAAAATTTTAGGCCAGTTCTAAAGGTAGAAAAAACAAGAGAGTGTTAATAATGTTTGTGGTAGGCAGAATAATGGTCCTCCAAAGATGCCCACCTTCTAATACCCAGAACCTGTGAATATGTTATGTTGTGTGGCAAGAGAGAACCAAAGTTACACATGGAATTAAGGTTGTTAATAAGCTGATCGTAAAATAAGGAAATTATCCTGGGTTATCTGGATAAGTCCAATGTAATTACAAGGGTCATTTAAATATGGAAGAAGAAGGCAGGAAAGTCAGTGTCAGAGAGAGATTTGAAGATGCTACATGGCTGTCTTTGAAGATGGAGGAAAGGACCATGAACCAAAGAATCCAAGCAGCTAGAAAAGGCAAAGAAACTGATTCCCCTTAGAGCTTCCAGAAGAAACGCAACCCTGCCAACACCTTGATTTTAGCCCAGTGAGATCCATTACCAACTTATAATGTAAGATAATAAAGTTGCATTGTTTTAAGTCACTAAGTTGGTGGTAATTGTTTTACATCAGCAATAGAAAACTAATACAATATGGAATCTCCAGTCAAGATATCAGCATTCCTCAGAGTGATCTAGAAAAATTCCATAACTGGACCAAGTGATCAAATAAAGTTTGTGCTATCAAAAAGGACAACTTTGCCAATAGACTTCCATACCTGAATGGAGATTTTATTCACAGAGGATAACTGGTATCACATAGCCTAGAAAGTAAGCCTGTGAAAATTCAGTTGCAGGAATTCTACTCTGAGAAGCTCCCCAGGTTTTAAAATCTGAACCAGAATACATGGCTCATGCTTTGGTAGGACACCCCCCAAAAAAAAAGAGATCAACAATTTACAGCCAATTACCAAGTGAGGAAAGCTTGTGTTCCCTGAAGGGTTCCATATCCACCTCCAGATGTTCAAAAACATGAAGAAGAAAAAAAAGTTTTTTCTATCAAAACAATTTTAGTGTAAAAAATATTATTTTGAAAACCCATCTATCAAGAGAAACCTCATGTATGTGGTTAAAGGCTTAACAAAATGCCTATCTCACCTAGGGTTATTCCTGATTAGCTATAAAACAATAGTTAACAAACTGTTGTAAAATTTTTGGAGCAATAGAACTGATATATCTCAGGAGGTGTGGATAAACTGTCAGGTCAGCCAAAATTGTGTTCTTAACGCATTTCCCTTAGATCTGGCCAAGAAGCAGCAGAAGATATTAGGCATATTTTTCTCAGTCGAAATACTCCATTCAATACTCCTGCAGCCTTTGCAAAACCCATTGCACCCATGCCTCTTTGCCCTTTTTTTCAATCATAAACCCTTACATGGACAGCCCTAGCTCTTCTCATTGTCCTTCATTCAATTGCCAAATTCAGGCATTCTGGGTTTCAAGTACCTCCTACTGGTCAAAACCAGATCCTCTTACTAGCTGCCCAAACAATTCAAATTTCAAAACTGTAAGATCGCTCCCCAGAAATAATGAAGATGATGATTCCGTAATTGTTCTCCGAGCTCCATGGACATCTGGAACCCCAAAGTATTAATGAAAGAATTCTCCAATATCAGGGAGACCTTTAAACTTAAAAAAAAGGGGGAGGTGTTGCCTCGAGACTGTTATCTTTTTAACCCCATGTGGACAGCTCTCAACAAATTTATGTACACAATAATGCCTTCTGAAATTAAAAATGACTTTAATGGACAGGCAGGGTGTACCAGCCACACCCCTAGCACTCTGGCCAGGCAGAGGCTGTATCAAGAGAGCTCTCTATAATGCCTGGTCCTGAGTGAATCTTACTTTGGACAAACCAGTTGTAACAAACATTTGAGGATAGTCAGGGATACTTGAGGATGGACTGGATAGTAAATGCTCTTAAGGAAGCCTTATTAATTTTTCCAGGTGTGATGATCTGTTGGCTGTTTTGAAAAAATATTTTATTTTAGAGATTTTACTGAGATATGTAGGCATGAAATGTCAGGGTGTTTTTAATTTTCCTTAAAATATTTCAGCAAAAAATAATAAGGTAAGTTCCAAAAATAAGGAGGAAGAAAATATTTTAAACAGCTGACCTGCTTTTTAAAGGATTGGGCTACCATTTATTGAGAATGTTATTCCTTTACTGAAATCTTATCTATTATACCCCTAAAAAAAAAAAAAGATCTTGTCAAGTCAGTTCTGACTCCTGGTGACCCCATGTGTGTCAGAGTAGACCTGTGCTCCGTAGAGTTTTCAATGGGTGATTTTTTTTGGAAGTAGATCATCTGACCTTTCTTCCAAGGTGCCTCTGGGTGGACTCAAACCTCCAACCTTTCTTAGCAACTTATCTACTTAACCATTTGCACCACTCAGGGAGTCCATTACAGCCTATAAATTAAATAGTGGAATGTTTATTCACGCCATTTATGTACCACAGCTATATTAGAGACGTTTTACTTGAAGATAAGAACTACATATCTGACGTAAAATAAACAAAGCAGAATACAATTAACAAAAACAAAAAGAGAATGTACTTTAAAAACCCAGGTTAGGGAGAAATCAATACATGTAAACAAAATAAAGGAGGAAGCACAGCAATGTAAGTCTTTTAGAAAGCAGGCTTTGAAGATGCCTCTGAGAAAGGCCGTGAGTGCCAAGGCCTATTCGTTGCTGTTGGCAGTAGTGGTGATGTTCTGTCCTTTGTCATAAAGGCTCTATAGAACTTTAACTGGCATACATAAACTGTACATATACTGTACAAATTCATGTGTGACTTATGTGCACACTTGTAAAACCATAACATACCAATCACCCCAAAAAGTTTCCTCCTGCCCCTTAGAAATCCCTTTTTCCTGACCCTCCACTCCTCTCATCCGTTCAACCACTGGTCTGTATTCTGTCATTATAGATGAGTTTGCATTTTTTTGAATTTTATATAAATAGAATCATAATTTTGGTACTCTTTTTTGCATGGTTTCTTTCACTCAGCATAACCATTTTAAAATTCACCCTTGTTGTAGCATGTCTGTCTGCTGAAGCCTGTGGAACCAGAGAGAAGTGGCACTGAATCCACAAAATTTAAGTGCAAGCATCTCACCTACCATGCAGGATCAGAAAAACCCTTCTTTCCTAGAAGAAATAACTCTCTCCCATTTACCTGCCCCCTCCTTACTCTGCTCCAGTCTCAGTTCAGCTTCAGCAATTGCCATGCCTCCTGGGCCAGAAGTGGGACCTGTCACAAATTCTGAGCCATTCTCCTGGCTTTGAAGAGGGAACAAGTTAACAAACAAGAAAAAATAACCTGCCAGCTCCCCTAAGCCAGGAACTCAGAGCAGTCACAGCCCCTTTGCCTAGGCACAGGCATAAAGGGTCTACGGACTTTGAATGCCTTTCACTCCTGCCTAGACATGTGTGGGCCTCATTAGCACAGTACAACAGGGTACATACCTAAAGCCTATTTTCAACTGCAACAGCTAAGGGGGAGTGGCACATTCATGACATTTGACACCACCCTCTCCATTAAGCAGGGTCCTCACCTACCCACATCAGGTGCCTGAGGACTGATGGCTCCACCCACTTCACCTAGCTGCCCACATAAAAAAAAAGGGGGGTCCGAAAATAAGTGATGCATCCCATGCTTATAGACAACAGCATTGGGTGCCCAAAGTCCAGCCGCAAAACTCACCCACCTACCTGCTCTAGGGAACAGGGACACATCTTCCACCCAGGCACTCAGGGGCAGCCATCAGCCCCCTACCTCGCTCAGCACATAGCTGCCTACTGAAGCCAGATACCTAGGCCTATTCCAAGCACCCCTATGTAGCCCTGCCCATCTAGGACTGTAGATGAGAGCCTGCATCACACACTTAGTGATAATGACCTGGACACCTGAGCTGAATCCACACAAGAAAAGTAAATGGACCCCTGGGCTCACATACCTAGCAAAAGCTCTAATCACCTGGTAATGGGACGTGACAGCTTCAAAGACACCAATAATCAAAGTAGCTCACAAGACCAGCCTATCTGGCCATATCAAAACAAAACAAGAAGCTAGGACACAGTAAGCAAACATAAAACAAATAAAAGTAATAACTTATTGATGGCTCAGAGACAGCAGTCAATATCAAATCACATAAACAGGCAAACAAACTATGACGGCTTCAGCAAGCCACCAAAACAAAGAACCAAGAAAACTCCCAGAGGAAGGGAAGATCTTGGAGCTACCAGAGGTAGAATTCAAAAGATTAATATAAAGAGAGCTCTTCAAGAGATCAGGAAGGAGATCAGGTGAAATGCAGACCAAGCCAAGGAACACACAGACAAAGTAACAGAGGAACTTAAGAAGGTTATACAAGAGCATAATGAGAATCCATAGACAGCAGACAGAAATCCAAAAGATTAACAATAGAATTTTAGAACTAGAAAACTCAATAGAAAATCATAGGGGCAGAACTGAGGCAATGGAAGACAGATCAGTGAGACTAAGGTAAAGCACTTGGCACCAATAAATTTGGGGAAAAATCAGGTAAAAGAATTTTAAAAAATGAAGAAACCCTAAGAATTATGTGGGACTCTATCAAAAGGAATAACCTACAAGTGATTGGAGTACCAGAACAGGGGGGATAACAAAAAATACAGAGAAAATTGTCAAAAATTTGCTGGCAGAAAACTTCCTGGATATCATGAAAGAGGAGAAGATAGCTATGCAAGAAGCTCATCAAACCCCATACAGGGTAGATCCCAAAAGAAAGTCACCAAGACGTATAATAAATCTTGCCAAAACCAAAGATACAGAGAGAATTTTAAGAGTGCCTAGAGATAAACGAAAAGTCATCTACAAAGGAAAGTCAATAAGACTAAACTCTGACTACTCAGCAGAAACCATGCAGGCAAGAAGACAATGGGATGGCATATATAAAGCCTTGAAGGAAAAAAAAAAATGGCCAGTCAAGAATTATATATACAGCAGAACTGTCTTTCAAATATGATGGCCAAATTAGGGCATTTCCGGATAAAGAGAAGTTAAGGAAATTTGTAAAAACCAAACCAGAATTACAAGAAATACTATAGAGAGTCCTCCAGTTAGAAAATCAAGAACATCAGATAACAAACCAAGAATAGAACACAGGACAGAACAACCAGATATCAACCCAGATAGGGAAGTCACAAAAATAAATGAAAGCTAAAACCCTGAAAATAGGGAAACAGAGACATCAAAATGTAAAAGATGACAACATTAAAACAAAAAATATTGTAGTCATAGAACTTTCATATGGAGATGAAGCCAAGATGATATCAAGAAATAAAAGATTGGTTTAAACTTAGAAAAACAGAAGTAAATATTAAGGTAACCACAAAGGAAACTAAAAATCCTACACATCAAAATAAAAAAAAAACACAAAGACTCAGCAAATACAAAATCAACAACAAAAGATGAAAAGAAAATACATAAAGAAAAAAGACTCAGCACAGAAAATTAAGTAGAACAAAGAAACTGTCAATGACACACACACAAAAAGAAAAATACATCAAAATGACAGCATTAAACTCCTATCAATAAGCTGAATGTAAATGGACTAAATGTACAAATAAAGACACAGAGAGTGGCAGAAAGGATAAAAAAAATGATCCGCCTACATGCTGCCTACAAGAGACACACCTTAGACTCAAAGACACAAACAAACTAAAACTCAAAGGATGTAAAAAAAAAAAAAAAAATCAAGAAAACAACAATCAAAAAAAGGGCAGGAGTGGCAATATTAATTTCTGACAAAATAGACTTTAAGCAAAATCCACCACAAAGGATGAGGAAGGACTCTATATAATGATTAAAGGGTCAATACCTCAGGAGGACGTACCATAATAAACACTTATGTACCCAATGACAGGAATCCAAAGTACATAAAACAAACTCTAACAGCACTAAAAAGAGAAACTGCTCCACAATGATAGTAGAAGACTTCAACACAACACTTTCAGTGAAGGACAGAACATCCAGAAAGAAGCTCAATAAAGATACGGAAGATCTAAATGCCACAATCAACCAACTTGAGCTCATAGGCATATGCAGAACACTCCACCCAACAGCAGCCAAGTATACGTTCTTTTCCAACCCACATGGAACAGTCTCCAGAACATACCACATATTAGGCCACAAAGCAAGCCTTAACAGAATGAAAACATTGAAATGTTACAAAGTGTCTTTTCTGATCATAAGACCATAAGAGTAGAAACCAATAACAGAAAAAGCAAGGGAAAAAAATCAAATACATGGAAACCGAACAATGTCTTGTTAAAAAACTACTGGTTTATAAAAGAAATTAAGGACAAAATAAAGAAACTCACAGAATCAAATGAGAATGAAAACACACCCAACCAGAACCTTTGGGACACAGCAAGAGCAGTGCTCAGAGGTCAATTTATAGCAATAAATGCACACATCCAAAAAGAAAAAAGGGCCAAAATCAAAACATTAACCCTACAATTCGAACACATAGAAAGAGAGCAGCAAAAGAAGCCCACAGGAACCAGAAGAAAGAAAATAATAAAAATTAGAGCAGAAACCAATGAAATAGAGAATAGAAAAACAATTTAAAGAGTTAACAAGACCAAAAGCTGGTTCTTTGAAAAGATCAACAAAATCCACAAACCATTGGCCAAACTGACAAAAGAAAAACACAAGAGGAAGCAAATAACTCAAATAAGAAATGAGATGGGTAATATCACAACAGACCCAACTGAAATTAAAAGAATTGTTACAAAATACTATGAAAAATTGTACTCCAACAAATTTGAAAACCTAGGGGAAATGGACAAATTTCTAGAAACACACTATCTACCTAAACTAACACAAACAGAGGTAGAACAACTAAATAAATGCATAACAAAAGAAGAGATTGAAGAGGTAATTTAAAAACTCTCACCAAAAAAAAATCCCTGTCCCTGACGGCATCATTGGAGAATTCTACCAAACTTTCAGAGAAGAGTTAACACCCGTACTACTAAAGGTATTTCAGAACGTAGAAAAGGAGGGAGTACTCTCGAACTTATTCTATCAAGCCAGCATAACCCTGATACCAAAACCACGTAAAGATGCCACCAAAAAAAAAATTACAGATCAATATCCCTCACTACCACAGATGCAAAAATTCTCGACAAAATTCTAGCGAAAAGAATCCAACAACATATCAAAAAAAAATTCATCATGATCAAATGGGATTCATACCAGGTATGCAGGCATGACTCAACATTAGAAAAACAATCAATGAAATTATCACATAAATAAAACAAAAGATGAGAAGCACAGGATCTTACCAATTGATGCAGAAAAGACATTCGACAAAGTCCAGCACCCATTCGTGATTAAAAAAAAAAAAAAACTCTCAGCGAAATAGGAATAGAATGGAAATTCCTCTACATGATAAAGAGCATTTATACAAAGCCAACATCATCTTAAATGCAGAGAGTCTGAAAGCATTCCTCTTGAGAACCAGACATGGATGCCCTTTATCATCACTTATTCAACATCCTGCTGGAGGTCCTAGGCAGAGCAATAAGGCAAGAAAAAGAAATAAAGGGCATCCAAATTGATAAGGAAGAAGTAAAAGTATCCCTATTCGTAGATGATATGTTGTTATACACGGAAAACCCTAAAGAATCCACAAGAAAACTACTGGAACTAATAGAAGATGTCAGCAAAGTACCAGGACACAAGATAAACATACAAAAATCAGTTGGATTCCTCTACACCAGCAAAGAGAACTTCAAAGAGGAAATCACCAAATCGATACCATTTACAATAGTCACCAAGAAGATAAAATACTTAGGAATAAATCTAACTAGAAATGTAAAAGACCTATACAAAGAAAACGACAAGACACTAGTGCAAGAAATCAAAAGAGACCTACATAAGTGGAAAAACAGCCTTGCTCATGGATAGGAAGACTCGATATTGTGAAAATGTCAATTCTGCCCAAAGCTATCTACAGATACAATGCAATCCCAATCCAAATTCCAAAGACATTTTTTAACAAGATGGAGAAAAAAATCACCAACTTCATATGGAAAGGGAAGAGGCCCTGGATAAGTAAATCATTACTGAAGAAGAACAAACTGGGAGGCCACACACTATCTGACTGGAGAACCTATCATACCGCCACAGTAGTCTAATAGCCTGGTACAACAACAGATACATAGACCAATGCAACAGAATTGAGAATCCAGACATAAATTCATCCACCTATGAGCAGCTGATATTTGACAGAGGTCCAAGTCTGTTAAATGGGCAAAAGACAGTCTCTTTTAAAAAATCCTGGCATAACTGGCTATCCATCTGAAAAAAAATGGAACAAGGCCCATACCTCATACCATGTACAAAAACTAACTCAAAATGAATCAAAGACCTAAATATAAAATTTTAAATGATAAAGATCATGGAAGAAAAAATAGGGACAACCCTAGGAGCCCTAATACATGGCATAAACAGAACATGAAACATGACGAACAATACATAAACACCAGAATAGAAACTAGATAACTGGGAGCTCCTAAAAATCAAACACGTATGCTCATCACAAGACTTCACTAAAAGAGTAAAAAGACAACCTACAGGCTAGGAAAAAAATTTTGGCTACAACATATCTGATATGGGCCTAATCTCTAAAATCTATAAGATACTGCAAAACCTCAACAACAAAAAGACAAATAACCCAATTAAAAAATGGGAAAAGGGTATGAACAGACACTTCACCAAAGAAGACACCCAGGCAAATAACAGATGCATGAGGAAATGCTTATTCAAAAGTATGTTGACATACTGCAGCAGTATATCGACAGGGAACTGCCAGAAATTCAGGCTGGTTTCAGAAGAGGACGTGGAACCAGGGATATCATTGCTGATGTCAGATGGATCCTGGCTGAAAGCAGAGAATACCAGAAGGATGTTTACCTGCGTTTTATTGACTATGCAAAGGCATCTGACTGTGTGGGTCATAACAAATTATGGGCAACATTTTGAAGAATGGAAATTCCAGAACAATTAATTGTACTCATGAGGAACATTTACATAGATCAAGAGGCAGTTCTTTGGCAGAACAAGGGAATACTGATTGGTTTAAAGTCAGGAAAGGTGTATGTCAGGAGTGTGTCCTTTCACCATACTTATTCAATCTGTATACTGAGCAAATAATCCCAGAAGCTAGACTATACAAAGAAGATCAGGGCATCAGGATTGGAGGAAGACTCATTAACAACCTGCGTTTTGCAGATGACACAACATTGCTTGCTGAAAGTGAAGAGGACTTGAAGCACTTACTAATGAAGATCAAAGACCACAGCCTTCACTATGGATTGCACCTCAACATAAAGAAAACAAAAATCCTCACAACTGGACCAATGAGCAACATCATGATAAATGGAGAAAAGATTGAAGTTGTCGAGGATTTCATTTTACTTGGATCCACAATCAACAGCCATGGAAGCAACAGTCAAGAAATCAAAAGACGCATTGCACTGGGTAAATCTGCTGCAAAGGACTGCTTTAAAGTGTTGAAGAGCAAAGATGTCACCTTGAAGACTAAGGTGTGCGTGACACAAGCCTTGGTATTTTAAATTGCATCATATGCATGTGAAAGCTGGACAATGAATAAGGAAGATCAAAGAAGAATTGACGCCTTTGAATTGTGGTGTTGGCGAAGAATATTGAATACACCATGGACTGCCAAAAGAACAAACAAATTTGTCTTGGGAGAAGTACAACCAGAATGCTCCTTAGAAGCAAGGATGGCGAGATTGCATCTTACATACTTTGGACATGTTGTCAGGAGGGATCAGTTCCTGGAGAAGGACATCATGCTTGGCAGAGTACAGGGTCAGCGGAAAAGAGGAAGACCCTCAACAAGGTGGATTCACACGGTGGCTGCAACAATGAGCTCAAGCATAACAACGATTGTAAGGATGGCTCAGGACTGTGCAGTGTTTCGTTCTGTTGTGCATAGGGTCGCTATGAGTCAGAACTGACTCGATGGCACCTAACAACAATGACAACAACACACAATGGAATACTACACAACAATAAAAAACCATGATTAATCTGTGAAGCATCTCACAACATGGATGAAGCTGGGAGGCATTATGCTGAGTGAAATTAGTCTCAAAAGGACAAATATTGTATGAGACCATTATTACAAGAACTCAAGAAAAGGTTTAAACACAGAAGAAAACATTCTTTGATGGTTACGAGGGTGGGGAGGGAGGGAGAGGGGAATTCACTAACCAGACAGTAGACAAGAATTATCTTAAGTGAAGGGAAGGGCAACACACAATACAGGGAAAGTCAGCACAACTGGAGTAAACCAAAAGCTAAGAAGTTTCCTGAACACAACCAAACACTTCAAGGAACAGAGTAGCAGAAGCGGGGATCTGGAGACCATGGTTTTGGGGGACATCTAGGTCAACTGGCATAACAAAGTTTATTAAGAAAATGTTCTGCATCCCACTTTGGTGAGTGGCGTCTGGGGCCTTAAAAGCTTGTGAGCAGCCATCTAAGATGCATCAATTGGCCCAACCCACCTGGAGCAAAGGAGAATGAAGAACACCAAAGACACAAGGAAAATATTAGCTCAAAAGACAGAAAGGGCCACATAAACCAGAGACTCCACCAGCCTGGGACCAGAAGAACTAGATGGTGCCCGGCTACCACCAATAACCGCCCTGACAGAGAACACAACAGACAGTCCCTGATGGAGCAGGAGAAAAGTGGGGTGCAGAACTCAAATTCTTGTAAAAATACCAGACTTAATGGTCTGACTGAGATTAGAGGAACCCCAGAAGACACAGCCCCTAAACTCTCTGTTAATCCAGAACTAAAACCATTGCCGAAGCCAACTCTTCAGACAAAGATCTGACTGGACTATAAAACATAAAATAATACTCGTGAAGATCGTGCTTCTTAGTTCAAGTAGATACATGAGACTAAATGAGCAGCTCCTGTTCAGAGGTAAGATGAGGAGGCAGAAAGGAATAGGAGCTGGTTGAATGGACACAGGAAGCCGAGGATGGAAAGGGTGAGTGTGCTGTCACATTACAGGGAGAGTAACAAATGTATACAATATGTGTATAAATTTTTTTATGAGAAATTGACTTGAGCTGTCAACTTTCACCTAAAGCACAAATTAAAAAAAAAATAAAAGGTGTGACAAATACAATAGAAGCAACAGGTCTTCTACTTCTAGCAATGAAAGACTAGCTTACAGCAGGTCAATCTCCCTACTGAAAACAACTAGAAAATACAGATAGAGACAATACACATCTGTTTGAAGGCCTCTGAGAGCTATCAAAGAAGGACACAGTATTGAAAGGTGTATATGAGTAAACAGCCTTTTGTTCTTTCAAAACTAGCAATTATCAACAAAGAAAGCACAACCATTTCTGTTGAATATATTCAACCATTGAGCAAGAAGAGATATTTTTGTGCCAAAGTAATTCAAAAGTCTATATAGATAGGTAATCATGCGGCCAATCAGGACACCAACCGGTTTGGGATTATACAATCCCAAACTGTCAGCATATATTGTATTGTGCTGAAATGCTATGTTTTCATTATATTGGCTGCAACAATGCAAAAGTTCATTGTCCCGAGACAAATAGTGGAACTGTTACTTGTATTCCACTATTTATGCTGTTATTATATGGTTTTTTAAATTAATCTATTTTGTTTCTGACACTTATACTTATCCATACAGTTTTCTCCTCTGGGGAGTTACAGGGACATGTTCTATGCCCCCACCCCACAATTACCTATGCACGTTTTCAGTGCCATGCTTCAGGCCACTGAAGGGGAAGCACCTCCCAAGCCTTTGCCCTCTGGACCGTGGCAGAAGTGTATGGACTTGAGTGGTTGCGGATCGCGCTATGCCTGGAGGGAGGAACCGTTAATTGGACTGGGAGAGATAAGTCACAGGTAAAAGGAGTCTGAGATCTGTCTGTCCAGCCAGAGGGGCTATTAGAGACTCCCTGAAGAGTTCACTGTAGTTTCTACACCAGGCCACCTTGACCACTGAAATCACCGTAGAGTTATTCAATATAACTTAGATAAACAAATGATCTTGCTGCTAAATTCTCCTCCTTGAGACTGTTTAAGTTCTAGTCCCCTAACCTACCTTTTCCAGGACAAATCCTTTATCCCTTGCTTTGTTTCAGGGACAATAACCTCAGGACAATAGGGACCGGAAAGAGTGAGGGAATAAAGAAGGAAAGCAAAGAGAGATCAAGTGTGGATGAGCTAATATTCTGTGGACACCCACCCTGTGTCAACTATTTTCACTTACATTATCACACTTAAGGATCATAACACGTTAGGTCTGGTACCATTGCCAGCATTTTAAAATTAGGAAACTGAGGCTCAGAAGGTGTGAAACGACCTCTGCAGGGTCCAGTTAATGCATTAGCAGTATAAGCTGAACTGAAACCATTTCCTCCTAACTCTTATTCTGGCTAAAGCAAAACCCTATTTCTTTTCTTCCCTCCCCACGACTGTTTCCCTTGGCATATAAAACCTCTAAAGATCAAAATGTGCCTTCCTTCCTTCCCAAAGAAATGAAACTGTGCTCTGGCAATGTTAGCAGGAGCAAGTATGACAGTTTATGAATATTAAATCTCACCTTCAGTTACACCTTGTAAGTGGTCATCTAGATTGGATCTTTGTTAGAGTTGACTAGGCAGTATTGTGGGAAATCTTCACAACTGATGTTCCTCATCTGTACCACAGAACATAGAAAACTGTTTACATGACTAGTTGCTCAATTTTCCCAAGGGTGGTTCATACCATTCCAGGTGATTAGGAGAGAAACTAATTCATTACACACAGTGGATGTGTTCAGATGCTAGGACTTAATTATCTTGCAGAAACTAGCTGAGAAAGGCTGGTAGAGGGATGCAAAGTTGACCGAATGTCAGAAAATCAATTATTTCAATCCATTAATATACCATATTGACATAATAAAATTAAACCCCTTGCAGCTGAGTCAATCCCAACCCATGGCCGCACCATGTGTGTTACAGGGTAGAACTGCTCCATAGGGCTTTCTTGGCTGTAATCTTTATAGAAGCAGATTGCCAGACCTTTCTTCCATGGTGCCTTTAGGTTCTCAGCTGATCGCAAGCCACTTGAACCACTCAGGGGTCTATCAATAAAACAACGGGCAAAAATCATCTCAATAGATGCAGGAAAAAACTTTTGACAAAAATCTTAATATCCTTTCCTGGTTGGAAAAAAAAAAAAACTTTCAACAAACTAATGGAAGAGAATATCCTTAACATGATAAAGTGCATCTGTGAAAAACTAACATCATATTTAGTGGTGAAAGACTGAATGCCTTCTCTCTAAGACGATCTAAATAAGTGGAGAGACATTTCATGTTCATAGGTTAGAGGATCCAATATTGTCAAGATGGCAATTTTATCCAAAATGAGCTATAAATTCAATGCAACCCCTATCAAAATTCCAACAGGCTTTTTTGTAGAAATTGATAGGTTGATCCTAAAATGTATATGGAAGTGCAAAGAACAAAATTTCAAAATGATTTTGAAATAAAAGAACAAAGTTGGAGAATTTACATCACCCAATCCCAAAACTTACAATGAAGTTACAGTAATCAGGACAGCCTTGTATTGGCCCAAGGATGGGCATAAAGATGAATG
This sequence comes from Elephas maximus indicus, assembly GCF_024166365.1. Lineage (NCBI taxonomy): Eukaryota > Metazoa > Chordata > Mammalia > Proboscidea > Elephantidae > Elephas > Elephas maximus. Next base: position 38,294,611 of record NC_064843.1, read on the forward strand.
GAACAGCATTAGAAGTCCAGAAATAAATTCTTACATTTATGGTCATCGATTTTCTGCAAAAGTGCCAAGAAATATCAATGGAGAAAGGGTAGTCTTTTCAACAAATGGTGCAAAACAAAAATGAATGTAAACACTTCATCCCAGACATAAATAACTCCAAATGGATCATAGGCCTAAATGTAATAACTAAAACTATAAAAATTCTAAGAGAAAAATCTTCACGACCTTGGATTAAGGAAAGAGTTCCTACATATGACACCAAAAGCATGATCCATGAGAGAAAAACTGATAAATTGGACTTCATAAAAATTAAAAGCTTTGTGCTTCAAAAGACACCATTAAGAAAATGGAAAGACAAGCCACAGAGTGGGAGAAAATATCTGCAAATCACATACCTGATAAAGGATTGTAAAACAGTGCAGGTACTTTGGAAATTTAAGAAAATTTGGCAGTTTCTTAAAAAGTTTGGCATAAAGTGAACATGTGGTTAGTTGTCATCAAGTTGATTCCAACTCACGGCCACCCCATGCGGGCAGGGTAGAACTGCTCTATAGGGCTTTCAAGGCTGAGCCTTTTCAGAAGCAGCTTACCAGGCCTGTCCTCCAAGGACCTCTGGGTGGGTCTGAATCATCAACCTTTCAGTTAGTAGTCCAGCATTTTACTAGTTGTGCCACTGATAAGACCCCGCAATTGCACTCCTAGGAATTTACCCAAGAGTAATAAAGCATGTGTTCACATAAAGACATGTACACAAATGTTCATAGCAGCATTATCCATGATAGCCAGAAAGTGGGAACAACCCAAATGTCCGTCAAGTAATAACTGGGTAAACAAAATATGTTTATATTAAAAGTCATATTCAGCAACTGAAAGTAATAAACTACTGATACATGCTATAAGACGGATGAATCTCAAAAACAAATGTTTTCATTTGTTCTCCAAGTAAAAGAAGCCAGACACAAAAGACTCCAGGTTCTGTGAAATGTACCTACTACCTTGAAAAGGTAAATTTAAAGAGACAGAAAGTAGCTCAGTGGTTGCCTAGAGCTGGGGATGGGAGCTGGGATTAACTGTAAACAGACATGAGGCAGCTTTTTTGGGTGACGAAAAGTTTTGAACCAGATTGTGACAATATTAGAACTATCAATTTACTGAAATCATCTGACTATATATATATATAACATAGAATTGTAAGTTTTTTGTGGTGTAAATTATACCTCAAAACAACTGTTTAAAATAATAATTATTTGGTGAGGGGTAAGACAGTACATACTACTGGGGAAGCCAGTACAACTTTTAAAAGAAAAAATAATAACAATGCAGTAGGATTCCATTTAATCAATGCTGTCAGAAGTCAGGGTAAGAATAACCTTTGGAATGGAGGGAGGAGGGAGTAATGGCGAGGAGGCCGGAGGGGAGCTGCCAGAATTTTTCTACCTGAGTGACAATGATAGGGGTACATTTACTTTATATTCATTCCCTAACCTGGACAATCACAATTTCCTAATTTTTTATATTAGTCATACTTCAATAAAAGGTTAAAATGTAATAATTATGAATAAAAGTCTATACGCACACCTATATTCTGATTTTTCCTCACTCTCTTTGCCCCTATTATTTGATATAAGATGAATGGTTAAATTCTTAAGATAGTCTGTATATTTCAAAACATCAGCATTGTGATACAACTAAGAAGGTAGAACGTCACTCAGAGATGGATGGTGAGACTGACAGGACTTTCGGGATAGCCTTTTGTAGTGAGAGTAGCCGTGTTTTGATTTGTTCAAGGAACAATTGCATTACATTATGGTGGAATATATTGTTGTTACTCTTACTGCTTTGAATTTTAAATACGGATGGAATGGTGTATGCGAATTTTGAGGGTTCAAAGGGATGAGCTGGAAGGGACATGAATGTTTGGTCTTCTGAATCCATTTCAAAATCCTTACAGTGTTCCTCTCTATAAGGCAGAGACGATAAAGCAAAAGCTTCATTTCCCAGACATCACTGCATTTAGAAAGCTTGATATGGATCAGGTTATATCAGTTAAATGAACGCCTGTAACAAAAGGCAGAAGTGAAGCAGAGGCTGTCTTCCTGATTGATGCTTGGGCTGTTGCTGTTGGCAAACATGGCTGTTGGGTCTTTCTGCTACGAAATTCTAACATCTGGTCACTATCTATGGATTTCAAGAGACAGTTGTGGTGGCAGCAGCGAATTATTCTCATTTTTGTGTTATAATTACCACGGTGTGTTCTAGAAGCCACCAGGTCAGTCATGGGCCCCCGATTCTCTACCTTCCTGATCATGGCAGAAGCCTCAGCTTCTATGCTGTGCCAGTTTCCCGCAATTGTTCTAGGATCAGCATTCAGTAGTTTTGTAAGCACTTAATTCTGGGTATTAAATACAATTCTGCTTAAAATAGCTACTGTTTTCTATTTCCTGCAACTCAATCCCAACTGATACGCATGGTATAAGACCTTGTATGTGTGCATAACTTGTGTTTTTTTCAAATTTATTCCTTACTGTTGATGAATTCATCCCATATTCACATGCAACATAATTTTTTCATAACTTTTCATTTTTTGTTAACTCAAACTTTGATTCCACAACAACTGTGCTTCTATTGGTACTGGAACTCTCAATGCTGCAACCACTTTTGGACTAACAAGAAATGATGGGGTAAATAATGTTATTTTAACACATCTTAAGACACCAGAGATCAATGAAAATGTGATAGTCAGGACTAACTTACCCCACAGGGCTGCTAATTTCTTCTACAGGTATCAAGGTAAGGATATGTGCCTTAGCTTGATTATGTTGTTTAATTAATAGAAACGAAATATGGAACTTTGTAAGTTGAACGTTCATAAGAAGAACTTTTTCATAACGAAAATTTACCCAGGATAGCTTAAAGAAAACAAGAATTTTTTTGGAAAGATATTATCGTAGCTAGTGGAATCCTGGCAAAGTGGTTAAGAGCTATGGCTGCTAACCAAGAGGTCGGCAGTTCAAATCCCCCAGCTGCTCCTTAGAAACACTATGGGGCAGTCCTACTGTGTCCTATAGGGTCACCAGGAGTCAGAATCGACTCGACGGCAATGGGTTTTAATGGAATCCTAGGAAGGCTTAAATCTCAAAGAGGTGAGGAACCAGGGAAGGTCTTGAGACCTGAACCAGTAATGGATTCACAGCCAATGGCACTCTATATCCGAGTTTTGTAGAAAAAAAATACAAATTAGCAGGAGAAAGTATCTGACTGGTAGATTTGGTTCTACTGTCCACCCCTAGATTAATCAGCTATGACCAAGGAATCAGGGCAGCATACTACACAATTGCTGCTTCTAGAGGAAGTGGGAATCACTGGAAATTTAGAAGTTAGAATTATGCCAAGAGCTTCTTCCCACAAAATCACTCAACAAACAGGTACTGAGTTCCTATGTTGATTCAGTATACATACTGGCGACTAGAGATATCACTCTAGACAAACCAGAGTGACTATCCTCCAGGAGTCCATTGCCATAGCTATTTCTGCTCTTATGAGTCTCATGCACCAAGGGCCAACCTTAAGTGTAAACGGACTGACAAATGGTGAAGCATAATACCATTCCTGCCCTGCTCTGGCATTAAGAAGGAGAGATACAAAGGGCTTGTTCTTTCTTTCCTATCTTATATACCTTATGTTTTCCCCCAGAATCAGGAGCAGAGAATTTGTTGCATGAAGGTGTTCAGGAAAGGTTATTATCAAACAGAATCAAGGAAAACATGACTGCTAAGAGCAGCACACAAACCTTCAGCTGTGCTTCATTGCCTATGGCCTTAGGCAATGAGGAGACCAATAAAGGCTGGAGCTCAAGAACACCCACCCAGATCCAAGACTTTCTCCCTGGCACCCAGCCATGAAGCTCCTTTTTCCCATCTTTGCAAGCCTCATGCTACAGTCCCAGGTGAACACAGGTAATGTGGAATCCCGGGTTCAAGAAAGGTCAGCGTGAGGAAGCAGGGATTTGGCTGCCACGGCAATGGGAGCAAGTACCCAGAGAGATGACTGAAGGTCTTACCTATTGCATCAGTAATGAACCCCCATAACCCCTTAGCCCTAGACTGTGTCTGATGGAAGCAACCAGGGAGCTACAGAGAAAAAGGGTGTTTCCTGTGAGCTCAGAAACTATTCAACATATAAAGCTGCCTTTAGTGCCCTGTACATAGCTATCATCCTGGGACTCAGCCCAAGTCTACCTCATTTTAGTTCTTTTTCTAGTCTAAACCATCTCTTGAACCAAGGGTTCCTGTCAGTTTGCACACTGGTATAGGAAGGAGGAAGGCCTTACTTTCACGCTGAAGAAGATGTCCTCTTAGAATCCAGTGAACAGGTCTATGTTCTCCTCTCAACTTTTCCAGATTTTACAGTTTCATCCTCTTCTCTCAGCCTTTGTCTTCCTGAAATCCCCAAAATTACCATAAGGGCAGCTATGAACACATTATGGCAAAAGTCTGAACTAGACGATTGGCTGTTGTTTTTGGAAAAGAAAGGGTAAATGTTGAGACTTGCCTCAAATAATTTTTATGTTTTGTTTTTGGTGAGAAAATAATATGGAAGTGTATGTGAACATGCTTTGAAATTCATAATGTGCTACATAAATCTGTTGTTATTACAGAAAATCAGTCGAAGTAAGATGGATAAGGGAAAAGAGCTTTCTTGATTCAGAAAAGAAGGTGAGACATTGGGATGGAAAAATACAGCAGATGACAATAAGGGACCAAGCAGAGCAGGGGATTTAGAGAAATAGATGGCAATGTAGGAGTTATCATAATAGAGATGAGGTTAAGGATATGATAATGAATAAGACCTCTGAGGGATAGAGTGTTCAGACAGGCTGAAAATGATAGAACATCATGTCCCAGGAACCACATATTGAACAATTGTCAAAGAGGGAGAGGACAAGGACCACTGGGTTTAGCCAAAGACAGCACTCCTAAAAGTCCTGACAGTTCTGTTCTGAAATTCTTTATTGGATTAATTTTGTTACAGATTTTACTCTTGTTGGTGTTTCCTAGGATCATGGGGATGGGATGGTTATGCCCTACAAGTGTCTAAGATTCTAAGTTGGGGGGTCTAAAATCCTATCTTAAAGCAAATAATTGTACTTCTTATTCTTTTTCAATGGAGCGCTCACGGTACAGTGGTTAAGAGCTCACCTGGTAACCAAAAGGTTGGCATTTGGAATCCACCAGTTTCTTCTTGGAAACCCTATGGAGCAGTTGTACTGTGTCCTATAGGGTCACTATGAGTTGGAATTGACTCAAAAGAAACTGGTTTGGTTTTGGTTTGATTTTTCTTTCAAAGGAGCCCTGATGGCACAAGGAAACCCTGGTGGCATGGTGGTTAAGAGTTCAGCTGCTAACCAAAAGGTTGGCAGTTCAAATCTACTATGCAGCCCTTGGAAACCATAGGGGGCAGTTCTCTGTCCTATAGGGTCCCTGTGAGTCGGAATCGACTCGACAGCAACAGGTTTGCTTTTTTTTTTTTTTTTTGGGGGGGGGTGATGGCACAGTGTTTAAGCACTTAGCAGCTAACCAAGAGGTGAGTGGTTCGAACCCACAAGCTGCTCAGTGGGAGAAAGATGCAGCAGTTTGCTTCTGTAAAGATTACAGCCTTGGAAACCCTATGGGGCAGTTCTACTCTGTCCTACAGGGCCACTATGAGTAGAAATCAACTCGACAGCAATGGTTTTTTGGTGATGGTGGTAGTGGTGGTTTTTATTCTTCTTTCACCTATGTGCCCTATATTTTTAAAGTTACTCAAGGAAAAGAAAGTAAAAGAGATTTATTTTGGATGTTGGAGATGTGCAGAAGTTCGCTTGGCCAGCCCAGGTGTCCATCAACATCCCTAAATACTGAACTTAAAACATAGTATTACAAACTCCTTTTTACTCTGGTTCTTTCCCTTCAGCAGTTTTAACATTATCTCTGGTTATTAACCTTTGCCAAATGGTTCTCTCTTTTCTCTGGCAGAATTCCTTGGCTTGAAAAAATGTTTAATGGGTTTTGGGAAATGCAAGGACCATTGCACCGTGGATGAAAAAGAGATAGACAAATGCAAGAAGAAAAAATGTTGTGTTGGACCAAAAGTGGTTCAAATAATAAAAAACTTCATCCAAATTGAAATGCTTCATGCATTTGAAGAAAACTCCCAAGGACTTTTAAAAAATTACAATAATTCTAATGCCATGATACAAAAAAAAAATCATGTTACATCTATTCTCCCCAAAATCATGAGCATCAGCCCTTCTACCAATACCAACACCGTCATCATCACAAATACCACCACTTTGAACTCCACCATCACCAGTACTGCTGCTTCTACCAAGAGTGACACCGCAGAAAGCAGAGATTCTCCCATTGCCTCCATACCACCAACGCCACCACCATAGAAACTGTCAACACCAGAAATGAAGTTGAAGAAGCCTCTGAGCAGCTCTTTCCTCTAAAAATCCAAGGTCTTCTCTGTCTTCTTCGTCTATAAAATGAGATGTAGAACTGTGTTCTCTGTCATTGGTTATTCAATAAATACTGTTTAAGTACCTATAATTTACATAATGTTACCTTTCTCACAAGAGCCTCACAAAGGACATAGAGCTGGGAAAGGATGGAATTTTAAGTTTAGATGCCCAAAAGAAAGCAGGCACCAGGAATGGTGACTACAGCATTGAATTTGGTCCATGGCCTAGATTAGGCTTCTGAAATAAGTATTTATGACTCTCATATGGTGCGTTTTTCTTGGTGCAGCAGGAAAGAAAGAGTTGGAGATTTTTGTTCATAAATTTGGGGGGCCCATACGCAAAATAGAATATGAGGAATCAAGTGTCTACCTTCTCCACTGAAGAATATAACCCAATTCATGAATACAAGGAAATGGAGGGGGGAGTACAGTGGGTAGGACTCTTATCTCTGGACCGAAGAGTTTTTAACAAGGTTCCCAAAGAGACAGCAAGCAATGGGTTAGAGAAGTACTTTCCGGTAGAAACAGAATGCGGACCCCAAATGTATAAACCGTATATGTAATTCTTAATTTTCTGGTAGAACCATTTTAAAACGTGAAAAGAAATAAGCAACATTAATTTTAATAATGTATTGTATTGATTGTAATAAATTCAAAACATCATATCGATATGTAATCAATATAAAATTATTTATGAGATATTTTACATTCTTTTTTGTACTAAGTCTTCAAAATCTCATTTTATTTTACACTTATAGCAAATCTCAATTGGGACTAGCCACATTTGAAAGTGCTCGATAGCCATATGTGGCCACTGGCTACCATATTGGAAATCATAAAATTAGAGAGTTTCGGAGGCACAAGTAGCTATAGGACTATTAGGCAAAGGGGATGATGCTAATCCAGAGAAGACATCCATGCTTCTGAAAACTATAGTATATAGAATTTAAGAGTATGGAAATTCGGTCCGTTGCTCCCAGGTTAGCATTCTGATTCTGGCACTTTTGAGTCGTGCAGCCCGGAACAAATCACTTACGCATGTGTGACCATCAGTTTATTTATTCATAAGATGGAGATGTAAACATTGTATCTCATAATTTAGCAATCTTCAGGTCACAATTCTTTTAATGCCCAGTCAATGGCATGGACCCTGTTCCAGTTTTTTAATATAGTCTTCTCTGCTACATACCACCTTCTTCCGTTACGATGCCACCTTTCCTTAGTCTACTAATTCTCTACACTGCACGGTGTCACCCTAAGTAAGGGTGAAATTTTCCCTCAATGCCTCACAGTGATCCTAGAGTGCAACTTTTTAAAATATTTTCCTGAAAGTTTTTGTACAACAGAAAAGAGTTGCAACACAAAGACTAACTGCAACTCTTGCTAGATGTGTCTCCCCTGAGAGATCCCAGGCCATCTTATAGTTATTACATTCTTTACCTGCTACAGCTGTTTGCCAAATGCTCAAGTGTCCAGCTTACCTTCCCACAGCTGAAGGGCTCTCTTCCATAGCTACCCACAGGAGGAAGAGAAAATTTCCTTCTCACTCAAGTTTAAAAACTTCCTTTGAGTCCTCATTTTCTGTCACAGAACTTGCTCACCTCAGAATTAATGACATTGGGAAATATCTTTTTCCTTCAAGGAAATCCCACCCCCTGTGATAAAAATTGTGTGTCTCCAATATCTGTTCTCCCCTTTCACTACAGTAATGGAACCCTCTCAATGACAGCTTGGCACAAGGCCAACCAGAGTAGAAATACATTTCCCAGCCTCCCTTGCAGCTCATGGTATCAGAAACCCCCTTTCTTCTTCCTGCTGCATGATAATGGTAGACAGCAAGACAAAAGTAATCTAGCTGCCAATGATCAAGGGATTCCATGACAGCCCTTGACCACCTTTGTTTATGTAAGGGAAAAAATAAGCTTTGCTAAAGTTTAAATCACTGTTATTTTGAATTTTCCATTACTCACATTTGAAACAAATCCCAACTGATACACAACTCGAAGAGATACAGCCACACGATCCCAAAACATTCCAGTCTGGAATTAGTACATTCTGAGTTACTTAGTCTTAGCACCACATTGAGGCAGGCACATTCAATCTGTATTGATCTTGGCCAGGAAATTCCTGGTATTTTTCACAGTCTGTCCTCCAGTACTAAGAGGAGAATCTGCCTGTTTTTCCTTCCTGACTGGCCTATTCAGGTCAGTAAAATATTTCCTACAAAGAACTTATCAGAAAAGAGCTACAGGAAGTGCAGCAAGATGGCAACATAAGAAGCTGCATGCTCCCATCTTTCCACAACAAAACCACCAGAAATTGGTGGAATCAATGTTCTCAGAACTCTGGAAACCAGTCAAAGAGGATCTAAGGGAATCTAAAGGAATACTGAATCAAGAAAAAAGCAACATATAAGCAGTAGGAAAGCATTGGTTTTCCACCCATCCGCACACCATGCTCTCCCTGGCTTGGCACAACCATCTTAGGGTGGCTACACAGGCCGGCACTTCCAGACAGGGAGTATATTATTAAAGTGGCAACAGTAAGCACTCCCAGAGAGGGAGCATGGTGTTGAAGCAGATGATTACAGCCTTTAACAATTTTTTTACAAACAGGTGTGAACTCCGGAGGAAGAGAAAAAAATCTGATTTCTAGAGTTACCACATTATACTAGACACATAACAAAACATAAAAAGGACGATCCATGCAAGAAAATAAAACAAAGTGACAGAAACCATCCCTGAGGAAAGACGGAAAATAGACTTACTAGATAAAGACTTTAAAACAGCTGTATTAATGCTCAAAGACCTGAAGGAAAAACGCGGACAAAGAACTAAAGTAATAGAAGAACAAAATGAGAATTTCAATACAGAGATAAAAATTTTAAAAGAGATCCAAACATACATACTGGAGCTGAAAAGTACAATAATGGAAATGAAAAATTGACTAGAGAGGTTCAGCAGAAGATTTCAGCTGGTAGAAGAAAGAATCAGCAAACTTGGAGATAGGGCAATTGAGAGCATCAAGTCTGAGGGGAAAAAAAAATGAAGAAAAGTGAGAAGACCTTCAGTTTGGGATAATGAAAAACTTTTGACATTGATAGTGGTAATGGTCACAACATGGTAAATGTAATTAATGTCACTGAATTCTACACTTAAAAAGAATTAAAATGGCAAATTTTTTGTTACATATATTTTATCACAATAAAAAATACATATTTTTAAGTAGATTAGATTATTTTGCAACCAACATGATCTTAAAGTGGCTCCCCACAGATTGCTTAGTAGTTGAAAGGGGTAAAACCCCAGTACCTATAAGATGGTGGGAAAATGGACAACACCTTGACCAATAGATCAAAATCAACACCACCTAGAAGGGACGAAAAATGACCCATGGCGGAGAAGTGGTTAAAGTGTCTGGCTGCTAATCAAAAAGGCTGGCGGTTCGAACCCGCCAGCTGCTCCACAGGAGAAAGATGTGGCAGTCTTTTTTCTGTGAAGATTTACAGCCTTGGAAACAAGATGGGGCAGTTCTATCCTGTCCTATAGGGTCACTATGAGTCAAAATCAACTCAATGGCAATAGGTTGTTTTTTGTTTCTTTGAGAAGAAGCAAGGTCCTTGGATGACACAAATCATTTGTGCTTGACTATTAACCTAAAGGCTGGCAGTTCAAACCCACCCAGCAGCAATGTGGAAGAAAGGCCTGACAATCTGCTCCCATGAAGATTGCAGCCAAGAAAATCCTATGGAGCAGTTCTACTCTATAATACACAGGGTTGCTATAAGTTGGGATCAACATAATAGCAATGGGTTTGGTTTTTTTGTTTTAGAAGGTGCAAATGGACATTGTGTGTCTCCAGACATGATATCCTGAGAAGGACATAAGATCTCCTATGCTGGATTCTAACTGAAAATGCATAATATCAATCTCATCGAAAGGAAACATTAGACAAATACAAAATAAGGAATGAAATATTAAAACAAAGACGCCAAAACCCAACCTGTTGCCATCAAGTCAACCCCAAATCATAGCAACACTATAGGAGAGAGTAGAACTGCCCCATAGGGTTTCCAAGGAGTGGCTGGGGATTCGAACTGCTGACCTTTTGATTAGCAGCCTAGCTCTTAACCATTGTGCCACCAGGGCTCCGTATTACTCATAAATCACAATGTCACAAAAGACAAAGAAAGGCTGTAGAAATGTTCTAAATTAAAGTAAGTGAAGATGATATGACAAAGAAATACAGTCTCTGCCTTGAGACTGGAATCGAAATGAAGGAGGAAAAAATGCCATAAAATGCTTTATTAAGTTATCTAACAATTTTGGGACATAGATGACAGATTAAAGTGATAACATACATAAATATATACATAGACACAGATATGGAAAGAGAGGCAGAAGCGGGGCAAGCAAGTGATAAAGCAAAAGAAGTAAAATGTTAGCTATAGATGAATCTGGGAAAAGAGCATATTTTTATTTTGCAGCTGACTGTAAGTTTTCAATTACAAATAAAAAGTTTTTTAAATGGGTCGGAGAAGTCAGTGTGACCCAAATTGATGAAGACATCCAATGAGCTGTGAGTGTTGCATGAAAACAAAGAAAAAAGAAGTGCCATTATTGCTTAACAAGTAAGAGATAAAAACGCAATTAACTTGTGGAAGAATATGCACAAAAACATAAAAACCTTTGGTTCTGTATTTATAAGTTTACCAAAGGCATGAAAAGTATTCCATACATTTTAAGGCTATAATTTCTAATACTTAATTGAGGAGATTACAGAAGATGAGGGATATTTACAAATTTGAGTAACTGCTAAAATCGTGGGACATTTTCTTGCCAGGTCCTGGGTCTGTGGGATCAGGAAAAAGGGAGATGCTGGAGCTGCTCTACTCAGTTGGTCCATATCAGAACTTGCAGGATCATTTCTTTACATTACAGGCATCACATTGGGTGAAGGATTTAGGAAAACTAGAACTCGGACACAACGGAATAACCTAATTGGTAATCAGACTCAAACACATGATACAGGGAAAAGAAAGAAAGGAGGGAGGGAGGAAAACAAGGAAGAAAGGAAGAAAAGCAACATACCTTAAGAGGAATGTGGAGATGGCAAACTTCCTATCCTCTGAAATCCCCAAACTCTAATGGAAAAAACCAAAAATTGGGAGTGGAAGTATCCGTATTAAAACTCAAACAGAAAGTCATTTTCCTATAGAAACATCTTGTCTTTTTCGAATCATGAAAGTACACACATAATCTAACCCCCCAAAGAACTTCAACATTATCTGTGTAGACATATAAAATAGATATTTCTTTTTCAGAGCTTAAATCGTACTAGATGTAGACCTTGTGGCCTACATTTTAACGTTTAACATTTGATCACCATTTTTAATGACTGCATAGTGTTCTATTATATTCTACCTATTCCATATTGTATTGTATTCATGTTTTATCATCCTTTTGGTTGCATTTAGGTTGTTTTCTGCTATTGTGAACAATGTTGAGATAAGCATCTCTGTGCATTTGTCCAATTATTTCCATTAGATACAAGTTCAAGGAATAGAGTTTCTGAATGAAAAGGTAGGCCTAATTTTGTTAAACAATGTCATGCAACAATGTGTGTACTGTTTGATGGGAAACTAGTTTGTTCTGTAAACCTTCATCTAAACTTCAATTTTAAACAAATGGAAAAAAAAAAAAAAGGTAGGCATATTTTAAGACTACTGATGTATATTTCCAAATTGCATTCCAAAAGCAAAATTGTACTAATCAACATTCATGCATTAGAGTGCTAGCTTCCCCACATCCTCCCAACAGTGGTTAGAAAGCACAGTTTCAAACATGGGGTGTTGTGAACTGGTGCTTGGTTTGTTCTGCCTCTCCCCCTCCTCACAGCCTACATTAAAAAAAAAAAAAAAAAAACTGAGTGCCGTGGTCGATTCCAACTCATTACAGGTGTTTAATAAAACCCTCCACGTTACAGCCCAGTAGACGCTCTGATCTAATCTCCCAGCTCTGGGTGGCAGAGAGCTCTCCCTCTGGTTCACTGCCCTGGATCCAGGCAGCATGTAGATCCTATAAAGGCAGTAGCTCAGGGCATATTACACAGAGGCCTCTGACTCCAAGAAACCACCTCTGCCCCCAGGCCTTCCCTTCAGCCATGAAGCTCCTGTTTGTGATCTTTGCTGCCCTTGAAATCCTGGCCCAGGTGACCCCCGGTAAGCTGGATGTAGGGGAAAAGAAGAGCTTGAGGCCAGGAAAGCTATCAGATCTCATTGCTATGGTGACAGACAAGCCAGTGTGGGAAGAGGCAGGGCTTCCCCCTCTGAATTCCAATCTAAAGCAGGGGTTTCCCAACATCCACCCCCGGCCTCACTACCCATACCCAGCAGCCACCTTCTACAACCTTGGGCAAACACCAATCCCAAAAACCTATTCCCTGTTCTGAAATGAGAGTCAGCCTCAACCTGGCTCCAAAATATCTTTCTTTTACTTTATGAGAGGTCCCTATAGCTAAGCTCCTAAGACACTGAGAAGGCTTTTCTCCTCACGATTTTTATCCTTTGGGGTCAGCCCTGGGCTAGTGCTCCAAGGAGAGATTGAGCCTGGGAGAGACTTAGGGGTCTGGTCTCCATTTCCAACAGAGACATGGCAGGTAGGCCACTGAGACGAAGGTGGGCAAATTTGCACCACCTGGGTGGTCAGCTCAAACCTTGGGGTGGGGGTGAGGGGACTGGTAGACAGAGTGAGAGAAAACAGTGGAGCTCAGGCCAGGGCATGTGAAGAAAGCTAAGGAGGAGGGTGGTCAGGAGAGGCTGGCCCCCTAAGCTGATGGTGGACACAGTGCCCCAAGATGAAGCCCTCAGATTTGACCAGAAGGTGGCCCCTGGTGCCCAGCAATGTGTACATGTGAAAAGACCCCATCAGTAGCAGCCATTATTTTCCCTTTAATGCTTTTGGGGAGTGATTTTATTTCTTTTCCCCTAGATCAACTGGTACTTACAGTTTTGTATTCCCTGAGAACAAATAAAGCGGAAACACCATAAGAGGGGAGGCTCTGGGGTCAGAGTAGCTCCAATTCCCGTTTCAAGCAGTCAAAATTCTGCCTGAATATGGGAATCTGACCCCCACCCCATTTTCACCTATTCATCCTACCCTACAATGTCAAATATGGCAAAATTATAGGTCTTCACTAGCTCCACACATGCAGACACTGGCTGAAGGGAAAAGGTCGCTCAGAGTTCCCACAGGCCATCAATCAAGGGAGATTCTGTCTCCCCTTCACTGTCTTCCCACCTCATTTGCCTCAATACCTTAAGAATACATCTCAAAAATAAAAGGTAAATGCTCCCATCTGACCCCTACCCCTTGGCAGTCCCTACGCTGCTTCTAACCTTGACTTCTCCATCTTTTCCTCTCCTGTGCAGCCATTGGGGGTGGGACCATATGTGGGCGGAAGATTGCTGGACACTGCAGGATACAGTGCCACCAGGAAGAAAGATCGCTGTTCTTATGTGGCAGGTACAGACTCTGCTGTGTCAGGGATCTTTTAAAGCCTGATCCTATTATGTCACCAGCTTACCGTAGGCTCTTTCGCAGAAAACCTGCAAAAAGCCGAAAGGATATGACGACACCACAAAACCCACTATCATCTCCATGGACTCAATACATTACCATGCCCACAACTTCAACCCACCCCAAAAATCGCTAACAGCCAAGGCTTCCTCCTTATTGGGCTTCAATTTATAGCCAACCCCAAAACTCTCATCTTCTACATCGTCATCATTCATTTAATAAATAATTTGGAGTATGTATCTATTCTGTATGTACATCTGTCATGTGGACTCAGATCCAAAGTGTGTGTGTCAGTTTGGGTCTTCCAAAGAGCAAATACCAAGGCAGAATTATACTTGCAAAATTATACATGTATTGGAAGGAAACACCTGTGATGGATAAAGGGGAGAGGGAGCAGGAAGAGGCAGAAAGAGCCTTTAGACTGCAGTGCAGCGCTGATCCCAATAAAAGGAGAGAGGGACGGAAGGAGGATTGGAGAGGAGGAAACTAAGACTGCATTTCTAAGAAAGTCTTGGCCAGGTTAATGGGGAGGCCCAAAGTACAGGCTGCTCCTCAGAAGCATCCTCCCAAGGGCAGGGTTGGACAGATTCTAGTAGCCCACCGGGTTCAGTCATTGGCTGGGGGCAGCCCCAGGACACTATGACCTCGGAGTGAGTGCTGTGGAGAAGCTGAAGGTATGGCAGCTAGACGTTGGAGGCTAGAGGCTAGAGGCTGGAGGCTGGAGGCTGGAGGCTGGAGGCTGTCCACCAACTATCTCCTCACAGCAGGTTCACTTGAAGGGAGACCTGAGCAGTGTACCTCTACAGCCACATAGAGTATACAGAAGGAGAGAAAGGAACCAAAGGGTATATTGGACCGACCAGGTAGATTAACTGATACAGTATTCAGTTATTCATTTGTGCAAAAAAATATACAGACCCCACATTGGTAATACACCCTGAAAGCGGGGCAGCAATGATGGTGATTCAAACATGTCTGTTGACAGTATAAAACTGTCATAATCCTGTTGGGAAGCCACACACACACACACACACAAAAAGGAACTTCTATTTTTTCTTCTGAGAAGAACATATTATTTCTGGGAATCTATCCGTGGTAAATTATCCAAAGAAGCAAAAAGTTGTGGGCACAAAAGTGTTCTATGCAATGTTATTTAAAATGGTGAGAAATGGAAAAAGCCTAAATGCCCAATAACAATAAAGTATGGTTCATCTACTTGATGAAATACCATATACTAAATAAAATGTATAATTATGTAAAAATGGAAATGCTTATAGAAAAATGATACATACTAAAAACATTCTTCAAAATTGCATCTATACTATGGTTGCCGTAATGTAATGTCTCTTCATATGATACAACGAAATTCAGGAAAATTATGACATTTTTATTTGACTGGAAAGCGGGATCATGCATGAATTTCCTCTTACAATTTGATGTCCATTAATTGTTTAAAATTATTGTGACAAGTAGGCTCATATCCAAAAGGTGTGTGTTATTTTGGGCCCTCCAAAGAACAAATGCCAAAACAGAATTATACAATTCTCCACCTGAGAAGAACAAACTGGAACACTCAGACATAACCAGTGAAAAGCAACTCTAGAAACTAGCTAATCACACCAAAAAAAAAAATTTTTTTAATGCAAATTCCCCATCTCATACCTTAGACAAAAATTAATCATAGATGGTTTAAAAATTACAGTGTTAAAAAATACAAAAAGATTATATAGCTAAATATTTAATTTGGGAGCAAGGAAGCTCTTACCTAGTGTGGCGATAAAGGCAGAACTCATGTAAGAAAATCCTGATTGGATGACATAAAATATTAATTTTAATAATATGAATAATATTAAATGGTATTTAATATCATTTTAGTATGATTTAATATTATTTATATTCATTAATAACTAATTAATAACTTAAATTTATATTCTTTAATAATTATTTATTAATACATTCTCATATGTAATATTTATTATTATTAATTTATAAATTTTTTGTTTTATAGTTATTAATTAGTAAGTATTAATATTAAATAGTACTAAAATGATAGCTCAAAAATATATCATTTTGAGATTCATCCATGTTGTTGTATGTATCAATAGTTCATTCCTTTTTATTGATGAGTATATACCGTCATACAAATATACCACAATTTATCCATTCACTTGTTGGTGGGCATTTGGATTGTTCCTAGTTTTTGACCAATAAAGCAGCTGTGAACATTCATGTGTAAGTTTTTGTATAGACCTATGCTTTTATTTCTTTTAGACAAATACTTAAGAGTGAATGTGTAGAACATGTGGCAGGTGAATGGTTAACGTTTTAAGAGAATACAGTATTTTTTTTCATAGTGGTTGTGCCTTTATACATTCCCACCACCAGTATATAAAAGTTCCAGTTGCTCCCCATCTTCGCCAGCATTTGGTGTCATCAGTCTTTTTAATTTTAGCCATCCATGTAATAGTTTCTCATTGTGGTTTTTATTTGCATTTTTAATAACCAATACCAAAAAATCTATGCTTCCTTTTATAGAAAATTCTAGAATAGTCAAACCAAGTTCAAATAGCAGAAAACAGATCAATCATTGCCTGGCGATGTGAGAGGCAGATGAAGAGGGTGGGAAGGAGGAATTAAACGCTCAGTGGTTAAGAGCTACAGCTGCTAGCCAAAAGGTCTGCGGTTTGAATCCACCAGCTGCTTCTTGGAAGCCCCAGTTCTATTCCGTGCTACAGGGTCACTATGAGTCAGAATCTACTCAATGGCAATAGGTTTGGCTTGGCTTTTTATGAGGACACTGAGGGGTGATAGATATGTTCATCATCTGGATTGTGATGATGGCTTCACAGGTGTACATGTAAGTCGAAATTTATCAGATTGCACACTTTAAATGTGTGCAGTGTATTGTATGTCAATTATCTCAAAAAACTGTTAAAAATAAAATAAATCCCAAAATGAAACAGAAAAATAACATTATGGTAAATAGAAGATAAGTAATAGACTGAGTCATGTATGATGAAGTATTGATACCCTTAAAATAAAACAATTTAACATAAAACACCAAGGAAAACATGAAATCCCTAGAAGAAAATGGACGTATGTTGTGAATTAGAAATTTAACCCTTAAAATGGTCAAAAATATATGGGGGAAAAAATCTGTCTTATCTGGAATCAAATAAATGCAAATTAAAACTACAATGAGATAACATTTTCCATCTATCAAGTGTCAGAGACTCAAAGGATTAGCAAACCTAAATCTGACAAAGTATAAATAGAAACAAGTCTTATCATCAGACACTCCTGGTTAGAACTGAATGGACAAATTTTGGAAGACATTTAGCTATACACTTTCAAAACCCTTACAAATGTTTATGTTCTTTAACTCAGAAATTCTACTTTTAGAATGTACTTTGAGGTAATAGCCAGAATCCATATGAAAAAGATTAATATATGTACATGCATAATCAAGGCATTGTTTAAAATAGTGAAAAACTAGAAACTACATCAACGTCCAGTAATGACAGAATGGTTAAATAAAGTGGATAGATTCATAATGTACAATGCCATGGGAGCCATGGTGGTGCAGTGGTTAAGAGTTCAGCTGCTAATCAGAAGGTCGGCAGTTCAAATCCACCGGCTGCTCTTTGGAAACTCTATGGGGCGGTTCTACCCTGTCCTATAGGGTGGCTGTGAGTCGGGATCGATTCCATGCCAATGGGTTTTGCAATGCTCTGCAGCCCTTAAAAGGAAAAAGTCTATCGCTTTCATCAACAGTAAACAGTGAGTCCAATAGTATACTATTAATTCATACAGCAATTGAAAAACCATGTAAATACAGGATCACATAGTTGATCCCATTTTATAAAAAAATACACACACACACACACACTAGTAGGCAATCACAAAATGCTGAGGTCCTATCAACAGCTATTATTTTTGCTCCATACCTTTCTCAAAGCAGAAATTCAATGCATTCGAAAATACATTCAGTGCCACAATGCAGTTCATAAGAAACAAATATTTTACTGAATATTTCATGGGGACGTGTGGAAGTGTTTTTGCATTAGCTCTATACAGCAAACCTTTGCAACAGTTCCCTCTAAACACTTCTGTTTTTCTTTCGAGTTGCTTTTTAGTTACCTGACGCATCGTCCCTCCTCAGCCCACAGGCCACGGGTCTCCTCATCACTCTATTCTTCCACTCCCTCCCACCCACAGGCTTCCTCTTCCCCCTCCACCTCACCTCTGATTTTCTTTTTCTTATATGAAGGGAATTTTGTCCTCTTTCTGCTTCTCCTGGTCACTTCCTTAGATCCATAACCAGGTCAGCAGGAACATTTCTTAGGATGTATTCTCCTCAGAAATCAGCATGGGGTTATAAATAACTTTACTGTCACAAATTATATCTGATAGCAAGAGACTCCAAATAATATACAAAGATATGGGAATATGGATGGTTTTTCTATTAATTATTTCTATTTATAATTTTTCTACTTTCTACTTTTTCCATAGTAGACGCATTGTCTTAGTCATCTAGTGCTGCTATAACAGAAATACCACAAGTGGATGACTTTAACAAAGAGAAATTTATTCTCTCACAGTCTGTCAGGCTACAAGTCCAAACGCAGGGTGTCAGCTCCAGGGGAAGCCTTTCTCTCTCTGTCTCCTCTGAAGGAAGGTCCTTGTCATCAGCCTTGCCTTGGTCTAAGAGCTTCTCTGCACAGGAACCTCAGGCCCAAAGGACGAGCTCTGCTCCCAGCACTGCTCTCTTGGTGGTATGAGTTCCCCATGTCTCTCTGCTCTCTTCTCTCTTTTATATCTCAAAAGAGATTGGCTTAAGGCACTATGAAATCTTATAGATCTCATCAGTATAACTGCCACAAATCCATCTCAGTACATCATAACGATAGGATTTACAACACATAGTGAAATCACGTCAGGTGACAAAATGGTAGACAATCACACAATACTGGGAATCATGACCTAGCCAAGTTGACAGGAGGACACAATTCAATCCACGACACACATTATTGAGAAGCAATATTCTAACAGAGGCAGGATCATTATAATGTATATTACAACTCAAGCCCACAAAAACATTTTCCATTTCTACTCATTCCCCTACTCTCTGTCAAGGATTCACAAGGATCCATGAGGCAAAACGACCATAAACCTTAAAAAAAAAAAAAAAAGTTTAATGACTTATTCTTTGTCCTTCTGCTACTCCAAGTAATTAAGAATATAATTATAAAAAGAAACAGTTATAATTGTTGAATCGATGCATGTTTTGCTGTGTACATTTTCATCAAAAATAAATAAATTATCAAAAAAAGAAAGAGCCAGTTCCATTGATATATAAAATTTGGGTAAATTACTACTACAAGGTACAATTCCAAAGTTATTGCTGGTGTTATCAATCATGAGCCATCAAAGGATGAGACAAGACCCCTGGAACAAATATGATATGACACCTCATTTTTACCCCTCTTTACCAAAAGGTTGGCAGTTTGAATCCACCAGGTGCTCCTTGGAAACCCCATGGGGAAGTTCTAATCTGTCCCATAGGGTTGCTATGAGTCAAAATCAATGCAGTGGCAACAGGTTTGGTTTTGGTTACCCACAGTAGAGTTCCTAGGTGGCGTAAGTGATTTGTGAGGGGTTGCTAACCTAAAGTTGTCAGTTCAAAACTGCCAGCAGGCCTGGTGAACTGTTCCTGTAAAGATTATAGCCAAGAAAACCTTATGGGCTAATTCTGCTCTGTAATACATGAGGTCACCATGAGTCAAAATCAACTCAACGGCAACAGGTTTCATTTTTTTTGGTTTTCACCCATAGTGAAGGGAGGAATACAGAAGTGGGTGGCTACTAGAGAAGGTGTTGTAATATTTCTACAGCACTTACAAAGTCTTTTTTTTTTTTTTTTTTAAGTTTTCCCAGTCAGAATCTCTCTCTTAATATTTGTTCCAGGTAAATGAACTTCACTTCTACTAAACCAAAAAAAAAAATCCAAACACACTGTGCCGTCAAGTGGATTCAGATTCATAGTGACCCCATAGGACAAAGTGGAACTACCCCATAGGGTTTCCAAGGCTATAAATATTTATGGCACCAGACTGCCACGTCTCTCTCCCATGGACGCTGCTGGATTTGAATCGCCGACCTTTTGGATAGCAGCCGAGCACTTTAATCACTGAGCCAACAGGGCTTCCTCCACTTCTATTAAAAATCAATAAATCAAGTACAAAAAATAAAAACATAGAGAAGTTTTACTGTACAATTTACAAACTTGAAGAAATTAATGCAGAGAGAGGACACACTCCCTGACTAGAAAAAAATATAAACATTTCTGTTGCTGGGTAGAAACCCCAGGTTCTACTCAGTGCAACTCGTCTCAGCGAGTAAATGAGAGACCGGAGTGGAAGAGTAGAAAGGCACCTTTATTTTGTTGTACAAGGAAAGGAGACAGTTGGGGCTGCTGCCGCCAAGACCGCTCAGCAAGGATGGAGGGAAGGGTTACTCTTTAGCGGTTTACAAGTAGGAAGTTCATACAAGTTACACCAGCAACATTCTTAATCATACCACATAGGTGCAGTGGGGTTTACATATAACTTCATGGAAACCCTGGTGGCATAGTGGTTAAGTGCTATGACTGCTAACCAAAGCTGGCAGTTCGAATCCACCAGGTGCTCCTTGGAAACTCTATGGGGCAGTTCTATTCTGCCCTATAGGATTGCTGTGAGTTGGAATCAACTCGACGGCAAGGGGTTTGCGTTTGGTCTGGTTCATGTATCACCAGGATTTGAATGTAAAGTTACCGGGCATGCCAAGCAACGGAACCAGGATTCTAATGCAAAGGTACGGGTCAAGCGAAGTAAAGGAACCAAGATTCTAATGTAGAGCTACAGGGTACGTCCAGCAAGCTGTTTGAGGCAGTGCATTTTCCACAGCCTGGGAACTTCAGTCTTGTTTCTTTCAAGAACCTAAGATTCATAAATATTAGCAAAGTGTTAGGTCACAATCAAAGTTTAAAAAAAATAAAATAAAAGCAGAGATACATTTTACAGTCTTACTCAGAACAAAATAAAATAAGAAATTAGTATAAAGAGAAAACCAAATGTTTATTCTCCAGGAAGTACGCACACAGAAAAGCTGAGTTCAAGGACACCAGGCACCGCTTAATGGCGGGACTAAAAGGACACCTATTGAGTTGTAAGGTGGCTGCGCGCCCTCCCCTCCCACAGCTTCACCTGAGTCGCTAGCCAGCCTGAAACTTCCGGTCAGCAAGAGTCCTTTCTGAGGCAGTTCAGGAGGCCAACGGAATTGGAGGGGGCAGGGTTAGGAATGGAGCTGTCCGGTATCCTGACTGCGTAGTGGTTTAAACTCATAGAACTGTACACCCAGAAAAACTCAATTCATTTGTTCATTTTTTAAATCAACACTGCATGTTCATTTAAAAAAAAAGTATAATCACACCATGTCATTTTGGGGGAGAAATTTATTCAAGAGACCAAGGATAACACAGTACTTTTGATTTAAACAAACTTGGACTTTTTATAAAATAAAATATTAATACAAAATATTAAAATATAAATTTTCAAGAGCTATGGTTTACACTTGTATGTGTAAGTTAGGTGAACAATTCTCCCATGAAAACTTGATGGTTCTCCCTTCTCTTTTCCTCTTTCTTTCTCATTTTCATACTAGGAACAGCCTTCATTAAGGCTTACTGAGACACTCATAGAAAATCCTGTTGGCGTAGTGGTTAAGAGCTAGGCTGTTAACCAAAAGGTTGGCAGTTCAAATCCACCAGGCACTCCTTAGAAACTCTATGGGGCAGTTCTACCCTGTCCTATAGGGTTGTTATGAGTTGGTATCGACTCAGTGGCAACAGGTTTGGTTTTTTGTTTGGAAACACTCAGGGTGGCCAGCATGTAATGCTTAAAAAAGTGAAAACAAAGCCATAAATATGCTCCAACTCAACTATTTTGATAGATGCGTGCTTGGCTTGTTCTTATTTACTAGTTTTTTCCCCTTCAAAGACTGATCTTTCTAAGAAGAAAAACAATCTTGAATTTTGTTTGATGGATAATTGTATGGTGATTGTATTCTTGGCCAAGAAGGAAGGGAGTAAAGGTGGGAATGGGAAAGAAGGGAAAATGTTAGGATGTTGTACCATTCATACATTTCAAGATGGATTTTAACAAACAAAAACTAAAATGCTATTATGAAATTAAATTATTCTTAACATCCTATCTTTCAGTATAACCATATATTCAGAGGAAAATTGAACTTGTGAGCTATCAAACTTCAAACTGTCAGCAAGCCACAAAACTGATAGTGTATTTACCACAGCATTGTGCCCAGAAAAATGACGCAGTAGCAACTTACAAGGTGTTCTCTTCTAAGGTTAAAGTCCTGACGTTTTTTAATTAAAAATTTATTTTCCTTTTTTTGAACAAGTATGGCCCTGTTTTCTAAGCTGAAAGAAGAGAATAAATCACCACTCCTCCAATTTAGCCTATACGAGGTTTGATTCTTTAATTTTAATAATAATTATTTGCAAGTTTGAAGATGAATAATAAAATACATGACATAATCATACTGTAAATTTTAATATTTCTCAGTTTAAAAATTTAATTTTACCAATTAACCAAAAAAAACCCTGTTGTAAATATTTTGTAAATGTTAATTGTTTTGGGAACACGATTTTTTATACATATATATATATACACACACACATATACTTCCACTCCTTTATAGTGGTGCACTGATTATATACTGTAAAAAGAAATATATGAAAATACAAACATGGCATATTTGTATTCTTTTTCTTTTTAGCTTTCTACACTAAAGCAAAAATGTCTATAACCATTTAAATTTGTTTTGCCTTTTTGCCTTTCAATGAAACACTAGATATTCCTTTACCTAAAATGATAGTTAAAAAAATCAAATGGGTTTGGTTCTGGTTGAGTCGATTCTGACTCATATCAACCCTGTAGGACAGAGTAGAACTGCCCCATAGGGTTTCCAAGAAGCAGCTGGTAGATTCAAACTGCTGACCTTCTGGTTAGCAGCCAAGCTCTTAACCACAATGCCACCAGGGCTCTGAAAATGGCAGTTGAGACTAATGTTAACCTGGGCTTTGTAGTAGGCACAATTCTAAAGCTGGCCCATGAGATTCCTACCTGTAGTTAGTTATTCAATTAAACACTAATCTAGGTACTGCTGTGAAAGGATTCTGCAGGTCTAATTAAAGTTTCCAGGTCAGTTGACCTCAACATACAGAGATTTCGATATGGACCCCAACCAATTAAGTGAGCGATTCTAATAGGTATATAGTGATATTTTATAATTTTAATCTGCACTTTCCTGAATGGATGGATTTGAATTGAGGTTAGCAAAGAATATTGAATACACCATGGACTGTTAGAAGAATGAACAAATAAATCTATTTTTGGTGGAAGTATAGCCAGAATACTCCTTAGAAGCAAGATGGTGAGATTTTGTCTCACTTACTTTGAGCATGTCATCAGGAGGCCCAATCACTGGAGAAAGACATCATAGTTGGTAAAGTAGAGGGTCAGCAAAAAAGAAGGATACCCTCAAAGAGGATTGACACAGTGGCTGCAACAATGGGCTCAAACAAAACAACTGTGAGTATGGCGCAGGACCAGGCAAAGTTTTGTTAAGTTACACATAAGATTGTTATGAGTTGGAGCCAACTCCACGGCACCTAATGACAACGATGATGCTGAACGTTTTTTCATGTTTTATTTGCCATCTGTATATCTTCTTTAGTGAAGTATCTGACGGGTTTGGTTTAACCAAGTGAATGTACATTTAAGATTTGTCCACTTCATTGTATGTAAACTCACTTCAAAAGAAAAAACATAAAAATATGTTGAACACTAGTAATGATATGGATGCTGAATTTTTTAGTGGGAGAGTACTAATGTCTATAATTTACTTTGAAATGCTTCAAGAAAATAAAATTGATGGATGGGTAGAGGGATTGAAGGATAGATACGTGATAAAGCAAGTATAGTTAATTGTTAAGAGTACACTCTGTGTGGTGGAGAAATGGCGTTCGCTGTAAAATTCTTTCAACTTTACTGTATGCTTGAAATTTTTCATAATAAAATGTTAGAAAAAAATGAGTCTAGTATTGAAGGAAGGCTTTGAATAGGTTAATCACTGAAGCCCTTTCCTACTCTTGAAAGAGATCCTGTGGGATCTTTTCCTTTCAAATCAAAGGAAGTTAGGTCTCCTATGGCACATAACAGGCTTTTCCTCTGTTACTGGGCCTTTGATTATTTCCCCCTACAAAACCTTGTTTAATTTGAAAATGTCACGCTGTCAAAAACAATTCTGTGCGAAGGCAGCTGCTTGGGGAGGTCCCTTCTCCATAATTTACAGATAGAACCCTTCCCCCACCTGAAATTCAACCTCTCCTAGGTTCCTCCTTGATCTCATTCTTAGACAATGAGTCCTTCCTTGTCTAGAAAGAAGCATCCAAAAAAAAAAAACTTATAGCCTGTGAAAAAAGTGTGTCCTTCTCGATATTTTTAGCAAAACTTAGAGCTTAATTTTAGCACCAATGATTCTTTGGATCTGCCAGTAAATAATTTTTTAATTTTGGCACGAACGTGAAAAAGCCAAGTTCACTAGAGCATGCAAAGCTGAAGAGAACGTTCCCACAGTTATTCAAGCAACGCTCCACAGCATGGTCATCATTTAATACAACATGCTGGGTGAAGCTTTTGTGACGGTTCTCCGTGCTCATGCCCTTAATCAGCATCCAGCGTATCCTGGGGCTTTGAATCACAGTACGAAAATTCTTTCATTGCCATAGAATCCACGGTGAAACGCAGGCTGCTGGCATAAAACCGTTAAAGAATGCATTGGACTGTTTCTGCAAATCAAAAAAAAACTTTGCAATTTAAGGAATATGAGATTCAGCTTGTTAGACTCCAGTCAATACCAGATACATAACCTGCAGGGCCCAGAGTAAAATAAAAATGTGTGAGTCCCTTGTCAAAAATTTATTATTTCAAGATAGCTACTGTAGAGTATTAAACCAAGCACAGAGCCCTCTGAGCATGGAGACCCATGTGACTGCACAGGTTACACACCATGAAACCAGCCCTGTTGTCAGTGGCTCCTAAAGTAACTATTTTTACTGATGTGACACAAGTATGAGAATGATCTGAACTTGAAGCCATTGGAGTGGCAAGAATTGCTCATTTTTTTCACAGGATGGCTGATATTCCTCTGAAGTGAGAGGTGTCCATTGAGCAAATTGAAGCATTTAGAGATTGCATTCATTTCCCATTGCTGAACTGCCCTGAGCTTGTGGCTTACTGGGCTCTCTGAGAAACAGGTTATTACGGGTAACCCTCTGGGCAAGAGGCTAATCATGGGTCATCGAACCCTCTTTGTTAAAGTGGAAACAGTACCTCCAAGATAAGGATAATCCTAGACTTACTGCTACCTTCTGCTTACAGGACTTAGCCTCCCCTCTGCTCAACCCTTGCCCGAGGAAGGGAGCCCTCTGCCAGAGTCACTTGCATGTCGAGGAGCCCCTTGGAATCAACTGTCTGAAACAGAAAAGGAGTTTGTGTCCGTCATGGATAACAGCACCACCATCACAACTGAAGGAGCTCATGGGGGAACCGCCGCTTTCCACCTCCTCTGGGGAACATCCCTGATCCAGGATGGGACCCAATCCCTGATCCAGGATGGGACCCAATCCCTGGTCCAGGATGGGTCGGCTCAGTTAGCCAAATTACAGACTGTCCACTTGGTGGCAGAGGATGCTTTCCATAAGAAGGGCTCCTTGCACATCTCTAGTCCCTATAGATTCTTGGGTCTCCAATATGTTCATTGCCTGGTCAGGTCAATGAGCCAAAGATGAACTTCTTATATAGGGACTCTTCCAGGAGTAGAGAGATTTGGATGTGCTTACCCTTCCTTCTGCCCACACTGTTTATAAAGGTGGCACATATATCTGCCCACAACTGGGGCCAACTCCTCAGAGGCCCCTTTTAATGCCACTGTGAGCCGGCTGGCTAATCATTCATATATTATGAGAACAGTCCTCAGGCCTGATACAGACTCCAAGCATGATGATCTTCGGGTTACGTGAAGGACCTCAAAGATTACCTCCCTAAAGAATTTCATATAGCCTTCTTGGGAAAACACGCAAGGCCTCCCCACCAATTAGCCAAAGGGGCCCATGTAACTTCAGTTATGAGGAAACAGGACCCCTTCCAAATAGGCTCATAACAAAGGCCTCCTACTTGCCACACTAATGGCCAAAATATTCATCCTAAGTTGTGAACTGGGATTTATAGGCTGGGATCCATTCCCCCGGAAGCCTAAGCTTAGAGTCATTGGCTGGTTGATTTTTTTTTTTTTTAATTGTGTTTTAGGTGAAGTTTACAGACCAAAGTAGTTTCTCATTAAACAGTTAATACACATACTGTTTTGTGACATTGGTTGCCAACCCTGCAACATGTCAACGCTCTCCCCTTCTGGATCTCAGCTTCCCCATTTCCATTTGTCCAGCTTTCCTGTCCCCTCCTGCTTTCTCATCTTTGCCCCTGGGCTGGGATGCCAATTTAGTCTCCTATACCTGGTTCCACTACATGTCTTATTATTTGTTTTATGGGCCTATCTAATCTTTGGAAACCTTGGTGGTGTAGTGCTTAAGAGCTACAGCTGCTAACCAAAAGTTCAGCAGTTCGAATCCACCAGGCGCTCCTTGGAAACTCTATGGGGCAGTTCTACTCTGTCTTATAGGGTTGCTATGAGTCAGAAAGCATACAGACTGAATAGACATGGTGAAAGATACAACCCTGACCCACACCTTTCCTGACTTTAAACCAATCAGTATTCCCTTGTCCTGTACGAACAACTGCCTATCGATCTATGTAAAGGTTCCTCATGAGCACAATTAAGGGTTCTGGAATTCCCATTCTTCGCAACGTTATCCATAATTTGTTATGATCCACATAGTCAAATGCCTTTGCATAGTCAATAAAACACAGGTAAACATCCTTCTGGTATTCTCTGCTTTCAGCCAGGATCCATCTGACATCAGCAATGATATCCCTGGTTCCACATCCTCTTCTGAAACCAGCCTGAATTTCTGGCAGTTCCCTGTCAATATACTGCTGCATCCATTTTTGAATGATCTTCAGCAGAATTTTGCTTGCGTGTGATATTAATGACATTGTTCGATAATTTCCGCATTCGGTTGGATTACCTTTCTTGGGAATAGGCATAAATATGGATCTCTTCCAGTCAGTTGGCCAGGAAGCTGTCTTCCACATTTCTTGGCATAGACCAGTGAGCACCTCCAGTGCTGCATCCGTTTGTTGAAATATCTCAATTGATATTCCATCAATTCCTGCAGCCTTGTTTTTCTCAATGCCTTCAGAGCAGCTTGGACTTCTTCCTTCAGTACCCTCGGTTCCTGACCATATGCCACCTCTTGAAATGGTTGAATATCGAGTAACTCATTTTGGTATAATGACTCTGTGTATTCTTTCCATCTTCTTTTGATGCTTCCTGTGTTGTTTAATATTTTCCACATAGAATCCTTCACTATCGCAACTCAAGGCTTGAATTTTTTCTTCAGTTCTTTCAGATTGAGAAACGCCGAGCATGTTATTCCCTTTGGTTTTCTATCTCCAACTCTTTGCACATGTCATTATAATACTTTACTTTGTCTGCTCCAGCCACCCTTTGAAATCTGTTCAGTTCTTTCACTTCATCATTTCTTCCTTTTGCTTTAGTTGCTCAAAGTTCATTAGCAAGTTTCAGAGTCTCCTCTGACATCCATCTTGGTCTTTTCTTTCTTTCCTGTCTCTTCAAGGACCTCTTGCTTTCTTCATGTATGATGTCCTTGATGTCATTCCACAACTCATCTGGTCTTTGGTTGCTAGTGTTCAATGTGCCAAATCTATTCTTCAGATGGTCTTGAAATTCACTCAAGGTCATATTTTAGCTCTCGTGGACCTGCTCTGATTTTCTTCAGTTTCAGCTTGAACTCCCATATGAGCAATTGATGGTCTGTTCCATGGTCGGCCCCTGGCCTTGTTCTGACTGACAATACTGAGCTTTTCCATCGGCTCTTTCCACAGATGTAGTCAATTTGATTCCTGTGTGTTCCATCTGGTGAGGTCCATGTGTACAGTCACCATTTATGTTGGTAAAAGAAGGTATTTGCAATGAAGAAGTTGTTGGTCTTGCGAAAACCTATCATTTGATCAATTGAAGAAGAACGGGGCATCAGGATTGGAAGAAGACTTATTAACAACCTGCATTATGCAGCTGACACAATCTTGCTTGCTGAAAGTGGAAAGGACTTGAGGTACTTACTAATGAAGATCAAAGACCACAGCTTTCAGGATGGATTGATTGCACCTCAACAAAAAGAAAATAAAAATCCCACAACTGGACCAATGAGCAACATCCTGAGAAACGGAGAGAAGACTGACGTTGTCAACGGCTCCACTGTAGCTTCACAATCAACTCCCATGGAAGCAGCAGTCAAAAAATCAAAGGACTCATTCCATCGCGCAAATTTGCTGGGAAAAAAAAAAAATTTTTTTTTTTTTTTTAGGACCTATTTAAAGTGTTGAAAAGCAAAGATGCCACCTTGAAGACTAAGGTGTGCCTGACCCAAGCCATGGTATTTTCATTCACATCATATGCATGTGAAAGCTGGACAATGAATAAGGAAGCCCGAAGAAGAATTGTTGCCTTTGAATTGTGGTGTTGGCGAAGAATAGTGAATATCCCATGGACTGTCAGAAGAACGAACAGATCTGTCTTGGAGAAGTACAACCAGAATGCTCCTTAGAAGCAAGGACGGCGAGACTGCGTCTTACATACTTTGGACATGTTGTCAGGAGGGATCAGTCCCTGGAGAAGGACATCATGCTTGGCAGAGTACAGGGTCAGTGGAAAACAGGAAGACCCTCAACGAGGTGGATTCACACAGTGGCTGCAACAATGAGCTCAAGCATAACAATTGAAAGAATGGCACAGGACCAGGCAGTGTTTCATTCTGTCATGCACAGGGTCGCTATGAGTAGAAACCAACTCAATGGCACCTAACAACAACAACATGAGTCAGAATCAACTCTATGGCAACGGGTTTGGTTTGGTATCTAATCTTTGGCTGAAGGGTCAATCTCAGGAGTGACTTCAGTACTGAGTTAAAAGAGTGTCCGAAGTCCATACTCTCGAGGTTTCTCCAGTCTCTGTCAGACCAGTAAGTCTGCTCTCTTTTTGTGAGATTGAATTTTGTTCTACATTTTTCTCCTGCTCTGTCCTGGCCAGGGACCTTGGTGGTATAGTGGTTAAGAGATACGGCTGCTAACCAAAAAGTTGACAGCTCGAATCCACCAGGCTCTGCTTGGAAACTGTATGGGACAGTTCTACTCTGTCCTATAGGGTTGCTGTGAGTCGGAATCAACTTGACTGCGACGGGTTTGGGTTTGTTTCGGTTTTTTTTTTTTTTTTTTTTTTGGTTTTCTGCCTTGGCCGGCTGATTTTATCAGCCCTTTACTGCCATCTGCTGGCGATCCTCGGTATGCCCGCTCGCTGGCTTAATGTTAGACCAGACACTCTGCTTAGAAAGCTGCTGTTACGGGCTTTACCGAAACCCTCCTAATTCCTACTGGTGTCCCAGACATAATAGATTCAGATCAAGGCTCACACATTATTTCACAAGATAACAGACGGTACTTAGAACAGAGAATTTATTCAGTGGAACCTCCATTTAGTGGGACTCACCACACACTGAACATCAGAAGAGGCTTTTCAAACAGCTCCTACTAAAAAAAAAAACCTACTAAAACTACCCAAAAAATGCCTGGACATCTAAATAGGTTTTGTTACTGACCACAGACCTTATTTATGCTAAATTCTCAACTTTTGGGGCACTCTATAATTTATCAGAACGCTCTCTGGAGAGACCCTAATTGCCTGTCCTTTCCATTAAAGGCGATAACATCTGTCTTAGAGTCTTTTAAGGACCGAATGCTGGCTTTTCCACGCATTGGCACTGGTGATGGGTCTGCATACACCTATTGTTTTTCATTCCTGCCGCCCTCCTATAAAGGATGGTGGCCAGACTGGGGAGGGATTACGGAGCATAAAACTTCAATTACCAAGGTCCTCACCAAGTATGCTGATTTGGAATCCTGATAGTCTGAGTTTGCCTAAGCCAGAACTTTGCCTAAATTCCACAGGCGTTAGGGCCAACCCATAGATAATAATAACAATGACCTTCCACAGGAGGCGGAGGTCATCTTACCTGTCCCAGCAGACAATACTGTGTGGACAGTAATTAGGGGGCAGGATAACTCCAAACCGACATACATGAGAAATATCCTCCCATAATGTGGTCTTGGGTCCTCCTCAGTCTACACACCTGTTGACCCAAAGGCAACTCCCTGCACTCTCAGCCCCCTTCCTATACACTCAAAGATGGTGGGAGGAGGGATTCCACCAAGATCATGAGATGTCCTTATATGGTCTTCTTCCTATGCTTGGCTTTATTGAGGCTTTTTTGGCTCTTGGCATGGGTATAGGACACTCCCAACCCAAACTGCCAAGTTCACCACTGCTATCTTTAGCTCTCCCTTTTATTGGGCCCCCATACCTCACCTAATAGGACAGGTTTTATTGGGTCCCCACACCTCACCTAATAGGACACCTCCCCATCAGAGCCCCTCACCCACAGCCTCTTAATGGCACGCATCAAACAACATGTTTAACTTCCAACCATACAGATAGCATCTTTATTGCACTCCTATTAAACCCTCCTCACGATCTTCTCTGATTATAATTAGTTACTTGCTAGGCAACAAACAAGATTTGACCTGCTAAAACTATAAAACTCTTAGAAGAAAACGTAAAGGTAAATCTTCATGACCTTGGATTTGGCAAAGGTTTCTTTGATCTATAACACAAGAAACAAAAGAAAAATTAGATAAATTGGATTTCATCAAAATTAAAAACTTTTGTATATCAAAGGACACTATCAAGAGGGTGAAAAGACAACACTGTGAAAATGTCAATTCTACCCAAAGCGATCTACAGATATAATGCAATCCTGATCCAAATACCAACAGCATTCTTTAACGAGATGGAAAAATGAATCATCAACTTTATATGGAAAGGACAGAGGCCCAGGACAAGCAAAGCATTATTGAATAAAAAGAACAAAGTAGGAGGCCTCACATTACCTCATCTCAGAACCTACTATACAGCCACGGTAGTCAAAACAGCCTGATACTGGTACAACCAACAGACATAGATCAATGGAACAGAATTAAGAACCCAGATGTAAATCCATCCACCCACGGTCAGCTGATCTTTGACAAAGGACTAAAGCCCATTAAATAGGGAAACCAAACCAAAACCTTTGTGGTCAAGTCTATTCCGACTCATAGTGACCCTATAGGAAAGAGTAGAATTGCGCCATCGGGTTTCCAAGGAGAGGCGGGTGGATTTGAACTGCTGACCTTTTGGTTAGCAGCAGTAGCTCTTAACCACTGTGCCATCAGGGCTCCAAATGAGGAAAAGACAGTCTTTTTAACAAATGGTGCTGGCAACACTGGAGGTCTATCTGCAAAAAAATGAAACAGGACCCATACCTCACACCATACAAAAAAACTAACTCAAAATGGATCAAAGACCTAAATACAAAACCTAAAACGATAAAGATCATGGAAGAAAAAAACAGGGACAATGCTATGTGCCCTAATACATGTCATAAAGATAATACAAGCCATAGCTAACAATGCACAAACACCACAAGATAAACTAGACAACTTGGAGCTCCTGAATATTCAACACTTATGTATTTTGGGTTATGCTTATCAAAAGACTTGACCAAAAGAAGACCTACAGACTGGGAAAAAAAAAATTGGCTACGACATAGTCGACAAAGGTCTAACCTCTAAAGTCTATAGAACACTTCAACAACAAAAAGACAACCCAATTTAAAAATGGGCAAAGGATATGAAGAGACACTTCACCAAAGAAAACATTCAGGCGGCCAAAAGACACATGAAGAAATGCTAGTGATCATTAGCCATTAGAGAAATGCAAATCAAAACCACAATGAGATGCATCTCACCCCAGTATTAATGGTACAAATCAAAAAAACAGAAAATAACAAATGTTGGAGAGGTTACAGGCAGAATGGAACTCTTATGCACTGCTGGTGGGAATGTAAAATGGTACAACCACTATGAAAACAATATGATGCCTCCTTAAAAAGCTAGAAATAAATATACCATAGCATTCAGCAATCCCACTTCTTGGAATATATCCTAGAGAAATAAGAGCCATCACCCAAGTAGACATATGCACACTCATGTTCACTGCAGCATTATTCACAATAACCAAAAGATGGAAACAACCTAAGTGCCCATCAACAGATGAATGGATAAAGAAACTACAGTACAAACACACAATGGAATAATAGGCAACAATAAAGAACAATGATGAATCTGCAAAACATCTCACAAAATGGATGAATCCGGAGGGCATTATGCTGAGTGAAATAAGTCAATCACAAAAGGACAAATGCTGGATGAGACCACTATTATAAAAACTCAAGAAAAGATTTATGTACAGAAAAAAAAAATTTGATGGTTATGAAGAAGGGGAGGGCTAGGGAGGGGAAATCATTAACTAAATCAAAGCTTTAACTTTGGTGAAGGGAAAGACAACACACAACATAGGGGAAGTCAGCACAACTTGACCAAGGCAAAGTCATAGAAGCTTCCTAGACACATCCAAACACCTTAAGGGTCCAAGTTACTGGGGCTGAGGGCTGGGGACCATGGTCTCAGGGGACAGCTAGGTAAATTGACAACAGTTTATAAAGAAAATGTTCTATATCCTACTTTGGAGAGTAGCATCTGGGGTATTAAAAGCTTGTGAGTGGCCATCTAAGATACATCTATTGGTCCTATCCCGTCTAGAGCAAAGGCGAACGAAGAAAACCAAAGATATAAGGAAAATATTAGTCCAAAGGACTAACGAATGGACCACAGGAACCACTGCCTTCACCAGCCTGAGCCCAGAAGAACTAGATGGTGCCTGGCTACCACCAGCAACCATTCTGACAGGGATCACAATAGAGGGTTCCGCTCAGAGCGCGAGAAAAAGGTAGAACAAAATTCAAATTCACAAAAAAAGACCAGACTTACTGGTCTGACAGAGACTGGAGGAACCCCCAACACTATGGCCCACAAACACCCTGCAAACACAGAACAAAAGCCACTCCTAAACAAAGATTAGATAGGCCTATAAAACAAACAATAACACAAGGAAGGAACGTGCTTCTTAGTTCAGTCAAGTATACAAGACCAAATGGGCAACACCTGCCCAAAAGCAAAGGTAAGAAGGCAAGAAGGGAGGAAAACTGGACGAATGCATGTCGGGAACCAGGGTCTAAAGGGAAACGGGAGGGGCGAGGGTGTGCTGACACATGCGGGTATTGCAACAAATGTCACAAAACAATTTGTGCATAAATTTTTGAATAAGAAACTAATTTGCAATATAAACTTTCACCTAAAGCACAATTAATTAAAAAAGAGTGAAAAGACAACCCACAGAACAGGAAATATTTGTAAAATGTATCTTTGATAAGGGTCTGGTATTCAGAATACATAAAAAAAAAAAAAAAACTCTTACAAGTCAACAACAAAAAGACAAACTATCCAATTTTAAAATAGGCAAAGGACCTGAACAGGTATTTCTCCAAAGAAGATATACAGATGGCCAACAAGCACATAAGGGGACACAGACATTTTTGTCTCTCTTCCTGGCAGGACGTGAACAAGGAACCACACAACTCCAGGAGACACTGGTAGCTAGATTGTGACTGCAAGGTGCGCCAACCTTGGAGGAAGCCAGTACCTTAGAAGACGAAGGAGAGAAACAGAAAGAAACTAGGTTCTTGGTGCCATCGCTTTATTTCTGGATTATTTATTTACCTGAGCCCTTTACTGTTTAAGCCAATTTGAGTTAGGTGTTCTGTAACCAAAAGTCTCCTAACACACAAAATGCATTTGTGAGTAGCCAGAGGTTCTTAGGAGTTGTAGCCAACTGGGTTCCCAAGGAAGCTGACTCTGAGATGGAGTGCAGGGTGCGGGATGTTTATTAAGCAGTGCCTACAGGATCAACAACTGAGTAGGGGTGGAGAAGTACGCAGCACTGAGCGGAGGGAACAGTAGAGCTGCAGTGCAGGCCCAAAGACAGTCCCAGCTGGACCTTACAGGGAGTAATGGAGCCAGAATAGCCCTTCAGAGTTGTTCCAAGTTGGGCCAGGATGGCTGGGCCTTTATACTTGTGTATCTAGCAGTCGCTGGATGTGGGAAGGGGCTTGAACGTGGTCATGAGGCAGCTCTCTCCAGGTGAGGCAATCCCTGACGGATCTGACCCCTGAAGGATACCAACAACACTCCCAGTAGCTAAAGCAACAAGTCCTTGCTTAAAGAGGGATCCAGTCAATGCACCTCTAAGTCCACCACAGAAGAGTGTATGTAGTGTGGAGTTGTAAACGAATGTGCACTCAAGTATGAGTTTGAGTTCATGCCCATAGGCAACTGGGGTAAAGGCACTGAACAGACAAATGGCCGGACCCGAAGAGAGATGGTCATCAGCAGTGCAGGCCCTGCAAATCCCCAGGTATATTAAATTTTAGTGGTCTGACCCTCTGTTCCTGGCACTGGCTTTGACACGTCTGGGCACAAATCCGAAGGAAAACTGAGTTCCCACCGAACTAGAGAGGGAGACGCCCAGAGCCAGGGTGATGGAGAATCAGCAGGTGGTTCACGCCCTCACCGTTGCTGAAAAATGTTGGCTTTAGGCTTAGTTTGCTCTTCTTTTTCTAGTTCCGCAAGTTGCAGAATTAGGTTACTGATTTGAGATTTTCCTTCTTTTTTAACGTACGTATGTACACCTATAAATTTCCCTCTGAGCACTGCTTCACTGCATCCAGTAAGTTTTAGTGTGTTGTGCTTTTATTTTCATTTGTCTCTAAGTATTTTCCAATTTTCCTTGTGATTTCTTCTTTGACCCTTTGGTTCAATGGTATTGTTTAATCTCCACATATTATTCCATGCTCCTTCTGTTATTGATTTCTAGTTTTGTATGATTTCAATCTTTTTAAATGTATTGAGGCTTGTTTTGTGACCTAGTATATGGCCTATCCTGGAGAATGGGCCATGTGTCTGGAGAAGAGTATGTACCATGCTTCTACCAGGCGGAATATTCTGTAAACGTGTATGGGGTCTACTTGGTTTATTAGTGTTGTTGCCGTTATTAAGTTGTCCCCCACTCACTGCAACCCCATGCACAACGGAACAAAATGCTGCCCAGTCTTGAGCCATCCCCATGAGTGGCTGTGGATCAGACCATTGTGTTCCATAGGGCTTTCACTGGCTGATTTTCAGAAGTAGATTTCCAGGCCTTTCTTCCTAGTACATCTTAGTCTGGAAGTTCTGCTAAAACCTTTTCAGCATGTTAGCAACACACAAGCCTCCACGACAAGACGGCAGCTGTGCATGAGGTGCACTGGCTAGGAATCGAACCTGGGTCTCCGACATGAAAGGCGAGAATTCTACCACTGAACCACCAGCACCGACATGGTTGGTTTATAGTGTTGTTCAAATTCTGTAATTTCTTACTAATATTCCTTCTAGATGTTCTGCCCATTATTGAAAGTGGTATATTAAAGTCTCCAACTATTATTGTAGAACTATTTCTTCCTTCAATTCTGTCAGAATTCGCCTCATATATTTTGGGGCTCTGATATTAGGTGCAACCCTGGTGCCTTAGTGGTTAAGAGCTACGGCTGCTAACCAAAAGGTCAGCAGTTCAAATCCACCAGGCACTCCTTAGAAATCATACGGGGCAGTTCAGTGCCTAAAGGTTGGTAGCTCAAACCCACTCAGTGGCACCACGGGAGAAAGATCTGGCTATTTGTTTCCATAAAGATTACAGCCGAGAAAATGCTCTAGAGCACTTCTACTCTGCACGATAGGGGTCACCGTGAGTCAAAATCAACTCGACAGCAATGGATTTGTTTCCCACCCCCCTACCCCAGTATTATTAGGTACATTTTTATATGTTCTTAATGACTTTTTTATCATTATGAAACCCTGGTGGCGTAGTGGTTAAGTGCTACAGCTACTAGCCAATGGGTCGGCAGTTCAAGTCCGCCAAGCACTCCTTGGAAACTCTATGGGGGCAGTTCTACTCTGTCCTACAGGGTCGCTGTGAGTCAGAATCGACTCGACAGCACTGGATTTGGTTTTTTGGTTTATAATGTCCTTGTCTCATATAACAGTGTTATGTATTGAATTGTGTCCCCCAGAAATATGTGTTGTAAATCCTAACCTCTATGCCTATGGTTATAATCTCATTTGGGAATGGTTTTTTTTTGTATTATGAGACTGGATATTAGAGCCCCAAAATATATGAAGCAAATTCTGACAGAATTGAAATGAGAAATAGTTCTACAATAATAGTTGAAAACTTCAATATACCACTTTCAACAATGAGCAGAACATCTAGAAAGGGTATCAGTAAGAAAATACAGGATTTGAACAACACTATAAACCAACTATGGGGGCATTAGTAGTTCAGCGGTAGAATTCTTGCCTTTCACATGGGAGTGTCTTCAGTTAATCTCTTCTGAAATATAAAGGAGATTAAACAAGCGAGCCAATAAGCAGAGATGGGCAAGGAGAGGAAGGTCACCCAGGAGCAGAAGCTCAAATGAGACAAGGACCTTCCTCCAGAGCCAAGAGAGACAGAAAGCCTTCCCCTAGAGTCAGGGTACTGAATTTGGACTTCTAGCCTCCTAAACTGTGAGAAAATTGTTTGTTAAAGCCATTTACTTGTGGTATTTCTGTTACAGCAGCACTAGATAGCTAAGACAAACAGGTTTTGACTTAAAGTCACCTCAGCTCGCTTTTGGCTACTATTTCCACGGAATATTTTTTTCCATCCTCTCACTTTTAACCTATTTGTGTCTTTGGGTCTAAGATATATCTCTTATAGACAGCATATAGATGGATCATGTTTTTTAATTCATTCTGCCACCCTCTGCTTTACATTGGAGAATTTAACCCATTTACATTTAAGGTAATTACAAATAAGGAAGGACTTATTTCTGCCATTTCGCTATTTGTTGTTTGTCAAATCTTTTTTGTCCATCATTTCCTCCAGTGCTGCCATCATTTGTGTTTCATTGCTTTTTTGTACTGAACCATTCTGATACCCTTCTCCTTGCCTTTTGTATATATTTTTAAAATATTATCTTTATGGTTACTGTGATGGTTAAGATTGTATGTCAACTTGGCCAGGCCATGATTCTCAGTGTTAATATGTGACCACCTCCATGATGGGATCTGCCATGAGCAGCCAGTCAGTTGAAAGGGAGTCTCCTTGGGCATGTGCTCTGTATCTGAATATAAGTGGAAGTGGATCTTCTGGATTTTCCCTGTTGTGAATCCTATGGCTGCCTCCTGTTTGTCTGACCTCCGGTTCTTGCAACTTAAGGTAGCAGCTAACCAGCCAATCTTATGATTCATCAATCTTCACAGCCTGTGAGCAAGAGCCCTACCAATCTTGGGTTTGCCACCCCCTCCAGCTAAGTGAATCAGGAGATTGACTGGTTGCAGTCTTGCCTGCTGATCTTGGGATTTGTCCATCT
This sequence comes from Elephas maximus indicus, assembly GCF_024166365.1. Classification (NCBI taxonomy): domain Eukaryota; kingdom Metazoa; phylum Chordata; class Mammalia; order Proboscidea; family Elephantidae; genus Elephas; species Elephas maximus. The sequence continues at coordinate 38,332,447 of NC_064843.1, forward strand.
TCATAGCCTGTGAACAAGAGCCCTGCTCTTCAACGTGCTGATATTGGGTTCACCAGCCCCTGTGACTATGTCAATCAGAAGAAGCCCCTATCCTGATCCATGGACTTGGGACATCCCAGCCTCTACAATCACCTGAGCTGTTTCCTTGATATAAATACATTTTTTATATATAGATTTATACGCTTTACTGCTTTTGATTCTCTGGAGAACCCAGCCTAAGACAGTTACCGTGAGAATTACATTTAACATCTTAAATTTAAAATGGCCTAGTTTAAATTGATACCAACTTCAGTAACATATAAAAACCCTATTCCTATACAGTCCTCCCCCTGCCTTTATGTAGTTATCATAAATTACATCTTTAAACATTATGTGCCCAAGATCATAAATTCATATTTTATTATTTGTCTTTTGGAATCACACAGGACATAACTACCAAAGTTACAGGCCAAATATACCATAAAACTGATCCTTATATCTGCCCATCCAGTTACCTTTATCAGAGATCTTTCCTGTCTACATGTCTTCAAGTCGTTGCCGATTGTCCTTTTAGTTCTATCTAAAGAACTCCCTTTAGCACCTCTTGCAGGCCAGGTCTAGTCGTCATTCACTCCCTCAGCTTTTGTTTATCTTGGAATGTCTTAATTTCTTTCACTCTTGAGTTTGCCAGATACAGATTTCTTCGTTGACAGTTCTTTCATTTCAGCACTTATAGTATGTCATCCCACTGCATTCTGGCCTCCAAGGTTTTAGAGAGGAAATAGGCCTTAGTCTTATTGAGTATCCCTTGTATGTGACAATTAGCTTCTCCTGCTTCTTTCAGGATTCTCTCTTTATCTTTGGCTTTTGAGTGTTTGATCATATTTTGTCTCAGTGTGGATCTGTTTGGGTTTACCCTACTTGGAGTTCATTGAACATCTTGGTTTTGTAGATTCATGTCCTTCACCAAATTTGGAAATTTTCTGCCATTACCAAACTTTTACACAAGTAACACGTGCTTTCTATATTTGTTTGCCAAACACGCCCTCCCCCCAGGGGATATTTTTGTAAGCACCACTATGCCAATTTTTTTACATGTTGCTATAAAAAAAATTAGCATACAGCATGTTACGGATTGAATTGTATCCCCTAAAAATACATGTCAACTTGACTAGGCCATGATTCCCAGTATTGTGTGACTGTCCATCATTTTGTCATCTGATATGGTTTTCCTGTGTTGCAAATCCTTCTGTGTTGTTAATGAGGCAGAATTAGAAGCAGACGTGTTAAGGCGGCAGGACTCAATCCATAAGATTAGGTTGTGTTTTAAGTCAATGTCTTTTGAGATATAAAAGAGAGAAGCGAGCAGAGAGGGTGACCTCATACCATCAAGAAAGTAGTGCCAGGAGCAGAGCACATCCTTTGGACCCAAAGTCCTCGCACTAAGAAGCTCCTAGACCAGGGGAAGATTGATGACATGGACCTTCCTCCAGAGCCAACAGAGAGAGAAAGGCTTCCCCTGGAGCTGATGCCCAGAATTTGGACTTTTAGCCTCCTAAACTGTGAGAGAATAAACTTGTTTGTTGAAGCCATCCACTTGTGATATTTCTGTTATAGCAGCACTAGCTAACTAAAACAGCATGCTTACAAAAATACCTTGCATGGGGAGGGTGTGGTTGACAAATGAAGGAGTCATGCATTATTTGCATAAAAACACAGTATTTCTTCAAATATTGTTTCTTTTTCTCGCTCTTCTCTTTCTGGGATTCCATGGTGGCCCACAGTTCCATGAGGCTTTGCTCAGATTTCTTGATCCTTTTTTTCTTTTTGCTCTTCAGATTTCAATACTTTTGATTGTCTTATTTTCTAGTTCACTGATTCTTTCTCTTGTCAGTTCAAATCTGCTATTGAGTCCTTCCTTTTTTCTCCATTTGTTATATCTTTCAGCTCCAGGATTGTTTGGTTTCTTTTTATAATGTCTCTTTATTGGTATCCTTGTTTTTTCATATACTGTTTTCCTGATATCCTCTAGTTTTTTTATCCATGTTTTCCTGTAGTTCTTTGAGTATGTTTAATACTGCTGTCTTAAAGTCTCCTAGTCTGTCCCTTTTCCAGGCTTCCATAGAGATAATTTCTCTCCCCTTGTCTTGTTCTTTTGAGATTTTCTGTGCTTTGTGCTTTGAGATTTTCTGGTGAAACTAGAATGTTAAAATATTACAGTGTGTTAGCACTGAGCACGTGTGTGGCTGTCTCCATTCTCCCATATACATGGTGACTTCAAATGCACTAATTTTTGCAAGAAACACTCAAGCAGTCACAGCCTTAAGTCTTTATTTGCTGCCTCCTTCCTCACCCTTCATGAGCCTGATTCTGGCCCAACGTAGGCTGCAGTCCTTCAGGCAGCTCCTATATAGATCGTAACAGATACACTGACCAGTTCTCCAGCCAAGTCTGCCTTAATCACTCCAGAGCCAGAGATCAGAGCCCCCTGTTTGAGAACACAAACTGTGGTTTGCCTCTGCTGCAGCCACCTAGCTGCTCTGCCAGCAGGGAGGGGCAAGGATAGCAGAAAAATAAGTTTTTCTACTGTTTAAAAGTCGCCTTTTTCTTGTTTCAGTGTGCAGTTACAGCAACCCTCCGCCTACTTTTCATAGTTCTTACAGAGTTCAGAGTACAGATTTCTAGCTGCTTTTCTTGGTGCTCATGTGACAGGTTCAGCACCTTAGATCTGCTCACACTGCCATCTTCCCAGAGGTGCTGCTAGAGAACTTTTGAGCCTCAGATGCAGTTAGCACAGCTGCCCACCCCTTATCCTAAGACAAAGTCCATTCCTATCACATCTTCTACAAGGCTTAGTTGGGAACCCCCGACACTGGCAAAGAGCAAATACAAATCCAGTTTTATTGGCTGAAGGAAATGGCAAACTTGACTGGGAATTCTCACTACCCAGCAGCACCAATCTGGCCAGAAAGAAGGTAAAAAAAAAAAGGAAATAAGGAAGAGAGGGAGGGTGAGAGAAAGAGAAGGAGGTGGGGAGACAGAGGGAGGGGGAAAACAAGGAAAGAACTGAAAATTAGGGTCTACCCCAGATGAGGACGTGGTCTTGGAAGGAGACAATTCAAGGTTCCAGGTGGGAGGAAGAAAGCAGGGAAGGGAGGAGTAGTCCGTGACACTGCCAACTAGAAGGGCAGCAGCTCCTCCACAGGGATGTTGAGGATGACGTCCATTTCTGGGGTGCACCTGGTAGGAAGCAGCAGAGAGGAGTGTAAGAGGCCAAGCAAGGATGACATCGTTGGGGGTAGAAGGAGCACATCCCTCAGGAGAGCCCTTCTCTTTAGAATACTGGTATTTACTGGGGGAGCCCCATTCCAAAACCTTGCAGCCCAACTGTATGCACAGGCACGTAAGACAAAAGAGCCACAGATGGAAAAGGAACAGGTTTGGCAGGACTAACGTTCCCCTAAAGACATCTGACGTCAAGGAGGAGCAGAAACCCCACCTCTGAAATGCTGAGGCGCCTCAGGGATGAGCACTTTCTTTGGAGCCAGAATGGCTGAGCTGGAAGCCTTGCTCTGTGTTACCCTGAGCAAGCTATTTCTCCTCTCTAAGCCTCACTCCTTCAGTTGACACCTACGTAACATGCACCCACTCTATGCCAGGCATCAGGAAAGCCTCAGTTTCCAGAGCATGGCTAGACTAAGAGTCAGCTCCAGAAAGATCACTTACTTGGGTCTCCGAAGCAGGACATCCTCAAATATGATCTCTCGGCGATCCCGGATCTGGGCTTGGAGTTGTTGCACCTGGGCCCTTAATAAGGGCATTTCCTCTGTAAACTGGTCAATAAACTGAGGAGAGAAGCACAGCAGAAGTAAAAAACCAAAGGGCAGTATGGACAAGGAGTAGAGACATCTAGAGGAATGGCATGGGCTTTGTCACAGAGCCAGCCCGGACTCCTGAGAGGAACGTTCCAGTATAGCCCTGGCTGGCTCACAAGTTAGTGACAGCATTCGATGGTGTTGATAAAGGTGCGGAGATCGTGGAGAATGGTGGCAGTCTTGATAATGAGAATGTGGACTAGTGGAGATGGTGAAGGCCACTCACACTGATAGATGCAAAAGGAAGGTGCAAGATGATGAAAATTAATGGAAGAGGATGGTGATAGTTAAGTTCATTAACAATAAGACAATTGTCAGTGATAAAAATTACGGGGTGAAGGGGGGTGATTCCTGACAGTAAAATGCATGATGACTGAACAGGTATTACTTGATGATGTTGCTGACAGGTCACAACCAATGATGTTGGTTAATAAAGGAAGGCCCTCGCTAACTCCCTTCCCAGATAAACAACAAGTGAAAGTAATGTCAACTTTACTTGGAAGGCTAATACCACATTTCGAGATTTCCTGAGTGCCAGATTAGGACAAGCTTGACTTCCACAGGTCCTAGGGACAGCCCACCCCTCTGCTCCTTCAGAGAGGGACCATTACCTTCCTTGCCCACTCACATCTCTGAACTCGTCCATGTATTTCAGCATTTCTTGGTTATCCCGGGTGTTCTGTACAAGAACCTCCTGATGGGGATCCAGGACTTTCTGTAGACGAAGGAGAAGAAGGGGACCTGGAGGTTGAGGACAAGGAAGACAGCAGGGCCCACCACAGCAGCCTGGCTACTCACCATGACCAGAGATTTTAGAAGACCTTTTTCCTTCCTCTGAATCTTATTGGACAACGACTGCAGGACCATCTTGCGCATCTCACCAAGTTCGTCCAACTCATCCTGAGGGCCAGCAAAAGGGTGTTGACCACCAGCCTGCCTCATGTATGGTCCAGGAGCACAGGATGAGGCGCTCACCTACCTGCTGTCTGTCTCTCGTCTGCTGGAGCTGGCGCAGAAGGTTGGCAATCTGGACCAATCTGACCGGATACTCATGGTCCATGTAGGTGCTCAGGAAGTTCACTTCCTCATGGATCTTCTTGATTTTGGCATCCAGCTGCTCCACCTGCTTCTCCAGGTCTCGGGATGGGTCGGGGAGGTCAGGAGGGACAGAAGGCAGGACCCTCCCTCAAGGATCCCCCCAGGAGGCCTAAAGGCAATGCTCTCCTTGATCAATGGATTGGTGTCTGGGCTGAAGCAAGCTCATGGGCTGGGAGGCAGGGAAAAATGAAGCCCGTAAAGAGTCTACCACTCCTACAGGCGAAAAGGCAACACTAAGCAGGAAATGGAAACTAAACTGGGTACAAGATCCCTGGACTAGTTCCAGCTCTGTCAATACTCATCGCTCTCTGGATCTCTGCTTCCTCGCACACACACTCCCAGGAAAATGAAACCAGGGGGATGGGGCAACACTGGTTCCAAAGACAGGAACACAACAGGATTAAGACAAAGTCTATCCTGCCTTCCTCCATAGAGAGGATACCCAAGGTCTGAGGCCGCCAGACACACTGCCCCACCCCTCAGAAGGGTTACAGTGGGATGGGAGCTAGGAGACCTGGGTTCTGGCCCAGCCACTGATTCTCAGAGAGTCCTTAGCAGGAAATATAGCTAGGCTGGGATTGGATTCTGGCTCCTAGCTATGTAACCTTAGGGAGGCTACTTCACCTCCCTTAGCTTCAGTTTTCTCATCTGTAAAATTGGAGAACAGTTCTTGCTTCACAGGGGGTTTTAACGACTAAGTGAGAGTGTGCCCATAAAAATGCAGACACACAGGGCCTAGAAGGTGCTTGGTAAGTCAGCTATTAGCTCTGCATTTTATCAGTTCTATCTGCCTAAGAAGGGAGGTACAAGGTGAATGCCCTGCAGCTGACCTTCCCAAAAAGCCAGGGATGAGGGCCAAGGAGTCCACTCCAGAGATTCTTACAATTTATCTGAGATTCCTCCTTCTCCTCCCACTCCTGGAGTTCACATTTCAATTCCTCCAGCCTCTTCTTGTTTGAATACTCCAAAATGTCGATGACATTCTGCAAGACGGTGGAGTCAGTTCATTCCCAGCCTCTGGCTGGCACTGCCAAAGATGAGGGCCCTCAGGAGGTGGGGAGCACAGCCTGCTATGGCCACTTAGCACTTCTTCAGAGGAGTCCCCAAACACAACCCCACTCCCAGGCCCAGCAAACAGACCAGAGGCTGGAGAAGATGCCTATAGCCCCTGCCCTCTCCAAACTTTCCCCTCCCCTAGCACCCTATCTCAGGCGATGGTCCTACCATACACCCAAACACACAAGCCCAGGCCCAGGCATCAGTCCCTACTTCATTCTCTCATCTGAATGTCACCAAGTTGTATAGATTCACCCCACATGCAGCTCCAATGGTCACACCTTTCTCTCCATCTCCAGTGCCACTATCATATTCAAGTTCTTGTCATCTCCCACCAGCAATACAGCAAAAGCTACTCCTAAATAGTCCTCCTTTGCTCTATTCTCCACACAACAGTCAGAATCGTTCTTTAAAAAAACAGCTGACCATGTCCTCCTCCTATTTAAAACCCTCCAGTGGCTCCCTACTACCCTCTGGAAAAGTCCAATCTCCTTATCTTAGCCAACAAGGCTCACAGGTCTGGCCTGTGCCAACCTCATCTCTCTCTGATCACTTCCTCACATTTCATTGTCCAGCCACACTAAACAACATGCTATGTTCCCTCTTACCCCGGATCTTGTGCACACCATTATCTCTGCCCAGAACACTCTCCCACTCCCTCCCAGTTAACACCTACTTCTGCAGGTTTGTCCCCAAGCATCTCTTTCTCCAGGAAGCCTTCCTGATCCTCCCATGTCTTGGTTAGGGCCCCCTCTGAGCTCAGTAAGTCCCCCACCCTCATAACAATACATGTACAAGGTTTTCTGTCTGTGATACCACTAGACCGTGAGTTTGATGTGCATGAGGGTGTCCTGCTGAATGCAATTTCCCAAGGGCCTGGCCCGTAGGAGGCAACTGGAATGAACAAAACATGTATAAATGGACCAACAGAGAAAAAGCAGAGAATGACTTTATCTTAAGTCTAGAGAATCTTCTACTACGTTTCTTTGGGCTGAATAACTCTATTTCCTTACTCTTGGTCCCCAAGAAGTCAGAATTCTCCCCTCATCTCACAGGCTCCAGGTGAGCTCAATCCTTCCGCTCCCTGCAATCTGTAGTCAGAGGGCAATTATTTTCAATTAAGCCATTTTCTCAAGACGCTTCTCCACCCAAAACTCCTGGGTCCCCTGTTAACTTTCAGCCCTCTCACCCCAGGGTCACCAAGCCTGTCCTAGAGGAAGCAGAGGATGCTCCCTGGGTTCTCTGCAAAGTCAATCTTCCCCACAGACTAAGTGCTGCCACTGGGATGAGGGCAGAGACAACACCACAGTGGAAAGAGCACAGGTCCTGGTGCCAGTGTGCCTGGGTTCAAATCTCTGCTCTGACACTTGCTAGCCGGGTGGCCTTTAAGCAAGTCATCTAGGCTGTGTGTTTACCTGTCTTCACGTGTAAAATGAGGATGATAATAGTACCCACCTTGCTGTAAGGATTATATGTATCTATATGTATGTGGCACAAATGTTTAGAAGCTCAACTACTAGATGAAAAGTTGGCAATTCCAACCCACCAAAGGCTCCTCGGAAGACAAGCCTGGCGATCTGCATGGAGCAGTTCTACTCTGCACACACAGGTTCGCCATGAGCCCAAACCAACTCTTCGGCATCCAACAACGTGTGTGTATACAGTACTTTCTATTATATTGTACAGATTACAGCAGCTATTTTCTCTTGCACATTTACAGAGAACCACGTGAGGAAACTGAAGCTCCAAGAGGTCAGATTAACTCACAGATACTCTCCCATCTAGTGAGCATTTGGACAAGACTCCACCTCGGTCCGATCCCAAAGCCCCAGTGGATGGGGCAAAAGGGGAAGGATGCATGTTTGGGGTGAAGGAAGCCGCCGGTGGGACGCAGAGGGCAGGAGAGGGCGCCAGAGCGCTCGGAGGGCAGCGGCAGCCGTGGGCACCCGCGCTGCGCAGGGAGCTGAGGCGGGGCTGCGTGCCCGTGCGGGGTCTTACCCCGAGGATATTCTGCTGCTGCAGCATTTCCCGCACTTTCAGGGCCGTGCTGTCCTCCATGTCTTGGATGGTCTTGACCAGGTCCTGGTTGACCTTGGTGAGGAAGTTCTCGTGGTTCTGGAGCATCTGGAGCGAGGTGCGCCTGTTCCTGAGCACCAACTGCGGACGAAAGGAAGGGAGGCGGCGCTGCGCCGGGCCGTCAAGAGCCTCTGGGAGCCTGGGGACCAACGCCTTCCCGCCGGACACCCGCCCCCTTGTGGCCGCGACTGGTAAATGCGGCCGAGCTAGGCGGCGGTTCCCTTTGTCTTCGCGTCAAAGCATCTCGCCTGCTAGGTTACTATTTCATGCATTCCGAAACGTACCTTTTTCCCTAATTTTGCATCTCTGAAGGGGGGGGTGTAAATACTTTTATTTATTAGTAGGAATTAAAATAAAGGTGTCTTACATCGATGGCGTCTTAGGATCAATAACATCCTAGTATTAATACCGTAAATCCTGTGAAAGCTGGAACCTGTGTAAAGCGGAAACCTGTCAGAAAAGAAAAATTTTTTCCACTAAAACAAGCCATAGAAAAGTGGTAAAACTGCACCCTGTCAAAGGCAGAAAACTTCCGAGACCCAGAAAAATAAGGCAGTTCGGGCGAGTTCCGGCTCTCACAGGTTTCACTGTTATAATTAAAAACTGTTCTAGGGAAGTAAGAAAGTAGCAGAGGTGGCAGGCCATGTCTGGAGTTGACGCAGGGGAAGCAGTGAGTAGACGATTAAGGCCACCATTTCCTGTCGGGCTGCTGAGCTAAGTAAACACGGTACCCTCAACAAGGCCCCTGTGGAAGCAACAAGAGTCTGAAGGGTTAAACGTCTGGCCTAAGGTCACACCCAACAGGTACATAATGTCTAAAATAACAATAACAATAACAGAGCCTACCTACTCTGTGCCAGGCACTCTACCGCACTTGGCACATAGTATCAATTCATCCTCCAACTACCCTGTTGTTTTCTTTGCTTGGCTTCCTCCCCCACAGTGTTGTATTAAAAAGCTTGTTTCCTTTGCTGCAGGCCCCCCCGCCTCAGCTTTGCATCTGAATCCTGCTTTTGCTCAGAGGTTATACTTAAACCCCATTGACCCTGCCTAGTATGACTTAAGACTGTTGTTGATATAACTTGTATGAACTCCCTACTTGCAAACTCCTTAAAAATAACTTGCCTGCCGTCCTGGGGGAGCAGTCTTGGCGGCAGCAGCTCTGAATGACTCCTTTTCCTTGTACAACAAAATGAAGGTGCCTTTCCTGTTCTCCCACCTTGGTCTCCTTTATTGGCCAATAGGAGTCATGCCGAGTGAGAACCTGAGGTTTCCACTGGGTAACAATCTTATTGATAAATGGAGGCTCAGAGTGGTTAAGTGATTTGCCAAAAATCACACAGCCAGGAAGTGTTGGGGCTGAAATTGGAAAGCCAGACTTCTGACTCCCAATGTCTTTCCACAACACTGAGGCTTAAAACTAAAAAAAAAACAAGCCCATTGCTCTTGAGTTGATTCTGACTCTGGTGGTGCAGTGGTTAAGAGCTACTGTGAACTATGGCTGCTAACCAAAAGGTCAGCAGTTCAAATCCACCAGCTGCTCCTTGGAAACCCTATGGAGCAGTTCTACTCTGTCCTATAGGGTCGCTGTGAGTCGGAAGGCTTAAAGCTAAGGGGCTTAAAACTGCAAGCCACAGGTCTGGGATCTTAAATGCTAGCAAGTGTCCAGCTAAGATGCCTCAATTGGTCTCAACCCACCTGGAGCAAAGGAGAATGAAGAACACGAAAGACTCAAGGTAATTATGAGCCCAAGAGACAGAAAGGGCCACATAAACCAGAGACTGCATCAGCCTGAAACCAGAAGAATTAAATGGTGCCCGGCTACAACTGGAGAGCAGTGGGATGCAGACCTCAAATTCTTGTAAAAAGACCAGACTTAATGGTCTGACTGAGACTAGAAGGACCCCAGAGGTCATGGGTCTTCAGACCTTCTGTTAGCCCAAGACTGGAACCATTCCCAAAGCCAACTCTTCAGACAGGGACTGGACTGTAAGACAGAAAATCATAGTGGTGAGGAGTGAGCTTCTTGGCTCAAGTAGAGACACGAGACTATATAGGCAGCTCCTGTCTGGAGGGGAGATGAAAAGACAGAGGGAGACAGAAGCTGGCTGAATGGACATGGGGAATACAGGGTGGAGAGGAGGAGTGTGCTGTCTCATTAGGGGGAGAGCAACTAGGAGTACATAGCAAGGTGTCTATAAATTTTTTTATGAGAGACTGACTTATAAACTTTCACTTAAAGCACAATAAAAATTAAATAAACAAAAAACTGCAAGCCGCAGCTGAACCACACAGTGAGTGAGACTTGGATGTTAGGCCTAGGCACACCTTGATTCAAAGCCCAGCTCTGCCGCTTACCATCTAAGGGAGCTGGGCAAGTTAATTAACCTCCCCGAGCCCTGTTATTCTCAAGGTGAGGAAACTAATACCTACTTCAGAGAGCTGCTGTAAAGATTAAAAGAGATATTATACATGAGAGTAGTGTCTCACACTCGGCATGCCCTCAGTGAACAGCAACTGTGATTACTCTCTCTGGCTCTCACCCTCCACCCCGACACACCTCTTTATTCTCTTCTTTCTTCCTTCTGTTCTTCCTGATTTCCCTGTCCTCTGCCAGAAACTACCCCTTCCTAACCCTTGCTCCCTTATTAATAGCTCAAATTATTAAGTGCTTACTATGTGCATTACTTCATTTCCTCCTTACGGCAACATTCTGAGATGGGCACTATTATTAGCCCACTTTATAGAAGCAGAAACTGAGGTTCAGTCACTTGCCCACATAGCAGACTGTTGTCATTAAAGTCTGGGCTCCTAGCCACTCTGCTGTCTTGCCTACACATCTCTAGACCAAAATATCTCAAAATAGGGACCACGTGCATCTTGTGAAAAATGTCAGTCTCCCAGTCCTGGGCCTACTGAGCCAGTATTGTTGGGGCTGGCACCAGAAATCTGTATTTTTAACACACACCCCACTCCCAGGTGGTTCTAATAAACAGTATAATTTAATAGCTTCTGTTCTAGAAAGGGGTCTTCTCTGACCTCCAGATCTCTTGTAGAAACCCTGCTTTGCTTTATTCCTGCCCCTTACCCCAATTTCTAATTATAATTTATAATAGTGTGTCCCTCTTCCTTAATTTATTCCTCTCTAAGACTTACCACCATCCGACACACAGATATTTTTCTTACTGTCCTGTTGCTGGTATGCCTCCCCCCACTAGAATGTCATGCCAGGGAAGCAGGGACTTTGATCGTTTTGCCCCAGCTTCATCTCCAGCATGTAGAACAATGCCTAGAACTCAGTAATGTGGGTTGAATAAATGAATGATTATCCTTTGGCATTTTTTTAATTCATTTACTATGCATCTCCCCGCTAAAGAGTAAGCTCCGTAACAGCACAAACTGAAAGTCTTGTTCACAGCTGTACCTGGCATGGTGAAAACCTAAATCAGATCATGTCTCTGCTCTACTCAGAACCCTCCAGGGTCTTCCAGTCGTACGCAGCACAAAAACACAAGGTCTAATCACGGACAAGCTATCCCCATCGTCCCCCGCCACCTATTATCTTTCCTCCTCACTCACCTGCTCCAGCCACACCAGCCTCAGGACCTTTGTATGTATGGTTCCCTCTGCCTGGAACATTCCTCCTTCAGATGTCCACATGGCTGCTTCCTCACTTTCTTCAGGTCTCCGCTCAAATGTCCCCACCTTAGCAGCCTTCCCTGACCAGTCTAAAATAGTCACTGCCACTCTCTCCTCTGTGCCTCTCTAGCCTCTTAACTTCCTTATGCTTCTTCACAGCTCTTATCGTCACTGCACATATTATATATTTATTGGTTATGCTTATTGTCTGTCTCTCCCAGTAGAATGTGAGCTCTGCCTCCCTCAGGTCAGAAGCTATATCATGGCAGAGTCTTTACCACAGAACAAGGCCTGACACACTGTGGGCACTCAACAAATATTTGTAAAATAACTAAACAAATGAATATAAGAGACAGTATTAGGAACTGGTTAGGAGCCCAGATTTTAGAGCCAAATTGTCCAAGTTCAAGAGCTGTATCAAACAAAAACCCATAAACCGCCTGTCATGGATTGAAATGTATCCCCCCAAAATGTGTCAACTTGGGAAGGCCATAATTCCCAGGATTGTGTGACTGTTACCATTTTCTCATCTGATGTGATTTTCCCATATGTTGTAAATCCTACCTCTATGATGTTAATGAGGCAGGATTATTGGCAGTTATATTAATGAAGCAGGACTCAATCTACAAGATTAGGTTGTGTCTTGAGTAAATCTCTTTTAAGAGATAAAAGACAGAAGCAAGCAGAGAGACATGGGGACCTCATAGCACCAAGAAACAAGAGCCAGGAGAACAGTGTGTCCTTTGGACCCAGGGTCCCTGCACTGAGAAGCTCCTTGACTGGGGAAGATTAATGACAAGGACCTTCTCCCAGAACCGAGAGAGACAGAAAGCCTTCCCTTAGAGCTGACACCCTGAATTTGGACTTCTAGCCTCCTAGACTGTGAGAGAATAAATTTTTCTTTGTTAAAGCCATCCACTTGTGGTATTTTTGTTATAGCAGCACTAGATAGCTAAGACAACACCCTTCAAAAGTCAGTAAAAATATAACATTAAAAACATGAGTTCCATTTTGATAAAAGATTCCACAGAAGATTTCTAATCAAAAGAGGGAAAATGTAGAACAGAATTTCAAATTCTCATGGAATCCAGACTTTCTGGAGCCATGGAGGGTAGATGAACCCCTGAAACTACTACCCTGAGATCATTTTTAAACCTTAAACAAAAACAGCCCCTGAAGTCTTCTTAACACCAAAAAACAGTTTAGCTGAACTAGTAAAGAATGTCTGCCTTGAGCATTGTGCCCTTTTAAGACCCATCTATATGGGATCAAACTGACATCAGTAACTCGAAAGATCAGACAAGAAATTTAGGAGGCAGTGAGTATATGTTAATGGGGGCGGAACAACCCAGAAAAGGAGGGTGAGAACGATGCACAACTGGAAAAATGTAATCAATGTCACTGAATTATACATGTAAAAATTGGTGACTTGGCATTATGTTCTGCTATGTATATATTCTCAACACCAACAACAAAAATAAAATATTTTAAAAATATGTATGTATACAGGGAAAAAAAGGTTTCAAAGCAAATACATTTTTTCCTATTTCCTTATATAGTAGTCACTGTTCAGTGAGTTACTAAAAAATTTCTTTAAGAAATTTTCTGTATTATTTTGTAGCATATTTAGTATTTTACTTTCTGCTATGGACACTAAAGACCCTCCTTCTTTTAGTCATTTCAAATACTTTGAAACATTGTTCAGGTAATTACAGAAGCCACAAAACAATAAACAGTGAGAAACTTATTTACCTAAAATTCTACCAGTTAATGTGGAAAATTTAATAGTAAGCTTCTAACCCTTTCTGCAAGGTGCACTGTATTCCATAGAAGGTTAATTTACTGGAAATTTTAAGATGTTCAAGCCACTAGATGGTGTTCCTAATACAGTGAAATAAACAGTGATGCTGATAGTTTTCCTGAGTCTTAAACACAATGGTAAAAGCTTTGTTTAACTGGCTTCGACCCATGGTACTACCATTATCCAGGCTTTGTGACTTGGAGCAAGTCACTTACCTCCCTGCGCTTCAGTTTCCCCATTTGTGAAATAGGGATGATGATAAGTGTGCCCACAGGGTTGCTCTGAGGAGGAAGTGAGTCCAGTCTGGCACCCAAGAAGGTGCATGTTTGCTATAGCCATCGCCTACCCAGATGCCCTAGGCCCAGTGCCCCCCATACCCTTAGTAGCCGAATTTTCGCCTGCATCTTCCCAGGGTCCAACTTCTCCCCTCTGCGCAGTTCTCGGTGACTCCTCGGCTGGCTTGCCACAGATAAGACGGACTTGGAGAGCAACGCTGAGGTAAATAAGAAAGGGCAGGGAAAGGATGAGAGTCCAGGCAGGCCGAGGGTCAGGTCCCAGGGAAGGCACCATCAATGTGATGGGGCACAGGGCCCTACCCCACCTGCTCCCAGCCCTATAAGGTGCCACAGTGAGACAGAGGATGGAGTTCACACCCATCGATAAGCTCCCCAGGCCCCACTCTGAGCCCTGACACGAGGGAGAGACAGGTCCAGAGGAAAGCAGTGACTGTGAGTATGGGCAGAGGGGAGGACAGGGGCAGCACGGAGACAGTCAGAGACTCCTGCTCTCAGCCCTTCCATGCAGCAGAGAGTCGGGAACTCCCGCTCTTTGCGTCTTGCCAATAGCTGAGGCAGCACGGGACAGCAAGAAGACCAGAGTTGGGCAGGCCTGAGTCCAAATCCCTGTTCTCCCACTGACCTGACCAGTGGAAAGGTCAGGTGGGATAGGGGTTAAAGAACAAAAACTATAGTGCCACACAACCTGGGTTTGAATCCAGGCTCTACCTTCTTCTAGCTGTGTGACCTTAGCCATGTCACATGACTGCTGTGCCCCCGGCGTCCCCAGTGTGTAAAAGAGGAATAATCATGCCTGCCTCATAGGGCTGTGGTGAAGAATAAATAAGAAGTTACCGTCCATTAAAGGGTTTGGGATAGTGCCTGACACTTACACACTCAGTACTGGATATACACTGCTAGTTGATACTAGTGTAATAACCAGGGCTTCGAACCGGAACGGAACGGAAAACCAAAACCGAAAAATAACCCAAAATTTTCGCCAGGGTGAAACCAAAACATAAATCGAAAAAAATGTTTTCCTGAACCCAAATTGAAATCGAAAACCTTTTTTTTTCCTCTCCACTATTTTCAGTTCAACAAGTTTTTAAATAGTAAGCAAGACCAATGGACCATTCATGTTTGATTTGCATCTGGCACCCATATACGCCGAATGCCCATGGCTGGGAAGGTCACAGTTCATCGTTTGCAGCGTGCAACGTTACTCGAGAGGGTTCACAGGCCAGGCAGAGTTTGCTATTTCCGCTCCGTGCCTGAGCGCTCTGTCCCCAGAGATGAGACAAACGCTCCGTGATTGAGAACACTCGGAAGTGAGAAATCTCAAAGAGCTGGTGAAACTGCACCAAAGTTCTGAACAGAGTTTCATGTGAACGGAAGCTTGTCAGGTGAATGTAAGCATTTTAAACGTATGTTATTCACATTTTTAAGTGTGATATTTAAACTCAAGAAATTGCGTGTAATTTTTTGATAATTTCACTCTTGCATTCAATCTCAATCTAAATGTACTCTCACATACTGTTTGTATTTCTATGTTTAAATTTCATATTTATTTCACAAATCAAAATGTTAATAAATCAGCCACTGGTGGGCGGAAAATTAATTTCAACTGAGATATATAGTTATTTCACTGAAAACAACTTGATGGCATCACTATGAACTGAGGTTTTCTTCGAAAGGTGCTGGTTAAATGTACAGGAATGTTGTAAAGTGGGCCTTGAAATGGAGGAAATCGGCAAACCCTGTGAATGTAAAATTTAAGTTATTCTGATTTTTCTAATGTACTGACCATGAGCGGCTAGAAGCCTTTTAATATATGCTGGCTCTAATTCATTTCTACAAATGTGTCTATGTATTCTATTCTCTTTATGTTATCAAAGTTTAAGACTTGTTTTTACTGTAATGTAATATACCCTTAAAACCAAACCCTTTGCCATCGAGTGGATTCCAACTCAGAGTAGAACTGCCCCGCAGGGTTTCCAAGGAGTGGCTGCTGAATTTGAACCTCTGACCTTTTGGTTAGCAGGCTAGCTCTTAACCACTGAGCCACCAGGGCTCAGTAATGTAATATAAAAAAAAAAAACCACTGCCATCAAGTCAATTCTGACTCATAGTGACTATTAAAAAAAAAAAAAATTTTTTTTTTTTTTACTATAAAATATGCCCTGACGTTAATATTATTTCCTATCCCTTGAATTCTAGTATGGGACAAACCAGAGAAAATGCATGTTGAGAATTTTTCAAATATGAAAAGACTGAAAATAAAAGCACAGTGTAAAATTTCGAACGCAGATATGGTTGGAGACCATGCAGTGAATTCCGAGGCACCTGAAGCATCACCTTAAGGGTGAATACAATGCAGTGCAAAGCATGAAGACAAAGAAGATGGAAGAAAGTGTCAGAAGTGTTCCAAATAACCAACAGAAAACATTAGACTAGTCTGCTATTCCAGAATGCCTAAACAAAAATTAGGTAAACAAACAATTGTCTATGCATGTGTTGAATTAGGTACTGTTAACGGTTGCTCATTAGTTTGAGTTAACTGAATATTCAGGATTCCGTAAAATTTTTAATTCAATTATTGCTTCAATTGGTCAAACTTTTTCAATTAAACTCAGTAGTAGTAACGAGTAGTAACCTAGAAAAAATGAATATTCTCTTTGAAAGTGGTTGTTGCCAGTAGATTGAGTCGGTCAATTCTGGAAATTAACCTCAGCTCACACAAGATGGTAAAATACATCTGTTGACACTGGGAATGAAAGAATTAAAAGAAAGGCACACAGGTCTGTACGTTAAAAAAAAAAAAAAAAAAAACTACCAAATTTTAGAGAAGTACAACGTGGCTTTACAACAGATTTATTTTCTGTAACCACAGATGATAGCTTTAATAGGATTAAATTTGTTGATCTGCTCAGGAATGAATGTGAAATTGAATGGCAAATGTCAGGGCAAAATGACGATTTTGAAGGCTCTGACTTAGTGCATTCTGACTTGCAGATGTTAACCATCACGGTGAAAACAACAAGGTTTATAAGAAAAGATAAGACTGTATAAACTGTGCTGCACACACAGTTCAATAAGTTGTTAAAGATGCAAAAAGGATGCTGAACTGGAAAAATTTCTAGAATGTCGTGAACTCATCGTGTACCGAATTTTCAGAAAATAGTTTAAGGAAACCTGTACTGGACTGCCCAACAAGATGGAACGGTCTATACACCATGTTAGAAACCTTACTAGGATGCAAAATTCTCTACGGTGACAAATGGGGAGCCCTGGTGTCGCAGTGGTTAACAGCTTGGTTGCTAACCAAAACGTCAGCGGTTTGAATCCACCAGCTGCTCCTTGTAAACCTTATGGGGCAGTTCTACTCGGTCCTACAGGGTCCCTATGAGTTGGAATTGGCTGGACAACAATGGATTTAATGACAAAAGGATATATGTGAAATTAACTTTGGGAACTTTAAAATCTTTAAAGGAATTTACGGCAAGATTGCAAAGTGAAGAAGGAAGGAAAGGGTAGAAAGGGACAGGAACTGGTCAAATGGACACACGGAACCTGGAGTGGAAAGGGGGAGTGTGCTGTCACATTGTGGGTATTGCAACTAATGTCACAAAACAATATAAGTTTTTGAATAAGAAATTGACTTGAGCTGTAAACTTTCACCTAAAGCACAATAAAAAAAACGGGATGAACAAAATGCGAGTTACTATAAAAATGCAGTATTTCTTTTTGTGGGTAAACTTTTTCAAGAGTTTTTATAATAGTGATCTTATACAGTATTTGTCTTTTTGTGATTGATGTATGTCACTTAGCATAATGCCCTCTAGATTGATCCATGTTGTGGAGTGTTTTGCAGACTTACCACTGTTCTTTATCGTTGCATAGTATTCTACTGTGTGTATGTACCATAGTTTATCAATTCATCTGTTGATAGGCACTTAGGCTGTTTCCATCTTTTTACTATTGTGAGTAATGCTGCAGTGAACGTGGGTGTGCATATGTCTATTCGTGTGATGGCTCTTATTTCTCTAGGATACATTTCTAGGAGTGCTATAACTGGATCATATAGCATTTCTGTTTCTAGCTTTTTAAGGAATTGCCATGTCATTTTCCAAAATGGTTGCACCATTCTCACCCACAGTGCATGAGAGTACCAGTCTTCCCACAGCCTCTTCAACATTTGTTATTTTCTGTTTTTTTTTTTGATTCATGCCAGTAATGTCGGGGTGAGATGGTATCTCATTGTAGTTTTGATTTGCATTTCTTTAATGGGTAGTGATTGAGAGCTTTTCCTCAAGTGTCTGTTAGCTGCCTGAATGTCTTCTTTGGTGAAGTGTCTGTATTTCCTTTGCCCATTTTTTAAATTGGATTATTTGTCCTTTTGTTGTAGAGGTGTTGGATTTTCCTATAGATTTTAAAGATTAGACCTTTATCAGGTTTGTCACTGACAAAAATTTTTTCCCAGTCTGTAGGTTCTCTTTTTACTCTTTTCGTGAAGTCTTTTGATGAGCATAAGTGTTTAATTTTTAGAAGATCCCAGTTATCTAGGTTATCTTCTGGTGTTTGTATATTGTTAGTTATGGTTTGTATCCTATTTATGCTGTGTTAGGGGCTCTAGCATTGACCCTATTTTTTCTTCTATGATCTTTACAGTTTTTGGTTTTACATTTAGGTCTCTGATCCATTTTGAATTACTTATAGTATACGGTGTGAGGTATAGGTCTTGTTTAATTTTTTTACAGATGGACATCCAGTTTTGCCAGACCATTTGTTAAAGATTGTCTTTTCCCCGTTTAATGGGTTTTGGGCTATTGTTGAAAATCACGTGACCATGCATCGATGGATTTATATTTGGGTTCTCAATTCTGTTCCATTGGTCAATTTTTCTGTTGTGCCAGTACCAGGCTGTTTTAACTACCATAGCTGTATAGTAGGTTCTGAGATCAAGGAGTGCAAGTTCTCCTACTTTATTTTTCTTCTTCAGTAGTGCTTTACTTATCTGGGGCCTCTTTCCTTTCCATATAAAGTTAATGATTAGTTTTTCCATCTTGTTAAAGAATCCTCTTGGTATTTGGATTGGGATTGCATTGTATTTGTAGATTGTTTTGGGTGGAATTGACATTTTCACAATGTTGACTCTACCTAACCATGAGCATGGTATGTTTTTTCCATTTATGTAGGTCTCTTTTGGTTTCTTGAAGTAGCATTTTATAGTTTTCTCTGTATAAATCTTTTATGTCCCTGGTTAGATTTATTCCTAAGTATTCTATTTTTTAGGGGCTATTATAAATGGTATTGCTCTCCTGATTTCCTTTTCATAGTTCTCTTTATTGCTGTATAGGAATCCAACTGATTTTTGTATGTTTATCTTGTATCCTGTCACTCTGCTGAAGCTTTCTATTAGTTCCAATAGTTTTCTTGTAGAGTCTTTTGGATTCTCTACGCATAGTATCATATCATCCGCAAATAGGGACAGTTTTACTTCTTCCTTACCAATATGAATACCCTTTCTTTTTGCTCTAGCTAGGACTTCTAGCACAACTGAACTGAATTTTTAAAACTTTGCCGAAGCAGAATGATAACCAGAACAGAAAAAAATTATGGTTCAAAGTCCAACTAATGGCCTGAGAATTGGGACCATAGCACCATAGCACCAAAGGCATAAGAGATATGCAAAACTTCATTGGCTGTCTCTGAAATAACTCTAAGAGCTACGGACCTACCAGGTAAAGAATATATGAAAATAATTCAGATTAGAATAAACCATTTGGAAGGCATGGACTTGGAATAAGGTCTCCTCTCAGCCTGTCCTGCATTTACACAAGACAAGTCACTTAGGTAGCTGCTGTTCCCTTCACAATTCATTGAACAACCCAGTTCACCTGGGAAAAATATTCATTCATTCTTTAATGAATCAGTATCCTTAATCCTGGGAAATTTTAATATTAAATATTGAGCTGATGAAGTGAATGAAAATAATTACTTTTGTATTATATATATATTTGGTCTTTAATTGTATTAAAAAATTGAATGATTAATAGGTTAATCTTGTGATCCTAATTAGAAATATGTAAATTCAATTTGACTTCATTTTAAGCTGAAAATTTAAGAAATTCTTAAGTTTGTATATATTATCAGAACTTTTAACATAAAATAACCCATATTTAGAAGTTATTTATTAGATTTACAAGAATTATTTAAATATCCAATGGACTTTTGTTAATGAGACAAATTAACTATTTGAAAATGAAATCGAATATATTAAGTTTTAAAATTTGTCTTAAAAGGTCTAAAAACCATTGCCATCAAGTCAATTGTGAGTCATAGCAACCCTATAGGACAGAGTAGAACTGCCCCATGGAGTTTCCAAGGCTTCAATCTTTACTGAAGCAGACTGCCACATCTTTCTTCCATGAAGAGCTGGTGGGTTAGAACCACCAACCCTTCAGTTACCAGCCAAACACTTAACTACTGTGCCACCAGGGCTCCTTTTTAAAAGGTTAATGGTTGCTGTTGTTAGGTGCCAAGCAACTCTACAGGACAGAGGAGAACTGCCCCATAGGGTTTCCAAGGAGCAGCTGGTGGATTTGAACTGCCGACCTTTTAGCTAGCAGCCGAGCTCTTAACCACTATGCCACCAGGGCTCCTTTTAACAGGTTTACCACTGCCGTCGAGTCGAATCCGACTCATAGTGACCCTATAGGATCCTATAGGACAGAGTAGAACTGCCTCATAACAGGTTTAGGGGAATTTAATTAACCAAGTTCCAAGATTCCCCTTACAAGTGTTTATAAAACATGTAAGATTTGTACAAACCATGTACTTATGTATGTAACCAAACCCATTGCCGTCGAGTTAATTCCAACTCATAGTGACCCTATAGGACAGAGGAGAACTGCCCTCTATGGTTTTCAGAGAGTGCCTGGTGAATTCAAACTGCCAACCTTTTGGTTAGCAGCCATAGCGCTTAACCACTATGCCACCAAGGTTTCCAATTATATATATAAGTGGGTTATATTATCTATGATGTTCATTTAAGAATACTGAAGGAAACACTATAAAATATTTGTTATTAGAAGTTTTTGAGTGTGATAAGGTTGAGAAAGTCTGTTTTACATGGATCATCTCATTTAATTATCACAATTCTATGAGGCAAGTATTACTGTCTCCATTTTACAAATAAGTAAACTGAGGATCTGAGAGATGAATGACTTTCCCAAGTGAGTAGAAGGCAGAGCTGAGATTTGAACTTTGTCTGCCTAAGCCAATTCCTCAGAAAATCCCAGAAGGCATGACAATGATGCAGCAGAGATTATCCTATGAGTTCACCAAAACCTGTTTCCCTTTTTTCCTGTACAGACAGCCAGACTACATGTTGCATCATCCACTGTGTGATTGTGTTATGGCTATATATGAATGGGAGTGATATGCATTGGGACTGGTCTCCAAAAAAATGCCCACTAAACTGTCCATGTTCTTGCTTTCTCTCTTCCCTCTCTTCCAGTTGGATGCAGAGGTATCCACCAGAGGACTTCAAGACCTTACAAAATGTCAGAGCCACAAGGATGAAGGAGCCTGGATCCCTGAGTGACCATGTGGATCCACCAATACACTTTGAAATAAAAGAGAAATAAACTTTTGTATTAACACTTGAAATGTAAAGGTTGTATGTTACAGCAGTTG
Source organism: Elephas maximus indicus (assembly GCF_024166365.1). Taxonomy (NCBI): domain Eukaryota; kingdom Metazoa; phylum Chordata; class Mammalia; order Proboscidea; family Elephantidae; genus Elephas; species Elephas maximus. The sequence goes on from NC_064843.1 coordinate 38,353,944, forward strand.
TTGTTATTAGGTGTCATCAAGTCCACTCCAACTCCTAGTGACCCTGTGTACAACAGAATGAAACACTGCTCGGTCCTGTGCCATCCTCACATTCACTGCTATGCTTGAGCCCACTGTTGCAGCTACTCTGTCAGTCCATCTCATTAAGGGTCATCCTCTTTTTCCCTGACTCTCAACTTTACCAGGAATGTTCTTCTTCTCCAGGAACCGGTCCCTCCTGATAACATGTCCACAGTACATGAAATGAAGTCTCACCATCCTCACTTCTAAGGAGCTGTACTTCTTCCAAGACAAATTTGTTCTTCTGGAAGTCCATGGTATATTCAATATTTTTTGCCAGCGTCATAATTCGAAGGCATCAGTTCTCTGGTCTTCCTTATTCATTGTCCAGCTTTCAAATGCATACGAGGCAATTAAAAATACCATGGCTTGTGTCAGGCGCACCTTAGTCCTCAAAGCAACATCTTTGTTTTTCAATACTTTAAAGAGGTCTTTTGCAGCAGATTTGCCCAGTGCAATATGTCATTTGATTTCTTGACTGCTGCTTCCATGGGCGTTGGTTGTGGATCCAAGTAAGATGAAGTCCTTTACAACTTCAATATTTCTTTGTTTATCATGATTGCTTGTTGGTCCAGTTGTGACGATTTTTTTCTTTACGTTGAAGTATAATCCATACTGAAGGTTGTGGTCTTTCATCTTCATCAGTAAGTGTTTCAAGTCTTCACTTTCAGTAAGCAAGGCTGTGTCATGTGCATATCACAGGTTGTTAATGAGTCTTCCTCCAATCCTGATGCTGTGTTCTTATTCATATAGTCCAGCTTCTCAGATTACTTGCTCAGCATAGAGATCAAATAAGTATGGTGAAAGGATACAACCCTGATGCACATACTTTCTGATTTTAAACCACGCTGTATCCCTTTGTTCTTTTCAAATGACTGCTTCTTGGTCTAGGTACAGGTTCCTCATGAGCACAAATAAGTGTTCTGGAATTCCCATTCTTCGCAATGTTATCCATAATTGGTTATGATCCACACAGTCAAATGCCTTTGCCAAGTCAGTAAAACACCACGTGTCTGTCAGTTTGCCATACTGTGGTGGCTTTCATGTTGCTGTGATGCTGGAAGCTATCCCATCAAGTATTTCAAATGCCAGTAAGGTCATCCATGGTGGACACGTTTCAGCAGAGCTTCCAGATTAAGACTGAGAAAAAAGACCTGGTAATCTACTTCTGAAAAAAATTGGCCAGTGAAAACCTTATGAATAGCAACGGAACACTGTCTGATATACTGCCAGAAGATGAGCCCCTCAGGTTAGAAGGCACTCAAAATACAACTGAGGAAGAGCTGCCTCCTCAAAGTAGAGTCGGTCTTAATGATGTGGGTGGAGTAAAGCTTTCAGGACCTTCATTTGCTGATGTGGCACAACTCAAAATGAGAAGAAACAGCTGCAAACATCCATTAGTAATTGGAACATGGAATGTACAAAGTATGAATCTAGAAAAATTGGAAGTTGTCAAAAATAAAATGGAACACTTGAAGACTGATATTCTAGGTATTAGTGAGCTGAAATGGACTGGTATTGACCATTTTGAACCACACAATTTTATGGTCTACTATGTCAGAAACCCTGGTGGTGTAGTGGTTACATGCTACGGCTGCTAACCAAAGGGCTGGCAGTTCAAATCCGCCAGGCACTCCTTGGAAACTCTATGGGGCAGTTCTCTCTGTGCTATAGAGTCACTATGAGTCGGAATCAACTCGATGACAATGGGTTTGATGTCAGAAATGACAAAGAGGAATGATGTGGCATCCATTGTCAAAAAGAACAGTTCTAGATCTGTCCTCAAGTACAGTACCGTCAGTGATAATATCCATATGCCTACAAGGAAGACCAGTTAATATGACTATTATTCAAATTTACGCACCAACCACTAATGCCAAAGATGAAGAAATTGAAGACGTTTTTACAGCAGTTTGCCTGACAAATGGTGTCACCAAGGACTGGGAGCAGCCACTCCATCCTGTCCCCAACCCCTAAATCGGCTCCCAAGTGCCTCTGCCCACCTGGCTGGAGGCTAATGAAGCCCTTCCTTTTGTTTTTCTTGTTGTTGCTGGTTGGTTGGACTGGAGGTAGAGTAGAGGGCTTGGTTTTCTGATTAGACCGCTGCCATGGGCCATAATCCTACCAGACATAACACAATTAGTCACACAGCATTACTGGCTCAAATCCCAGTTCCACCCATTACAGGTATCTACGACTTTACGTCTCTGAGCTTCAATTTCCTCATCTGTAAACTGAACCTAATAAAAAACCTACCTCCATGAATTCGTATGAGGATTCTGAGAGATAATATTTGTAAAAATATGTGGTAAACCAAACCAAAAAGTTAAGCCCATTCCCGTCGAGTCAATTCCGACTCATAGCGACCCTACAGGACAGAGTAGAACTGCCCCAGAGGAATTCCAAGGCTGTAAATCTTTAAGGACGCAGAGTCACGTCTTTCTTCTGTGGAGAGGCTGGTGGGTTCCAACCCCCGGCCTTTTGGTTAGCAGCTGAGAGCTTTAATTAACCACCGTGCCACCAGGGCTCCTGTTCGTTAAAGATTACAGCCAAGAAAACCCTATGGGACAGTTCTACTCTGTCACATGAGGTCACTATGACTTCAACGGGTTATAATATGCCCTTAGATTCTGCTAAGGACTTGAGAAGAGAAAACAAATGTTCAATGGAAGGTCCCACAGCAAATACTGTGACACAGCTGGGACTGGAATTCAGGTGTCCTAACTCTATCGCCCAGGACTGTCACGCCCGTAGGAGGTAAACAGAAGGGAACTGCAGACCCAGGGTCAGCGAGCCCCCACTCCTCCCCAGCCCTCCCGGACTCACCAGCGCCTGGTACTTGTGGATTGTGGAGCGAATCCCAGAGCGGTCGGGTCTGGAAGGAGTTGGGGTGGGAAAGAACTTAAACATCATACTCAGTTTAGGGGGCTGCAAGCAGCAAACTTGAAACAGGCATGGGGTCTCGAACCCAAAATTGTAGTTTAACCAGGGACCCAGTGGAAAGAGGTTGGGAAGGGAGCAGATGTGGGCGGGGAAGGGTGCTGAGTCAGGAGACGCGCGGTGGGGGGCGAGGGCAAGGTTAGTAGGAGTGAGGTCACGCGTTCGTACTCCACTACCCACGCCTGTTTTTACCCACTCTGCAAAGACGCGCGCCATTGGGGAAAATGGAAGAAGAGTTGTAGTCCTTGGGGCCCTGATCTTCTGGGATGCCTGTTCGGCTTCTCCAGCCTCCTTGTCTCTGTGTGGATCGCGCGGTTACCCAGGTCACTTGAACTTCCCAGCAAACCCAGACGCATTCTCTCGCGTCTCAGTCTCCAAGGAAACGGGACGCGGACTACAGAGCGCCTGGAGGGACTAATCCCGCAAGGCAAAATGTAACTCTTGCCTCATTATTCTCAATTTGGCCTCAATTACCCCTCAGTTTGTCTCACCTATAATCCTAAAGGATTATACCATATTTTCCCACTTTCATCAAGCCTCCATGACTTCCTTGTCCATCGTCACTCTTGACTAACGACTTTGCTTCTGATTTCACTGAGAAAATCATAGGGATCAATAAACTAACAAGTTCACATCACCTCATTTGCTCACCGTACCTGCTTTCTTCCCGTGACTATGCATAAACTACCTATCCAAAGCCAATTCCTACAGTTGTGCGCAAAATCCTGTCCTCTCTCATCTTCTCAAAGGCATTGCCCCAGGTGAGGTAAGCATTATTTTTTTCACTGATAAATAAATTGAATTTCAAAGAAGTAAAGCAACTCGCATAAGGGTAAACAGTTGTGTTTACCCTCACTCTACCTCCACTTCCTCTACTATATCATTTTTCCCTCTTCTTTATCATTCCCACTGATACACAACCATGTTTTTATTTCTTCTATTAAAAAAAAGTGCCACTCCTTTCCAGCTACCCTCCCATTTTCAAGAAGCTTCACTTTACTTCAAAATTCCTGGAAAAGTGTGTCTACTCTCTGTTTCCTGGTCCATTTCCCCTACTTCAGTCAGGCTTTCACACCCCACCTCTCCACTGAAACTGCCTTTACCGACATCACCAGTGACTTCCATGTTGCTAATGCCATGGTCACTTCTCAGTCCTCGCCAAGTAGCATATGACCCAGCAGATCACCCCTTTCTTGAAACACTTTTCTAACTTGGCTTGCAGAAAACAACTCTCTTAGTTTCTTTCCTATCTGCTTTTCAGTCTCCTTTGCTGGTTCCTCCTTTTCTCCCTTCATTATCGGGGCACCCTAAGGCTCGGTTCCTTCCTTTACTCTATTCACTCTCGTGCCATTTGTCGACACTCATATCCCTTCCAGTTTCGTCAGCCTCATGACTTTGGATGCCATCTGTACCCGGATACCTCACAACTTCACTTCTCCAGCCATGTACCTCCAACTGCCTATTTGACATCTCCTCTTGGATGCCTAACAGGCAATTCTGATGTGCAATCTTTCCTCTGAAACCCATCTCCCCTGTTTTTCCCCAACTCAAAATGGCAACTTTCTTTTTGGAGTCATCCTTGACTCATCTCTTTTTCTCACATCCCTCATCCAATCCATCAGCAGATTCTCCAGCAATAACTTCAAAATATATGCTGAATCAGATCACTTACCACCACCACACACGTGCGCACACCTTCCTCTTGCACCTGGACTACAGTGCCATCTTCCACCTCCCTCCGTACATATGTACCTGCCATGTCCAGTGCTGTGATGGGTCTCATAAAAGATGTCAAGGAGTTTGGTCTTGTCGATGTAAAACTGGACTTCAAATGATGTTGCTTCACAGACTCTACCAGTTTCTCATTCCCGTGGGTTAGGATGATGTTGATCCAGGCCAGACACCAATGGTCAAGGGCCTCCTTCTCCTTCTGGGTCAGCTTTTCTTTGGTAAAGAGATTGCAGTTTGTGGCAAGAAGGGGAAAGGACTCATCAATTTTACTTTTTAATTTATATACTTCTGTATTATTTAAATTTTAAATAAGCACATGATACTTTTATTTATAACAAATATATATATTTTTTAATTTCAGGTATCTCTCCTTTGCTAGACACTGTATTATTCACAAATATTTTCTATTTAAAAACATCTAATTAAATGATGTAAGTTCAATGATAAGTGCAATTAACAGAAGTAGATCTAAGAGCAAATACAATTGACTCTTGGTAAATATGTAGCTCAGCTTGTGGGAACAGAAGTGAAGGACATATTAGAGAGCAGCTGTGGCAGACTGTATTTTCCCGAAGATAGATACAATAAGATCTCCCATCCCACATGTTCTTCTCACAATGTCACCTTGACACTTCCCATTGAGAGATGGGAGCTATGTTCCCCCCTCTTAAATCTGAGTGGGCCTGAGTATGGTGGAAGTGATGCTATGTGACTTCTGATGCTAGATCATAAAAGGTGATACAGCTTCCTCTTGGTTCTCTCAGGATACTCACTGGTAGAACCTAGCCATGCTGTGAGGAAGCTCACATGGACACCCAGCGTGTAAGTGTTCCAACTAAGAGTCAGCATGAACTGCCAGACATGGGAGTGAATGGGCCTTCAGATGACTCCAACCCCCAGCCATTAATTCACACCCAGCCTTTGGATCCCAGACATTGTAGAATAGAGGCCATCTTTGTTGTGCCCCTTCTAAATTCCTAACGCAGAGAATCCATAAACATAATAGCTGTTGTTTTATACCACTAACGTAGGGGTGTATACTGGACTGATGTGTCTCCCGAAAAGATATTTTCAAGTCCTAGCCCACTGTAATCTAGGAGTACCAGAGCTTGTCTAGATTTCTCAGGGATAAGAACCTGGATCAGCCTAAAGCTGCTTCCCATGAGGTGGAGGTCACACGTACTTCCACGCTCCAACCTTTGAACCAATTCTGACACCTGCTGTCTTAATTATCTAGCACTGCTGTAACAGAAATACCACAAGTGGATGGCTTTAACAAATAGAAGTTTATTCTTTCACAGTCTAGTAGACTAGAAGTCCAAACTCAGGGCATCATCTCCAGGGCAAGGCTTTCTCTGGTGGCTTGGGAGGAAGGTCCTTGTCATCAATTTTCCCCTGGACTAGGAGCTTCTCTGCACAGGAACCTTAGGTCCAAAAGACTCACTCTGCTCCAGGCTCTGCTTTCTTGGTGGTATGAGGTCCCACAACTCTCTGCTTGCTTCCTTTTCCTTTTATCTTTTGTAATAAAAAAAGGTGGTGTAGGCCACACCCCAGGGAAACGCCCTTTACATTGGATCAGGGATGTGACCTGAGCAAAGGTGTTATATCCCACCGTAATCCTCTTCAACACAATCCAATCTTGCCTCATTAAGCACAGGCAGAGATCAGAATTTACAACATATAGGAAGATCATATCAATCACAAAATGGAGGACAACCACACAATACTGGGAATCATGGCCTAACCAAGTTGACACATATTTTGGGGGGGACACAATTCAATCCATGATGCCAGCTGTCCTCCCCTTGGCACTCTCTACGTCTCTGCTGGGTTTGACAATTTGTTGCAATGGCCACACAGAGCTCACAGACAATATTCACAATTATGAGTTTACTAGGGAAGTAACAGGTTACGATTCAGGTTCAGAAACGCTCAGGATACAGTTCTTCCATCAGGACAGCCTCTTCTCAGCTGTGCCCACAGGCATGCCTCTCTCTGGCCCCTCGGCCTCTGCCCTGCTTGGGCAAGTGTTACAAAGCCCTTTTAGCTCTGCCGATAAGTGCCTGGAGGCACTCCATTCTGCCAGTAAGTCTGGGCCTGGAGGCGCTCAGCTCTGTCATTGAGTGGGTTCATGGCCCTACCTCTGCTGCCAAGTACCTGGGGGCATCCCACTCCAACAGAAAGCCTCTTGCCTGAAGGCACTCAGCTTTCTCACTCTGTGAGCCAGGAAGCCCACCAAGCCATCTCCTTCTGGTCTCCTGGTTCTGCTTGCTGCCTCTGCTGCCACCGTTTCTCTGCTGCTGCTTCTCACTACCTGTCACAGTCTTTGATGTTACCGGTTTCTCTCTGTCTCCTACATCGAGGAGGTTCTCAGCACAGGGACCCGGGGTCCAAAAGACACACCCTGCTCTCAGCTCTTCTTTCTTGGTGGTGGTGAGATCCTTTCTTCTGGCCTCAGGGGTGGCTCATCTTAAGCCTAGTGGAATGGCAAAAATGACTCATCCACACACTGGGGCTCCATATACCTTATTTGCATGGCCCCACCCCACAAGGGTGCCATGCACCTTATTTACATTATTAGCAAGCTATACAATCTCCTTGGTGGGCCACAAGCACCTCATTTGCATAGCCCCACCCAGTCATTTGGTGGGCATTACAAAGACTATGGCTAGAAGGGTCATATTAAGTAATTCACTGCACTGAAAGTGTCTATAGTATATTGACCAATCCCTGCAAAGTGCATAAAATAGACCAGTCACAGGGCAGGCTGCAACACAGGGTCAGACAAAAATATCAAACCATCAAGTTGTTTACTGTTTACCCAGGAAATCTCCATCAACTTGGACAGAAGTAACGAACCCCCTGGGGTAGAAAACTAGGGCAAAGGTAACTCCTCAGGGCTTAGTGGGGAAATCTCCCCAAGCTGTCTTTCCAAAGAACCAAGGCAAAAACCTACTAAAGGAACTCCTTTCATCACACCCCTGTTACTGTGAATGTGACCTTTTTTGGAAATAGGGTCTTTTCAGATGTAGTCAAGTTAAGATGAAGTCATACTGAATTCGGGTAGGCCCTAAATCCAATAACTGATGCCCTTTTAAGAAGACAGAAATTTGGATACAGACACACAGAGACAGAGACACAGGAAAAAACCTTATGTGATGACAAAGGCGGAGTTGGAGTGATGCCTCTACAAGCCAAGGAATGCCAAGGACTGTCAGCAACCACTAGAAGCCAGGATAGAGGCATGAGACAGATGTTCCCTCAGAGCCTCCAGAAGAGCCAGCCCTGCTGACAATTTGATTTCACACTTCTAGCTGCCACAACTATGAGAGGAAAAAAATCCTGTTGTTTTAAGCCACCTAGTGTATGGTACTTTGTTATGGCAGCCCCAGGAAACTAAAACTGGGCAGTTTGTTACATAGCTATAGTAAGCGCAACAGCAAACTTCTAAACACGAGCGTTTGCACATAGTGGCCACCGGTGTCCAAATATTTTACAGAGAGCATAGTGTGTCCATTGACCCAAGTACCCATTCTCTCCTTCTCTGATAGAACCCCCAATGTTATCTGCACACATGGGCCACAGGACAGACTATATTCCCCAGCCTTCCATGCAGCTAGGCTTGCTTTGCCATGTAATTAAGTTCTAGGCAGTAGGATGTAAGTAGCACAGTATCTGAAAGTGTCCTTAAAGAAGTATGCCCTTATTCTAGCTGCTGGAGTGGTATGTGATGGCTGATACTCAGCAGCCATTTTGGATTATAAGGTATTATTGACAATGTATATGGCCAAACAGGAAGATACAAAGAACACCGATCCCTGACATCATGAAGCCACGATACCAGCTCTGGGATCCTACCTCCAGACGTATTTTATGAAAGAAAGAAAGAAACTTTATTCTTGTATTAAAAACAAACCAAACCCATTGCCATCCAGTCAATTCCAACTCATAGAGACCCTATAGACAGAGTAGAACTGCTCCATAGGTTTTCCAAGGCTGTAAATCTTCATGGAAGCAGACTGCCACCTTCACTTGTGGAGCTACTGGTGGATTCAAATCGCTGACCTTTCGGTTAGCAGCCAAGCACTGAACTACTATACCACCAAGGTTCCTTATTCTTATGTAAGTCCCCATTATTCTGAAATTTTCTGTTATAGCTCAACATAATTCCAACTAACAGCAAATTTCCTAACAATTCAAAAATCAGCTACTATTTACTAAGTGCTTACAGAGCACTGGACAACTGTGTACTCTTCACAGCAAGCATCTGTGAAGAGTAAGACATGGCCCAGTGTTGCTTCTGCAACTGGTCCCTTCACCTCTGTGAGCCTCAGTTACCTCATATATAAAGTGGGATAATGGTAGGTAAGCCAAATAGCAAACTTGTTGGTCAGGCCCAGCCTACACACATTTATCTGTCATTATTTAAATACAATGCCTGAACTAAGCACTATTCTAAACAATTTATGGGATAGTGGCTTGGACAGAGGCGAGAATGGTCAGATTTGGGGTTTGTTTTGGAAGAATAGTGATCAGGGTGTGCCAAAGAAGCAAATGTGAGGTTTGAGATAAAGAGAGGAGATAAATATCTAGCTTTTGGCCTGAACAACAGGAGAATGATGGAGAAAACTAGGGAGGAATAGGATTAGAAGAGTGGGGAAATCAAGAATTAGGTTTCTGAACATAATGTGTTAGAAATGACCTTCATTGCTTTTGAGCATTCACATGTTCAAAAATATTTGTTGATGAAATAACTTGTGTGGAAAGACGGGTATTTGAAATGCCATCCTCATTTCCCACCTCATTTGCCATCTCCTCAACCCTTTCTAGGTCAGAAGAAGAAAATGTCCTAGAATCCACTATGAAATAGAGAGGTTTGTTGTTTGTTGAGTATCCATGTACTTACTGCCTCACAGCTCCCAGCCCCTTGCAGTTAGGTGAGACCATGTGACTCATTCTGGCCAATGGGCTGCTTTGTGCCTCATTTCTTTGAGGAAACTAGACTCTGAAAGATGAAGAGAAGAAGGCAAACAAGCTATGGTCCTCAGGACCCAAGGAACAACTTGGTGCTAAATACCCTGTGTTATCATTTTGCCTTCTATAGTCCAGATGTGCATTTTATGAAACCAGCAACCCCAAAACACCAAAGAGACACAAACAAAAAGAGACCCATAAAGGCTGCTCTCTCTAGCCAAAGGACCAGAAAATGGACAGCTTAGCAAAACAGAAAACTTACAGAAAATTACTGCTCCAGCCAGACACCACAGAATGAACTCCACGTCCTTGAAGACGAGGTTTTGAAGTGAGGGAATTAAAAGGACAAACGGGACAAAAATCAAGTATGTTGGCCTCCCTGAGACTGATACCTGGAATCAGAATCAGTGGAAAGATCATGACCCAGGAACTCACAAGGACTCCAAACCAAAACAACAAAAAAACCCAAACCCACTGCCTTCAAGTTGATTCCGACTCATAGCAGCACAACAGGCCAGAACAGAACTGCACCACAGGGTTTCTAAGGTTGTAAGTGAAGGGAAGCAGCAGACCGCCACACCTTTCTCCCACTGAGTGGGCTGATGCGTTCAACTGCTGACCTTTTGGTTAGCAGCGATCACTAAACTGCTGCGCCACCAGGGTTCCACAAGAACTGTAAAACGCTAAATAGAACTTGAAGACATGGGACAGAAATAGGAAAGAATCCAACACTGTTGGAAAGGAAGACAACCTTTCTGGGACCCTACTCTGGACCCAGCTTTTTAGCAGAGGTTATCTCTCTGAACCCTCACAGTAGTCCTCCTATGGGAAAAAAAAAAAAAAAAACGTTGCTGTCAAGTCAATTCCAATTCAGCGACCCTATGGGACTGGGACAGAGTAGAATTTTCCATAGGATTTCCAAAGCGTGGCTGATGAATTCAAACTGCCAACTTTTCAGTTAGCAGCCATAGCTCTTAACTGCCCCACCTGGGTTCCATCGTTCTGACAGAAGTCAAGATCAAACTCATTGCCACGGAGTAGATTCAGACTCAAAGCGATCCTGTAAGACAGGGTAGAACTGTCCCATAGGGTTCTAAAGGAGCATCCAGTAGATTCTAACTGCTGACCTTCTGGTTAGCAGCCGGAAGCTTAAACACTGTGCCCCTAAGACTCCAGTCTTCGTTTAAAAAAAAAAAAGCCGGTTGCCCCAAGTCGATTCCCACTCATAGTAGATACTGTTGTTAAGTGTCCTCAGTGGGTTCTGACTCACAGCGACTCTGTAAGACAGAGTAGAACTACCCCATAGGGTTTCCAAGGAGCAGACGGTGGATTTGAACTGCCAACCTTTTGGTTAGCAGCCAAGCCCTTAATCAGGACAGCACCAGGGCTCCCAGTAAACATTAACCAAAAATAACCAAACCCAGTGCCGTGGGGTGGATTCCAACTCATAGCAACCCTGTAGGACAGAGTAGAAGTGCCCCCCAGTTTCCAAGGAGCACCTGGCAGATTCAAACTGCCAACCCTTTGGTTAGCAGCTGTACCACTTAACCACTACACCACCAGGGTTTCCAGTAGACGTTAGTATCCTTTATTATGGCTGAGCAAACTGAGGCTATGAGAGCCAAAATCATGGCCCAGTATGACAAGGCTGAGGTGTGAAGCAGCCAGATTCAAACATGGGTCACCCTAACTGCAGAACTCACCTTTGTTTCACTAAAGATGGAAAGGTGACTGAAAGACCCTGAAATGCACATAGATACGGGGAAGGAAAGCAAAACTTACAGGTGATGTTAAACCCATCCCCTCAGCCACCCAACTTTTATCAATGTCTCCAAAGGGAGAAAAAAAAGCTGAATTTAACCGGAGAATCTGCATGTTAACCAAGTTTCCTGGAGCGTCTGATGGAGTCACCTATACGTGGGGCCTCCTAGTAACTACTGCTCCATCTCGGGGCAAGTGATTTAACGCCTCTCCAAGCCCCTGCTTCTTAGCTGTAAAATGGGTGTAATTACGGAAGATTCAGTTTAATAAAAGTCTGCAATGTGCTCAGCACAACACCAAACACTTAAGTGCTCAATACATTACAGTTGCCATCATTAGTACGACGGAAATTTTTAAAAATAAAACGTTCTCTAAGACTTACTTGGAAATATACCAAAACATAAAGACTAATGAATGAATAGCAATATAGGTAGATATGTGATAAGACATAGTAAACGTTTGATAATAAAAAGTTAAAATAATGAAAAGTTAAGGGTAAAGTGTTCCCTGTAAAACTCTCTCAACTTTTCTGTATGTTGGAAAATGCTTAACTCTGGAAAAAAATAATGCACTGTGGCATTCTTTCAGGGAGGAAGACAAGTTTTGTTTGAACACAAAAGAAAAAAGCAACAAAATGGGCGAGATCTCCTTCGACTCTGTCCCGCCTTTGGGCTGCGGGCCGTTAACAATGCTGCTTGAATGAACTCATCGAGGGCTGCTTGCGAAATAACAAATCCTCGAGCGCGAGGCCGGAGGCTGCCAAATCCGCGCAGGGGAAAGGGACGCGCCTCCAAGCTCCCCATCCCGCTTCCGTGCAGAGGAGGTGGGGTTGGAGCGAGCGCTGGAGGAAACGTGGCTCAGCCTTGCCGAGGGGGCTCAGGGCGGGCTCTGGCCAATATGCGCCTCATGTAAATACCTTTGGAGGGGCGGGGGAGAGAAGGGTCGAATTTCAAAAAAAAACAAACCCCCCTACAGCCCCGGGCGGGCGGGCGCGCGCGATGGGCGCTCTTAGGCTGCGGGAGCGAGTGGAGGATGCTGGGAAGGAGGTAAAATGGCCACCGGCGGCGGCACGGAGGAGGAGAGGAAGCGGGGGCGGCCGCAGCTCCTGCCCCCGGCGCGGCCGGCTGCCCGGGGCGAGGAGCCCGAGGGCGGCCGCGAGAAGCTAGGCTGGGCCCAGGTGGTGAAGAACCTGGCCGAGAAGAAGGGCGAGTTCCGCGAGTCGCGGCCACCGCGGCGGGACGAAGAAAGCGGCGACGGCGCGCTCGGCGCCCCGGCCGGCTTGGCTGCCCCGGGCTTCGGTGACTTCCCCCCAGCTGGCCGCGGGGACCTGAAGGGCCGCCGGAAGGACCCCGCCGGCGAAGCGGCGGACCCCCGCAAGAAGAAAGGTACAGCCGAGGCGAGCCGGAGGAAGAAGAGCGAGACGGCAGCCATGGCGGCCCCGGCCAGACCCGGCACGGCCGAGGACGCGGCCGAGCGGCCCCACCAGGACGAGCAGGCGGCCGCGGCGGGCCCCGCGGCAGGCCCAGGCAAGGGTCGCTTCCTCGTGCGTATCTGTTTCCAGGGTGACGAGGGCTCCTGCCCGACCCGGGACTTCGTGGTGGGTGCGCTCATTCTGCGTTCCATCGGCATGGACCCGAGCGACATCTACGCGGTCATCCAGATTCCCGGCAGCCGCGAGTTCGACGTGAGCTTCCGCTCGGCGGAGAAGCTGGCACTGTTCCTACGCGTCTACGAGGAGAAGCGCGAGCAGGAGGACTGCTGGGAGAACTTCGTGGTGCTGGGGCGGAGCAAGTCCAGCTTGAAGACGCTCTTCATCCTCTTCCGGAATGAGACGGTGGACGTGGAGGACATCGTGACCTGGCTCAAGCGCCACTGCGATGTTCTGGCCGTGCCCGTGAAAGTGACCGACAGGTTTGGGATCTGGACCGGGGAGTACAAATGCGAGATCGAGCTGCGCCAGGGGGAGGGCGGGATCAGGCACCTGCCGGGGGCCTTCTTCCTGGGGGCCGAGAGGGGATACAGCTGGTACAAGGGGCAGCCCAAGACGTGCTTTAAGTGTGGTTCCCGGACCCACATGAGTGGCACTTGCACGCAGGACAGGTGCTTCAGGTGCGGGGAGGAGGGGCACCTGAGCCCTTACTGCCGGAAGGGCATCGTGTGTAACCTCTGTGGCAAGCGAGGACACGCTTTTGCCCAGTGCCCCAAAGCAGTTCACAACTCCGTGGCAGCTCAGCTCACCGGCGTGGCCGGGCACTGAAGACCCGCCAGCCTGCCAGCTGCCGGAGTGTACACACAGCCAGCTTACCCCTCTAAGTGCCAAAACTTTTTTTTAAACCATTTTTTTTTATCATTTTTGAAGGACATCTTTTTAAACCTGCAAGAGACATCTCTTTGCCTTCTTAAGCCGAGTTTACTCCATTTCAGCCTTTTCTGAATTGGTGACCCTGAGTAATGACTGCCGAGAACTGTAATGTGCAGATATGTCGTCTTTTTTCTTTTTTTAATTTTGGTTTTGTTTTTATATTTGGTTTTTTTTTTTTAACTTCAACCTCCCACCCCATACCTTGTCTTCTTCCTGGATTGTCACCCTTTGGGCTGCCTTGCTCATCTTCATGCCCCAGCACTAGGTACGGGGCCCAGTACGTGGTAGGCACTCCATCAGTGTCGCTGAATTGAAACAATGTCGGCTGTGGCTTCTATCAGGATGTCTACCTTTTGCAGCTCTTCCCCTCTCGTTTTAATTTGCTGCTTCTAATCTACGTGGTCTGAGAATTTGTGAAACCAGTGTTGTTCGAAGTGTATGTAAATCTGATTCCGTAAGCTCTGAATGGTGGGAAAGGGCCTCTCTTAGGGCAAAAAATGCATGGACTTAATGACAGCTCTTTCAGAAGGTCGGAAGCCGTTTTTTATAGAATCATCAGAATCATGGAATTTAGAATTTTCATGCTGGTAAGAATCTGAGAGTTGGTTTAGACCCTTGGTTTTCCAGCAGGTGAAACAGAGGCCCAGAGAGGTTAAGTGACTGGGTCAAAATCACATTGCTGTCTGGTTCCAGAGCTGAGCCTAGAGTAGAGTTCCCTGACCCCAAGCCCGGTGCTCATCCCACTACCTCTCACACTTCACAACATGTTTTTCCATGTCACTTGAGGGCCCAGAACGTCTCTTCAGAATGGTGAGCCCAGAAGAATGCCTAGAAACCACCTGGGGGTTAGCAGGAACTTCCAAAAACACAGGAGATAGGGAAAGGGTCAAGGAACGTACTCCAGGGTGTACTCGTTCCATAGGGTACCACAACTGGAACAAAGTTTGCCAGGTCTTTTGTGAGAACCTTACCCTTCCTTCCCATCCAGTGTCAGCAGTGAGAAATGGGTGCTCCTGAGGAAGGAAGCCTACCAAAGGTTTACGTTTGCACCTTAGCCTCATAGCCAAGAACCCCCGAGAAGCTAGCTTAGCTGGAGCTCATCTGCAACCCCCTGACTCTCAGGAGAAAGACGGTTTTAACCCGGAATTATAAGTGAGTTAACGTTAAAATGTACCTGCAAAATAGGCCAAGCAAGAAGGCATGGGTCAACTTAGTGTTATCAAGTTAAAGTAGAGAAGATAGTACACTGCTTTTCTCTTAGTTTTTGTCTTTTGCTTTGTTTTGCCTTTTTTTTTTTTTTTCTTTTTGTGGCTTAGAATGTAAAATCGATTGTTAAAAGTTTGGTTCTGAATAAATATTTATCTTTTGTATTGCTAATATTGCTGCTCTATTTCCTTTCCAAGTGCTAGATGAACACCTCTTCCTTCCCCTCACATTTCTGCAGGACCTGCCCAACCTGCCCAGGAATGCTAGTCAGACCCTAGTTCAGACTTCTACACACCATTTGTTACCCTGTCAATACGTGTCCCTGCCCCCGCTGGCCAACACTTAGCACCCACCTTGTTTTGCCGATTCCTCTGGAATGCTGCCTTAACCCAAAGAGTCACAATCACCTAGGACGCTTTTAAAACTGAAGCGTTCAGCCTAACCCAGCACCAGGGTGTCAGCATCACTGGAGTGAGTGAAAATACGTTAAGGAGCCCCAAGCAATTCTGATGGGCAGCCAGGTTTGAGACCCCAGTTCTGAATGGCACTAAGATGAATAAAACTGGCTCTGCCCCCAGGGAAATGATAAACCAGTTGAAAGGGGCGATAAGATGCCAGCCTCATCATCTTGAAGTTATTGTAAGCGCCATGAATGGGGGGGTGGAGGGTGGAGAGATGTATTCTTGGATTTAGAAAAATAACTATCACAGTGCTAAGAGAGGAGGTGAGAAAGGGGGATCCAGGACACTTCCCGGAGACCTGACCCACTCCTTCCAGCCAGCCCTGGAGATTGGGCCCTATTCGGGGGGCTGAATACGATCAAGGTTCTTGACTCCCTCCAGTGCCCTGCGAACCCCAGACAAAATCCTCTGAAGGATCTTCCAGCTCGGAGATGTTGAGAGGATCCGATCCTAAGAATTAAGGTTTTCCAGCGTATTGAGTCAGTAACTCAGTGATTTCAGGCTATATCCGGAGCTGATCCGTGGAGCTGTGGCCTGGTGGGAGCCAGCTCAGCCCCGCCTTCCTGTCTCCCACAGCAACCATTCCTTTCCCGGCTCGCCCCTTTCCTCCTTTCTCCCCTTCCCCCTCACCTCTCTTCCTCGGTCTGCGGTTTCCCTCCCTCTTTTTTTTTTTTTAGAGGCCTGAGGCCGGGGAGAAAGCGTGCATTCACTGTGCTCCCCGCCCCCTTCGCAAAGCCGGCTTAGTGCCAGGGAGCCTCCCCGTAGGAACCTCTCTCTCCTTCCCTTCCCCCACCGGCTCTCCTGGTGTGAACAGAGGAAGAAACTACTTCCCTGCCCAGCCCCCACAGGATCCGCTCCAGGGCCTCCTGCCTGGCGGTGCAGGGACTGACCCCTGGCGGGGGTGGGACAAGCCTCCCCCAGCTTCCTCCTAATCAAAACTAAAAAAAAAACAAACCCTTGCCGTGGAGTCGATTACGACTCATAGCGACCCTATAGAACAGGGTAGAACTGCCCTCGTAGAGTTCCAAGGAGAGCCTGGTGGATTCAAACCGCTGACCTTTTGGTTAGCAGCCATAGCTCTTAACCACTGCAGCACCAGGGTTTCCCCTTCTAATCAAACAGCCCGCAAATTACAATTCCTCACTGTTCATGGGCTCCCAGGGGAGTGTCTAGATCCGACTGGGGCTGACAGGAAGGCAGACATTCAGTTTTCAACAAATACTGGGGACCATTATGAGCAAAACACTGTACACCAGTGAACAAGACGGCTCACTCGGGGTGAAAGATACAGGTAAATAACAAGCAGGCAATTTTCTAAGTCATAAAAAGTATTTTAAGATAAAAAAAAATTCAAAGATTATCTGAAATAGAGGCTTCCTAGAAAAGAGGATGGCTTCACTGACACCTGCAAGATGAGGAAGAGGGAAGAAAGAGATGCAGGCAGCAGAAACAGTCTGTACAGAGACCAGAGAATCCTAGGAAGATGGAGGTGGGGGAAGAGAGGGAGAGGCGATAACAAAGAGCTTCCCAGCCTTATTTAAGAGACTTGATTTTTGTCTTAAATTAAGAGCTTCCAATCTGACCTCCATTCCATTCATTTATTCAATACGTGTACCTGAAGCATCAACTCTATGTGGGCTCTTTCTAGGCATTGGAATAGAGCAGTGAGCAAAACAGTCAAGTCCCCTAGGACTCGAATTCTAGAGTCACATAAATACATAAATTACAAATGTGGAATCAAATTTGTATTAAAAATAGATGATTTATTTCGAGAGGCCATTTTCTCATCCGAAAGCCCTGGCAGCACAGAGGCTAAGAGCTCAGCTGTTAAGGTAAAGATCAGCAGTTCCGATTCACCAGCAGCTCCTTGGAAACCCTACGGGGCAGTTCTCCTCTGTCCTATAGGGTCGCCACGAGTGGGAGTCCACTCGATGGTTACTGGTTTTTCTTATCAGAGAATTAAAAATTCCTGACCCAAAGTTAATCCTGCTAGTGATTTTTTTCTCTTTCCCAAAATTGCTAATCTACTTGCCTCTTTGAAGAGCAGACAGTAACAAAACCATTAACTTGTGATTTAATGAAAAAAAATTCTAGCTTCTTTAAATTTCTAGAGGTTTTTTTAAGGGCTGCAGGTAGGTGGAGGACCAAAGCTTCCGAAAAGTTACCTTCTGTTTTTCTAAGCTCTGTTTATTTTGTTTTTGAAAATATACACAGCAAAACATACACAAATTCAACCATTTCTACATGTGACATTGATTACATTCTTCAAGTTGTGCAACCATTGTCACCCTCCTTTTCTGAGTTGTTCCTCCTTCATTAACATAAACTCACTGCCCCCTAATGTTCCTATCTAATCTTTCAAGTTGCTATTACCAGTTTGATAGCAGATAGTTCTTAAAAGAACGTAATGCTCAAGGCAGACCTTTTTTACTAGTTAAGCTCAACTATTGTTCGGTTTTAAGGTGACTTCAGGGAATATTTTGGTTTTAAGTTTAAAGATTATTTCAGGACAATAGTTTCAGGGTTTCATCCACCCTCCATGACTTCAGAAAGTCTAGAGCCCATGAGAATTTGAAATTCTGGTCTACTGTTTCCCCCTTTTGATCAGGATTCTTCTGTGGAATCTCTGATCAAAATGTTCAGTAATGGTAGCCGGGCACCATCCAGTTCTTCTGGTGTCATGGTAAAGGAGACAGTTGTTTATGGAGGCAATTAGCCACACATTCCATATCCTCCCATTCCTGACTATCCTTCCTCTTCTGTTGTTTCATGTGAATAGAGACCAATTGTTGTACCTTGGATGGCCTAGCCGCTTGCAAGCTTTTAAGACCCCAGTATGCAATAAACTAGGAGGTAGAGCAGAAGCACTAAACGCGCTATTAGGCCAGTTAACTGGGAAATCCCATGAAACCATGACCTTAAACCTCCAAACCAAGGAACCAAATCCCGTAAGGTGTTTGGTTGTGCATAAACAGCCTCAGCAGCCACTCTTTTTTTTCTGTCATTGTTGTAAATATATCTGTCACATAACTTTTGCCAATTCGACTTTTTACAGGTGTACAACTTATTGAAAGCAATTAAATTATCACCTGTGCAACCCTACCCTTAATGCAATTTTTCCATCACTATTAACTCCCCTTTTTAATGTTAACTCAGTTGCCATCGTGGAAAACTGTATTCTTTAAGTAAAAGTTATTTAAGTCTCTGTGAATTCTTCCTTCTCTGGAAGCAGGCTCCTCTTGCATGAGGGGAAACAACCAACCAAACCCACTGCCATCGAGTTGATTACGACTCATAGCGATCCTATAGGACAGAGTAAAACACCCCATAGGGTTTCCAAGGAGCGGCTGGTGGATTCGAATTGCCGACCTTTTGGTTAGCAGCAGAGCTCTTAACCACTGCGCCAGCAGGGCTCCACGCATGAGGGGAAGTTGCCCCAATTTGCAAATTGTTTATTAAATCATACAGCAATCAAATAGTGTACTATTCTTTTGATTAATACATGATTACATTTTTTAACACAAATTATGACAATACGTTGAAAGAAACAGGGTGATAGTGTTTAACAAGTGTTAAAAATAATCCAAATTCACTGAAATTTGAACATAACATTTATTCTGAGCAGTTATTCTATATGCATATAAAAACCATTGCCAGCCGGCTCATAGGGTTTCTAAAACTGAAATCTTTACAGGAGCAGTCTGCCATATCTTTCTCTGCAGAGCTGCTGGTTCAAAGCACAGACCTTTCAGTTAACAGCCAAATGCTTAACCATTGTACCACCAGGGTGCATATTGTGCATATAAGGGACACCATTTTGATTCCAGAAAAAGCAAATGACTCCAAGAAGCTAGGTATAATAGAGCTTATAAAGAAAAGAGGAGGGAGAAATACAGAAGATCAGCCATTGGCTGAACTCGACATGATTGATTGAACTTTACTCTCCCCCTTTTACTGAGATCATGGAATATCAATTCACAAGATAGTCTCTGCCCCTCCACCCAGGTGTGTCTTTTGAGATTCAAATTTAGTAGCCTGGCTTCTGACAGGAAAGAAAGGATTTGCAACTTCCAGTGAAAGAAAAGCTGCTGTTGGGTTAATTTTTGGTCAGGGATTTCTTTAAATGAATATTTGGTTTTGTGGGTAAGAAAACTCCAAAATCAAAGCAGACATCTGCTGTTAATTTCTCTCTTTGACATAAGGAAAACTGATCTAGTCTTAGGGGTCAGGGATAACTTCCCAGGGAATGTGATGTTTGAACTGAGATCCAAAGGATACGTATGAAGTTAACTGAGAGATGGGGCGGGGGGTTGAGGAATGATAAAGAATTTAGTTTAGGCAGAAGGAATAGCAAGTATAATGACCCAACAGTGGGAAGAAGCATGCCGGTTCTAGAAATTTTGTGTATCTTTCAGGGTCTGGAAACAGAAACCACTCTAGGTATTGAAGAAAGTGATGGGCCCAAGGCAGGGTATTAGGAATGACTTCTAGAACGGCACAGAACTGACTTACCAAAAGAGCTAATATCTCTATCATGGTCAGAAAGATGAGAGCCAAGAGGTCACCACTGGAAAAGTGGAGTTTGAGAACACACTACTAAAGCTGAACAGGATGCTGGGGTCAGACAGCAAATGCAACACCAGGACAGTGATATGCCACGTCCTCTCCCTGCCTCAGGAAAACCAGAGACTGTACACTAGAGTCTCCGCAACTGTACTATGAACAGAAACAGCCAAAACCATTTGACTGACTTCTGCCTTATTTCCACCTTCCAAATCTCATGCAAGTGCATCTGATTGCTGAAGTCCTAGCTGCAAGGGAGTCAGGAAATCTTTTAGCTTTACGGCATCTGAAGCACAGAAAGGCATGTAGAATGGGAATGGCTGCTGCCTGCCAACCAACCATATCCAGTGTAGCCAGTGTGGCTACATGCTGAGATGGGGAGGGTGATGATCCAAGATGAGACTGAAGGTTATGGGGGGTCTGTAAGGTCCCTGGATGGCACATATGGTTTGTACTTGACTATTAATCAAAAGGCTGGCAGTTTAAACTCACTCAGCAGTGCTGCAAGAGAAAGGCCTGGTGACCTGCTTCCATAAAATTTACAGCCAAGAAGACCCTCTGGAGCTCAGTTCTACTCCGTAACACGTGGAGTCGCCATGAGTCAGAATCGACTCGATGGCAAGGGCTTTGGTATGTTGTTGTTGTTTTTTTCCTTTGGTAGGCCGTGTTAAGAATATGGGCCTAAGAACAATGAGGATCCCTTGAAGGATTTTTTAACACTGGAGTGACATGATCAGGGTTGTGGTTTTAAAAGACCATTCGAGTACTTTGTGGAGAATAGGTTGGAGAGAATCCCAGGTGGAAACAAGGAGTCTAGTTTACGCAGGTGAGAGATGGTGGCACCTTGGACCTGGGTGGTGAAGATGACAGAAGGCAGCAGGAAGGATAAAGAAATACCGAGGAGTTTAAGTCAACAAGAGTTGGATTTGACATGGGCTGGGGAAAATGGCAAATACCAAGGGTGACTCTTAGGTTTCCAGCTTCTGCAGTTGGGTAGATGGTAGGGCCATTCCTTGAGATGTGGGACAGAGAAGGAAACTGAAGTTTGGGGTGAAGATCTTAAGTTTGATTTTCAAAGTGTTGAGTCTGAGATCTCCACAGAGGAGGTCTTTGAGGAGGTATGGAGTAGGTGGTTGGATACTTAAATTCTGAGGACAGTTCTGGGCTTAAGAAATAAACACAGGAGTCATTGTATAGCACTGGTTTTCAAACTCTTTGGAGCCCCTGAGCAGTGCTAACAGTTAACTTGCTTGACTGCTAGCTAACTGAAACATTGGAGGTTTGAGTCCACCCAGAGTTATCTCAGAAGAAAGGCCTGGCCATCTACTTTTGAAAAAATCAACCGTTGAAACCCCTATGGAGTACAGTTGTGCTCTGACACACATGGGGTTGCTTTGAGTTCGAATCAATTTGATGGCAACTGAACTGGCTTCAAACTCTTTTACTATATCCCACAGTAAGGTAAGGTGTACATTTTACATTACAGGCATCATATGCCTGTGTATCTATACATAAATCTGAAACAAGTTTCCCCAAGCAGTATTTATACACAGGGTGTATGATGCACTCTGATATTTTTCCATTCTATTGCTTCATTCTTTTATAAAAGCTTATATGACCCATTAAATTGACTTCGCAGTCTCCTAATGAGTCATGGCAGAAGCAGAGGGGAGGAAGATTATAGCAACTAGGATCATGTCTTGAGCAACTCTGACTTGTGAGAGTTTTCCCTAATGAAAAAGGATATGGTAACAATTAAACTAAGGGACAGCCAGAAAGGAAGAAGGAAAACAAAAGTGTAGAGTTATATAAACCAAGGGAGGACGGCTGCCCACCAGGCTGAGTAATATGGAGGTCATCAGGGAGCAACTTTTAGCTGTAGAGTGATGGGAGCAGGAGCCATCCAAGTCCGTTTACAAGAGGCTCCTGGGCTCATTTCCAACCTTATTCTCAGGCAGAGCGCCCATTACATCCGTTCATGTCATTTCCAGGTAGGGCTGACAAAAAGCAATGGGAAGGTATAAAAAGGAGTTCAGTATGGCTGGGGCGTGGAGTGGTAGGAGATGAAGCTAAGGTGAGCCCGGGTCAGATCATTAATTACCAAGCTGGTGGTGGAGTTCCACGAGGGTGTACTATCTGTGTACACAGCCATAGGATCCACAGAGCATCAGCTGGCTTGTCAATATGACCAAGAAGATTTGGGGGAGGACATGTTTACATGGAAATAACCACAGGTATATTATGGAAGAGAATTCAAACTTTCCAGAGTCTTAAGATAAGACATGGACTAACATCTTTGGAAACCAATTTGTTTGGCACTGTCTATCAAAATTTAAAATTCACATAATCTTTAACACACCAATATCATTTATAAGAAAAGAATTTATAGCTAAACTTAAACATATGCACAAAGATATAAGTGCAAAGAAGTTCACTGCAGCATTGGTTGGAGTCGCATGGACTGGCAATAACTTGTCTATCAGTAGGGAACTGGCTGAATAGGTTATGGCATGCTCAAATAGCAGAATACTACGCAGCTGTGAAAAAAACCAGTTCTGTATGTATTAATATGGAACAATCTCTAAGAGGCGCTGCAAGTGAAGTGTGCAAGGTATGGTATGCTATTGTTTACATTTTTTTTAAAGATAGAATATCCATGTACATAGACTTGTTTGTGTATAGAATAACTCTGAAAGGATATTCAGGAAATGCTGGCTTCTCAGAGCTAGGTACAGTATTTGGGGTTTAAGGTGAGAGGAAAACTTATTTTCCTTGTATATCCCTTTATATTGTTTGAGTTTTTTCTTTTTAGCTATTTCATGTATTAGCTACAGCCCCCCATCCAAAAAAAAAAAAATCTTTTAACAAAAATAAATGCAAAACACAAGACTTAAAATTCCTGCAGACTCTATAGGGACAGGAGTCGATTCCCCTCTTTCTTTAAATATAGTAACTCTGATGGAGAAGTTTAAGAAACTCCACAGCAGCCACTCACTGGGCCTCCTGCTTCCAGCCTTGGCCTCCTTCATTTGAGCTTCCCCAAAATGAAATTTGATCCCAAAGACTTTGCATTCTTCCTGGGGCTCACCAGGCCTTGCCTGATGCCCCTTGCCTCCTCTCTGGTCTGGAGTTACCTCCATTGGCCTCACTCCCTCACTCTGGCTTCCCTAGTCCATTCTAGTAATTTCTGGAATTCATCTTCTTCCTCCCCCACAGCCTTGGAAATCCTATGGAGCAGTTCTACTCTGTCTAGGTTGCTGTAAGTCAAAATCCACTCCAAGGCCGTAGGTTTGGTTTTGGTTGCTCTCCTACCCAGGGTTAAACTCTACTGTCCCTGGGTACCCAGCTCTAATGCCTGTTCCTAATTGGAGCCTTCTCTAACCTCCTAGACCAGTCAGACCCTCCTACACTCTCCCCAGCCCTTCCTTCCAACAGTTACTGCAGTTGTGGTATGTTTATTATGTTTTCATTAGTATCTGCCTCTGCCTCTCAACTTTGAGCTCCCTGAGGGCAGGAACAACCATATCTCTTTTGCTCACGTTTTGTAGCTTCAGCATTTAGTGCTGTGGCTAGCACATTGTAAAAGCCCAGTGAATATTTATTGCATGAATAATCTAGAAAGTACTTGACTGAGATGACAAATCAGTATCTTTAATGATACTCCAAATATCCCTTGGCATACCTGTCACACTGACTCTATAAAGAAGAGCTTATTCATTCATTTTTATAAGGCATCAATGAATCTCCCTCATTCTTCTCACCTTTGATAATGGTTTCCTTCAGCCTAGGAGGTCAATTGTACTTTTACCTTCAGCCCCTCAAACGCTCCTGTTTGGCTCTGTCAGTTTACCAGCTCATCCTCTTCTATTTCTCTGAGAGCATGAAATCATGGAAACTCAGCCTGTGTGGCCCATGGCACTGTTAGGCACAGAGGAAGAGCACTAGGCTCCTGGGCTCAGAATGCCTGTGTTGGCAGCCTGGCTTCAACACCCCCTTACCTCTGCCCTGAGGCCCTGTCACTTTTTCTCATGGGATTAGGAACTGCCTACCCAGAGACTGTGACCACCCCTTCTAGAACATGCTGTGAGACTCCAGAATCCCCTTTCAAAATGTCACTAAGCTTGGTTACATATGTCAGGGATGAGGGTGGGGCCTGATGCCTGAGAGTACCTGTTTGAAGGGGACGTGGACAGAGCTTACACATGGGGTCTGGGGTGCTCACCCATGCATGCCAGGTCCCTCACTGATGGGACGAGGGGCAGCTGGACCAGGGCTGGATGCGGGATCCAGGGAGGCGTTCTCCTTGAGCCAATACATTCTGGCACAGAACTCCAAGAGTCCTAGAATTCTAAATTCAGACTTTGGCCTTCCATGTTGTTTTGAAGGCCCATTTGTCAAGGAGGCAAATAGAACATTTTTTATTTAACACTTGTAGGATGATGTGTAACTTCTGAATAAGTAGAGACATAGGGCATAGGGGCCCCCAAGTGTACCTTCGCCCTCGGCCCCACCAGTGCCTCTGTTTGACTCTGTCATTTCCTATCTCAGACAAGCCAGGTAACTTCCCTGAGCCTCAGTTTCTTACCAGGAAAATGGGTCTAACTGTAACTGCTTCATGAGGGCTGGTGAGAAAATAATATAAAATCATCCATGCATAGGGCTTAGCAGAGCGCCAGGCCCTCAATACACAGTAGCATCCTTACGCTCCCACTTATTTTGTGCCCTCTGGCTATCATCTCCTAAGATTGTCCGTGACCTCCAAACTGGCCTCTTCTGTAGCATGTCTACGCTGTTCCTCTCCCCAGGAATGACCTTCCCATTCTCTTCTGCTAGTCAAATCTTACCCCCTCTACAATTATGATAATAGCTACTGTTGATTGCCCACTTACTGTGTTTCAGGCATTGTTTCAACAACTTTACATGCATTATCTCAACTCAGTTCTGACACCAACTCAATGAAGTGAGTACTGTTTATTATTCCCCAAACACAAAGACACTGGGATCTGGAGAGTTGAAGCACTGGCAGATGGTAAGTGCCAGAGCCGGCGAGAATTTGAACTCAGGGAGTCATACTGCAGCCAGTCTCTCAGAACCTAACATCGCGCCAAAGAGCTGTTTGCCAGCCCCTCCGTTCTGCAGGGCGCGGGCTACCCCTCTTTCCCCAAACCCCCCATCCAGGGCCTGACACCTCGTCGGCTCTGTCTGTGGACGTGCAGCCCAAGAGGGCGAGCACTTAGTCTACCGCCACGTTGCCTACATCATTGCCCCTCCGTCCCTCTCTTTTTCTGTTTCCCTTTCTTTCTTTCATTGGGTATTGTGTATTGAGTGCCTACTATGTGCCAGGCTACGTGTTCGGTGCAAAGTGTTACCAGCGGAGAGCTCAGGGGAAGATGGAATTATATGTCATTTTTCTCTTCCTTCTTTTCGCCTATTTGGCTGTTTTTTTTTGTTGTTGTTGTTTTGTTTTGTTTTTTTAAGCGAGAAAGCAGACGCGGTTCCTCAACCCCTATTCAAATACTGCACTGCTGGGTTGGTTCGGTCCAAAGCAGGCCCTATCCCCTTTACTCCCAGCCCCCGCGCCTCCCCCACCGGCCCTCAAATCCAGGCCGCCCTGCCCCCCTCCGGAAGGGGGAGTTGGGGGCGAGAGCAGAAATCTGAGTGGCTCTTTCAAGCCTGTGTTGCCGTAGAAACCGTCCGCACAGGCCTTAGCGGTCCAAGACACCATCCTCCAGCGACATAGCCAATGGGCTTCGAGCTCCATCTCAGGCGTCCCCGCCCCAGCGGCCGGGCAGCCCGCCAATGGGCAAGTCCCTTGGCTTAGAGCCCTGCTCTCGGCCCAGGGACACCACCAATGAGCTGCAAGCCTCTCTCCCTCTAGCTTCAATGTAGCAACAAGTCTCGATTTTTTAAAAAGGAATTCTCCAAATTAGAAGGAACTAGAAGTAACGTCTCTGTCACTTGCAGCCTGAATAATCTTTGGTTGGTATTTTATGTAAGGGGAGCAAAAATGCTGCAATTACGCAACGATATATGCCATTCTCTACAACCTAATTTTAGGCAATGAAAATTTAGGCAGTGGAGTTGCTATTTAAATCTAGTGTTCTGTGGGGATTTCTTTCGTTATAGGTATTTTCATTTACATTAGAGCGATTAAGGAACTAGTCGTTTTCCCTGGTTTGTAATTCAAATACCTACAGATTAAAGACCGTGATTTTTTGATGCTTAGTTCATGAGACACTGGCCTATTTAATTGGTAGCAGACTTTGTATTGAACAATTTAACTCCTAGATTGAGAATATATTAAAAAGGTAAAATAAATGAGCGTTTCTCTGAATCTGTGGAAGAAATTTCACTTTTGAGACAAGCTGCATGTAATGGCTTTGACACTGGAAAGTCTAAAACTAAATGTGTTTTTAACAAATTCTGTGCCATTAAAATTTTTAGAATAGTTTTAGATTTACAGAAAATTTGTGACACATAGTACAGACAGTTCCCATATACCCCTCAACCCAGTACCCCTATGATTAACATCTTATATTAATATGGTGTATTTGTTACAATTAATGAACCAATACTAATACATTGTAACTAAAGGCCATAATTTAATCAGATTTCCTTAGTTTTAACCTAATGTCGTTTTTTCTGTTTCAGAATCCCATTCAGGACACCACATAACAGAATTTCAGAGTCAGGTTGTGGAGGGAAGGATTATACCCCAGGAGATGTGGAGAGGTACCAGTGGGGTGTGAATTAGAGTAAGAGCGTGAGTCCCTGGTAGGTCAAAAGGCTAATGTGCCTCAGAGTAACCACCTGGGTCCAACGATCAAAATAAAATGTCTTGTCCCATCTAGTCACCTCAATCCT
Source organism: Elephas maximus indicus (assembly GCF_024166365.1). NCBI lineage: Eukaryota > Metazoa > Chordata > Mammalia > Proboscidea > Elephantidae > Elephas > Elephas maximus. The sequence continues at coordinate 38,380,866 of NC_064843.1, forward strand.
TCCTTCTCCCAATCTGACTATCCCCCATTCCCAGTCCTGCCAGTGTCAATAAAATGACACTCTCCTGTCCACCCCATGAGCATCTCCCCAGCTCTAGCCACTTCTTTGCCTTGTGCTTCCCTGAGACTCAAGCTACATCTCATGGGTTGGCAATCCAGCATTCAGTCAGGGTTCAAAGAATAATAACTACCACCACTACCCCCCAAAAAGGACACCTTTTAAAATCGGGGGACTAGAAAATGATTGACACCTTTTTATATTGCCAAAATGAGAAAAACCTTCATTTTCTATATTAGTGCTAGTAGAAATATAATGCAAGCCACAAGTGTAATTTTAAATTTTTTAGTAGCCACGTTAAAAAAAGATTACTGAAAATAATTTTAATATATTTTATTTAACCCAATATAGCCAACATATAATTCATAAAGTCAGTAGAAAAATATTAATGTGATATTTTACATTATTTTTGAATATTAAATCTTTAAAACCTGGCATGTATTTCGCACTTACAGCACATCTCGGTTTGCACTGGCCACGGCTCACCTGTTCAATAGCCACACATACAGTCCTGTACTATCATTCAGTAAACAAAAGGGCGCTGTAACACAAACATACGTGATCATGATATCCGAACTTTTTAAGGTGAAGAAAGATGAATAAAAAAATGAGTTACCTTGTTGTCATGGATTGAATTGTATCCCCCCAAAATATCTGTCAACTTGGCTGGGTCATGATCCCCAGTATTGTATGATTGTCTACCATTTTGTCATCTGACGTGATTTCCCTAAGTGTTGTAAATCCTATCACTATGATGTAAGGAGATGGATTAGTGGCAGTTATATTGATGAGATCTACAAGACTGTATAGTGTCTTAAGCCAATCTCTTTTGAAATATAAAAGAGAGAGGTAAGCAGAGAGACATGGGGACCTCATACCACCAAGAAAGCAGCACTGGGAGGCAGAGCGTGTCCTTTGGACCTGAGGTTCCTGCATGGAAAAGCTCCTAGACCAAAGAAAGATTGAGGACAAGGACTTTTCCTCCAGAGCCAACAGAGGAAGAAAGCCTTCCCCTGGAGCCAGCATCCTGAATTCAGACTTTTATCCTACTGAACTGAGAGAGAATAAACTTCTCTTTGTTAAAGCCATCCACTTGCAGTATTTCTGTTACAGTGGCATTAGATGACTAAGATGCTTGTCCTTACTGTTCCCTCTTTTCATTATGAATGTCTTTGAGGACCATGCCAGTTTGCAGATGGGGGTTTTGGAGGTACATACAGTTGGGGTTTGTGGATGGTGTTGATGGTGATGGTGTTTTTGGCAGCCACACCCATACCTGAGTTGGCTCCTTCCTTTCTTCACTGATCAGACATTATCGGGAGTCTATGTTGTGCCAGAAGCCACTGGGCGGTGTACTCAGAGGTGCCTCAGAAGAAAGGTCTGGTGATCTACTTCCTAAAAATCAGCCATTAAAAACCCTGTGGCAGACAGCTCTGCTCTGACGCACACGGGGTCACCATGAGGCGAGGTCGGCTCCACGGCAGCGGGCTGTGTTGTGCCCAGCTCTGCGAAGGGCCGGGGATACGCTGGCCAGAGTGCCAATCAGATGGGTGCTCTGACCTCAGGGAGCTTTGGGCCTAGCTGAGTGGGCCACGGGAGAAGCCCCAGCAGGCAACGAGGGGTGTGTTTTCTGTAGAGAATGTAAAAACAACGGTGAAACTGATGGAAAGCTGGTCTAAACCACGGCAGTGATAAAATACTCCTCTCTGAAACCTTTTGTTGGTCTAATTTGTGTTTTAATATTTGTAAGCTTCAAATCAGCACATTTTAGTTACTTACACATTAATAAACATTATCTTCTCCAAGTAAGCTAATCCAGAGAACGCCCAGTTACACAGTCAGCCCCTGATACAGGCAGACTCAGACTCACCGACCAGCGTTTGAGAGTCAGATCATCACAGCTCTGAACTGTTTGAGCGCGCTTCTGCGCAGTCATGTCTCCAGTCCCTTTGGTACTACATATACACTAGACTCAAAATAGTGTATACTACATATACACTAGACTCAAAATAAGTATTGATAGCACTGCGATTGTCAATTCCATGGGACCTCTTGAAGCTTTTGTATTTAAATTTTAAAACAGGCAAAGAATGAACTGCAAGGTGTAATATTTTTGTGTGGTAACTACTAATTTTATTGTTTAGTAAAATTACATTTTACTAAATTAGTAAATTGATGTTGGCAAGGAATATTGAATATACCATGGACTGCCAGAAGAATGAACAAATCTGTCTTGGAGGAAGTACAGCCAAAATGCTAATGAGAAGGGAGGATGATGAAATTTCATCTCATGTTCTTTGGACATGTCATCAGTAGGGACCAGTCTCTGGAGAAGGACATCATGCTTGGTGTAAAGTAGAGGGTCGGTGAAAAAGAGGAAGACTGTCAACAAGACGGATTGACACAGTAGCTGCAACGAGGGGTCGAACATAACGTTTGTGAGGATGGCACAGGACCAGGCAGTATTTCAACTGGTGTACATAGGGTCACTATGAGTCGGCACCTACTCCACTGCACCTAATGGCAACAATAAATTTGAATGTTTGAAATTGAAATTGATTTTTAATGTTTTATTTTTATTTGTTTTAAAACTGTAAATAATTAATGCAATTAATACTGCAACAGAATACTTTATGGGTATTTTTTATTTACTTTTTTTTCCAAAAAAAATATTACTATAACTTAAAAGTATTGATCCATTACTTTTTTCCTTTTCTAGTACTGTAACATTTATTTTTACTGACATGTATGTATATGCAATATGTAAATATACTTTCTATATTTCTTTTCTGACCATTATGCATTAATGCATTATTGCATTACATGACTTACTGAAAATAATTTTGTTACTTAAAAGAGGTGAGTGTTAAAATATCTGCTCTGGGTGTCAAATGAGCTAGCTAGGCCACTGGTGGGTTGAAGGGGAAGCAAACAAACAAACATGGAGTTAAGAGAGCATTTAAGAGGCAAACAGAGGCAGGAATGCTGGAAAGAGCGAGGAAATGGACTAAGTAATACCCCATGTGGGAAGGCAGCAAACTGAAAACAGCCTAGCGTGGGAAAGGTGAGCAGAGACCAGACCATGCAAGGCCTAGTGGGCCCCGATGAGGGCCTGATGTTTATCCTAAGAGCAAATGGGGAGCCACTGAAGAGTTTTAAGAAGGAAAGAGAAACAGGTTTATGATGGCAAAATACCATCACTCTGGCTTCAGGGAGGAAAATGGAATGGAAGGAGACCTGGTGGGTGCAGAGGGAACCCTAAGGAGGCTGGGCAGGTGCCAAGGTGAGAGATGATGGCGGCCAGGACCTGTGGGGTGGTCAGCATCAGTATCCACGAACCCCACTGTTCACCTACTGCAGTCTGGTGTGAACAGCTCAGTGTACTGAACTCACACAGTCTGCAGGGTTTAGAAGCTGAAGCACCCATCTGGAAGTACCCAGGGCCATTTGGATATACTGAAAACAACTAGATTTCAGTGGCAAACTGGAGTTTCGGGTTTTGTTTTTCAAATTTGCACTTCCTTCTCTGGGTTCCGATAGGGACAGGGATTTGAGTGCACTCCTGATAGAGCACTGATTTTGATTCATTCAATTAATACTTATTGAGCACCTACTGAGCGCCAGGCACTCTCCTAGGGATAGAGCAGTGAACAAGACAGGCAAAAAGCTCTGCCCTCTTGGAGCTGACATGCCAGTGGAGAGGAGATAGACAAAAAACAAAAAACACAAGTAAACAAAATAGTTTCAGAATGTGGTAAGTGCACAGTTCTCCTCCGAGTAGCCTCTCTCTTTCCATGTGGTCTCTCATTGGTTAGAAGTCTAGCCCGGGGGGGTTCTTTACCTGGCAGCCGGATTCTGAGTGGGCAAAACTGGAAGCTGCAAAAAGCTGCTTAAGGTCTACCCTGAAGTCACACAACATGACTTTCATCATATTCTTCTGGTCAATGCAAGTGACAAAACCAGCCAGCTTCTAAAGGAGAGGAGAGAGAAGTATATCTCTTGATGGGAAAAGTAGCAAAGTCACACTGCAAAAGGCATGAGAGAGCTTGTTATGTATGAACTGACTTACATGACATAAACAAATACACAGAAACCAAAGATCATTAGTGGTTACCAGGGGTGGGACGGAGGAGAAAGGGGACAGTTTTTGCTCAGGAGGCATTGAGGTTATGTTAATGGTGGTGGTGTGATTTGGCAAAGGATAGTCACAGCAGCTGTATAACACGAGAATGTAATCTCATGGGTAACACACCATCTCATCACTTCTGCCACATTCTACTAAAAAAAAAATAGAAGCAAATCACTGGATACAGTGCACACTTAAAGGGGGAGGGGGAGGAATTGGGCTCCTCCTTTTGAAGGGAGGAGTATCCAAAAATTTGTGGACATATTTAAAAAACACAATTTTTTGGCTGATCTTCCTGCCCCCAGATTTCTCTCCTCTGATTCATCCACAACACCTAAAATCCCTTAATCTTCCTCAAGTGCAACTCTGATCATGTTACCCTCCAGCTCAGAACCCTTCCCTGACTGCCCACAGCCCAGGGACCTCTTTAAGTTGGCTTCTAAGACCCAATCACCATTTTGGCCTCCAGCTCCACATAAATCCATCCCGTTCCTCATGTATACTCTACACTCTTTGGTTTTGGAACCTTCCCGTTCTCTGAATCTCTCTCAACACTCCACCCCCTCTCCTTCCCATTTCAGGGCCCTGGCACTTTTCATTTGCCTGGAGTGCTCTTCCCAGATAATCACCTCTGTCCCAGTCACTCACCCATTAACCAGTCACCAATTACATCGTCTTATTTTCTTCATAGCATTCACAAGTGTCTCAAATTATCTCAGTTACTGTTCTCTGTTGCCCTGATTGTACTTTAAGGAGCCCTGGTGGTGCAATGATTAAGCACTAGGCTGCTAACCGGAAGGTTGGCAGTTTGAACCCACCCAGCGGCTCCTGGGGAGCAGAACTGTAGATCTGCTCTCCATAAAGATTTACAGCCTAGAAAACCCTGTGGGGGCAGTTCTCTTCTGTCACATGGGGGCACGATGAGTTGAAATTGACTCAGCAGCATCTAACAATTGCTCCTTGAGAATAGGGACCTTGTCTGTCTTGGTTCCTACTGTAATCCCATAAACCCAGTTTCAAGCTCAGTACCTGGTACACAGTAGGTGCCCAGTAAATATTTGTTGAATTAAATGTTCTCTCTTTATGGGATTATTTTAGAATGGACCATACATTGAATAAATGTGTTGAAAAAAAAAAAAAAAACGAAGACGTTATCTCCCTCAACTGAGATAACTGAGGCACCCTATCTCGCTGTCTTTAATGTGTCCTGGAGGAGTCCTAAGGCGGGTCCTTTGAGGGCCCAGACTCTGCATTTAACTATCTTTCTCTTCCCAGCACCCATCATAGGGCCTGGGAAACAGCGTTAAGTTTTGTTGAATGGTTGGATGATGGAGAGAAAGAGGGAGGGAAGAGTGATGGGATAACGGATGGATATTTTTCTTTTTTGAGAATAGAGTGACACTCTATTCCAAATCAGACAAGCTGGCAGTGAAGGGTTAGGGACTATTCGGATACTCTGGAATTCAATGAAGGTACTTACTTACTGTAACCAGGAGCTACAGAAGACCTTTGAAAGGCCCTAAGCACTGAAAAGGTGACAGTGCCCATCATATGTCACTTAAAATAAAACAGACGTGAGATAGGAATGTGTAAAAACGATGGACAATTCTGAAAGCTTTTTTTTTCCCCTCATGATCACTACTTTGACACCTTTTTTGAAATGTCAAATCCATACCGGCTTCCGTCAATTTTCTTCTCATTTTGTCCGCGTCTCTATGTTGTTGATGCCCTGGGTATTCATTGAGAAATCCAGGCCCAGGTGTCTCGGATGTGTTTACATCCATTATCCCATTTAATCTGCAAAATAACCTATGAAGGAGAGACTACATTATCCCCATTTTAAGAACAACCAAAAGGAAGAACCACGATATGAACACAAGAAGCTATTCGGCTTCCCAGGCTGCAGGTGTGAAGGTTCGAACTGGGAGATGTCCAGGTCTCAGCGTCCAGCAAATCGTCGGAGGAAAAGGGAGGAGAGCCTTTGCCTTCTTCCAAGATCTCTGTGCCTTTAGGAGTTACCCGCTCCCGCCCGAGATGCTCCAGTTACCCTTCCAGGCATCCACAGCAGCACTCAGCGTCCGCAGAGCCGCACCTCGGCCCTCCCCCAGCCCCACACCCTCCAGCTCGGATCTCAGCCCTTGCCAGCCCGGAAGGCAAGAACTCTGCAGCTAGAGGCGTGTACTCCCAAGTCCCGGACCGTGTCCGCTGCGCGCTAGCGTAATGCCCCCTTCGGAACCCTAATCCCGACCCCTCCCAGCTTCGGATCCCGAGGGCCAAGGTCGCAGCGTCCCCTGCCATGAACAGGGCCCACTGCGCCGTGAAGGTGACCTCCCCCCGAGGGCGGCACCCGCGCCGCGGTACCCAGGAGGGCTCACACGTGGGAAACGGGCAGTGCGCGCCCCCTCCCTGCCACGCGCCTCCGCCCTGGCCACGCCTCCGGGTTGGCTCCGCCCCCGGGTCCGCGCACGCTTCTCCCGGCCGGGGGAGGCGGGACGCGCCCAAGCGGGCCACCAGGCTGGCCGCCGGATGGCGTGGGGCTTGGGAGCACGGCACCCACGCATCCTCTAACCTGAAGCCTGGCCCGAGGACTGTGAAAAGCGGGAGTGCGCTTCTGCTCAGAAACCTCGGCTGGCCGGAGAGGTGTCCAACGCTTTCGTGCGCTCAGCCGGGGAGAGAGGCCTCGGAACGAAGTCTGCGCCCCCGTGTTCCGTTTTTGGAAAGTGGGCTTCATATCGTTTTCATTCTCAGGATTCTTGTGGCCCCTCAAACGAGATAAGAAAATATGAAAGGGGTTCGTTTATTGGGTCCAGAAGCATTTGTTGAGTTCATATGTAAGCGGGCTCTGTGTGTACTGAGCGGGGCTACATCTAGGACCAAGCTGAGTCTGTCTCCTCTAAAGACCTTGTGGAGACCATACCCTGCCTTGTCCTCCAGCCCCCGAATTCCGCTTTGGGACGGTCTGAGACGATATCCCCAAAAGAGGAGGGGGCGGAGGTCGTACCTGCCAGCAACTGTCACAGAATAAGCTAGAAATTCAAAGGCAATGCAGGGTGGAGACGAGCTTTGAGAACCAGATGGAAAGCACGCATGGCGTTCCGCCCACCCTCCCCCTAACCCCCAGCCTAAGAAAAGAAAACGACCTCATCCGTCTCCCCCTATCCCCGCGGCGAGACCGCCCAACCCCGCAGCCTGAGCCCCGCCCCGCCCCGGCGGCCAGCGATTGGGAGATGCAAATACCGGGTTCTCTGCCCAGCAACCGGTGACGCGCCACCCGAGCGCGAGGCGTGGCCCGGCCGCAGCCCAAGCGGGCACCTCGGTGTTTACTCGGGGCGGCCCCGCGCGCGCCGCAGCGGCCCGCAGACGGCGAGGGGGAGGGGTGGCGCGCGCGCCGGCGGGGCCGCGCGGGGAGAAAGACACTGGGTAGCGGCGGGGCGGGGAGCTGCGCCGGTGAAGGCGGCCGCAAGGAGAGCCCGCGGGGCCCCGGGGCCGGCGATTCCTCCGCCCCCGCAAAACAATGTGCGGCGTGCAGCGGGACCCAACTTGCCGGAGGCGGCGGGGGCGCGCCGAGCCCGCCTGAGCCCGCGCTGCTGACCCTCTCCCCCCGCCGTCCGTTGGGCCGGAGCGCCCAGCTCCTCGCTCCCCAGCTCGTGGGGGCCGGGCCGAGCCACGGGGCGGAGCCGCCCCTCCGTCGCCGCTGCCTCCTCCCCCACCCCCAGCCGCGGAGGATGCTGACGGCCCCCGGCGGCGTCTAGCGGCCCCGGGCCCAGGCGTGATGGTGCAGCAACGGGGCGCGAGGGCCAAGCGGGACGGCGGGCCTCCGCCCCCGGGGCCCGGGACTACCGAGGAGGGGGCGCGCGAGCCCGGCTGGTGCAAGACCCCGAGCGGCCACATCAAGAGGCCGATGAACGCGTTCATGGTGTGGTCGCAGCACGAACGGCGGAAGATCATGGACCAGTGGCCCGACATGCACAACGCCGAGATCTCCAAGCGCCTGGGCCGCCGCTGGCAGCTGCTGCAGGACTCGGAGAAGATCCCGTTCGTGCGGGAGGCGGAGCGGCTGCGCCTCAAGCACATGGCGGATTACCCGGACTACAAGTACCGGCCGCGCAAAAAGAGCAAGGGGGCGCCCGCCAAGGCGCGGCCCCGCCCCCCCGGCGGCGGCGGCGGCAGCAGGCTCAAGCCCGGGGCGCAGCTGCCCGGCCGCGGGGGCCGCCGAGCGGCCGGAGGGCCCCTGGGGGGCGGCGCGGCGGCGCCCGAGGAGGACGACGACGACGACGACGAGGAGCTGCTGGAGGTGCGCCTGGTCGAGACCCCCGGGCGGGAGCTGTGGAGGATGGTCCCGGCGGGGCGGGCCGCCCGGGGACCGGTGGAGCGCGCCCAGGGGCCGTCGGGCGAGGGGACCGCAGCCACCGCCGCCTCCCCGACACCGTCGGAGGACGAGGAGCCGGAGGAAGAGGAGGAGGAGGGGGCGGCAGCGGAGGAAGGCGAGGAGGAGACGGTGGCGTCGGGCGAGGAGTCGCTGGGCTTTCTGACCAGGCTGCCCCCCGGGCCCGCCGGCCTGGACTGCAGCTCCCTGGACCGCGATCCGGACCTGCCGCCCCCATCGGGCACGTCGCACTTCGAGTTCCCGGACTACTGCACCCCCGAGGTCACCGAGATGATCGCGGGGGACTGGCGCCCGTCTAGCATCGCCGACCTGGTTTTCACCTACTGAGCCCACCGTCAGCGGGGCGCGCACGCCCCCAAACCAGCTGTTTACATACAGGAATCAGGTATTGGGGCCCCTCGGAGGCCGAGGCTGGCACCCCATCTCCCGCGCAGCCTCCCCCCTCCCAGACGTGCCCATCCCCCCTCAGATCCAGACGTGCCCTTCCCCCGCAGACACACCCCAAGGCTGCCCATCCCCCACCCCGACTTCGACACGGACGCCCCTCCCCATCTTGCCCTCTCCCGCACTGCCACCAGCAGCCACCCCCTCCGGCACACCTCCCGTCCTCTCCTAGGGACCTGCACCCCTCCCCCACTTTGCACACGCCCCTCCTCGTGGCCGGAGGACACGCCCCCCGCTGCTCCCGAATCCCTCCGCCTTTGCCCAGCCCGCTCCCTTCTCTCGGTTCTGGGGGCTCTGCGGCTGGGCGCATCTCGCGCTCCTCCCATTCCCCGCCCCTCCCGAGGGGGGAGGGGCGCGCTCTTTATCCCTGAAGGGTTAGGCCCCGCCCCCTCCTCGCGCATGCCTAGTGCTTCCTGGGAGGAGGGGGCTGGTTCCCGCAGAGCCGCACGCCTCCGCCGCCTGCTCGGGGAAGAAGTGGGGCGGGTGGAGCGTGATCCTGAGAAATCTTTTGATCCCGGAGCCGCGGCGCTTCCTCTCAACCCGACGGGGCGTCTCTGCCTTATTGGGAGGAGCACTGGGAAGGGGAGAAAGAGGCTAGTTGGTCTGATGGGTATGTTTAGAACCTGGAGCTTCCCTGAGTGGCATAGTCTGTCTTCTCTTAGGGGTTACCCGTAGCCTATTTTGGTCCCTAGCAACGTCTCCTTTCCCCTCCTGGGAACTGAGGGTAGGATCTTTTATTGGAACCCCACCAAGAGAAGAAGGGGCTGCCCGAGAAAACTCAGAATCAGGAGACCTACCAGAGTGTTGGGGCACCGGTCCCCTGCCGCTCCCTTCCCCCTGGAGAAACGCCCTATCACCTCAAGGTACCCTCCCGACCGGGGCCCCTCTCTAAGCCTCTGCCCCCTCCAGTCACCCAAGTCCCCTGTCAATATCCACAGCCACAGTATTCAGTGGGAGAAACTGAGGCACGTTGGTGCTATGGGGTTGAGACTGAGGTATAACAGATGAGGTGGCAGGAAGAGCCGCGCTTTTAAACAGCTGACTTGAGAGGGACCGTCGACTGGACCCAGTAAAATCGAGACGGTGCAGTCAGAGTAGCGTAGGTGGGCCATTTGCACCTCAGTTTTTCCACGTGAGAAATGGGGGTAGGAGCAAATGCTGTCCAGTTCAGGGTGCTCTCAGGTCCCTGCCCCTGATGCTATTACTCCTTGATTCCAACTCCTTGCTGAAGCCCCGCCCCTCCGACCTCCCCACACCCCCTTTGTCCTCACTACCTGTATCTCACCGGCCGTGTGTTCACCCTCGGGGTGGTGCACACACTCATTCACACACACAAATCTCAGGAACAAACGGTCCCAGAGTCCTCCGGGACCCCTGCCCAGGGTCTCTGCAGGTCTCTGCCCCACGCGTTCCCATCGCTGACAAAGCCACCAGCTGCCTCCTTTAAGCTTGGTGCTCCGGCTCTGGGCCTTTCTCGCGCGCGCTCTTTCTTTCTCTCTTTTATAACGAAAATAACAAAAAAAAGACAATGGAAAAAAAAAAAGCAAACGGAAAATGTCATGTGAGTGAAGAGGTGTCACTGTCTGTGGTCTTGGAGAACTAGTCTTGTAGCTGAGGGGAGGGGTCCCTCCATCTGGGGCACTGGCACCCACAGCAGGACTTGTGCCAGTCTGATGCCAGGACTGAATAAAGTGTATTTGCCCCGACCTCGCCCTGTGGTTCTGCATGTCTGTGCTTTTTCTCAATCCTCCCGGAACAGTTTGGTCAAGTTCAAGTTAATATAATTTAGTTGTATGCTAGCCACCTGGCAGGAAAAACTGATTGTCTGAGAGCAAGGCACCTGGTCCCTCTAGGCCTCTGGCTCCCCTCTGTTTCAGAATCCCCTGGTCTTCATTGAGGATGAAACACTCATTCTCTCAGGAGCTGGGCTGGTAATATAAATGAGTGAAAGTCTGGGTGGACACTGGCTTTGTGACTCATTTCAAGGGGAGGTGCTGTTCACTTCCCCCTTTGTGACCCTGTGGGAATGTAACCCAGGGTGACCAGAGGGTCAGTTGAGAGAGAGGCTGGAAATTTGAATATTTCTATGAATCATCTCGATTTAAAATTGAAAGCTAACTCAGATATCATTAATCCCCCGTGGACCAAATGAAACAGGTGTTCCCGCAAGTCTGGCCCAAGGTGGCCAGTTAGACTCTGCCCTTGATGAGGTTGGGGAAGCAGGGTTGAGCCATCCTGCCTCTGCTCAAAGCCCAGCTTCACCACCTAGCACCTGTGTGACCTTGAGCACACCCCTGGCTCTTTTCATCTGGGTAGAATGAGGATGATAACTGTCTGCTTTATGGGATGAAATGAGGCTTGAGGGGAGAAGCCTTTAGCATAGAGGAAACAAGTTCAGGATGGCAAAGTAACTTACACCAGGGCCTGCAAGCAGTCAAGGTCAGAGACAGGGCCTCAAATCCTGATCCTGTCTCCTGCTGCAGTGCCATTTTGGGGTGCTGCCTCTCCCTCCCTGTACAAACCTGTAGATGTTAAGCCATCAGATTGGGTGGTGGGGGTTGGTCCCAGTGCCCAGCACGGTGCCTGGCACACATTGGCCTGCAGTGTAGATTGAATGGCTAGAAGAGCAACATTCCCAACCGATTCTTCCTCTACCAGTGAATTCCTTAACTTGAACAAAGCCCCCTGCTTCCCCTGCAAGGGCCAAGGCCAAGAGTACAGACCTCCTTTAGAGAGGGTGTTTGAGGATTGGGATTCCCATAGAGGCTTTAAAAAGGGGCCATAGCAGGTTTGGACCCCTGAGCCGGGTTGCTAACCGAAAAGGTCAGCAGTTCAAATTCACCAGCTGCTGCTTGGAAACCGTGTGGGGCAGTTTTGACGTGTCCTATAGGTTTACTATGAGTCGGAATTGATGGCAACGGGTTTGGTTTTTTTTTTTTAATAGCAGGTTTGGGGCTGGGAGCCAGTTATGACTGCTTTCTCTCAGCATGTCTGGAAGCAAGATGGCAAACCCTGTAAAAGGCTAAAGTTGCGATGGTGTGGAAGACAAAGGTGTGTGCCACCCAGAACCCCCTTCAAGGAAGGACTTGCCCAGCTGTCGGGAAGTACAGGCAGTGGATAAATTTCAGCTGTCAGCTCCTTTCAGGATCTGCCACAGCTGTCGAAAGCCACGTAGCTGGAGATCATGCCATCCCAGGGCAGCCTGAATCCGGTGTCTGAGCCAGGTAAGGTATAAAAGCGTGGCTATTTCTTGGGTGTTTCAGCCCAATGTGGGACACAGGCAGGGCTCATACCAGGCTCCCACTGGTGTGGTCAAGGCTCAATCAAGCCAGCAGTTTGACTTCTTCCTCACCCCGATCCGGCTTCCTCTTCTTTTCACAGGTGTTCATTCCTAATAAACATCTTGTACCCCAAACTCAGCTTCAGCGTCTGCTTCTGGAGAATTCAGTCTGCAACAGAGGGTGCAAGGGGCTAGACAAGGGAAATTGGGTCCCTGGCCCAGCAACCAAAGCTGGTCACCTTGGATGCCCTCAACCTCAGAGGAGTCTTCCCTCTCCAACATCACCAGCTTCAATCCTGGACTGCACCCTTTGCCAGTCCGTAAACCAGCTGGCATCAATTAGAAACTCCAGCTTAGCCCACAAGTCATTCCAGAGTCCTCTGATGCAGTTCTCACTGGCAGTCCTGCCCCTGGTCAAACCTGAGAGGTCCTGCTGGAGACAGCCTTGAGAGGGAGTTATCAATATGTGCGTGTCCTTCAGAATGGCCTGGGAGGGAGGCAGGGCAGCCGGAGGGTAAAATTCGTGGCCAGGAGGTAGTTCTAGACCCCTGTGGGACCTTGGGCAAGGCTATTCCCTTTTGCCAGCCTCTTTTTCCATATGTAAAGTTGCGGGGGAGGGAGTGTTGGAAACTTTTTGGTTCCTTCCATTTCAGATCCTGACCTGTGAAAGGTGAGGTGAGACCTGCTTGCGGGGACACGGGGGACACCTAGTGGCTGGAAGGAGTAGGAAGCCCAGGTTTTGTGCAGTTGGAGGTTGGGCAGGAAGTATGCCTAGTCTCCAGTTGTAGCCATCGACTCCTCACTGGGTCAGATCCCTTGCCTGGACTATTTGAACCATTTTGGTTTCAAGTTTTTAAAATACCCATGTACTGATGTACTGGCTGTCTTTTGTTGTATAAAAAATTGCCACAAACTTGGCAGTTTAAAACAACACCCATTTATTATTTCACAGCCTCTGTGGGTCAGGAGTCCAGGTATGCCTTAACTGGGTCCTCTGCTCAGGATCTCAGGCTGCAGTTGAGGTGCTGGGCAGCTTGTGTTCCTTTCTGGAGCTCGAGGTTCTCTTCAAACTCGTGGCATTTGGTAGAATTCAGTTCCTTACTGTTACAGGTTCCTGTTTTCTTGCTGGCTGTCAGCTGGTGCCACTTCCAGCTCCTAGAGGCTGCTTGTCTTTTCTTCCTATGTGCCCCACGCAGGCTTTCTCACAATATGGCAGCTTATTCTGTGAAGGCCAGTAGAACATGCTGCATCCAGTCTCTTGGTTCAGAAAAAGCCTAAGCGTTCTTTTAAAGGGTTCATCTGATGAGGTGAGGCCCACCCAGAATAATCTTCTTTTGGATTAACTCAGAAGCAACTGATTTGGGGCCTTAATTACATCTGCAAAATCCTTTCACTGTTGGCATGTAATAACAGCTAATAACAACAGTGACGTCTGTCAGATTCACTAGTGTCACACTCAAGGAGAGATTATGTAGGGTGGTGTGTACACCAGGGGGTAGGAGTCTTAGAGATGATCTTCGAATTCTGCTTACCATAGCTGAGAACTCTTGAGTTTGTACTTCCATCCCCGACATTGCCAGACTTGTGCATCTGGCTGCTTCCTTGTCATCTCCACTGAGATGTCTAATTGGCACCTCAAACTTGACATATCTAAAAATAAATTGTTTCTGCAACCCTTCGAGACTGCTCTTCCACCCTACATATTCACATCTCCTATCAGTAAAAGGCCAGAAACCATGCAGTCATCCCTGACTCCACCCTCCCTCCTAGCTTCATACCATTTATATTCTTTGGCTCTAAGTATAAATGTGTCTTGTGCCTTAACACCTCTTACCTCATCCACACTGACCATCCTGGTCCCAGCCTCCATCATGTCTCACCTGGTACCCTCTACCAGCCCAGATCACTGGGCTCCTGGCTTTCTCCTTGGCCTCATTCACAGTCGTATTTTCCACATAGCAGCCAAAGTGATCTGGTTAAACTATGAATCAGACCATGGCTTTCTGCTCAGAACCCTCCAATGGCTCCCATCTTTCTCAGAATAAAAACCAAAGTCCCCAGCATGGCTTGTGAAACCCTATGTGAACTGGTCTGTGGCCCACTCTGGAACTCATGTACGGCTGCTCCTTCTTCCTCTCACCATGCTTCATCCACACTAGCTTTTTGCTGTTACTCATAATTGCCCAACACACTCGCTCCTCAGGTTTTTTGCACATGCTGTTCCCTCTGCCTGAAATGCTCTTCCCCAGGTAACCACATGGCTCAGTCCCTTGCTTCCTTCAGGTCTCGGCTCTAATGTCACCACCTCAAAGAGTACTCTCACCATCCTGTATAAAATATCAACGCCCCTCCCCATTACACTATCCCTACATGCCATTTATAATTTTTATTTTTTTATATGTCTCTCCAGTTAGTATGTAAGCTTCACGAGGAAGGAATGGCCTCTACGCTGGAGTCCATGCCTTAGCTCATTTGACCACTTATCCATTCAACAAACATTTATTAAGGCTCTGCCTTAACCAGGCCCTATGCTAGACGCTGGGCATACAAAGGCGAAAAAGACAGACATGGTCTGCCCTCACTGAGCTTACAGGTCTGAGAAGGAGAAAGACACATATCCACAGGGATGGCAGTGCTTTGATGGAAATGGATGGTGGGGCTGGGGGACCACAGAGGAGGCCCTTAGCCCCAGACATGGAGAAGAGCAGGTTAGGTCACCTCCTGGGGGAAGTGATGTTTAACCTGTGACCTGAAACCTCAGAAGGCTGGTGGTTTTAGAACACAGCTACAAATTCTTTGACATTCTTCCTGTAAATTTCCTTCCCCTTGAATCTGGGCTGGCCTTTGTGATCCACTGATAACCAATACAATGTAATGGAAGTGATGCTGTAGGGTTTCTAAGGCTAGGTCACTTTGAACCATCATGCAAGAAGTCCGAATACCCCAAGACTAGTATGCTGTGAAGAAGTCCAAGCCACATGAAGACACCAGGTGTAGGTGCTCCAGTTGGCAGTTCCAGCCCAGGCCCCAGACACATGAGTGCAGAAACTTCAAGTGATTCCTGCCCCCAGTCACTTAAGTCACCCTAACTGTTGGAGTTTCTTTCAAGCTAAGGCCCCAGGCATCAAGGAGCAGAGATAAGCCATTCCCTCAGTGCCCTGTCTCAATTCCTTGCCCACAGAATCCATGAGCATAATGAAATGATGGTTGCTTCACAATGCTAAGTTTTGGAGTAGTTATTATGCAGAAATAGTAACTAGAACAGTAGGAGGAGGCAGATTCAGGTAAAGGAAAGGACTTTCTGGACACCGTCAACAGCAAGTGGGAAGACTTGGCAAGAGAGGCTGACACTGCCAGAAGTTGGCTCTGGCTGGAGGAGAGGGTGGGGAGAGATGAGGTAGAGGAAAGAGCACAAGGGTCTTGAAGGTGCCTGGACTTTATCTTGAGCCTCCACACTGCAGCCCAAGGAGTCTTTTGAGAACACAAATTTAACCACTGCTGAAAACCTTTCTATGGCTCCCTGTTACCCTCAGTCTAGTCTAAGGTTCTCGCCTGTCATTCAAGGCCTTTTACAATTAACTCCTTCAGTCTTTCATAGACTTATCTTTAGCTACCAGCCCTACCCTCAAACTGCCTCAGCCATGTACTCTCATGCCATTTGTCTTTGCCCTTGTTGGGGAATCCGAGGGACCTTGGGTTAGTCACCTTGCCTTTTGAGGCCTCAGTTTTCGTTTTTATACAATGAGATGGTTGGACTAGAAGTCTCTAAGAGCATATACCCAGCCTGGTATTCTAGGAGTCTATGGAAAGGAGGGAGAAAGGTGTTTGTAGTCAGACCTGCCTGTTGTCTAGCTGCTTCTTCTAGGTTGCCTAGCAATGGATGCCAACCCTCTCCCCCGTCCTTGGGAGTTTCTTAGCAACTCAATTTCTCAGCTTTGGCTGTTTTCAGGATTTTCTTTTAACTAAATGTCAAGTTCTCTTTCTCCTCCAAAAAAGCCGGAGGCTGCAGGTCTCTTTGGAGAACTGCACAGCATAGATTCAAACCCAGAGTAGAAAAAGCCTGGGTCTGAGGTCAGTGGAGGGTTTGTTGTGTGACTTGGAGAAGCTACCTGACCTCTCTGACTTTTATTTCAGATTGTGGCTACTTGTCAGATGCTCCTTAGGGCTTTCCCTCTTTTATGTGTTTGGTTCCAGTGGTGAATTTATTCACTCATTCAGCAAATCTTTACTGAGCATCTATTATGTGCCAGGCACTGTCTTAGGCATTGGGGATTCATTAACGAGCAAAACAGGCATAGTCTCTGTCCTCATGAAGCTTACACTCTAGTGTGTGGAAACAACAACAGATACATACAAGACGTTACGTGGTGAAGGGGATGACGTGTGAAGACTGATTACTATTTTAGATGAAATGTTTCTATTAGTCAGGATAGGCTAGGGAAGCCAGAGGAGGAAAGAGAGGAAAACCCTGGCTTCTCCCTTTCTCCCTCCAATCTCCCGTTAGTGCTCCCATTGGCTGTGCTCAGCTGGAGGCCAGCTGACAGGGGAGGCTGGGAAAAGAAGCTTCCAGGGGTCAGCTCTAGGAGCCCTGGTAGCCCAACAGTTAAGCGCTCAGCTGCTAACAGAAAGGTTACCGGTTAGAATCCACCCAGCAGCTCCAGGGGAGAAAGACCTGGTGATCTGTTCCCATAAAGATTACAACCTAGAAAACCCTATGAGGCAGTTCTACTTAGTCACATGGGGTCGCTATGAGTCAAAGTCAACTCCACAGCACTTAACAACAACAACGTGGGCCAGGCACCTCTCCAAGCACATTACAGATATGAATCCTTGAAACTCTCACAATTTCCTCAAAGTTCCAGGGGTCAGCTCTGCAGAGCAGGAGAGTGAGGAATGGATTCAAAAGCAGCAAGGCTCAGAACTGCCTCTTGCGCTGTGGGAGGGACAGTCTTTTCAGCTCACTTCCTGCTTGTAAACTGTTGGAGACCCTGGATCATTTTAAGATTCAAATAGTCACAGGCTTTTTAGCCCAAGCACGTGAGTTTTCTGAAAAACTTAGTAGGCTTCTTATCCATTTAACTCTAGTCCGTTCCATGAATTATAACCACACCCGCAATTCTTTTCAATACACAGATCTTAAAACCAGTTGCTGTGGGGTCAGTTCTATTTACGGTGACCCAGAGTGTGTCAGAGCGGAACTGTGCTCCACAGGGTTTTCAGTGGCTGACTTTTTGGCAGTAGACCGCCAGCCCTTTCTTCTGAGGTACCTCTGGGTGGACTCAAACTTCCCACATTTCCAAGCTTGTTAACCATTTGCACCACCAAATTAAATCCAAACTCGACTCATAGTGACTCTATAGGACAGAGCAGAACTGCCCCAGAGTGTTTCCAAGAAGCAGCTGGTGGATTCGAACTGCCGACCTTTTGAATAGCAGCCGAGCTCTTAACCACCATGCCACATAGTTCTCAGGTCAGCTTTCTTTCTTTGCTTTCTTACCCCAAATCTCTCTCAACTTAAAGGGAGCTATCAGTGCCACTCACAGCTGTAATATGATCTTGGCACTGGAATCATTTTATCTATCAGAGAAGTTTTACATGGGAATTTTCACCCAAAGATTTTATAATTCAGTCTCTTACTTTAATTGATTTTAGCCCTGAGGTACTTTAATCAATAGAGAAGTTTTAAAAATTGGTGTGAAGACAAAATCCTTAATCTAATATTTGCCCTGAGGCATTTTAATGAATTGATAGGATTTAATGTGCTCAGGCCTGCGGGCACAATGGTTCAGTGCAATGGCTGCTACCCAAAAGGTCAGCAGCTCGAATCCACCAGTCACTCCTTGGAAGCCCTGTGGGGCATTTCTACCCTGTCCTATAGGGTCACTGTGAGTCAGAATTGATTGGACCATAAGGGGTTTGGCTTTCTTTTGGTTTAATATGCTCAGAGGGCATGGTGGCTCAATGGTAGAATTCTCGACTTCTGCATTGGAGACACGTCTTCTGTTCCCCTAGCCCAGCTTCCTTCTCGGTAAGTGGACTGATCCTTTAGAAAAGGGTAGAGACTCAAAGAGGATGGAGAGAGAGAGGATGAGGGACTCAGTGAGAGGATAACGGCTTTATCCAGAGTTAAGGGGCTCTGGAAGCAAGAGGGAGGGACCTCCTGGCTGAGCGAGAAAGGGGTGGAATTCAAGGATGGGGTGGGGGCTCTGAGAGGAGGGGAGTCTGTGAAGAAGGCAGAGGCTCGGAGAAGAGATATGAGTTTCTATACTGGGGTGGGGGCTCCACGTATAGGGGGAGGGGGACCCAGAGAGGAGTCTGAGAACTCAGAGAAGAGATGAAGGCTCAGTGAGGGAATCGGTTCTCAATGAAGGGGTGGGTGATAGGCGCTTCGGTGAGGAACTGGTGGGGTCTCCATGAGGTGCCTGGAGTCTCAGGGAAAAGGGAAGGGAACTCTGGGAGAGGAGGGGGGTGGGCTCGGGAGCTGCAGGGGGGCGCGACCTTCAGAGCCAGCCCCTGGGGCAGGCGGGCACCCCTTCTCCTCCCCCAGCCCCCCATTACCCCCGCCTCCCACTGCGGCGCAGGCGCAGACCAAGCTGGCTCTTGCTCTGCTCCTGCTCTGGCTCCCGCTCGGCGGAGGCAGCAAGCGGAGAGGTGAGCTCAGCCACTGCTCCATGCACTGCCGGACCCCTACCCGGCCCTCTCCAGGGGTTCCGGAGACATCTCCCCCGCCTGCATCCCCAGGCCCGGCAGCGCCCCGCCTCTGCAGGACCGCGGCGCCGGAGCCCTGGCGAGTCTTGAGCTTTGGGAGGCGGGATCCCAGGGTAATACCGGGGGGCAAGGACTGCACCACCCCCACCGCCCTATGGCACCTCAGGGTTGACAGGCTGGGCGGAGGCTTCAAAGGGCAAGACTACCTACTCCATACTGAAAACCCATTTCCACCCCGTTGTGCCTCAGTTTCCCCCTAGGGGAAAGACCGCAGTTAATCTTTACCAGGAGACGGGTGGTCCTGGCAGGAAGAGTGATGGGGTGGGGCGGGAGATGGCAGAGGCCTGACTTCCGTGTCCTAGCCCCCCGCCCCGGAGAGCGGCCCTGTCCCCTGGCCTGGGCGGCACCGGACGTGAGGGGGCGGGGCGGGGGGGGCGGTCGGGGAAGGAGGGCTGAGTGTCGAGGCCGTGCAGAAGCGAGAGTCTATCCATCTTCAGGCCCTCGTGCCTGTCACCTCCCGGTACGCCTCTGTCCCCTCGCCTCCTCCACTGCGGTCTCCCTCCTTGGACTCCGCATCCGCCTCCTCTTCCCGCTCCCTTCCTCACGAGCTCCTCCTCCCTCGGGGCCACAGACACCTCCCCAGCGGTTCCCATGGCAACCCTTGTCTCGGGTACCCGCACCGGGTCCCCAGTATTCCCTCCTTCTCTCCCCCTACCGCTAGTCCGCCTCCCTGCCACCCCTAAAATGGGAGAGAGAGGGGTCAGGCCGAGGCGAGAGACAGCGGCAAGGTCACCTTCCTTATCCGGTGCCAGCAGGATTGAGTGGTTTTATATATATTTGGAGGAGCGGGGCGGTGAATTGCAGGGGAGAAGCTGACCCAGCTACTACTCCCTGAGCCCGCCTCCTCGTCCCCTCGCCTGTGGCCACTAATTAAGGGTCGCTGCCCTGAGGTTCCCAGTGCCCCTCCAGCCCATCCGTTCTCCCTTCCCGGCCGGCTTGGCGCTGCGCCTGAAGCCGGCTGCGCACTGGCCACGCCCCCGCGGGCCGCCCCGCCCACCTCCCGGGGCCCGCGGGCCGCCCCGCCCACCTCGCCCTCCCCCGTTCTGCTCTGTGTTTTTTCTTTTTTTCCTCGTTTCTCTCCAGAACTGTGGGTGAGGGGGCTGGAGAGCCGTGACTTATGGGCAGGCTTTGTCAACAGCAGCAGTCATGTGCGCTTGTGTGGGTCCGGGAGGCCTCCAAGAAGCACCCCCAACACACACGGTTTAAGTGTGTGCATGTGTCTATATGTGTGCTTCTCTGTGGTGTGAATTTGTACCTGCGTGTTTACCCATGCGTCTTTGTGTGGTGTGTGTGTCTGTGTTTCTCAGTGAAGTGTCTTTGTGTGTCTGTATTTGTATGTCTCTGTGTAGTGTGTGTTTACGCGCGCGCGGCTGTGTTTTTCTGTGTTGTGTGTCTGTCTCTGTGTGATGTGTGCGTGACTATCTGGGTGTGTCTCTTTGTAGTGCTCTGTGTTCATGTGTGTGATCGTGTGTGCTGTGAATTTCTCTAGGGGTAGATTTGGGGGCCACATCTGATTGGAAGTGACGGGCCTAGAGATTTGTGTACCCTTCAGAGCAAGCACATGGTTTTACTTTGTTTGAAGCTACTCAGAGGGTCCGAGGACCATGTGGGCGGGGGGGGGGGGAGGAGGGCAGGTGAGCCAGCCCTTCTCCAGCACCTCCCTGACTTTTTTTGTGTGTGTGTGGCGAAATATACACAACAGAAGATATGCCAATTCAACAATTTCTACATGTAAAATTCAGTGACATTGATTACATTCTTCAAGTTGTGTGACCATTCTTGATATCCTTTTCCATATTATTCCACCACCATTAACATAAACTCTCTGCCCCATGAGCAAAAGTTCCCACTCTCCCCCTCCCTTTCACCCCTGGTAACCACTAACGATCTAAGTACATATACGTGGGATCATACACTATTTGTCCTTTTGCGGCTGACTGACTTTGCTCAGCATGATGTTTTCAGATTCATCCAGGTAGTGGCATGCATCAGGACTTCATTTCTCGTTAAGGGAGTAGTACTCCATTGTCTGTATATACCACATTTTGTTTCCACCTTTTGGCTATTGTGAAAAGTGCTGCAAACCTGACTTTGGTTTGGACCCTTACCTGTGTGTGGATACACAAGTACCTTCTATTCTCAATGTTCCCTTGTCTCTGTTTGTGACAAGAGGAGCTCTTAAATGGGTTTCTCTAAGAAATCTAACAGCCCTTGAGCCTGAGAACCTCTAATCTTGAGGGCCCCTGACTTTCACCTCCTGTGGACTGAAGATTCCCGGGGACTTGGAGGCTGTCATTCCCTTCCAAGAGACAGCCCAGAGGGGACCTTCTAGGGCCTTGCAGCTTGGGAGCCCTGACTGATTGGACAAGTGTCAGCCATGACAGTTGTCCCCAGGACGGGCCCTGAATGGGGAAGGGGAACTTTGAGTGGGACGAAGGTGAGGATCTCTGGTCCCAGACGTGGGGGCCAACAAATTCATGATGGCAACGATAATAAACACATTACAGCAATGACAATCACAACGGCAACTGTTTCTCTGTACCGTACAGTAACTATATGAAGCAGGTATGATTATTAGCCTTCGTTATACAGATGAGGACATTGAGGCTCAGAGAAGTGAAGGCACCTGTCTAAGGTCACACAGTAAGGAAGTGGTGGATCTGGGATTCCAATCCAGGCAGTCAGGCTCCTGAGCCCACAGTCTCAGCCACTGGGTGGCCTCTGGGTCGAATACCCATATTTATTGACACCTATAATTTTTTTTTTTATAATTGCCAGGCGCTGGCCTAAGCACTTCAATGCATGGGCTCACTTGCAGGGTGTTTAGGGAAAGATAGGCCAGGATTCCAAAAAGTCAGGTGGTACTACGCGTGTGGGGTGTCTATAAGTGGGAGAAGTGGGCATGGCACCAAGATTCAGGGGGACCTGGTAGGCTGACTGTGGGCAGCTCTCACTGACCGCCCCCCTCTGTTAGCCACACCCAGGGATCCATGATGCCCAGCTGTGATCGTTCCTGTGGCTGCAGCCGCGGCCCCAACGTGGAGGATGGCAAGTGGTATGGGGTTCGCTCCTATCTCCACCTCTTCTATGAGGACTGTGCGGGTACTGCCCTCAGCGATGACCCCGAGAGGCCCCCTGTCCTATGCCCCCGCCGACCTTGGCCCTCACTGTGCTGGAAGGTAAGGGCAGAGAAGGAGCAACTCTTGTCATTTCCTGCGACTCCATAAAGGATAGGGGACTGAATTGAGGCTCAGAGGACAGAAGAAAAGGCATGGCAGCAGTTAGGAGTTCAAAAAACAGAAAACCCAACACAAATGGGTTTATGCAATAAAGAGAAAATACTGCTCATTTCATAGATGAGACCAGAGATTGGGTGACTTCAGGCAAAGTTTGATCTAGCAGTTCAAACCATCACACGGAAGACTTGTCAAAGTGCCTCTCAGTCTTCAGGCTGCCCATGGTGCTCCCTCCTCTATGGCCCACTCTCAGCTTCAGGCTCTTTTGACATGTTCTCCAAATGCCTGCTACTCTGCTGACCCTAGACCTTCACTTCACACGCCATCCAAGAGAAGTCAGAGTGTCCTCCAACAGTTCTTTCAGAAAAGAGACAATAGTTTTCGTTCCTAGAAGTCCTAGCAAGCATCACAGTGCCTCTGATTGGGTCACTTGCCCATCCCTGAACCAATGACTGTGGCTCAGGAATGGGTTGCACTGACTGGCAGTCAGGGAGAGCAGTCAGGCCCAGATACATACGGGTAAAGGTGTGGAGGGGGCAGTGAACTGAGTTCCTACAATGGGTACAGCTCTTTGCTAAACACAGAGGCATAAGGTACTCTAGGTGAGGTGCCAACCTGTGCAGACTGAATGCACAATCTGAGACCAGGTACGCAGAGGATGCCAGGAGAGGAAATGGCCTCAGTGCCTGGAGGATCAAGGAAAATGTCTAGGAAGAGGTGAGAACGTAATTAAAAATTGTGACCATCTTCTCATTGTGAGGCGCTGTACTAGGCTCTAGGAGCTCCTAGCTGTGGTCCATTTAGTACTTCAGCAAACATTTATCCAGCTGCTGTTCTGTGCTAGTACCACCATGCTAGGCACAGGGACACATAGTGAGCCAAACAGACACAGCCCCTGCTCTCGGACATCATATATATATATATAAAATTATGAAGTATATACAAATATAAATATTTATAAAATATATAAGCATAAAACCCAAACCTGTTGCCACTGAGTTGATTCTGGCTCAGCAACCCTGTAGGACAGAGCAGAATGGCTTCATAGGGTTTCCAAGGCTATAATCTTTATGGAAGCAGACTGTCCCACCTTTCTCCTACGGTGCAGCTGTTGGGTTCAAACCACAGAACTTTTGGTTCGTAGCCAAGCACTTTAACCACTATACCACCGGGCCTCCTCATCACTCATATAGGAACCAAAATACATGTCAAAGTGTGCACCCAGGTGAGCACACTGAAGAGTGAACAGGCATAGTGTTTACCTGAGTGCAAAGTGGGGGGACCTGACCCAGGCTGGGGATGTCCTAGAAGGCTTCCTGGAGGAGATGAGGTTTGAATGAGATCTGAGGAACATGTAGGTGTTAACTTGACAGAAAGAAACAGTGTAAATGGGACACAGAGATAATATGGGACCCAAATAATACAGGAGGGGACTCAAGGTCGCAGGAGAAACACTGCTGGGTGGGAGCTGGGAAGGCAAATTAATCAAGAAGCTTCAAGATTCCAAATAGAACATGACTGTTTGTGCTTCTGTCAGTTAGATCTCAGCAGGTGTGTTCTGTGATTCCTAGCTCTTAAGGCTGGACCAAGAAATGTCCTTTAAATCCCATTGGGATCAAAGGTGACTCCTTGGCTTAGGGCCCCTGGCTGACCCTGACTGCTTCCTGATCTGTCTCTCCCTAGATCAGCTTGTCCTCAGGGACCCTGCTTCTGCTTCTGGGTGTGGCGGCCCTGACCACTGGCTATGCAGTGCCCCCCAAGCTAGAAGGCATCGGTGAGGGCGAGTTCCTGGTATTGGATCAGCAGGCAGCCGACTATAACCGGGCCTTGAGCACCTGCCGTCTGGCAGGCATGGTGCTTTGTGCAGCAGCGGGAGTCCTCCTGGCCATCTGCCTGTTCTGGGCCATGACCAGCTGGCTGAGCCCAGACACCAAAGCAGAACACTTGGACACCGAAGTTAATGGCCATGTGGAGGTCTTTGGGGATGAGCTGGAGCAGCAGCTGTCCCCCATCTTCCGTGATACCAGCAGTCAGTCATGGTTCTCACCACCCCCCAGCCCCTTTGGGCAATCTTCTGTGCAGACCATCCAGCCCAAGCGGGACTCTTGAGTTGCCCACTCGGCCAGAGGAGGAGCTGGGCCTGGGGCCTGGGCCCTTCTTCCTCTCCGCCATGCTCTGCCTTCCCACTGTCTCCCCAACTTCTCCCTTTCAGCAGGGCCTGTTTCATCCAAGCCCCCAAAAGGCCCGACTCTAGGTCAGAAAGTCTGGAGGTCAAATCTCCCTGTCCCTCCCCCATGGATAGGACTATAACTCATCCAAGATGCCAATCTTCCCCAAATCCTCCTAAAAGGTCACACCCGCTCCTCCTTTCCAAGGCCCCAGAAAGGAACCGGAAACATCTGCTTCAACCTGGCCCCTGCTCTTCCTGCTGTGTGACCTTGGGCGAGCCCCTTTCCCTTTCAGACCATCAATTCCTGCCTCTGTATTATGAGGGGTTTGGACCAGATTTTGAGTTCTATGACCTTCCTGATCCTTTCTCCCAGCGTATAAGCACTGCCCTCCACATGCAAGGATGAGCGGAAGGGTTAAGGGGTGATTCTCTCATCCACCAGGATGCCTCGGGACGAGTCAGAGATGCTCCCTTGGCCTTCCTTTCCAGGATGGTGTGAAAACATCCTAATTTACCCCATGTAGTATGTTTTCTGCATGCATTTGACATCAGAGCCTCACAGTCTACTGTCACAGGGTTATTATTGGCCCCGGTTTACAGATAAAGGGGCCGAGTGCAGCTGAGAGTTGATGTGTCCAAGGTCACACAGCAAGGCAGTCCACGGGGACTCAGAGCCACATCTTCAGACCCCTCCTACTCCAGCTCTTGTTCCACATCTCACTCTGTCCTGATTCCCAGGGAGACCCAGTGGGCAGGGGGCAGCGTTGGCCCAGAGAGGCTAGCCAGAGGCCTGATGGTCCCAGGCAACTTGGAAGATATTCTGGACATGGATTTAAGTGGCTTCTAAAAGGCAGAAAGCAGGAGAACTGGGATGTCTTTGCTCTCTCAAAGTCCCTCCACCTAGCCCCAGACTCTGACCTGGAGAGACCAGCGGCTCAGTCCTGCAGGCTCCCCAGCCAGTGGCGTTGTATTATCCTTTCTCCACCACTAGGGGGAGCTCCAAGACAGCTGGAGAGAAGTGCTCATGGACTTCCCAGCTCCCGGCCACTCCCCAACACCACCCGTAGCCTGGACAAGCCTCCTGAATGGGTCCTCATTCCTCACCAGGCCAGGACCTACCACCCTTGTGCCCCTTGCCTTTCCTCATCCTACACCCTTTGCATCCCACCTTCCCTTTCAATAAACAGCTGGGATGAAGGCTGACTCTGCCTCCTTTCTCCCTGGCCACTGGGGCATAGGGAGGGAGGCAAGAGACCTCGTGTGCCTACTCTGTGCTGGGCACTTAGATCCATTATTTCTCATTTGTCTCGTTATAACCCTTTGAGAAGGGATTATTTTCCTTAATTTAGGAGTCCTTGAGTAGCACAAGGAAACCCTGGTGGCGTAGTGGTTAAGAGCTACGGCTGCTAACCAAAAGGCCTGCAGTTCAAATCCACCAGGTGCTCCTTGGAAACTCTATGGGGCAGTTCTACTCTGTCCTATAGGGTTGCTATGAGTCAGAATCGACTTGATGGCAGTTGGTTTGGTTTTTTGTTTTTTTTTGGTTTGGGTACTGCAAACAGTTAAGTGCTCGGCTACAAACTGAAAAGTTGGTGGCTCAACTCCACCCAGAGGCACCTTAGAAGAAAGGCCTGGCGATCTACTTCCAAAAGGTCACAGCCTTGAAAACCCTGTGGAGCACAGTTCTACTCTGAAACACATGGGGTCACCATGGGTTGGAATTAACTTGATGGCAGCTGGTATATAAGGTGTCTTCATTTTACAGATGAGATAACCGGTATCAGAGAAGCAAAGTCACTTACCTAAGGCCTCCCAGAGGTGGATTTAGATACTAACCTCCTTGGTCCATTGCGTGAGAGTGTGTGGCGTTCCCGTGTCACGTGGGAAGGAAATTTCTCAGCCATTTGAGAACCTACTGCTCTCATCCCACGCCCAATCAAGGTCAGCAGACAAGGAGAGGAATAGGAGGCAGGGGCCTGGGGAGAGGACGGGAGCAAAAAGTGGGATCTTTTCCAGGGTGATAAGAACAGCTAACACCTGGTGGAACTTGCCAGGTGCCAGGTCCTGTTCTCAGTGCTTTACAGACGGGAACTCATTTAACCCTCACAACAACCCATGAGGTGGTGTTGTGGATTGAATTATATTCAAATATGTATTTCCTGGCCCCTGTACTATGAGTCCGAATAGACTTGACAACAACAGGTTTGGTTTCTTGGTTTTGGTATCCGTGGAAGGAGCCCTGGTGGTACACTGGTTAGTGCTTGGCTGCTAAACAAAAGGTCAGCAGTTCGAACCCACCAACTGCCCCATGGGATAAAGATGTGGCAGTCTGCTTCCTTAAAGATTTACAGCCTTGGAAACCCTACAGGCAGTTCTATTCTGCCCTATAGAGTTGCTATGAGTAGGGAGGGATTAACTTGATGGCAGTGGGTTTTTTTGGTACGTGTAGATGTGATCCGGAAACCCTGGTGGCGTAGTTGGTTAAGAGCTATGGCTGCTAACCAAAAGGTAGGCAGTTTGAATCCACCAGGCGCTCCTTGGAAACCCTGTGGGGCAGTTCTACTCTGTCCTATAGGGTCACTATGAGTCAGAATCAACTGGAGGGCAGCGGGTTTGGTTTTTTTTGGATGTGATCCGGTTTGGAAATAGAGGTTTCTTTTATGCTAATAAGGTCATACCAAAGTAGGGTGTGTCCTAAACCTAATCCCTTCTGAGTTGTAAAAATAGCAGAATAGAAAGAGACACACAGGAGGGGAAGACGCCATATGAAGACGGACACACAGCAGATACATCTACAAGCCTAAGAATGCTAAGGATTGCCAGTTAACAGAAGCTGAAATGGGCAAAGAAGGACCTCCCCCAAAGCCATGCCCTGAATCAGTCCTTTTAGCCTTCTGAACTGTTAGAAAATAAATTTCTGTTCTTTAAAGCCACCTACTAATGGTATTTCTGGCATGGCAGCACTAGCTAACTAAGATGGGGACTATTATTCCCAAACTCACTCCCAGACTCCAAGATGATATCTCCAACAGCATTCACCTGGATGTTGAATCGCAAATTCAGTTATCTCAAACTGTCCTCCCTATCATCTCCCACCCCCGAAACCTGCCGTTACTTCATTGTCCACATCTTAGATAGTAGCAGCTCCATCCTTCTGGTTGCTCCAGACAAAGACTTGGAGCCATCCTTGACTCTTTCTCTCACACCCTGAATCCAATCCATCAAATCCTGTCAACTCAATCTTGGAAATACATCCCAAACTCAACCACTTCTCACTATGCCTGCAATTAGCTAATTAGCGATTAGTCTAAGCCGCCATCACCTCTCATCTGGAGTATTGCAGCAGCTTCTCCGTAGTCTCCCTGTTTCACCTTTTGCACACCCACCCCCCCCCACCCCCGCCAAGTCTAATTTCCACAGGGCAGCCAGACACATCTTGTTAAAACATAAGTCAGGTCATGTCCCTCCTTTCCTCAGAACTTTGTCATGGCTCCCACCTTACTCAGAGTAAAAGCCAAAATCCTTGCCACGCCCCACGAGATCCTACACAATTTACTACCCCCCCACCTTCCCTTGTGACCCTAATTCTCACCACTCTCCCCTTTCCTTTCTCCTTTCCAGCCACACTGGCCTCTTTGTTGTTCCTCCTTCAACAAGCCAGGCTCCTACCTCAGTCAGGGCCTTTGCCTAGCTGTTCCCTCTGCTGGTAGGCTCTTCCCCAGTTAACCACCTGGTCAATTCCCTCACCTCCTTCATGACTTTGCTCAAATGTCACCTTCTCAGTGAGGCCTTCCCTAAGCACCAACCCTATTTAAAAATGCAACCATGCCACCATACTCCTTTCCTTGTACACTTTGGAGTTTTTTTTTCTCATTTCCCACAGTACTTATCACCTTTCTGTATAATTTATCTATTTATTATTTCTTTGTTTATTTCCTGTCTATCCCACCACAACATAACCTCCACAAGAGCAGGAATCTTTACTTGCTTTGTTTACTGACATATCCCAAGTGTCTGGAACAGTGCCTGGCACATGGTAGATGCTCAAGAAAATTTTGTTGAATAAAGCAACCCTACTTTCACTTTCACAAATGAGGAAATTGAAGTTTAGAGACATCAAGCAACTTGCCCAGGGATGCAGAGCTAGTAAGTGACCGAGCTGGGATTCAAACACAGGTAGTTGAGCTCCAGAGTCCACAGGTCAGACTACTACACTTCGCTGCCATGTGGCTTGAAGGCTCAGAGCTGGGTGCACAATATCAAGTGCCAACAAGTGTATCCAGATGATTGTTGCCTTGTGGAAATGTGAGCACAGCGTTAACATGTTTTTTTTTTCCCCATGGAAGTTAGGAATCCCAATTGTTTAATGAAATGTTTCTTTTTTAAAAATATCAGTATCTAATTCAAAATGTGACTAAGCACTGTGCAAGACAAACAAAGCATTCCTGGGTATAGCTTCATCTCATGGGCAGCCATCGTGTGACTCCATCTTGGACACTTCTGGGTAGTGCCTATGGCTGATCAGGACCAAGGATAGGATTTCATGTTGACTAAATGGCTCAGGAAACCAAAGTAGACTTTGCTCCCTACCCTGAATATGTCATATTAGCTTTCCTTCCCAGCTGCTACATGGGAAGCCACCCCTTGTCTGTAACCCTAATAACTCCCCGGCCTCCACACAGCCCAATCTCCACAGAGTATCCCATTTCAGAGAAGCAGAATCCAATTTAAATTCTACATGTCAGAACGCTGAACGATTGTCTGCAATAGTGTTCATTGGTGGGACACTAGTTAATAAATTATGGTCCATTTATACACTGGAACGCTATGTAAAAGAATGAGAAAGCGCTTTATGTACTGACCTGGAACCATCTCCAAGTTATAGTGTAGAGGTGAAAAGGTGAAAAACACTATGAATACTTTTTTAATTTTTCTGAGGAAAAAAAAAAGAATACTTATGGACGTTGCTTGTATACACATAAAATCTCTATTAACTTTGGTTGCTTTTGGAGGGGCCCTGGGTAGCTGGAGTTAGGGATGAGGTGAAGATTTTCACCATCTACTCTTTAACTCATTTTGAATTTTGAACCATGTGACTGTATTACATTTTAATTCTAATGTATTAATTTCAATTTTACCTTAAAATTAAAAAAATAATATAATCTACTGAATAAATAAATGAGGGAGAAGGGGCAAATCTTCCTTACAGAGGAATTCTAACTAATAAATGCAGAAGGACTGAGAGACATAGAAAAATCACCATTAGAGCATCACAGTAATGATTGCTGTAGGCAAGATCCATTGACGAAAGCTAAAGGTATGGATGAACCATTAAGGAAGAACAGGATGTTTCCACAGTGTTAAACTATCTCTGCCCAAATATGTATTACTATGGTGGTGGTAACGCATGTCCAGAAATTCTCTGATGCACTACCCTCCGGGAGAGGGAGCTTAATTCTCCTTCCCTTGAGTGTGGGCTGGACCTAGCAACTTGCTTCTAACAAATAGAACAAGGAAAGGAAAACATGATGACTTTGCAGTGAAGAAATCTGGCAGACACTGCCTTAACCAAATGACCAAGGTTAGCATGACCAGTAACAAGTCCTGTTGATGTCATTCATGTACCCCCTGACAGGATATGAGGAGACGGATACTTCACTTCTGTGGTATTCAATCCATAACTTCAGCCTAATCATGAGAAAATCCAAACTGAAGGACATCCTACAAAATATCTGACCAGTGTCTTCAAGTATCAAGGTCATGAAAGACAAGGAAAGGTCAAGAAACTGTCACAGATTGGAGGAGACTAAGGAGACATGGAAAAAGGGCATGAGGGAACCCTCTGCACTGTCTTTGCAATTCTTCTAGAAACCTAATTCAAAATAAAAGGTTAAAATAATACATTCGTTCTGGTCAAGATGGAGTAATAGGGATCAGGCTTACTCTAGCACCTGAAAGAACTGAAGAATGGACCAGGAAATAAATGAGATGAGCCTACAATTGCTCCAGCTGGCCTCCGTGAGAGATTCCAGGCCATAGCATAGACTTCAATACCTTCTCTCAATAACTAGAGATCAACGAGACAGAAAATCAGTAAGGATAGGAAAGATTCGTGAAACACCGTCAGCTTGACCTAACTGGCATTTACAGAGCACCCCACCCAACAACGGAAACCCTGGTGGCATAGTGGTTAAGAGCCACGGCTGCTAACCAAAAGGCCAGCAGTTTGAATGCACCAGGCGCGCCTTGGAAACTCTGTGGGGGCAGTTCTACCCTGTCCTATAGGGTCGCTATGAGTCGGAATCGACTCAACGGCAACGGGGTTTTTTTTCCACCCAACAAGAGAGCCCTGGCAGTGCAGTGGTTAAAAGCTCAGCTGCTGACCAAAAGGTCGGCAGTTCATATCCACCAACAGCTCCTTGGAAACCCTGTGGGGCAGTTCTCTGAGTCGGAATCGACCCAATGGCAAGGGCAACGGGTTTGGTTTTGGTTTTTCCACCCAGCAACAGCAGAATACACAAGGCCTCTGGCTCTGGCAGCTCCCGGAGACCAGAAGGGCAAGTGGGAGGCTCAATAGACAGAGCCCATCGCTGCCTCAGGGGGCCCTCTGGCGGCGGCAACTCACAGTTTAACAGCTTCCTGCAGACCAGAGAAGACAGCTGCGTTTCCTCCTGCCAGCATTTCTTTGTCCTCTCTGCTGTGAGGAGGCCTGGGAGAGGGAGAGAGGCCGACCGGTGGGGTCCACTTTTTGCTCCACCCTCTTTTATCCCTGAGCCTAAGCATCCTGTCCCCCGCCCCCCAACACACACACCGTGGGGCTGCCCCTCCCTCTGCTGAGTCCTGCCTACCCTCCCCTATCCCTACCCACCGAGGGGACTAGCTATTTCTCAAACCCAAGGGAGACCCCAGCTTCCGAGGAGAAGCCCCTCCAGCCCACCCCCAACTGACCAAAGAAGGGGTGATCTTAGGGCCATCTGCAGGTCTCTGGGAATGCTGAGACAGGGCAGGGAGCTGAGAGGCTCCAAGGTGAGAAAAAAAAACAAAGAGGGCTTCATATAGATGGGGGAGGTGTTACTGGGAGGATCAGAGAGGCAACAATTCATGCCCCAAACTCTTCTTCCCAAATCTCATATCTTATATAGAGTTCAGGCTGAGAGTGAGTCACTACACCAGGGTTTGAGTCGATGTGTGATCCTGGGCAGTTCCTTTGTTTTTTAAAATAGGGACAACAATAGTATCCATCTCTTCCGATTGTTTGAAGACTGAATGAGTTTAATAAGTGCCTAGCACATAGAAGTGCCCAATATACATTAGTTATTATTAAAGGCATCCCTGGGCAGTGCAAATGGTTATTCTCTCAGCTGCTAACTGAAAGGTTGGTGGTTTGAGTTCTCCCCCAGGTACCTTGGAAGAAAGGCCTGGTGATCTCCATCTGAGAAATCAGCCATTGAAAACCCTGTGGAGCACAGTTCTACTCTGACACCATAGAATTGGCTCTACAGCCACTGGTATTATTATTAAAGAAGAGAAATCTGATGCAAGAGCAGGCAATGCGCAGGCTGTAATTATGGATGACTCAGTCCCTGCTCACCAGGGACTCACAATCTACCGGAAAGAACCATCCTGTAGACAGACAACAGCAATATAGTGAGGTAAAGCAGGGACAATGCAATGTCATATCACTGGGGACAGACACAGGGTGATTCAGAGAGTGATACATAATAATAGCCACATATATAACACTAATCTGTGCCAGGCACTGTACTCGGTGCTTTACATATGTTAACTCTTTTAGTCCTCATTACTTTTGTCATAGAAAAGGACTCACAGAAGAGGAAACTGAGGCACAGAGTATTTAAGCATCCTGTCCGAGGTTGCACAGCCTGCAGAACTGAGATTTGAATCCAAGCAGTCCAGATTCTGAGTGCCCCATACCTCTGGTGTCGACAGATGCAGAAATGACTCCTGTAGCCCAGATTTTACCAACTAATGAACCTATAAAGAGATGGGGTTTCCTTATGACCCCACACACGTGTTCATATAGGCACAGGCAAGAAGAAATTCCTCTGGAACACCGCCCCCCACCCAGGATTGGTGCACATTGTTGCAAAAAAAATAATCAGCCCTAAATGAACACAACCACACTTGCATCCAGGTGTGAATTGGTGGATCCATAAACAACTTCTTGAATAAACACGCCACAACTGTGTGTGCACACTGACTTATATTCATGTGCATGTAAATTGCATGATGTCTGTAGACACACCAACATACTCTGCTAGTAGTGTTTTGCACTTCCTCTGTGATTGATTTTAGCAGTGACATTCATTGAGCACCTACTATGTGTAAATAACTAAAGATAAAGGTTAGAGAAGTGAAGTAGCTTGCCCAAGGTCACACAGCTCGTAAATGGGATTCAAACCCAAGTCTTATAATACTAGGCTGCAGTATCTACTTCACTGTCATGCAGATGCGTTCAGGAGTAAACAGATGGCTGGATTCCCACACTGACATTCCCCGTAACCTTCGACACGTCACGTCCTTGTCCAGGCCACATCATCACGTGTGTCTGCTCACATGTGTGCTCTATGGAGACGCATGGTGATGAAACCAGTGACCCATGGCCCCTTGCCAAGTCTCAGCCTGGGCTGGTGTCACTGAGGACTGTGAGCTTCCTGTCCCAGTCTTGCCATGGCCCAGAGCACGTAACTCAAAGCCAAGCCCTGGGCACCAGGCCATCAGGGCCCTGGTGATGGGAGAGCTCACGGGATTTCATAAGCATCCGGCTAGGACATGTGCTCAGGGCAGGAAGAAGGAGGTAGGGAAAACAGGATGCCGCCTGGGGTGTGTACCTGGGTAGGGTGTTGGGCTGGGTTTGGCAGGGATGAGCTGCCAGGACTTGGCATCTGATGGGCACTCAGCAGATACAACCTGTGTGAGGGACCAAGGGGAGGGAGGGAGGAAGGGAGGGAGGGAGGGAGGGAGAGGTGCAGCATGGCATGACCCTGGAGGCCTGGAGTAAGTGAAAGAGTGAATGAACAGGTAAATAAGCTAATGATGGAACGAGGGAGGGAGAAAATTTATTTTTACCCTGGCCCTGGGCGGGGTACTGTGGATGCTTGGTGGACGGGGTGGACACAGCCCTGCCGGAGTACAGCCTCCTTCTGCCCCCTCCTGAGCCTCCGGCCTGCCCCTGTCCTGAGCCTCTGGGCCTGCCCTGAGTCATGCCCAACACCCATTCACAGCTGCTTCCTCCGACCAGAGGACAAAGGCCTCATCAGCCTGCACTTGCAAAGGTGAGAGTCCAGAGCCCTGATGCCATCAGTCAGGCCAGGGTCCTGGAGGACCCTTAACGTGTACAGTGTCTTAGTTAATGCGAGCAGAGTTGTCAGCCTGTCCAGGAGAGCAAGAGTATTCAAGAGAACTGTGTGTGTCTGTGTTTGTGGGCATGAGCACACACACAGCTGAGAGTCAGCTCTCTGGTCGGTGTGTCTCCAAAGCACATAGCACAGTGCCAGCCTAGAGTGGGAACTGTGTGATCACGGTGTCACTTGCACATGTTTGGACCTCCCCCAGGACATGTCCATTGCTCCAGTGCTTAGAATGTGGGTCGTGTACCTAGGCAGACTCCAGGCACATGGGCACCAGGGGGCGGCCTTTAGTTGCATGTGTTTCTCATGACTCTGGGCTCCTGGTGGAGAGGCCTATGCCGAGGGGCATAGGGGTCCCTCTGCCTGGAGGTCTTTACCCCTAGGGTCCAGGGTCTGGGCTGAGGAATGTATCCCCACAACTTCACCAGTACAGACTTAGATTGCTGACTGAAGTTATTGACCCAGCCCAGTGCCGTCGAGTCGATTCCTTATTCCTCATAAATAATAATGATGATAGCCACTAGCATTTATATAATAATAACGGCCAACAATTTTGAGTTTTTCGTAGGTGTCAGACATTGTGCTAAGCACTTTGCACGTATTCATTCATCCAACAAATATTCGTTGAATAACTAGCAGGCGCTGGGCTCTGTGCTTGACAGGAGGATGCAGCATCCCTGTCCTCAGGGTTCTTACATTTTAGTGGTGGAAGAAGAGACAGACAACTAGCAATCTAACACATAAGCGAGATGACTTCTGGCCTTGACAAGTGCAATGAACAAAATTTGACAGAGTTATGAATTGGAGATGACTGCAGAGTGGATCAGGGAGGGCCTCTCTGAGGAGGTGACATTTGAGCAGAGACCTGAAGGAGAAGAAGGAGCTTGGGAAGATTTAGGAAAAGTTTCCAGGCAGGTGGAACAGCAAGAGCAAAGGCCCTGAGGCAGAGGCTGGCAGGGACCAGATCAGTAATTATCGTTCTAACTTTGTGGACAAAAAAACTGAGGCCCAGGAGGGCTAGTGACTTGTCCGATGTCACACAGCTATT
This sequence comes from Elephas maximus indicus, assembly GCF_024166365.1. Taxonomy (NCBI): domain Eukaryota; kingdom Metazoa; phylum Chordata; class Mammalia; order Proboscidea; family Elephantidae; genus Elephas; species Elephas maximus. The sequence continues at coordinate 38,415,753 of NC_064843.1, forward strand.
TAGGGCTAAGCAGGGATTCACACCCACGTCTGTCCTGACTCCAGAACCCAGGCATTTCTTCCCTTTACTCCAGGCTGACACTAAGACACACATCTGTGCAATGCACACCGGAAAATGTGTATCTGCCCGCACACACACGCACCCTGCACACTGACCTACAACGAAGGGGTGTGGGCTTGGTGAGCACTAAGGGCCAATCAGCAGAGATATCTAAGATTCTAACATTTTCACTGGTGTCTTGTGGGGCCAAGCAGGAGGCTGGATGTCTCCTTAGGCCAACCTTTCGAAAACTCTGGGCTAAGGAAAAGTTAAAGGGCGGGAAAAGTGAAGGAAGGGTTGGGGACCCTGGGGTGGCCTGTGGGGCTATAGAGTTAGGGGGGAGATGATAGAGATGCAAGAGCCCACGAGAGGAGGGAGAGAGAGTTGAAAACAGGAGGCAGATGGAGGTAAGACCATTCTCAGAAGTGGCAGGGCCTCCATGCCAGCTACAAGCCCCTGCCTAAGCCAACACGCCTTGCCTCCTTTCACCTCCCCTGGGTCACCTCTGGAGATGGAGAGCTCAGTGGCTACTGAGGCAACCTGGGCAGCGCTGACCTTGAGGAAGTTTTTCTTTTACGTCTGCTTTTGTGGCTGGAAGATGTGAAGAGATTCACCCTCAGAATAAGGGAAATACATACGAAAACTGCATGAAGACACTTTTCTTTTTCAAACAGATTGAAAAAGATCAAAAACTGTTACACCCTATGCTGGTGAAGTTGTGGGAAAACGGGCACTGATATGCTCTGCTAAAAAGCTAGTGGGAAGTAAATTTGTACAATCTCTGTGGAGGATAATCCAGAAATCTATTTTATAGTTGCAAACGTAGAAACTTTTGATTTAGCAATTTTGCTTCCAGGATACTAGATTACATTTTCCCTCTTATCTTTCCTCCTGTCCATGTATGGACATTGCAGCACTGTGTGATATAACAAAAGACGGGAAATAGTTAAACGTTCATTGACAAGGGGTGGTTTAAATTAACTGGTGCATTCTACAATAGCATACCATAAAGAACTCCTGATCCTTCCTCAGACAGCTTGTTTTGTCTCATTTGATTACAACTCCAAACTTCCAGTTGTTCAGGCCAAGAAACCTTAGAGACATCCTTGACATCTCCCTGTTCCTTACACCCTGTATCTGAAAAGTCAACAATCCTGTTGGCCCACCTTCAAAATACACCCAGAATCCATCACATCTCACCACCTGCACAGGTACCGCCCTGCTCGGACCCACCAAAGTTTCTCAACAGAATTATTGCAACATCTGCTCCCTAGTCTCCCTGTCCTTCCGTCCTTCAGTCTATTCCCAGAACAGCTCCCTAAATGATCCTATTGAAAAAGAAACCAGACCGTATCCCTCCTCTGCCTAAAATCTTCCATGGCTCCCCATGACTCCTAGGAGTCCTTTCCAGGGCCTTCCAGGCTCCACATGGTCTGAACCCCTATTATCTCTCTGATCTTGTCTCCCACCACTTCCCCTTCACTAGCTTCATGCAGCCACACAGACCTTCTCCAGCACACCAGTGAGCCTTCCCTGGGGACATTTGTACACATTGCTGCCCCTCTCTGGACAATTTGCCCTCCAGGATGTCTAATGGCATCCACTGGACCACCCTACTCAATACAGCCACCTGCCTCCCCCACCCCGCCCTCCTCATCCTCTTTACCCTGCTGTTCATATTACTCTTCCTCATAACACTTAGCACTCTCTAACATGCTCTATAATTTAAGTACATATTTATTATGTTGGTATTTCTTATATATTTTCCCTCCGTTAGAATGTAAGCACCATTTTTGTCTGTTATTTTCACTGCACTGCCCTTAGCCTCTAGAACATTGACTGGTAGAGAGCAGGTGCCCCATAAATATTTGTTGAATGAGTGAATAAATGAAAGTCTAAATGGTTTGGTAGATGCTTGAAAGTTACACAGGTGGTGGATGGTGAATGCTGACGCTGCATGAATGGGGAATGGATGCATGGTGGTTAAATGGAGTGTGGATGGAAGAACAAGGAGATGGCAGGACAAAGTCGAATGGATAGTTGGGAGGGGGTAGATTGGGACAAATGCTGAATAGATGGATGAAGGATGAATGAATGGATGGAGGAATTTAATTAATTCAGCTACTATTTACTAACCACTTTCCATGTGCCAGGCACTATGCAAAGTTCTGGAGATACAATGGTGAACAAAACAGGTAGGGTGCCTGCCCTCATGGAACCTGTAGTCTAGTTAGTGAGACAGACACTAAGCAAATATAATAAAATGACATACATAATTCCAAATTATGAGAAATTCTGTGAAGGAAAAAAATAGGACTCGCTGAGAGAGAATGACATGGAGGGGAATGATAAATGGGCAATAAACGGGCAGATGAATGTAGATAAAACCTGGGCTGGACGGTTTCACCTTAAAGGTCCCTGGCCAGCCACAGGCACTAGCCAGCATCTCCAGACTTGGGCCTTCCCTACCCCACCAGTAGCTCTGGCCTCAGAGGGACTGTCTCCTCTCTCCCTGCACTGACTTAGCACCTGCCCCAGCCCCTCCCCAATAGTCCTGCCAGACTCCATCTCCAGTCCCCACCCTGCTGAGTCACCAGGGGAAGGCTCCATGGGGCCCCCAGTTCAATCCAGCCCCATGGCCATCCTCAGCCTCTCTGGAAAAGACCAAGAGGACCGGAAGGAAGTGTAGCAGGTGCCAAGCTCTTGCTGCCTGTGCCTGGCAACTTTCCTCTTGATTCCGGAGAGAGTATTTATGACCAGGTCTAGGACTAGGGTTGGAGTTTATTTGGGGGCTGGACTCAGCATAATATGTTAGAGCTAAGACTGTCTCCGGTACTGTAACTCAATCAGGAGCTAGAATTGGAATTCGGGTCAAGGATCATATGGGAAAACGTGGGTACCCAGTCTGTGTCCAAGTCAAAGTTCTATTTGGGGCCAAGGTCAGGGTCAGCCATGGCTAGTTAGTATTCAGGACTCAGTCTATGTCCAAGGGTGCAGGTCAGAGTTAAGAGTCAGGGAATAGGGCTCAGTCTACGATTGGGGTCAGGGGTCAGGAATCAGGGATCAGTCAGTGTTCAGGGCACGATTTAGTCTCTTCTTTCTCCAGAAAGGGCCTTTGGGAATGAAGTTTGCTTTGGGCTCTCACCTTCCAGGCAGCCTGAGGCCTCTCAGCCCCTGCCCTCCATCCAGGTCACTCCCTGACAGCCAGGCCTGGCTCAGTGTTTCCCAGGAGGTCTAACAATCTTGATGCTGGCATCCCAAGGGACCAAGGTAGGAGTAAAGGCCATAGACGAGGGCTCCGTGCCTGACCCAGGAGGTTGCACAAGGCTTTCTGATGCAACCAATTGAGCACCTCGGCACCCCCGCCCCCCACAGCTTTTCTCAGAAAGGGAAGGGCTCGGCAGTGGCCTAGATTGAACACACATAATCCCTTTCCTTCCCTGGTCAGGTCAGATGACTCAGCAACAACTCCAGTGTTGAGGGGAGGTGAGGAAGAGAGGGAGTATGGGACTCCCCCTCCTTCTCCCAGCTGGAAGATAAGGGTGGGGAGATACACACCACACACACACCAAGCAGGAATTATATGGCTGTGCCCAGAGAGCCTTTTTTGCCCAGAGAGCAACTGGTTGCCACCCAAGGTCACCCAGCTGTTAGAAGCAAGGTCAGAATGAGAAATCAGCTTTTCTGCTGCTGCCTTCAATACGCACCTGCTACTATCTACCCCCCAGCCCCAGCCTGTGCCCCCAACATAGACAGGAGAGAGGACCTTTCACATCTGAGCAGAGTGAGGGACTTGCCCATGAACTTGCAATCTGTTCCACTGAGGCTCCTGAAATAGTGAAAAACCTGGGCTTTAGAACTTCAGAGATCTGGGTTCAAACCCCACTGGCTTGCTGTGTGGCTCTGGGCAAGTTACTTCCTCTCTCTGATACCAGCTTTGCTTACTTGTAAAATGGGCATAAATTTATCCTTCGCTCGCAGGTTGTGGTGAGGGTTACATAAGAAAGCAGATGGGGGACACAGCTCAGACCTGCCACAGGGGTGGTGCTCAGGAAATATGTCCTCAGCTCCCCCTTCATCCTCAGCTCTAACCAGGGGGTCAGCCTGGGCCCCTTGGAAATAATAATAGTTACTTATTGTTGATGCTTGCCATGTGCCGGGCTCTCACTCTTCTAGTACTTTACCTGTCTTAGCTCATTTAATCCTTCCAATAACTCTAAGGAGGACACTGTTACAAATTCCACTTTATAGATGAGGGCTCTAGGTCTCAGAGCAGCTAAGTGACTTGTCCACTGTCACACAGCCAGCACAGGCCAAGGAGGTGAAACAAGATAGTGGACAGGAGACCATATTGGCTTTGAGCCAGATTGGCTGGCTCCTAATCTGCCTTCCCTCCTCACTCCTTGACCCAGTGATGTCACCTCTCTGAGCCCCAGTTTCCTCATCTGTCTCCAGGGATGCAAACAGCAACACCATGGGGGAGGTTTTGAGGATGCAGTGAGATGATGTAAGGAAAGCACTCACACAAGGTTTCACATTCCTTGTGAAAAAACAGGGGCCCACAAGGAGGCGGCTGGATCATCCAGCAGGGCTGTGGTTGCTGCTGGGCCAACCCGGGCCTCCCTAGACTGTCGCTCCCCTGGGACCCAGCCTGAGATGAATCTGGATGATGAAGGATTTCTGCAAAGCCCTTGGGAGACTCCAGCGAAGGCGGAGGTGCTTCGTCACCTCGACAAGAGGTCCCTAAGAAGAGCATTAGCCTAAGATGTCACTCTCGAATCACCCGCTGTCTTCCTCAAATTGATTGGCCCAAATCCATTTACCCAGCTGTTTTTTTTTTTTTAGTGTGGCAAAAGTGAATTGATGCCTTTGAATTATGATGTTGGTGAAGAATATTTAATATACCATGGACTTCCAGAAGAATGAACAAATCTGTATTGGAAGTACTGCCACAATGCTCCTTAGAAGTGAGGATGGTGAGACTCTGTCTCACATGCTTTGGACGTGTTATCAGAAGGGACCAGTCCCTGGAGAAGGACCTCATGCTTGGTAAGGTAGAGGCTCAGCAAAAAAGAGGAAGACCCTCAACAATATGGATTGACAAAGTGGCTGCAACAATAGACTCACGCATAGCAACGATTGTGAGGAGGGTGCAGGACCAGGCAGTGTTTTGTTCTATTGTGCACAGGGTTGCTATGAGTCAGAACCGACTCAAGGGCACCCAACAACAACAACAAATACCCATGTAACAAAACATTTGCTGTTTCAACACTCTCTACATGTGCAATGTATTGACACTAATTGTATTCATCATGTTGTACAACTATCACCATTATCCATCTCCAGTTTTTTCCATCACCCTTAACAGAACTGTGGTGTTTCCTAAGCAAAGTCCCCTCCCCCCATCCGCCCCCGGTAAACACTAACAACCTTAGGTCTGTATACATTAGTCTGTTCTAGGCCTTTCATATAAGTTGAATCACGTAATATTTGTCCTTTTGTGACTGACACCCATCTGTATTATTAGTTCTGTAATATTTTTCTTTCAATAAGGTCATTCTTTTAAACTTAGGCAAATTTATTTGAAAAGGAAAATGTGCACCACTGACTTCAAATGGAAAACCGCTCTCATTTGCCATAAAGAAAAGGTAACTATAAAATTAAGTATAAGGAGAGCAAACCAAGATTATTAAATTTTAGCTAAATCCTGTTTCTTGCTGAAGGCTCTGAGCCAGAGCCTTGCTTTCTTTTCCTTAAAAACTGAGGTGTTAAAGACATAAACCAGTTGCTGTCGGGTTGATTCCAACTCATAGTGACCCCAAAGGACAGAGTGAAACTGCCTCATATGGTTTCCAAGGCTATAATCTTTACAGAAGCAGACTGTCTCATCTTTATTCTGTAGAGTGGCTGGTGGGTTCGAACCACCAGCCTCTTGGTTAGCAGCCAAGTGCTTAACCACTGTACCACCAGGGCTCCCTTGTTAAAGACATAATCAGAAAAACAAACAAACCTATTGCCGTTGAGTCGATTCTGACTCATAGTGACCCTATAGGACAAAGTAGAACTGTCCCATAGGGTTTCCAAGGAGCAGCTGGTAGATTCAAACTGCCAGCCTTTTTGGTTAGCAGCTGTAGTTCTTAACCATTGCACCACCAGGGCTCTGTCAGGGCTCCGTTAAAGACACAGCAGCTGTTAAATGAGACTTTCTCCCCAGGTAATTAGAGGAACAGAAAGAAAATCAAAAAAGAATGCCTATCTCCCGATATGACCCAGTGTTATTTAGTACAGAATTTTGAGACCATAAAACCATCTGGCATCCCACCAGTGCCCTACCTATGATATTTTGGAGAACACTGACCTAAACCAACTCTCTCTTCCTATTTTATGGATGAAGAAACTGAGACTCCAAGAGAGGAGATGACTTGCCCAAGATTTCAGAGAGTCAGTGGCTTTAGCCAGACCTGGAATCCAGCTGGGACACTTTTCAAGGCATAGCTTTACTTTCGTGGGGTGAATCGGTGAAGATGAAAAGCTTTAAGGACTGATAGTGGAATTTCAGGCATACAGCAGCCACTGGGGACACTGTATAGGGTCGCTATGAGTCAGAATTGATCAAAAGCAACAGATTTGGTTTTTTGGCTAGGGACAACCTGGTAGAAAGGGAGAAGACGCTAGCAAGCAGCGACCTAAGATGCATCAATTGGTCTCAACCCACCTGGATCAAAGGAGAATGAAGAACACCAAGGACACAAGGCGATTATGAGCCCAAGAGACAGAAAGGGCCACATGAACCAGAGACTACATCATCCTGAGACCAGAAGAACTAGATGATGCCTGGCTACAACCGATGACTGCCCTGACAGGGAACACAACAGAGAACCCCTGAGGGAGCAGGAGAGCAGTGGGGTGCAGACCCCAAATTCTCATAAGACCAGACTTAATGGTCTGATTGAGACTAGAAGGACCCCGGTGGTCATGGCCCCCAGACCTTCTGTTGGCCCAGGACAGGAACCATTCCCGAAGCCAACTCTTCAGACATGGATTGGACTGGACAATGGGTTGGAGAGGGATGCTGGTGAGCAGTGAGCTTCTTGGATCAGGTGGACACTTGAGACTATGTTGGCATCTCCTGCCTGGAGGGGAGATGAGAGGGTGGAGGGGGTTAGAAGCTGGCAAAATGGACACGAAAAGAGAGAGTGGAGGGAGAGAGCGGGCTGTCTCCTTAGGGGGAGAGTAATTGGGAGCGTGTAGCAAGGTGTATATGGGTTTTTGTGTGAGAGACTGACTTGATTTGTAAACTTTCACTTAAAACACAATAAAAATTATTAAAAAAAAAAAAGAAAGAAAGAAAGGAGGCAGATGTGGCTCTGATCACAGAAGTCAATAGACTCCAGGTCCTTTCCTCTCCGGTAGAGCACAGCCCCATCCCCAGTTCCTTTTCACCCCAGCATTGCGGGTCAGAGGTCAGAGGCCAGGCCTCATCAGAGCTCCAGCAAATAGAAACAGCCTATCTGCTCACACACCTGCATAGAGAGATGTTTTGGAATGAAGTAGATTCATGAAAGCTGAACTGTGTCAGGAAAGGGCACATTTTTGCATTTAATATTTGATCCCTATTTATTTTCTCACTTTTTAACAAATGTGTACATAAGGTTTATTTATAAATCATAAGGATTTATAGCGTTAATCCTCATGACAACCCAACGAGGTAGGTACTATCAATATCCCTATTTTACAGATAGGGGAACTGAGGCCTAGAGAGCTTAAGTAATTTGCCCAAAATCTCACCACTAAGAAGTGGTGGGATTTGAACCCAGAAAACGTTTAACAAGGACAGGAGGCTTCCTCAATGCATTTAATCCTTACGACTGCAATGCTAGGGAGGTATAATAAATCCCATTTGATAGATGCAGAAACTGAGGCTCAAGGCTATTTGGGCTCTAGATTGTAGACAGAGGAGTCAAATTCCTGTCTGCCCAAGCTCTTAACCTCTTTATTATACTCCCTGGATCATTTATCAGGAATCTTGGTCTAGGATTGCACTGCTCAATAGGGTATCCACAAGCCACATGTGGCTATTGAACACTTGAAATTTGGCTAGGGTGACTGAGGAACTCCTGTGACTGATTTTTTAATTTATTTTAATTGTAAAACTGAAGGAGGCGAAATATTTTTCCCAATAAACACAACTTAGTTGTTTCAGCAGGACTACGTTTCACTTTAGCCAGTGACAATTTGGTGTCCAAACTGAGCGGTACTGTGAGCGTAAAATACGTACCAGATTTCAAAGATATCAGTATGGCAAAAAATCTTAATATCTCATTAATAATTAAATTTTATGTTAATTATATGTTAAAATACCAATAAAACCAAAAAACCCAAACCCAGGGCTGTCAAGTCGATTCCGACTCATAGAGACCCTATAGGACAGAGTAGAACTGCCCCACAGTTTCCAAGGAGTGCCTGGCAGATTTGAACTGCCAACCCCTTTGGTTAGCAGCCATGGCACTTAACCACTATGCCACCATGGTTTCCAAAATAATAATATGTTCGAGATATTGGATTAAGTATAAGAAATTATTAAAATTATTTACACCTGCTTCTTTTTATTTTTTTTTAATGCAGCAACTATAAAATCTGAAATTACATAGGTGGCTCACATTACGTTTCTATTGGACAGTGCTGGACTAGAGAGTAGGGGTTCAGTAAACCCAACTACGACAAGGCCCCCAAATCTGGGGGCTATGCCCAGGGTGTAGTTCCAGTGGCCATACCCACAAGTCCAGATGGAGGCCACTGGATTGCAAAGGCTGTAAAATGTCCCAGGACAGGGTGGGGACTGGAGTCAGCTGTCCTAGGTTCAAATCTCAAATCTGCCTCATCCAACCTGGGTGGCCTTGGGTGAGCCCCTCGCCTTGGCTCCTCTATGGAAAGGAGGCGACAGTGCCCATCCTGCAGTCCTCTAACTGACTCATGTTCCTGCCTCTGGGCTTTGCACTTCCTGTTTCTTCTGTCTCCCCTGCATACCTTTGCACCCCTCACCTCTTCCTTCCTTGAGCTCTTAGTTCAAATATCATCTTCCTGATGAGGCCTACTGAAAATAGTCACCCCTCGGTCCTGGTAACAGAGGTGTGTCTAAGATATGGGATGTATGTCACGTGCCCTGGGGGCCACTTGAAGGTAGGGGTGGGGATGGGAGGGTGCCACTGAGCAGTTTCTATTAACCCGGTAGGGTCCAACGTCCTTCCTCAAGCATGGTAGAAAGAACAAATCTACCTTATTTTATTCAAGAAAATAAATACATGATGCTTAAAATCAGTTTTAAACAGTTTTCATTTTATTTTCTTGACAATGGTCTGTCTCCTCACTGAATTCTAAGATCCGCGAGGGCAGGGATGGGTCAGTCTTGTCTCCGCTGAGTTAAGACCAGCATTTAGAGCGGGGCCCACAACCCAGCAGTATTCCACAAGATAGGGATGTAAGAGCAAGCTCACTGCAGTGCTGGCTTCAGGCAGGTGCTCAGAGAACAACCATCTCCGCCATTCTTCACCTCTGACCACTGGCCCTTCCAGCCTGAACCTTGGTGTCCTGGTGTAAAAAGTGAGCTCAAACAACAAGTGTTGATGAGGACTTGGAGAAGTTGGAACGCTTATCCATTGCTGGTGGGATTGGAAAATGATATAGCTGCTGTGGAAAACAGTTTGGTGGTTCCTTCAAAAAGTTAAACAGAATTATCACATGACCCAGCAATTCCACTCCTAGGTCTGTACTCAAAAGACTTGAAAGCAGATACTTGTACAAACAGATACTCGTACACCAGTGTTCATTGCAGCATTATTCACAATCGCCAAAATGTGGAAACAACCTAAATGTCCATCAAGAAATGAATGGATGAAGAAAATATGGTATATACATACACAATGTGTATACGTACACACTTAGCCATAAAGAGAAATGAAGTCTTGATACAGGGTACAACATGGATGAACCTTGAAAACACTATGCTAAGTGAAATAAGTCAGTCACAAAAGGACAAATACTGTATGATCCCACTTACATGAAACTTCTAATATTGGCAAATGTATAGAGATCTAAGTTTATCAGTGGTTGCCAGGGGCAGAAGGGAGGGGAAGAGAGGAGTCATTGCTTACGGGGCACTGAGTTTCTTTTTAAGGGTGATGGAAACGGATAGTGGCGATGATTGCTCAACACGATGAACGTAATTAATGTCACTGAATTGTACATGTAAAAAATGTTGACACAGCAAATGTTTTCTTATATATATTTTTATCAAAATAAAGAAAAAGATGAGTTCATTCATCCCTCCCCAGTGGGGGAGTCCTCAGGGTGAAATGATATCTCAGATCCCCCTGGTGTGCCCCAAAGGCTGGGGATTCTGAGACACAGATGAGCTGGTCCCTGGGGCCAGAAATAAAGGAAAGTGACTCTGTCCCTCCTCCCATCCAGCCTCTGCCTGAGGAGTTATTTTCTGACATTTGGTGAATTCAGATATCAAGACCTAACATAGATTTCTAAGAAAGGTGTTGGACCCCTGAGGCTGCTCAGGGAGGCTCCGCTGAACAGCATATGGCACCAGGGGCTCCCAGGCCTCTGGGTTCAAGTCATTATAGGCCTCTTCCCATCTCTACGTTTCCACTGTCTCCACTTTATTTATTGAGCACCTACGATACGTCACACACTGTTTTAAGCATTTTACATGTATTAACTTATTTAATCCTCAAAACAACTCTATGAAGTGAATACTGTTATGAGCCCATGATAAAAAAAAAATTTTTTTTCTTTTTTTATGCCCCATGATAGGGAGGAGGAAACTGAAGCAGGGCTTTAAGTTGTTTTCCTGAGGTAGGACAGTAGGTCAAGGCAGAGGTGGGGTACACACTTAGGCAGGGTCCTTCTAGGTTGGAGCCCTGGCGTGCAGTTGTTCTTAACCATTAGACCACACTGCTTCTATCATGAATGCCGTAAAGCCCACCAGATTGTGAAGCTCAGGCCTCCCTAGGCACCCCACTGGTTCTTATGAGCCAGGAGTCAGCTCTTAAGTCTGTGAGTCTTTGCAAAGCTCCTGGGTTGCTGTCCCACAGCTGGACCTCAGGCTGCTCTTCCGCAGAATGGGGACAACGGGGCTTTCTGCCCAAGGTTCTCCTAAGAGTTAATAAGGCGGTAGTGGGCTGGTGCTTTATAAACAGGGAAGCACCCGTGAAACATTCAGTTTGCTCTTTTTCTTCTCAGCAACATCTTGGGAGGGAAAGACGTTCTTTCCATTTCACAGTTGGGGAAATTGGGGCTCATAACAATAAACTGATTTTTCCCAGATGATGGGGAGAGCCAGAGGCTGATGTCCGCACTCAGCTCCGGGCGCGGGGGGCCGAGTGGCGGTGGACTCGGCCCTGGTAGACGGCGAGGCCAGGGTGCCCGGCAGTGAGCTGACCTAGGAGGCGAGGCCCGGGCGGAGCGAGCCGGGGCGGTGACCCCGGGGGCGGGGCGCTCGGGATGGTGCAATCCCCCGTCTGAGGGCATCAGCGGCGCGGATTAGTTCAGGTTTACATCACCCGGGCTTGGAGACGAGCTACGCCCGGCGCCCCCGAGACATTCGCAGCTCGAGCGGCGGCAGCGGCAGCCTCGTCAGCGTCCGGCGACAGCGGGCGGGAGCTAGACCGGAGCCGGAGCTCAGCCGCAGCGGAGCGGTCCCCGGTTCACCTCGGGGACCCTGCCGACTCTGCGCTTGGACGGTGCCGGGAACCACGCGGGACACGAGACCAAGGTAACCGGCAGAGCAGGAGAGCGAACCGGCCGGGGCCGACCGGAGTGGGGAGCCCGGCGCGCACGGGGGGCCAGAGCCTCGGGGTGCTCGAGGGTGGCTACATGTTACGTACACACACGCGCACACATACACACGCAACTTTTCACAAGTCCCGCTGTCCGCGGGGCGCACCGGGCCCAGCGTCCCCACAGGTCTCGTAGGGTGCGGGGTCTCTCGCGGGGCGTAGTAGCTGTGACCCAGGGGGAAAGGAGATCCCGGGATGGAGGTGTCCTTGTGTCACCCCAGAGAGGTGTGCGGTGTTGTCTGTTTTGTGTGAGTGTGGACTGGGGAAGTTGTGAGTTTTGTGGGGGAGGTCTGCGCGGGTCATTGGAGAACTGTAGAACTCTGTAGGGTCTGCGTCTGAGTGTCTGCGGGCTGTGCGGGGGTCCGCGGGGGTCTCGGGAATCTGCGTGCCTCCTTGGATGGTGCGAGCTCTGGGGACAGGTGTTGGATGTGCAGAGGGCCCGGCCGGTGCGGAGCTGGGGTGCCCCGGGAGCTGGGTGCGGGTGCAAGGCAATGGGAACGAAGAGGCCGCACGCGGGGTGTCGGACTGGGTGAGCGGGGGTGCGGGGAGTGCCGGGCGTAGGCCGCAGTGTGCACCCGGCAGCTTGCCGCGGATTTGCAGGTTGTACTCTGCGCGCATAGGTTTTGTTCCCGCAGACGGTTTGTGGTGTACCTGCAGTCTCTGGGGCAGGGGGGACGAGGGCCCAGATCTGCCCCTTCGCCGGGCCCTAGGATCCAACCTCCTACCCTTTGCCTCACTGTCTTCCAGTCACGGGCAGCTCTTCCGTTTCCACTGGGTCTTCTGTCCCCAGATGTGCGCCGCACGCTGCTTCCGCGCCCACGGGAGGGCCCAGGGCAGGCGGGGCTTCCGATGGCCCGCCGCCCCCTCTCCTCCGGTCGGAAGCATGTGGCCTTGTCGGTGTTGATCGTGGTTGTGATAGTTCTGGGGGATGTGTGTGTGTGTGTGTGCCATGTAATGAGGTGTGCGTCCCTTTCTGCTCTGAACGTGTGTCTTCGACTGGCTTGGATGAAGTTTTTTTTTGGGGGGAGGGGTGTACACCTGTCTGCCCTGGATGCGGATGAGTGGTGGGTATGACTCCTCCTCACTTCTCCCCCTCTCCCTATGGCAGAGAAAAGCAGGAGGTAGATATAAAGGGCTGCCTCCATCCTACAGTGAAGGTTCTAGGCTTGCCGTGTGGCCTGCAGAGTCAGTCCCTTGCTCATTTAGAGACTCAGTTACCCTATCTGTCCAACGGAGCTGATACCAGGCCCCATCCCCCTCTTCACCTGGTGTGTGTGGGGCGGAGGAGGGGGGCGGTGAAGCACTTACTCAGCCAGGTCCCATCTCACTGGACTCTTAGAACAGCCCGGGGAGGTGAGGTAAGGAGTGTTATCCTAGCCTCATCCCTGAAGGGGATTTCTGGGGAGATTTCTAAGACTTTCAAGAGTAGCACTTAAGTACATTCAGCTATGAATAATAATGATAAATAATAATAGGACAATCGAACCCATCCAAATCCATTTTCAAATCCATTGCCAACAAGTCAATTCCTATGCATAGTGACCCTATAGGACAGAGTAGAACCCCCCCATAGGGTTTCCAAGGAGCGGCTGGTGGATTTGAACTGCCCGCCTTTAGGTTAGCAGCTGAGCTCTTAACCACTGCAGCACCAGGGGACCCATAGAACAACAGTAGTGACCCTCTCCGACATGCAATGGTTAAGGGCTTCTCTGCTGGGAAAGGTCAGAGGTTCAAACCCCCCCAGTTGCACTGCGGGAGAAAAGACCTGGCAATCTGCTCCTGTAAAGATTACAGTCTAGGAAACCCTGTGGAGGCAGTTCTACTCTGTCCTACAGGGTTGCGGTGAGTTGGAATCCCCTCAACTGCACACATAGCAATATGCGGCAACAGGAGTCCCTGGCTGGTGCAAATGACTCCAGTTGGAGTCCACCCAGAGGCCCCTCTGAAGAAAGTCCTGGGGACCTACTTCTGAAAAATCAGCCATTAAAAACCTCATGGAGCACAGTTCTACTCTGACACATGGGGTTGCAGGGAGTCAGAACTGACTTGACAGCAACATTTTTTTTTTTTTTTTTTTTGATCCTCCTACAGGGCCACGCTAAGCTCTACGTAATTTGAGTTTTCATTTCATCATCACAAAAATCCTGTGGGCTTTGCATCCTCTTCCCATTTTACAGTTGAGGGAACTGAGGCTCAGAAATTTGAGGAATTTGCCCAGAACTATCCAACCAGGAATGAATGGAGCCAGGATTAGAACCCAGGAATATCTGACTCCAACCCCTTCCCCCCATCACATTCTTTCCAAGAAGGGTTATGGGCTTTCACTGGGTTGGGAGTGTCCCCTCCCACCCAAGGCAGCCTATGGGAGCTGCATGATTGGAGCAGGGGGTCTCCATCTCAGGACCAACTTGCATGATGTTTCCCATTCATCCTGCCTCTGCTTGGACTGTTTGTCCTTTATCGGGGCTGAAGTCTGGCTTGATCTAATGTCTCAGACCTACGTCTCCAATGTCCTCATCTGGAGCCTAAATGGTTGGACAGATGGGTCCGGGAGAGAAGCTTCCCACCCTGACCGGCCATTACATTGTCCTCTCTCCCACTCACCGCACACAGTTCTCAACTGGGCATGTGGCACTTTACTCCACAGTGGAATGAGGGAATCTTGGGGCCTTTGAGAGACCCTCCCTGCTCAGTCCCATTTCTCTGATGTGACACTGGAGCACTCAGGTGTCTGTCTCATAGACTAACTGCATATGAACTCTGATTACAGCGGCTCTGGGCCATTGGCCTATTCATACAGCAGAGAAAAGTCACATTTGAGAAAAGAAATACGCTCTCTTTTGAAATACCCAACAATCAACGAAAGCAGAATCTTTATTTTAAAATTTTGAAATAGAAAAATTTCCTTGCTTCCATTGCAAATCCCTTCCTCTCCAGAAGCTTCTGTGGCCAATTTACTCTGGGTCCTTCCAGACCTTTTCCTGCACACTCACACACCTACTTATGTACAGATATGGAGATGCATTGTTCTATGTGCTGTTGAGTTTTTTCACAAATGGAATCACTTCAAGTGTATTGTCAGGCAACTTGCTTTGTTCATTCACTTGACAATGTACACCCATTCTCTACATCCATTCATACAAACGTCTAGTACATATTCCATTCATTCACCCTCATCCTTCCTTCCTTCCTCCCCCCTGCTTTCAACAGATGATAAATGTCTATACAACCAGACTCAATGGACACAGTGCTGAGTCTCTCTCCCTCTCACCCCACCACCAAGCTCATCTTTCTGTTTGACTTTTTGTTTTTCTTTTCCCCTTAACTGTTCACCCTGGAGGTCTTTCTAATTAGCACGTAAAGAGCTCCCTCAGTCTTTTCAATGGCTGCATAACCTTCCATTGTATGGGTGAAGTATAACTCACTTAACCGGTCCCCTAAAGGTGGACTTCCGGTTTGCCATTCTTTTTCTATATTGTACAGGGTGTCAGGAAATAACCTTGTACTCGCACCATTTTGAGGTTCCTCAGCTATTAACTGAAAGGTTGGCGGTTGGAACCCACTGATCAATGCTTTGAAAGGCCTGGAGATCTGCTTCTGCAAAGACTACAGCCAAGAAAACCGAATGGAGTTGTTCTGCTGTATCACATGGGGTTGCCATGAGTCGGCACTGACTTGACAGCAATGGGTGCATTATTACACACACACATCTAAAGGGTAAATTCCTGGCGATGGGATTAATTACTGAATCAAAGCGTGTGTGCATTTTTTATTTTGATATTATCAAAATGTATGCCATTGAGGTTGCACCATTTTCCCGCCACCAGAATGTCCTTGTTGTTAGTGGCTGCCATGGTGCACACCCTCCTTCACAACGTCTCCAGTATGCTACTCTTTCTGCTTAGATGCAACGTGTCTAAAATGAAACTCAACTACCTTCCTCCAGAGTTCCAAAAGTAAGGGTTTCTCCCCTAGCTCAGGAAATAAAGCTACCACGCCTTTTCCTTACTTCAGGAACCTAATACTGGACCTCACTGACTCCACCCTCTCTCTCACCCCCACGTCCAGTCCACTACGGAGCCTCTGGATCCTCCTCCTCTGAGCCTTTGAAACTATGGCTGTGCTCTGGTGCCAATGGTTAAGAG
The DNA here is from genome assembly GCF_024166365.1 of Elephas maximus indicus. Taxonomy (NCBI): domain Eukaryota; kingdom Metazoa; phylum Chordata; class Mammalia; order Proboscidea; family Elephantidae; genus Elephas; species Elephas maximus. The sequence continues at coordinate 38,431,783 of NC_064843.1, forward strand.
CCTGGCTGTTAACCAAAAGGTCAACAGTTTGAATCCACCAGCCACTCCTTGGAAAGCCTATGGGGCAGTTCTAGTCTGTCCTATAGGGTCGCTACGACTTGGAATCGACTTGACAGCAACGGGCTTGGTTTTTATTTTTTTGGTAATCTTTACAGAAGCAGACTGCCATGTCTTTATCTCATGGAGCGGCTGGTGCGTTTGAATAATCACCTTTCAGTTAGCAGGCGAGTGCTTAACCACTTCGTCACCAGGGCTCCTTCAGCTGTACTATAGAAACAAGCAGTTTAGCAGCAGATGAGATGAAATAGAAGTTTATTTCTCTCCTGTGTAAAAACTCTGGAGGCAGGCAGCCCAGGGCTGGTCTGTGCTCCCAGTGTCAGAGTCAGGCTCTACTCTTGTTGCTCCACTGTATATGTAGTACTTCCTGGTCCAAAATGGATGCTGGGGCTCCAGCAATCGGGTCCACATTCCAGCCAACAGGAAGGAGGAAATGAGGGTAGGCCCTCTCTTTAAGGACATCACCTTGTGAGTTGGACGCAATACTTCCATTAATATCCTATTAGCCACATCAATACATCAATACCTAGCTGCAAGGGAGACAGAAATGTAGTCTTTATTCCGAGTGGCCTCGTGCTCATCTAAAAACTTCAGGTCCTAATCTTTTGTGAGAAGGGGGGACCAGAGACTGAGGGACAACCAGCCATCTCTGCCATGTGGCGCTTGTAGAGCCCTTCAGAATAGGACCCTGCTCATCTCACCAGCCTTATTTCTTGAACTTTTCACACTTTGCTGCAGCCACACCCATTCCCAACTGCAGCTTGTACTTTTGCCCTTCCCCTCTCCCTGACAACAACAACAAAACAGTTGTTGACTCACGGTGACCCTATGTGTGTCAGACTAGCAGTGTGCTCCATAGGTTTTTTTTTTTCTTTTGCTAACAGCTTTTCTGAGCTATAATTCATATACCATACAATTCATCCATGGAAAGTATACAAACTAGTTGGCTTTTAGTGTAGTTAGGGTTGTACGACCATAACCACAATCAATTCTACAACGTTTTTGTCACCTCAAAAAGAAAGCCCATACCCTTTAGTTATCACCCCCTTTCCTCCTATACCTCCTGGCCCTAGAAACCACTAATCTGCTTTCTGTCTCTCTATAAAACCCAAAAGCCAAACCCGTCACTGTCAAGTTGTTTTCGACTCATAAGATTTCCCTATTTGAAACATCTCATATAAATGGTATCACACAATATGTAGTCTTTTGTGACTGGCTCCTTTCACTTAGCATAATGTTCTGAGTTTCCACGACTGATTTTTCAGAAGTAGGTCAAGAGGCCTTTCTTCCAAGGTAGCTCTGGGTGGACTTGAACCTCCAGTCTTTTGGCTGGTGATGAGTATGTTAACTGTTTCCATCATCCAGGGACTCCTCCCTCTCCCTAGGACAATGGTTACCAGACCAGCAGCAACAACCTCACCTGGGAACTTATTAGAAGTGCAAATTCTCAGGCCATTTCCCAGACTTAACTGAATCAGCTCCTCTGTGGATGGGGCCCAGAAATGTGTGTTTCAACAAGTCCTCCAGGTGATTCCGATGCATACTCAAGTTTGGGAACCATTGGCCTAGAATATGTCTCTCCACATCACCTGGCTAACTCCTGGTCTCTTTCAGGTCTCATTTTGAATACTACTTTTTCCAGTCTGGAGCCCTGGTGGCAGTGGTTAAGAGTTCGGCTGCTAACCAAAAAGTCTGCAGTTCGAATTCACCAGCCACTCCTTGGAAACCCTATGAGCCAGTTCTACTCTGTCCTATAGGGTCCTGTAGGACTTGATGGCAATGGGTTTTTTTGGTTTCTCCCAGCCTGGGATAGAGGCCTCTCTGGGCTCCTACAGCCTCGTGCTCCCCACCTCGCCCCATGAGCAGCGATCACACTGAACTTGATTTTGTGGTTACTTGTCTGCCCTCGAGTGGACTAGAAGATCCCAAGGGCCAGAACTCTGGCTGAGACATCTCTCTTTCCCAGCACCCACCTAGGACCAGGCACAGAGCGGCTCCCAGTGAGTGCTGAATGAATGAATAGGATTGCATCTCTGTGTAGCATCTTGGAATGTACTAGACCCACAGATTCTAAGATGGATTGATTTTCTTTATTATGATTTTTAGGAACAAGCTGTGTTTCCAAACAGTTTCTTTAAATGTAAAAATTTTAAATAGGAAGTACATTCATATAGTTTAAAATTCAAAAAGTCTAAAAGTAAAAGTCTTCTTCCAGACTTGTGTATACTGCCAGAGTTTATACATATACAAGCAAATATATTTTTTCCTTATTTTTTTTAACATAAGAGCCTTACATGTTACACACAGTTCTGTGTTTTGCTTTGTTGTAATATACCTTGGGGATTGGTCCACATCAGTATGTAGAAAGCTTCCTGGTCCTTTTTCAGAACTCTATAGTATTCCCCTGTGTGAATGCCCCTTGACGTTTTCACCAGCCCCCTACTGCTGGACATGTGGGGCATTTCCTGCCTTCTGCTAGTAGACACAAGGCTCTGATAAACAACCTTGCATGTGGTTGTTTTTTTAATTGTACTTTAGATGAAGGTTTACAGAGCAAACAAGTTTCTCATTAAAAAATTAATATACAGATTGTTCTATGACATTGGTTGCCAACCTCATGATATGTCAACACTCTCCCCTTCTTGACCTTGGGCTCTCCATTACCAGCTTTCCTATCTCCTTTTGCCTTCTCGTCCTTGTCCGTGGGCTGGTGTGCCCATTTAGTCTTGTTTTGTTTTATGGGCCTGTTTAATCTTTGACTGAAGGGTGAACCTCAGGAGTGGCTTCACTATTGAGCTAAAAGTGTGTCCAGGGCCATACTCTTGGGGTTTCTCCAGTCTCTGTCGGACCAGTAGGTCTTTTTTTTTGTGTGTGCGTTAGAATTTTGTTCTACATTTTTCTCCAGCTCTGTCTGGGGTTCTTTATTGCGATCTCTGTCAGGGCAGTCTGTGGTGGTAGCGGGGCACCATCTACTTTTGCTGGATTCATTCTGATGGAGGCTTGGTAGTTGTGGTCCATTAGTCCTTTGAACTAATCTTGCCCTTATGTCTTTGGTTTTCTTCTTTCTGCCTTGCTCCAGATGGGGTGAGACCAGTGGCTTATCTTAAATGGCTGCTCACAAGTCTTTAAGACCTCAGACGCTACTCACCAAAGTAGAATGTAGAACATTTTCTTTATAAACTACGTTATGCCAGTTGACCTAGATGTTGCCCGAGACTCATGGTTCCCAACCATGTGGTTAGGTTTTTGTGGGCAGTTTAAGTGGAGGATAAATCTCCACTTAAGCCACCCTCTCAGCAGGGGAAGAGAGGGGCCACCAAACGCCTCACCTTAGCCCCTTTCTCTCCTTCTTTCTAGATGCAAGCCACCCCTCTGGCTGCTCCTGCTGGTGCCCCCTCCAGGAAGAAGGGGTTAGAGTTGGACAATGACCTAGATGCTGAGTGCCCTACCCGGAAACGAACTCGAAGCCAGTCCCAGCCCCTGCTGCCCCCCTGCCTGCTGCCCCTGAGCCCAACCCCTGCCCCAGATCCTGTACCTGCTGTGGCCACTGCCTCCCGGCTTGGGCCCTACATCCTCCTGGAGCCTGAGGAGGGCGGCCGTGCCTACCGTGCCCTGCACTGCCCCACAGGGACCGAGTATACCTGCAAGGTACGTCCCCAGGGGCCATGTTCTCCCACATCGCAGGGGTCTGGAAGGGGCCTTGGCTACAGAGGATTTCCAGGGGGACTAGGGGGTTCTTATATTCATTTATTCCTTTATTTATTAGGGAACCAGCCTCCAGTTCTCTGTTAGGCCCTGGCCTGGGCTGAGGTCAGAGAGGCAACCAGACATCCTCCTAGGCCTTGAAGAATTCACAGCTTAGGCTCTAAACCCAGCTCTCTAGAGTGTGATAAATGGTTAAGGGTGCAGCTCAGGGGAGCAGAGGAGCACAGAGAAGCCTCTAATATATTTGAGGGAGGGGGTGTCAGAAAAGGCCTGGCAGGTTTCCAAAAGTTAGACAATGAAAACCTCATGGGTCACAACATAACATTGACAAACAACAGACAAGTGGATAAGTGAAATCTGTCAGGCCGTCCTAAGTGCTATGGAGAAAAATAAGGCTGGGATTAGGGTGAGGGGGCATGGAGGGCAGATGGTGCAGGATATCATTTCAGCTAGGGCAGGCCAGGAAGACCTCTCTGAGGAGGTGCCATGTGAGCTGCATGAACCTGGGGGGCTGGCCGTGTGGGTACCGAGAGGGAGGGCGGCCAGGCAGCAGGAACAGCAACTACAGATGCATGGAGGAGAATGTGCTTGCTCGAACTAAAATAGAAGCCTCTATACCACCCCAAGTATTTGTTTTTCAGCATCCACTTAAAAAAAAAAATTATGCATTAACTATGCGTATCCTTTATCTAATTTTCTCTGTGGCATAACTAAAAGAACGTGCAAAGGGTTTAAAATCAGACCAACCAGAGTGCGTGTCCCAGCTGTGCCACCGATTAGCTGTATGGCTTACTTCACTGAATCTCAGTTTTCCCATCTGTAAAATGGGATACGCCTTTCAAAACTATGTTGATGTTTTGATCCAATGTCCACAAAGCCCCTAGCACATTTCCTGCCAACCTCCCCACCCTCACCACATGCCCCTCTTCCTCTCCCTACTCCCTTCCAGCCACACTGATCTATGGCTGGGGGTTTAGAACAGGTCAAGCTCTTTCTCACCTCAGGGCCTTTGCATTGCCTGTGCCCTGCACATGGAAAGCTTATCCCATGGGCATCTCCGAATCCTTCAGGTCACTTCCCCAGAGTCTCTTCCAGACCACGTTTTCTAAAATCAGTGACCTCTTCCAAAATACCCTCTATTCCAGCATCTTTCTTGGTTCCTTTGCAACATTCGTCAGAATCTGTAAATATCTAGTCTGCCGGCTTGTTTACTGTCTCCTGTTTTGGGTGCCAGGCGCAAGGAGGGCAAGTGCATGGCTATCAGTCAGGTGTGGTCTCCAGTGGCTGGCACAGGTGGGCAGTCCGTGTGTGGTGCAGGATGAATGAAAGGGTGGGCAGGAGTCCGCGTGAGAGCTAGCGCTGATGACATAGCATGATGTGACTTCTGCATTATCTGCTCTTCTGGACTTCCCCAGCGTGGACGGTTACTTTTCTGTATAGGTTACCTATTGTTTTTCAGTGATCTCACGTTTAAGGCTATGTACCAAAAACAAAACAAAAACCCATTGCCATCAAGTCGATTCTGACTCATAGTGACCCTATAGGACAGCGTAGAACTGCCCCATAGGGTTTCCAACAAGCAGCTGGTGAATTTGAACTGCTAACCTTTTGGTTAACAGCCATAGCACTTAACCACTGTGCCACCAGGGCTCCAAGGCTCTATAGGCTAGTAGTTAAGAGCACAGACAATGAGTTCAAATCATGACTGCCACTTGTTGGCTGTGTGGCTTCTCAGCTTCCGGAACTGTGGAATCATGGTACTTAACCTCAGGGATGTTGAGTGAGTGGAGTGACTTGGTCCATGAAACCCTTGGTACAGTGCCTAGCCTGCGGTAGGTGTCTAAAGGGTTAGCTATGACTGTCTCCAAGCCCAGCCCAGGCTCCACAGGTCCTCACCTCTGCTCACACCATGCTCTGCCCACAGGTGTACCCGGCCCCCGAGGCCCTGGCTGTGCAGGAGCCCTACGCGCGGCTGCCCCCCCACGAGCACGTGGCACGACCCGCTGAGGTCCTGGTGGGCACCCAATTCCTCTATGCCTTTTTCGAACGTTCCCACGGGGACATGCACAGCCTGGTGCGCCGCCGCCGCCGCCTCCCTGAGCCCGAGGCTGCTGTGCTCTTCCGCCAGATGGCCGCCGCCGTGGCACACTGCCACCAGCACGGTCTAGTCCTGCGGGATCTCAAACTGCGCCGCTTTGTCTTCACCAACTGTGAGAGGTGAGTGTGGCCACGGAGACCCACCCACCAACATGCCAAAGAGGTGGGCCTTGATGAGGCAAACTGAGGCCCAAGAAGGCAAAGTAACTCATGCAATAAATGGAGAAGCCTGGACTAGCACCAAGTTCCCTGGGAAAGGTTGCTCAGCCCTGCTGGAAGCCCCTGGGGCTGAGCACTGTGTTATGATCATAACAGCAGCTGACAGTATTGAAGACCACAGCTGCCCTCTCTGATTGGCCTGGGTCCTTGTACATATGAGGTAGATACTGATATTGTCCTCACATGACAGATGAGGAAACCGAGGCCCAGAGAGGTTAAGTAACCTTGCCAAGATCCCACAGCTTAATGGTAGAGCCAGGATTCAAACCCGGATCTGACTCCAGAGCCTGGGCCTTAATTCACACCGAACTTGAGAGGCAGGGGGCCTGGATACCTGGCTGGGCTTTCTCTAACTCTGGGTGACTCAGGGTGTTTGGGCCTCAGTTTCCCCATTGGTAGGGGAAGGGCTGGACTGTCAGGATGTTTCCAGAATTCCAAGTCCACAGACAACAGCCGAAACAGGCCCTGAAGTTCCAACCCATGTGGGAACTCTTTCTGTAAAACCGAGAATCCGTGGTTTTTCGTTAGAAGAGAACTGGGTAGGGGGAGCTGACATCCGGCCCCCTCCTCAGACTTCTGGGTATGTGGGATATGTCAGAGCCACCAGGTACACATGAACTTCAACCGGGGGCACCCATTTCGTTTCAAGGTTCTTTTGCAGGCAGAGGAGGGTGACCCCATTGCATCTTTTAAACTTTATATTTTAAAATAATTTTAAACTTGAAGAGAAGTAGCAAAAAGAGCCCAGAGAGTTCCCATATATCCTTCCCCGAGTTCCCCCAGTGTTAACATCTTATACAACCATAATATAATCATCAAAACTAAGAAATTATCCTGGGATGGTACTATTGGAAACGCTGGTGCCGTAGTGGTTAAGTGCTACTGCTGCTAACCAAAGGGTCAGCAGTTCGAATCTGCCAGGCGCTCCTCAGAAACTCTACGGGGCAGTTCTACTCTGTCCTATAGGGTCTCTATGAGTCGGAATCAACTTGACGGCACTGGGTTTGGTTTGGTTTTGGTTTATGGTACTATTAAGGAGCCCTGCTGGCGCAATGATTAAACACCTGGTTGCTCACCAAAAGGTTGGCAGTTCAAACCCATGAGCCGCTCTGCCAGAGGAAAGACAGGGTGACCTGCTTCCATAAAGATTTGCAGCCTAGGAAACCCTACGGGGCAGTTCCACTCTGTCCTATACAGTTGCTATGAGTCAGAATCGACTCAACAGCATACAATGTGCTAATTAACTAAACCAGACTTTATCCTGATTTCCCTAGTTTCCTTTTCTATCCAGGATCCCACAATACATTTAGTTATTGTGTCTCCTTAAAAAAACTTCAGTTGCTGTGGCGTTGGTTCCTACTCATGGCGACCCCATGTGTGCAGAGTAGACCTGTGCTCCGTAGGATTTTCAATGGCTGTGACCTTTTGAAGCAGATCGCCAGGCCTTTCAGATAGCTGCTGAGCACTTAATTAACCGTTTGCGCCATCCCTTATGTCTCTTTAGTCTCCTGCAACCTGAGACAGTTTCTCAGTCTTCTCGTGTCTTTCGTGACCTTGATATTTTGGAAGAGTATTGGCCAGCTATTTTGCAGAATGTCCCTCAATTTGGATCTGACAGATGTTTTCTCACAGTTAAATTGAGGTTATGCATTTTTGACAAGAATACTCCCAGAAGTGATGTACCCTTCTCAGCTCATCATGTCGGGACATATGTGATGTTGATATGTCTGTTTTATTACTGGTGAGGTCAACCTCAATCTCTTGGTTAAGGTGGCATCTGCCAGGTTTCTGCACTGTAAAAAGTTCCTAATTTTCCCATTGTAATTAATAAATAAGGTCCCTAGGTGGTGCAAACTAACCTAAAGGTTGGCAGTTCAAACCCACGCAATGGCCCACAGAAGAAAGTCCTGGAAATCTGCTTCTGTTAAGATTACGGCCAAGAAAACTCTACGGAGTCCGGTTCTACTCTGTTACACAGGGGGTCACCATGAGTTGTGATCAACTTGACAGCAACGAGTTTGGTTTGGGTTTTTAATTAATAAGTGTCTTGGGGGAGCAGAGGTGCAGCGTGGGGGACCAGAAGGGGGCACTTTCCCCAGGTTGCAAGTTCAAGGGGGCACCAGATGAGGCGCCACAAGTATAAAAGGTGCCTGCCAGAGGCAACCAGACACGGGGGGAAGGCGTGTTTCTGCTGATGGCTTGCCAACATCAACGTCTTTTCACCTTGAAATTGGCTGTGGGGGGGGCGCGACTTCAAGGTTGCGCCTGAGCACTGGTTATCCACGCGGCGCCTCTGCGGAGCCGCAAGTTCAGTGCGTGCCATTGGAGCTGTTTTCCATCGATCGGCCTCTGTGGGTACTTTGAGGCTACGTAAACATCCTGTTTGCCCTTTCTGGAGGCCGCCTGGCGGCTGTCCATCTTGCCTGCAGCAGTTATTGCTGTGCTGTTTGCCTAGTGCTGACACTCTGTTTCCTTCTTCCATTACATTTTAGATTAAAACAGACATGCTTTTAATAAGACACAATGTAAAATTTAGAATGATCTTTAAGCTAATAAAAAAAAAAAAAAAAAGCTAATATACAACTATAAATAAATTTTCACCTTAGGGTCAGTACAATACCCCCAGACCTGGAGGTTAGAACCTGTTTCCTTTTCTTCTCAAGGTAGTAATTTGAAAAGCACTGTAGGTGGAAGAGGGACTGTGGAGTCAGACAGACCTGGGTTCGAATCCTGGTTCTGCTTCTTATCTGCTCTTTGGCCTTGGACAGTGGCTTCACTTGCCTGAGCCTTGCTTTCTTCAGCTGTAAAACAGACTCACAATGCTGCCTCCACAGTCCTGTGATTCATAGGATTGGTCAATGTTTGCCAAATGTTGGTAGGCACCCAGGAAGTGGGTGCCTTAAGGAAGAAGATTAATAGCAGTGGTAATAGAATACATAATTATTATTAATCTAGAGTGCTCTGTGGGAGGCCTGGTGATGCAGTGGTTACGCTTTTGGCCGCTAACCAAAAGGTCGACGGTTAGAATCCACCAGCCATTCTTTGAAAACCCTATAGGGGCAGTTCTACTGTGTCTTATAGGGTCGCTATGAGTCAGAATCGACCTGATGGCAATGGGTTTCGTTTTTGGTTTAGGTTTCTCTGTGGGGTTTGTTTAAAGCAGAGGTTGCAAATGGCAGGCCACAAACATGATTTTGTTTTGTTTTGCACCCCTGCGCGTGTTCATTTGGGTTTTTAATTGGAATTGGTTGCCAACATTTCAAAGACTGGGACTTTTTTTTTTTTTATTAACTTTTATTGAGCTTCAAGTGGATGTTTACAAATCCAGTCAGTCTGTCACATATAAGTTTACATACATCTTACTCCGTACTCCCACTTGCTCTCCCCCTAATGAGTCAGCCCTTCCAGTCTTTCCTTTCGTGACAATTTTGCCAGCTTCCCACTCTCTATCCTCCCATCCCCCCTCCAGACAGGAGATGCCAACACAATCTCAAGTGTCCACCTGATATAATTAGCTCATTCTTCATCAGCATCTCTCTCCCACCCACTGTCCAGTCCCTTTCATGTCTGATGAGTTGTCTTCGGGGATGGTTCCTGTCCTGTGCCAACAGAAGGTCTGGGGACCATGGCCGCCGGGATTCCTCTAGTCTCAGGACTGGGACTTTTTCATTAAAACATGAACTTCTGGCTTCTCTTGGGCCTACAGGAGAGGTCATAACACTGGCTCTGGAGCCTGACAGCATGGGTTCAAATCCCAGCTCCATACCCTAGAGCTAGATGACTCTTTAGTTTCTCCATCTGTAAAGTGCTGTCTTCCTTACAGGTTGTAGTGAGGATACAATGAGATGAGCCAGGTACCCAGTGGACACTAGATCAATATTAGACTGTGTTGTTACACACACACACACCAGTTGTTGTGGAGTCGATTCCGACTCATGGTGACCCATGTGTGTTAGAATAGAACTGTGCTCCATAGGGTTTTCAATTCTTGATTTTTTGGAAGTAGATCGCCAGGCCTTTCTTTCAAGGTGCCTCTGGGTGAACTCGAACCTTCAACCTTTTAATTAGGAACCAAGCATTTTAACTGTTTGCACCACGAAAGGACTCCATGGTGTTGGTGGTGCTCTTTTTGGCAGATTGGTGCTGAGACATTTGGCACCGTACCAATTCTTAGTTCTCTTACTTTATTACCTGCCTGGACTCTGAGTTTGTGGCTGGTTTAAGAGAGAAGTAGCCTCCTCAGTCCCCTCCCCAAGGGACTGTTGGGGATTGTGTCCCTCTCAGAGCCTTAGTTCAAATGTAATTTCTCTGTGACCTTGAGACATGACTTACCCTTTCTAAGCCAAGGCTTCTCATCTGTAAAACAGGATCAGTCATGCCAGCCTCACACGACTGCTTCACATTTGTCAAATGCCAGCAGGCATTCGGGAGGTGGGTGGCCTTAGGGGTAATGATGTGGGGTAGTGGTGTGGGGGGCCTGATAGGACCTGACCCCTGTGTTTCTCCCCTGGCCTCAGGACGAAGCTGGTACTGGAGAACCTGGAGGACTCGTGTGTGTTGACCGGGCCGGACGACAGTCTATGGGACAAGCATGCCTGTCCAGCCTACGTGGGGCCCGAGATCCTCAGCTCACGGGCATCCTACTCTGGCAAGGCGGCAGATGTCTGGAGCCTGGGTGTGGCGCTCTTCACCATGCTGGCTGGCCACTACCCCTTCCAGGACTCAGAGCCTGTCCTTCTGTTTGGCAAGATCCGCCGCGGGGCCTTTGCCCTGCCGGAAGGCCTCTCAGCTCCAGCCCGATGCCTGGTGCGCTGCCTCCTTCGACGGGAGCCAGCTGACCGGCTCACAGCCACGGGCATCCTGCTGCACCCCTGGCTGCGGGAGGACCCACGGCCCCCAGCCCCATCACGGTCCCACCTCCGGGAGGCTGACCAGGTGGTCCCTGATGGACTGGGGCCAGAAGAGGCTGAGGAAGAGGAGGGAGACAAGGATGTGGGTCTATACGGCTAAGGCCTCCCTAGTAGAGTCTTAGCTGCCAACAGTGGATTGATTTGGGGTGTCTCCAAGCTTTCTCCCTCCTCTTTGAACTGAGCCACACTTTAAGTGCCTTCTACGGGGGAGGAAGGAGGAGGCATGTGCAGAGCGTGCTGTTTTCACACCTGTGGTGTCCACACGCCTGTGCACATAGGCTTGGCTATACAACAAGTCTGTCCTGGGTACTTGCTGTATGCCAACCCCTATTCTGGGTGCTGGGAACACAGCAGTGAAAAAAGAGACAAACCTCCCTGCCTCACAGAGCTGATACACTGGTGCTCTTGAGCCAGAGACCCCTCTCCATGCCTACCCACCAGGGCCTGCCCTGGACACGTTAGTACCCACATGTCAGCACCCACTTGCTGGTGCTGTGGTGCTTCTGTCCCTAGGACAGTCCCTTTCACCAACAACCCCACTGCCTTTTGTGTCTAGCACCTCGTGAAAGCGAAATGTCCTTGTGCCAAATGCCTCCAGAGCTCAAGGCATGCTGGGAATTGTGTTCCCAGCAGCTCTGTCTTCTTGATTAAGAGGTACTTTATCCAGGCCCAAGCCAAGGATGTGGGCCAGAAGAGCAAGAATCCAAACTATGAGGCTGGTCCTCAACTAACTTAAGGAATGGCTTAGAATGAGGGTCCAAGCCTGTCTACCTTGGTGACCCCTGACCTGAGCACAGAGGTTGGAGGCAGGATTAGCCAGGGTTATGCCCTCTGGCCACTTGGAAGTATCAGGCCCTGTTCTGGAGATCCCACTTCAACACTATGGGTTTTGGATACCATGAGTATATATTTTTACCTTGTGCCTTAATAAAGGAGAGTTATAAATCACTTCTGTTTCTCCAGATTTCATCTATCCTCCCTCCCCCACCTCTGCCTCCAAAACAGCATGCATGGTGAACAGCTAGAGGCCTCTGTCTCAACCTCAGCTGAGTAGTATGTGAGATTAGATCCCCGGCAGCCTGGCCGATCTAGCCGCACTCCCTGTTTCTTCTGGAGGCAGTGGTATCTCAGTTGGGTGCTTTTTGGCTGCAAGTCACAAAAGCCCTGAGTCAAAGTGGCTTAAACAAGAAGTCAGTGAGTGAGGTAGGCTCTCAGAGCTGGTAGCAAGGACACAGGCTTTCCAGGCCCTTCCTGTCTCTTTGCTCTCTTGCCTTGGTGACTATCAGTGTGAGGGCTTATAGCAGTCAAAGCGTCACATTGGAGAGACCAATGACAGAGGAAGAATTGCTCAGCTGGCCCACAGAATCATGAGCTAAATAGTTGTTGTCTTAAGCCACTACATTTTGGGCTGTTTTGTTATGCAGCAAAAGCTGACTGATACAGACAGGGACAAGTCAGCTTTGTCTCTGTGTGCCCAGCGTTGCCCAGAACATGGCCCAGTTCACAGCGGTGATTAAATTAAATGATCACTATGTATACGGTCTTAGGCAATATCGTTTGCCTTCTACCCTTCCCCTGCCCAGCTGCCTAGAGACCCTGCCCCAGCTCCCCTTGAGGGTGGGATGTCCTGGTTTGTGCCAGGGGAGCAAGGGGAAGGGAGGCAAACTAACATAAAACGAGGGCTGCCAAGTGGCAGGCACTGCCAAACCCTTTATCTACATTAAGAGAGAGATTAATCCTTCCAACAACCACTGGCACTTGGTGCTCTGGTCTGCCTTGTTTTACAGATAGAACAATGAGGTTTAGAGAGAGCAGCATTCATTCAAGGCCACACAACAGAGAACAAGAGTCACCTGGTTTTGCCTTGAAGCAGGAACTTTTGACAAGTCAGCCACATGAAAACTGCCCATTCAAACAGCAAAATCCTTGCCCTTATTAACAAGTGATGGAGGCAGTCTCACCCCTGATACCGATTAGTGGGGTCTTTCATGTTCTATTTACATGCATTTAATCATCATTGTATAAGAGCTTTACGATATCAAATGTAATGCATGCATTATTGGGAGGGACTGTTAGAAATTTAATTGAGAATTTTCTCTGCAATTGAGAGCTGAATACAAAAAAATCATATTGTTGCCTGTCCAATTATTCATTCACTTAGCAATTCAACAGCTATTACTGAATGCCTACTATATGGTAGGCCTCATGAAAGACAGACAACGTGGCCCCTACCCACAAGGACTCAGTCTAATAGAGGAGAGAGATGTTAAAAAAAAACTAATCACTCTTGTGGTAACTTCTTTGTGGCAAAGACAGGCATCACCAAATACACCATGTGTTCCCTTACACTTCCTAGCTTCCCTTGCAGTTAGGTTTGGGTCACATGACTACCTCTGACCAATTGTGTGTGAATAGAAGTAGTGGGGGAGAGGAAGGGTCACTTCTGGGCTGAAGCTGTTGAGGATGGGCTGGCCTCCATCTCTGTCTCTGCCACTGACACCTTGAGGCCAAGTCATCCCTTAACTATAAGATGGAGGACTGCCTGCCACCAGATTCACAGAGCGGTGGCAAGGGAAGAGAAAGATGGAGGCCCACCACCTCTCTCTGTGGCTAAGCCCTGCCCACTCTTTGAGGCTGGACCTGTATTCAGTGCCCCATTGCTGGTGGGATTGGAAAATGGTTGCAGCCACTCTGGAAAACAGTTTGGTGGTTCCTCAAAAATTTAAACATAGAATTATCATATGAGTCAGAAATTCCACTTGAAAAGCAGAGTCTCAGACACTTGTATGCCAATGTTTACTGCAGCAATAGTCAAAAGATAGAAAAACCCAACAGATGAATGGAGAAACAAAATGTGGTATATACATACAATAGAATATTATTCAGCTATAGAGAAGTGAAGTTCTGATAATGCTACGGGATGAATGAACACTGAAAACATACTGAGTGACACAAAAGAATATTGTATGATCCCACTTACATGAAATATCTAGAACAGGCAAATGCATACAGACAAAAGTTTATCTGTGGTTACTAAGGACGGGAGAGCAGGGAAAAGAGGGAGTTACTGCTTAAGGGGTACTGAGTTTCTGTTAACGGTGAGGGAAAAATTTGGAAATGGATAGTGGTAATGACTCCACAGCATGGCAAATGTAATTAATGTCACTGAATTGTGCATGTAAAAATAGCTGAAATGGCAAATGGTTTGTTTTATATATTTTACCACAATAAAGAGAGAGGGAATTAGTGAGCTAGAAGTCAGAAACCAATTACAGGTTCAAGAGACTCAGTAAATTTTCACACATATACACATCATAGTGAAAATGCAAAAAGCCAAAGACAAAAAAGTCTTAAAAACACTCAGAGGAAAAAAAAAAAAAGAGAGACAGAGAGAGATTACCTTCAAAATAGCAGAAGTATAACATGGATAAATCTCCAATACAGTGTGCTAAGTGAAAGAAGCCAGTCACAAAGAACCACATATTGTAAACTTTATTATAAAATGTCCAGAATAGAAAAATCTGCAGAGACAGAAAGCAGATTAGTAGTTGCCTTCAGCTGGGGGAAGGAGCCCTGGTGGTACAATGGTTAAGTGCTCAGCTGCTAACTGAAAGGTTGGTGGTTCGAACCCACCAGCCACTGCTGGAGAAGAGACCTGGTGATCTACTCCTGTGGAGATTAAAAAAACAAACAAAAAACCTGTTGCCACTGAGTTGATTGCTACTCACGATGATCCTATAGGACAGAGTAGAACTGCCCCATAGGGTTTCCAAGGCTGTAAGCTTTATGGAAGCAGAGTGCCACATCTTTCTCCCATGGAATGGCTGGTGGGTTCAAACAGCCAACTTTTCAGTTAGTAGCCGAGCACTTAACCACTACACCACCAGGGCTCCTTCTGTAAAGGTTATAGCTTGCAAAACCCTATAAAAAACCCATCCAGTGCCGTCGAGTCGATTCTCTATAGGGCAGTTTCATCCATTAGCAGTCACTTGTTGTGTGCCGTCAAGTCAATTCTGACTCATAGGGTTGAGTCAGAATTGACTTGACGGCACACAACAAGTGACTGCTAATGGGGACAGGGTTTCTTTTTGCAGTGACGAAATGTTCTAAATTTAGATTGTGGCGATGGTTGTATAACTCTGTAAATGTACCAAAAACTACTGGTATATAAATTATATCTCAGTAAAGCTGGTTTTAAAAAAGAGCAGCTGTTAGACTCACAGATGATGTCTCAATAGCAACCATGGAAGTTAGAAGAGAATGGAATGCTATCTTTAAGGTGCTGAAATGTCAGCTAGACTTCTGTATCCAGTGAAAATGTCTATCAAGAATGAGGTCTAAATAAAGAACTTTTCAAACAAAAACTGAGAAAGTTTGTTACCAGGAGACAGTCACTATGGTTAATTCTAAAATTTGGCTTCTCATTGCAAACACCAGAGAACTTAAAAAAAAAATCCTGATGCCTGGACCTCATTCTTGGAAATTCTCAATCGGTTAATATGGGATGTGGCCTGGGCGTCAAGATTTTTTTTTTAATTGTACTTTAGATGAAGGTTTACAGAACAAACTAGCTTCTCATTAAACAATTAGTACACAAACTGTTTTGTGACATTGGTTGCTAAGCCCATAACATGTCAACACTCTCCCCTTTTCAACCTTGGGTCCCCCATTACCAGCTTTCCTGTCCCCTCCTGTCTTCCTGTCCTTGCCCCTATTGTGTCCATTTAGTCTCGTTTTGTTTTATAGGCTTGTCTAATCTTTGGCTGAAGGGTGAAACTCAGGAGTGACTTCATTACTGAGCTAAAAGGGTATCCGGGGGCCATATTCTCGGCATTTCTCAAGTCTCTCAGACCAGTAAGTCTGGTCTTTTTTGTGTGTCTGTGAGTTAGAATTTTGTTCTACATTTACCTCCAGTTCTGTCTGGGACTCTCTTGTGATCCCTGTCAGAGGAGTCAATGGTGGTGGCTGGGTACCATCTAGTTGTGCTGGACTCAGTCTGGTGGTGGTACTTGCGGTCCGTTAGTCATTTGGACTAATCTTTCCCTTGTGCGTTTAGTTTTCTTCTTTCTCCCTTGGGCATCAAGATTTTAAAAAGCTGATTCAAATGTTCATTCATTCATTCAACAAACAATCCTTGAGCACCTATGATGTGTTAGGAACTGTTCTAGACACCAGGAACACAGCAGACAAAACAGACAAACAGGAACAAAGCAGACAAAAATCCCTGCCCTCAAAGAGCAGGCCCTGAGGGAGGAGCATGTCTGAATCCTTCCAGGATCCAGGACGCCAGTGGGGCTTGAGTGGAGTGAACTGAGAGTAGTATGAGAGGAAGGCAGTGAGATGGGGTGGGATGTGGGGAGGGAGCAGTTTGAAGGTCATGGAGGCTTTGGGAAAGGAGCTATAGGAGTATTTTGAGCAGGAGAGTGACAGGCTTTGATTTCTATTTTAACAAGATCCTCTGCAGCTGGGTGGAAAATGAACCATCTGTACCAGGGCAGAAGGGGAAGCAAGAGGCCCAGTGAGGAAGCTGGTGTAGGACACCTGACACATTCAGAGTGGATGGGGTGTGCAAAAGGTGAAAGGTGACAGATTCCAGATCTACTCTGCAGGTGGAAGGACAGGATCTCCTGCTCTATGGGATGACTGGTGGGAGAAAAAAGGGGAGTGGAGGGTTCTGGACAGGGGCAGATTACCCAATAAGCAAGGTAAGCACGGGCTTACTTGTGCTTATTTACCAGTCTGTAGTGAACAATTTCACATTTTCTTAACACTTCAAAGATTCTGCCTCTAGGTACGGCTGGCATGTGCCTCTCCCAACCCCACAGCACCTTCCCCTTCCTACAGAATCAAAGCCTCTCCGCATTTACAGTCCCTGACAGGGACTGATTACCCAGTAAGTAAGGTAGGCACAGATTTAAAAAAAAAAAAAAAAAAACTTTTTTGTTTTTTTTTTTACTTACTAATCTGTAGTGAACAATTTCAAACGGTTTCATCACATCTTGAATTAGTAAGCAAGCAAGCACAAGTAAGCCCGTGCTTACCTAGTTCACTGGTAATCCGCCCCTGGTCCTGGAGGATGTAGAGGCCTCCGAGTCTGTGACAACGGCGTGCGCGCTCCACTAGTGACTCAACGAACTGGTGGAGAGTGAACGCCGCCTAGAGGGAGCGCCCTGCCGGTTGAGAGCGGGTTCCGAACCTACCAGCCCTGGGTTCGAATCCCGACTTGTGACATCGGGCAGTTACAAACAGCGCCTCCGTTTCTTCACCTGCGAACGGGGCTAAGGGCCGGGTCTGGTCACGGTGTGCCGGGGGCTACGGAATGCGGGCCCCGCGGAGGCTGGCTCCGTGTCCCGCGGGTTCGGAGTCCGCGCTCCCTGCTGGCCCCCCCGCGGCCGAATGCGGCTGCACCCCGCGGCCCGCCAGCCCGCCCTGCCCGGTCCCCCCACCCCCGGCGCGACGAGCGCGGCCTGGCGGGTGAGTGGGGGTCGGGGAGTCGGGGGTCAGTCTCGGGAGCCTGGGTGGGGCCGCCGGGGCAGAGGGCTGAGCGCCCGGAAACGCCGTGACCCCGCGGCGGGGCGGGGGGCGCCACAGATGGCTCAGGCCCCGGCGCCGTCAGCGGGCCGCTCCGGGGCGCCGGATCCGGCGACAGCTTTCCGCTCTCCCCGCCCCGCTCCACTTCCGGGGCCGCCACTTTCACTTTCTCTTCCGCCGGAGCTGCTCCCTGCGCCTCCGGAGCGACTGGGCCCGCCGCGGAGGGGAGCGAGGTGGGCTGGGATCCCGGGCGCGGGTCGCGCCTGCAGGGGAAGTGGGGGCCTCCCCGGGGCGTCGGGCGCCCGCTGTGCGGCACGGCCGGCCCTCCCCCACCGGCCTGCCCCGCTTTCTCTTTCGCTCCTTTTTGGCCCGGGTCGGAGCCCCGTCCTTTCACCCTCCCTCGCGGGTCCCGACCGTGCCCCATCCCAGGCCGGATCTCCGTCCCCCGGTCGTGTGCTGCGACTCGACTGCCGCCGGGGACTGCGCGGCCCAGAGAGGGCTCGGGCCGCTTCGGAGGCCACGCAACCGGGGCTGAGTCGTTCCTGGTCGCCCGCCCTCCCCTAGGTGACCCTGAAGTAGCGTTTTCCAGGAGCCGCAGCCCCCGCCTGGGGGGATGGGCCCACCTGCGCCAGATGGACGGGAAGAACCAGAAAGGTGGGCACAGACGCGAGGCGGCTGGGGGACTTCGGAGGTGGGCCCCTCTCCCTCAAGGCCCCTCAAGGGCCTTCCCTCTGCTCATTTGTTCACTTTCCTCTCCTGGGACCCCCTGGCTTCCAGAGGCGTTTTGTTATTCATTTACTTGCCTCTCCCGAGATCTCCTTGGGCCAACTCTGTGCGGAGATGCGGGTGGGGGCCCCCAGAGGACACAGGACGTTGAACTTGGAGACCACCCTGCTACAGTGGGGAGACAGACCTCAGCTCACTTGAGTACCAGGGAGTCTCCTGGCCTCCCCTCTTGACTCCTGCACACAGCTTCGTAGAACCCAAGTCAGGTCTTGCCACCACCCTGCCCTCAATCCTCCTCTGCTCCTTTGTGCTCTCAGAACAAAACCCACAGCCCCTAGGCAGCCCACAAGGCCCGGTGGCTTCACAGACCTCGCTGGCTTCTTTGTTCTAATCCAGCCATTTCTTGCCTCAAGGCCTTTACCCTTGCTGTTCTCTCCACCTGGAACACTCTTCCCTGATTCTTGACATGTCCAGGTACTTCTCCTACAGGTCTCAGCCTCAATATTATCTCCTCCCAGAAGACTTCCCTGATCTCTTTACCTTGTTTATTGCCTTGTGATCATGGATCACAATCTGAACTTTTGTTGTTGCTGTTACATTTGTTAATTGTCTGTCTTCCCACTGGGCCAGGACAAGCATGAGGAAAGGGATCCTGTTTATCTTGTTCACTGCCAAATCCCAGTTTCTGGGACAGTGGCCAGCACACAGTAGGAGCTCAGGAAATGCTTGTGGAATAAATTAACGGAAGTATGAAGGAAAAATGAACCCAGCTGAGCCCGGGGTGGGAGGAGTGGGGAAAATGTCGGAGAAGGCCTTCCGGAGGAAGGGAGTTTTAAGCTGGGTGTTGAAGGATATTTAGGAGTTCCCCAGGAAAACGCAGCAGAAGCAGCAGGCACAAAGGATCACCTCCTTCCCCACTCCCTCACCCCAGCTTTTGAAAGATAAACCCTAGTGCTAACCTGCTCCTGCTGTGCTGGTTTTCAGCAGAGGAGATGGCCCTGAGCCTTAGCCGGGCAGTGGCCGGCGGTGATGAGCAGGTGGCCATGAAGTGTGCCATCTGGCTGGCAGAACGAAGGGTGCCCCTGAGCGTGCAACTGAAGCCTGAGTTCGCCCCATCACAGGACATCAGGTGAGGATGTAAGACAGCCTGTTATTGTTAGGTGCGGCCTGCCGAGTAGGTTCTGACTCATAGTGAGATTGTGTACGACACAACAAAACACTGCCCAGTCCTTTGCTGTCCTCATGATTGTTGCTGTATTTGAGCCCACTGTTGCAGCCACTGTGTCAGTCCATCTCCTTGAGGGTTTTTCTCTTTTTTGCTGACCCTCTACCAAGCATGATGTCCTTCTCCAGGGACTGGGCCCTCCTGATAATAGGTCCAAAGTACGTGAGACGAAGTCTCACCATCCTCGCCTCTAAGGAGCACTTTGGCTGTACTTCTTCCAAGACAGACTTGTTTGTTCTTCCGGCAGTCCATGGTATATTCAGTATTCTTCTTCAGCACCATAATTCAAATGTATGAATTCTTCTTTGGTCTTCCTTGTTCATTCCCCAGCTTTCACATGCATATGAGGTGATTGAAAATACCATGACCTGGAGCACCTTAGTCCTCAAAATGATGTCTTTGCTTTTTAACACTTTAAAGAGGTCTTTCGCAGCAGATTTTCTCAATGCAATGTCTTTTATTTCTTTGCTTGATATTTTTTCTTCCCCATCCTTTGAGTTTGTTTGTTTGTGTCTTTAAGTCTAAGGTGTGTCTCTTGCAGGCAGCATATAGATGGATCATGTTTTTTTAAACCATTCTACCACTCTCTGTCTCTTTATTGGTGCATTTAGTCCATCCGCATTCAGCGGAATAATTGATGAGTATGAGGTTAGTGCTGTCATTTTGATTTTTTTTTTTTGTGGCTGTGTGTTGTTGACAGTTTCTTTGTTCCACTTAATTTTCTGTGCTGAGTCTCGTTTTTCTTTTTGTATTTTCTTTTCATCTTTTTCCTGTTAATTTTGTGTTTGGTGAGTTTGTTTTTCTTGTTTCTTATTTTGATGTGTAGGATCGTTAGTTTCCTTTGTGGTTGCCTTAATATTTACCACTATTTTCTAATATCTTATTTCTTTATATCACCTTGACTTCCTCTTCATATGAAAGATCTATGGCTACATTTTTTAGTCCTTCTTTTTTGTGTTAGTGTTGTCGTCCTTTACATATTGACGTCTCTGTTTTCCTATTTTCAGTGTTTTAGCTTTGATTTATTTTTGTGACTTCCCTGCCTGGGTTGATGTCTGGTTGCTCTATCCTGTGCTCTAGCCTTGGGTTGTTACCTGATGTTATTGATTTTCTAGCCAGAGGACTGTCTTTAGTATTTCTTGTGATTTTGGTTCGGTTTTTACAAATTTCCTAAACTTCTGTTTTTCTAGAAATGCCTGAGTTTCACCATCATATTTGAGAGGCAGTTTTGCCGGCTATGTAATTCTTGGCTGGCAGTTTTTTTTCTTCAAGGCTTTATATATGTCATCCCATTGCCTTCTTGCCTGCATGGTTTCTCCTTTGTAGGTGACTTTTCGTTTATACTTAGCTGCTCTTAAAATTCTCTGTTTATCTTTGGTTTTGGCAAGTTTGATTATGTCTTGGTGACTTTCTTTTGGGAGCTGCCTTATGTGGGGTTTGATGAGCTTCTTGGATAGATATCTTCTCATCTTTCACGATATCAGGGAAGTTTTCTGGCAGCAAATCTTCAACAATCCTCACTGTATTCTCTGATGTCTCCCTGTTCTGGTACTTCGGTCACTTGTAAGTTATTCCTCTTGATAGAGTCCCACATAATTCTTATGGTTTCTTCATTTTTTTAAAAAATTGTTTGTTTTTTCCTCAAATAAGTTGGTGTCAAGTGCTTTATCTTCAGTCTTGCTAATTCTGACTTCCGTTGTGCCTCAATTCTGCTTCTGTGCCTTTCTATCAAGTTGTCTAATTCTGAAATTTTATTGTTAATTTTTTGGATTTGTGTTTGCTGTCTCTCTGTGGGGAAACCCTGGTGGCGTAGTGGTTAAGTGCTACGCCTGCTAACCAAAAGGTCAGCAGTTCGAATCTGCCAGGCGCTCCTTGGAGACTCTACTGGGCATTTCTACTCTGTCCTATAGGGTCGCTATGAGTCAGAATCAACTTGACGGCAGTGGGTTTGGTTTTTTTTGGGGGGGGGGTCTCTCTGTGGATTCTTGCAGTCTATTAAATTTGTCATTATGCTCTTGAATAACCTTTTTAAGTTCCTCTATTGCTTTGTATGTTCCTTGGCTTGCTCTGCATTTTGGCTGATCTTTTTCCTGATTTCTTGAAGAGTTCTGTATATTAGTCTTTTGAATTCTACCTCCGGTAATTCCAAGAAATTATCTTCCTCTGCAAGGTTTTTTGAGTCTTTGTTTTGGTGGCTTCCTGAAGCCATCATGGTCTGCCTCTTTCTGTGATTTGATATCGACTGTTGTCTCTCAGCCATCAATAAGTTATTATATATATTTATTTTATGTTTTCTTACTGTGTCCTAGTTTCTTGTTTTGTTTTGATATGCCCAAATAGGCTGGCCCTGTGAGCTAGTTTGATTATTGGTGTCTTTGAAGCTCTCACGTCCTGTTTCCAGGCGGCTAGAGTTGTTACTAGGTATATGAGCCCAGGAGTCTGTTTACTTTTCTTATGTGGATTCAGCTCAGGCGTCCCAGTCTTCGGTCACTGAGAGTATGGTGCAGGCTCTCACCTATAGCCCTAGATGGGCAGGGGTGATTGGAGTAGGCACAGGTATCTGGCTGCAGTAGGGGGTCATGCGCTGATCAAGGCAGGGGCTGACTGCTGCCCCTGAGTGTCTGGGTAGAAGGTGTGTCCCTGTTCCCTGTAGTGCGTAGGTAGGTGGGTGTTGCAGCTGGACTATGGGCACCCAATGCTGTTGGCTGTAAGGACTGGGAGTCACCACTTATTCTTGGACCCCTGTCACAGGTGGCTCAGTGGAGTGGGTGGAGCCACCAGTCCTCAGGCTTCTGATGTGGGTAGGTGAGGACCCTGCTTATTGGGCAGGGTGGTGTCAAATGTCATGAATCTGTCAGTCCACATTATAGCAGATACAGATGGAAATAGACTTCAGGTATATACCCTGGTATACTGTGCTAGTGAGGCCCTACACTGTTGAAATGGCCCCACACAGGTCTACGCAGGGGTGAAAGGCATTCAAAGCCTGTGGACACCTTATGCCTGTGCCCAAGCAAAAGAGCTGTGTCTGCCCTGAGTTCCCAGCTTAGGGGAGCTGGCGGATTATTTTTTCCTGTTTGTTAATTTGTTACCTCTCCAAAGCCAGGAGAATGGCTCAGAGTGCATGATGGGGCCAGAATTAGGTCCTAATTCTGGCCCCGGGAGCACAGCAATCTCTGAAGCTGGACTAGGACCTGGAGCGGAGATGGGAGGGAGCAGGTAAATGGGAGAGAAGTATTTCCCAAAAGGAGGGTTTTTTTCTTTTTTATCCACACAGTGGGTTAGACACTTGTACTTATTTTTCGCTGATGGAACACTGTTTCTCGCTGGTTCCAGAGGTTTGAGCCAACTCTCCCCTTCTTTGTCCCTCCTGATGTGGAAAATGAGCCCCGAGCACCACTGTTTGCTTCACTGCACATGCCAGCCAATCCAGCCTGTAGGGTGCTGGTTCCCATCAGGTCAGGTCTGGCAACTCCTCGTTGGTTAACCGTCTCTCCCTCTGCCTGCTGCTCAGTCTGATTCCTCTACTTTGTCTTTAATGTTCAGGGCTCCTAGATTGTCATATAATCGATTTTTTGGTTGGCTTTGTTGTAAGAAGGACCACAAGAAGTGTCTGACTATTCTGTGATCTTGGCCCTGCCTCCCGTCTTTTATTTCTTGACTGCTGCATCCTGGGGAGAGTCATTTCAGGGAACCATTTTGAGAATAGCCGGCATGGGGAAAAGGGGTTGAGCTCAGTCCGGGCTTTGGCATTTACCAGTTTTGTGACCTTGGACAAGTCCCTTCTTAATCTCTGTGCCTGTTTTCTATCCTGAAAATTGGGATGATAATAATAGAAAAAAAAAAAATTTAACATTTTATTTTGAAATATTTCACACTTACAGAAATGTTGCAGAATAGTCCAATGAATCCTCATGTACCTTTACCCAGATTCTCCACATATTAACATTTTACCGTGTTTGCTTTGTTTCATCATTCTTTTTCTCCTGTGGTAAAATGTTAATATTTGGCTGGATAAGCTATATAATTTATATATAAATTATATAAATATATATAAATTATATAGCTATCTTAGTGGGTGTGAAGTGGTATGTCACTGTGGTTTTGGTTTGCATTTCCCTTACAGCTAATGATGTTGAGGATCTTCTCATGTACTTATTGGCTATTTGTATGTCTTCTTTGGAGAACTGTCTATTCAGATCTTTTGCCCATTTTTTAAGTGGGCTATTTGTCTTTTAAAGTTGTAAGAGTTCATAATAGTTCTTTTTATATTCTAGAACAAATTCCTTATCAGCTATATAATTTGCGAATATTTTCTCTCCTATTCTGTGGGTTGTCTTTTCACTTTTTGATGGTGTTGTTTGAAGCACAAAAGTTTTTAATTTTGATCATTTCCAGTTTATCTGTTTTCTTTTTTGCTTGTGCGTTTGGTGTCATATCTAAGAAACCATTGCTTAATCCAAGGTTGTGAAGATTTGTTCCTCTATTCTGAGAATTTTATAGTTTTAGCTCTTATATTTAGGTCTTTGGCCCATTTTGAGTCAATTTTTATGTATGGTGTGAGGAAGGGATCAAACTTCATTCTTTTCAGTGTGGATACCTAGTTGTCCTAGCACCATTGTTGAAAGCATTGTTTCCCCACTTAATCATCTTGGCACCCTGGTCAAAAATCAATTGACCTGAATGTGAGGGTTTACTTCTGGACTCTTATTTCTATTCTTTTCATCTATAGGTTTGTCCTGTGCCAATACCACACTGTTTTGACTAGTGTAGCTTTGTAGTAAGTTTTGAAATTGGGATGTGTGAGACCTCTGACTTTATTCTTTTTCAAAATTGTTTTGGCTATTATAAGTCCTTTGAATTTTCATATGAATTTTAGGATCATCTTGTCAATTTCTGCAAAAAAGTCAGCTGGGATTTTGATAGGGATTGCATTGAATCTGTAGATCAACTGGCCATTTGATTTTTAAATAACGTACTTACATATCTATTTTTTGATATAACAACATAAAGACAGTATGTATAGACTTCTTGTTGCAAAAGATGAGCAATTTAGCATACTCATCTCCCACCTTTCCCTTTCCTGCCTTCCTGATTTTTGTTTAGTATGGTAGAAGCTCTCCTAGTTGACCTCCACTTGATTCCCCGAATATAGGTTCCACTGTAGAACATACTGCTGCCCACAGCATGGTGTACAAGATCAGCCAGCATCTTGCTACTCAAAGTGTTGTGCATGAATCAGCAGCCCCTCCTCAGGCAGGCTGCGTTGGAATCTGCCTTTTGAGAGGCTCTGGGCCAGCAGGCCCCTTTGCAGATCTGCTCTTCTTGGTGTTCACTAGTGGAGCAGGTGCTTACCAGCAGCTGGTCGAGTTTGCTCCCTAATCTGTTTATACCAGTTGTACCTGTTATTATAATAATTTAATTACCCCCCTCAGTACTTAATAAAACCTTAGTCCTAAAAGGAAACTGTTTCTTAGAGAGCAAAGTTGATTGCTTAGAAAGACAAGATAAAAGCAAGTCATCAAAAAAACTTCTCACTTCAGGGTGGCGTTGTCAGGCGTCCTTGAGTCGATTCTGACTCACTGTTACCCCATGTGGCAGAACAGAACTGCCCCAAAGGGCTTTCTAGGTTGTAATCTTTATGGAAGCAGATCCCCAGGTCTTTCTCCTGTGGAGCCACTAGGTGAATTTGAACTGTCAACTTTCGGTTAGCAGCCAAGCGTGCTTTAGGGTGAGAGAGTTGTAAAAAATATGGTAAAAATTCAGAAGGATCCTGTATTCAGATACTTTGAGAGTGTCTTAAGTGTTGGCTGCAGTGTAAAAAAAACTGAAGCTGGAAATCATAGACGATGCATTATGCATGTGGTTCATACAAAAAAAAAACCGCGGGAAACTCCAGTCAGCAGACTTACACTCTAAGAAAAGCCGTTGGCCTTTATCACCTAGATGTTGGCTGACGAACGTGCATTCATAGCTCGTGAGTTAAAGTTTAGTGTTTAAGATTTGTCTGCCCCTGTTTTTGCCTTCTTCACTTTGACCAATTCTCTGATTGACTGACTACCCACTGATTCTGATGACACTGTGGAAGAGGGCTCCAGCTGGATTTTTTTTCTTTTTTGTACTTGTTAGTGTTAAGGGAATAGCTTTTAAATTTTGTTTTCTAAGTATAATGCAAGCTTCTGTGCTTTGCCTCTAGGTGGATTTGAAAAATGTCACTTTACTAAAATAGCATTTGCGGTGCTTTGGTTTTGGTAGTCGTATTCACTGTGGAATAAATAGTGTTGCTAGCTGAGTTGGCCTCCAACTGATGGCAACCCCACGTACAACAGAACGAAACGCTGTCTGGTCCTCCGCCATCCCTGTGATTGGTTGTGGATTGGACCATTGTGATCCATAGGGTTTTCATTGGCTGATTTTCAGAAGTAGATTACCAGGCTTTTCTTCCTAGTCTGTCTTATCTGGAAGCTTCTCTGAAACCTGTTTGACACAAGCCTCCACTGACAGATGGGTGGTTGCTGTGCTGGGAGGTGGATTGGCCAGGAATTGAACCGGGGTCACCCTCATGAAAGGCAAGAATTGAAGCTGTATGCACTTTTATGTTTCCCTGTTGGTTGAAGAACATTTTAAGGGTTATGATCCAGCTGTCTTTCAATTTCTTATTAGTTGTCTCTCATTCTCTTGTATCAGAGTCACCTCTTCCTGTTTCTTGTATTTCAAAAACTTTTCATGTGGCAAAAGTGGAGGGTAAACTTCTTTTTTTGCATCTCTCTGATGGCTAATGACGCCGAGCATCATTTCACGTGTTTGGTGTCCACTTGAATGTCCTCTTTGGTGAAATGCCTTTTCAAGTCCTTTGCCCGTTTTATAATTGGGTTATTTGTGTTTTTGTTGTTAAGTTGTTGAAGTTTTATATATATTTTGGTTATTAGATTCTTGTCAGATGTGTAGTTTCCGAAGATATTTTCCCAGTTGGTAGCTTTTCTTTTCATGTTTTTGGTAGTCTTTTGATGAAGAAGTTTTTAATTTTTATGACATCCCGTTTATTTATTTTGTCCTTTGCTGTTTGTGCTTTTGTTATTATGTTAGATAATTCATTGTTGAAAGCTAGGCCTGACAGTATTGCCCCTGCTTGTTTGTTCTAAGAATTGTATGGTTTTAGTTTGCACGTTTAGATCTCGAATCCATTTTGAGTTTGTTTTTGCATATGGTATAAGGTGTGTTCCTGTTTCATTTTTCTGCCTGTGGAAATCCAATTTTCCCAGCACAATTTATTGAAGAGACTCTTCTTTCAGCATCGAATGGACTTTAGCACCCTTGTCAAAAATCAGTTGACCGTAGATGTGTGGGTTTATTTCTGGACTCTGAATTCTATTCCATTTGTCTATGTGTCTGTTGTTATACCAGTATCAGACTGCTTGATTACTGCAGCAGTATTTAAAAAAAAAAAAACCTAACCCATTGTTGTTGAGTCAATTTCAACCTACAGCAACCCTATGGGACAGAGTAGAACTGCCCCATAGGATTCCCAAGGAGTGGCTGGTGGATTCAAACTGCCAACCTTTTGGTTAGTGACCATAGCTCTTAACCTCTGTGCCACCAGAGCTCCTGTAGCTGTGTAGTATGTTTTAAAATCAGGAAGTGTGAGTCCTCCTATTTTGTTCTTCTCTTTCAGCATTGCTTTAGCTATTTGGGGCCTCTTGCCGTTCCATATAAAGATGAGGGTTGGTGGTTTTTTTTTTTTTTTTACTGTGTGTTAGATGAAGGTTTACAGAGCTAATTAGTTTCTCCTTCAACAATTAATACACATACTGTTCTGTTACCTTGGTTGCCATCCTCGCAATGTGTCAACACTCTCCCCTTCTCAACCTTGGGTTCCCCGTTTCCATTCTTCCGGCTTGCCTGTTCCCTCCTGCCATCTCATCCTTTCCCCTGAGTTGATGTGCCCATTTAGTCTTGTATACATAATTGAGCTATGTGTATTATTGTTTATTTTATGGGCCTGTCTAATTTTTGGCCGAAGGGTGAACCTCAGGAGTGAATTCAGTACTGAGTTAAAAGGCTGTCTGGGGCCAGACTCTAGGGAGTTTCTCTATTCTCTGTCAGACTAGTAAGTCTAGTCTTTTTTTGTGAGTTTGAATTTTGTTCTGCATTTTTCTTCAGCTCTGTTTGGGACCCTCTGTTGTATTCCTGTCAGAGCAGTAGCTGGTGGTAGCTGGGCACCATCTAGTTGTGCTGGACTCGGTGAGGATTGGTTTTTCTGTTTCCGTAAAGAGGGCTGTTGGAATTTTGATTGAGATTGTATTGAATCTGTAGATTGCTTTGGATAATATTGACATGTCAACAATATTGAGTCTTCCAATCCATGAATATGGAACATCTTTCCCTTTATTTAAGTGTCCTTTGATTTTTTTCAGCAATATTTTATAGTTTTCAATGTATTAAGTCCTTCACATTTCTAGTTAGATTTATTCCTAGGTACACCTACTCCTCACTTAGCAGCATGGTTAGTTTCTCAAGGCCAGGTCATTATGTGAAAACGGAGGATGACCACATCAAATCACAAAATGGAGGATGACTACATCATTACATAACTGCCAGATCACACCATTACATGTCTACCAAACCAATAGGAATCATGGCCCAGCCAATTTGACACATAACCTTAAGCATCATAGCCTCCGTTACTCTTGCCTTGCACCTTGGTGTTCCTTACTGCCAGACGTATGTTGGTAATGCACGAAACAGTTGTATAGTTGATATTTTTGCTATTGATGTAAACGTGAAGTGTCAGATAACAAGATAGTCAATAAGTGAGGAGAGGAGTTGTTATTAGGTGCCATTGAGTCAGTTCCGACTCACAGTGACCCAGGGTACAACAGAAGGAAGCCATCCTCACAAATGTTGTTAGGCTTGACCCCTTTGTTGTAGCCACAGTGTCAGTCCATTTGGTTGAAGGTCTTCCTCTTTTTTGCTGACCCTCCACTTTACCAAGCACTATATCCTTCTCCAGGGACTGATCCCTCCTGACATGTTGAAAGTACGTGAGACATAATCTCGCCATCCTTGCTTCTAAGAAGCACTCTGGCTGTACTTCTTCCAAGACAGATTTGTTTGTTCTTTTGGCAATATTCTTTGCCAGCACCACAATTCAAAGGCATCAGTTCCCTCTTCAGGCTCTCTTATTCGTTGTCCAGCTTTCGCATGAGTACGAAGTGATTGAAAGCATCAGGGCTTGGGTCAAGCACACCTTAGTCTTCAAGGCGACATCTTTGTTTTTTAACACTTTGAAGAGGCCTTTTGCAGCATATTTGCCCAATGCAGTGTGTCTTTTGATTTCTTGACTGCTGCTTCCATGGGCGTTGATCGTGAATCCAAGTAAAATGAAACCCTCAATAACTTCAGTCTTTTCTCCATTTATCATAATGTTGCTTATTGGTCCAGTTGTTTAAGAATTTTTCTTTTCTGTATGTTGAGGTGCAATCCATTATGAAGGCTCTAGTCTCTGATCTTTATAAGTGCTTCAAGTCCTCTTCACTTTCAGCAAGCAAGGTTGTGTCGTCTTCTTAATGCAGGTTATTAATGAGTCTTCCTTCAGTCCTGATGCCCCACTCTTCTTCATACAGTCCAGCTTCTCAGATTATTTGCTCAGTATACAGATCGAATAAGTATGGTGAAAGGATACAACCCAGACACACACCTTTCCTGACTTTAACCCACGTAGTATCCCCTTGTTCTGTTTGAACAATTGCCTCTTGATCTATGTACAGGTTTCTCATGAGCACAATTAGGTGTTCTGGAATTTCCATTCTCCTCAGTGTTATCCATAATTTGTTATGATCCCCATAGTTGAATGCCTTTGTATAGTTAGTAAAACACAGGTAAATGTCTTCCTGGTATTATCTGCTTTCAGCCAGGATCCATCTGACATCAGCAGTGGTATCCATGGTTGTGTGTCCTCTTCTGAGTCTGGCCTGTGTTTTCTGGCAGTTCCCTGTCGAGGTACTGGTGTACCCGCTTTTGAATGACCTTTAGCAAAATTTTGTTTGTGTATGATAATGATATTGTTTGATAGTTTCCATGTTCGGTTGGATCACCTGTCTTTGGAATAGGCATAAATACGAACCTCATCCAGTCAGTTGGCCAGGTAGTAGTCTTCCGCATTCCTTGGCATGGATGAATGAGCACTTCCAGCACTGCACCTGTTTGTTGGAACATCTCAATTGGTATCCTGTCAATTCCTGATGCTGATGCCTTGGACCTTTTCCTTCAGTACCATCAGTTCCTGATCATATGCTACTCCTGAAAGGGTTGAACGCGACCAATTCGTTTTGGTATAATGACTGTAGTATTCCTTCCATTTTCTTTTGATGTTTTCTGCGTCGTTTAATATTTTCCCTGTAGAATCCTTCGGTATTGCAACTTGAGGCTTGAATTTTTCTTCATTTCTTTTAGCTTGAGAAATGCTTAGTGTGTTCTTCTCTTTTGGCTTTCTAATTCCAGGTCTTTGCACATGTCATTATAATACTTTGTCTTCTCAAGTCGCCCTTTGAAATCTTGTGTTCAACTCTTTTACTTAATCATTTCTTCCATTTGCCTTAGCTACTCGATGTTCATGAGCAAGTTTCAGAGTCTCTTCTGACATCCATTTTGGTCTTCTCTTACTTTCCTATCTTTTTAACGACCTCTTGCTTTTGTCAAGTATGATGTCTTTCCACAGCTTATTTGGCCCTTGGTGAGTGTTCAACACGTCAAATCTATTCTTGAGATGGTTTCTAAATTCAGGTGGAATATACTCAACGTCATACTTTGGCGCTCGTGGACTTCTAATTCTTCAGTTTCACCTTGAACTTGCATATGAGCAATCGAAGGTCTGTTCCACAGTCGTCCCCCTGGCCTTGTTCTGCCTGATGATATTGAGCTTTTCTATCGTCTCTTTCCACAGATGTAGTCGATTTGATTCTTATGTGTTCAGTCTGGTGAGGTCCATGTGTATAGTAGCCATTTATGCTATTGAAAAAAGATACTTGCAATGAAGAAGTTCTTGGTATTTCAAAATTCTATTCTGGCATCGTTTCTATCACCAAAGCCACAATTTTCCAACTACAGATCCTCCTTTGTTTCCAGGTTTCACATTCCAATCACCAGTAACTATCAAAGCACCCTGATTGCATGTTCGATCAGTCTCAGACTGCAGCAGCTGGTAAAAACCTTCAGTTTCTTCATCTTGGCCCTAGTGGTTGGTGCATGAATTTGAATAATAGTTGTATTGACTGGTCTCCTTGTAGGCATATGGATATTATTCTATTACTGACGGTGTTGTACTTCAGGATAGATCCTGAAATGTTCTTTTTGACAATGATTGCAACGCCATTCCTCTTCAGTTTGTCATTCCTGGCATAGCAGACCATATGATTGTCCAATTCAGAATGGCCAGCAGCAGTCTGTTTCAGCTCAGTAATGCCTAGCATATCTGTGTTTATACATTTCATTTAATTTTTGATGATTTCTAATTTTCCTAGATGAGTACTTTGTACATTCCACCTTCTGATTATTCTTGGATGTTTGCAGCTGTTTCTTCTCATTTTGAGTCATGGCACATCAGCAGATGAAGGTCCCAAAAGCTTGACTCTATGCATGTCGTTAAGGTCGACTCTACTTTGAGGAGGCAGCTCTTCCCTAGTCGTATTTTGAGTGCCTTCCAACCTGGGGGGCTCATATTCTGGCACTACATCAGACAGTGTTCAGTGCTATTCATAAGGTCTTCACTGGGTCATTCTCTTCAGAATTAGATCGTCAGGTCCTTCTTCCTAGTTTCTCTTAATCTGGAAGTTCAGCTGAAACCTGTCCACCAGAGGTGACCCAGCTAGTATTTGAATACCGGTGGCATAACTTCGAGCATCACAGCAACAAGCAAGCCCCCGCAGTACGACAATCTGACAGATGCGTGGGGGAAGTGAGATGCTGTTGTAAATGAATTTGTTTCCCTAATTTCCCTCTCAGATTTCTCATTGGTGGTGTATAGAAACCCAGCTGATTTTTATTTGTTGACCTCGTACCCTGCAACTTTGCTAAATTCCTCTGTTAGCTCTAGAAATTTTCTTGTGAATTCTTTGGGATTTTCTATATCATCTGCGAATAGTTTTACATCTTCTTTTCCAGCCTGAGTAGCTTTTATTTCTTGTCTCATTGCTCTGGCTGGGACTTCTAATACAATATTGAATAGAAGTGGCGAGAGCAGGCACCCTCGTCTTGTTCCCGATTTCAACGATTTTTGTCCATTAAGTGTAATGTTAGCTGTTGACTTTTCATATATGCCCTGAATCATATTGAGGAATTTCCTTTCCATTCCAGTTTAGGGTTTTCATCAGGAAAGGGTGTTGGATTTTATCAAATGCTTTTTCTGTAACTATAGCGATGATCATGTGGTTCTTTTCCTTTGTTCTATTGATGTGGAGTATTACATTGATTAATTTTCTAATGTTGAACCATCCCTACATTCCCGGAATAAATCTCACTTGGTCATGGTGTATGACTCTTTTAATATGCTGTTGGATTCTGTTTGCTAGTATTGCTATATTGATAAGAAATATTGGCCTGTAATTTTCTTTTCTTGTGATGTCTTTTTTTAGTTGGGGTACCCATCCAGAACCCAGTGCCTTGGGGTATCAGGGTTATATTTGCTTCACAGAATGAATTAGGACGTATTCCTTCCTTCTCTGTATTTTGGAAGAGTTTAAAGAGTATTGGTGTCAGTTTTTCTCTAAATGTTTGGTTGAGTTCCCCAGTGAAGCCATCTAGTCCATAACTTTTTTTTGTTGAGAGGTTTTTGATTCCTGATCCGATCTCTTCGTTTGTTATGAGTCTGTTGAGACTTTCTATTTCCTCTTGGGTCAGTTTGGGTAGGTTGTGTGCTTGTACGGATTTGCCCATTTCATCTGGGTTGTCCAGTTTCTTGCTCTACAGTTGTTCATAACATTCTGTCATAATTTTGTTTATTCCTTTTGGGTCAGTTGTAATGCCCCCTCTTCTTTTTTTAGTTTCTTTGTTTGTAACTTTTCTCTTGTTTTCCTTGTCAGTCTAGCTAAAGGTTTGTTAGTTTTATTGATCTTCTCAAAGAACCAGCTTATGGTTTTATTGATTCTATTGCTTCTCTGTTTTTAATTTTATTTATTTCTGTTTTTAATATTATTTATTTATTTATTTAATTTCAAAGGGACTTTGAGGGTTAGTTTGCTCCTCTCTTTCTCGTTTCCTGGAGTTGTTGAGTTAGGCTGTTGATCTGAAATCTTTCTTTTTTGTTCATATAGGTATTTATTGCTTTAAGTTTCTAAGTACTGCCTTTGCTGCATCCCATAAGTTTTGGTATGTTGTACTTCCCTTTTCATTTGACTCTAAGAAATTTGTGATTTTTCTTTTGATTTTTTTCCTTTACCCATTGGTAGTTGTCTTAGTCATCTAGTGCTGCTGTAACAGAAGTGCTGCAAGTGGATGGCTTTAACAAAGAGAAATTTATTCTTTCGTAGTCTAGTAGGTTACAAGTCCAAGCTCAGGGTGTCAGCTCCTGGGAACGGCTCTCTGTCAGCTCTGGAGGAAGATTCCTTGTCATCAGTCTTCCCCTGGTCCAGGAGCTTCCCAGGTGCAGGGACCCCAGGTCCAAAGGATGCACTCTGCTCCCAGTGCTGCTTTCTTGGTGATATGAGCCCCCCGTCTCTCTCCTCGCTTCTTTCTTCTATGTCTCAAGAGATTGCCTCAAGACACACTCCAATCGTAGGTTGAGCCCTGCCTCACTAACACAACTGCCACCCATCCTCCCTCATTAACATCATAGAGGCAGGATTTACAACATATAGGAAGATCACACAATACAGGGAATCATGGCCCGGCCAAATTGATACACACATTTTTGGGGGGACATCATTCAATCCATGACAGTAGTGTAATAGTGTATTGTTCATCTCCATATGTTTGTGTATGTTCCAGGTTTTTTTTCTGTTACTGATTTCTAGCTTCATTCCGTTGTGGGCCAGAAAACATACTTTGTATGATTTCAGTCTTTTTAAATTTATCAGGACTTGCTTTGTGACCTAACATATGTTCTGTCCTGGAGAATGATCCATGTACACTGGAATGGAATGTTATGTTGTGGTGTTTTTGGGTGGAATGTTATGTATGTGTTGTTAAGTCTAGTTGGTTTGTAGTGTCATTCAAGTCCTTTGTTTCCTTGTTGATCGTCTTTCTGGATGTTCTGTCCGGTATTGAAAATCGTGTACTGAAGTCTGCAACTATTTTTGTAGTGCTATCTATTTCTCCCTTCAATTCTATCAGTGTTTTAGGTCGTGAATATTTATGATTATTTAATCTTCTTGATTAATTGACCCTTTTATTACTATATAGTGTCCATCTTTATCTCTTCTAACATTTTGTTTTAAAGTCTCCTTTGTCTCATATTCAGATTGCCACCCCAGCTCTCTTTTGGTTATTTGCATGGAATATTTTTTTCCCTTCCTTTCATTTTCAACCTATTTATGTCCTTGGGTTTAAGGTGTGTCTCTTGTAAACAATATATAGTTGGATCATTTTTTAAAAACAATTTTGGCACTCTCTGCCTTTTGATTGGAGCATTTAGTCCATTTACATTGTTTGGTTTGGTTTGGCTATGATAAAGCCATTGGCAGGGCTTAAGCCATGGGTTCTAATAAACAGGGAAACACAGGGTATGGGAACCCAGGGGAGACCCTTAACCTAGCCTGAGGGTGTGATGTGTATGCATATATGCACATGTGTATACACATGTGTGCAAACACATACATGTTTATAGCTGGTGGCTGAGCATGGAGTTGTGACCAGAGCCCTTGCCCCTACCTCTGCTCCGTGCAGGCTTTGGGTGAGCGTGGAGGATGCTCAGATGCGCACGGTCACCATCTGGCTCACAGTGCGCCCTGACATGACAATGGCTTCCCTCAAGGACATGGTGAGTGAGGGGGCCGAAGGGAGAAATCAGAATAGAGGTGTCTCGTTTTGCTTCCACCTCTCTCCGCTCTGGTCTTCCCTTCCCACTCACCCTTTCTTGGTGCCCCCTGCCAGGTATTCCTGGACTATGGCTTCCCACCAGCCCTGCAGAGGTGGGTGATTGGGCAGCGGTTGACAAGAGACCAGGAAACCCTGCACTCCCATGGGGTGCGGCGGGATGGGGACAGTGCCTACCTCTATCTGCTATCAGGCTGCAACACCTCACTCAATCCCCAGGAGCTGCAGCGAGAGCGGCAGCTGCGGATGTTAGAAGGTGAGGCTGTGCCCCTGAGCAACACAGGACTCAGAGGGGAATCCCTCCGGGCTCACCTGAGGTCATAGGGCAAGAGTGGACAGAGCCCACAGGCTGTCAGTCGGGGCCTCACCCAGAAGACTTTATCCGTAGTGGGAAGAG
Organism: Elephas maximus indicus; assembly: GCF_024166365.1. Taxonomy (NCBI): domain Eukaryota; kingdom Metazoa; phylum Chordata; class Mammalia; order Proboscidea; family Elephantidae; genus Elephas; species Elephas maximus. The sequence goes on from NC_064843.1 coordinate 38,466,677, forward strand.
AGGACATACGCCACCTCAGGAGGAGTCATTTCAGGAGACCATATTTCAGGAACAGCCAGCATGGGGAAGAGGGGCTGAATTCCGTCCTGGCTCTGCTGTTTACCAGCTGTGATTAACATTTACCATACTTGCTTTATCATTCTCTTTCTCCATATATGAAATATTTTAAGAGTATGGTGTATACGTGAGGTCCCTCTCTCCTAAATATTTCAGTGTGTATTTAAAAAAAAAAAAGTTTTAATTGAAGAAACATTGATACTAATCTACAGATCTTATTCAGATTTTTCTTATTGTCTCACTAATGTCTTTTATAGCAAAAGACATGACATTTCAGCTCCCATGTCTCTGTGACCAGTTAACCTGTTGCCATGGAGCTGATTCCGACTCATTGCGACCCTATAGGACAGAGTGGAACTGCCCCATGGGGTTTCCAAGGAGCACCTGGTGGATTCAAACTGCCTACCTTTTGGTTAGCAGCTGTAGTGGTTAAGCACTGTGCCACCAGGTTTCCCATGTTTCCGTAGTCTCTTTCAATCTTTGGTCTCCCCAGATTTCCCTTGATTTCATGACATTGGCACTTTGAAGAGTCCAGGACGGCTTTTATCTTTGTTTTTGTAGAATGCCCTACAATTTGGGATTGTTCGATGTTTCCTTATGAATGGGTTCAGATTTGGTATCCTTGGCAGGAATACCTCAGAAGTGCTGTTGTCCCTCTCGGTGCGTCACTTCTGGAGGCACAGGAGGCCATTTTTTTGGGCAGAATTTTTTAAGCCGAAAGGATACAGGAGCATTCATAGGTGGAGTAGGGACTCTGATATTTGGAAGCCAGGGTGTGCAGCGGGCCTCTGAGCCCACCTGGCAGGACAGAGCTGGAGACAACTCCAGGGAGGAGAGAGAGGGTGGAAGATGGGGTCTGTGAGGGGTGTGAACTCTGCTCAGGGAGCAAGCGGTGTGGGCGGGCCACCTGGGTCTGCCACCCTCTTCACGCACCTCTGCAGATCTGGGCTTCAAGGACCTCATGCTGCAGCCAAGGGGCCCCCTGGAGCCAGCTGCCCCCAAGCCCGGGGCATCCCAGGAGCCTGGGCGGGGACAGCCAGAAGCTGCCCCTGAGCCCCTACCGGTAAGCTGCCTCAGTGGGTGCCCCCGCCCAGCCCGCCCCAGCCTCGCCAGCCTGCCCCGCACCCCCCAGCCCACCCCGCGTCCCCCCCAGCCCGCTCTGCCTCTTTATAGCTGCTCTGCTCTCAGGTGGGCTGGCAGTGCCCGGGTTGCACCTTCATCAACAAGCCCACACGGCCCGGCTGCGAGATGTGCTGCCGGGCGCGGCCAGAGGCTTACCAGGTACCTGCCTCGTACCAGCCCGATGAGGAGGAGCGAGCGCGCCTGGCCGGCGAGGAGGAGGCACTGCGCCAGTACCAGCAGGTGGGTGCGGAAGTCCCTGGACAAACACCTGGAGACTGCACCGGGGAGACTTAGGCCAGGAAGGAAAATATTTCACAAGCCGTTTTTCCCTCATGATCACACCCCTGAAGGTGACCCTGTACTGACTGCCCCCCACCCTCTCCCGGAGGTTATCCTGTTGCTTAGACCCCTCTCAACACACATCCAGGGTTCACATGCTCCCCGCCACATGGGATGTGACTCCATTGGACTTTGAAATACACACCGGTTATGCACACAAGTGTGGCTGGCTGTGACCCTGACACCCTGGCCTGACCCTGACTGGGCCCCAGCTCAGACCCCCATCCACCACCCCTCATCTGCCTGTGACCTAATTCCTGCTCCACTGGGCTGTGACTCACCCTGGACCCCGCTATGACTGACCCTTGTTGGCTCTCTCGCTGGCCATGGGCCAACCCCTAACCTCCTGTGACCCTGACCCCAGTCTCTCATGGCTTCCTGGAGGGTTGACCCCACTTCCTTTTTTTTTTTTTTTTTAATTTTTATTGTACTTTAATGAAGGTTTACAAATCAAGTCAGTCTCTCATAGAGAAATTTATGAAAAAAAAAATTATTATTTATTTTTTGTTATAGCACAATTTTTTTTTTTTATACACTCCTAGTTGCTCTCCCCCTAATGAGACAGCACACTCCATCCCTCCACTCTGTGTTTTTGAGTGCATTTGGCCAGCTTCTGACCCCCTCTGCCCTCTCATCTCCTCTCCAGACAGGAGCTGCCTACATAGTCTCATGAGTCTACTTGATCCAAGAAGCTTATTCTTCACCAGTATTTTCTATCCCATAGTCCAGTCCAATCCCTGTCTGAAGAGTTGACTTTGGGAATGGTTCCAGTCTTGGGCTAACAGAAGGTCTGGGGACCATGACCTCTGGGGTCCTTCTAGTCTCAGTCAGACCATTAAGCCTGATCTTCTTACGAGAATTTGAGGTCTGCATCCCACTGCACTCCTGCCCCCTCAGGGGTTCTCTGTTGTGTTTCCCTGTCAGGGCGGTCATCGGTTGTAGCCGGACGCCATCTAGTTCTTCTGTTGACCCCGCTTACTGTCTGGCTCCACCATGCACACGGATCACCACATGTACACCGATCTACACAAATTCTAGACCTTGAGTGTTCCCCCATTCTGATCTCATGCCCCCCATCTCCCCCTGCATTCCCTTTGGGCTCATACCTGCCCCTGCCCCACTCTGACCACGACCCACTCTTGGTCCCATCTACAACCTTGGCCCTGACTCCTTCCCCTCCCCACCTCGTTCCGTTTCTTAATTTTGATGCCCCGTTCCCGACCCCTGACCTGCTCTGTCACCCTGACCTGGTTCCACCCCTGTCCCCGGCCCCAGCTGCCCCTGACTCCCCCCTAGGGTCCTGGCCCTCTTCCTTTTCCTTCCACCATCCCTCTCTCCCTCCCTCTCCTGTCTCAACCTGGGCTGCAGCCCCAATCCAACCCCTCCCAGCCCACCCCTGCCCTTGGCTTGGCCCCTGCCCTTGGCTGTGCTGCCTCCCTGCCTGGCTCAGCTCTACTCTTCCCAGCCCAGCCGCACCTGCTCCTGCCTACCGCCTGGCCACCACCCTGGAATCCTGAATATCTCCGAACTTTGTCCCCCGCAACCCATCTGACCTAGCCCCCAGCCCCTGACCATGTCCCTGGTGCTGCCCCCTGGCTGACCCACCCCACGGCCCACCCCGTGTGCCCAGCGGAAGCAGCAGCAGCAGGAAGGGAACTACCTGCAGCATGTCCAGCTGGATCAGAGGAGCCTGGTGCTGAACACAGAACCCACCGAGTGCCCAGTGTGCTACTCGGTGCTGGGGCCCAGCGAGGCAGTGGTGCTGCGGGAATGTCTGCATGCCTTCTGCAGGTATGGCCCCCAGTTCCACCCCCCTGCAGTGCAGCATCTATCCCAGCCGTCCTTTACCAAGCACTGGAAGTGAGTGGGGCCCTGTGTGCCTGCCCACCCTCAAAAACCTGCAAAGTAGGCTCTGTTCTGCGATTTGCAGATGAGGAGTGTGAGGTACCGACAGACGGAGCAACTTGCCCAAGGCCACACAGCTCCTAAGACTAGAAGTCCAGACATAAACCCAGGCACTCAGGCTCCAGAGCCTGCATCCTTAACCACCAAACCTGGCCATGCAGAGGTCTCCCACTTCCTGCCTGGGGGGTATCCTGCCTCTTTCTGAGCCTCTTCTTGTGGTTCTTCCATCCTGAGCTGTTGAGAACACGGGCTCCTTCACCACAGCAGATGTTGAGCAGCCCTGGGTGCCAGAAAGTGCTAGGCACTGGGGACCCAGGAGTGAACAAAAAAGGTCCTGTTTCTCTCTCCTGGAGCCTATATTTCAATGGTGAGGCCGATGCTAGTCAAGTAACGACTGATTGGTATCATTGTAAATGGTGTCAAATGCTAGGTAGTAGAACAGTAGGCCACCTATTCCCATAGGGTAGTCAGGGAAGTCCCTGTACCGATTGCCTTTGAATTGATTCTGACTTACGGTGACCCCGTGTGTTACAGAGTGGAAAGCCCCTAGGAGGTAACATTTGAGCAGAGGGCGGAAGGAAGTGAAGGAGGGTGGGGAGGAAGCTCTGAGGTGGGCGTGGGCCTGGCCTGTTTACGGAGAGCAAGGAGGCCAGGTGACCAGAGCATGGACAGATGGGAGGTAGGTGGTGAGAGATGAGGCCAGAGGGGCACAACATAGAGCATCTGTCATGGAGCACCTGTGAGCCGCAGTGAGAGATTCTGGTTTCATCTGGACAGATGGGAGGCTACTGGGGAAGGATGTGGCTGCTGCGTTGAGAATAGACTCTAGGAGCAGGGTGGCTGCTGGGAGCCCAGTGAGGCTATTGCAGTTACCCGGCAAGGGATGGTGGCTGCCTGGCCTGGGTGGTAGCAGTGGGGGTGGACAGAAGTGGAAGCCTTGGTGATGGCTTGGTAGGCAGGAAGGGGGGATTGAGAGAAAAGCCTACCTGGTGGTGACTGAGAAAGCCCTGTGAGATCAGGCGTTACCATGTGGTGGGTGAGTTTGGATGACCCTAACCCCCTACCCCAACACTGCCCCCCTCAGGGAGTGCCTGCAGGGCACCATCCGGAACAGCCAGGAGGCGGAGGTCTCTTGCCCCTTCATTGACAACACCTACTCGTGCTCGGGCAAGCTGCTGGAGAGGGAGATTCGAGCGGTAAGATCTGGGGTGGGCGGGATGTCCCTGGGCCAGGGGATTGGGCTCTGAGCTGGCAGGCGGGAACTGACTGGGGAGCTGGTCTTAGGCAACAGACATTTATCAAGAACCTTCTCTGTGTGGGGTGCTGGGCGCCCAAGCAGTGAACAAGACGGGAACTGGGAGAAGTAGGGAATAAAGAAACACCCTGTGAAGGAAGGGCAGCAGAGTGGTTAAGAGAGAGGGGGCTCTGGAGACACATGGCTTGGCTGTGTGTCCTCAAGTCAGGTACTTAGCCTCTCTGTGCCTCAGTTTTCTCATCTTGGTTAGAGTTGGTTTCTGTTTCCAGGGTTGCAAAGATTAGAGGAGAGGATTTGTGTAAAGAGCTTAGAGTCGTGCCAGACACAGTACACACCTGTGCATCAGTTAGCTTTGGCTGTGTAATAAATCACTGCATACTCAGTGGCTTAGAAAAAACAAGCTGTTTATTTAGCTCATAATTCTGCAATTTGGGTTGGGTTTAGCTGGATGGTTCTTCTGGTCTGGGCCTAGCTGGTCTTGTCTGGGCTCAGCTGGTGGATCTCCTTGGACTGGTTTGTGAGGGCCTAAGCTGCAATGGCTGGGATGATTGGGCCTCTCTCCACTTTGGGCTCATCCACCAGCAGGCTGGCCAGGGCGTGCTCACCTCAGGGTGCCGTCGTGTTCCAAGAGCAGCAAGAGAGGAAGCCCCAGTGCACACCCACCTTCCCTTCGTGTCTCTTCTTAATTCATGCTAGCTGCTGTCCAGCTTGCTCTTGGCCAAGCAAGTCCCAAGCTCATAGCCAGACTCTATGGGAGGGAACAACACAAGGGCGTGGAATCGGCAGGCATGAACAAATGAACAAACTGTAGCCACAATCGCAGCAGCCTACCCCAGTGCTATACGTGTCTGCGTGTGTGTTTGCCACTGTTGTTAGTGATACTATTATCAAGTTCTCACCGTGACTGCCTGTCATCTTGGGCAAGGCCTTTCCCTTCTCTGGGCCTCTGTTTCCCCATCTGAAAGGTGGACTGTTGGTTTTAATTCATGTTTTTTTTTTTATGTAATTTTATTGTTGTTGAGAATATTCACTGTAAAACATACACCAGTTCAACGGTTTCTCCTTGTACAATTCACTGACATTCGTCACATCCTTGAAGTTGTACAACCATCCTCACCTTCCTTTTGATTCATGATTTTTAAACTGTTGGGAAGTGGCCTTCCCAAAACTGGGCATCTCGGGATTCCTAGGCTAGAACGTGGAGTCGGGGTTGGAGGTGGCTGAGGTCCAAGTGGGAGACGCCCACAGACACATATACAACACCCCCTGTTTCTCCCTGTCACTTCTGTCTGTCTCCCATGACTCCGTTTCTCCTCAGACTCTCCCCCAACTTCACCAAGTGTTTCCTGGAGCCCCAAGGGATTCTGAAAGGGGGTTCTACTTCAGGTGAGAAGGGGAGACTAAAGGGGTAGGACTTTGGGGACTCCTGCCCCTTTCACCAAGAGCAGCCCCATTTTATCTGTCATATGTGGGATTTTGAGAGAGGAAGATCTAGGGGGTTGGATACCTCTTGGCTCTGGCCTGGAGGGGCCCTGAGAGAGTCATTGCATGTGTCCTGGCACCCTGGGTTTTCCTGTGTAGCCCACCCTTGCCAAGGGACATTGTGATGGGACCAGAGTTCATGCCAAGGGACAGCAGGGCCCAGGGTTTCCCTGGAAGGGCAGCAGAGTGATTGGGGTTGGGGGGCTGTTGGCCCAAGCCTTAGAAAATGGTCAGATGTGGCAGAGAGAGAAAGGGGTGGGGGTCGGCAGTATAACACAGTGAGGTTTTTTTACAAAATGCATGCCTAACTCACATAGAGCCAGAGCAGGGGGAAAAAAAACCCAAAATACCCGTCCCCCTCCATCCCAGGAGATCCCCAGTAGCATTTTCTCCTGTTCTCTTCAGTGTCTCTGGGCAGACATGATTTTTTTTTTCCCCTTTTTAATCAACTTTCTAAGGTATACTTTGCACACGTAAAATGAACTCATTGTAAGTGTGCAGTTGGATGTGTTCTGACAACTGTAACTCACATGACCACCACCCAGTCAAGACACGGAATGTAGGCAGGATTTTTACCTCATCGTAACCAGCACAGATGCAACAGCTTTTGTTACTTTGCTACAGAAATTTTTAAAAGATTATTACAAATGTCCGTGGCATATGTCCTGTTTATATTCCTTCTCTCATAAACTCCAGTTTCTTGGTTTTTTAAGTCATGCTCCAGGGAACCGTGCCTCTCCCTTCTTAGGTGGTGTTTTCTTCAGACCCGCTCCTAGACGTGGGATGGGTTCCAGCCATTGCTTATGATTATTTTTTGGACAAAATATATTTTTTTAACTCCCTGTTCTCCCTTCTCCCCACCCCCTGCTAACCACTCATCTTTTGTCTCCATGGATTTACTCATTCTAGATATTTCATATGAGTGGGATCATATAACGTATGTCCTTTTGTGCCCGACTGACTTCGTTCAGCGTACCATTCTCCAGGTTTTTCCCTGTGGCGGCACGGATCAGCAGCGCATTTCTCTTCGGAGCTGCGTAGCGTGCCGTGGTGTGGTTGTACCGCACCTTGTCTGTCTGTTCGTCTGTTGATGGGCGCTGGGGTTGTTTCCGCCTTTTGGCTGTTGCGAATAATGCTGCGATAAACACGGGTGCACATGTGTCTGTCTGAGTCACTGCCTCCATGTCTGTTGGGTGTATACCTAGGAGTGGAATTGCTAAATCACATGGTAGTTCTGTTTAGCTTTTTTGAGAAACTGCCTTACTGTTTTCCACGGTGGCTACCATTTGACATTCCAGTTTTTCCACATCTTTCCTAGCTCTTGTTATTTTCTGGTCTTTTTTTTTTTTTTCCCTTTAATCCTAGTAGGAGTGAATTGGTATCTCATTGTGGTTTGGGTTTGCATTTCTCTAATGACTAATGATGTTGAGTGTTCAATTTTTGAATAGAGTTTTTAAAACAATGTGAAGATTACGTGAAGAAAGAGCCTGGGGCTGAGATGGAGTTTGTGGGTTGGGGGTCTCCCTGGAGGATGTTTAGTGGCGAGGATGGATGGCACTATATTGGGGGTTCTGAGCGCTGAGTGACAAGAACTTGGTCTCTTGGCAGCTGCTGACCCCTGAGGAATACCAGCGATTTCTGGACCTAGGCATCTCCATTGCTGAAAACCGCAGTACCCTCAGCTACCACTGCAAGACCCCTGACTGCAAGGGCTGGTGCTTCTTTGAGGATGACGTCAACGAGTTCACCTGTCCCGTGTGTTTCCACGTCAACTGCCTCCTCTGCAAGGTGGGGTGGGGACCCACTCTGCCTGGTCACCCTGCCAGAGCGTGCAGTTCTTCAGTGCTTGCTGTCCTGAGAGTGGAGCTGGGACACTGGCCTGGTGGTGGTGATTTAGGGCTGTGTGTTAGTGAGAGAGCCAGACCAGACCCTGAACTAAGCCTAAGCCTGGACTGAGCCCTGACCCCAGGCTGAGTCCTGGCCCTGGACCGAGCCCAACCCTGGCCCCAATCACAGACTACATCCCAGCCCTGTACTGAGCCCTGACCCTGGTCTGAGTCCTGGCCCCACAGACTGAGTCCTAACCCTGACCCAGACCGAGTCCCAACACCAGACTGAGCATTAACCCCGGCCCTGCACTGAGCCTGGCACTGGACCAAGCCCCAGCTCTGACCTCTCATGGACCCCAGTCCTGGTCATAGACCAAGCCCCAGCCCTGGCTCAGACCATTTCAGCCCCTGTCCTGAACGTGCTCTGATCCTCATGCAGACTGAGCCTGACTGGCCTCCATCACTTTCAAGTTGACCATGAACAGTAAGGAGTACTTAGGCATCCTGGAGCCCAGTCTCTCATGTGGCGGGAACAGTCTCCGTCTTAGAGTCTTGAGGGGCTGCAGCCTAGGGGGGAGGTGGGTAGCGGTTTGTGTGCCCATCAGTGCTTGAACACACAGGTGTATATTATCATATGTGACAACCCTGGCTTCACTTCCTGGGCCTCAGGGCCCCTTTTGTAAAATGGGTGTCTGGTTTACCACGCAGGGCCCTGTCGGTGACAACATCTGGAGGCGTTAAGTGCCTGCTCTGCCCCTCCCCTCTCCCAGCTTCACCCCCTGGGGAAGCTTCTCATCGAGCACCTACTCCCTGCAGGCCATCCACGAGCAGATGAACTGCAAGGAGTACCAGGACGACCTGGCCCTGCGGGCTCAGAACGACATCGCTGCCCGGCAAACAACGGAGATGCTGAAGGTGAGGCAGGACCAGGGACTGTGTTCTAGGAACTAGCTGAGAGGGGCTGGTCAGAAGGGCTGCGGTTCACACCTCCCTGGAAGCTTTGACCCCCGTTTCCACTGTCGCTTCCATCCAGGGCAGATTGGGTGTGGGACAGGGGGTCAGGAGGTGATGAGCCCGGAGAGTGTCTGGGTGGAGGGAGGAATAAGGGAGTGGAGGCTGGACTCAGTCGGCCTGTGTGGAGAAGTACAAGAAGAGAGACTTCAACGTTTGTCTGTTGTGGGGAGGGGCTGGGCTGGGCTGGGTGGCTGGGGCCGCCCCAGGTCAGCGTGGGGACCGCCCTGGGTCAGCGTGGGGGCCTCCCTGGGTCACTGTGCGCTCCACCCCGGGTCAGCGTGGGGGCTGCCCCGGGTCAGTGTGCACTCTGCCCACCCAGGTGATGCTGCAGCAGGGTGAGGCCATGCACTGCCCACAGTGCCGGATCGTGGTGCAGAAGAAGGATGGCTGTGACTGGATCCGCTGCACCCTCTGCCACACCGAGATCTGCTGGGTCACCAAGGGCCCTCGCTGGGGCCCGGGGGTGAGTCCCCTGGAGCAGATGGTTTCAGAGCGTGTGAGGAGGGTGTCCTTGTGGGCCTTGCCCTAGAATTTTTGTTGTTAGTGCATTCCGACTTACGGCGACCCCGTGTGTGTAGAGTACAACTGTTCCATAGGGTTGCAAGGCTATGACCTTTCAGAAGCAGATCGCCAGGCCTGTCTTCCGAGGCGCCACTGGATGGGTTCCAGCAGCCAACCTTTCGGCCAGTAGTTGAGCACTTAACCGTCGGTGCTACCTGGGACTCCTTGCCCTGGAGTTGTTGTGTGCCATCGAGTTGATTCGGAATCATAGCGACCCTATAGGATAGAGTGTAACTGCCTTGTCGGGTTTCTTAGGCTGTAATCTTTATGGGAACAGATCCCCAGGTCATTTCTCCCACGGAGTGGCTGGTGGCTTCGAACTGCCGACCTTTTGGTTAGCTGAGCACGTAGCCGTTGTGCCACCAGGGCTTCTTTGCCCTAGAGTACCAAAAAAAAAAAAAACAAACACAGTGCTGTCAAGTCGATTCCGCCGACTCATAACGACCCTATAGGACAGAGTAGAACGGCCCCATAGAGTTTCTGAGGAGTGCCTGGCGGATTCGAACTGCCGACCCTTTGGTTAGCAGCCATAGCACTTAAGCACTACTCTACCAGGGTTTCCACTGCCCTAGGGTAGGAATTGGAAAACTAGCCTGGGGGCCAAATCCATCCAGCACCTGTTTTTGTATAGCCAGCAAGCTACAAATGTTTTTGTGTTTACTTTTTTAAATGGTTTAAAAATATTGAAAGAAAAGTAATATTTTGCGACCTGAAAATTATAGGAAATTGAAATTTCAGTATCCACAAGTAAAGTTTTATTGGCACAGAGCCACACTCATTCGTTATACAGTGTCTGCTGCTTTTGCGTTTCACAGGCATCACAGTGCCTGGCCCTTTACGGACAGTTTGCTGACTCCTGCCCTGGAGGACAGCGATTAATGGTTCAGTCTGGAGTCAGAGGTGGCCTGGGTTCGTGGCTCTGGCATGTACTGGCTGTGTGACCAGACTGTTCTCACTTTTCAATCTCAGTTTCTAGATGTGTAAAATGGGGACGATAGCAGCGTTATCTCAGGGTTCATGTCAGAACCAAGTATTAGACAAGTGTTTAGTGGGGTGCCTATCACATGGTGAGCTTCCCATAAATGGCAGCCATCATTGTCAGGGGTGTGTCCCTGGAACTGGGGGCTCATTGTTATGTACAGGCGGATGCTAAAGCAGATGGAAGCAGAGGAAGCTTCCCTCTCATGCGGCAGTGTGCTGTGAGCCAGAATCTCAAAGCTGTGGCAGATCCTGGCCCTGTTCTGGGTCTAGGGGTGTGCAGGGTGAGGCTGGGTTATGGCGGGTGTGATGGGAGCCCAGAGGACACCTTGATGACTGCCTCTACCAGGGAGTGAGGCTGAGAAGAAGCACCTGCAGGAGCAAAGGTTTTGAGTGGGAGAGTGGCCTGCTTTGGGGACATGTGGGGCCGCACAGGGGCACTCCGTCTGTACCACCTGACGTGTTTTCTCTTCCCCCATCCTCTAGGGCCCAGGAGACAACAGTGGGGGCTGCCGCTGCCGGGTGAATGGGATTCCTTGCCACCCCAGCTGTCAGAACTGCCACTGAGCTGGCGGTGGGCCTGTCCCCACACTGACCCAGCCCCCCATCTGTAGGCTGCAGGGGGGCAGGGCTGGGAGTGGGGCTTTGGCTCTAATTTCTGGCCTGGGAGATGCCTCTGGGCTTAGCGGAGATGGGGGCCTGCAGAGAGCCCAAGGCTCCTAAGCTGCCTGGCTGGCCTTGTTTGATATGGAGGCTATCCACGGCTGCCCCAGTGCCTTTGCCCTTCCCCTGGGGCTTGCAGGCCAGACTTCTCACCTCTTCTCTGTGGCAACCAGCTCTGCCCCACCCCAGCCTTAAGGATAGCCGTGGGCCAGAGGGCTTGCTGGGTGGCGCCTCTGCCAGCCTCCTTCGGGGCTCCACACTCCGCCCGCACTTATCTGCTGCTCTCCCCCGCCTCACCTGTCGGCTTTTTGGGGGTCACTTTCTTTTTCCTTTGCTGTCGGAGGCCCAGAGCCTCCTGGAGCTGCTGCTAATCCTGTCTGGAGCCGGGAGGGAGACCTGGCTGCTTCTAAAAGCACAGCCTTCTGGCCCAGCATCTGCATCTCCCCCTCTGCTGCTTGTGTAAGCTAATTAAAATGGTTTTCCAGGAAGCGCAAGTGTGGTGTCCTTGAGGGGGTGAACTGGCCATGGGCTGGGACTCTGCATGCAGGCAGGATCCCAAGCTCCCTGGGAATTGCCACAGGAAGTCAGTATATCGGCCCCTTTCAACAGAGCCCCTGGGTGGTCCAAATGGTTAACCCAGTTGGCAGCTAACCAAAAGGTTGGAGGTTCAAGTCCAAACAGGTGCCTCAGAAGAAAGGCCTGGTGATCTGCTTACGAACAATCAGCCATTGACAACCCCGTGGAGCGCGGTTCCGCGCTGGCGCGTGTGCGGGTTGCCACGGGGCGGGGCCGACTCCACGGCGGCTGGCTTTGGTTCTCAGTGGCAGAAAGAGGGCGTGACTGAGTCCAGAATCTTTGTACCAGACTTGGCACCTTGCGCCCAGCCCCGGAGAGGGGATGCTCTTGGACCAGTATTAGCCCGGACAGGTGGGGTCTGTTCATTGTGCCAAGGGTCCACAAATAGGGGGCTGCAGATGAACATGGGCTTCGGGGGAGCACGGGCCGGGGCAGGAGCTGCGGGCTGGCAGGAGAGGCTTGTTGCTGCCTTGGACCTCTCGGGTATCCAGAGCTGGGGAGCATATAGTTCAGGAATAAGTTAGGCTTTAACTGCTGCTGTTAAGGATGAGGCTGTCCAACCTAATTTTAACATCTCTGGCAAGATAGTGGAATACCGGCCCAATGATACTAGGACTCACTCCACTCGTGAGATGGATAAAGCAAGGTTCTGGGATGCCCATTCTGTAAATTTTTATTCTATCCTGTGACTCCCTTTCTGCTGAAATCCGGTATTTTTAAGGTCCACACATAATCTGTGCCTGGATGTGCATCACCATTACAACAGGCCGAGGGCATCTGTTCTGCTCAAGGCTGAGACTCCGGGCCCCAGAATTTGGGGTATGTGGTTTTTTGAGGGGGAAGGGTCTGCTTTAGCCCCTGGAAAGGAATTGCCACCTGTCCTTGGATGCCAAGACACTGAAGAGTTGATTCCAGGTGCTGTGAGCAGAGACATGGACAATGTATGAATGGACTGTGCCTTCCATTTCTGCCAGCGTCAGCTCAGAGCACTCGGAGGTGTGAAGGGCACGCTGGTAGCCTCCCAGCCCTGGAGTGAACGAACGTCAGCGGAGCCACTGGCTGGGAGAAAAGGGACCCTCCCTGCTCCCTCTCTAGCCTGTCTTGGTGCAAGAGACAAGCAGAGACCATTCTCTTGGTGCAGAGGGTACAAACTGGTGAGCCACAGTCTGTGACCCAGTCCACCCAATACTCTAAGAAATTTCAATTGGTTGCCATTTTTTAAAATTGTAGTAAATAAATATGTAACAAGACATTTGCTATTTCATTTTTTACATTTCACTTTAATTCAGTGACATTAAATTACATTCGTGTTCAACCACCGCCACTATCCATTTCCAGATTTTTCTGTCACCCTTGACAGAAGCTGTGTCCCCTAAGCAGTGGGTTGCCAATGTTTTTACACTAGGAGATTCTACATTAAAACCTAGATGCCCAGCTTCTCTTGAAAAAGCGGAAGCTTGGTAATCCTGGGTGGTCCTTCCCACCCAGCAGGGACGCCTGGGTCGCATGGAGGCTGCCCCCCTTCTCGAGGGCACACACCTTCTGGTTCGTCACAGTCACTGTCACTCCAATAGGCTCACACAGAGGCCTCGTCAATACCCTTGCACCGTTCTTCTCATAAACCTTAAAAGGGAAAAGAAGTATTTCTACGCCAGTGGCTCTATGAAAGAGGAAGACAGGTCAGAGTGGGTTGCATTGGCTGCATCTTTCATTCTGCCCACGCGGTCTATACCAACCCAAGCATCGTATTTGGATGTGCTGCAGCCAGAGGATCAGGATGGAGGCAGGGCTGTCGCTGGGGTCCTAGCCTCTGCTCAGTCCTTCCTGGACCAGTGGGTGAAGATACCGGGTGGCCAGGCTCACAAGTGCACCCCGCCTCCCCCCGCAAGGTCAAGTGGAGGTGCCTCCCCAGGTCAGGTCCCAGACCTTGACAACCACGGCCAATTCTCCAGGGCAGTTATAGGCCACCCACCAGCCCCCCGAACTTGGAATCAAACTTAGCTGAGGAAGCAGCAGATCCCAGCTGTACTTGTGTGACACAGGAGCAGGGGAAGGCCAGCAGAAGCCCACTGCTCAGATAAAGTGCAGCTGTCACCGGTGTGGGAAAGACGTAGGGGACAGCCCCTCAGCCTATGCCAGGGTGACATGTATCTTCAAGTGTCTTGGGCTGGCAGAAAAGCCACTCACTGAAAAAACAGGAAGTTGGAGGCAAGCCCACAGCTTTGCCTTCTCACAAGGGCTGCTGGGCACATTCCAACCATAGGTATGTCTGGAGAAGACTACCAGCGAGGAGGGGTCCCTGGAGAGAATAGATAAAAAGGCAGCAGGGGCTGCGAGCAGAAAACAGAGGGGACCCTAGGGCAGGGGCCAGAAGACAAAGCCAGGCAAAGCTTCAGGCCCCATCATTTTAGTCAAACCTGGCAAAAGCCTCTGGGCTGTTCTTCCTTTCAGTTACCGCATATCCTGAGATAAGCACAGGAGCCCCAAGCACAGGGCTGGCCGATGGCATTTGTTGATCAATAAATTTTCAGTGAAATCGAGTCAAAACACTTGCATAATTTCAGCTTGTAAAGCATTTTCACACAGTTCATTAAGCCCTGCGTGTGTGACAGGAGCTATCCCTGTTGCGCTGTTAACAGGAAACAGGAGGAAAAGAGGTAGTGACCGGCCCAAGCTCACACAGCCAGACAGGGACAGACAGCACTTGGTCTTCAGCCTCAGACCCATCATACCACCAATAATCCTCTCTCCCAGCCCAGCTTTGGCAATGGCCCAGTCTCACCACTTAAGTCACCTATAGGAGTTTCAACTCCTTCACCTGGTACTTAAAACTCTCCTTGGCCTGGACCCCAAATACCTTGCACTGACACCGGCCACTAGCTCTCGCTGCAGACCCCAAACTGCAACCCTCTTGATTTTGCTGCCCCTAAAACACCCGTAATTTTTATTCAGCTATTTCCCCTCAGCCTTACATACCCTTCCTTCAATTCCCCATTATCAAAATTCTCCATTCTTCAAACATCAGCACCTATGAAACTGTCCCTGAATCTCCCCTCAGAACATAGTGCTCCTTCAGTGTGACTCTGGTGTGAGCTCCCAGGGGCAGAGCAGTGACCTGGACAGCCTGTGTCCTCCACCATAGTCCAATCAAAAGGGTAGCTGGAGCAGCCAGCCTATAGCAGCTCAGCCTCAGGCCGCCTTCATACCTACTTCTGGGCCAGGCAAGCATCAATCAACATCCCAGTCTACAGGTGTGCTTGCCTCCTCAATGGATCCATCCATCCCCAGGGTGGAGGCAACAGGTCCTCGGCACTGCTCTGGGCTCCCAGTACTCACAGCTGGGCGTGTTCAGAGGATGGGTGGAAAAGACTGGCAAGAACAACGGCCAACAGCTTACAGCTTCTTTGCTGGTGGAAATGACATGCCGAGGCAAAGTGGCATTCACACAACACTGAACGTGCGCCTTTAGAGCCTTCAGCATTCTGGAACAGTACGTGAGAAACAATCAAAAGCACTCCCACTGGGATCTCTTGCCACTTGCACAGCTCAGCTGTGACTAGTCCCCACGCAGCAGCTCAAGTGCTAGGTCATGCTTCTGGCAGGTGAAACAAGACAGCCTTGCCCAAGGTTTCCAGCAAGTCAAGGCCACCCAGGAGCCCACAGACCACGGCAGTCTGGGACCTGGCGTGGGAGGTGGGGAGCATCAAGGCCAGAATTCTAAGACCACAGAGTCCACTCCCAACAAGTGGTGGACTGGGACAGAACACAGAAGAGGTGATGAGTAACCACATACAGCTGTTTATTTTATATAGGGCTCTGTACAAAACATTTACATGTATTCTTTACAGAATAAGTAAACGACCTGAAGGTAAAAAGATTATGCTTTCTTCTCATTGGCAGGGGAGAATCCTGGCGTCAACAAAAGCTGACATAGATAAACTTTCTTCAGAAGCTAATGCCACTTGCTTCCTGGGATCCAAGAAGCTGTGGTCTCGGGACCCTGGTCACACATGCCTCCTTCCTCTTACGGTCAATTCCTCCCGTATTTGCAGCCAGCATGAGTGCCAGGGGGAAGATGCTGCTGCCCATTTGTGAAGGCAACAAGGGGACAAACTGCTGTGGGAGAAGACTGGAATATTTGCCCCTTGTCACCTCTGGATCCTGGAAGAATTTTCTTTGTCCTTTCTCCATTTATCCACCTACATCATGCTCACCCCAGGCGAGGCTCCTGCTATTGCGAAGGCCCCATCCCTTTGAGCTTGTCTGGGCTTTAAAGTGCTTCGTGTCCTTCAGCATGGGCACGCTGTACCGGCGCCGGGCTCAGCCAGCCGCCCAGCATGCTACCTGCCCTCCACTCTGCACAGTGCACGCTGTGGACGTGGTGCCTGGGTAGGGATGAGAGCACTGCGGGGAGGGTGGTGGCGTGGAGTGCTTCTGGCGCGTTCACCAAGAAAACGTCTGCCAAGAGAGAACATGTCTAGGAGTGACCAGGCAAATTAAAGTACGTGGCTGCTTCAACTATGCATCCTGATTCTGTAAAGCAGCAAAAGGCACTTTTTCCAAGCCAGAGTTAGTCTGAAATAAACCTGGCTTCACTGACGGGAAAAGCCAGCGGACAGACTGAGTGATACACTGTCCCCTAAGCCTGCAGAGTCCTCGGGGAAGCCTGGGACTAGGGGCTGGCTGTTTTAAGCTCCCACCATGCTCTTCTGGTGGCAGTCTGTCCCCATTCCAGGTGCTGTCAAGTTTCTGATGACATTTCCAGCCAGGCAGGAGAGACCAGCAGTTGAAGGGATAAATCAAACACAAAAGATGATGCCAGGGTAGGGGGAGGTACCTATCTGGGAGCAAAAGGGTGATTCAAAGAAAACAGGAAGGAATGACAGCGAGGAAGTGGACACTCTGGAAACTTGAGGCTGTTTTAGAAACAGCAACTCTGGCTAAAGTGAAATGTTAAGAGTAGAAACCCAGGGTCTTAGAAGCTCAACCTCCTAATGAGAGCTATTTGTCCATGAAGGAACTGTTATTTTAAAAGTGAGGCTACTTTATATCTTTTTATATTTTGGGCGTATATAATTCTAAAAATAGTAATAATCTCTTATTATAAGCAATGCCATGTGGTTTATGGAATAGGGAGAGAAAAAAAGAGATGGGCAAAACCAGTCTAGGTCTGGGCCTAAAAACTGCCACTCATCCCCACTTGACTGGAAATGCCCAAGTGATTTCAAGGCTGAAAATAGGAAGGATTTACATAGTAACCGAGATCACATCTGTCTCTTTGATTTCTGACCAGCTAATGGTGCCACTCTGAAGAGGGCCAGTCTTGTTCTCAGGCTAGCTTCCTTTGCCCTCTAGCTTTCATTCCAAGGTCTGAATTCTACAACAGCAGCTCCTTCCTTCTTTGTTCGTATGAAGCAGAGAACACAGCGAGCTAGCTGCAAGGAGGGCAGTCAGTGGGCCAGGTTACTTACTACTGGGCAGCCAGGAGGCTTTAACCAGGGCAGCCCAGGCCTAGCCAGTTCCAAAGGCAGCTGGAAGCTAAAGAAACCCATTTCCTCCAACCCAGGGGAGGCAACTAAGAGCCCACTCAGAAACCCACTGTGAGGGGGTCAAAGTTCTACGCCCAGGCCCCCAAGTGCCTTCAATGTCAGCCAGGCTCTGCTGTTGGCCTCTGAAGCAAAGGCAAACCACGGAGACAGGCAAGTGTGGCAGGAATAGGAAACCCTTGAGAGAACCCTTTTTAATAAAGGAAATTCCAGCCCCTCCCAATCCTTCCACGGAAGGGTGAGACCTTAATGTAACAAAGTAGGAAGTGTCTTCTCTGCCTTTTAGGGAAACAGTTGCAGTTGGAATTTAGGGGCCCACTCCAGGGCACTTTTCACCACAGCCAGAGCAGCTGCTCCAAGCGCCACAGTCAGCCCCATCACTGCCAGTTTCACAAAGCGGTTGGTCCTTGGTTTGGTCAGGACATCTTTTGTTGGGTCCTCAGGCCGCAGAAGTCCCCGAAACCGCTGCCGCAACACCATGTCAGGCCTCTGTTGGGCTGACGCCAGTTCAAAGTCTTTGAAGGTAGAGGCTGCGGTTCTGCACGGGAAGGAGACAGAAGGAAATGGCGTGAACAAAGGAGCAAAGAGAAACTGAACAGGCGGAGGTCAGGGCTGCTCAGAGGGCAGTCTAAACTGGGATCCTGCTGGCGTAAGCTTAGATCTCCGGAAATACCCTCTTACCCTCCCCAGACACAAATCTTCCATCACTTCTGCTCGTTTACAAGTGCTCCTGGCTCCACTGGGCCTCAGTCCCGCTCACCTCTCGGCCTGCTGCTGGGCAGCTGCCTCCCGGGCCAGCTCGGATGGGGGAAACTGGACGAAGAGGTCTCCTGCTCTACTGATCAGTGTTTCATAGGGCAGATCCTGAGGGATCTGGGACAACAGGTGGTGGACCGAGGCCATGTCACAGTCACAGTCCAGGACTTCCTGCTCACGATGTAACACGATCTGTGGAGAGCAAGGCCATGCATCAGTGGGGCAGACACACTGGGCTTGGCCACATGGATTTCATTCTCCTTAGAGACGAATTTAAAATGATCACAGACAGGGCTCACTCCTTTAATTTTCAGCAAATTCTGGTATCCATCTACCAAGCAATAATACGCACACTCTGAGTGCCTTTCTTACTGGGCTAGCCTTTCCTGCTGGGGGAAACTTCCACTGACCAAATTAAACCCCGAGTCCTCCAGGCACACCTGTGCGCACCAGCGCTCCTCGAAACCTTGAGAGAAATGAAGTAGATTCTTTGAGGGGAAAGAAAAGGAAAGGGATTGCTAGAAGAGCCCCAGAGCTGCAGTACAGAAGGAACGGTTCCAACAGTAGCAGGAACGGTTCTTATTCCCTTTAAAGATCCCCCCTTGGGCCGCTGGGCTGCATGTCCACACATGCTGAAGGGAGCAGCGAAGAGCTCCCCTGGCCCCGTCCCCAACCCCAGATTCAGGTCCTTCTAATAACCGGAACCCCCACCTTCTACCACAAGCCACCTCAGTTTTCAAACTTAATACCGGATCTCTTATTTTCCTAAACATGGAGTTGGCAGTTTATACTACTGACTGTTTCCCTAATTGTGTTCAACAGCAGAACCCACAGTTCCAGGAGATGTCAATAGGGACGCTGACAATTCACAACGCACATTAGCATTTTAAAGGTTCAGAAGAGTAATGCAGTAAAGAAATCGGTTTAACTTTGTTTAATTAGCATTTCCCAAACATATTTGCACATACAACATTTGTTTTCATGACAGCCCTATGAACACTGTGCAGAATGGTGTCTAGGGACAGCCTGGGCAATGCTGCCTCGACTCCCAGATCTGTCCTTGGCATCTTTACCTCGTCATCAAGGTTTCCTTCAGGGGAAATGATCTAAGTTGGATGAGTGACGGTGAACCCAACTGCTGGCTCACAGCCGTACCTACCACAGCTGCAAAGTAAATGGGCATCAGAGGGTGGCAGGCCAGGAAGAAGTCGTATAACCGCACAACGTGCCTGAAGTCGGACAGGACGTGTCCAAACCAGGTGATGAGCCAGCTGAGGGCAAAGATGGTCCCCACCTCAGCACTACGATCAAAGGAAATCCAGATGTTAGGTCCCCTGCTGGGCCACCCCTTCCCTTCCTCTGGGCCTTCTTTGTCCTCAGTACTGGTGAGAAGGAAGCATGTGAGAAATATGTTTTCTGAAAAATTCAGCCACCTACGAATTCATCATATTCTCCTCGTGAAAAACATCTTTAAGACATACCCGTCATCGTGACACTAACACCACAGCAGGGTCCTGGCTGCCTTTTCTCTCTGGGTGCTCTCCTAATGGCCAACAAACAGCAACTACAAGGACGGGCAGTAGCTGTTCTCAGAGGCCTGTGCCATGATTTTCCTCCTGAGAAAATCACATCCCTTTTAGGAGCACAAGTACATATTCTCAGGCTTGAGAACACAACTAATTTTCAGTAAACATGAGAAAACTGGAATGTCTTCAGACAGCCATTATTTTAAAAAAAAAAAAAAAGTAGTATTGGTTGAGGACACATTTCCAACTAAAGAGAAGAGAAAGAAAATCCTATGAGATTTGCAAAGAAATATTTTCTTCCCCTGGGTACTTGGGGAATAAAACCACCCACAGATGGCCTTGTCATTCTTGCCTCTGGATCCCCTAAGACTTTGTACTTCTCTGAAGCAATAACCTGTGAGTCTACTTTGGCATACCTACCTTATCCACTTCTCCCTGCTGGATGTAGACTCCTCAAGGGCATGGTTGTGTCATCTCCCGTATCCCCAAAAAAGCACAGTGCCCAAAAAGCGCTCAAAGACTATGCACCAGAACTGAATTATCCAGAGAGCTGGTAACTGGAAAGGACAACTCGGAAAAACTTAACGCTAATCACCATAAATGGATGATGAAATTGGACTAGACTTGCAGGGAAAGGAATAAGGACTGACAGATAGCTAAAGGTGTGTATGTGCACATAAATGCAGACACATACATACCTCTGCATGAAGTCATGGAGCTCCGGGTTCACCTGGTCAATGATGGGCATCAGATAGTTTAATATATGCTTGGTGTTGTCCATTGTTGGATCCATGAAATCCCTACCAGGAGACAATTCAAAGAGCTTGGTCAGATCAAAGACAGATTAGACCAGGAATGAGGGGTGGAGTAGGGTTCAGGCCATCAAAAAAACTGACTAGGAAATGGGCTGAGGAGTTATCCCCAGGGGAGCTTGAAGAGTGAATCCCATCATCTCATATTCCCCTGTGCTGGTACCTGAGGTGGTGGGTAGACAATTTTTCTACCAGGGATGCTGCCAGCCTCTCGCCTACCACCAGCAGAAATGTGACCACAATGTCATGGTAGCCTTGGTAGTAGTGCAGCTGAGGGTTCCGCTCCAAGATGAGGAGGATGATGTCGATCAGCTCTTCCTGGAGCCCTTCTCTCTGTTCATCTGGCATCCCTGGGAGAGGAATGAGAAGAGATGCACTTGAACACGGCAAGCAGCCTAGTAACAAGGAATAAGGCCGGCAGTGGATTTTCAGAAGTGTTCAATAAAAGATAATAAATTACAATTTGGCAACAGACATCAAGATCCACATCCTGTTGCTACCACCTGGTATACTGGAAAGAGCCACAGACTAGCAATGTTACAGTGGGGAAACCTGGCAGACACCATCTTAACCAAGTGATGAAATGAATACCGCCAGTGGCGGGCCCATGTGACAGCCTGCGGCTCCTGATCTGATGCACTGAAAGGAACTCTGCCCCACTTCAGTGCAATTCCTACCAAAAGAGAGGAAATTGCCGGTAACCCCAAAATGAGGGAAATTTTACAAAATAACTGGGTTGTACTCATCAACAGTGAGTCCCTAGGTCACACAAACGGTTTACTAACCTAAAGGTTGGCAGTTCAAACCCACCCACTAGCACTACAGGCAGAAAGACCTGGCGATCTGCTTCCATAAAGATTACAGCCAAGAAAACCCTATGGAGCGGTTGGTTCTACTCTGTAACACACGGGGTTGCCAAGAGCTGGAATCAACTCAACAGCAATGGGTTGTTCTTTGTTTTCTTCAAAAAGCAGTTCCTGAGTGGTGCAGTTAATATGCTTGGCTGCTAACTGAACGGTTGGGGGTCCAAGTCCACCCTGAGGTACCTTGGAAGAAAAGCCTGGAGATCGACTTCTGAAAAAACAGTCACTAAAAACTCTATGGAGCACGATACTACTCTAACAAACGTGGGGTCACTATGAGTCAAAACCAACTCGATGGCAACTGGTTTTTCTTCAAAAATGTCATGTCATAAAATACGAAGAAACTGTTCAGATTAAAGGAGACTAAAGAGATACGACGACTGAATGGAAAATGTATAAATTTTAAAAATCTGAATAAACCTATATAGTATCATATCAACATTGTTACTGATCTTGATAACTGCACTGTGGTTAAGTAAAGAGCCTTGTTTTCAGGAAATACACGCTAATGTGTTTTAGGGGTAAAGGGGTATTATCATGTTTGCAATGTACTGTCTTTGCTTTAAAGCAATTGTTGACCATTTGGTCTCACAGAGATGATTTTTTAAAGGAGCACAGTACTCACAGGTGATATTCTTTACTTTGTGAATCAATCTGTTAATTTAGCCAGAAGGTAACCTCAGGGGACAGTTTCAGTTTTAAAGAGTATTTCAGGGCAATGGTCTTGGGAGTCCGTCAGTCTCAACTGGTCCAGTAAGTCTGTTTTTTATTTTTAGAAATTTGAGGTTCTGTTCCCCATTTTCCTTCTGTTCTGTCAGGGTCCGTCTGTTGTGGCCCAGATGAGGATGGTCAGTGACGGTGGTCAGGCATCATCTAATTCTTCTAGTCTCAGGGTCGATAAGGCCTTGGTTTGTGTAGGCTACTAGTTCTACAGACTAGTTTCTTCTCTGAGTCTTTGGTTTCCTTCTTTCTCTTTTGCTCCAGCCAGGTAGAGACCAATAGCTCTATCTTACATGGTTGCTTGCAAGCTTTTAAGACCCCAGACACTGCTCACCAAACCAGGATGCAGAACATAAACTTTACAAACTGTACTATCCCACAAGACTATGGTCTTAAACTTTCAAACCCAGGAAACCAATCCCGCAAGGTATTTGCTGATGTCTAAGAAGTACCTGTAACTGTGCCCCCTGTGCTTTATTATGTATATGAATACATGTGCACAGTCACACAGACGCATGTACACATACATAGGCATATACCTACATATATATATGTATACACACCTATAAACATATGTGGTGTCTACATACATACGTATATGGCTGCACAAATATTTTTTGGTGTTGCTGTTGTTTCAAAATTATACATGCCATAACGATTACCAAAAGGTCCTTTTCCCGACATCGTTTACCTTTATCAAGCTGTGCACACTTCACCCTCATTAAGTGTTACCTTTTCCATCACCAAAAATATCATGTGAATCCACCCCTACCTGTTCCTGGTAACCACCAACAAACATTAGCTTCTGTATACTTGCCTGTTTGTGTCAGTTCATGAAAGTGAGAACACACAGTAATTGTTCTTTTGTGACTGACTTATTCACTCAACATAACGTCCTCCAGGTTCGTCATGTTCCAAGATGTTTCGTGAACTGATTTTTCTTAATTGCTGAGTAGTGTTCCACTGTGTGTACGGACCACATTTTACTGATCTATCCATTCATCCATTGATGGGCACTTGTTTCCATGCAATTTATTCTTAAATGGTTCAGAAAACAATGCGCACGCGCGCGCGCGTGTGTGTGTGTGTGTATGGAGAAGGGGGAAGAGAAAGCAATTACAAAGCAAATGTAAAACACTAATATATGAGGAAATCCGGGGAAAAGGTATCTGGGGATACCTCGTCCTATTTTTGCAACTTTTCTGTAGGTCTGAAATTATGCGAGATAAATTTCAAGCTGCCATGTTCTCCTCTGAACCAAAGCACATCTCACAGGAAGTACTGGTCTCCCTGATGCAAAGACGTGGCTGGCAACGGGAGCCTGTCTCAGGAGCTTCTGGAGGATGGAGCTAGTTCCGCCAGCGGTCAGTGTGGCTTCTCAGTTCATCTGGCTTTTAGCATGAAATGCCACACGATGGCCCTGTTCACTGCTTTATGAGGATGGCACAAAGCACGGCTTTCCCATACCATCTGTTCTGCCAGTAAAACTAATATTCTAAGAGAACGCAGCTGACACAAGGGCCTAGAGTAAACTTAACCAAGGGTTTAAGGTGAGAGCAAAGCTTGCCTCTTGCCCATATTTACCCTTATTTACTTCTCAGAAAGACACACTTTAAAAGATAAAATAAAAAGAAAATGAAATAAACCAAGTACTATGGGTAGTTAAAGTAGTGAGAAAAAATTTAAACCTTGTTTGAATTTTCAGTAGAGTGGTCAGCTAAGCCCAGGAGAACATAAATGGGAAAGGAATATGAAACCTACACAGAAAACTCAGCCTACAAAAAAAATATATACTGATGTTACATAAATGAAAACAAACCAACCAACCAACCAACCAAAAAAAAAAAAAAAAAAACCAGTTGCTGTGGGAGTTGACTGACTCATGGTCACCCCACGTGTGTCAAAGTAAACCTGTGTTCCATATGGTTTTCAATGGCTGATTTTTTGAAAGTAGATCGCCGGGCCTTTCTTCTGAGGTGCCTGGGTGGACTTGAACCTCCAGCCTTTTAGTTAGCAGCTGGGCACATGAACCATTACATAAATAGAAGACGAATAAAGGGTTCAGAGGGAAAAAAGGTTACCTGTGGAGAAAAACGGGGGGCATCTGTCCTGTGTAAAAAAAAAAAAGTCCTGTGTCGTCTCATCCAAAACCAGCAGGACTGGAAAAAAAGATCAGACCACAGCATATGCTTTTATCAAAACCAGCCTGGCAAACTACTGGCTATGTGGGAATCACAAGAACATCTCTAGAGAGCAAGGATACAGGCAGGAAACAGGGCCCTTTAAGAGACAAACTCTGAGCCAGAGCCCGGTTTCAGGGGCGAAGCAGTCAGTTTAGATGCTCTTGTTCCCTTTAGCAGTTCTCCTCTCTTCATGGTCCTAAAGGCAGAGTTACCAGAGGAAGAGAGAGAGTCATAAACCTGAGGCTGCTGCCCAGTTTCATTCACTGGGAAAATGGAGAGAGTGGTCACTCGTCTTCTTTCTGGGAATGGAGAGGCAATTTTAAGAACAGACTCTGTAAACAAGCAGGGGCTCGCCTCTCTTCAAGTCCAAGGTCCCAACGTATGTATATAAAAGATCTCTCTATAAATCTAATCAATTGAAGGCATTAATAGTTCTTGTTAGTGCCCAGTTCTAAACCAATCTGCCCTTTAAAGCCAGACTGATCACTCTAGCCATCCCCACAAAGTCCCTTCTGTGGTTCTGAAGAAAAAAAACCAAAACTACTCTTCCCTTACTACCTGTAGGCCAAGAGAAATTATTTTTGACTCAGGCTTTCACAGTGGAGGACTGAAAGTTACTGAGTCAACCAAGGGATGACTCAGTAGGTTAGGAGTGCTAAATGTCCCAAGGAAGCAGGGGCCTGCATGTTAGGTCACACTGTGAACTCCCCAGAGTTGGCAAGAACCAACACAAGAAAGGAGTATGAGAGAGACAGAAACCCCTATTCAGAATGTGGCAAGACCAGAGAGCTTCTCACCAGGAGGGAACCGCCGTAAAGACCGTCTGACGTCCAGCAGCACTTGTTGGTAGTCCTTGCTCATTTGCCGTAGGTCCTTCCCTATTGGAGGAAAAGGAACTTGTTACTGTGGGAATGTCTGGAAAGCCAGATCAGGAGGAAAACATTCTGGAAAGACACCAACGGCTAGATACCCATCTCAGCTTTTCCTGAAGCAAGAAATGACATATGCTGTTTCATGTAAGTCAGGATGACCGTAAGAGGAGGGAATACAGACTGTCCAGGAGGGAGTACAATGAGGTGGAAAAAGCAGCAGAGAAGAAGCCAGGAGACCAGCAGCCCAGTGTAGGCTGCCGCTGTGCAACCCTGGGGAAATCAATTTCAATGTCCATATCTGTAAAATGGGGGCATTCCCTGCCATATGCACCTCTTGCATTACTATAAGCATCAAATAGGATCACGGATGTGGAAACCACAGACCACTGAGAAAACTCGAACACCTGTAGGGTCTGGGGAGCATTGCACTGTTCAGAAAGAAGTACCAAGATAAACCTCACAGGGTGAACCTAATCTCTCTCTTGACCTGAAAATACGACTAAGACAATGCAAAAAGGAGACAGTACTGGTTTTGGCTGATAAGCCCAACACAGCGTGGAAATAAGGAGGCAGGCTCTAGCTGTTACATACCTAGTGTATGTTTCCCTCACAACCCAGTAAAAGCTATCAGAGGATCCTGTGCCATACTCCTCCGCACAGACTTCATCCTATAAAAGGACATGAAAAATTCGGTTTCTGATAGAAGAATATCATCTCAGGCTTTGGAGTGTGAATACAGCAACGGATTTTCCTTCCAACAAAAAGCTGACTGCTCCAAGGCAGCCAGTTCCGAAAATAATAACAAGTGGCAACTTAACACCTACTCGGCTGCACCATGACACACAGGAGCCTTCTAGCAACAGAAAAAAAGGCCCTGTTTTAATCATCTCCAGTGCCTGGCACACAACAGGAGCTCAACTAATATTTGCCAAATGGATGAAAGAATCTCCAGCACCTGGCATTCTGCCACACCTAGCCGGAAGGCAACGGCTGTCTGATGAACGGATGAACGCAGTGGGATCCTGCAGTGGGATTCTCGTCGTGCAGCATTTCCTTTGTATTCTGCACTGTATTCTCAGGGACCCCTTTTACTACAACAAACTTGAAAATCAAGCTTTTCACAGGATTACAGAGTTTTAGAATTGAAAAGGATCGCAGTATTACCCAATTAAAAAGGACTTTCTTTTTTTTTAAAAGAACTTTAGTGGTATCCTCTCTCCCGCTGGCCCAGGGCTGCTCAAAATGTAATCTGCAGCAGAATCAGCTAGCGTGCTCGTCAAAATACAGGTTCCTACAATCTACTCCAATGAAGCAAATCTAGACTGGATTAGGGTTTTTTTTTTTTTTTAACATTGTGCTTTATGTTCAAATTTACAGAGCAAATTATGATTTATACACAAAGTGCTCCATGACACTGGTTGCGACCCCCACAATGTGTCAGCACTGTCCCCATTCCCACTGAGTTCCCCATGCTCATTCATCTGGTTCTCCTGCCCCTTCCTGCCTTATTATCTTCACTTTTGGGCTAATGTTGCCCTTCTGGTCTCGTATAGTTGATTGCCCCAAGGAGCACTTTCCTCACGGGTGTTACTGTTTTATAGGCCTGTCTATTTTTTTTATTACCTGGCTGCAAGGTGATCTCAGGGAGTGGCTTCACATCAAAATTAGAAGGGTAACTAAGGGCCACAGTTTCTAACAGATCAGCAAGTCTGGTTGTTTTTATGAATTTGGATTTTGCTCTACATTTGTCTCCCGCTCTGTCTGGGACCCTCTATTGTGATCCTGGTCAGAGTGGCAGGTAGTGGTAGCCAGGCACCATGTAGTTCTCTTGGTCTCAGGCTGGCAGAGGCTGTGGTTCATGTGGTCCACTAGTCCTGTGGACTAACTGCTTCCTTGAGTCTTTGGTTTCCTTTACTCTTCTTTGTTCCAGATAGGAAGAGACCAATAGCTAGATGGCTGCTTGCAAGCTTTTAAGACCGTAGGTGCTACTCACCAAAGCAGGATGGGAGAACATTGTCTTTATGAACTATGTTGTGCCAATTGACTTAGATGTCCCCCGTGACTACGGTTCCAGCCTTCAAGCCCAGTAACTCAGCCCCATGAAGTGTTTGGTTATGTCTCAGTCTCCCTGACTGTACTCCCTGTACGCTCCACTATACGTACGACTATACATGCAGCACCTAAGAGTACGTATGCAGAAACAGCCACAATGTCAGTCTATATGTGTACATGGGTGTGCTCCCACGCCCTCCCATACCTATCCAGCATACATATCTGCCTATGTATCCACTCGTAAATTATTGTTTATTACTGTTGTTGCAAGGTTGTATACGTTGTAGTATTTAGCGTAGCTGCCTTTTATTCTTGAGTATCTCTCAGTGCCTTTCTCTGCCTTGGTCATGTTGTGCTGACTTCCCCCTTATTGTGTATTGCCTTTCCCTTCACCAAAGTTAGCACGTGTCTGGTTGGTGGTTTTCTTGTCCTCCTCTTTCCATCCATGGTAACCATCGAAGAAAATTACTTTCTCTGTCTAAACCCTTTTTTTTTTTCTTTACTGTTTTATAATAGTGGTCTCATACAACATTTGTTGACTTAATTCACTCGGCATAATGTCCTCCAGATTCACCCATGTTGTGAGATGTTTTGCAGATCTGTCATTCTTGATCATTGTGTAGTATTCCATTGTGTGTATGTAACAGTTTTTTATCCAATCATCTGTTGATGGGCCTTTAGCTTGTTTCCATCTTTTTGCTATTGTGAATAATGCTGCAATAAAGAGGGGTGTGCACATGTCTATTCTCATCACAGCTCTCACATCTCTAGGATATATACCTAAGAGCAGGATTGTTGGATCGTATGGTATTTCTGTTTCTAGCTTTTTTAAGGAAGCACCATACTGTTTTCCATAATGGTTGTACCATTTTACATTCCTACCAGCAGTGTATAAATTCCAGTCTCCCCACAACCTCACCAGCATTTGATGTTTTCTGATTTTTGGATCAGTGCCATTCTTGCTGGGGTGAGATGGTATCTCACCGTAGTTTTGATTTGTATCTCTCTAATGATCACAAGCATCTCTACATGTTTGTTAGCTGCCTGAATGTCCTCTCTGGTGAAGTGTCTGTTCATGTCCTTTGGCCATTTTTTAATTGGACTGTTTGCCTTTTTGTTGTTGAGGTGTTAAAAAGTTTTCTATAAATTTCAGAGATTAGACCCTTGTTGCATATGCCATAGGCAAATTTTTTTCCACGTCTGTAGGTTCTCTCTCTCTTTTTTTTAATTGTGTATTAGGTGAAAGTTTACAGAGCAAATCAGAATCCCATTCAATAGTCTGTACATGAAGTGTTTCATGGCCTTGGTCTCATTACCCACAATGTGTCAGCACCCTCCCCATTTCCGCTCTGGGTTCCCCATTTCCTTTTGTCCTGATTTCTACCCCTCCTTGCCTTCTCGTCTTTGCTTTTGGGCAAATATTGCCCTTTGATCTCATATAATTGATTGTTCTAAGGAGCATGCTCCTCTCAGGTGTTATTATTTCATGAACTCGTCTATTATTTAGAAGCCCTGATGGTGCCATGGCTAAAGCGATCAACTGCTAACTGAAAGGTTGGCAGTTCGAAACCACCAGCAGCTCTGCGGGAGAAAGATGTAGCACTCTCCTTTCGTACAGATTTACAGCCTCAGAAAGCTTATGGGGTCACTATGAGCTGGAATCGATTCGATGGCAATGGGTTTTGGGTGGGTCTATTTTTTGGCTAGAAGGTGGTCTCCGGGAATGGCTTCAGTTCCAGGTCAGAAAGGTGTCTTAGGGGCACAGTCTCGGGAGTTACTCCAGTGTGTGTCGGACCAGTACATCTGGTGTTTTTTGTGAATCTGATTTTTTTTCTACAATTTTTTTCCCACTCTATCTGGGGCCCTCTGTTGTGATCCCAGTCAGAGTGGAGGTAGAAGTAACCAGGTACCATCTTGTTCTTCTGATCTCAGGGTTGTGGACGCTGTGGTTCATGTGGTCCAATAGTCCTTTGGACTAATTGCTCCCTTAAGTCTTTGGTTTTCTTCTCTCTCCTTTGTTCCAGACAGGAAGAGACCAACAGTTGTATCTTAGATGTCCACTCAAAGGTTTTAAGACCCCAGATACCACTCACCAAGGTATGATGCAGAACATCGTCTTTATAAACTCTGTTGTGCCAACTGACACAGATGTCCCGAGTCTATGGTTCTTTGCCTTCGAGCCTAGGAGCTTCATCCCGTGAGGTGTTTGGTTATGTCTCACCAAACCAAACTGTGCCCCTTGTGTGTTCTATTGTCTGTCTTAATATATGATCACCTACAATCATATATGTAGAAATAAGCACGACCAAGCCTGTATCTGCCGGTGGGTGTGTTCCTTTACATCCTCCCACACCTTCTGGCATATCTATTTACCTATGTACCCATTTGTAAATTATTGTTTAATACTATTGTTGTAGGATTGTCTGTGTTATCGTAATTACCGTAGCTGCCCTTTATTCTTGTGTTCCTCTCAGTGTCTTCCTTTGCCTTGGTCATGTCGTGCTGACTTTTCCCATAGTGCGTACTGCCTTTCCCTTCACCAGTATTAACGCATGTTTTCTATCTGTTTGGTAATTTTCCCTCCATCCCCCTTCCATCCCTGGTAACCACCAAAGAATTTTTTTTCTTTTTTCTACATGTAAACCTTTTGCTGTTACTTTGTAATAGTGGTCTCACATAATATTGGCTCTTTTGTGATTGACTCATTTCGCTCAACAAAATGTCCTCCAAATTAATCCATGTTGTGAGACATTTCACAGATACATTATTGTTTATTGCCGCACAGTATTCCATTATGTGTACATACCACAGTTTGTTAATCCATTCATTTGTTGATGGGCACTTAGGTTGTTTCCGTCTTTTTGCTATTGTTAATAATGCTGCAATGAATATGGGTGTGCATACGTCTATTCATGTCATGGCTCTTATTTCTTTAGAGTATATACCTACGAGTGAGACTGCTGACTCTTTATTCTTTTGGGTGGAACAGGTATTTTTAACAAATTCCCCTATCTAGTCAATACTTTAATCCCTGGTAAAAGTCCATTCCATTTTTGAATAAGACTTTACTTAGCAGTTTGACCTTTTTATCAGAGCGGGCCTAAGCATATTCCAAAATGCTTTGGGTTTACTTATCTACTCATGGTTTGAAATAGGCATCAAAATCAAAGATCCTGGAATGCTTTTCTCTGTGCCCCCTAGATCAGCTCCCCTCACAGTGCCCTGCCATTACCTGATAGAGGAGGTGGGTCATTGGTGTTGATGTTGAGGAGCTTAGGCCACACTTTCCGCCGGATCTCATCAGTCAGCAGCCCTCCTTCGCTGATAGCCATGCGTCTAAGGGCAGCCACATCGGTGGGGTCACTGTTCAGAGCTTGGTGTATCTCCGCCACTTTCTTTTTCCTCTTGGCGTTAAAGTCTGCAAAACAAAGGGGGGAAGGGATTAGGCACAGACTCAGCATGTGCACATTTCCTGCTTAGGGCTCAATCTCTTTATTTGGTTTGAGGTACAGAGGTGTCTCCTTTCAGATAGACAGCTCTGCAACCAGCTGTTTGCATACAGTCCCATAGCCAGATGCACTATTAACTTCAGGATCAGTTCACGGAACCTCATCAGAGAAAGCTCATTATGAAACAGATTTTAAACAGCCTGTTTTAAAAAGATCATCTTTTTCTATTGGTCTGAACCAAAATCGGGGGCACAGCTCAGAGATAACTGCATTTTTTAAAACAGAAAGATGTAGTTAAAAAAAAAAAAGGATGAGTTAAAATTAAACAGATCTTGGTTCAAATCCTGGCTCTGCCACTCATATGCTATATAACCTTGGGCAGGCTACTTCACCTCTCTGAGCCTCAGAGTTTACATCCTCCTGTCAGGACACTTTTCTACTTATCTCCATTTGTCAGAACCCAATCACATGACATCAACGTAACTGCCAGAGGCTGGAAAATGAAGGAATAGCATCTAGATATCTGGTGACCACTACCTTACTTTTACGCAAATAACGCGTGTTATGCGTTTTTTTGCCAACTGTGCAACCTTCCTGTTGCTATTTTCACAAGTGAGCTGCATTACATATGTAGGCACATTTATGTAGGCATGTTATTTGTGAAAAATACAGTACATCTCATCAATACTTACTACAAGTGCTAGTCTCCTATGAGTGCCCCATCAATACTGAACCGTATTTAAAGCTAAATAAACACTAAAATCCTTTATCCTTCTAAAATAGGTAATAAATCAATACAATTTAAATGGACTGATATAGAAACAAAATGTTATCCTGATTCTCATTGTCTAAGAAAAAGGCCACTGTATTAGTACAATAAATATAGGCAACCCACCTTTTCCTTCAAAGAATAATGTAATTTATGCTGGATTGATGAAGTGGGGTGTGAGAACGTACGGGGTGGCAGATAATTACGTGACCCCAAATTCCTGTTGCTATTACTTATTTACTGATGTAGAGCAATCCCAAATATTTCTGATCATTCCTTGCTAAGTCTCATAACATCTCTTTGCAGTAGGAGGAAGGCAAAGTTTATAGGTGGAAAATCTATAATTCGTAGTCACTGACTATCAGAGTGGAAAAAAGCCCAACTAGGTGTCCCTCTATTTTTAATCCTATTTAGTATTCCTGCTTACACTTTCTGCTTGACTGCAAAACATTAGATATGTATAATTTGAAATGTCCAGAAATTCAAATCAGTTTTTGGTATGTGCTTTTCCACCATGTAAAATGTATATTGTTTTGGTGTTAGGTGCCACTGAACTGGATTTTGACTCACTGCGACCCCATGTGACAGAGGAGAACTGCCCCATAGGATTTCCTAGGCTGTCATCTTTATGAAAGCAGATTGCCAGGTCTCTTCTTCCTTGGAGCCAATAAGTGGGTTCTAACTGCCAACCTTTCAGTTAGCAGACGAGCGCTTCAACGCTGTACCACCAGGACTTCTTTCTATGTAAGTTAGAATTAAAACATTACCAGTTTCTGTCAAGTCGATGCTGACTCATGGCAACCCCATGTGTGTCAGAGTACAACTGTGCTCCATTGGGTTTTCAGTGGCTAATTTTTCAGAAGTAGATTGCCAGGCCTCTCTTCCAAGGCACCTCTGGGTAGACTCGAACCTCCAACCTTTCAGTTAGCAGCTGAGCATGTTAACTGCTTTTACTACCCAGGGACTGCCAGAGGCAAATTGGGGCTTCAAAATAAAATCTAAAGAATGAATGAAATCAACAAGATAATATAAGAAGTAACAAGTAATTTTTTCAAGTGTTGTTTCTGACAAATTATTACAAAATAGTTCATAATATTGTCATAGAAAAAAACCTCCAACACATTAGTTGTGAAAGAAATTCTTTCAGATCTACACTACAACCACATGATACTCAGGACAAAAAGGGTGACTAGCATAGTGTCTGTTCACAGAAACTTTTTAAAAAATTTTCATCATGATATTTCTAGTGCCCCAGGCAATGTTTAACACATAAAAGGTGCACAAATATATTCTTTGAATGAATGTGGGTGGTAAAATA
This sequence comes from Elephas maximus indicus, assembly GCF_024166365.1. Classification (NCBI taxonomy): domain Eukaryota; kingdom Metazoa; phylum Chordata; class Mammalia; order Proboscidea; family Elephantidae; genus Elephas; species Elephas maximus. The sequence goes on from NC_064843.1 coordinate 38,499,324, forward strand.
CATCAAAGCTTTAATATATCTTTGTGCCCTTTAAAAGAAATATGGACTTCTTTAAATGAACACTAACTAGCCTAACTCTACGTCCCTGGGGGGTGTAAACAGTTAAGGTGCTCAGCTGCTAGCTGAAAGTCTGGAGATTCAAGTACCCTGACACACCTGGTGATCTATTTCCAAAACCTCAGCCACAGAAAACCCTACAGCACACAGTCCTACTCTGCCACACATGGGGTCGCCGTAAGTTGGAATCAACTTGACAGCAATGGGTTTGGTTTGGTTTTCCTCACTCTGAAACAAAACGGATTTTTAAAATCAATTTATAGATATTTAATTTGCATAAAATGTGCAAAACACTAGGCATATATAAGTAACAGGCGAAGAGTTACAATTATAATAAATGTTCAGTAAATTTAGACCCATCCAGCAGTTAATGTGTTTTCCTAATGTAGTGCCTCTCCCTTTTTAATACCCAAATATACAGACCTAATACACCTCTTAATACAATAATCTTCCACTATTGCTTATATAGAAAATATGTACATCACTAAAACTTAATACCATGTTTTTAACAAAACCACATGTAGAAAAAGTCTCCAGTGACATGCCAAAACAACTGATGACACGCTGAAAAGTAGAGTGTCAAAGGCTACGTAGGCCTCCAGTGTGGCTGGTGGTAAAAGGGGTCGTGACACTGCAAATAAAACTGCTTCTTGAGAACTGTATTGATTACCAGTGATTAGGGAGCAATGTCTTAAGTGTTTCACATCTGTGTAGGAGCCTGTCATTTATATAGGCAGTTTACTGTGTTTAAATCACGTTTCAGGAAATCCGTTAGGGGTTTGTGGTTGATGTGTGTCATGTTACAATCTTTCTATTTACAATTATAAGTAATAGGCTCTTGGTGAATTTTCATGCAGGATGTCTAATTTTAGGAATGGCTTACTTTTATTAAATGGATGATACTTGTATTTAGATTATACCTGCTTACCTGCACCACTGGGAAAATAGGACAAAAACATAAGAAACATTAAACAACACAAAGCAACGTCACAGGCAGTGCATCCCAACTGCATGTAATATGTGTGCAGACAATAAACGCCAAGCGCTCAAAGAGCATGCTATGGGCCTGGCTATCCTGAGAAGACTGCGCCTCGAAAAGGAAGAGGAGGACTTAGACTTGGAGGAGGGACAGAGAGCAGAAGAAAGGCTTGGAGACAGGGACACGATACCCTTTCATTTGACAGAATAAAGACTCAAAAATATTCACATAGCATTATGAGGTACAAGGCACTAAAGCTAACGTACAGTGGGCAACAGTGCTGGAAGGGAGGTTAGGCTTTAGAAGAGACACCAAGCAGCTTTCCTCAGCAATGTTACTTCTATTCCGAGGCAACATGACGAAGCTGCACATTACTAACACAAACGAACATTGGCACTAATAGCGCTGGTTACCTACCTATGAGAACCATGACATATAAACCACATAAAGAGAGGCACCAACTGGTTTGGAGTCACATGCAACTAGAAGTGTAGACAGGAAAATAACTTACACAGGTACCTTTTCATCCAGGTAAACCTGTCCTCGTGGCTAGACTGTTGCTGTTTTCCCTGATAACCTAGTAGGGTCACCATTTGTTTCAGTTTGAGAGAATCCGGGTTTATGCCTACAGTCCTGGCAATAATTGTTCATAACAAACCCCTCCCGACCCCCACAATCTCAAAAGTGTCCCAGTCTGAATGCTAAATTAAATGGTTACTCTACCTAGAAATCATGAAAGATCAAGTATCAATTCCCTCTGTCAGCACTGCACATAACTAGTCAAATGTTTGTTTACAAGGTGCTTCGAGTCGTTGGCTAAGTTGTGTCCATCCATCTATCCATCAGTCCACTCATCTGTCCATCCATCCACCTGCCTATCAGCCCATTCATCCATTTATTAATACATCATTTAATGAGTGTTTACTTATACTGAACACTGTGCTAGGGATAAAGAGATGAATATGACTCACTCCAGTCCTTGAGAAGCATACAGTTGGGTGGGACACAGTTATTACATATAACAGAATCATGAAGGATTATCAAAGTCCAGAAGAAAGAATGACTACTGAGGTAATAAAGAAAGGATTAACTGAGACTATATTCTGGCACTTTCTTAAAGAAGATTTTGCCACATGGAAAAGGGTGTGTGAAGGTGAGAACATTCCAGGCAGAGGAATGATTATGTGGAAAGCCCTTGTCACATGAAAGAAACACCATGTCCAGGAAACAGAAATTCTGTGAAGCTACTGTCAGGTAAAGGGAGAGGGGAGACTACAGAAAATGAGGCTTGCAGAAGATTCTAGGCTTTACCCTGTACTTCAGGGGGAGCCAGGGAGGGATTTCACTTTGGCCCTTAGGGCCATTCTTAGGAAGAGCAGGCCATACATTTTCAGGAAACAGAGAAGACTCTTTTTGTAACAACATAGGCTCTGACAAAATATAAGCAAGAATTGAATTCCTAACAATGAAAAACCTACCAGAGTATTTGTAAAAAAATTCTTTTTTATACTTTCTACATGTTACAAATTAAGAGAACTTAAATTGTAACAGTGAATATTGCTTGATGTAAACTGGCATTCTAAAATTTTGTTAGCCTATTTGCTAAGGGTATAGAAATTCTTCCTCAGTTCGTTTAGATGTTGTATCTGCCTTTCTGAACAAGCTACTCAGCAGGGCCATAGTGAATCTGGGGGAAAGGGGAACTGCTGCTTGTATCTTGGGGAAAAGAACACTGTTTGCAATCAGCTGGATTTCCATTAGGTCTTGGCAAATAATCTGCCATCATGTTAACTACTTCTGAACCAAAACCACAGCTCCAACACTTAAGACTGTTTTATTTTTAATCTTGCATTTCAAAATTTACGACTATCTTCTCATTTTGCCACTCTGTGCGCACTCAATAAATATGTGCTGAATAGAATTAGTGGTTAGCATAGCTATTGTCCCTCTGAAAAATTTTGGCCTATAGTAAATGACATTCTTTCCCCCACACTACTGCTAAGAATACGCTTACTGCAGAACTCTAAACAGACTTTCAGACTCTTTGGTCTGTTTCTAAAGCTACTGGTGCTTCCCAGAGATGCTGCTCAAATGTGGATTTTAGCGGCTGTCCATTCAAGCCCCAATACCATCTTCCTTGACCCTGCATTCCAGTGACTAAATGTTAACAGGAAATAAAGAAGGCACTTCTACGTGAGCACCAATCTCCCATCCCACCGCACAAGTATTTTATTGCATCTTACGTGTAGGCTTTCAAGGTGACATAAAAAGGGACGCATACCCAGAAAACTCAGGTGAACTAGAGATGTGTAAACCACTGAGAGATAAGGTCTACTGTTAAGACTACACGTGAGGAAGAAGGCAGAGTTCCAACTGAACAACGAACTTGCATATATACGCTTCATCTCAGAAAGAAAAAATCATAGAACTATACTTGGGATGCTCAGGAAAAGACTAAATTTAATGCCTATTATCTATTTTATTTTAAAATAAGCTTTAGATATGGAATTTTGGTAGGGACACGTATTTCTGGACTTGAGACCACTGTATCTGGGCTTGGGATGTTTTTATCCCACATTCCATCTGTAAGTAGCACATAAGTAATTCAAATCCCCCTGAATTCTTTCTTCTCCAATTTCTTTCCTGCCCCACTTAACAGAGAACTGTACTGTATATGCAGCCCTGGTGGTACAGTGGTTAAGCATCTGAATCAACCAGCTGCTCCTTGGAAACCCTATGGGGCAGTTCTACTCTGCTCCGTAGTGTCGCTATCAGTCGGAATTGACTCGATGGAAATGGGTTTTGGTATATTCCAAAGCTGATTCCTTCCAAATTCCTTCATAGTAGAGGTTTTGGATACCATAACAATGACTGAATTAAATGACAGGCCCACAGCTGATTGTAAAAGACAAGATTCTGCTTTAAATACTCTGATGAATAAAAAGTAATTCATTCAACAAAGGAAAAAAAAAATGATACAGGCACTGCTTTGGCCTGATCACAATTAAAGTGATCGCTTAAATAAAGGACACTGAAGCAGCAGTTCTTAATAGTTCAGATAAAGATGGCTGCGCCCCAGTTGTTGACTCCAATTTCCCACAACTCTGCTATACAGCCAAAGTAAAGCTTCCTGCTTCTCAGAGCAACAGGTATCTCCAAAAGCATCTGGCTTGGGGAACTTAACATACAGGGGAAGGACAATGAGTAAAGATGATCACTACCTATGCTTCCTCTAGAAGTTTTCCTATCACCAAAAAAAAATTAGTGACTTAGATCAATTATCTACACACTTAATAACGGAATCTTCTGTGAGAGTACAAAATTCCATACTATTTGGTTTAAACTTGCATTTTCAGAAAGCGTTACAGTTTTAAGCAGAAGTTAAATTCTAAGCAATGCTAGCCTTAATCAAAACAATGAAAGAGCCAGTCAGAGGCAGAGGGAGTGATTCCTCTAGGCAAACACCCCCTAACCCACTCCCTTGAACTCCTGATGCTGACACTGGAAATTAACTTAAAAATTTATGCTTGAACTTCATATCTGTACCAGAGAAAGGGAGTGGGAGAGGAAAACCTCATCCTTATCCTGGGTAAGGTTCCTATTAAAAAAAAAAAATAGTCTCTATTTTTGGAGGTTCTAATTGGTTGCTCCACCGCCGATCTGTCAAGTTGTCATACTGTGGTGGCTTAGGTATTGCTAGGATACTGTAAGCCATGTCACTAGTATTTCAAATACCAGCAAGGTCACCCTTGGTGAACAGGTTTCATTGGAGCTTCCAAACGAAGTTAGATGAGAAAGACAGGCCTGGTGATGTACTTCTGAAAATCAGACAATGAAAACTCTATGGATCTCAACAAAATATCGTCCAATAGAGTGCTGGAAGATGAGCCCCTTAGACTGGAAGGCACTCAAGATACACAGTGGCCACAACAATGGACTTGAGCGTACCAACGATCTTGAAGATGGCACAGGACCAGGCTATGTTTCATTCTGTTGTTACATGGGGTCGCCATGAGTTGCTGCCAACTCATCAGCAACTAACAAGTTTCTACAAAATAGTGCCCAAATTATCAGAGATTCATTAACTACCTGAAACATAAAGGTAAGCACACATCAAGAAAGACTGTTTTAGGCCAACGATGGAGAAAAATATTCTAAATCAATCTGATCATAAACTCTACAAAGGAGGGCTTCTAGTAACTTTGCCAAGAAGTATCTGATTTTAAAAAAACTACTTTTTTTTTTTTTTTAATACTTCGTTTCTAAATTCTTTCTGTTCAGAGGAGCAAAATTAAAGGGACCAGGGGGTAAAGTCTTGCAACCTAGAAGGACCAAGCATAGCTGCACTGCAACAGGTCACAAGATCCCTGCCTCTTGGGCACTATTATGCTATGAGGCCGGATGTCACACAAACAACCAGCAAAGGGTTATGATGCTAAAGGGCCCAGAGATGTTATCCGGGGAGTCAGCTCCACTTTCATCCAGTATCAAAATAGGACAAAAAGGAGTAACAGAAAATGAGCCCAGATGTGACACCAGGTGCTTCATTTAAAGGTGGTTGGTTCTATTATGAGCAATACTTATCAGAGGACTAGGAAGTAGAAAAGCTACCTTATGCCTCCCCAAGAGATAAAAGATTATTTTTGTTGACACGGGGTGGGTATTCAAAATCTTAATTGTCATGTATTTATCATATGTAAGACATATTAAAAAATATAGTACACTACGAAATCATGACTTCATGAAAACTACTGCTTAGGATAAACTAAGGAAAAAAGAGACAGAAGAGCTTTTTACAGAATTAATATTAAAATGGATGGCACACGATAGAGAGAGAAAGTAGATTAATCGTTGCCAGGGGCTGGGGGATTGGGGAATGGGCAGTGACTGCTAATGAGCACCGAGTTTCTTTTTGGGGTGATGAAAACGTTCTGGAATTAGATACTAACTAGTGACGATGGTTACACAACCTTGCGAATGTACTAACAATCACTGAATTGCACCCTTTACAATACAGGCCGAATTTTATGGTACGTGAATTAATTTTTAAAAATAGAGGTCACAGGGAAACCAAGAGGCTGACAGGTGAATGAAGTTTGGGAAATCTGCCTTCCAGCGAGCGAGACGTCACCAGAAGTCTGCGGACGTGGCCGGACAGTCAGGCCAGGGGGTGAGGCCTGGTCTCAGTTCGCAGGGAGACCCGACTCCGCTTCTTCCCAAATGTAACGAGACAGGGTCGCAGGGCCTCGGCCCGCCCTGTCCACTGGGGACGCGAGTCTGTCGCCACGGCTCCTCTGGCCCCTCAGCCTCCGCCTGGTCCCCCAGCCCCAGGCCCTCTTCTCCTCCCCCGCCCTCCTGATCCCTGCCTCCTCCGACACCGGCCCGGCCTCAGGCCCACTGCTCCCACAGCTGTCTCCGGCCCCGCCGGCCGCCCCTGGCCCACACGGCGTCCCCGCAGGCCGCTCCTCGGCGCCCGGCCGGCTTCCGTACCTGCCTTCTCCGCGCCGCCGGCCCCGGTGCTGGAGGCGGGCCCGTCGCCCTGAGCACTCCGGAGAGCCATGCCCCGGGGGCCCGGGCCCGGGCCCGAGCCCCGGCTGGTGACCGAGCCGTGAGAGACGCGGCGGGCGCTGCCCCGAGCCGCCGGGTGGGTTTGGCTGCGTCGACCAGCGGTGCGCAGGCGCGCTAGCGTCCCCGCGCGGGCTCCGCCCCTGCGCCTGCACGTGACGCTCCCTGCGCGGGGGCAGGCGGCGACGGTCGGGGCAAGCGCGCACGCTCCCTGAACAGGGGGAGGGAGAGCCCGGCGCCGGGCCCGCGCGTTAGGCGGGTCTGAGGTGTAGAGTGTGGGCTCTTGACCTGGTGTGTTAACTGCTTTTACTTTCCTTCTCTTTCAAATGGGGTGATGATAATAACAGTATTTAAGTTAGAGTTATTGGGAAAGTGCTTAGGACATAAAAAACCCAAACCCATTGCCGTTGAGTCTACTTCGATTCATAGTATATACTGTATGTATATGAAACCCTGGTAGCTCAGTTGTTATGAGCTACGGCTGCTAACCAAAAGGTCGGCAGTTCAAATCTACCAGTGGTTCTATGGGGCGATTCTACTCTGCCTTATAGGGTTGCTATGAGTCGGAATAGACTGGACGGGTTTGGGTTTTTTTTTTTTTTTTTTTGGTTTTGTATGTATATAGTATAACGTATAAATGGCCCACAATTATGAGCTATTATTTTTGCTTATCAAGGATTATACCTCCTGTTTCACCTCACCACACCTACTCCTGTCATACCTGGCGACTTCCGGGTTTAGAAGGGCCATGGCATACAGCTCTGCAGGTTGTGTACTCCACAACGCCAAGGGGTGCCATTCACATAGAAGATTGCCCTCCTCCTTGAGTTGTGCAAAGCAATGACCACCCATTTAAAATAGAACTCTGGTTTATCAAGTCCTTGACCTCATCTCAAATGACACTCCTTTCTCTCCAGTCGGTCGTACCTTTGATATCGTTGAGGTCAGAAAACTGCTCCACCTTCCCAATCTCCAACAATAAGCCCCTTATCTGAAATTCTCATGATCTTGGTTGCTCTTTGACTTCCACAACAATTCTTTATTCTACTGAGACCTCCACCCCATGAAGCCCATTACTACTGGCCCCTCAGGCTTCATGTCCATCCTGTCAAGATTCCACATTGCACCACTACATTGTAACCCTGTTTTTAAAGGTTCTGGGTTTTTAAAGGTATTTTTTTTTTTTTTTTCTTCCAAGGTGGCCCATGAGCAGAAAATACTACTCTGAAGTTAATTCAATTTTGAAAACTAATATTTATACGCACACCAATATTCATTACACTATTTACAATAGCACAAAGATGGAAACAATCTAAATGTCCATCAACAGATGCATGGATACATATCCTTAGGATGGAATATATTCAGCCACAAAGAGTAATGATACATGTTACCACATGAATGAATTTTGAAAACATGCTGTGTGAAATAAGTCAGACACAAAAGGACAAATATCGTATGATCCCACTTATATATTTAGAATAGGCAAATGGATAGACCCCGAAGTTAGGGGTTACCAAGGGCTGGGGCAGGGGGAAATGGGGAGTCACCTGTTGAAGGGATATTGAGTTTCCGTTTGGGGTGATGAAAAACTTTGGGAAACAGTGGTGATGGTTGCACAACACGGTGAATGTAATTAATGTTACTGAGTTGTACACTTAAAAATGGCTAAATTCTATAGATAATTCTGTTATACTTTACCACAATGAAAATTTTACAGGCTACTGAAAGTAAATCACTATTGTTGTCGTTAGGTGCTGTCAAGTCAATTCTGACTCCTGGCAACCCTGTGTGTGCAGAGAACTGCTCCAGAGGGTTTTGAAGGCTGGGATCTTTCAGAAGCGGATCACCACACCTGTTTCCGAGGTGTGTATGGGTGAGTTCAAACTGCCAACCTTTTAGCTAGTAGTCAGTTGCTTAACTGTTTAACTGTTTGTATGACCCAGGGACTCCTCAATCTATGTTTAAAAACCTAAAATTTAAGTTACAAATCCCAAAACCCAGTTCTTCCTTCAACTTTTAATTTTAATATATTTTACAATTCTACTTAGAAACATAGTAAATTTAGCAATCACTTGTTTGGTACTAGTTAAGGATTGAATTGTGTCCCCAAAAATATATGTTGTAAATCTTAACCTCTATACCTGTGGTTATAATCCCATTTGGGAATGAGTTCTTTGTTACATTAATTAAGAAGTATTAGTGCAGGGTGTGTCTTAAATCTATCTCTTTTAAGATACAAAAAGAACAGATTGAGCAAGCAAGGAAACAGGCAAGCACAGATGGGGGAAGATAGATGCCACGCTACATGAGATCTCCAAGGAACCAAGAAACAGAAGTTGAAAAGAGATGAGGACCTTTTCTGAGAGCCAGCAGAGTGAGAAAGCCTTCCACTAGAGCCAGTGTCCTGAATTCAGACTTCTAGCCTCCTAAACTGTTGTGAGAAAATAAATTTCTGTTTGTTAAAGCCATGTGCTTGTGGTATTTCTGTTATAGCAGCACTAGAGAACTAAGACACTCCTATTAGTAAAGTTAGTTAAATTCCTTTGAACATTTGAAAGTGCATTTATAAATTTAGCCGTTCATGTTCCTTTTTTCTGAAAGTATCATAATTTTCTAACAGTCTTTTAAGTCCTTATGCAATTCTTATAAATGTAATAAACTAAACTTATAAATATGTTGAGTCTTAAGTTCTTTAAATACGTCAAAACAAACTTAGTAAGATTTCAACTGGAAATCACAAGTCTGAATCTGTTAAAATACACATTTGTAATTAGTACTTCAAGAATAATTGTTAGAATACTCAAAATCCTCTTAAACATTATAAATATTTAAAGTATGTATCACATTTCTCGTTTGCATAAAATTCCTTAATACAAAAATATCAACACTGGGAGTTTGGAAACATTTCTAGTCCTTACTCTAAATCATCACTGAAGATAAAAGATGCTTATTGCTCACTGAAGAATTAACTCATCCCAATTTGGGATTAACCTGCTTAAGCAATTGGGGTATTTTTGCCCTTCGCAGTTTACTGTACTGCCCAACAAGCCAGCTGAATTCTTGCTTGCAGTAGTGATGGGACAGTGAACCCTCAAAGGCCACGTAAAACAAAATGCCACCTAGCAAGCTAAAAAGAGGTCTGTGACTAGGACCAGTTCTCTTGGATCCTACCTGATTGCTCCCCTCCCCATCGCAACTCTAGGGCTAAATGGCTGTGTGGTCATTATGAGGCTCTGATCCCTTGGAAAAAAACAGGAAGTGGCTGGCTCTCGGGGAAAAGGGACAGATGGCAAGTGCTCGGCAAGTTGAAGGAGGAGGTGCCCCATGGAGATGCCCAATTTCCTTCCCAGACTGGTACATCATCTTCTGGGATGCACGTTGCCTAAATGCGCCTTATCACCACGGAGCTCTAAACACAGCACAACCAGGAATCCCCACTACCACTCTCTTTGAAACTTAGTAATTTACCAGCTGTAGGTGACATTAAGAATTTTTAAAAAGCCTTCCTGGGCCAATAGAAGAGCCCTGGTGGTGCAGTGGTTAAGCGTTTGGCTGCTATCCAAAAGGTTGGTAATTCGAACCCACCAGATTGTCCTTGGAAACACGGTGGGGCAGTTCTACTCTATCCAATGGGGTGGCTATGAGTCAGAATCGACTCAACAGCAATGGGCTTTTTTCGGCCAATAGAAGCCAGCCTATGCCAGGTTATGATTCAAGCATTATGATGGTTGTGCCCATTGCCCTGCGGCCTGGGATTGGAAACCGTCAGCTGGCACCTGACAGGCTGGCCTGCTATGGGGCCCAGGACACCAGAAAACACAAACACCTCAGAACACCCCAAACCACAGTTAAAAAGATTACTGAACCCATCTGCTCCACTAATATTCACAGTCCTTCTCCTGGACCAGGTCCATGCTGGAACCCAACATGACTAAGCTTCATTTTCTGCTCTCCAGGACAGCTCATGATGGAAGGGAAGATTTCTCTGGCTGTAGGGTAGATGATGAATTGAGAGGAATCAAGAGAGAGGTAGGAAGGCATCAAGATCAGTTATCTGCTATGATGATACAGGCAAAAGAGGATGGGGGCCTGGATGAGGGAGCTGGCAGGTGGAATGGAAAAAGATGCATTCAATATCTATTTTTGTTTTCCAATTTAGTTTACATTTTTATCAGAGTAATAAATCCAATCTAAATCCACTGCTGTTGAGTTGTTTCCAAGTAATACATAAACACTACTGAATGCAAATTGTACGACTATGTTTACCACTCCCTGCCCAAAAAAGGGAAATCCTGGTGGCATAGTGGTTAAGTGCTACGGCTGCTAACCGAAGGGTCGGCAGTTCGAATCCACCAGGTGCTCCTTAGAAACTCTACGGGGCACTTCTACTCTGTCCTATAGGGTCGCCATGAGTCAGAATCGACTCGACGACACTGGGTTTGGTTTTTTTTTTTTGGTTTGCCCAAAAAAGAGTACCCTTATTGTCTTAGTTATCTAGTGCTACTATAACAGAAATACCACAAGTGGATGGCTTTAACAAAGAGAAGTTTATTTCCTCACAGTAAAGTAGGCTAAAAGTCCAGATTCAGGGCATTAGCTCCATGGGAAGGCTTTCCCTCACTGTTGGCCTTCTCATCAATCTTCCCCAGACTAGGAGCTTCTCTGCACAGGGACCCCGGGTCCAAAGGACGTGCTTTGCTGCAGGTACTGCTTTCTTCGTGGTATAAGGTCCCCAACTCCTTGCTTGCTTCCTTTTCATCTCTTGAGAGAGAAAAGGTGGTGAAGGCCACACCCCCTGGAAACTCCCTTTTATATTGGATCAGGGATGTGACCTGGGTTAAGGGTGGTGTTACAATCCCACCCTAATCCTCTTTAACATAAAATTACAATCACAAAATGGGGGGCAACCACACAATATTGAGAATCATAACCTAAATTGACACATATTTTGGGGGGGCACAAGTCAATCCATGACACTTACTATGCCCTTCCAGAACTAACTCTTCAGCAGTTTCTTTTAGGGTCGCTATGAGTGGTAATCTACTTGGTGGCAACGGGTTTAGTTTTTGGTTTTCATACCTCAAAATAACATGGATAGCCATCTAAGATACAACTACAGTTGGCCCTCTGTATCCATGGGCTCCGCATCCAAGGAATCAACCAACCAAGAATCAAAAATGTTTGAGAAAAAAAAGTTCCAAAGAGCAAAACTTGAATTTGCCGTGTGCTCAGCACTATGGTGAATCTACCCCAATGGAATAAGTAGGCATCCCCTGTAATAGCCTCCCACCGTTTCACAGATCCTCAGTCTCTCCAGCACTTGTTATATGAGCATTGTTCACCTCACATCTTGTCATTATTTCCTAAACAATACAGTACTGTATTACAACTATTTACATGTCATTTACATTGTATTAGGTATTATAAGTAATCTAAAGATGATTTAAAGTATGGGGTGGTAGGTTATACGCAAACACTACACTATTTTATATAAGAGACTTGAGCATCCTTGGATTTTGGTATCCGTGGGGGTCCTGGAACCAACACCCCACGGATACCAATGGATGACTGTACTGGTCTCTACTCATCTGGAGCAAAAGAGAAGGGAACCAAAGACTCAAAGAAGAAACTAGTCCATAGGACTTAAATAGCTCACACAAACCATGGCCTTTTCTAGCCTGAGACCAGAACAACTAGATGGTGCCCAGCTACCCAGCTACCACTACCTACTGTTCTGTCCAGGGTCACAAAAGAAGGTCCCAGATAGAATGGGAGAAAAATGTAGAACAAAATTCAAATTCCTAAAGAAGGCCAGACTTACTGGACCGGTAGAGACTAGAGGAACCCCAGAGACTACTGCCCTAATATACCATTTGAACTTGGAACTGAAGCTACTCCTGGAGGTCAGCTTTCAGCCAGATAATCGATTGGCTTACAAAATAAACAATATCACCCATGTGTAATGTGCTCCCTTGAACAATCAACTATATGAGACCAAACAGTCAACATTTATCCAAAAGCAAGGATGAGAAGGCAAGGAGGGGACAGGAAGCTAGATCAATGAAAACAGAGGAAACAGAATGGAAATAATGGGAATGCTGACACATTGTAGAAACTGTAACCAATGTCACAGAACAATCTGTATAAAAAGTGTTAAATGGGAACCTAATTTGCTGTGTAAATTTAAAAAAATAACATGCATGTAGTACTACCTGTTGATTTTCAATTTTAGGCATTATTTGACTTCACACCATGAAAGATGAGGATTTAGCACTCATTAACTGCTTAGCCCTGTTACCAACGCTATCACACATGCCCACACTTCCCATCATTGATTCTTTCGTTATAATTTTGGTCAGATCAGTGTTCATATTTCCATTATGACTATGTACATGCTATTCACAGCTAAGCCAGTAGTATACTTGTTTTCCATTCTTTCATAACTTCTCTCCCTCCCTCTGTAGTTAACTTTTTTTTTTTTTTGGCTTGTTTGCTTAGTTTTCCTTTTATTTCAACACTTTAAAATCCTAACTCTAGCACATATATTGAAGAGTGCCCCAAACACAAACAACAGGCATTTCCCCATGGGCTTGTGTCTCATGACACCAACAGCTGTTTGAACTGAAGGGCGTCTTATATGGATGTTATGGATTGAATCGTGTCCCCCAAAAATATGTGTTGTGAACCCTAACCTCTATGCCTGTTGCTATAATCCCATTTGGGAATGGGATATCTTTGTTATGTTAATGAGGCAGGATTAGTGTAGGGTGCTTTTGAGTCTATCTCTTTTGAGATATAAGAGATTAAAACAAGCAAGCTAGAGAAGCAGATGTGAGGTAAGACAGATGCCAAGACATATGGGGATCTCCCAGGAACCAGTAGCTCAGAAGATTTAAGGACCTTCCTCCAGAGCCTAGAGGGAAAGCCTTCCCCTAGAGCTGGCGCCCTGAATTTGGACAACTCGTCTCCTAGAGTGAGAAAATAAATTTGTTAATGTCATCCACTTGTGGTATTTCTGTTACAGCAGCACTGGATAACTAAGAGGATGGGCAAATGACCTCTGGAAAACCAGCCAAGGTGAGTGAGGAACCTAAGGCTGAGGGGATGGAGCTGAGTGGGTGAGTGGGGATCAGAGTGAGGTCTATATCAGGGTGTAGAAAACTGAGGATCTAGGGTATATAGGCTTCTCTGCAGGAAGTTCACCATGGAATTCCCAGAACTGTTCAACAGAAACAAAGTCTACCCTTTCTAAACATGGCTACAAATATTTATCTACAGCTGAGACTCTGACAGGGTAGGAGGAGGAAACCACTTACCAGCTGCTGCTGCTTCCCTACCCCACTCCTTTTCTCTGCAGAGGAGCCAAGAAAACTGTGTCAAAGCAGGTGATGCAAGAGTGAAGCTGATTCAGAAATACCCAATTCCCCCAGGAACTTCTCCAAGAAATGGGTTGGCCATCCTGTAAGCTCACATCTGGAGGTCCCTGGGGAAAACCTTCTTACATTGAGGCCAGTAAGAATCCCTGGTGATTATGGCCACAGGGAGACAAATCCAGTTTGTAATTTGCTACAGTGCAAAATATTTGACATTCAGTGGAGAAATAAAAAATTCAGGGATAAGAATGATAGAATCTTAGAGGAGGAGGGAGAAGGGTAGGAACTGGGCACAAATTAGAAACTAACTGGTGTCTGTTGAAACCTGTCGTACTCAATTTATAGACTCTCCTACACTCCAGAACAAGATGGAAAACTGTCAGAATAAACGTCCGTATACACGTGGCATCTTTTCACTGCACATTATCTGTACAACTGTACAATTCAGAGTGGAAACTAACATTCGGTCCAACTCTATACTAGACACTGTGCTAGGCACTTTCCATACATTTGTCATTTAATCAGAACCACCACGCCATGAAATAGTACTTATACCTCAGTTTTACAGAGAAGAAAATACTACAACCTCTGGGCTGGGAAGAAGAGAAGAAGATATGACCAGGAAAGGGCCAAGAGGGAGACTTCATCTGTGTTGGTAATGTCAACTTAAACTGGGTGGTAGGTATGAAAAATCAGTGGTATGTTACACTTCTCTGTAGCTTGGTATACATCTGAAATATTTTATAATTAAGAACATTACAAACGGAAATGCTGGGGACTTTAGAGTTCATCTAGGTCATCAAATCACTTGTGAAGATCTAGAGAAGTTAAGTAACTGATTAAAGATCATACAGCCAGCCAAACTGATCAGAACTAGGGCATCTGCAGTTCCACTAGGTTCCCTCTCTGTAAGTGGTTAAATTTTGCACAAGCAATTACTGTCACATGTGCAATATGCGACACCCTCTGTATGTCTGGTCTACATAAGTCTGAATTTCATGTTATTTAAGTAAATAGTGGAAAGCAGGGAGCTTTTAGCATCTAGGCCTACTGGATTGGTTAGGGTCATTGCTTAATCTTTAGCCACGCCCATGATTTCAGCAAGGCCTCCTAAACATTTTCTTGTCATGTTAATTCAGTCTGGCCTGTGGCTTTTAACTACAGCTGCAAACCTAAGAGGCAAGGTTCTTCTTCTGATGATTGAAATGCTTCTTATACAACAATACTTCCACTCACTTATTCTGTGTGGGTGTGCGTGCAGAGGCAGTAGGAGTGGAGGCAGAATCTGCCATTTACTGAGAATCTACTACAAGCCAGGTGTGGTGATAAGCATTTTCCTCAAGCTGTTCCACTCAATCTTCTTCAATCCTGAGGGATATTAGCCCACTTTTTTTTTTTTTTTTTTTTAAGGTTTTTATAAAGTATACAGATAAAGAAGACATACATGGTTCCTATCATCAGGGAGTTCACATGCAGGAGGTGAGATAATAAAATACAAGTTCAGGTAGTTGTGTTATGAGGGGGAAAAAAAAAGCAAGGGGGTAAAATGATGGCAGTGGGGGAAAGCAGGGAGAGATGACTTCAGACAGGGTGCACCATCAGTTAGGACCAAGGTTTTTAGACACACTTTTTGAGGCGGGAACTGAGGACTACCATACTTCAGAGCCTGTTGGTTAACAATTTCAACCAGGCAAGGCCCTGGGAACGGCCTCTCAAGCATGCATGTCACTGATGGTCAACTGCAATCCCTGAAGCTGAGGCACAAGGGAGGAGGAGATTACCAGCAGGGAGGAAGGCAAGGGTTGGTGAATGAGAACCACTCAAACCTAATTCTAATCTCCGGAGAGAATATGCTGATGGGAATCTGTAGGCAAGGGTGACAAAACTATATTTTTCAAGAGATGCTCAAAATAGTAGTTCTAATTATAACCACACCTGATATTAGGTGAAGATGAAATTTAAAGACTGAGAGGAAATGAAAATTCCCCTGTCTGGCCACTAATCTCCAATTTTCTCTACTATTTTAGCCTCCAGTAATTAATGCTACCCTGGAAGATCTAATTTTACAAAAAACATTTGTCTAACAGATCCACTCTAAAAAGTAAATCTTCCTCCATTTCATCTGTAAAATGGAAATATATTTGAAATGAAAGTTTACGTAAGTTAAAGGGCATTTCAGATGCAAGATACTGCACAATGGTTCCTCGTAATGTAAATCACACTTCTCAACTCCAATATTAGTATGTGGATGCCATAAAATAGTACACAGTGAAGATTTAAGGGAAACTAGAAATTTGGGATACCAGTATTTTCTGATTTTAATTTTTTACTGTGGTGAAATGAGGAAGAATAAATGGCAATTCAGGTATACTCCTGTAGATGTTACTCATTTGTCACTGATAAACAAGTAAATCGTTTTACCTTTTTGCAATCCTTTCAATGGTTTCTATTTAAGCTGGAAATTATGTTCCCACAAGCTCACCAGCACATCCTCTGTCCAGGTACCAAGGTTCAGCAAGTTGCCTGCGATGCTAGGGTGATCTCCAAGGCCAACCTTCAACTGGCCTTTTTCTTTTTTGCTAAAACAAGCTGTCTCCACGGACCTTTTATTTAAACATCACTCGAACTTTCTAAAATCAATGTCAGAGTTGAAAAGAACCTCAGAAGACACTTTGTCCAGTCTCCCTCTCCCCGAAGACACACAAAGGCCCTGAGGAAGGGCGGGCCTTTGTCGGAGGTCACACTGTGAATCACTGGTAAAGCCAGGACCCAGGACTAACTCTCCATACCCGAAGGCCAGGGGATTTAGGTTTATCAAGGGTGTAACAGGTACCAGATGCTGGACATAGATGCTCATTTAATCCCAAGGAAATGATGGCTCCATTTTACAGATGAAGTTAAATAACTTGCCAAGAAGCCAAGTGTGACAAGGGCAGGAATAAGACCAGTCCACTTTGACCACATCATCACACTCTTCACTGTACCTTAATGTCCAAAACTCCCAGATTTCAGGGCTCCTTGACCAACCTTAATTCATCCCCATCTACATCTCCATCAACCCAATACTGAATTCAAAACATGTGAAAACTAAGCCATCTATCACACAACGGTGTCGGCTGGAGAAGCACATTGCTCAGGCTGCAGGGACATTTCATTTGTTTAAATGTTTTTATTTAAAAAAAATTAAAGACCTTCATGGCACAACTTCTTCCCAGCACAGTTATGTTTTAGTTATATCAATTACAATACAATTACAACCAATAAGTCAATGGGAGAAGAAAAAAAAAAAAAAAAACCTCTGACTTCAAACTAAAAAAAAAAAAAAAGGGCCTCTTCAAACAAAGTTAAAAAATATTTAAAAAATCTTTTAGAGTTAACTGCCAACACAAGTGTTTTATATTGGCATTTCATTTCCTGCTATCTATGCAGATACAGGTAGTGCTGAGAAATAGTGTCCCAATATAAGGTATACAGATGAGGTAATTTACAACAACACAGAAGTTGTTACTCTGTAAACCCTTGCCCCCCACCCACCCACCCAACTGGGTCTTTGTTTGTTTTGCTTTCATGCTTCTGCAGTGACTCCTTAAGTAGCATTTTTAAACTTCTATTTATCTTAAAAGGCTCCTGGGTTGTATTTGAGTCCTCTGCATTCACCTTCACTTTCTTGCAAGGTCTGACGGGCGCTAGGATGGCCAGCAGTCTGCAGCTCCCCACGTCACCTTCAGCTACATACCTAGATTCTCTGAGCTACAAGGGTGGGGTGAGAAGACTCGATTTACAACCCCTACCACCTCAAAAGAAAGAGTTCATTAGTCGTTAAATGTCCTGTTCAAATCACAACCCAGTGCAAACGTAATCACAAATTCCATCTCCGGCACATCTGGTGCTTTTAGCTTCTGCACAAACGAAAGGGGTCCAGGACGATAAATACCTGCTGTTAAGTGGCCACAAGGAAGAAAATCGCCCTGCCACACAGTCAGAATGTTTCCCCTTCAGCTCTCCCTCTGGCTGAGAAGCGTTATAGAAGGTTTCAGCTTTGTCTAAAGCTTGCCATTATAGTCACTAAAGCCACCACCTCGGTAAAGTTACTAAAGCCAAAATGGGCTACAAAGTTAGATAAGTTCATTAAATTTAACTCCCCAAAACAACTGTTTATGATGCCCAGGTGAGAAAGGCTTGTGAATCTATAAAGGTAGGAGAATGGGGAACTAGGACATTAGGCCTTAAGATATGTTGGAAGATTTTTCCTAGTCCCCACAAGCAGCTACTGTCATGAAACAACACGAGAAAATATAGAGCTGATGGTTTTGCTATTGTGCTTAAAAAACTAGGCTTCCTCAGTGAAGCACCTGATAAACTTAGGTGGTTGGGTTACAGTGGAAAATCCACTTTACACACAAACACACAAAAACTGGCAACTTTTTCCATCCCCAATCCCTGCACTGCTGAGACACAAAATGAGCTTTATGGCAAAGGATCCTTAATCCCCAGAGACGCTTTGGCTTGTGGTACTTTTTTAAGGCCTCTCTGCCCTGCCCGGTACCACAGGTTGAAGGAGGGGTATATAAAAATGGGAGCCTCGGGATGCCCCCACAGTACAGGGCTGCAGGCCCCTCAGATGTGAACGTTGAGACACCCACCCAGCGAGACCTTTACACAGGGAACTTAAATCTAACCTTGATAAATAAAACCAAACGTTTATTTACACCAAAGAATTCCAACACTGGATCTTTCACATATGAAGGACAAAGTATTATATATATACACACAGCAAGGGGTGGCAGGACTGTAACAAGAGAGTTTAGTTTTCCCACAATTAGAAGTCTACCACTTCAGCTTCAATGGAGATAGTGGCTCTGCTCCTGCCTCTCAGGTCACATTTACAAGTCTTCTCACCGGATGGCATGTGAGGGAAGCGGAAGGTAGGAGAAGAAGGTAGAAAGCTTAAAATGACACTCAGTGTGGCCATATCTTCCTTTAGCACTTAAAGACTTGCTTGCATGAAACCTATATAGCTAATGTTCGTTTCTTCTGTAAAAAGCAAAGAGTTATGCCTGGTGACTAAGTGACTTTAAAATGGCCAAGTCAAAGAAAACTGAAAAGATTCTGCCTTCTCTCCTACCATCTATATAGAGCACAGAGTGTTGGGAGATGAAAGGCGAAAGGGCCAAGAGCCTGTGAGGGAAAATATTAAAATTTTAAACTACTCTTTGAAACTAAAATTTTAAGTGAGATGGATTTAGGTTTAGGGAGTAAGACATGATTCATACAGAAGTTTTTAGGACCTGTCTGTACTCTGGCTAGGTTTTCAACATCTTAATGTAACTAAGATGTGTTTCCACCAGATTCACCAGGCTAACCCACTGAAGCAGCACTTGGGGAGTAAAGTGATGTAAGTGACTAGCAGTACAGCGCTCTTACAGACTGGGTCCTCTCTTCCTCGCTTCCCTCCTGCCTCCTTCCTTCTGGCCTCCCTTCAGAAGCTACATTTTGGTAATCTCTGGAGAAAAGCATGAGATACAAACCCCCCAAAGTGGGCTGGTGGGGGAGCAATGGGGGGAACGGGAAGAAATCTCCCCTCAAATGCAGCAGCCAGGATTGAGGCTGGTTCATCTTTGTTCTTTCGTGATGCGGAACTCAATTTGGAAGGGGAGAAAAAAATCTGTCCATGAAATTTTCAACCTGCAGGTAATTTTTCAGGGAATCCCCTGAGTTATGAAAATTCGAGTTTAAAAAAAAAAAAAAAAGAAAATCAGCCTATTATAATTTTTTTATGACTGAACTACTATAAATCCACAAGCAACGGTTCAGACACGGTGCTTCTGAAGTGTTTCACCCCTCCCCGCCAGGCGCAAGCCGCATCAAGGGGAGGGGCAGACTCCCCCACCTCTGCTCAGGAATCAGGAGACAGAAGGGGCCGTTACTGCTGAGCGCCAGCGGCCGCTGGAACAGGCATCCCAAGGGGGTTGGCAGCAGCGATCACTGGTGACCCTGCCAGAGGTCCAAGGGGTGAAGGGGTTGGCACTGCAGAAATCCCTGAAAGAAAACAGCAGACAGTGAGCCAGAGACATCAACCACAGAAAGCCCTGTCGTCAGGTTTTCACAGCACCCATCTCAAAAGCGACGTGACCGCAGTCCTCTCTTTAGAGGATGTTCCCTTAGCCAGGTTTCTGCATACACCTGCAAGTAGGATCCTCCCAAATCCAGGTGAAAATGGCAAGTCCTAATAAAATTTAGGAAGACAGGCAAAGAAATCGGAGCTTGGAGTTTAAGCAATCTGTCCAAGGCAATAGGTGTCAATTACACTTGGATTCCAGTGCATTTCTGTCTAGGGCAGTGCTGTCCAATCAACTTTCTGTGATGATGGAAGGGTTCTGTAATTTCCGACAGCTAACATGGTGGCCCACTAGCCACATGTCGCTATTGAGCTCTGAAACGTGGCTTGTGTGACTTAGGAACTAAATTTTTAGTTTTACTCTATCTAAATAGACACAAGTGGCTAGTTACTACCACATTAAGCAGCACAGGACTAGAGCCAAAGCTCACGTATTCTTACACCAAGCTGCCTCATATGGAAGAGCCATCAGCTGGCAGCTTTCAAAATTACTAATATTTTGAATGGAGAAAGGAGCCCTTCTGACCTAAAACAGTATTTGAGTTGTGTTTCCATTTGGTGTTTTCCACCCCTCTAATGACCTGTTTAGAAACACTGGTGGCATAGTGGTTAAGTGCTACGGCTGCTAACCAAAAGGTCAGCAGTTCGAATCTGCCAGGTGCTCCTTGGAAGCTCTATGGGGCAGTTCTACTCTGCCCTATAGGGTCGCTACAAGTCGGAATCGACTCGACGGCAGCGGGTTTTTTTTTTTTTTTGGGTAATGACCTGTTAGATTATCCTCAACCAGCCAGATAGATTACCTTCAGTCAGTTCTTTAATTTTCAAAATGTTATTAATTTTCCAAATAGGCAATATGTTCACATGGGTCAAAATACAAAAGGTTCAAAAGAGTACAGTGAAAAATCTCCCTTGCTTTACAGCTCAACCAACTTATGATACAATTTTTGGGGTGTATCCTTCTGGAATTATTTTATGCATATTATCGTTGTCAGGTGCCGTCGAGTCGGTTCCGACTCATAGCAACCCTATGCACAACAGAACGAAACACTGCCCGGTCCTGAGCCATCCTTACAATCGCTGTTATGCTTGAGCTCATCGTTGCAGCCACCGTGTCAGTCCACCTCGTTGAGGGTCTTCCTCTTTTCCACTGACCTTGTACTTTGCCAAGCATGATGTCCTTCTCCAGGGACTGATCCCCCCTGACAACATGTCCAAAGTATGTAAGACGCAGTCTCACTATCCTTGCTTCTAAGGAGCATTCTGGTTGCACTTCTTCCAAGACAGATTTGTTCGTTCTTTTGGCAGTCCATGGTATATTCAATATTCTTCGCCAACGCCACAACTCAAAGGCATCAACTCTTCTTCGGTCTTCCTTATTCACTGTCCAGCTTTCACATTTATATGATGCGATACAATATACCATGGCTTGGGTCAGGCATGCCTTAGTCTTCAAGGTGACATCTTTGCTCTTCAACACTTTAAAGAGGTCCTTTGCAGCAGATTTACCCATAACAAATTATGGATAACATTGCAAAGAATGGGAATTCCAGAACACTTAACTGTGCTCATGAGGAACCTTTATGCATATGCATGAATATAATTTTTAAATTATATGCATATAAGAAACTTAAGAACATGATTAATATATTCCTGCCCATTCCTTATTCTTGGATATGGCCCTGTATCTAGCTTTCTTTCATTTCACACTATCTTGGAATCTGAGGTATAACAGAACATGAAGCACTTTCTCCCTCTTTCCCCTGGCTGCACCAGTATCCCACTGAACTCATGTCCTGTAACTGATTTAACCAGCTCCCTACTGACAGCTGTTTTCAAAGTTTTGCTATTACAAATAAGGCTACCATGAGTAACCTTGAATATACAACGTTTTGCACACAGGCAGGGTTATCTAGAAGATAAATTCTAGGAGGCGGTTCTAGTTCTTTAAAAAAGAATCAGGACAAGAGCAATCCCTTGAGAGTGTCTGAGTAAATGCCCTATCAAAAGTATATTCACTTGGAAGTCACCTACGAATGTAATTTCTAGGGGCTTGGCCTGTGGTTTCTTCTGAATAATTTTGTACCCTCTACAAAATTATTTAACAATAATGAAAAACTAACTTCATATAAATCTTTACAATTTACTAGGCACACTGTAGTTGCTCTGCCAAAAATCAGAGAACTGTCCTCATACACATACAAATCCCATCCCCAATTTCTTCATCTTGTTTCCGAGGGCTGTGCGATTACTATCACTCTAAACCACGAGATGAATGGCTCTCATTTTATACTTCATGGCTTGCTCAAGTCCCTCTGCAAGAGATTTTCAGTTACAGATGCTGGGGTTCTGACCCAGAAGAGACTGTCATTGCCCCATTCAAGGCAGTGTCACTGAAGTATACCAGTTTTCAGAAACATTTTGAAACCTGGTAGGGAGACCCCACAAACATGCGTAGGTCGGCATGTTGATAAGCCTCATTACAGAAAAAATAAGGCACAGAAGAAAATGTTTAGGCCACAAAGAAGGGACAGAAATGAGAATAGTAACTGACTTCTACATTTTTTAGAAAATTTGCCAAATGAACTAACCTGACATCATGTTGGCGCTGCTGACAGGCGTACTGCCCCCCGCCATGCTAGATGAGCCCATCCGAGCCTGGTCCTTCACAACTGTGTCTAGAAGAGAAATGAAAAGGTTAGGTTCTGTTTAGCTTGAAGGATTAAACTAACGATCTGGGGCCTTAAGTAGCCACCTTTGTATTTCTTTTATACGCCATATTATTTCCAGAGGAACTTAAAGTTGCAACTACTTTCATCATGAATTAGACAAGTATTATCAAATAGAGGTATCTTCCCTGTCAAATTTTAGTGAAGGCCAACTCTTAAACTAAATAGTATAGAAGAGCTAAATAAAACAAAGACAGCATGAGGTTTAATGGAGACCTACAACCCAACCTGGTCAAGACAGAAGTTCCTAGAATCTAAATGGTCTGGATGATCAAATGATGCCTCACATATATTATCAAGATTTCACTGCAGCCCACAGCTCAGCTGGTCAGAGCAGGATGCCAAAGAGGACAAAGCATGAGGTGTGTACAGGTTAGCGTTACAACAGCAGACTCCACTCTCCATCCCAACCAGCCCATCGGCCTGCTTCAGGTACATGAGACTGAGCAAGAGCATAATGGGTTCACCATAAAACCATCCCACTACTTCCTAAGGAATAATCCAATGTTGAAGCTAACACCACAGTGACGATGGGGTGGGTCTAAGCGGCATTTTTACTCAGGACATCACAGTTAGGTATACTCACAAACCTAAGTCAAGAATGTTTGTACTACATTAAGACTTTCAAGCCTCATTGGCTCTCTCCAATGAGTGATTACCAGAGACATGACAAAGTGCTGCGTGTTCTAAACTTACCACTCCAGACCAGCCAGTACCATTGTGTGTCACCCACATAGTAAGAAAAGCAGTTTATTTAGGGGTGCTCATGTGTCACATACACAGCTAGGCAGGTTTCCTTACTCTCCCACTGAATCTTTCCAACAATTCTGCAAGACAATTGCCATCACTGTCCCCATTTGAAGACATGAGGCTCATGTGGGTGAAGTAACTTTAGTCAAGGTCATAAAACTAATGGGAGTTAATGGCAGCTAAGATTCCAACCCTGCTCTGTGTGACTCTGGGCCTAGAGCTTTCCTCAGAGCGCATATTCTCCTCTGCTTTATATAGTCTGCTGGAGCAGTGGTGGTAGGGAGGGTGTGCACAGGCTCTGTGGACCAGGCAGCTGGACTCACAGAAATAGGGGTGCTCCATGGCCTCTCTGGCAGTGAGCCTTGACTGGTGGTCATATCGCAGTAGCTTGTCCAGGAAATCCAAGGCCTCAGGGCTGACGAGGTGCTGGTTTTCACTGTGGACAAAGCGTTCCCATCGCTTACGCGAGTGTCTGCAAAAGCCAAGAGGGAAAATAAGAAATGGACCAGAAAGGAAGGGGCACAAAAGCCTAACATTTTCCTCCCAGATTTTCCTTAGTGTGTAGGAGCCCAGCCAATAGCAAAAGAGGAGCAAAACTCAAGAGAGGAGTAATCTCATACCACTGCATTACCAGAGAAACAACAAAAGTTAACTGGAAAGACTGAAAATAGTGGCGTTGTAGAAATCTGGGTCCTCACAATTTTGAACACAATTCAGGTTACTTTACAGGATGAGAATGCTTCTATGCAGCAAGGAGGGTCAGGTGGCAAGGCCAACCAGGCCTCTTTCCCATCCCCATATACATTCCTGGCATCTCTGCCACTTGGCCAGCAAAAGCCTTTGTATCAGGAAAGTCCAGCTCCTGTTGTTAAGTGTGTAGTGTATTAGTATTTTGTCTAGTCAGTACTGTCAGCTGTTTGCACACCAGTCTTGCAGTATACATTTTCTCTCTCTTGGAGAGGTTTTGCCATTTGGAGAAGCAGGCTAAATAAAGAGATTTTGATTTCTGACTTAACTGTAACCCTTTCTACTAGAATCTACATTTCAAAGGAATCCTCTGACTATAGCCCCTAAGCTGGCTCCGGTAAGAGAATCTGGGAAGATGGCCACGCAACCCAATGCTTTTATCACAGTCCTACTCAAGCAGCATACTGTGGCACTGGGCCCTCAACACCTAAGCAGTGACCACAAAGAGAACATAACTTTCTTGAAGATTCAAAGTGTCAGTTTACACCTATAGTACTCAAGCTACGAATGCATTGATTTTGTTTTATGACTTACCTGCCCAAAATATCATTGAAACGTGGATCTAATTCAATGTTGTATTTGTCAATATAGTCATATAAATCTTCTGTTCCCAGAACCTTGGCTATCCTCACCAACTGGGATTGAAAAAACACAAACACTCACACCACAAACTATTACGTGATTAAATAAACAATTAATTATTGCTGAATTAACAGAAAGGTACCACCATGGCTACCAGTATGAATGTTACCTCCTAGCAGTTTACTTCAAATTTCTGTGAATGGCAGGAGTGCACTTCCACATAAAATTCCCTAAATCGACTCAATGTGAAAATGACAGAAAGAAAAAGCAAACCTTGTTTATAATCTGGTTCCTTCCCCTTGAAATTTCTCCCTGGTGAAGTCTTATTTTTTTCCCTTAAAAACCAGTTGAAGATGTCACTGTTTTTCTGGAAGCTCCACTTGCACACTAAGACCACTCATCTCCAACACTACTGCCTTTTGTACCTTGTCCACACTTCTACTCTGCCATTTATGATTGTAATTTATTTCCTTATTAAGTTTGCTTTCTTTACTAGATAAACCATGAGCTCTCCGAAAGACTACTCTCTTATTTTGTCTTTGCCAACCTCGCATGACACCTGAGATTGAATTGATGATTTTAACAGAATCCAGACGGTATTCTTTGACTCACATTAAAAATGGCCATTGTACTCAAAGAGAACAACAGTGCCTTCCAGAGGTCCTGGAATCATCCCAGGGTCTCTTGAATGAAATGGAGTCTTGATCTTCAAGACGGAAATGGAACTAGTATAAAAAACCGACTACATGTCTTCCGAGATCAACTCATTTGGTAGAAAGAGGCATAGAAAAAAGGATCATGGAAATGCCATATAAAACAACATACTGGAGAAACTATTTCCAACTCTAATAAGAGCTCACTTCAGAAGATTCTATGGTAATACCCTAATTGTTAAACTGGATAAGTTACATGGTTGTTCATTTCAATATTACTATTTGAACTATACATGTCTTCTAAAATATTTTACAAGTGTATTTCACAATGGAACAAGAAATACAAACTAACAATACTGGGGGAAAACGTCTGATTTCAAAAGGCTAAACCAGTAGCTCTCAAACACACCAAGCTGAGGACCAATGTCAACCTGGCTGAACACGTGGTCAATTAAGAATTATTCTAGGGCCCCACCCTCAGAGATTCTGAGTTAGTCTCAGTGGGAACTGGGGAAATGCTGGTAGCATAGTGGTTAAGTGATAAAGCTGCTAATCAAAAGGTCTGCAGTTCGAATCCACTAGGCGCTCCTTGGAAACTCTATGGGGCAGTTCTACCCTGTCATATAGGGAGGGTCGCTATGAATCAGAATCGACTCGACACCAGTGGGGGGTTTTAGTGGGAACTGAGCATCTGTGGTTTAACAAGACCCACAGCAGTTTTTAATGAGCAGACAGGTCTGGGCATCATCAGGTTAGATCAGTAAGTTCCCTAATGAGAACAATATGTATCACCTGGTCATAATTGTCATGTCCATGGAAAAATGGCTCCTTCCGGAAGATCATACTTGCCAGCATACAACCCAAACTCCACATATCCAAACTATAATCATACATCTGCATAAAAGTAAAGAAAAGTGTTATTATACATAAATCCCCAGGCTTGTCAGTTCGAAATAAAACTGCTTTTCATTATTTAAAAAAAAAAAACAAAACTCTGTCTCAAAGCCAAAAACTAGTAACATCATCACTGATTTCAGTCTTTTGACTATGCATTTTCCCCTCACAGTTTTAAAACAATTTGTACATACTGTTTTGAATTGCTTCTATCACTTACATAAGAGTGTTCCCAAACTATCAGGCCATGGAATGATTTTAATGTCTGCCATTAATATTTTATTGTATAAATGTTACAGAATTTAATCTTTAATCTCCCCTATAATAATAGAAGTCCCCCCCCCCACTCTTAGTGTTACAAGGAATATCTGTGCATAAAATACTTTTTGAACTCAGGGTCCTATCCTCAAGATTCCAGAAAAGGAATTTTTAGGTCAAAGAGTCTGAAAATTCTGAAGAAAACCAAAGACACGAGGGAAAGATTAGTCCAAAGGACTAATGGACCACAACTACCAAAGCCTCCACTAGACTGAGTCCAGCACAACTACATAGTGCCCAGTTGCCACCACCGACTGCTCTAACAATAGAGGGTCCTGGACAGAGCTGAAGAAAAATGTAGAACAAAACTCAAACTCACAAAAAAGACCACATTTACTGGTCTGACAGAGACTGGAGAAACCCCGAGAAGCCCTTTAACTCAGTACTGAAGTCATTCCTGAGGTCCACCCTTCAGCCAAAGATTAGACAGGCCCATAAAACAAACAACAATACATGTAGCTCAACCACTGATACGAGACTAAAAGGGCACACCAGCCCAGGGGCAAGGATGCGAATGCAGAAGGGAACAGTAAACTCAGACGAATGGAAATGGGGGACCCAAGGTTGAGAAGGGGAGAGTGCTGACATGTCATAGGGTTGGCAACCAGTGTCACAAAACAATATGTATATTAATTGTTTAATGAGAATTTGCTCTGTAAACTGTCATCTAAAGCGCCCGTGCACGCACACACATGCACACACACACACATGAGTCTGAAACTTTTTAAGGCATCTGATAATACCACCTGGGAGGACTTTTATCATCACTGGGTCATGAAAGGTACTGCCAAGGATTTTTAAAAGGCTTGGCAAACCTTACATGCTAGACGAATTATTAATTTGGTTCTTTTTTTTCTTCTGTGAGGAAAAAGGCTTTTTTTTTTGGTGGGGGAAAGGTCTTTATATTTAAACTTTGCTTAAAATTCTCAAACTAGGTCTGAAATTTCTGATTAGAAAAGGCTTCTTAGGTGTGTATATTCCCTTAATTTAAGACCAAATGCAGACCCATTCATATTCTACTTGCATTATGATAATAAAGGCAACATAAGGTATGAGAGATGAACTGAAGTGACTTATATTTCACATAAGAGAGACCACGATGGATATGCATAAATGGCCTATTCAAAAGCTACTAGGATGACACAAAGTGACATATTTCACAATTTATGTGCAATATAAACATGTGACCGAAGTTGTACTCGCTCTTCTCTCCTCACCTGATAGTCTACAAGCAGCTCAGGGCCTTTGAAATACCGGGAAGCAACTCGGACATTATATTCTTGGCCAGGATGGTAAAACTCAGCCAAACCCCAGTCTATTAGTCGTAGCTGAAAGGAAAAAAAAAAAAGGGAGTAAGTATGAGCAATTTTACCTTCCTTTATGCTACTCAGCATACTACTATTAGAAATAGTAGAAGTACTATTATTAGAGTACTCTTTAAACAATACCAGACAAGTCACTCTACTGAAATCCTTTCAGTAGCTACCTATTTCCTTTAGTATAAAAATCCAACTTCTTAGCTTGACATACAGGGCTCTCCACGACCTAGTTCCTGTGCTTCAGTGAGACTGACAGTTCTTGAAAGACACAATCTCATTTTGTGCATCTGTGAATTTCTTAAACTGCTCATCTAACTAGAATGTCTCCACTGTCTACTCTGTACTCTTATTGGTGAATATCTCCTCTCCTGAGACATTTAGTTCCTCAGTGAAGCCTTTTTCTTTATTGTGCTTTAAGTGTACAATTCAAGTCAGTTTCTCATACAAAAACTTATATACACATTGTTATGTGACCCTAGTTACTCTTCCTACAATGTGACAGCACACTCCTCCTCTCCACCCTGTATTTCCCACGTCTGTTCAACCAGCTCCTGTCCCCTTCTGCCTTCTCACCTCGCCTCCAGACAGGAGCTGCCCAGATAGTCTCATGTGCCTACTTGAGCGAAGAAGCACATTTCTCACCAGTATCATATTGTCTTATAGTCTAGTCTAATCTTCGTCTGTAATGAAGCCTTTTTTAATCATGCAAGAAGAGCCGATCACTGCCTTCAGCCTCCTGAACCTTGGTAAGTTTTTTTAATAGAACCTGCAACTCTCTATTATATATTCCCAAAAGCATTGTGGATGTATAATCCCTTAAGTTAGGTCCAAATGCATTCATATTCTACTAACATTATGACAAGAAAAGCAACGTAAGGTATGAGAGATGAACTGAGGTGATTTATATTTTACACGAGAGACCACTATGGATGTGCATAAACTGCCTGCTGAAAAGCTATTGGGATGACACAAAATGCATTTTTCTGCCCTTCTCTTTCAATTTAGGCTATCAGCTCTTTGAGAGTAGGGCTATTTTATTCATCTTTGTAATTTTCAGAATTCAACAAAACTGTCCAACATATAGAAGCAAATCAATAAATGTTTGCTGAGGGAATGATGTAACAGAAAAGCCACACAAAACAGCTTTATACCAAAATATGTCCTGAAAATGGAAAAAGCACTAGCAGGGAAAAGAGGCAACCTTATGTAGTCACTGTACAAAGCATGACCAGGAATTAAAATGCGGGCAGTATGATGCCTGGCTGCTCTGGCACCAACAGAGCATCCAAGAAGTTCCCTATTTTAGTAAATGAAGGGAAATCTAGCAAAAGAAAGGTATGAAAGAAGTATTACTTTTACAGTCTAGTCTGTCCTTCCCATCAACCCCTTAACATCAGTGCTCCAGAACTCTATCCCTAACCTGAACCTCCTTTCTTATCTATCAACAAGTTTCCCCAGATGACTATTTCTGGTCTTGTGGCTTTAAGCACTGGGTATCTCAGCGATTCCCACCTATACTCTCTAGCCCAGGCCTCCTATCAGATCTCTTCAAGTGTGTGCTCATGCATCTCTTTATAATTACCTAACAGACATCTCAAAACTAAACTGCTATTATTCACAATAGCCAAAAGGGGAAGCAACCCAAGTGTTCATCAACAGACAAATGCATAAACAAAACGTGGTATCTTCACACAATGCAGTACTATTCAGCCACAAAGAGAAATGAAGTTCTGACATGCTACGACACAGACAAACCTTGAAAACATTATGCTAAGTTAAAGAAGTCAGACACAAAAGGGTAAGTACTGTATAATCCCATTTATATCTAAAATAGGCACACACACAGAGACAAAATTTATTAGTGGCTACCTTTTTTTTTTTTTACCGAGGGCTGGGGGCAGGAGAGAGAAATGGGGAGTTACTGCTTGAAGGGTACTGAGTTTCTGTCTAGGGTGATGAAAAACACTTGGAAACACATAGTGGTGATGGTTGTACAACATGATGAATGTAATTAATGTCACTGAATTGTACACTTAAAAATGGTCAAAATGCAAATATTTTGTTATATATGTTTTACCACAATAAAACAAAAAAATAAACCTCTGATTATTCCCAGCAAATCGAACCCATTCCAGAGTCTCCCCCTTCTCAGCTAAAGGCAATTCTATCCATCCTGTTATTCAGGCTAAAAACTGGCCCTGGATTCTTCTGTCCCTCCCACTCCACCACTAACCTGTCAGCAAGTCCTGCTGACTCTACCATATTCTGACCATGACCATCACCTCCACTGTCACTGCCCCAGTCCAGGTCATCACCATCTCTTGTCTGATCTATTCCAGTAGCCTCTTCTCCTAACTGGTCTCCCAGCTTTCACTCTGCCTTCCATTCTATTCTCTATACAGCAATCAGAATGACCCTTTTAAAAGGGCTTTTTATTTTTAAATGATTAAAGATTCACAAGAAGTTGTAAAAATAACATAGAGGTCCTAAGTACCCTTCACTCAGTTTCCCCTAACTTAACAGCTTACATAACACAGGACAATATAAAAACCAGAAAATTGACCCTGGCACCACTCACAAACCTTATTTGGATTTCACCACCTTCACACGCACTTGTATGTGTGCAGTTCTATGCAATTTTCTCACACGAGCAGACCCGTGTAACCTTCACCACAAGATACAGAGGTGTTCTGTCATTTGTACATTTAGTTTGTACTACCCCTTGAGAGTCATACCTTCCCCATGTCCTAACCCTTGGCAACCCCCGTCTGTTTTCTAACCCTGTAATTTTGTCATTTCAAAAACATTATTTAAATGGAGTCATAAGTATGTAACTTTCTGAAGTTGCCTTTTTTCTTCCCCCCAGCATAGTAAGATCCATCCAAGTTGTTGCATCTATCAGTAGTTCTTTACTTTTTGTTGCTGAGTAATACTACTCAGTAATAAGACAACAAGGTGTGGATGTACCAGTTTGTTTAACCATTCACCCATGAAGGACATTTGGGTTTCTCCCCAGTTCTGGGCTATTACACATCAAACTGAACATTCGTGTACAGGCTTTGGAGTAGACAAGTTTTTCCTTCTCTGGGATAAATGCTCAGGAGTGCAATTTCTGGGCTGGACGGTAAGCACGTTTAGTTTTTAAAGAAACCACCCAACTGTTTTCCAGAGTGGCTGTACCATCTTACATCCCCATCAGCAATGCATGAGAGATTCAGTTTCTCTACATTCTCGCCAGTATTTGGTGTTGTCACAATTTTTTTTTATTTTAGCTGTTCTAACAGATGTGTAGTGGACCAGAATTGATTCTTTTAAAATGCAAGTGAGACCATGCCAACCCTCTGCTCAAACCCTATAAAAGCTCTCCATCTTGAGAGAAAAAGCCTGTGACCGATAAGGTCTTACACGATCAGCTGGTCCTCCTTACTTTTTGACTTGTATCTCCTTTCACACCCTTCACTCTACCCCAGCTCTATTCTTGCTGCTGTTCCAACACTGCAGGCACATTCTTGCCTCAGGGCCTTTGCACTTGCTATTTCTCCCCTGCCTGGGACACACTTCCTCCTGAGACTGCATGGCTGGATCCTCTCAAGTGCTCTCTCAAAGAAATCTTCTCTGACCATCCTGTTTAAAACTGCAACAGCTGCTGCTATTCCCCATTCCTGATTTTTCGTATCACTTATAATGTTCTAGCCCATCAGCCTCCCCTGAATGTAAGCTCCCTATGGACAGGCACTTTTCGTCTGTTTTGTTTACTCATATATCCTCAGCCTCCAGAACAGTTCCTGTTACATAATATGAATCCAGAAAATATTCGCTTAACAAAAGAACCACCTAAGTCCCCAAAGCCTACAGACAGAGTCATCACTGCCTGCAAGAGGTGTGTGTACTAGGCCATCTTAAAAAACTGAAATGTTCTAAAGCATGGGATCAGTGCAGCTCTCATGTGAAGGCATTTGTCGAGGTCAAGGGCCTCATGACACTCGCTAGTAACAAGCAGCACTTCTTCAGTGTTTCACCTATTTCATGACTGTGCACACTCTGTTTGCATGATAACCTAGTGACATGTGCAGGGCAAATATCCATTACACCCATTGTACAGATAATAAAAGGGAGGCAAATGAGGAGAAAGGAGTTTCCCGGGAAACCAGTTATTCAATAAATAAGACTTCAGACTATTACTTTTCCCACTATATTAATCTGTCCTCCTTCTTGAAAGTATTCTTAGGAATATGAATAATGACTTAAACATGGTGATCTGTTAATTAGTTCATCTACTCATCAAATATTTCCCAAGTGCCCAATGGGACTATGACAGGTGCTGGGTGGGGCTGAAGTGTTGAAGATGGTCTGTTAACCTTACCATGCAGATAAATAATCTATCATTTTACCTTTCTGTGCTCATGGTCAATCATGACATTATGGGGCTTCACATCTCTGTGCATAATTCCCATGCTGTGACAATAATCCAGGGCCTGTGAAGGGAAGAGGTAAGAAAGGAAAAGCGTTAACTTGCATAAACGTTTACAATTAAAGTCCTTAATCACTCCCCTCAGCTGTTTTTCAGAGACTTGCCCAATATACCACAATCAAGCAAACTGAGGTCTCTACACTCCACATTCTGTTCTTGACACAGTTGTGACAATATCCTTTCTGTTCAAAAAGACCCAAAGTGAACACCAATTGTATTCCTTCCAATTTCTCTCTATCACCCAAAGCCTGGAGTGCTTTCACAAACACAGGCTCCTCCAAAGAATAAAATTCGTCTGTACCACATGCCTCTTATTCAAAGAATAGTAATTCTTTAGCAGGTAAGAGTCTACAACATATGCTGGCAAACTACAGCCCACAGGCCAAATCTGACTTGCTGTTTTTGTGAACTCTGTTTTACTGGAGTATAGTCATGCCTATTTGTGTGCTTACTATTACTGCTCTCGTGTTACAACAGCAGTTAAGTAGCGTGACAAAGACCTTATGGCCTGCAAAACCTAAAATGCCTACTATTTGGCCCTTTAAAATGTAATTTTCCAACCTCTGATTTACAGTTTCCAACCTCAAACTAAAGCGAACAGAGTGTTATAACTTTTAGGGTTTGCTGATCCTGATCTTTTGGTCAGCTGAAGTCAGCCATCCAAGTTCTTGCCGTTCGTGAAGGACAACTTGGGTTCCTATGGTTCCCAAGGCTAGGCAAGTATATCCATACGTTCTGAAGCCCTGCTTAGCACAAGACTGCATGAGCCAATGGAAAGATCAAGTTATCTCTGCTGGCACAATCTCTTCAGGGTGTTTCTAAGGCTCAAACAACAGGCTTTATGGTAACCCTCATTTAGTAAGAAATCGTGGCCAACTCCGAGCAATTCTCTCATCTACAAAGCTGATCTTGTGACTACTGGGATTAAGGTATTTGGTGATTCCACTTTAGAAATCAAAGTCCACTTTCAATCAGTGATCTCTAAGCAGAGATTTATATAATTCTTAGGACAATGATCCTTTGAAGGCCAAGTTAAAGTTTACTGTTTTGGTTGTTGAATCCTAAATGAAATTAAGTACACCGAAGTCAGGAATTGTTTTTACGAGTTTTGACAATGTAACTATAACTTGCTTAGGGGGCATGATGGAGCTTACAAATATTTGTAAAGGGGTTCCATCTCTCTTCCAAATACACCTTTCCAAGCATTGTAAATTATACTCCTACTAGACCCTATTTTATAACCCTTACATTATTAGCACAAGGGTTCTGATACTATTACTTAAAATGCAGAGGTCCCTTCTTTCAGTATACTTTAAAAAGTTAATTCACTGGCCTTTCCACTGTTAACTGGATTATTTAACAAAGGAATGATGAATCTAAAGATACACAGTATCCAACATTCCCTTACCTTAAGAATCTCATACATGTAAAATCGAATATCATAGTCTGTTAACGTCTGGTACAATTGCTGTTAAAGACAAATGCAACATTTAAGTCATGAAATGGTGCTGCCAGGAAGGCAATTTCTCATCCTCATTCACAGTAATTTAAACCAAGACCTAACTCATTTGCTATTGTTCCAAGGTCTGTCTGTTCGCTAGTCATTTCTTCTCCAACATAGCATTTACAGGTGCTCTGGGTCTTTAACTCTACATACAAAAGTGAAGAACTATTTAAACTCACGTTGCTAATGCTACAACCCACCGTTGGGAACATACCAGCTTATACAGGTAATATGCGTTGATATACACTTGCAATTTAGTTTGCTTTTCATTTACCTTCAGACCTTCTCACAAAAAGCATTTTGGCAAACACACAGCCTCCTCAGTAGGGAACTAACTCATTTTTGGCTCACACAGTCAGCACTGCAGAGCACCAGTGGGCATGCAGATTGGAATGTTGCCATACCTGTTGAGCCAATTTAACAGAACTATTCCTGTTCCAAACTGAGAGTAAATTCTATGAACAACTGTTACGTATCCTTTCCAGGTTCTAAAAAGTTGCAGTTTTTTGTGTTTTTGGTTTGTACATGTACATATCTTTAAATGGCTAGCGATGTTTTTGACACAGGTTTTCCTGAAGTTATCCTGATGCTAAAAGAATCTCCACCCACCCACCTCCATTCATCCATTTATTGACACTTTTAACATTCTTGGTACGGGACTGGTACGAAAACACAACAAATCAAACCAAACCCACTGCCATCGAGTCAATTCCGACTCATAGTGACCCTATAGGACAGAGCAGAACTGTCTCATAGGGTTTCCACGGAGCAGCTGGTAGATTCAAACTGCTGACTTTTTCAGTCAGTAGCCGTAGCTCTCAATCACTGCACCACCGGGGCCAGTAAAATACCTTTACAACTTGTACCCCAAAAAAGACTGCCTACATTCTTCCGTGGTAGTGGAATTAAGAACTGTTTGAAGTAAGGAAGCCCCAAGGACAGGGTGGAATTCAGGTATTAACTGATCTAGAGGTTTCTGTCACAGCAGAATTTGACACAGCCCCCTCCCCCCCACCTTTTTAAGAACGGCAGCCCAGAGTTTCTGCATTAACATACACAATGCATGCATGCCTGAACACTGTTGTTTTAAGGTAGACTGCAAAAAGGTCAGATCCTGACTGAACATGTATTGTTGCCTTCGTTACGTAGGGTGTCAGTGGAAACTGTCAAACAAATGGCAAAAGTGCTGAGAAGTAAATATACTGGTTATTAAAAAGAGCACCAAATAAATAAAGGGGCAATACACCAAGATGTGGCAAGTGGATACTGCTTGTACAGGCGTTTTCCTTTCTCCTATCTAGCATCAAAATTTAGCACTGTAAGGATGAACAGCTTTTTAAATAAGTTAGAAGCAAGCTCTTCTAACAGTATCATCCCTCATAAAGGTTCTCTAGGGGGTCTAAAAACCCAACAACTTGGAATATTTGGTTATATATTATACCTTGAAGTCTGTGTTGTTTACGTGTTCAAAAACCAAGGCAGGGGTTCTTGACTACAGGAAAAAAAAAAAGAAAACATACATTAGCAACAGCCCTGGAAGCTTTCGTGGACATTATGTTTGTAGATTCTGTGTGGTGAACTTGGCAGTCCTCTCTTCTATTGCTACAAGCCCTCCCCGCTCTGGTCACCACACTTAGGTTATTTTGGGGATGGATTTCAAATAGAACACATAGAGCTGAAGTCTCACCAGGCTCTAGGCAGCCCAACAATGCACCCATCGCCTATCGGCATCGGACCTGAGTTTGCAAAATGGATTAACACACTTCAGATTCCAGTGCTATCTGTCTCTTAGCCTAGAAGAGTAACAGTCTGTAGGTCGAGGTCTCTTTGGATGAAAGACCCAAGCTAGTTAAATGGTAGATATGATTAAGCACTTTAAAGCAGGACTTAATAGTAGAAGGGGGCAGAAAGAGGCCAGCTGTGCTGTGGGTCAAACGCTACCTCAGCCCTGGTGGGCCTTGCTAACACCTACTATACTCACCACAGGGTCTTTTACAATGTCTGCCAGTGTGATGATGTTGGGCCCACCTCGCAAATTTTCCAAAATCTTTATTTCACGCTTAATTTTCTTCTTCTTTACTGGCTGAAAGGGTAAAAGTACATCAGTAAAATAAATCATTTCGGAGTATTTCAGCAAGTAATGTAATACATAGTTGGCTTACTTATGAGCTCCCTGAAGAAAGGAAATGTGTCAGACTCATCTTGGAGTCCCTTTCTCCTAGCACTGTGCCAGGCACTCTGCAAGTACTTGGCAAATGTTGAAAAAAAAAAAGACTCCCATACCAAAAACCAGACTTTCGTAGAACTAGCATTAACCTCGATTATCAGCTTGAAAATGTTAACTATTTAAAACCTTCCAAAGCAGCAATTTAAATGGCTAGCAGTACTAAGGTATCCTGCAAAACTTATTTAGGATGAAACACAGGCACTTTCTACCCCTTTCTCTAACTCTAAAAATACTCTATAGGTGAAGGAGGTCAAAGCCAACTGCAAGGATGGCCGAACTACCTTTGTACAACCTTGTGGGTAAAGCGTGGGCTCTGGAGTCAGAGAATCCTTAAAATCTATAAACTTAAAAAGCTGGTTTGTGACAGACTAGGCAGGTGACTTAAACTCTAATTCAATATGATCAAGGCAAATTTTGTTTTATTAAGTAAACAGAAGGGGGAGATAAAAAAATTAACTACGGTTTATGAATAAAGTTCATCTACAGTTATACATAATTTATTAAAAAAAACCTGTAGTCGTCAAGTCGATTCTGACTCATAGTGACCCTATAAGGCAAAGTAGAGCTGCCCCATGAGATTTCCAAGGAGCTGCTGGTAGATTCGAACTGCTGACCTTTTGGTTAGCAGCTGAATGGTTAACCACTGCACCACCAGGGCTCCTCTATCTAATACACAGTATAGTTAAGACAAGATTGAGCTAAAAAAAAAAACACTTGCCAAATCATTCTCCACTCAAAACCATCAACAGCTCCTAGCTACCTAGAGGAGACAGAGTCATAATTTTCAAGGCTGGAAGGAAATGCAGAGATTATCTTTTCCAGACCTTCACTTATCTCCAAGTTCACCTCCTGTGTGTGGTCAACACGGTATCTTTCACATGAAACATCTCTCTCATTTATTTTTTCCTCTCTTCTTATTCCAGTGTATGCTTCCCCACTCTCCCACCCATACCTATCCAAATCTTCTTCCCATTCAGGCAATGAAAACAGCTCCAGGGAGCTTTTCTTAACCAATACCCTCTTTGAACCTCTATAAGACCCACTGTCAGTACCTTTCATGTGGTTCTAATAATATATCACCGCATTCTACAGTGTACCATTCCAAATAAATGCCATTCTACAATTACACGGAACTTCAGTCTCTAAAGCATATTTCTATATAAGATTTTGTATTCGATCTTCTTGACAAACCTGAGGTAGGTAAAGAAGGATTATCTCATTTTCACAGATGAAGAAGCATGTCTTAGATAACTATGGCTAGTTACTTAAAGAGTGAGTTAAATCCAAGTTTTTTGATTTTTAGCTTATTTCTCTTTCTACCTGTCACAGGATAGATATACTTAAATTTTTCTGGTTACCAAGTGGTATGCCAAGACACCCTGGCCAACTCAACTGGCACTGTAGGATATTTTAAATATTTGAGGGAAGCACACCAATGCTTGGTATCTGCTAGACACTGAGTGAACCACTAGCTTCAAGTAGTTCATTGTTTCATTAGATTGCACTGTATTCCTTCTGGTGACATCATCTCTTTGTGAAGCTGGGTATTCAGTGGTTGCTGTGGTAAAAAAAGCAAGTACTGCACAAAAATCACTGTGACATAGGAAATGAGGATAGTGATGTCACATGATTGTAACATTTGAGAAGGTGTGTAGTGCCTAATATGTGCGAATATCCCATTAGTAATTAACTGTGGTCATATAAGAACAAAATGGAGCCCTGGTGGCACAGTGGCTAAGAGCTGGGCTACTAACAAAAAGAATGGCAGTTCAAATCCACCAGCCACTCCTTGAAAACCCTAATGGGACAGTTCTACTCTGTCCCATAAGGTTGCTATGAGTCGGAATCAACTCTGTGGCAACGGGTTTTCGTTTAAGAACAAAATAAAATGACTTTTTTCTTTCAATTTATGCATATGACTTTTTAAATGGCTACCAAGTTGTTAAAACACAAATATATACTTAGTTATTTGAACCTAACTACACTTAATATACAGAAGTGTTAGGTACTTCTTTTGGCTTACGGGTACCATGAAAATACTACTGAGACACTAGGGGTGCTGTAAATCGAGTGTCAAATATAGAAAAGTTCCTGTGGCAAGGAGTTTTACACTAAGTTCCTGATATACGATAGTGTGCAATACAGTTAAAACTAAATTACAAGTTGCATACTGCTAGCCCATTGGCCAAATCTGGCTTGTGCAGTGTTTTTAAAAAGTCTTGAGCAGGCATTTAAGAATCAGAGGAATTCATATACAAATAAAAATTTCCAAACAGAATATCAAGCAACAGTAGACCTGCATTACTGCAGGGCAACAATCAGCTAGAGCTGAGTGCAGCTATCTCCTTTTGACCAGATACATGTGTCCCAGTTTGCTGTAGTCCCTACCACCACATCATTTAAGCAGGAGTACGTATCTCACACTAGCTACGTCTATCACCCACCTGCCTGACCTAAGGGTCTGACTCCTCAACCTTTCACAGTAGAGGTAACAATTTTTTACTAAAGACAAAAACCTACAATTTAACTAAAAAATAGGAAATCAGTATTAGACAAGACTTAGGAGAGAGGAGACCTAAGCTTTATTCCCTTCCTCCAGCACAATCTAGCTATGATGAGTTAAATCACTTCTCTGGCCTGTTTCCTGATCTGTCAAATGAAGATACTTATTCTATCTACCTCAGAGGATACAGTAAGATAAAGTACTTAAAGCACCCCCAAAACCTTTAAAATGCTATTTTAAAAAGACATCACTATTAATACTTAAAATCAATATTACAAATACCTCTAAAATCACAATTTCTTTCTTCTTGCACTCACCTTGAGAATTTTAACGACGACTTTTTCATTATTTGTAATGTTGATGGCTTCAAATACTTCACTGTATTTACCCCGGCCTAATTTCCTAACCAGCTGGTAGTCATCTTGGTTTCTGTAAACAAAAAAAGTCAAAAATCAAAGTCACAATGATTAAAAAGGTCAATTATTAAACACCAATTCAACTTACAAAACTTTATCACCGGTTAAAGAAATAAGACCTATTTCAAATAATTCCAAATTGGTTTCATCATGCTGGTTTTTGTTTTTAAATTGGGCCAACTAAAAACCTGTGTTCTAAATCCTAGGATAAGAAAAATTTAAGCCTTTCAATTATTCTAATCCGAAATTGTTTACATCTCTATTGACACTCTATGCACATCTAGTTTGTATTAGGATTTGTTATGTATATGTAGGTTTCCAACAAAAGACAGCTTTCCCTTGGAGAATTAGAATATCAATGCATTTTTATACACTCCCATCCCCTAGTGCCTGGCCCAATTCAGCCACATTAAGGGGCTGATTTTTAATGGGCCTCCTTGCAGATAAACAGCTTCCAAACATATGGGCCTGACCACTCACTTGCCCTTCAAGCCAAGTTCTGAGGATAGTCCATGCGATGGATTTTGTAAACCACACTACACATCATGAGCCATAGTCACGGGTCGCTTCTACTTTTACCCATAGCCCACGACCAGTAAGCAACATCAGAGGTAATAAATAGAGATAAAGAATAAGGGAAATGCCAACATTTCTCTCCTGCCCTTACTTCAAACTTAGAGGATTTTGCTCTGAAGATGACAAACATGGCCCTTTTTATTGTTGTTAAGTGGCATCAAGTCTGTTCCGACTGATAGCGACCTTATGCACAACAGAACGAAACACTGCCCCGTCCTGTGCCATCCATGGTCCCTTTAGTAAGGCCTAAATTTTGTTTCCTCCTGCTGGAGACTCTAGGAATGTAGTATGCAAAACATCAGCCATTCATATTCCTTAAGTAGCTAAAAAAGAAAAGTGAATGGAGAGAGAAGGCAAAAGGTACTAAGAATGATGGAACACGTAATAATAATCACAGCAGATTTAGGGGAAGGTTGAGTCCTCCTCCATAAAAATACAAACGCAAGCAAGCAAATGGCACCATGCCAAAAACTCACACAGGTATTATCTGGGTTCCAAAGACTGATATATGAGGGGAACTTTATTAGATTGTCAATAGTGATAATGTTTACTGGTATTGTTCCATCAGTTGGCAGTATCTTTAAAACACAAAATGTCTCTTTTGTGAGGAGGCAATTAAGAGCGGTTAAGAATCATGGCCCAATCAGGATTAAAAATAAACTCTATGACAACTGAGGGAAACTGTCTTTAATCACTTACAGGCTATAGAAATTGCATATGGGCAGACATGCAATGTAGTATACAGGAGCTGTAGCTTGGAATTATAAAGTTGCACTCTTTTGCACTTGAATGTCAAAATGCTTTTATCAAAAAAATATGACCTGATCAATTAAATACATACCACACTGGGCCAGGAAATGCAAACATCCAAATGAGACTGCACAGAGAATTAGGAGGGCAAACACAGCTATCCAGGTAGACAACAACTGTTCAAGATGGAATTTGGGCTGCATTCCATATTACACATTGCCTAGTTGTGTGATAAGGGCAAACGTTTAAGGACTTAAGTTTGCTTCTCATCAGAAAGAGGACGGCTTTCTGAAGAAGTGTTTCAGCCTTCAGTATCCATCAAGAGACAACATTCTCTGACCTCAAAAATACTTTAATGTAAGAGTATGGTGTTTTCTAAGTCTCTCAAGTATTCTCACCTATTTGCAAAACACTTAGCTTGAGAGCCAAACTGAGACGTAACTGTTAACCAGCTTTGTACACAAAAATCAGAGAAAAGAATAAGATAACATGAAAGTGATTTTTAAATGGTAAGCCCATCAAAACTGTTAATTTGCCAAAGCAACACTCTGCTTCTTCATTGAAGAACCAAATCTGTAGCTCAAAAGTAGAGTACACCAATTGGACTTCAATCTTGAGTTTTATAGCTGCACAGCCAGGTAGATTTCCTGACACAAATTATGCAACAAATCCATAGGCATCAGCTCTTGGGGCAAGTATAATGAAGTAAACAGGAACAATTACCCCCATTCCACCACATGTGACTCATAATCCCAGTATTCCCGGGGTCTGTGTGTATTAACATCTGTGTAAACTCTGGCCCTGCTTGGCACGGGTCCCGACATGTCAGACAGGTTGGCGAATAAAGCTGGACTTGGTGTTTGGAGAT
Organism: Elephas maximus indicus; assembly: GCF_024166365.1. Classification (NCBI taxonomy): domain Eukaryota; kingdom Metazoa; phylum Chordata; class Mammalia; order Proboscidea; family Elephantidae; genus Elephas; species Elephas maximus. Next base: position 38,540,723 of record NC_064843.1, read on the forward strand.
CCGGCAGTTACGAGTTTAGAGGCAGTTGGGGGTAAGGCCTGGTTTCAGACTGGGTTTCTTCAACTGTAAAAACAAAATTCATAAAGGCCAGTGAATTATTTTTTGAATTTGTATAAGAAAAAACTTACAATAAAGAAAAATTATCTTCAAATATACCTCTGGCTCTCTCACCTATTAACTAAAGAATGTATCTCAACTGTCAACTACATGTAACATGGAAAAAAATCTCAAGAAATAAACTGATATTGGGCCTAATAATATTCTATGGAATAACTTTTTATTTCCTCAGGGAACGTTTGCATGCTTTTTACAAGATGGCCTGCAAGGAAAAAACGGCATTGAGAATAGATGCACCCACGCTATCATTATTTATACATAAAAAAGGCACTGGCAAGGACAGCACTTCCCTTTCAGCAGCTGTCTACAGCAAGTAGGCGCACCGAACGATTTTAGAACAGTGGCAAAGTTGAGAGTACAAACTGTCAGTCTGACTCCAACATTTGATAAAACAAGGAAGGAAGTAAATGTTCCCATACATCAAAGTTTACTGTTATTTTATACTGATCTAAATCATTTGGGGAACCTTATATAGGGTGGCTAAAATCAGAATCGACCAGACTGCAACAGGTTTAGTTTATGTAATAATCAGTAGACTCTTGACCACCATTTGAAAGACACACAAGTTAACACTTCAAATTTCAAAGTGGTCCAAAAAGCTTAAGCTCTCCTGATTTCATTAGATTTGAAAACAGAAATTAGTACTTTCCTCTTGATTTATATAATATAGGAGCAAGCTTAACAAAAACTGGGAGGAGACAGTAATATACATTAGCTGAGCTAATGCAAAAACTGACACTGGGGGAAAATTGGTAAAATTTTATAAATATGATTTCTGTCAAATCAGTAAACTCGGCCTTTTTTAATGATATTTTCCTTGGCCATTCCCATCTGTCTCCATTCTCTGAAATTTCTGTAACATTTGTTGATTCTCTTTACACTGCTTTTATTTATTGAATCTCCAGATATGATAAGCTGAGAAGGATACATCACCTACAAAGGTTTCTGGCCAGGATTGCGTAACTTCAATTTAATCACGTAACTTCAATTTAATCACAATGAAACGCTGAACAAACAGAAAACGAGAAAGGTTCTATGAAAAAAAGGGGGGCACTGAGGGGATACTGTATTCTTCAAAAAATGTCAATGTTCACAAAAGACAGAGATATGAAAACTAAATGCAATAACCCTACCCCTAGACTGCATACTGCACTAGAAGGGGAAAATCTATAAAGGACAATGCTGTGAAGTCAACAGACAAAACTAGAATATAGATGGCAGATAAATAAAACATATTAAATGCAAATGCATGAAGCTGTTACATAACCCGAGTAGCTAAGAAAATATATATCCTTAAGAAATTTTCCTGAAGTAATCAGGGGTGAAGGATCATGATGTACATAACTTACCCTCAAGTGGCTAAGAAAAAAGTGTGTGCTGGCGTGTGCATGCATATGCATATATACAGACTGTGCCCAAAGCGCGCGCACACACACACGAAACACAAAGCAAATGGGGTAAGGCGTTATCATAGGTACAGCTCGGTGAAGCGAATACAGATGTTCTTTGTACTATTTTTATTTCTGCAGCTTTTGTAAATTTAAAATTATTTTCAAGTAAAAAGTTTAAAACAATGAATATAGGAAAACTGAAGCTCATAAAGAGATTTACCCACAATCACATAATTAATAGCAGTGCAGGGGAAGGAAAACATGTTCCTGATTCCTGTGACAGTGATCTTTTTTACCATATAAACCAGGTAGTCAACAACAGTTAACATTTACAAGCGTTCATCACGTGCTAGATACTGGTCTATGTTCTAAATGCTTTACATAGATTATTTCATTTAACCTTCACCACTCAGAAGTGGTGACCCATAACGTTGTTGCTATCCAGTGGATTCCAACTCATAGCGACCCTACACACAGAGTAGAACTGCCCCAATAGGGTTTCCAAGGCCGTAAACCTTTACAGAAACAGGCCGCTGAATCTTTCTCCCTTGGAGTGGCAACCGCTGACCTCTTGGTTAGCAGTCTAGCACTTAACCACTGTGCTTTGAAAGTGGTGAAGATGTTACCATTATTTCCATTTCACAAATGAGAAAACTAAGGTTTAAAAAAAAAAAAAGTAACTTGCTACTAAAAGGAGCCCTGGGGGCACAGTGGTTAAATGCTCGGCTGCAAACTAAAAGTTCGGTGGTTCGAACTCACCAGTTGCTCAGAGAGAGAAAGGTGTGACAGTCTGCTTCCGTAAAAATTTACAGCCTTGAAAATCCTATGGGAGCAGTTCTGCTCTGTCCCATGGGGGGTGGTCGCTATGACTAGGATTCAACCCGATAGCGATGAGTTTTTTTTTTTTTAACTTGCTAAAGGACACAGAGCTAGATGGAGGAGTCAATGTGCAAACCCACTCAGCCTGGTCCCAGACTATAAAAAAGGATAACTGTATTTACACCTCATAGGCTTGTGGTGAGGATTCAATGAGTTAATGTAAAATATTTAGAATAGTACCTACTTGAGAGCTCTGAAGAGACTCACTTATGACAAATTACTTGTTTTTCAAAGGCTGTATTTAAGGTGCAGCTTAGCTACCATGCCCACATAAGGCCAGAAGAGACGCCTCCTCATGTCCCTGGCTTCAGCGGCTTAAGGCCAAGAGAGATTGGGATAGGAGTTAATACTATATTCCAGAGGTGTGACAAACACAAGTGATATTCACGACCTGCACCCCCAAAATAAGAGATGAAAAAAAAACTATGTGTTTACTTACAAATTCTCCCACCCACAAATCTCCCATAACTTGCCTCTGCTCAACTCAAATCCCCGGGTTCCATGAGCACAATCTAAATAACCAGAAAACAAAGTCATTCAAGTATTTGTTAAAAAGTGAACCGGAACTGTCTTTAAAAATCGTTCCCTGATATTTTGTTTTTACAAAACAATCTAGGCAACATTAGCCAGTTCATTTTCATGTAATATTGGTAAAAAGTATAAACACACACGCAATACTCAAACAAAAAACCAGAAAGCAGATTCTTTTCTACTGATTTTTCTTCTTCCCAAAGAAACAAGGCCACAGCGTTACTGACGTTTTATGTGACTGCTATGTCTGCATTATCAGCAGCAAAAGACACTAGGAAGATGGGTTAACAGTTAGGTGTATATGTATGAAAATAGCCAAGACAGTATAGATAACAACATTAAACCAATACAAATATTGCACCTAGGAATTTATGACTTTTACTGACATCAAACTTTAACATTCTCAGCCTTTTGAGAGAAACAACATCTCTTTCTTCAGTCTCTATATTCCTTTACAGGCAGCTTTACTCTTCCTGTTGATAAGCTGCCCTGGTGGCACAGTGATTAAAGCACTCAGCTGCTAACTGAAAGGGTGACAGTTCCAATCCACCAGCAACTCCGCAAAAGAAAGACGTGGCAGTCTATTTCCACAAAGATTTACAGCTTTGGAAACCCTATGGGGCAGTTCTACTCTGTCATACAGGGTTGCTACAAGTCAAAATCAACTTGACGGCAGTGGATTTGGTTTTTAAGGCATGTTTTCTCGTGGATCTCAAAATCCTTTCCCTATCAACTTAAGAAGTTTATAAAATCAACACACACGCACAAAAATTTTTTAATGGTTCCTAATAAATTTTATTCTTTTTTTCTATCTTATTTTTTTTTTTTATGCTTTAAGTGAAAGTTTACAATTCAAGTCAGTTTCTCATACAAAAACTTATATACACATTGTTATGTGACCCTAGTTGCTCTCCCTACAATGTGACAGCACACTCCTCTCCACCCTGTATTTCCCAAGTCCATTCAACTGGCTCCTGTCCCCCTATGCCTTCTCATCTCACCTCCAGACAGGAGCTGCCCACATAGCCTCATGTGTCTACTTAAGCTAAGAAGCACACTCTTCACCAGTATCATTTTATGTCTTATAAACCAAAAAAACCAAACCCAGTGCCATCGAGTCAATTCCGACTCATAGTGACCCTACAGGACACAGTAGAACTGCCCCATAGAGTTTCCAAAGAGCGCCTGGTGGATTTGAACTGCCGACTCTTTGGTTAGCAGCCGTAGCACTTAACCACTATGCCACCAGGGTTTCCTTATGTCTTATAGTCCAGTCTAATCTTTGTCTGATTGAGTTGACTTTGGGAATGGTTTTATTTTGGGCTAACAGAGAGTCCAGGGACCATGACCTCTGGGGTCCCTCCAGGCTTAGACCACTAAGTGGTCTTTTTACTAGAAACTGAGGTCTGCATCCCACTTTTCTCCTGCTCCATCAGGGATTCTCTGCTACTACACAAAATTATTAGCTGAGAAGAGGTACAATAGGGTGATGAAAAAAGTAGTGGAGTCCTAGGTTCAAATCCCTAGCCAGCTGCAGCACCTCAGTTGGGTTTCTGCCAGTTTTGGTTCATAACTTATAAAAATCTGCCCAACTGTACTTGCAGATTGAAAGGAAGAGCCAGTGAAATGATCTTCCAAAAAGGGTTCAGAAATATCAAACACATGTAAATTATTATTAAATGATTACTATGCCACAGGTCCTTAGTGAAAGCTAATAAGCAGAAGCATGCCTTTAAAACTGGAGTCTTCAATCTTAGTTTTCCTTAAAATACAAAAATTACACGACTCTGATAACCAATTCATAGATGGACATGATATTACAAAACGAGACCTCATTTCTCCTGGGAAACCACTTGACTCACAACGGAAAATACTCAATTCCTATATACTATTTACTGGTCCAAGTATCACACTCAGTCTTCCTCTGTCCCTTTAAGGTCTTAGCATTCTCTGTAAAGAGGAGAGTAAGACTAATGAAAACTCTAGAGATTCTCCAGTACCTGTGTGAATGACCCTTGCAGCTCTGGGCCTCATCAGCTGGGACCTAATTTATGAACTGGCGGATTTGATTCTCCACTGGGAAGACAACTAGCTGTTTCGCAGTACCGCAAAGAGGTGCCTCACTTTACTGTCACGCATACCAAATAATCTGTTTATACTAGGAGAAGCATTCAAATGAATTTCAAATGGTTGGCCTTCATTAATTACAAGGGGAGAATTAAATGGGTTTCTTGAATGATGGCTCAGCGACTTCAGATAAGTAATATGGTGCCAAGAGGGGTGAGAGGTGACAGAATGGAAATATAAAGGAGATACAGAAAGACAGGAAAGAGAAGAAATCAAAGATTGCCACTGTTTTATTCAGAAATAGTATTTCACATGCACGTCAATAAATACAGGTATATTCATATGTAGCATTAACAGAACAGCCTAAATTTCTCAATATTAGTTTGCTTGTTTCATACATTCCTTCCTGTATTCATCCCTTAAGTAGCTGAACATCTACTATGAAAAAGTATTATGCTAGGCCTTGTGAACATAATAGTGAGCAAGGCAGAACAAGGTCAACATTAACCAAATAATCACATGGAGCAAAGTACCACAAGTGTGCCATGAAGGATTTTATCTCCAGACTAAGGATAACAGAAATTTTCTGAAGAACTTTAAGCAGGAAAGTTATCCATATGTAAATTTTGAGAAGTTTACCCTGGCTGGGTGTGGACAGAGAAAACAGATGTAGGAAGTCAGAAGGCTGTTATAGTAGTCAACGGAAGAGAGATGATGACGGCTTGACCTAGGGTGGTAGCAGTACAGATAAGTGGACTAATTTGAGAAAAAAATTTATGGTGTAATTTCGATAGCTCTGGGTGGACTGGACAATAGGTAAGAAGTGGGAGGTGACTCAGATTTCTGGCTGGACAGATTGTTGTGCCATTCCTGGAGACAAAAAAAAATCTGGAAGAGGGTTCACAAAAGTTAGTGTTTTGGACTTGAGGCTAAAATAGCTCTGAAACATTCAAAAGGAGGTACTGAATAGTCAGATACAGATATTACAAGTCTGGAGCTAAAATAGCTTCTCAGTTTTAAATACCTAATCCTTCAAACTGTTTTATGAGGCAGGCATTACTTTCCCTCATCTGTAGGTAAGAAAACAACCTTACTAAGCAAGTTCAGTAGCTTGACTGAGAACACGCAGTAGAGATGGAGCTGGGATTCAAAGTCAAGTCTGCTGGCTTCCAAGGCTAAAGTTTTTTCATTCCTATAGAACTTGGTATTTTCTACTTCATATACACTGTATTTCAGGCAAAAAAAAAAAAAAAAAAAAATCCCATTTGTCAAGTTTGAGTTGAAAGATAACGTTGACTACGTAAAAGAACAGTATCTTGTAGGTTTAAAAAAAAAAAGTTAAAATACAGGACAATAGCATGTAATACCAGAGGATGGCATTTAAGTGTTCTGAGGTCCTTTTATTATCTGAGGACGGTAGATTTATTAGTATTAGACTTTGAAAAGTTATGGCTGCAAGTTATATCATCCACAATAGTATCTACTAAAAGAACAGAAAAGCCATGTCTTCCCAAACCAGAAAGAAGGGAAAAATTGAATGATAAAAAGAATGGTAAAGAAGAGAAAAAAAAAATCCTAGAACATAACCTATTGTCGGAACATTTTGACATCCACACGCAAAGTCATGAACTTCAACCTAAACCTCATACCATATACAAAAAAAAAACACATAACGTATCATAAATCTAAATATAAAGCTATAAAACTTTTAGAAAACACAATCCATAAAAGAAAAATTGATAAGCTGGACTTTAATATTAAGATAATATTAAACACTTCTGTGAAAGACACTGTTGAGAGAATGAAAAAGCAAGCCATAGATAGGGAATAAATATGTGCAAAAATATTTGATAAAAAACTTGCATCTATAATATATAGAGAACAGTAAGAAAACAAACAACCCAATTAAAAAATGAGCAAAAGACCTTAACAGCTATTTCATAAGAGAAAACATAGATAAATATACAAAAAGACGTGCTGCAAAGTTAGTGATGAGGGAAAGGCAAATTAAAACCACAGTGAGATACCACTTGCAGAGTGATGAATGGCTATTATAATGACCTCTCTCACCAGTCTTTTAACTGCCACCAAATGACTGGGTGGGATTATGCAAATAAGGTGCTTGTGGCCCACCAAGGGAATTGGGACACCTTGCTACTAATGCAAATAAGGTGCACAGAACCTTGTGGGGGTAGGACCAAGAAAATAAGATATATGGAACCCTAATGAGGGGATTGGTCAGTTTTGCCATCCCACTAGGGTTAAAATGAGCCATCCCAGAGGCAGAAAAGGGGGGAACCTCATTACCAAGAAGAGATCGGAGTGTAGCACATCCTTCGGACCTGAGGTCCCCGTGTTGAGAACCTCCTAGACCCAGGACAGAGAGAGAGCGCTGTAACACAGGAGATGGCACAAGACAGCAAGAATCAGTGGCAGAGAAACGGTGACAGCAGAGCCAGGACACCAGTGAGATGATGCGATGGGCTTCCTAGCCCACAGATCAAGTTGGTTACAGTGGGTGTTCCAATCATGGAGAGCTGACCACCTTTGGTCAGGATGCTTCCTAGCAGAGCAGGGTGCCTCTGGGTACTTACTGGCAGGGCTGAACAGCTTTGTAACACTTGTCCGAGCAGGGCAGAGGCCAGGCTGAGGGGCCGAGAGGCCAAGGTCCAGAGAGAGGCCTGCCTGGAGGCATGGCTGAGAAGAGCTGTCCTGATTGAAGAGATGTATCCTGAGTTGTTCCTGACCCTGAATTGCAACTTATTACTTCCCTAATAAACTCATAACTCTGAGTATGGTCTGTGAGTTCTGTGTAGCCACTGCAACGAATTATTGAACCCAGCGGAGAAGCAGAGTGCTGTGGGAGGAACAGCTAGCATCGGTACTGGTAAAAAGGTCAGAGAGAAGAGGTATGTCTGACCTCTACCTCATAGGAATCAGCCTTGGGATGTTGATCTTGATTCTCTCCCTCACGAAGTTCGAGGAGGTCAGACGCGATGTGCCATGCCATTTTTACATCACTACAAACCTATTAAAATGGTTAAAAAAAAAAAAAAGAAGCTGACAATACCAAACGCTGTTGAGGATGTGGAGTAATAAAAACTTATTCATTACTGATGGAAATGCAGCATGTTTGGAAAACATACACACTTACCATATGACCCAGCAATTCCACTCCTAGGTATTTCTCAAATGAACTGAAAACTTATGCTCACACAAAAACCTGTATGTGAATGTGTATAGCAGCTTTATTCATAATCGCCAAAAATGAAAATAACCAAGATCTCCTTCATCAGATAAATGGATAAACAAATGGTGGTGCAACTGTACAATTAAATATTCCTCAGCAATAAAAAGGAACACACTACTGATCTGGGCAACAACATGGATGAATCTTAAATGCATTTTGTTACATGAAGAAGCCAGATCCAAAAGGCTAAGTATTGTTTGCTTTCATTTACGTGACATTCTGGAAAAGGCAAAACCACTGAGGTGGGGAAGATGAGAGACTGCCACAGGGTGAAATGATTCTGTATAGCATAGTAATGGTGGATATGTTACCCTATGCACTGACAAAACTCACAAATCTGTACACCACAAAGAGTGGGCTTTACTTGATGTAAATTCCTAGCTCCGTCCACTGAGAGGATCTAGATTTCAATATCAGGAATGGAAAAGGGAACACCACCACAGATCTGGCAGATATGAACAATGGAAAGAGTATCACGAACAACTTTATCCAAGTACACTGGAAACTCCGGGGGGCGGGGGGGGGGACTTATCAAAACTCACACAAGAAAAAATGAAAACCCTGAATAGTTCCATAACCATTAAATAAATTCAATCATATTATAACTGGGTATCAGTTTGAAACCTCTGTGCTATCCTAATGTTTTTCTGTAGCACAGCTGAATATTTCTAAAACATTTTTAAACAAGTGAGAACTGAACTCATTTTCTGTCACTGTGCCATTACACTCTGACTATGCCCTCAATGCCGCCTGCTAGTAGAAATCCTACTCACCCTTCAAGAACTTGCAGTTTTATGTCCACTATGAAACCTTTCCATTCCCTTCCAAAATGAGCTATTTCCTCTTTGGGGCTGAAGCACCCCCATCTTATTAGATTACCACAGTGAATGCATTTTGTTTACACACCTGTCTGTCCTTATTAGAGTATGAATCCAAAGACCTGGTCACAGTGCCCAGCAGGGTTAAGTGTTTCATAAATGTCTGAGGAGCCGAGTAGCAAGACAGTAGTAGACAGTATTCTGACCAAAACAAAAAACATGTCCATATAGCCCTCTCCTGTTCAAAAACGAGAAAAGCAGTTTGCCTGTATGATGGATATTCCGCTCCATGTATATGGTCTGCTGTGGCTGGTTTTAAAGATGTTCTTCAGTCTTACATGTAAGTGTTATCCCATCCATTAGTAACACCATAGGTAAAATGGTTTCATTCTATCACTTTTTAAAAAGATACGAACTCAGTAGGAGTGAGAGATGTTTCTTTGGAGCCATAAGCTTCGTGAGGTTCCAGGCTGTGCGATATACCTACGTGATAAGCACAGTGCTTGCCAGGCCTTGTTTGAGCTACAGAGAGAATTCAGTACTCTATTACTGAAAGATACAAACCTTGGATTTAGAAGGGATCAGGATTGTGGAAAGAACAGGAAGTTTGGAACCACGAAGAACTGCATCGAGTCTCAGCTTTGCCCTTCCACTAAGGGGCACAGCTGAGATTCACTTCTTCATGGGACTATGTCACCTTGGATATATCATTTAACCTATCTGATTACAGTCAGTAAACTGCAGAATATTGGCATTAACAACCCCTCCCACTCGCTCCTTTACCAACATGGAATAAGTAGGTTACATAGGAGACAATGACACTCCCTGCAGGTGATCCATAAGCAATAACTAATACAGTGGGTCGCCCTAGGCCTGCCAACAATGGAAAATGGAACTAAGGACAACAAACATAGCCTGGCTTTCAATTCTAGAGATGTTATGTGAGTGCCTATGGTAGGCCAGTCATCAAGTCTTAAGATTTATATTTATCACTTTTAAACCTAACAAGTTCAGCACCTAGGTACTGTCTTTCCCATTTGAGATAAGGCAAAACTGAGTAACCTCTCCAATATCACAGAGAGGTAGTGATTTGAAAATAGTTAAGATTCAAAGCCTATTCATTCTCTTCTAAAGCAAAGATTGTAAACTGGTAGCTACACACACACTCTATTTGGCTCACATAACTTTTTTTTTCAATTTTAAAAACTGAGATAAAATTCACCATTTTGAAGTGTACAATGTTGTTCAACCATCACTACTAATTCCAAGACATTTCTATCATCCCCAAAAGAAATCCTGTACCTATTAACATTTATTCCCAATGCCCCCACCACCCCCCCAGCCCCACCATTCCCTGGTAACTATTAATCTACTTTCTGCCTTTACGGATTTGCCTATTCTGGACATTTCATATAACTGGAATCATGCAACGTGGGACTTTTCTTGTTTGGCTTCTTATAACTTAGCATGTTTCCAAGGCTCATCATGTTGTATGTAGAATGTATCAGTACCTCGATTCCTTTTTATTCCCAAATAGTGTTCCATTCTATCGGTATACAACATTTTGTTTATCCATTAGTCACCTGATGAACACTTGAGTTATTTCCACTTTTTGGCTATTATGGATAATGTTGCTATGAACATTTCAGTACAAGTTTTTCACACAGTATTTTTTCCCTCTCTTTTTTAAATTGTGCTGTAGGTGAAGGTTTACAGAGCAAATTAGTTTCTTATTAAACAATTAGTTCACATATTGTTTTGTGACATTTGCTGCCAATCCCGCGATGTGTCAACACTCTCCGTTTCTTGACCTTGGATTCCCCATTACCAGTCTTCCTGTCCCCTCCTGCCTTCTCATCCTTGCCCCTGGGCTGGTGTGCCCATTTAGTTTCGCTTTGTTTTATGGACCTAATCTTTGGCTGAAGGGTGGATCTCAGGAGTGATGTCAGTACTGAGTTAAAAGGGTGTATGGGGGGGGCATACTCTTGGGTTTCTCCAGTCTCTGTCAGACCAATAAGGTTGGTCTTCTTTCATGAGTTTAGAATTTTGTTCTACATTTTTCTCCAGCTCTGTCCAGGACCCTCTATTGTGATCCCTGTCAGAGTAGTTGGTGGTGGTAGCCGGCCGGGCACCATCCAATGCTGGACTCAGTCTGGTGGAGGCTGTGGTAGTTGTGGTCCATTAGTCCTCTGGACTAATCTTTCCCTTGTCTTTGGTTTTCTTTATTCTCCCTTGCTTCAGATGGGGTGGGACCAGTGGAGTGTATCTTAGATAGCGGTGCACAAACTTTTAAGACCCTAGATGCTACTCGCCACAGTCGAATACAGAACATTTTCTTTAGAGACTGTAACTTGCCTAGATGTTCCCCAGAACCATGGTCCCCAGCCCTTAGCCCTCGGTCCCTCATGGAGTTTGGATGCGTCTACGAAGCTTCTGTGACCTTGCCTTGGTCAAGTTGTGCTGACTTCTTCAGTAATGTGTATCACGTAGTATTTTTAAAAAGTGAATCAGCGGTTAAGTTGAAAGGTGATGATACGATCATACTAATCTATTTTTATGTATTATGAAGTTTTTCATAATACTGTAAAAAGTGATAGCGTTGCCAACATAAAAAAAAAAAACTTCAAAAAAAAAATCAACCTTCAGTTTCTCAAAAGAAAGAAGAAAGGGAAGGGAGGTGGGAGGGTCCGTCTGGTAACAACGATTCTGCATTCCTGCATGACAAAAACCAGAGCCCACTGTCCAACCCAGCGGAGATGCCACAGGTAATCATGGACAGATCCGGTCATTTATCTTGCTGATTCCTAGGCATTAAAGTTAGTAATTCCTTTTCTACACTATACCATTAAAAAATAGTAGCCAGGAAAAAATACGGGCAAGGCAAATGTTCAGCATCACTCCTTGATTTCGTTTCCATCACTAGTCTAAACGGAACTTGTGTTTTTTAAGTGCCCTGGAATAGCTTACACTCTACCTTTTGACAATAAGGAAATACAGAACTGACCATGGATTTACGGGAAAATCCTAACAGCCTGGGGCCCTCTGGGCTTGCCTCTTCCAGCACTTACACTGTACTCGTGACAATGGTCATCTCTCGAGCTAAGAAAGCTCCAAGGGCAGGGAATAATACCTCTGCATCCACAGAGGATGGTATATAGAAGTTGGCCTAGAAATAGTTGTTGAAAAAACAATACTGCAACAAATGATAAACAACGCAAATGTTACAGTTACTAAAAATAAGAGAACGGGGAAACTACTATTTGGACTACAAATTATGGCACTGAAAATGGAGTTCATCAATGAGCTCAGAGGTTCAGGAGTTCCCTGAGAGTACAGATAGTATATGTACGTATATTTTTTGAAGAAAGGTGCACAGCTTTTACTAGATGCTCAGAGGAATTTGTAAACCTCAGCAGAACTAAGAATCCTGAGTTAGATAAACAGGAAATGTACATTTTAAGACTATAAAAGACCAATTTTTAAAAGGTTAATTTTATAATTTACATGAACTTTAAAAATCTTTCTCAAATCAAATATCATCTATTCTTCCCTGAAGGAAGAGAGGAAGACAATGTATACTGGGCTTCAATGTTTGTAGCAGCATGAAATCCAAGTTTATGAATAACAAAATATCAGTTTCAGAGAAGATACAGTGGCCTCCACAGCCAGGTGAGGATAACAGTTTTACAAAAGTGAATTTTATTTTAATAATATTTTATTGTGTTTTAGGTGGAAGTCTACACAGCAAATCAGGTTCTTGTTTAACACTTTTTATACAAATTTTTCTCTGCCATTGGTTACAATTTTTACAATGCTGCTTCTACTGATCTAGTTTCCCTTCCCCTCCTTGCCTTGTCATGTTTGCTTTTGGGTAAATGTTGACCATTTGGTCTCATAGTTAATCGTTTAAGGGAGCACGTTACTCATGGATGATACTGTTCATTTTATAAGCCAATCTATTATTTGGCTGAAAGGTGCCCTACAGATATAGCTTCAAATCCAAGTTCAAAGGTTATCTCAGGGCGACAGTCTCAGGGGTTCCTCCAGTTTCTATCGGCCCAGTAGGTCTGGCCTTTTTTAGAAATTTGAGTTTTGTTCTACAATTTTCTCCCATCCTATCTGGACTTCTATTGCATTCTTCGTCAGAGCGGTTGGTAGCGGTAGTAGTTTTTCTGGTTTCAGGTTAGAGGAGGCTGTGGTTTGTGTGGACTACAAGTCCCATGGACAGTTTCTAGTTTCTCCTTTGAGCCTTTGATTTCCTTCATTCTCTTTTGCTCCATATAAGCACAGACCAATAGTTGTATCTTAAATGGCTGAACTTTATTTTTGCCTCATGTTACTGCTAGAACTTGAATTTCTTCACAAGTATCCAATCTTAAATCTTTTAGTCTTACATTTTTACATATTGACCCTTGTGTGGAAAGAAAATTATGATCAGAGAGATACCTAAAACGGTCTTTTCCAAGCTTAAAAGCCAAGATCATTTTAAGCAATGATAAAGAACAGTGATGAATCCCTAAAACATCTCATTACATGGACGAATCTGGAAGGCATTATGCTGAGTGAAATAAGACAATTACAAAAGGACAAATATTGTGTGAGACCACTACTATGAAAACTTAAGAGAAGGTTTACATGCAGAAAACATCTAGGTCAATTGGCATAACATAGTTCATAAAGAAAATGCTCTAAATCCTTCTTTGGTGAGTAGTATCTGGTGTCTTAAAGGCTTGCAAACAGCCATCTAAGATACATCTATTGGTCTCATCATGTTTGCAGCAAAGGAGAATGAAGAAAACCAAAGATAAAAGGAAAATATTAGTCCAAAGGACTAACAGACCACAGCCTCACCAGCCTGAGCCCAGAAGAACTACATGGTGCCCAGCTACCACCACCAACCGCTCTGACAGGGATCACAACGGAAGGTCCCAGTCAGAGTAAAAGAAAAAGGTAGAATAAAATTCAAATTCACACACAAAAAAAGAAGGCCAGACTTACTGGTCTGACAGAGACTGGAGGAACCTCCAAGACTCTGTCCCCCAGACACCCTGGTAACTCAGAACTAAAGCCACTCCCGAAGTCCACCTTTCAGCCAAAGATTAGATAAGGCTATAGAACAAGCAATAACATATATGAGGAACATCCTTCTTAGTTCAAGCAAGTATACAAGACCAAGTGGGCAAGACCTGCTCAAAAGCAAGGCTGAAAAGGCAGGAACACACAGGAAACGTGAATAGACACGAAGAACCCAGAGCGTAAAGGGAAAGAGGGAGAGTCATGACAAGCTGCAGGACTACAACCGACATCAGAAAAACAATTTGTGTATACTTTTTTGAATGAAAAACTAATTTGCACTATAGACTTTCACCTAAAACACAAACACACATACTCACACACAAAGATCATTTTAAGATTGTTGGCCTCCTGAATCCTAAAACTACTGAACTTCCTTAATATCTAAATCACTGCTTCCCAGCATTATTTAAAGTCAAGACACACAGAGAAAATAGTATCTGTATGGCATACTGGAGTAAATGATCCAGACTGTTCCTGGTTTGAATGCCCTGTGCCCTGTACAAATGGCCAGAGGGTTAAGAGGACCAGTATCTAGGCACATCCATCTGTAATCCCCCATCACAGTACACTGGTTGAGAAATTCTGGTTTAAATAACCTGTAGACATCACGAACTGAATAGTCAAAATCCGTGCAGTAGGCTGAAAAAACCATTTCACGAATCCCCTTATTTCAAGAGATGTACAATCATCTCTTGCAGCTTTCAGATATAGTCCATGTATACCACTTAATGGTAAACCATTTATTCTGGGAGATCCTCTATACGGAGGTCACTGGGACAAAAACCAAAAACAACACAAACTAAATCTCCTAACGCTAGCTTGGAAGAATAAACTAAAAGAAAATAGGTTAACACTAAAAACAGATGTAAGATTAAATTATTTCCCTCCCTCTACTTCCTACTGATTCTCTTTCCCTGTCTCAACTTAAGGTAGTAACCATGGACAACAACGTTCTCTCTCACCTGTCAAACTAAGAATACCTAAGTAGTGGTTTTTTGTTTTTTTAAACTGGGGGTGGGGGTGGGGAGGGGGGACACAGCTCAAAAAGGTTAACAACTAGCTGTCTGCGTTCCCCTAACCCACTGAGCTTCAAATCCCAAGATTCCAAATGCACACTGAACAAGTAAGGAAACGACCTGTTTAAAACCAACAGTGTAAGTTTTTCCTGGTTAAGGGCCCGAATCCATACAATATTTGCTAACTCAGGAAGTTACTCCTTGAGTAAACCTCAGGATTATTTAAGATTACAATCCTAATATACCACTGTGGACTTCTGTTGTTATTCCCACCTACAAAAATTACACCACTTTTATTTTAAAAGGCAATACACACAAGCATACACACTGTACTCTCTGGGTGACTTTCATTTCTTCACCTTTAAGCCAGAAAAAGGATGAAAGAGTTTGCTTTTGCAAGCAGATTAAAATGTTTCAGCTAATGAAAACCTGTCTGAAAAACATAGAAGTCCAGAAAGTTATTTAAAAAAAAAAGAAAAGAAAAAAAGTGGCCAAAATAAGGAGCCCTGGTGGCACAGTGGTTAAGAGCTCGGCTGCTAACCAAAAGATCGGCAGTTCAAATCCACCAGCAGCTCCCTGGAAACTCTACTGGGCAGTTCTACTCTTGTCCTATCGGGTTGTCATGAGCCGAAACTGACTCGACAGCAACTGGTTTGGTTTTGGTTTGGCCAACACAAAGGCATTTAAGGTGTGATATGCACAGAATTACAAGAGATTAATTGTACCCTGGGATTTAAATCTTACAAGAGTCCTGATGGTGCAGTGGTTAAGTGCTCAGATACTAACTCAAAGGTTGGTGGCTCAAACCTAATTGCTCTACGGGAGAAAAGACGTGACCGTCTTTTTCCATCAAGATTTATAGCCTTGGGCAGTCGGATGCAGACCCCAAATTCTCGTAAGACCAGACTTAATGGTCTGACTGAGACTGGAAGGACCCCCGTGATCGTGGTCCCCAGACATTCTGTTGGCCCAGGACAGGAACCATTCCCGAAGCCAACTCTTCAGACATGGATTGGACTGGACAATGGGTTGGAGAGGGATGCTGGTGAGGAGTGAGCTTCTTGGATCAGGTGGACACTTGAGACTATGTTGGCATCTCCTGCCTGGAGGGGAGATGAGAGGGTGGAGGGGGTTAGAAGCTGGCGAAAAGGACACGAAAAGAGAGAGTGGAGGGAGACAGCGGGCTGCCTCATTAGGGGGAGAGTAATTGGGAGTGTGTAGCAAGGTGTACATGGGTTTTTGTGTGACAGACTGACTTGATTTGTAATCTTTCACTTAAAACACGATAAAAATTATTAAAATACAAAAAAAAAAGAAAAGAAAAACATTTACAGCCTTGGAAACCCTATGGAGCAGTTCCAATCTGTCCTGTAGGATTGCTATGAGTTGGAATTGACTTGACAGCAATGGGTTTGGTTTTCTTTATGTTTATTTAACCTGAGACCCTTACTTGGATACTGCAGAATTTTCTACGCAGGGAAACACGATTACCACTAATGTTTTAAAAAAAAAGCTTGTCCACCATAGCAACTGTTGCTAAGTAGGTTCCTTCTGTCTAGGACTGAAAGACAGAATTTGTAGAATTCAGTGAAATGCCACTCCTAGCAGTGTCTTGTGATACTGTGACTTCTTTCACCCTTAACTTTTAAAGACTGAACTCCTGATTTCAATAATGCAGAAAATACCATGTCTGGTCAACAACTAAAACCAAAAAACAATAACAAAAAACCAAAGCAGTCGCCAGGGAGTCAGCTCTAACTCGCGGCAGTCCCCTGGATGTCAGAGCAGGGCTGCATTCCGTAGGGTTGTCCACGGTGTGATCTTTAGGCGACAGATCCCCAGGGCTTTCTTCTGAGATGTCTCTGCGTGGATGTGAACCACCAACCTTTTGGTTAGTAGTTTAGCGCTTAACCATTTGCACCACCCAGGGACTCCAGGTAAACAACGAGGACTATTAACATCTACTCTGGAGCATACATAATTTTTTAAACTACCAATTGCCTACAACTCAATGCAAATACACTGCTTGTTAAAATGACAGCCACTCATTTCCTTAATAATCCTAGAGGACTTCTCTTCATTTGAACAGCCAGCTGGCCTAGATTTCTTGCTATAAAGAAACAACCAAATGATATGATACTACTTTTGAAATTATTCATTTTAGGAGTTCAAAGAAATTTAGGTGTATGAACACATTTAATGCTCTTGTGAAACAAAATTGTTGAACTTGGCCCAGGTCACCCAGTGAATTCTGATAAACCAAGGATTAGCATAGAGCTTCTCATTTTCAATCCAGTGTCACAAGCGTTATTACCTTAAAATGCTTATCCCTTACTTAATCCTAAATAAGACCAAATCTTATCAGTTCTCAATTTCTGAACTTGTACAAATTATATTGTAATTATTTATGCAATTTTTAATCATATAAAATTGTCCTAATAGTTACTGTTATGAATTGAACTGTGTCCCCCAAAAGTATGTGTTAACTTGGCTATGCCATAATTCTCAGTATTATGCAATTATCCTCCATTGTGTGATCTGATGTAATTATCCTATGTGTTGTAAATCCTAACCTCTACGTTAATGAGGCAATATTAGAGACAGTTATGTTAACGAGGCAGGATACAATCTGCAGGACTAGGCTGTATCTTGAGTCAATCGTTTTTAATAGATAAAACAAGCAAGCAGGAGGGACCTGACTACCAGTAAGAAAGAAGAGCTGGGAGTACTGTATGTCCTCTGGACCTGGGATCCCTGTGCTGAGAATCTCCTAGACCCAGTGGAAGGTTGATGTCAAGACACACATAGATCTCCAAGGGAGGCCAGGACCACCGATGTTGAAGGAGCCAAAGACCTTCTTCTAGAGCCCACAGAGAGGGAAAGCCTTCCCCTAGAGCTTGTGCTTTGAATTTGGACTTCTAGCCTCCTAAACTGTGAGAGAATAAATTTGTTTGTTAAAGCCATCCACTTCTGGTATTTCTATTAGAGCAGCACTGGATAACTAAGACAGTTATCATAATACACCACTTAACGTTTTAGGGTCACTGTTTGGCGTTGTGTTAAATGTATCAGATGCGTTATCGTAATTAATCTTCACAAAGACCCCGTGAGGAAACTGAGGCACAAGGTAGTACCAACCAAGAAAAGGGGCAAAGCAGGAGTTCTCAGGGAGTATAGTTCAAAAGCTATGCGTTTCCACTGCCTGGACTGGGATTCTAGGCCAGCTCTAGGGCTGAGATACCTTGGTTGAGACACTTGAACCTTCATGTGCCCTAATTTTCCTCATTCTAAGCCCAGAAAGGAAACCCTGGTGGTGTAGTGGTTAAGTGCTACGGCTGCTAACCAAAAGGGTGGCAGTTTAAATCCACCATGCGCTCCATGGAAACTTCATGAGGCAGTTCCACTGTCCTATAGGGTCACCATGAGTCGGAATCGACTAGATGGCAACAGGTTTGGTTTTTTTTTTTTTTGGTTTAAGCCCGGAAGTCAAACAGATCATCTCAAAAGTCCTTATACCTTGAAATGCTCTGACCATCTTTCCAGGCAGGTAACGAAAAAAGAGACTGTCTCAATTCTTTCATCATCACCACTAAAGTTTAGAGTTCACGTATGAAACTAATCAATAGAATACTATTACAGAACAAAAACAAAAGGCCTTTCTTAAAAGCTAGAAACTCCATTCTGTAGCTATGATTCCCAAATCTGACTCTGAACCTCAAAATGACAATGAAGGGAGAAAAGACCTTACAACTTTGGGGTGGAGTAGGAGGCGTGAGGGAAACCCTGGTGGTGTAGTGGTTAAGAGCCATGGCTGCTAACCAAAAGGCTGGCAGTTTGAACCCACGAGGCACTCCTTGGAAACTCTACGGGGCAGTTCTACTCTGTCCTATAGGGTCGCTATGAGTCAGAATCGACTCGACAGACTCGACGGCAATGGACAATGGAATGGAGGAGGTGTGAGAGAACCAACCATTGTATAGGTGGTTATCAATTTTAAAAAATCATCCATTTCCATCTTAAAAAAGGAACTACATCTTTAAAAGGTTGTTACATAAATCCACTGCTTTATTCAGGCAATACAAATTAATAAATTGTTATTTATCCAAGAAGTTTATCATAGACATGGAAGAATCATCTTTTTTTAGAAATCCTATCAAAAGAGCCGGAAACCCTGGTTGCATAGTGGTTAAGCGCTATGGCTGCTAACCAAAAGGTTGGTGGTTCAAATCTGCCAGGCACTCCTTGGAAACTCTATGGGGCAGTTCTACTCTGTCCTATAGGGTTGCTATGAGTTGGAATCACTGGACAGCAAAGGGTTTATCAAAAGAGCCTAGAGCTCTAGAATCTGCATTTTAGCAAGCTGGTCATCTAGCCCTTCAAACTGCATCTAAGGACGCTAACAAGGTATTTACATATCAAGAAAGAGGGTTAGGTTCCACTCAACAGTGTTATTCTGTGAAGTCTTCCAGGGCCAAATTATATTACTGAATAACCTTTGCTGTCTTTGTTCCCTTTAAAAGATTTTAAAACAAAATCAGCAAAACCCCTGTACTAGTTTTCTACTGCTGCCATAATGAACTAGCACAAATGTCATGGCTTAAACCACCACAAATTATCATCTCCAGTTTCTATAGTTCCAAAGTTAAGTGGGCTTGGCTGGTTCCTCTGCTTAAGGTTTCAAAAGGCCAAAATCAAGGTGCCTGCAGGGCTATGTTCCTTGCTGGAAACTCTAGGGAAGAATGCACTTCCATTCAGGTTGTTGGCTGTAGTGAATTCCTTGCAGCTATGGGACTGACAGTTTCCTTGCTGGCTGTCAGCAATTGCTCCTAGAGGCTGTCCACATTACTTATCATGCTTTTTGTGGCCCCTCCAGCAATGCCAGGTTAACTCCCATCAGGCTTCTCTCTGAATTCCCATTCTGCTCCATGTCTTTGACTCCAGCTGGGGAAAGACCTTCGCTTTTAAGGGTTCATGATTAGATTTAGTCCTCATATGATTAGATAATGCAAACAGTTAACACGCTCACCTGCTAAAGGAAAGGTTGAAGATTTGAGTCCACCTACAGGCTCCTTGGAAGAAAGCTCTAGTAGTCTACTTCTGAAAAATCAGCCACTGAAAACACTATGGACTGCAATTCTATTTTGATACACCTGAGGTCACCACAAGTTGGAACTGACTCAGGACAAATGGAGTTTTTTAATGATTAGATTGGGCCCATCCTAAAAATCCAGGATAATCATCCTATCTTAAGGTGCTTAATTACATCAGCAAAGTCCCTTCCGTCACGTAACTAACAGACTCACAGATTCAAGTGATTAGGGCATGAACATCTTCAGGGGGGCCATTCTGCCTACACACCTACACAGTCTGCCCTCTGGCTCCCAAAGATTCAGGTCCCTCCCAAATGTAAAAACATTCATCCCATCCTAAGGTCCTCTAAAGTTTCAGCCCATTACAGCATCAACCTGAAGTCTAAAAATCTCACCTAAATCTTGTAAATTCAAAAAGCCCCCAATCTCATAATCTGCACCAGGTGTGGATGAGGCTCTGGCCATGGCTCATTAAGTACAACTCCTGAGTTACAATTCCTAAGAAATAAGTCATCTGCTCCCAACATACAATGATGGGGCAAACACAGGGTAACAGTCACAGACATTCCAGTTTAAACAGGGAGAAAAGATCAAGATAAAATGGAGTCTCCCGTCCAAAAAAAAGCTCTGAAATCCAGCTGGGCAAACCCCACTACATTTCAAAGCATGAAAAAATTCTCTGGCTTTTGGCTCTACCCTCTGGGCTCCTGGTTGCATCCACTGTATCACCCTTCTTTTTAAAATAAAAGGTAGCATGTTTGCAGCTGGGTAGTTTTATGAGCTTGCTTCCAGCCAGTAGAATTTTAGGGGTCCAACAGTGTTCTTAAATATCTTACTCTCACTGTCCCTTTCAATCCAAACTGGCAGTGTTTCTACTTGTATAAAATTCTCAAGAACCTTGTGAACTTTGCGTGAAATTCACATGGGTTCACTTCATTAAATGGAGGCTATGTCCACAAATCTTTTAAAAATAATCCTCCTCTATCTCTGGCTTCTGTTGAGATGGCTGAGGGATGATACCCTTAAGCTTCATAGAGGCCCCCAGTTTGATTAGGGATCTGTGAGTCACACTGTTAATCTCTTCAAAGAGTCTTTTGCATGACTAAATGCTCTGATCTTTTGATATTTCTGAAATTTTAGTAAAAGGTTGTACAGCCACACACTCCTTTTGCCATCTGGATAGGACAAGGATTTCCCAAATCAAGTCTTGGTTCTTTTGGTTTAACATTTCTCTCTCACATTTTCTAATAAGCAGCAAGAAGAAACCTGGCTGCATCTTCAACACTTTGCTTGGAAAAATTTCCTATACTAAATATACAAGTTCACAAGTTACAAATTGTTTTCCATATAACTGCAGGACACAATTCTGTTGTTTTGCCACTATGTAACAAGGATTCCCCTTCCTCCAGTTTCCAATAACATATACCTCACTTCCTTCTAAGCTCTCAGGGACAGTACTTTTAGTACCCATATTTTCTTTAATAGTTTGTTCACGGTGACATAGGTATGGAAACCCTGGTGGCATAGTGGTTTAAGTGCTATGGATGCCAACCAAAGGGTCGGCAGTTCGAATCCACCAGGCACTCCTTGGAAACTCTATGGGGCAGTTCTACTCTGTACTATACGGTCGCTATGAGTCAGAATCGACTTGATGGCACTGGGTTTGGTTTTTTTGGTTTTGGACATAGGTATGCTCTAAGCCAATTCAGGATTTCTCTGCCACATTCCTCACTTCCTTCTGAGCCCTCACTAGCAGAAATCACTAGCATCCATATTTCTAACAACCTGTTTAAGGTAATCTAGGCTTTTTCTATCACACTCCTTAAATTTCTCCCAGCCTCTACCAACTGCCCAATTTCAAAACCACTCCCACATTTTTAGGTTAACAGCACCCCACTCCTGGTACCAAGATCTTTGCTAGTGTTTTATTGGTGCCATAACAAGTCGGCACACACGCAGTGGCTTAACACAACACAAACGTATTCTCACAGTTTCTGTAGGTCATAAGTCAGATAGGCTTGGCTAGATCCTCTGCTTAAGGTCTCAAAAGGTACCCAGAGGGCTATGTTCCTTGCTGAAAGCTCTGGGGAAGAATGCACTTCCAATCATTCAGATTGTTGGCTGAATTAAATTTCTTGCAGTTGTGAGACTGAGGTTTCCATTTCCTTGCTGACTGCCCGGAAACCCTGGTGGTGTAGTGGTTAAGTACTACAGCTGCTAACCAAAAGGTCACCAGGCGCTCCTTGGAAACTCTATGGGGCAGCTCTACTCTGTCCTATAGGGTGTCCATAAGTCGGGATCGACTTGAGGGAACAGGTTTGGTTTTTTGGCTTTGCTGGCTGTCAGCTGTGGGCTCATGCTTTCCATGTAGCCCCCTCTAGAAAATGGCAAGTAGAGTCCCTTTCATGCTTTGAACCTCTCTGACTCCAGCTGGAGAATGCACCTAGCTTTTAAGGGCTTCTCTGATTAGACTAAGGAGCCCTGGTAGCCTGGTGGTTAAGCGCTCAGCTGCTATCTGAAAGGTTGGCCATTCAAACCCCCCAGCCACTCTGCGAGAGAAAGATGTGACAGTCTTCTTCCTTAAAGATGACAGCCTGGGAAACTATGGGGGCAGTTCTACCCTGGTCCTACAGGGTCATTATGAGTTGGAATTGACTTGATGGCAATACGTTTATGATTAGACTGGCCCCACCCAGAAAAGCCGAGATAATCTTCCTATTTTAAAGTCCTTACTCTTAATTACATCTACAAAGTCCTTCTGGCTATATGATAACACATTCATTGATTCTGGGGGTTAGGGTGTGGACATCTCTGGGAAGAAGGGTCATTCTGTCTACCGTTGTAGAACACTTCAGTACATTCCAACCCACAGCAACCCTACAGGACCATCGTGTTTTCTAGGCAGTAATCTTTAAGAAAACAGATTGCCAGATCTTTTCTCTCATGGAGCAGCTGGTGGGTTTGAACTGCTGACCTTCACAGCTGAGTGTTTAACCACTGCTGCCACCAGCGCTCCACATTCTGCCTACTACAAACCCCAAAACCCTATGCAAAGCTTTAAACTCACTTTCTAACAAAATTTCCCTTTTCTTCAAAAGAGTATGTGAAGTAAAGATGTTATGTTCAGAGACAGAGACTACAGTAAAAATATGGACTCATCCTGGAAGAGAGTTGGTAGGCAACTGGAGAACTAAAAATACATGCGGAAAAGAAGCTGCCAATGGTTTCACCCCGGAAACAGCAAGGCAATTCACTCACTACTCAGAGACTAAACTACGCTGCCTTTCTAGTCTCCACTGTACCCTATAGAGAGCATAACTAAGCATACTTTTTTTTTTTTTTTGGAGAAAAGTTGCCCCAGGGTGATCTAACTTTGTCACCAGTTAATAAATCAATCTAAGCAGTTTCCAATTGTTTCATTTTTTCTCCAAGTCATACCTCCTCCCCCCATAGCAGATGAAAGTCAAGTATTTCAAAGTCACAAAAGGACAAACCTGTCCAGGTAAGATTGCAAAGGAACTTTTCAAAATGATATGGAGTAGAACTAGTACTAGTATTGGTCCTGGTCTTTCATTCCCGGGTATATTAAGCCAACTGGCTTAGAACAAAACGAAACACTGCAGCAACTACAAAGATAATATTCTGATGCCTTGCATACTTTCAAATTCTTGATCACAAATTTTACTCAGAATAAAGAACTGCAAATATACCAGCTAGTCCCTTTAATAAGAGTGACATGTAAGATCTAGTGAGCACTTACTACCTGCCAGGCCCTGTGCTAAGCATTTGCCATGAATTATCTTATTTACTTCTCACCATAAACCTATGAGCTACAAAATATTGTCATCCCCATTTTACAGAAAGGAAAACTGAGGCTGACAGAGATTAGGTCACACAGTTGCGTAGCGGTGGCATGAATATTTGAGAACCCAGGCAATGTAGTTTTTAACCACTGGCCTCTATTGCCACTCCTTAGATGGAATGAGGCCTCCATCTCAGAAAATCTTCTCTTCCTAATTTTTTTTTTCATTTCCTCTCCCCAGGCTCACTTCTCAAACAATTCAGCAGTCGAAAGGTAACCAAGTCTTCCCAAATAACTTGCCGCCTCCTTTTCAAAACTCTTTCTTCCTCACAAAAGCAATAACCAAGAAGCAACTTCTGACCCTGACTGTGCTTCGCAAAAACAAACTACAGACGCTCCACCCATCACCAGCCCTGATATATTCCAACACTGCAAAAAAACAAACACTAGAACAAAATTTAAAAGTCCTACTCTTTCAAAAGGTCACCAACTTGCATGTGTGTGTATATATATGTATACTCTTAGCCAACCCTTCATTCTACATACCTGTCCTCTTCCATCCAGGCTTCCAAGCAACCCTTAACAACTCCACCCGTTCGACCCTCTTCATGGTCCCCTCCCCCTTTCTCTCTCTGCAACCGCACCCGGGACTCCCTTCACCTTGCACCCCGGTCTGCAGGTGGGAAGTCCAACCCCGCCCTGAGGGACCCTTGGAAGGCCCCTACTCTGTCTTTCTCTGCAGGAGGGCTCACCTCGCCTTACCCAGAAAGCACCACTCCCTTCTGCACTCTCCCCCAGCATCCCCCTTCGGCCCCACCCCACGCGCTCCCCTCCCCCTCTAGCGACCCCCTCCCCCAAGTTGCCTCCTAGTCCCCGCCCCAGTCCAGCCCTCTACCCGGCAAGAAACTGGACTCGGAGAGCTGGTTTCCACCCCCGCATTGGCCCCTGCCCCCAAGCCTCGTTCCCTGCCCTGGGGAGGGGGGTGGCCCCAGGCCTCCCAATGGGCTGCAGGGGCCTCGGTTGGTGAGTATGTGGAAGGGGGGCAGGAGAAGGCGACGGACCCCTCAGGAGTCGACTGGAAGCAGGAAGAGCGGCCGCACCCCGCTGTCCCACTCTGGGCCACCCCCAGCCCTCAACGACCTGGCTTGGCGGCGCCCACGGTACCTGTGGTGGAAGCGGCAGCGGCGGCGGCCCCTCTCCCCTCTCCTCACACAGACAATATGGCGGCGGCTGAGGAGGAGACACACGGCTCGGCCGCCAGCCGCAGGGACCAGAGCGAGGCTGCAGCCGCCGCTGCCGGAAGCGGAAGCCCCCTCCTACCAGGAGGTGGGGCGGGTCGCTTCCGACTCCGCCCCCGGCGGAATCTAGCTGGCTGCGGCCATGCTGGGATGTCTGATTGTCTCCCAGGGGGTTTAGTTCCCGATTAAGCTTCAAAACGGAAGGAGTTCTCGACTCAAAGCATGATAAAGAGATTGGAAATGATTACTTGCATTTTATTTCAGCGCTCATGTGAACTGACGAGAGAGCGAACATGAACCTCCCACTAAGTGTACAATTGGTTTGACCCAAACTAAGATGGCGGTCCCTAGGTTTCCCGCACTTCACCCAGCTGTCGAGGCCCACCTACCTGTATGCCGGCCCCGCCTTTCTTAAAAAGGAGCATGCGCGACCTGCAGAGCTGTAAAGCAAAGCGCTCTGGGAGTTGAAGTTTCCCCAGCTTGCACCCCTTGTTTAGGTTAGGGCTCCAGCTGGACTTTTTTTCTTCTCAAACTTAGAATTCGGAAGCAGTGACAGAAAGTTGGATCCGGGGAGAGGCTTGGCACGGAAGTCCGGGAAGTGACGATACTAGCTCTCTAGGGTCGGAGGCCTAATTCCTGCCTCCTACGTGAGGTGTCCTTCCAAAATAAAGAGCTATCCCCCTTTGATCTCCTCTCTCTACCCCGCACAGGGGCGAACGCCCCAAAGCAGCCACAGGGTCTACCTGCAAACCTTATCATGGCATTTTGTTGTGTACCGTCGAATGCACAGTGGATTTTTGACTCATCGACCCCGTGTAACAGAGTAGAACAGCCCCATAGGGTTTTCTAGGCTGTGATATTTATAAGAGCAGATGGCCAGGTCTTTCTCCCACAGGCCCGTTGGGTGGGTTTGAACCTCCAACCTTTTGGTTAGCAGCCGAGTACTTAACCATTGCGCCACCAGGGCTCCTTCTTCATGGCATACTCTTGGTCAAAAATCTCTCAAGGCACACTTTTGCCCACCAAAGATAGCCCAAGCCCTTCAGCTTGGTATTCAAGGCCCTAGATAATTTGATGAAAACCCCTATTCCAGCCTCCTATTCTGCCATCTCCCCTCGAATTCCTGATGCTCCCACCCACTAAAACTGCAAACTATTCCCGGAACTTAGCTTGTTGTCTCCCTCCCTTTGTACTGACAGATTTCTCTGTTACTCAGAACGCTTTCCTCACCCTCATGCACTGCCTAACTTCGGTATGGTATGTTCGTTGAACTCATTTAAGGGTCATTTCCTAGGGGAATCTTCTCTCCTTGAGAGACCTGGGCACCATCACTCAACAACCTTACTGGTTCCTAGTCAGGCTCTGGCACCAGACTGTGAGCCCCCAGTGGGCAGGACTGGATCTGATGATCACCCTGCCCCTGCAGGCTCTGACGAAAGCCGGTGAGTGTAAGTGTTTCTGAGGGAAATTCAAGTGTTAGCTTCACTTCAGGTGGGGCAGAGGTGTGAGGGCTGGAACAAGGGTGAGGAGGCTGGGTTATTTTGGTACCAGCCACTATCTCAAGCTACCTCAGAATAGCTGCCTGGCTCAAGGATGGGCCTACCCACCCTCTCCAGCCCTTTTTGCAGTTTGTCGGCTGACTGGTGCCTCTGCTCCCTGAAAGACAACCTCCTCTCCTGTAGGATGGGGGAGGGATGCAAACTTGCAGTAATGGCCTCAAGGAGGTGGCTTTGACCTTTTCTGGGCCTAATCCTGTCAGACCGATCTATGCCATTTGAACCCAATGGGCTGGGAATCCATAGCGATGGCTCTCTGGGTGCCCTCAGGCTGGCCATTCTGCCTTTCTGGGCCTCAGTTTCTCCACCTGTGGACTGAGGAGGGTAAACAAGATCCCAAGGTTTCTGTGAAAATGTCTTCCAGGAAATGACTGACCTACCCATCTCGTGGGCCAAGTCTTTTCCGCTCTCTTGGCTCTTTTTTCCCCATCTTTATTCATGTTTATTCAGCTAACAGCTATTGATCGCTTGCAATGTGCCCGGCACCGTGCTAGGTGCTGAGGATGTGGTGTGAGCGAGACAAACACCATTTCCTCACGGAGCTCACCTTCTAGAGTGAGAACCAAATGATGCACAGACAGGTAAACAAATGAATAAACAGACGAATTTCAGGTAGTAATAAGTACTATGAAGGAAAAAGATAAGTAGCTGTGAAATAGAGTAAATGGGGAGGGGGAGGAGAACTTTAGCTTGAGTGGTTCAGGGGGTCCCTCTGAAAAGGGAACAGCAAGTACCAAGACCTTGAAATGGGAAAGAACTTGATTAAGTTTGAGGAAGAGGAGGCCAGGGTGGCTAAAGCACTGTGAGTGAGGGAGAGAAGTGTAAAAATGAGATAGAGGGGGTGTCTGATCTCTAACTTCACAAGGGAGCCCTGGCGGTACAGTGGCTAAGAGCTTGGCTGCTAACCAAAAGGTTGGCAGTTCGAATCCACCAGTTGCTCCTTGGAAACCCTATGGGGCAGTTCTACTCTGTCCTATAGGGTCGCTATAAGTCAGAGTCAACTCAACGGCCACGGTTTTGTGGGTAACTTCACAAGGGGGAAGACTTACTGTAAGCATCAACAGTTCAAGACTGATGGCTATGAGGTCAGACATGCCTCTGCCTTCCAACTTTTTACAGCGCTCTCTGCGCCTCTGCTGGGTTCGATAGTTCATTGCAATGGCCACACAGAACTCACAGACAGACCATAGTTACGAGGTTTATTACGGAAGTTGTTGTTAGGTACCATCGAGTCGGTTCTGACTCATAGCGACCCTATGCACAACAGAACGAAACACTGCCCGGTCCTGAGCCATCCTTACAATTGTTGTTATGCTTGAGCTCATTGTTGCAGCCAGCTGTGTCAATCCACCTCATTCAGGATCTTCCTCTTTTCCGCTGACCCTGTACTTTGCAAAGCATGATGTCCTTCTCCAGGGACTGATCCCTCCTGACAACGTGTCCAAAGTATGTAAGAAGCAGTCCCACTATCCTTGCTTCTAAGAAGCATTCTGGTTGTACTTCTAAAACAGATTTGTTCGTTCTTTTGGCAGTCCATGGTATATTAAATATTATTAGGGAAGTAACAGGTTACAATTCAGGTTCAGAAACACTCAGGATACAATTCTTTGATCAGGACAGTTTCTTCTCAGGCAGGCCTCTCTCTGTCTCCTCGGCCCCTCAGCCTGGCCAACTGCCCTGCTCAGGCAAGTGTTACAAACCTCTTTAGCTCTGCCAATAAGTGCCCACAGGCTCTCCACTCCACCAGAAAGCCTCCTGCTAGGAGGCGCTCAGCTTTCTCACTCTGTGGGCTGGGAAGTCCATCATGTCGTCTCCTGGTTCTGCTGCTGCCATTTCTCGCTCTTTTGCTATCTCTGGTGTTATAGCTCCCTGTCTCTGTCTCCTGGGTTTAGGAGGGTCTGGATGCAGGGATCTTCCCAGGTCCAAATGACACGCTGTGCTCCCTTCTCTTCTTCATGGTAGTCAAATCCCCTCTCTGGGATTGGCTCTTTTTTAAGCCTAGTGGGATGGCAAAACTGACCAATCCCCTGGTTAGGGTTTCATATACCTTATTTACATGGCTCCCCCACAAGTGTGCCATGCACCTTATTGACATTATAAGCAAGCTATCTAATCCTCTTGATGGGCCATAAGCACCTCATTTGCATGATCCCACCCAGTTATTTGGTGGGAGTTATAAAGACTATGGCTGGAAGGGCCATATTAAGTCATTCAATGCCCATTAAGAAGGGTAGAACTTATGGTGGGAGAGGTGGGCAAGGCATTCAGGCCATGGTAAGGAGTCTGAGTTTTCATCTGAGTGTAGTGGGGGTGTTTCTCAAGGCTTAGCCCTCATGACCTTCCGATGGTCTCGATCTCTCCTACAGCAAGTGTTCCCCACTCTTCCACTCAATTCCAGCCTCCATCTATGACCTCATTCCCAGGTCTCATTGAGATGCAAGAGTACAGTTCTTCACACTCATGGAGGACACAGTGATACCCAACCCCTGCAATCTCCCAGGCCAACTTGGCACAGGCCTTTGGTCCCAGGAAGCCCCCAGTCCTCAATGTTCATCCAGTTATGGAGACTCCAAAGATCAGGTCAATTATCCTAAACTTTTACTCTCTGTGGCAACCCTCCCTCCCCCAAAAATCACAACTTTCAGGCTAGTCTTCCTTCAAACAAGAACAACTAAGAGATTGAGAGCACTTGTTCTGTGCCAGGCCCTGTGCCACACACTGTTCATCTTGTTTAATTCTCACATAAATCTGATGAGGTAGGAACCAAAAGGATCCAACTGTAGAGATGAAAAAACTGAGATTCAGAGTGATTATAGGACATGCCCAAGGTCACATGCCGGTAATGGAGCTTGCATTCCAACTTGGGCCATTAGAGGGTTAATCACTGCACTAGGAGCTTAACTGTATCAGCTGTCTATTTCTACATAACAAATAGCCCAACACATAGTGGCTTAAAACAACAATCATTTATTTGCTTGTGTTTTTGTGGATTGGCACTTTAGACATGTCTCAGCTGAAACAGATCTTTTCTGCTCAACACAGTGTTGTCTGAGCTCATGCCTGTGTTGGCAATTAGTTAGCAAGTCAGTTGGGGTTGGCTAGCCTATATAGCCTCATTCATGTGTCTGGCAGTTGGCTGCGACTGCCACCTTGAGCCCTTCCATTCTCCTCCAAGTGGCTCCTTCAGTAAGCTAGCTTCTCACATGATGGCCTCCAAAAGGAAGGGAATGAAAATAGCAAGCTCTCTTAAGGCCTAGTACAGTGCATTTTTATATGGCCTTTCTTGCCATGGTCTTGTAACTCCCAGCAAATGATTGGGTGGGTCTATGCATATAAGGTGCTTGTGGCCCACCAAGGGGATTGGACTGCTTGCTAATAATGCAAATAAGGTGCATGGAACATTTGTGGGAGTAGGATCACGCAAATAAGGTGTATGGAACCATAATGAGGCAATTGGTCAGTTTTGCCATCCCACTAGGCTTAAAATGAACCATCCCAGAGCTGGAAAAGGGAAGACCTCACTACCACCAAGAAGAGATGGGAACAGAGCAAGTCCTTTGGACCTGGGGCCCTTGTACTGATAACCTCCTAGACCCAGGAAACAGAGAGAGGTGTAACACCAGAGGTTGCGTGAGACCGTGAGAAGCAGCGGCAGAGAATCAGTGGCAGTAGAACTAGGAAACCAGAGCAAAATGGTGTGGTAGGATACATGGACCACAGAACAAGTTGGTTACAGTGGGTTTGCTGACCCAAGGAGTGAGAGAGCTGAGTGCCTTCAGGCAAGAGGCTTTCTGGTGGAGTGGGGTGCCTTTGGACACTTGCCGGAGGAGCTAAAGAGCTTTGTAACACTTGCCTGAATAGGGCAGAGGCCGCGTGAGGGGCTCAGGGGCTGAGGGAGAGGCCTGCCTGCAGACATGGGCAAGGAGCTGTCCTGACCAAAGAACTGAATCCTGAATTGTAACCTGTTACTTCTCTAACAAACCCCATAATTGTGAGTATGGTCTGTGAGTTTTGTGTGGCCATTGAGACAAATTATTGAACCCAAAAGAGAAGTAGTGCCGTGGGAGGGATGGCTGGAGTCAGAATTGGTAAAAAGTTTGGAAAGAGGAGGTATGTCTGACCCTTACCTCCTAGGAATCAGACATGAACTGTTGACCTTGGTTCTCCTTCTCCCTTTTGAAGTTAAAGGAGGTCAGACCCCCTTGCCACGCCATTTTTACACCTAGCCTCAGAAATGTACACACAGCATCATCTTCACTATATTCTATTGACCAAAGCCAGTGCCATGGCCAGTTCAGATTCAAGAAGAAGAAAAACAGATTCCATCTCTTGATGGGAAAGACGGCAACATCACATTGCAAAGAGGCGTGTGTACAGGGTGGGCAGAATTGCTGTGGCCCTTTCTTTGCAAACAATATACTACACTAAGTAACCATTTCTGTAGAACTGGTTAAATAAATTAAGGTACAGCTATACATGGAACGTAGGTCCCTGAGTGGCGCAAATGGTTTGCTCTCAGCTACTGAAAAAGGTGGGTGGTGTGAATCCACCCAGCAGCAGCATGGAAGAAAGGCCTGACAATCTGCTTCTGAAAGATCACAACCATGAAAACCCTACAGAGCACTGTCCTACTGTGACACACATGGGATCGCCATGAGTCAGAATCAACTCGGTACAACTGGTTTGTCCTTTTTTTTTTTTTCCACATGGAATACATGTAGCTGTTTACAACAACGAGAGGTAATATTTTTCGAGCACTTTATATGTGTCAGACACTGTATAAGGTGCCTTACGTATACTAAAGTCAAAGCTACAGTCTTCAGTATGGACTACACCTCAACATAAAGAAACAAAAATCCAAATCCTCACAATTGGACCAATAAGCAACATCGTGATAAATGGAGAAAATATTGTAGTTGTCAAGGATTTCATTTTATTTGGATCCACAATTATCACTCACTGAAGCAGCAGTCAAGAAATCGAAAGATGCATTGCATTAGGCAAATATGCTGCAAAAGACCTCTTTAAAGTGTTAAAAAGCAAAGATGTCACCTTGAGGACTAAGGTGTACCTGACCCAAGGCACGGTGTTTTCAATTGCCTCATATGCATGCAAAAGCTAGACAATGAATGAGGACGACTGAAGAAGAATTGATGCATTTGAATTATGTTGTTGGTGAAGAATACTGAATATACCATGGACTTTTTTCTCAGAAGAAGGAACAAATCTGTCTTGGAAGAAGTACAGCTAGAATGCTCCTTAGAGGCAAGGATGGAGAGACTTCGTCTCACATACTTTGGACGTGTTATCAGGAGGGACCAGTTCCTGGAGAAGAACATCATGCTTGGTAAAGTAGAGCGTCAGTGAAAAAGAAGATCCTCAATGAGATGGATTGACACAGTTGCTGCGCCAATGAGCTCAAACATAGCAATGGTTGTGAGGATGGCACAGGACCAGGTGGTGTTATGTTCTGTTGTACGTAGGGTCGCTATGAGTTGGAACCGACTCAATGGCACTTAACAACAACAATAATGCATGTATTAACTCATTTAATCCTCACAACGACCCTGTGTGGCAGGTATATTTTTATCCCCATTTTAGAGATTAAGGACACCAAGTCTCAAAGAGGTTAAACAACTTGTCTAAGGTCACATAGTAAGAGGCAAAGCTGTTGAAAAGAAGGAGGACAATATAATGTCCTTTCCTAACATGGAAAGCTGGCTCTGACACACCGTTAACGCGATAAAACCCAAAAGCAAGAGACAAAACAATAGTTTGATCGGAATACATTAAAAACACATTAAAAACTGGGTAGATGTTTATGTTTTGTATAATTTCAGGTAAAAGTCAGGAAGGATTTACCACAAACTATTAATGGAGTTTTTCTCTGAAGACAGGAAGAGGAAGAAACCATTACTTTAAACACTTTTGTCTACATTGTTTGTTTGAATTTGTTTTACAACAAGCACAACACTTTATTTCAAAATCCTATAAAGAAGAAAATGCCTTTTAAATGTCCATAAACTTGTCCCTCACTTCTTTTTCTATTTGGCTTTTACTTTTACTGTTTATTTTGGGTTTTGACATCACCCTAGTGCAGGCCCTTATCAATTGTGGCCTGAAGTTCCTCGACTACCTCAGAGCTCCTCCCCGCTCCTGCTCCCCTGGGTCCTGCACCCTGCTGCTGGAGGAAAGTTTAATAATCCCCACACTTTTTTCTTGCTCAGGAGTTTTTAATGGCATTGCGTTGCCTGTGGGGAAAGTTCAAACTCTTTGGCCTGGTGTGCAAGGCGTTTGTAAATTCGAGTCCGAGTTCATTGGATTCCAGCTTGATCATTTACTTTTTTAGAGTTCTAGTCCCTGTATCTGTGGATCTAATCCTGTCCAGGAATAGGGTTTTCTTTGTTATGTTGATGCGCCATGTTGTTGTTTTGTGCTGTCTAGTGGATTCCAACTCATAGTGACCCCATGTGACAGAATAGAACTAACTGCCCCATAGGGTTTTCTTGGCTGTAATCTTTATGGAAGCAGATCGCCAGGTCTTTCTCCCGAGGTGCCACTGGGTGGTTTCAAACCGCCAACCTTTTGGTTAGCAGCCGAGTGCTTAACTGTCGTGCCATATCAGTGTAGAAATACAACCTAATAAACCTAATCATTTCCGAGTGATAAAAAGAGCAGATTAGACTTGGAGGTAAGCACATATAAGCAGAAGACTGATGCTATCTGATGACTATGGAATCAGATGAATCTACAAGCCCAGGAGCTCCAAAGATTGTCCATTACTAAAAGCTGAAATGGGTCATCCTTGGATGGCACAAACGGTTAAGTACTGAACTACTTGCCAAAAGGTTGGCGGTTCGAACTCACCCAGAGGCACCTTGGAAGAAAGGCCTGGCAATGTGCTTCTGAAAGGTCACAGCCTTGAAAACCCAGTGGGGCAGCTCTACTCTGCACACATGGGGTCGCCATGAGTTGAAGTCGGTTGCATGGCAACTAACAACAACAGACCCTGAAACAGACAAAGAAGGATCTCTCCCTAGAACCATACCCTGAATTCAGACTTCCAGCCTCCTGAACTGTAAGAAAGTAAATTTCTGTTCTTTAAAGCCACCCACTTGTGGTATTTCTATTATAGCAGCACTAGGAAACTAATGGGGGAGAAAGATGTGGCAGTCTGCTTCCACAAAGATTCACAGCCTTGGAAGCCCTATGGGGCAGTTCTACTTTGTCCTATAGGGTCACTGTGAGTTGGAATCAACTCGGCAGCAACGGATTGGGTTTTTTGGTTAGGAAACTAAAACACTAGCAATATAATTTGACCCCTTTGAGCCTTAGTCTCATCTGTTAAAAAAAAAGGAATAAAGAAAAGAGAGTGTAGCATTCTGTACCATGTGGCATGTGGTAAACTAGGTTACTGTTCACTGACTATTCACATCCTCCCCTCACTAAAAGCGGTTGATACTCCCCTGCCCCATTGATATTAGGCTTGGCCATGTGACTTGCCAGTGGAATGTAAATGGAAGTGACAATGTGCAAGTTCCAGCCTAGGCCTTAAGTGGTCTCATGTTTTCACCGTCCACCCCGGGAATTTCCAACTTCCGCCATGAGAGTCTCTGGGTGGTGCAGTTTGTGCTTGACTACTGAACTAAAGGTTGGCAGTTCGAACCCACCCAGTGGTGCTGAAGAAAAAAGGCCTGGTGATCTCTGCTTCTGTAAAGATTACAGCCCCAAAAACCCTATGGAGCAGCTCTACTCTGTAACGCATGGGGTCTCCATGAGTGGCAATTGACTCAACAGCAACGTTTGGGTTTTTTTTTGCCATGATTGATGGAGCTGTCATTGGTGCATTACATCTTTCAAAGCAGAGTCCCAACAATCAAAGTTGCTGTAGGCAAGTCTGAGATAAAAATAATTTTGTATTTTAGTGTCTAGTTTGTATTTAGTTCTAAATTGTAGTTTTCCATGAACTCTTTCTTTTGAATGACAGGTCACTAAGCATGTCAGAAGAGAATGCCTTGTCTCAATTCAAGAAAGCAATAGGTTCTATCTGAATCCTGAGCATTAAGCAGGATTCTCCCGGAAGAATGAAGGGTACACATAATAGACCTGAACTAAAACTTGGAGCCAAGCCCAGCAGAGCCCAGCCAAGATCAGCCAAACTCTAACCAATTGCAGTGAGAGAGGGAGAAATCAATGTTTGCTCTGGTAAGCCACAGAGTTTTGGGGTGGTTTGTTATTGTCTTGGTTATCTAGTGCTGCTACAACAGAAATACCATAAGTGAATGGTTTTAACAAACAGAAGTTTATTCTCTCACAGTCTAGGAGGCTAGAAGTCCAAATTCAGGATGCCAGCTCCAGGGGAAGACTTTCTTTCTCTGTCAGCTCTTGGGGAAAGTCCTTGTCATCAATCTTTCCCTGGTCTGTCTAGGAGTTTCTCACTGCAGGGACCCTGGGTCCAAAGGATGCACTCCCCTCCTGGTTCTTCATTCTTGGTGGTAGGACCATTTCCTCTCTGTTCACTTCTCTCTTTTGTATCTCAAAAGAGATCGACTCAGGATATACCTAATCGTGTAGATTAAGTCCTGTCTCATTAACATAATAGAAGTTAGGATTTACAACACATGGGATAATCACATCAGACCACAAAATGGGACAACCACACAATACTGGGAATCATGGTAGCCAAGCTGACACACATTTTTCGGGGACACAATTCAATCCACAAAAGTTATGCAAAATTGTTGTAACAATAGCTAGCTGATACCAATGCATTCAAATTGTGGTGTTGGCGAAGAATATTTAATATACTGTGAACTGCCAAAAGAACAAACAAATCTATCTTAGAAGAAATGCAACCAGAATATTCCTTAGAAGTGAAGGTGGTGAGATTTCAGCTTGCTTACTCTGGACACACCATCACCAATTGCTAGAAAAGGACATCATGTTTGGTAAAACAGAGAGTGAGGGAGAATGAGGGAAACCCTTAATGAGATGGACTGAGACAACAGCCACACCGATGCCCTCAAACATACTGATGATCACAAAGATGGCACAGGACTGGGTGACTTTTTGTTCTGTTATGTATAAGGTCACCATGAGTTGGAGCAACTAACAACAACCAAAGACCTAACTCAGAGGACTTTTATCAGGATTAAATGAGTAAATACAGTGAAACCTTCATTTAATGAAGCCTTTGTTAAACGGGAGCCCTGATGGCACAGTGGTTAGGAGTTATAGAGAGCTGCCGCTGCTAACCAAAAGGTTAGCAGTTCGAATCCACCAGCTGCTTCTTGGAAACCCTATGGTGCAGTTCTACCCTGTCCTGAAGGCTTGCTATGAGTCAGAACTGACTCTATGGCAAAGGGTTTACCAAGTGAGTGAAGCCCTTAAAGATGTGCTGATACTTAGCAGGTGTGCCATAAGTGAGAGCTATTATTATTGGGGATGGAGCTGTGAACAAAGCAAAGTCCCTGTTCTCATGGGTCTCAAGCTCAGTGGAGAGGTGGATGGTCTTTCAGATGGTGCTGAGTGCAACAGAGGAAAATAAAGCAGGGAAGGAGGAAGGAGTGCTGAGGTACACTTTCAGATAGGGTTATCAATGAAAACCTCACTGGGAAGGTGATGCTTGAGCAAACACCTTGAGGGTTTCTGGGAGAAGATTGTTCTAGGCAGAGAGGGAACGGGTTATGCAAAGACCCTGAAGTAGGAACATGCCTGGTGGGTTTAAGGAACAACTCACAGATAAAGGGAGCTCCTGGGTAGTGCAAATGGTTAGCATGCTCAACTGCTAACCGAAAGGTTGGATATTTGAATCCATCAACAGGTGCCCTGGAAGAAAGTCCTAGTGATTTGCTCCTGAAAAATCAGCCATTGAAAACCCTATGGAGCATAGCTCTACTACTTGTGGGACCCTCATGAGTTGGGTCTGACTCCATGGCAAGATTTTTTTTTTTTTTTTTAACTGGTTGATAGATACGGTGGCTGAAGCTGAGTGGGCAAGGGGAAGTTGATGTCAGAGAGATTCACAAGGAGCTAGATCGTGCACAACCTTGTAGGC
Organism: Elephas maximus indicus; assembly: GCF_024166365.1. Classification (NCBI taxonomy): domain Eukaryota; kingdom Metazoa; phylum Chordata; class Mammalia; order Proboscidea; family Elephantidae; genus Elephas; species Elephas maximus. The sequence goes on from NC_064843.1 coordinate 38,577,611, forward strand.
CACTGTTAGGGCTTTGGCTTCTGCTGTAAGTGAGATGGGGTGATATTGGAGGGTTTGGCCACAGGACAGAATCGGTTTTGCATTTTCACAGGATCTCCCCAGCTGCTCCTATTGCCACTGAGTCAATTCCAACTCATAGAGCCTCTATAGGACAGAGCACTATTGCCCCATAGGTTTTCCAAGGCTGTAATCTTTACAGAAGCCCACTGCCACATCTTTCTCCTGCAGAGCAACTGGTGGGTTTGAACTTTTGACCTTTTGATTAGCAGCCAAGCGCTTAACCATTGCGCCACCAGGACTCCTTTTATAGGGTCACTGTAAGTCAGAATTGACTCAGTCACGAAGGATGGGTCAATGGGTTCTCCAGCAGCTGGGTGGAGAATAAACGGAAAGAATGAGGGCAGACACAGGGACACCTGGTAAGAAGCTACTGCCATAATACAGGCTAGAGGCAGTGATGGTTTGAACCAAAGTTAGATTCTGGGAATATTTGGAAAGTAAATCCAAAAGGATTTGCTAACAGGTTGGGTTGGGATATTTGAGAAAGAAAGGATTTGAGGATGACTCTGAGAGTCTTGGTCTGAAAGAATGAATTTGCCATTAACTGAGATGAGGAAGTCTGGAGGAGAACTTTTTTTTTTTTCCCATGGGGGAGGATTCACACTTCCATTTAGGACTTGTTAAATTCGAGGTGCCTATCAGACTTCCAAGTAGAGTTGCTGAGTCTGCAGCTGGATGTAGTGATGGTTTTTAAAGCCATGAGACTAAATGAGATCTGCAAAGGAGGGAACGTAGGCAGGGAGGAAAACCAAGGACTGAGCCCTGGGCATCCCACGTTGAGAGGTTGCAGAGACAAGGAGCTGGCACAGGGGCCTGAGAAGGAGTCACCAGTGATGTCAGCATCCTGGGAGCTGAGTAAAGAAAACATTTCAAGAAGGGAGAAGTGGTCATCTGTATCAAATGCTGCTGAGAGGTTGAAGAAGATGAGAAATGAGAACCGATTTAACAAGGTGGAAGGCATTGTGACCTCTACAGGAAGAGTTTAGGCAGAATGATAGGAGCAAAAGCCTGACTGGAGGTGGGACTAAGAGAGAGTGGAAGGTATGAATACATTCATTCATACATATATACAGAAAAGAAGGAAGGAAGGGAAGATGGAAGAAAGAAAGGGTAGAGAAAGCTCTTAAAGTAGACAGCTAACTATTAAAAAAATTTTTTTTCTTTTTTTTTAGATGTGGAAAAATAGGATTTGGAATTTACCATTTGATGACCACCATAGTGAGAATTATTTCAGGAAAGAATCATCGACGGGTGCTATTATACAACGAGTGGATTGAAGTTTGATGAGAAACAAGATGTTTGCATGGTCTTATGCATCTCCCCACAGACACTAATTGCAAAGGGTAAAACAGTAACTTTATAGTGGAGAAATCTGGTAGACATCACATTTGCCAAGTGATAGAAATGTGCATCACCTGTAATAGGGAAAACTGACATCATTAGTCTCCTGATAGGATTCACTGAGAAGGACATGGCTTCATGTCCGTGGTATTTCTGCCAAAAATGCATAACTGATTCATGAGGAAACATCAGACAAACCCAAACTGAAGAATACTTCTGAAAAATAACTGACCTATACTCTTCAAAAAAGGTTGAGGTCATGAATGACAAAGACAGATGGAGAAATAATTTTAGACTATTCTAGACTGAGGAACTAGTTCTAAAGAGAACAACTAAACGCAATGAGAGATCCTGGATTGGATTTTGAATCAGAAAAAAAAATAGTTTTCACTGTAAAGGACGATTGGTAAAATTTGAATAAGGTCTGTAGATTAGATAATAGTACTATATCAATGTAAAACTCTGATTTTGGTTATTGTACTATGGTTATGTAAGAGAATGTCCTTGCCTTTAGGAAATGCACATGGAAGTATTTATAATTACGGGGAATCATGTCAACAGGTTACTGTAAAAGGGTTCAGGAGACAGAGACAGAGACACAGAGAGAGGACTGAAGAGGGAAGCAAGGTCAGGGTGATGTGACGTGAGGACTTCACTGCTGCTTTGAAGATGGAAGGGGCCAAGAGCCAAGAAATGCAGGCGGCCTGTAGAAACTAGAAAAGGCGAGGAAGTGGGTTCTCCCCTAGAGCCTCCAGAAGGAGCGCAGCCCTGCCGACATCTTGATTTTAGCCCAGTGAGACTCATGTTGAACTTCTGACCCCCAGAACTGTAAGAGAATTAATTTGCATTGTTTTAAGGCACTAAGATCATGATACAGTAGCCACAGGAAACTAACACAAACCTCCTCTCTGAGGTATCCCCATGGCTCGTTCCTTTGCTTCAGCCAGGTCTTCGTTCAAATGTCACTTCCCCAGAGGGGCTTTCCCTGGCCACCCTGTCCCTCTGCATTCCTTTACCCTGTCTTATTTCTCTCCATAGCCTTATCATTTTTGTTGTTGTTTTTAGTTGCTGCCACCTCATCCATTCCCACGCATGGCAACTCCATGTGTTACAGAATAGAACTGCTCCATAGGGTTTTCTTGGCTTCAGTCTTAATGGAAGCAGATCACCAGGCCTTTATTCTGAGAGGAAGATAGGCTTCGGCTTCTGTTAAGATTGCACCCCCTGGCATTATATTACTATGTGTGTGTTGCTTCGTTGTCTGCTCCCCAGTGAAATGGGACTCTGCTCAGGGACTTTGCTTTGTTCACAGGGGAACCCTTAGAACTTGCAACAGTGCCTAGCACAGAGCAGGGGCTCAGTAAATGTGTGCTGAATTAGTTGACATGCTAGTCACTGCGCTGAACAGTCCACGTGGATTTTCTCAGGTGATCCTCACAACAATGTTCAGTAGCTATGATTGCCCCATTTTGTGGTCAAGGACTCCGAGGTTCAGAGAGGTGTAGTGACTTGCCCAAGCTTGCACAGCTGGTGAATAGTGAGTCGGACTTCGAGCCCAGGCAGTCTGGCTCAGAGCTTGTTCTCTCAATCACCCTGGCATATATTCAATATTCTCAGTGCACAACATGGCTTCTAGCACCTGTAGGCTCCTGCTGAACAGCAAACTGAATTGTACTTCAGCTTCCCTTTGCCTTCCATTTCTTCCCCCAGTTCCTCTTTCCCTTCAGATTGCTTTGAATGTCAGCCCACACGGAGGAGGAGATGGGCCACTCTTCTCCTCTGGGTGGCTGCTCATTCATGCCTGCAGTCTGCCATTTGGTAGGTCTTTCCTGAGCATCTGCTCTGGGACAGACGCTCTTCCAGGTTCTGGGCACACAGTGGGAACAGGTCAGTGTCCCTGTTCCCGTGAAGCTCGGTCAAATGGGAAGAAGGTAATCAGACAATCCATCACTGCAAACTGGGATTAGTGCTAGGAGGGATGAGCAGGTGGGGCATGAGAGTGCAAGACAGGGAAAGCTGACAACATAGTGATGGTGGAATGGGAGTGGCGGGGGAGGGGGAGTTTGCCCAGGGAAAGGGCAGGAGGAGATGGTGCGTAGGGCTGGCCCGGGAGGAGGACCTGTAGGGACAAAGGCCTTGAGGTACGGACATGTGTGATGCATTAAAGGAATATCAAGGTGGCCATGTGGCCCGAACATTGATGGAGAAGATGGAGGAATGGAGGGAGCATGGTGGGAGTGAGATGAGAGAGGTGGGAAGGGTCTGGCCTATGCACCATGCAGAGGAGTATGGCTTAAGAGCAATGGGGAGCCACGGAAGGTTGGAGCAGGGGAGTGGCTTCATATAATTTTTCATTTATGAAAGATCTCTGGCTGCTGGGCAGGGAAGGAACTGGGGTGGGGGATGAAGTGGACTAGGGGGTGGTCCAGGTGAGAGGTGATGGTGGCATGTACTAGGTTGGATGCAGAAGAGTGGATAGACTTGGGACCTATTTCTGAGCTGGAGTCCATCCCAGGGAAACTGAGGCCTAGTGTGTCCAAGGACAGCTCCACAGCTCTCCCAGCTCATTGGGGGCTTTCTGATACCTCACATGGCTGGTGGTTAGATTGGGGGAGGGGTGGCCAGGGCAGGTGATCCCTAACCTTTGCCAGGTGACCCGTGAGTCTTGGATTGGGCTTTGGAGGAACCACAAGGACCTAGCTGGGCAAGTGGGCCCTGTCCTTAGAGGATTATCCCAACACACCCCACTTAGTCCTGGGCATTTAAATGTGTGTCTTCTTTGAGCCACACTTTTCTCATCAATAACGTAAGGAGCAACAGTCCTGCTTCACTTGGGTGACATCACCTCCGTTTTACAGATGAGAAAATGGAGGCTCAGAGAGGGGAAGTGACCGGGGTCACACATGAGCAAGTAACAGAGCCAAGATTAGAACCCAGACCTTTCTGGCCCCCAAGCCCCGGCTCTTGACCTCTCTGCTCCACCACGTGCCTCCCTGTCCTTTCCTGGGCTCCCTGTCTGCCTAGGGATGCTGAACTCACCACAACGGGCTTTCTGGACCCAGGAAATTGCAGCTAAGTAGCTTGGTGGTTAGGAGCATAGATGGCTTAGATTGAAATTCCAGCCCCACTGAAGGGAGCCTTATTCTTTCTCACCCTCACTTTCCCCCTCTGTGAAACAGAGATAACACCATACGTACGTCTTGTGGCCACCTGGCAGGGGAGCTGTGAGGATGGGCTGATGCATACGTATGGGTTACTTCCCCAGCACAATGCCTTTTGAGGGGCCAGCGCTGGCTGCTGTGGTGATTATTATGCATATGACTGTGAGGTGAAACCTGAGCAGACCCTATGCTCCCTTCAGCAATAGTTTCGATGCTTCTTTTACTGTTCTAAAATGAAATTCATAAATAATATCACCTACTGACACACATAATTTTAAATATAAATAATACCTTAATGGAAATATAAAAGCAAATAAAATGAAAGTTATTTAAAAAAATTAATATGTAAATCCTGGGGCACAATCCACCAAAAGACCTAAGGAGGGCGTTGGAAGGGGCGGCTCTAAGCGGAACCCCAGGAAACCTGCTGGCTGAATCAGGCAGCTGTACTGACAACTCAAGTACCCTGACTGCTTCCAAAATGCCAGCAGTTCTAGGGAAAGTTCTCAACCAAACACAACCCCGCCTGTCTCCAATTTATGCGGCAGTCATTCTCTTAGCAAATTCACTGTGTATTAAAACCAAGCAAAACACACTTTGTGTTTAAAAATGGAATTTGGTCCTAAGCTCGGATCATTCTAATAAACAGGTTTTTCACTTATGTGAATTATATAAGAAAGATTTGAACACTGTTTAGAAATTGGGGCATGTTGCAGGGTGTCTGCACCCCTGATCCCTCCCCAAGTCCACTCCATGCCAGAGGAACCCCTTCCAATCATTGGACACTGCTCAACACCCCCAGACAGTGCTATCTTGGCTGCAGGCCTCTCCGTCCCCTTACAGGGAGGGACATCCCTTAGAAGTCACAGCTACCTGCTTGTTGATCTTGAGTAACGAGGACAGGGTGCCTTGTGATGGTTAAGGTTGTGTGTCAACTTGGCCCGGCCATGATTCTCAGTGGTTTGGCAGTTGTGTGATCTGATGGGATCAGCCAATCAGTTGTAAGGGGAGTTTCCTTGGGGGTGTGGCCTATATCCAATGTACATATATGGACTTTTTGGCAAAGCTCACTCCCTTGCTCCAGATTTTGCATCTGGCTCCTCATTATCTGACTTCTGCTTCTTGGGTCTTGAGCCAGCTGCTGATCTTGGGATTTGTCAGCCTCTGCCATCCATGAGCCAGTGGCCTGCTGACTGACCTACTACTGATCTTGAGTTTGTCAGCCTCTGCAGCTACATGAGTTAGGAGAAGCTTCCAGCCTGATGCCTCATCCGTGGACTTAGGACTTGCTATCCTCTACAACTATGTGAGCCATTTCCTTGAGATAAATCTTTCCGTGTGTGTATACACTCTTCACTGGTTTTGCTTCTCTAGAGAACCCAGCCTAAGACACACCCTGACTGAAGCCTCCCCAGCTCCAGGAGCCTCAAGGTGCCATGGTGGACACAGCTCACACTTGAGCTTCCGGAAATCTTGTTTCAAATCTAGGTCCCAGCCACTCACTATGACCTGGAGTGAGTCATGTCACTTCACTGAGTCTCAGTTTCTCCATAGGTAGGAAAGAGGGTGATAATACCTGCCTCACAGAATATACTCACTCATTTAGTAAACATTTATTAAGCACCTAGTGTTTGCACTGGGAATAGAGCAGTGAACAGAACAGATAAACATCTCTGCCCTCTTGGAGCTCACGGTCTCATGACTGGGAGAGACAAAAATCAAGTAAATAGATAAGGTAAGTCAGGGATGAAGAAGAATCAGGCAGGGTCATAGATGGAGACTGGAATCTGGGCTTCTTGGTGAGTGGAAGGCTTCCCTGAGGAGGTGGCATTCGAATATCCATCTGAGCGAAGTGAAGGAGCAGCAATGCCAGTATCTGGGGGAGCACATTCCAAGCAGAGGGAACAGAAAATACCAACCCCCTGAGGTGGGAATATGCTTGGTCTGCTTGAGAGACAGCAAGGAGGCCAGTGTGGCTGGAAGCGAGTGAGTAGGGGGAGAGCAAATGAGGGCAGAGTCATCTGGAAGGGTGAGACTGTGAGGAGTTTGGACAGGGAGAAAACTTTGAAGGGTTATTCACCAGGGTAAGCTTCCTATGTTGTATGTGCTTGCATGTGAGAAGAGGGATGGGCAGACTTTAAAGCCACCTGGCCCAAGTCCTTGGGTGGAAAGTGTCCTGTGATACTGGAGACAAAGGGTTGGTGGCGGAAGTGATGGGCAAAACATAGCTCCTCCAAAACACCACCAGATGGCGACGCTGGGTCATGTTTCTAACTTGTGGGTTATTGCCTCCTTTTTAGAGCTTGTAGTTCCCAAACTTGACCACAGAATCATCTGTAGGGCTGAATACAAGACAGATTACTGGAGCCCACACCCAGAGTGTTTCATCAGTAGGTCTGGGCTTCGGCCCAGGAATCTGCATCTCTAACAAGTTCCAGGTGATGCTGATGCTGCTGGTTTTGAACTCACACTTCGAGAACCCCTGGTTGGAGCCCTGAGATAGAAATGAGTACCACCTTCCTTTTCACAGGTGGGGTAATGGAGGCCTCTGATCAAAACACTCCATTATCTCCCCATCACATGTAGAATAAAATCCAGGCCTCTTGCCAGCACCTTGGCAAGCCATGATTCCAGTCCTGCCTTTCTCCCACCTCATCTCCTGCCACTCTCCTCATTCCCTGACTAATGGCTACAGTGTTTCTTTCCTTTGCTTGAAGTCTGGTCCTTTGCACATGCTGTACCTTCCACCTGGGATGCTTTCCCTTTACCTTTCTGTTGGCTGGTGTCCTCAGGGTCTTCACCCTCAACTTAAATGTCGCCTCCTCAGGGGGGCTTTTCCCTGGTGATGCTCTGGGTGGCCCAAAGAGTGGTTAACTCTTGCCCTTTTCCTGTTTAGTTATTATTGAGATTTATAATTTTTTAGTCTCTATCTTGGTTAATTGTCTGTCTCCCTCCTAGATTCTAGGCCTTTGAGGGCAAGCACAGCATCTGTCTTATTTTCTGTTTCATCCCAAATGCTCAGGATAGTGCCTGGCATCAAGTAGGCCCTCAGGAAAAAATTGTTAAATAAACAAAACTAAAGACTTTCCCAGTCTCTGCCAGGTAGTCAGTGGGGGAGTGGAGGCTCTAGGTGAAGGGTACTTATGGAGAGTGTGATGTTTAACAGTCTGGGACTCGCTGGCCTCACCCTAGTCCCAGCCCTGGTGTTAGAGCGCTCTGGAAGGAAATAAAGATGAGTAAGACCATTTCTGCAAGCCGTTTACAGTCTAGTGAGTGTTCCTAGCTCACCGAGCACCTCGATGGGGTAGCGTAGGGGCTGCTGGCAGGGACTCCCTCAGAGTTCTGGGTTTGGTGGGCAGAGACACTGAACAAATTGAAGCCAAGGAACATTGAAGGCTTGGAAATGAGTTAAATCCCTTCTACCTCCATAATTGGAAACCCTGGTGGTGTAGTGGTTAAGTACTATGGCTGCTAACCAAGAGGTCGGCAGTTTGAATCTGCCAGGTTCTCCTTGGAAACTCTGTGGGGCAGCTCTACTCTGTCCTGTGGGGTCGCTATGAGTCAGAATCGACTCAACAGCAGTAGGTTTACCTGCATGATTGCACTGCATCCTCGGGTATAGAAAGAATTATCCAAAACTTGGAAATAATGCAAAAGAGGCCTGCATGGCCTTGCAGTAACATGCTGGAGCATTGTCCAACAGCCTCACTCAAGGGCTATCTAACTCTCTAGGAGAGCGGGTCTTTGTTTGACTTGTCATTTATTTATTTACTAAGGCCCAAACTTGGAGAAGTGATGTGTTCATTGTAGATTTAAGTTGCAAATGATTTTTGTCCAATAGAAAAGATTACCCCAAAAGTTATAGTTTTGTTTTCCTGTAAGACATTAACCAGTTTCATGTTTCATTTCACAGTCTTATTTCAGCACTTTGTCTTTGATTGACTGCAGACATTTCAGACTCACCATCCAGCTTCACCATCCTGCTGAGGAGTTAATGCTAATGAGGTAAATGCAATTTTGGCACAGGCTCACTTTTTATTTCTATGAGAGTCATGTCTTTAAAAAAAGCAACTTTAACACCAGCACTGTGTTTGTGAGAAAGAGCTGGTGGTCCCTGTTTTCCAGGTGGGTCTAATGAAGCTCAGAGAGGTGGTGTAATTGACTGAGGACACAAGCAGAGTGATGAGGCTGGGAGTTGACCCCAAGTCTGCCTGACCTCAGAACCCCTGATCCTATAGCCATGCCACACCTGTGTGCCCAGTGCTGTGCTGGGCCCATCACAAACTCATCCTATTTTATCTCCACAACTCCCATGAAGTGTTACCATCTCCTCTTTCTAGTTGAGGAAACAGAGGATGAGAGCTGGGAATCAAGACATGCAAAGTCGCTCAGCTACTTGAAGGCTGACATCCAGCAAACAGGGTTTCTGGAGGCAGAGAGTCCTGTATTTCAGTTCTGGCTCACATTCTCCCCAGTTGTGGGACCTCGGGCAGGTCACTCACTAATTTCTCAGAGCCATAGTCTAAAATGGGAATAAGAGCCTCTCGCATGAGGTAACTGCTAGAAGCACCAGACATCCAAGGCTCTTCTGTTCTGGAATCGGGGTGAAAAGTGAAGTTGACCTGGCATTGGTTTTCTGCTGCTTGGCTAGGATCTGAGCCCTGGAGGGGTTTAGCCCTGGAGGGGTAAGCAAGTACCTGGGAAAATTGGGGAGGGGAGTTACTGAGCAGGAGTATGGAAGAGCTTAAAGGAGGTCCTAAGGGGTGCTCAGTTGGGTGCAGGTATGGAGACCTGCACAAGGACCCCAGTCTGCCAGCCAGGTGCTATGATGGAGCTTGGGCTTTGGAGTCAGGAGCCTGAAGCTCTTTGCACTCCAGCTTCCTAATCTGTAAAATGGGATAATAGTGACTCTTCCCTTTTCTGGATTATTGTGAGGTCCCTGAGGGATAGTGGGCTCAGCTAGAGGGGTGCTATTCTGGAATGTTCACTGGGACCTTACCTCTATCTCAAAGAAGATGGACTTTTTTTTCTTTAATTGTACTTTAGGTGAATGTTTACAGAACAAACTAGTTTCTCTTTAAACAGTACATATATTGTTTTACGACATTGGTTAACAACCCCACGACATGTCAACACTCTTCCTTTTTGACCTTGGGTTCCCTATTACCAGCTTTCCTGTCCCCCCCTGCCTTCTAGTCCTTGCCCCTGGGCTGTTGTTCCCCTTTAGTCTCATTTTGTTTTATGGGGCTGTCTAATCTTTGGCTGAAGGGTGAACCTCAGGAGTGACTTCATTACTCAGCTAAAAAGATGTCTGGGGCCATACTCTCAGGGTTTCTCCAGTCTCTGTCAGGCCAGTAAGTCTGGTCTTTTTTGTGAGTTAGAATTTTGTTCTACATTTTTCTCTAGTTCTGTCTGGGACCCTCTATTGTGATCCCTGTCAGAGCTGTCAGTGGTAGTAGCCGGGCGCCATCTACTGGACTCAGTCTGGTGGAGGCCATGGTAGATTTGGTCCATTAGTCCTTTGGACTAATCTTTCCTTTGTATCTTTAGTTTTCTTCATTCTCCCTTGCTCCTGAAGGGGTGAGGCCAGTGGAGTGTCCTAGATGGCCGCTCACAGGCTTTTAAGACCCCAGATGCTACTCACCAAAGTAGAATGTAGAACATTTTCTTTATAAACTATGTTATGCCAATTGAGCTAGATGTTCCCTGAGACCAGGAAGATGGACTCTTTGACTGTGGCCTTCCTGGAACCTAGGGATATTAAAGACCATGAAAGGAAAAGGATAATGATGGCAGGTAACATCTGGGTTAGATAGGGGCCACTAGGAGGTCATCCTCACAGTTCTGGATTGGTTGGGGAAGAAACATGGCACAAATACACAGCTAATGGTAGTTTCGGACTTTGCAATTTATTTTTTCCGCATAAGCACATTGTATCCTTGTGTTAAGGCAAAGTATCTGTATGTCAAGCACTGTCAGGTACTTGGTCCTTCCAGGAACACTTTGAAGTAGGTGTTGTCTTGACCGCTGCAACGGAGGAAACTGGGTTACAGAGAGGTTAAGTGACGTGCCTAAGGCTACACGGCTGGTGAGTGACAGAGCTGAGACTGGAGCACAAACAGCCTAGTCTCTGTGGTGGCCTCTGAGTGGAGAAATGGGTCACACAGCCAGTAAGAGGCTGAGAGACCTTTGGGGGGACCTAAGACTCATCTGGCCACTCCTGCCTGGCCCCTGTTCCCTGGCCCTCCACCCTGGAAGTGGCTGGAGTTGAGAGGAGAGGCTGGGATGGGATACTGAGCCTGAGGGGGAGGCTTTAGGGCCCCAGGCCAGGAAGGTGGGGAAGGACGGGAGGGAAGAAGGAGGGTGGGTGGGAGGCCTCCAGGGTAACTGAGCGGGAAGCTAGGGCCAAGATGAGGAGGAAAGGAAGAGACTGGAAAGTGGAAGGAGCAGCTGCAACGGGAGGAAGCAGAGTCTGGAGTCCCAGGGGAGAAGGCCAGAGGTGGGGGCAGGCTAGGCTCTTGGCCTGAGGTTCTGGGCCCCAGACCTCAGACACTCCAGATTCCACAGGTGCTCACCCTGCACTAGGCAGAGGGTTTCCAATAGATACCTGGTCGCTCTTTGCTAGGTGATGCTAGGGCCACTCAGATGAGCCCAGAGTCTCTGTCCCCAGTGGCTCACACACTCTGAGCTTAGCTAAATGGCTGGAAAGGCCATTGGGCATTTTCAAGGCAGGTATTCATTCATTCAACAAGTATTTATGGGAGGCCCACCACATGCCAGGCTGAGTTCCCAGCAGAGAGCAAAATCACTCTGGGGAGAAACCAAGTTGACCCTCAAAGAGCCTCTAATCTCATGGGCATGATGGACAAAAAAACAGAAAACAAATCAGTGTGCAATATTAGGCTGTGATGAGAGTGACCAAGAAATATAAAGCCGGGTGGCGGAGGGAGGATAATGAGTGGTTGGAGCAGAGCTACTTCATATGGGTGGTCAGAAAAGGCCTCTCCAAGGTGGTGACATTTGAGCAAAGACTTAGAAGGAGGTGAGGAAGCAGTCATGTGAATCTAGGGGAAGAGTGTTCCAGGCACAGGGAACAGCCAGTGCAAAGACCCTGAGGCAAGAGAAGGCCTGGTGTGGGTGGGAAAGACCAGGAGACTGTTGTGTGTGCATGTGTGTGGCTAGAGCGGGGTGAGTGGAGGGCTGTGATGGAAGATGAGGGCGGGGAGGGTGGTGGGCAGATCATGTAGGGCTTCACAGGCCATTGCAGGGACGAGCGATTACTCACATGAGATGGGGAGACACGGGAGCGTTTTGAGCAAAGGCGGGCCAGGATTCGACTTGGTTTTTAGTGGGATAGCCCCATCCCTTGCTGCCACTGGAGAATACTGGGAGAGAATGGGGTAAGGGCTGGTGGGGAGGCAGCAGGCAAGGGCTGAAGCAGGGAGCCCAGTGAGGAGGCTGGTGCAGCCTGCCAGCCAGTGAGCGGACAAAACTCTGGGGTGCTAAATATCAATGGAAATAAAAAATATTTGTGGCATGCTTACTATGGGTCTGACGTCATTCTAAGTGCTTGATATTTGCTGCTGTTTTAATCCTCACTACAACTTTCAGGTTTTTTTTTTTTTTTTTTAACATACATGTCTATTTTGTATTTGCATAGTTTCATTTTGAGGTGAAATTTGCATAACATGAAATTAACCACTTTAAAGTGTACAATTCAGTGGCATTTAGTACATTCATAATGCAATCACCACCTCTATCTAGTTCAAAAAGGTTTTCATCACCCCCTAAAAAAAGGCCCGTACCCATTAAGGACAGGTAGTATTTTTTATCCTCATTTGACTGATGAACACACAGAGGCACAGGCAGGTAGAGTGACTTGGCCCAGGTCACAGCCAGGAACTGTGACAAGATGAAAGGGTGGTAATGCCCACCCTCCCTCTAGAGAGGCTGCAGGTGGTCAGAGGGAAACAAGCTGCCTGGAGGGGTGGTGGTGGGCTAGTGCCCCCTACAGGCACCTACAGGTAACAGCACCAAGCTGCCTCTTAAGGAGGGTGTGTCTGTGCCCCTGCAGGGATTCTGTTTTGTGGAGCAGGAGGGGACATTTGGGGCCCCAGAAGAGGGATACAGGACCATTGGGAAGACAGAACAGTGGCCCCAGAACCCTTCCCCAAGATGGAGTAGGGTGGGGATGGGGTGGGAGCCTCTGGAGCCAGTCTGGTCTATTCAAATCCGCTTCTTCCACCTGCCAGGTGTGTGATCTTAGACAAGACCTACCTGCCTGTCCCCTTTCCTTTTCCATGAAGTGGGGATATTAAGAGCACCCACTTCATTGGGGGTTGGAGGAAAGTGAGTTACCCACAAATAGAGCTCAGCACTGCCCAGAATATGTGCTTAACAAACAGCAGCTGACCTTCCCTTCATGGTGGCATCCAGACACCGAAAGGCAGCCTCAGTGCTGGGCCTCAGGAAGCCTCAGGAAAATGGAGGAGGCTCTTTCCATTACCAGAAAGAATGCATTCTGACTCGTAAGCAATCATGAAATTCTCAGGGTGGGGAGGATGGACTATAATAAACATAAAATCAAATGCATCCATTTTATCCATTTTTTAAGTGTACCTTTCCATGAGTTTTGAGAAATGTAGGTAGCTAGATCGCTGCCGTCAAGTCAATTCTGACTCATAGTGACCTTATATACAACAGAACGAGCGTCGCTGGGTCCTGCATCATCCTCATGATTGCCAGCATGTTTGAGTTCACCGTTGAGGGTTTTGTGCCAATCCATCTCACCGAGGGCCTCCCTCACCCTTGCTGGCCCTCTATGTCATCAAACAAGATGTTCTCCTCCAGTGATTGATCCTTCCTGATGATATGTCTGAAACAAGTGAGTTGAATGATATTCTGTTGTGATCCATAGGTTTTCTTTGGCTAATTTTTGGAAGTAGATCCCCAGGCCTTTCTTCCTAGTCTTAGTCTGAAAGCTCTGCTGAAACCTGTCCACCATAGGTGACCCTGCTGGTGTTTGAAATACTGGTGGCGTAGCTTCCAGCATCATAGCAACTTGCAATCCACCACAGTATGATAAACTGACAGATGAGTGGTGGTTTGACAAATGTACACCCTGTGTAGCCACCACCCAATCAAGATGCAGAACATTCACATCGCCCCCAGAAGCTCTCTTGTGCCCCTTCCCTGTCAATCCTCACCTCCCAGCCCCAGGCCACCACTGATCCCCTCGCTGTCAATATCAATTAGTTTTGCCTCTCCTAGAATTTCATACAAATGCAACCAATGTGCTATTTTTTAAATTTTTTATTTATTGTGCTTTAAGTGAAAGTTTACAAATCAAGTCAGTCTCTCATACAAAAACTTATACACGCCTTGCTATGTAGGCCTAGCTGCTCTCCTCCTAATGAGACAGCACACTCCTCCTCTCCACCCTATATTCCCCGTGTCCATTCAACCAGCTTCTGTCCCCCTCTGCCTTCTCATCTCGCCTCCAGACAGGAGCTGCCCACATAGTCTCTTGTGTCTACTTGAGCCAAGAAGCTCAGTCCTTACCAGTATCATTTTCTGTCTTATAGTCTAGTCCAATCCCTGTCTGAAGAATTGGCTTTGGGAATGCTTCCAGTCTTGGGCTAACAGAAGGTCTGGGGACAATGACCTCCAGGGTCCCTCTAGTCTCAGTCAGACCATTAAGTCTGGTCTTTTTACGAGAATTTGAGGTCCGTATCCCACTGTTCTCTCACTGCATCATGGATTCTCTGTTGTGTTCCCTGTCAGGGCAGTCATTGGTGGTAGTCGGGCACCATCTAGCTCTTCTGGTTTCAGCCTCATGGAGTCTCTGATTTACAGACAATTTGCTTTTTTGTGTCACTTCTTTCTGTCATCTGAATGGCTCTGAGACTGATTCTTTTGTTGTGTGTATTGGTGGTCTGCTCCTTTTTATTGCTGAGTAGTATTCCACCAAATATTTCTTAAGCATCTCCAACAGGCCATTTTTCATTCTGTGCAGAGCCTGCCTCCAATGCGGGCCCAGAAATCCTTGGTCTTTGCTTTACCTCTCTGCTCCTTGGGTGCAGCTCCATCCTGTGTGAAGAATCCTGCCCTGGATAGGTCCTGGCAGGGTGGGAGCCCCTATTATTGCAGTGAACCACCCCAAAACAAGTGAACCTCACTGTTGCCAACATTCATAACTCTCTGCCACCTCCCCTTCTCTGTGGACTCGCCTCAGGCAATGTTATCAAGTCCAAGACTTTAGTCCATTCATACCCTGTTGACTCTTAGATGGAGATTTAGCCTTTTCCCTGAGCCCCAGACCCTGATATCCAGCTGCCCATGGACACTCTCCAGCCTGCTCCCCCTGCAGTCATCCTTGACTCAAGAGAAGGGCTGCCCTTCATGCAGCTGCTTGAGCCCAACACCCTGCCTCTTCCCACTTCACCCCCACTTCTGGTCCATCAGCTGGTCCTGGTGGCCCCACCTCTAACGTACATCTGGACTTTCATCCCCTCTTCACTAACCCACTGCCCCTGGACCACTATGGCAGGGCACCCGTCTAGCCACATAAAGAACATTGTCTCAGACTTGAGGGCTGCTGGCCAGAGGCAGGTGTGGGCTTGTGGGGACACAGCTGGGGAGTCCCAGGTCTAGATATGAGTCCTGCCTATGCTGTTAACCATGTGTGACCTTTAGCAAGTCACATCCCCTCTCTGAGCCTCAGTGTTTCCTCTCAAGTGGGGATGAATGTGTCTGCCTCACGGGGCGGTTGAGGGTCCAAGGAGACAACTTTGGGGATGTAACCGTGGATGGGTGTCACTGTCCTTGCCTTCTCAGAGCTTGAATGGAGGTAGAATGGGGAGGTAGGGGAAGGCATCCCCAGCAGTGGGCACGGCATGAAGGAGGGTGAAGAGGTGGGAGGAGAGGAGTTACCCTTTTAGTCTAGGGGCAGTGCAGGGCTAGGGACAGGGAGAAGCAATCTCCCCACCCTAAGTGATGGGAGAATACATGAAAAACTCAGACATCAAATTCAGTTCAGGGACCCTTGCCCAGGCAAAACTGGAACCTACTTCTGTGGGGGGGGGGCAGGGAAGGGGCCCTTGCTGCCAGGCTGTGGCAACCACCTTCCTGCTATGTCACACAGCTCCCCTCAACTGTGAGCCCCAGCCTCAGTCTAAGACCCCAAGCTGGAGACCCCTCCTCAGGGGACCAGGACCCTGACAGAGTATCTGGGATTCTTATGATAGTGCTTTACACCTGGAGACCTCACCTCACTGTGTCCCCAGGGCTCAGTTCTCCGCCTCTGAGGCTGGAGGCGAGGCCAGGCCCTGGCCCAGGAGTTAATAAAGGAACTGTGTGTGTGCATGTGTCTGTGTGTATAAGAGAGAGAGGAAGAATGAGTGTAAATGTGTGTGTAAGAAAGAATAGTGTGAGAATGAGTGTGAGTGTGTGAGAATGAGTGCAGGTGTGTAAGAGAATGAATGTGTGCTGAGAGAATGGGTGTGAGTTTGTGTGTGTGAGAGAATGAGTGTGAGTGTGTGTGACAGCATGAGTGTGAGTGTGTGAGACAGAATGACTGTGTGTGTGAGATAGAATGAGTGTGTGTGAGACAGAATGAATGTGAATGTGTGTGAGATAGAATGAGTGTGAATGTGTGTCAGATAGAATGAATGTGAATGTGTTGAGAGAGAATGAGTGTGAGTGTGTGAGCTAGAATGAGTGTGTGAGAGAATGAATGTGTGTTGAGAATGAGTGAGTGTAGGAGATAGAATGAGTGTGAATGTGTGAGATAGAATGAATGCGTGCTGAATGAGTGTGAGTGTGTGAGAACGCGTGTGAGCTAGAATGAGTGTGTGAATGAATGTGAGTGCGTTGAGAGAATGAGTGTGAGTGTGTGTGTGAAAATGAGTGTGTTGAGAGAGAGAATAAGTGTGAGTGTGTGTGTGAGAGAATGAGTGTGTGTGTGAGAACGAGGGTGTGTTGAGAGACAGTGTCAGTGTGTGTGTGAGAGAGAATGAGTGTGAGTGTATGACAGAGAGAATGAGTGTGAATGTGAGTATGTAAGTGTAGAGTGTGAAATATCCCTTCTGCCCAGGCCAGGCAGATGGACTAATCTCCCATTTTCCCTTGGTCTGGAGGCCTTCTCTAAGTCCCCAGCTGCCCTGATGGGCCAAGTCAGCCCCCCCACGGGAGCCCCAACCGCTCCCCACTCGTCTTTCCTTGTATTGTGCGCAACCTGGTTCCTCGAGGAAATGGGGCGGCTGCTGGGTGCGGGGGCGGCCGCCAGCAGCCCCACCCCCTTCCCCCCATTGTCACTCCTGGCCTGGCCCCTAGCCCCTGCTGCAGACTCTAAAAATAGGCCTGTTCACAGGGAGACAGGCCCCACCCCTGAGTGGGCCTCCAAGCTTGTCATGAGATTAGGGTTGCCAGGGCAGAGCTGCCCCAACCAGTAAGGAGTCCCCCAGGTGACTCAACAGAACATGTGGATCAAAGCACGTTACAGCTGTGTTACCTTAGGCCACTCTCTTCCCCACTCTGAGCCTCAATTTCCTCACCTTTAAAATGGAAATAATGACACCTACCTGCCAGAGTTGTCCTTGAGAGTGAACAGAAGTGTGGTTCAGCCCCAGATGCTCTGTTCTTGTCCTGCCCAGAGGTTGGTGCTGCTTGAATGTATTGAGAGCTCAAGGAGAGGGGGTATAACACAGGTCTTTATCTCCACTCCTAGCTTTAGGGGCTACCAAGGACTTCTAATTTCCCCCAGACAGAAGAGCCATTGGGCTGGAGCTTAGAAGCATCTGCTGTGAGAGTCCCAGCAGGAACCTTCTCTCTGTGTCTCTGAGATTAGGGTGAGATCATACCATGAATTATGTGGCCCAGCTGAGACTTGAACCTGAGCCTCCAGCCTCTGAGGGCTGTGTTTTTTCCGTTTCAAGGGGCTGCCTCTATGCAGATGACTCCAAGGACTTCCTGGCTGAGATAATCCTGCCTTTTAGTCCACAAACACACAGTTCATCTTGAAGGAAGACAGCTGGGCAGTGGGTGTTGAAGCCTTGGGCCCACGGCTGGGAAGGCTCCCTCTGAGCCCACAGGAGTGGGCAGTTGCTCTCAGATGCCACCCACGGCCACTGGGTTGGGCTGTGCGAAGGAAGGAGTCATGCTGTGTCTATCCATCAACCAGGCTCTTTTTCTCTTTCTCTCTTCCTTTGCTCTTTTTTTTAAAAAGCCATGAAAGACTTTCAAAGTCTCAAACTTTTAGAATTACTCTTGTCACGGTTGCAATTTTATATGTGTTTGGTGAATATCTTTGTCCCCCACTAATCCTGGACCCTAAGGTGGGACTGAGACTTCATCGTTTATGTATCCCCCGTGTCTCCACAGAGCCTGCCACATAGTAGGTACTCATTAAACAAATACTAAAACCAAGAACGTGAGAATTTTAGATTCCACTTCTCTTTTTCAGGTCTGCCTGATGGCATTGCTTCTCTCTGCTTTCTTCACACAGACTGATACCTTGCAGGTTTGTCCCTACCCACTGGGGGTCCCTCATTACCTAGTTTTGCTACAAATATGGTGCGTGCATTTTGGTTTTGCAACCTACTTACTTTGCCTGTTTTTATGTGGAGATTTGGGAAAATTAAAAAACTGCTTCCACTGTAGACATAGCCATCTTCTCAGAATTCTGGCTCTTTCTAAATATGTATGTTCACAGGAAAAAAAAAAAAATTGATTGGCACTCAAGGCTTTCAGCATGGGTTTCCCTCAGACCTCGGAGGTGATCACGGTTACCAGCTACAGATAGTCTATCAAGCAAACTTAACATACTCTCCCTGATTCTGACACAAATAGTGCCACACTACACAGGTGGCTGCATTCGAATTGTGGTGTTGATGACAAAAAAGCCACTGCCATCGAGTCAATTCTGACTCATAGCGACCCTATAGGACAGAGTAGAACTTCCCCATAGAGTTTCCAAGGAGCGCCTGGTGGATTCGAACTGCCGACCTCTTGTTTAGCAGCCGTAGCACTTAACCACTACGCCACCAGGGTTTCCGTGGTGTTGGTGAAGAATATTGAATATACTGTGGACTGCCCGAAGAACAGACAAATCAGTCTTGGGAGAAACACAAGCAGAATGCCCCTTAGAAGCAAGGATGGCAAGACTTTGGCTTGCTTACTTTGAACACTTACATCACCGGGAAAGACCACTTGCTAGAAAAGGACATCATGATTGCTTAAGTGGAGGGTCAGTGAAGACGAGGCAGGCCCTTGGTGAGACGGATTGACACGGTGACCAAAACAATGGACTCAGACATAGCAATGATCAAGAAGATGATGAAGGACCAGGCAGCGTTTCATCCTGTTACGGGTAAGGTTGCATGAGTCGGAGCCCACTTGATGGCAACTAACAACCACAAACATGCTGCTGGACACCTTGCTTTTTGCACTTATCAATGTACTTCGAGAGGGTTCTAGATCGGTATACATAGTACTTACTCATTTAAAAATAAAAATGGCTGCATATAAGGCAGGGATTTTTTGCTTTTTGTATCTTAGGCCCCTTTGGCCTCTGCTAAAGAGATGGACCCCTTCTCGTGATGATATTTTTAAATGCAGCAGAAAAAAGACATAAGATTACGAAGGAAACCAATTCTACTGAGGTACTATGACCCCAATACTAAAAAGGGTTTGTGATGCACTAATAGGTGAGCTTCTCTATTAGCACATCCAATAACAAGGCTGGTCCCCGGTTGCAATGAGTGTCAACAATATGTTTAAAGTATCTGCAACCACCGTGATGAGAAATGAAAATGAAAATATCTTCAACTTCTGTTGTGACAAAGTCCCTGGTTACACTACCATGGTTTGTGGCCCGTTTCATACTCAGAGAAATGTTGCATTTCAGTCAGAGGTTAGTGAATATCAAGTTGTTATTTTTTTCCCATCCAAATTCAAGGAGGAGCCCTGGTGGTGCAATGGTTAAGAGCTACGGCTGCTAACCAAAAGGTCGGCAGTTCGAATCCACCATCTGCTCCTTGGAAACCCTATAGGGCAGTTCTACTTTGTCCTATAGGGTTGCTAAGAGCCTCTGCTAAAAAGTGTGATTGTCTGTCACTTTATTCAATCAGTCTCTTATTGAAAAGTCACTCCATCTAAGCATTTCTTGAAATCTTGTCCTTGCACAGGTGGGGAAACTGAGTCCCGGGATGGTGAAGGGACTGGTCTAGAGTCAGTCTGCCTGGGGGTGGGGCAGAATTCAGTGTCCTGACCCCAGCCCAGGCTCCTGCCCAGCTCCTCCCCGACCAGGCTGGTGCCAAGAGAGCCGGCCTACCCGCCTGCCAGGAGCAGGTTGGCAGCTGGTGTCCTGTCCTGAGAGTGACCTGGCCGTGCCTGCACCCTGGGCCCCGCCCTGGCCAGCACAGCTGTGGATGTGACAGGAGGCTTGGCTCTGATTCACCCCGGCACATTCCTGGCCCAGTCACTGGTTTTTTTTTTTTTTTTTTTGTGACATTTTCTCCCACCCCTCTCCTACCCCTTTTCCTCAAAAATGCTGTGTCTCTCCCCAGAGGATCCCTTTGGGCGGCGGCTCCAGGAGGGAAATGCGGCCTGGATTTCCTGGAACACGCGGAGCTGGAGTCCCAGCAGCGGGAGGGGGAAGCTGTTGGCAGCAGAGCAACGCCCCCCCCCCCCCCCCCGCCAAACATAACTGAGCCTCCCTGGAGAAAGGGGGATGTGCCGGAGTCTGCATATTCCCACTCCACTGGACCCCCCCAGAAGAGGCGTCCACTGCAGCTGTAAGTGGGCTACTGGGGTACAGGGGTGGGGGCAGACTAGTGAGAATCCCCCACTAGGAAATTTCGGGGGCTGTGTGACCTTAAGAAAGCTAGCATCATCTCTGAGCTTTCATTTCTTCACTTTTAGAATGGCGGCAAGCCCTAACCCTGGCGGTGACAGGGAGGTTTGGGGAAGCGGTGGTTTGTCTTATGAGCTGCATGGTGGAGGGGGGCACCCACTTGCCCAGGTTTTCTGCTAAGGGCTTCTCATGCACTGGCTGAAAGCAGATGGGATTGTGCCATTCCCCTAGAATCTTCAGTGGCTCCCTTAGCTCTTCAGATGCAGAACAAACTCCTGCGGGGCTGGGATGAAGATGGGCATGGGGTCTGATCTCAGGAGCCTCATAACCTCAACTCTCCTTTCCCCTCCTGGGTCTCTGGGTCCCAGGCACACAGGCCTCTGGTGCATCCTCATTAACACCGAATGTGTCCCTGCCTCTGGGCCTTTGCACTGCTCCCTGCCCCCTTGCCCCTTGGCCTAGTAAACTCTCACTCCCTGCTCAGCTCAGTTTAACTGCCTCTTCCTATGGGAAGCCCACCCTGATCCCCAGACTAGGTTGTATCTTGTGTTACACAGTCTACTCAGTAGATCCTACTTTCCTGGTGACACCTATCATTGTTGTAATTTTACGCATGTTGGTGCAACTACCTGGTTATTGATTCTCTCCATGTTAAGGCTGTGAGTTCCATGAAGGCAGGGATGCTGACTGGCTCACAGGTATATCCCCAGCAACCAGCACGGTGCCTGCACATAGCAGATACTCAATAAATACTTAGATGAATGAAGGCATAGAATCCTCTTGACAGCCAGAGGAAGACAGTGGTATTATCCTCAATTACAGATAGGTACCCAAGACACAGAGGTTAAGTAATGTGCGCTAAGGTCACACAGCCAGAAACAGCCAGAATCAGGTGTCTGTCTGGGAGTGTCTCCCTGCAAGCTGAGCCCAGAATGTGGGGAGACGGGGCTTTGCAGCAAGGACTTAGGATCATCTGGATAGCAAAGGGGTGTGGGGACGAGCCCCACCCATCCTTGTTTTCGGTGCGAATGGCAGTCTGTGGCTGTTTTCCTCAAGGACGACTCAGGTGACCTTCAGGTTGAGGCCTGGAGTGGTCCCAGGGGCCAGCTGGGCGGAGGGCCCCGTCTGGCCAGGGCTGCTTTTCTAGCCCCTTTGCCCGCCTGCTGGCTTCACGCACAGATTACAACTTCCCCTCCTTGGCTGTCTTACGCAGGCCACCTCCGGCTCACCATTGTCTCATTGTTTGCGGAGGGAAGCTCCAGGAGGAAATTAACCTGCTGCTCACCCCAAGCAGGGAGTTTCACCCCCAGTCCCCACTGGGAATGACTGGGGGTAGGGCAGGAGAGGGGGCGTGGGGAGGGGGCTGACAGACGATACAACAGGCAACTTTGGAGGGAGTGAGCTCCCAGGTGAGGAAATACGCAAGCAGAGGCTGAATTAACTGGCAAACATTTATTAGGCCCTATATATTAAAAAAAAAAAAAGGGCTAGACCGTGTGTCAGGGAACTGGAGACACAGATGTGACATAAGGTCCTTGCCCGTAAGTAGCCTGTAGCCTATGAGAGGTGCTGTGCACTGTCCTCAAAGTCAAATGCCTCTGTGGTCCAGGCAGGCAACATGAATCCAAAAGCATGTGAGCAATGGAGAGTGGTGGAACCTATGGCAAAATGAAGATTGCATGAACCTTCTAAAGGCATTCTGATTCAAATTTCACTTCAACATGGCGTTAATCCACAAAATGTATCTGCCAGCCTGATGCAGCCTGTAGGCCCCCAATCTGGACCTCTAGCAGGGTATTCTTATCCTGGGGTGAAATTTGATCACTAGTTGTTATTGGTTTTCTGTACCTCATTACAACTCTAACTTTAACTGTTACCGCGGTAGGTAGTGGCCAACACACCTAGAGCCTCCCATGACAAGGTCCATCAGTCATTTGACTTTTCAGAAGCTTTGGGAACTCTATTAGCCAGGAGCTGGGAGGAGCTGATGTCCCCAGGGGCAATCCTCAACTAATGGGGGATGGGAGTTGGCAGATAAATGGAGGTGCATTCCATGTGGTTGCTCAGAAGGTCTGCAGTGAGATGGGGCACCTGTCACCCATATTGTAGACTGGTTCAATAACTCACCTTTTATTGCCTTTCCTACCTTCCCTGTCTCACTCTCCCAGATCCTCGTGGCTTCCTGAGCTATGAGTGCCCGAATCCTTGCCTCAGGCTCTGCCTTTAGGGAAAGCCAAAGTAAGACAACACATATTTTTGGGAGATGCATTTCAACTCATAACAGGGTCAAAGAAGCATAGTTCCTCCTGGGCTACTAACAGTAAGTAGAGCCATGTCCACTCCATTTGCAGTCACCTGGGAAAAGAATTTTTGCACTTCATGAGGCCCTTGGACATGCATTGATCACACAATCAAATGTATTTGCTGAGTGCTTAATGTGTGCTCTGTGGATACCAAGCTGCAAAGACAGCGGTGGTGCCTTCTCCCATGTAGTTTATGAGCCAAAAAAGTATATATATTTATAAATTACATATTGTGATGTCTGTTAAGAAGGAAACAAATAGGGTGAGCAGAGAAAGTTTCTTTGAGGAGTTGTCATTTAAGCCAACACAAAGAGTCTAAGGTAAAGCGAGGCCATCAAAAGGCTTACCAGGAAAAGGAGATGTCTGAGTAAGGCATTCTGTAACATTGAAGGCATCGCCCATGTTTCTTTGCACCCTTTATCTTTCCCTTACTTATTAGTGGCCTCCATCACCTTAGACAAGGGGTAATAAAGCAGAAATGGAAGAAAATGCTTTTAAGTCTCGAAGCCAAGGCTTTTAGTTTCCAAGAGCCATGGACCTTTAGTCAAAGCTCTGTGTAATTTGAGGGTATACAATTTATGCCATAAATAATAGATTGAGAAGAATAGATGAGTCAAAATCGGGCTTCCTCCATAGGAAATGAGATAAAGATTATCTGGGGGTGGGGGAATGTGGAGAAGGGAAGTATAGCAGAGATGTCTAGTTGTCATGCCATTATCTGACTTCCTCTTCTTCTGTGGATACAGATGGCCATTTAGCTAAAGACTACATTTCCCAGTCTCCCTTGCGATAGACATGGCCATGTGACAAGGTTTAGTCAAAAGGGATGTGAATCATGGTGTGTACAGTTCTGGGTCATGCCTTTAAAGAAAAAAAGAACATGCTCTCACTCCTCACTTCTCTTCTCCTCCCCTTGCTGCTGGCTAGAATTTGACATGGTGGTAGGAGCTGCAGCAGCCGTCTTACACCACAAAATGAGAGCCACATGTTAAGAATGTCAGAGCAACAAAATGGAAGGAGCCAGGGTCTCTAAAACCTGATTGCTTATCCTCTATTGGTTAAAAACCCATTGTCATCTGGTTGATTCTGACTCACAAAACTGTCCCATAGGGTTTCCAAGGATGTGATGTTTATGGAAGCAGACTGCCACATCTTCTCCCACAGAGCAGCTGGTGGCTTTGAACTGCCGACCTTTGTTAGCAGCTCAACAATTTAACCACTGTGCCATGAGGGCTCCTTGCATGGTTAGTGAGAGAGAAATTGCCTTCTACCTTATTCACCAAAACCAAACCAGTTACTGTCAAGTTGATTTCAACTCATGGCAGCCCCTTGTGTTTCTGAGCAGAACTGTACTCCATAGGGTTTTCAAAGCTGTGACCTTTCAGAAGCAGATCACCAGGCTTTTCTTCCAAAGTGCCTCTGGGTGGGTTTGAACCACCGACCTTGTTAGTAGTCCAGTGTTTAACCATTTGTACCATCCAGGGACTTCTTTTACCTTATGTAAACCAAATCCGTTGCCGTCAAGTTGATTCCAACTCATAGCAACCCTATAGGACAGAGTAGAATTGCCCCACAGAGTTTCCAAGGAGCACCTGGTGGATTCGAACTGCCGACCTTTTGGTTAGCACACATAGCTCTTAACCACTACGCCACCAGGGTTCCCTTAACTTGTGTGGGGCACTGTTAATTTGGCTTTTGTTACAGTAGGCTTTTGTTTCATTGTTCATTTGTTACATCCCAGGTAACACAGAGGGTCAGATACAGGAAACTGTGGAGTGTTTGGACATCAGTGTGTGGCACTGAAAAAAGAATACAGAAACAGGTAGATATCAGGACTGGAAGGACTCTTAAAGAACATCTGTGGTAACATACGCATCTATTCATAAACTGTTCACACATCATCCATCAATCTATCCAGCTATCATTCATACATTTTTTTCATACACCCAAACACCAACAATTCCTCACCATCCATCTAGCCGTATGTCCATTCATTCTCCACCCACCGTCTATTCCTTATCCATCATCATGCATTCACCAACACACCATCCATCAATCACCCATTCTACATTCAGCACTCATCCATTTCTCATCTATCCATTCATCCATCCATTCAGTCAGCCATCAATCTTCCATGTCTATATCCATTTATTATGCATCCATTGCTCATCTATCCACGATCCAGCTAGCCAGCCAGACACCATCTTTCCATCTGTCTGCCTATTCATCGTCCATTCATTATTCACGTACCTATGGGTTGTGGGTATCGTTAATCTAGCATCATTCGCCAGCCATCAGTTGTCCATCCACCATGTCTCGAGCATTCATCCATACCTCATCCATCCATCCCTCATGCATCTATCCATCTATTTATTCCTCATCCATCCTCTCTTCCATTCATCATATATTCACCTATCATTTCTCATGCATGTGTACATCCATCCAATATCTAATCCTCTTCCATCCATCATTTATTCTTTCATCATTCATTCTATCATCCACAAGCCAACCCACCCATTTTCTTCGTCCATTTCTTTTCTAATCACCATCCATCCTTTCTTTACTCTTTCATTACCAGTCTTTTATCTACTAGCCACATCTATCATCGTCTATGCATCTTCTATCTATTCAACCACATTCAATTCACCTAATCATTTCATCATCTATGTGCATATCCAGCAATCCAATCATCTATCCATATATGTTTTATTTTTCCTATTATCTGCCAGGTAACAAGCACAAGGGATACAGACTAAATAAGCTACAATCCTGTGCTCAAGTAGCTCAGAGTATAGTAGAGAAAGATAAGCATAACAGGAAGTAATTAACATGATGGCTTCTGTAACAGAGGAATGATTGTACAAAGCACCAGAGAGGAAACCAGAGAGGAGAGTGCCCTACCCCTGTCTAAGGGGATGATGAAGGGTCTACAAAGGAGGTGGCAGTTGAACTTGGTCTTGAAGGTTGAGTAGAAGTTCAATTGGTATTTTTGCATGGGGAAAACTGAGTCTTAAAGTGGGGAAGTGAGTGTGCACAACCATGCTGAGAATTAGCAATGGGGCAGAAACTTGTAACAGGCCCTCTGGCCTCCTAGACTAGTCCTGTTTCTACTTATCAAGTGTGGGAAGTGGAAAACCCACCTCAAGGCAGTGGGTGAAGGCTACCATTTCAGGATCAGACTGTATATGGTATTGTTGTCATTAGGTGCCATTGAGTCGGTTCTGACTCATAGAGACCCTACATACAGCAGAAAGAAACACCGCCCGGTCCTGCGCCATCCTCACAATCGTTGCTATGTTTGAGCCCATTGTTGCAGTCACTGTGTCGATCCATCTCACTGAAGGTCTTCCTCCTTTTGGTTGACCCTTTACCTTACCAAACATGATATCCATCTCCAGGGACTGATCCCTCCTTATAACACGTCCGAAGTACTTGAGACAAAGTCTTGCCACTCTTGCTTCCAAGGAGCACTCTGGCTGTACTTCTTCCAAGACAGATTTGTTCATTCTTCTAGTGTTCCATGGTATATTCAGTGTTCTTTGCCAACAGCATTAATTCAAATTCCTCAATTATTTTTCCGTCTTTCTTATTCATTGTCCAACTTTCCCATGCATATGAGCGATTGAAAATATCATGTTTGGGGCACACCTTAGTCCTCAAAGTGACATCTTTGCTTTCCGATACTTTAAAGAGGTCTTTTGCAGCAGATTTGCTCAAAGTGGTATCATTTGATTTCTTGATCACTGCTTCTATGGGCGTTGATTGTTGATCCAAGGAAAACGAAATCCTTGACAACTTCAATCTTTTCTCCATTTATCATGATGTTGTTTATTGGTCCAGTTGTGAGGATTTTTGTTTTCTTTATGCTGAGGTGTAATCCATATTGAAGGCTGCTGTCTTTGATCTTCATCAGTAAGTGCTTCAAGTCCTCTTTGCTTTCAACAAGCAAGGTTGTGTCATTTACATATCGCAGGTTGATAATGAGTCTTCCAAGAAGGGGATTTCCTTAGACCTCAGCTCCTCATTTAGGAAGAGGTGACAGTGGAAGTCCCAGAGCTGGGACCGATTTGGCAAACAGCAGGAAAGAATGACCTTGGGAGGGAGGAAGGACTACAGGGAGGGGTGAGGAACACTTTTAATACTCCTGAGATGAAGGCGGATCAGAAAAGAGAACCCTAATATTTCCTCGTTACCTTCCGCAGGCGATTAATAATATTGTTTTTATTCTAGCAGCTATTGTTTATTTATTGTGGTAAAAATATGTGTAATACAACATTTGCCAATTCGACATTGTGCACGTGTGTAGTTTAGTGACACCAGTTCCGTCAATCATGTTGTGCCGTCATCTTCAAAAATATATTGTCGAATTTTCCATCACCATAAACAGAAACTCTATAAAAACAAACAAACAAACAAACAAAAGAAACCCACTGCCATCGAGTTGATTCCAACTCTAGGGAACTCAGTCCTTTCTAAACCATGCTTCCACTGTCTCCTTCACTCCTGCCCCTGGTAACCACTAACGAACTTTGATCTCTATACATTTGCCCGTTCTAGCTATTTCGTATAAGTGAGATCATACAATATTTTGAGCACAAACTATGTATTACACTGTATTATAGGCTTTCCATGCATTATCTCATTTTGTTCCCCAATCGCAACCCTAAGTAGTTACTACTTTTATCCCCATTATACAGATGAGGATACTGAGTCTCTGAGAGCCTAAAGTAGGATTGAACTGTAGTCTGTTAGATTACAAATCCCATGTTCTTTCCATTCATCTTTTCTGCTTCTCCCTTTCATTCTTTGGGTGTATGACTGTGTGAGTCACTGAGCATGGGGGACAGGTGGGGAAGGAGCAGGGGGAGTAGGAAGAGGAGAATCATAGGTGAGTCAGACGCAACTGTGCATTTACTAAAATGTACATTCCACCAAGTTAGAGATTTTCTCTGTATCCCGACTCTTAAACAGTACCTGGCACATAGTAGGCACTCAATAAATATTTGTTCTTTCTTGAATTATATTACAAAGGAAATAGATGCTCAATTAGAATATGGGAATATAGGTTCATTTGTTCTAAGAATGCCAGCTCCTTGAGGGCAGGGGACTACATTTGACTACCCTGAAGTCCCTGGAAACTTCTAGCTCAGATGTAAGGAGGAGGACTTCTCAAACCCTGGATAGAGATTTGATGGAACCAGAGGAAGTGGGTTAGAGGGTTTTTGCTTGGTGTTGTTCAAAAGTGGAAAGGGCTAAAGTTCAGGCTGGGTGTCTGGGAGGCAGCCAGCAACAGCAGAGAGGCACAGGAAGGTGATTTGCAAGAGAGCTGGATTGGGTGAAGGGGCAGAGAAGTGTCTGGAAAGGAGGCAGCATGGTGGAGGAAGGGATTACTTAGTAATCACAGCTCTTCCCTCAAGGAAATGCTCCAGAGCTCACAAAGTACCTTGGCCTTCATTGTCTCGGTGGTGGGCATAGACGGTGCCTGGCCTGGCCGGAAGTGGGAAGATAGGGGATGGAGAGCGATCTTGAATGCCCCCAGCTCATTTCTGCCAGAGGGGAACATCATTGGTTTCCTCCCTCCCTCCCTTCTTTCTTTTTTCCTCTGTTTATTTATTTGCCCACCTTCTTCCAGAATGGATTCCATCTTGTTCGGTTTTTATATATGAAAAACCAGAATACAGTGGTAAGGAAGTCAGACAAGAGACAAGATGCTTGCCCTCATGGATCTAATGACTGAGAGCAACAGATATTACACAAATAAATGCACAGATGACTATATATATTTATTAAATATGGTCAATGAGCAGTGCTATAAAGAAGTAGAGGATGCTATGTGAGCATATTCATTATTCATTCTAGCCATTCATTAAACAAATATTTAACAAGAGGAATTATATGTGTTAGAAGATAATTCTTACAAACTAATACAATCATGCCTCTTGTTTGCATTGAAAGTGAACATATGTCAAAGATTTTATTTAACTCATTAATTTATGAGAGAATCCACCAAAAACAAACCAGGTGCCGTGGAGTCCATTCCAACTCATGGCGACCTCATGTGTTTCAGGGTAGAACTGCTCTCCATAGAGTTTTCAATAGCTATGAACTTTTGGAAGTGGATTGCCAGGACTTTCTTACCCAGGTGCCTCTGGGTAGATTCAAACTGCCAACCTTTCAGTTAGTAACTGAACACTCCATGACAGAACCAGTAAGGTGTTAAAAACTGATTCAAAGGAGAATCCAAACAGCAGACAGGTATATAAGTAAGGAAGAATGCTGAAATTAATTTGCTAAAAATGCAAAACTGGCTTCTCCCAAGAGGTGCGGGGACGGGATCAAATGTACCTCCAGCAGATAAAATTTATTTGCACCTTTACGAAGAAAAATCATTTGTATTACTATCATTTTGTTACAATTTAAAGAGATGTAGAAATCCCCAAACTTGGGCTCCTTCCTGTCTGGGGCTCTGACTACCCCTCCTGGCCTGTGTGAAGGAGATAGCTTAGCCCCTCCGTGGGAAGAGACAGCTGGGTCACCACCTCCCAAGCATGGCTGGGTGCCACAGGTTGTACCTAAGTTGCTGCTAAAGAGCATCACAGCCCAGAGTGAGACTGTTTCCCCTTTCCAGTTTTCCTTCAATTTTTTTTTCTATTAAGGAGAAAGTCTCCATTGAATGCTGGTGTGTTTTAAATGCCTCTGTTAACACTCGCTTCTTTTTCCTTTAAACAGAGACAGCAGGTCTCCGTCTCTGAATGTTGAGCAGGCAACCATATCTGGCCAGAATTTAACCACATTGTTTTGTTTTCATTGTACTTATTTTTATAGTTACCTTCTATTTATGGCACGAGGTACTGGTTTTCCATTTATGGAGAGATCTAAAGTTTCCTTTTGAAATGAACATATTTATGTTTTTAAAAAGAGAGTCCATTTAAAGAGAAAAATATTATGTAATTGGTAGAACAGGTGGTACCCAGACACGGAAAAAAATATAAATAGGTACATGATGGACTGAAAATGAGATAATATCTCTCAAGTGAAATGCTTCCCCCACCCCCATTTAACAGAAGGGAACACCAAGGCTTAGAGAGGGGAAGGGACTTTCTCAAGGTCACACTGATGATGACATGGACTGACAACTGGGCATCTTGACCATCCTCAGAAGCAGTACAGCTGGCGGTCCAAAGCCCCAGCCATGGACACATCCTGTGTGCCGAAGGACTAGGGAGTAAATCCCAGGGATGGGATTTACTCCCACTGCCATGGCCACTGCACTTATCCAATGGTCAGGGTTCCCCAAAGCTGGCCCTGTCACAGGCCAAATGCAAAAAAGGACCTGGGGCCCCATGATGCTGCCCTGTAAGGGCCCTGCAGAAGAGGAGGAAAGGATGCTGGTGTTTACCAGATACCAATCATATGGGACTGACCAGGTACCAGGCCCTGTACCGTGGGTGTTGGACTTTGCCCCAAGGAATTCACAGATTCACGGGGAAGGCAAAGCCTACAAAAGTAACTCAAGTTCCTGGTGGCAGCATGATAAGTAAGTGCTATACCAGAAACATCTCTAGTGATGTCTGGGGTCTTTGCCTGTTGACTGGCCATTTTCCCCATTTTCTTCTGGGAAACCATTCCTTCTCTACCCTTGATCCTTGTAGCTCAGGTCTGGTAAAAGCCACATCCACTTCAGAGATGACACATGACCAGATCTGACCAATCAGAGCACTTTATCCTTTGGTCATAGTGATTGGTATAAGGTTGAGCATGTGACCTAAGGCAGGCCAATGGGAGCCTTTCCTGGCGCACTCCATAGGAGTTGCTAAACTGAAAAATAGTAATCCAGAGTTGCCGACAGCTATCTTTACCACCAAAACAGGAGAGGCTCTGAGGTAATGATGCTGAGGTTGAGGAAAACAGAGATGGGGGAGGGGGGGATTGCTGGGCCATATGATAGTTCTGTTTTTTGAGAAATCGTCAAGCTGTTTTCCACAGAGGCTGCACCATTTTACATTCCCACCAGCAATGCATGAGTGGTCCACTTTCTCCACATCCTTGCCAACACTTGTTAGTTTCTGTTTTTTTTTCTGATAATAACCATCCTAGTGGGGGTGATTTGCATTCGTGGTTTTGATTTGCATTTCCCTAGTGATGCGGAGCATCTTTTCATGTGTTTATTGGCCATTCCTACATCCTCTTTGGAGCAATGTCTATTCGAGTCCTTTGCCTATTTTTAACCGGGTTGTTTGTCTGTGGTTGTTGACTTGTAGTAGTTCTTCATATATTCTGGATATCATACCCTTATCAGATATTGGTTACCGAATGTTGTCTCACATTCTTTAGGTTGTCTAAAAAATGAAGAGGATTTTAACATATAAAGAAGTCAAATAAACAATGTTTCCTGTGAGGGGAACACTTGCGTGCCACAGTGCGGGAAGTGGCCTAGTCCAGTGCAGTTGGCCACAGGATGGGGGTGGAGAAATGGAGGGACAGGGGCTGGAAAGGATGGATGTGCCCCAGTTGTGTAGGGATCCAGTCTCTCCCTCTGCCCACATCCTCTTCTCTGGAAGAGCAGGCTTCCTCAGTTAATTCATCCACAAACATTTATTGAGCACCTACTACGTGCTTGGCATTGTTGAAAAGCTGGTGATATAGCAGTGCATCTTGTAGCTTCTATTCTAGTTGAAGAAAACAGGAAGTTAGCATGTCGAGCAAACACATTACTATCATAGCGTCCTGTATTTTTTTTTTTTTGTAGTGATAATAATTATGAGGAAAAATTAAGAAAAGTAAAGGGGATAAAGTTGGGGAAGGGGTGCTATTTTAGTTGGGATGATCAGGGCAGGACTCTCTGAGAAGTTGACTTGGAACAGAGGTCTGGAAGGAAGGAGTCAGCAAGCCTTGAGGATGTCTGGGGGGAAGAGCATTCTAGGCAGAGGGAATGCCAGGGGCAAAGGCCATGAGGCTAGAGCCTGCATGGAGTGTTCCAAGAACACCAAGGAGGCAGTGTGGCTAGAGCCCAGAGAGCGAAAGGAGAGAGGGGCAACATAGGATGACAGCGATCGGCAGACCTTGCATGCTAGGGCTCGACTTTGAATTGAATTGTAATGGAAAGCTGTGTTGGAGGGTTGGACAGGGGAGGGACATGAATTGGCCTTTCTACTCAACACTTCCCTTTCTCCACACCTAGTCAGTCTCTTAATTGTGCTCCCTGAATATCTCTCTGAGTTCCTGCCTTCTGCCCACCTCCATGAGCACTACCTAGTTCAGGTCATCATTTTTACATGGATGACTGAAGTGACCTCCAACTGACCTCCCTGCTTCCTGCTAACCCAGTCTCCCTCAGTCACCAGGAACTCTTTCCACCTATGACTCTGACTAGTCCTTCCTTGGTGAGAACCCTTCCCTAGCTCCCCACTACTGGGTCCAACCCAGTCCAGCTCTCCAGCCTCTTCTCTCCTCACCCCCATGCCCCACACTGAGTCACCCTGAGCTCTTGCGACATCCCCCTGCTGCTGCAGACTCTCTCTTCCTGAGGTCAGTGCATGTGTTCTCTCCTCTACTCAGGTTCTTTATTGCCTGGAGAACCCCTTGACAGCCTACAAGAGTCACCCCAGGCATCACTCCTATGTGAAGCCCTCCCTGACTCTCCTCACTCCAGGCTGGCCTAACTCCCTCCTCCCCTGTGCTCCCTCAACCCCTGATATTCCACTATCATGAAAGGCTGCTTGGTTTGGCTTTGTGTTTTACAAGCTTCTCTCCCACTCTGCCTCCCTGAACACACAATTCCTTGCCCACAGTATGTTCTCAATGTATTTTTTGAATAAATGAATGAGTTTGGAGTTCATCTTACGGAAACAATACCACTACTACCAACAACAACAACAATACCTAAACCAGTTGAGGACTGTCTATGTGCCAGGCACTTTGATAAACACTTCAGAGTCTGGATTTATTTTCCACAATCCAAGGAAGAAGTCACCATTGTTAGCCCCATTGTAGAGATGAGAAAACCGAGGCTTGGTGAGATTAGGCAATTTGCCCAAGGTCATGTAACTCGGAAGCAGCAGTTGGTGGGCCAAGGCCAAAGCCGTGGACACACCACACAACTGAGGAAGGTGTCTTGGCATTATTGCATCCACGGGTTGGGTTTCCAGGAGTCCCTGAACCCCACATGAAGGGAGAGGATCCATCCAGAGTCTTAGAGGGGTCCTGGACAACCCCTACATTTAAGGTGCCCCTCCGGATACAAGGGGGAAGATGGAAAGGTTTTGGTTACGGGACTGATGGGGTCCAAGCTATGCTTTAAAAAGATCCCTTTAGCTATTTTCTGCAGCATTATTCATAAGAGAAAAGGTTACAAACGTCCTTAATGTCCCCCAAGAGTGGACCCCTTAACTATATTATAGTACAGTCGTCCATAGAATGGAATATTATGCAGCCATGAAGATGAATGGGGACTCCCTTTATGTACTAATATCGAATGATTCCTAAGATATGTTTTCAAGTAAATAAAGCAAAATGCAAACCGGTGTGTATAATAAGCTTCTATTTGTTTATTTGCTCCTTTCTGCATAGAATGTCTTTGACAATATTCACAAGGAAATAGGAAATGGAAACCCTACCTCACGGGGTTTTTATGAGGAGTAAATGAGTTAATATTAGATAATTGCTCAGAAGAGTACCTGCACAGAGTAAGCACTATAGAAATGCTTGTTGAATAAAATAAAGAAAGGATTGCCTCAGGGGCTGTGAGCCAGGTGACTGAGGGGCAGGGAAAGAGGCTTGCTCTTCATCCGACACCCTTAGG
Organism: Elephas maximus indicus; assembly: GCF_024166365.1. NCBI lineage: Eukaryota > Metazoa > Chordata > Mammalia > Proboscidea > Elephantidae > Elephas > Elephas maximus. The sequence continues at coordinate 38,611,130 of NC_064843.1, forward strand.
TACCTTTTGAATTTGGTGCCATGGGCAAACGTTATTGATAATTTTTAGATTTTTTTTTTTGCCGGTTTTGCAGTTTCTACATGTATATTTCAGTGATAGTGACTGCATTCTTCATGCTGTGCAACCAGTCTTGCTTATCCTTTTACATAAACTCAATGCCACCCAAGCAAAACCCTCGTGCCCCTCCCTCCCACCTCTGATAACCATTAACATCTTTGGTTTCTATGTATTTGCTTATCTCATATACCAAAACAAACAAACCCAAACCCACTGCTGCCAAGTTGATTCTAACTTACAGCAACCCTACAGGACAGAGTAGAACTGCCCTATAGGGCTTCCAAGGAGTGGCTGGTAGATTCAAACTGCTGACCTTTTGTTTAGCAGCCAAGCTCTTAACCACTGCAGTGAGGTCATACAGTATTTGTCCTTTTGCAACTGACTTATTTCACTCCGCGTAATGTTTTCTAGATTCATCCATGTTGTGGAATGCTCCAGGACTTCGTTTCTCTTTCTGACTGAGTATATCGATAATTTTTTAAAGTTAAAATTAAGAAGTATCTAGCTAGTTTTTATGTGAGAGACTGACTTGATTTGTAAACTTTCACTTAAAGCACAATTAAAAATTGAAAAAAAAAAAAAGAAGTATCTAGCTAGATAAAAAGATGACCCCAGGCGCCCGAGGCTGGATGGGGGCACCCTCCCAGAGTCCCCAGAATGAGCTGTCATTGGTTGAAAGCTGCACTGTGTGGTGTGAGAAATCAGGCTGGGGAGAAAAGGGGGAAGGGAAACACCAAACACCCACACCCCAGGGCCCACTATAAAAAGCACACTTAAAAACACCAGACTGGAAAAGTTTTTATTATTATTATTATTTTCTTAAATAGCAAAAGCACGTCCCCCCAGGAGGCGGGCTGCAGCTGCGGCCACGGCAGTTCCCAGGTGATGTCAGCCCTGGCCAGGCGCCAGCTCTGGCCCCTTGGAGACGGTCTTGGTGGGTTCAGCTTGACTGTTTTTCCTTCCTGAGACTTGTGGATACCTTCCTGTCTCAAAGAAAGCAGCCTTTCCAGGGCTTTCTGAGAGCCAGGGGCAGGGGGGAGGCGGTGGGCCTGGGCTGAGAGTGGGAAGGGGCAGACAGGGGTGGAGAGGTGGGAGGGGTGGAGGTGGGGGTAGGAGATGGCTGGAGGGGAGGAGGAGGAGGCTGTCTCCAGGAGCAGTGAGGGTACAGACAGCAGAAGTCAGGCATCAGGCCCAGCTCCAGGGTGGCTCCTGAACCATCCTACAGTGGGCGTGAGGGGAGTGCTCCTTGGGAGTCCAAGGCCTGCCTCCCTGACCCCATCCTCTCCCTGCCCTGGCTGCTACTTAGGGGAGCACTGGGGTAGGGTGGGGTTGGGGGCAAGAGACGTTCCCACGGAGTTTTCAGCTGGTCAGCGCCTTTCTCCCTTCCCAGGCCCTGGGCCCATCCCTCCCCACTCCGCCAGGGTTAGAGGCCCTTAGCCAGCATCTTCCAAGTGTCCAGGCAGCATGGGTTTCCTACAGATCGGATGAACCACAGAGCTGGAGTCCAGCACTCCTGGCTATGTGACTTCAGGCTGGTCACTGCTCCTCTTTGAGCCCCATCTGTGAAGCAGGTGAAATCCACCTTGCAGGGTGGTTTGGCAGACTGGGTGAGACAGCATGACACTTCTCGGTCCTTCAGCAAATATCTGCCCGGCATCATTATGTGCTGGCATCGTGGAGGCCCTGGGGGTGCCGGGTGGACAGGAGGAGAGAAGCCCTGCCCTTGCTGGCCTGCTCCTCGTTCAGTGCTCACTCTAGGGGAATTCCGCAGCATGTCTGCAGCCAGAAGGCACGGTGGATCAGGGCTCTGGGTCCAGTTCTGTGCCCTGAGGAGAGTTCCCTCTGCTTGGGAAGCTTAGGATCTAGCACTGAGGCAGCAGAGCGGAGGTCAAGCGTGTGGGCATGGGACCTGCTGGGTTCCAACCTTGGCTCTGCCATTCAGTGGCTCTGTGACCTCAGGGAGCCAAGTGGGTAGTAAGAGTACCTGCCTTCCTGGGTTGGGGAGAAGTAAAGGAGTTACCACACTCTGAAAGGTACCTGGCACAGAGGCCGTGCTAGGCAAGTGCTAGCTGTTATTATTATCCCCTGGCCAACACCGATACTTCACAGGGCTGCTCCGTGCACTCAAAGATATGTCATGGATGATGGGATTATGTTATGTTCTGAGGAGGCCTGGGGACCACAGGCACCTGTCGTCCATGCTGATGCAGGGGACGAGGGAAATTTTGTCCTTTGCAGAATCTGTCATGCTGGGCAAAATCTCTCGTCTCTGGAGCATGACCCTGAACAACAGTTCTGGTCTTCCAGTCACATGTCCCCATGTGCCTTGAAAACACTGCCAGTATTTTTTTTTAATTTGCACATAGCCTGTCCTCTCCATAGGTTGTCACCTCCGGTCTCCACATCTGCCTCTTCTGTGACCACTCCTAGAGCTTTGCTTAGGGCTTGTCCACAGAGAAGTCTAATACATGTTTGGTAACTGACTGGCTGATGACGGAGCCCACCCTGCCCCCAAGTGGGATGTGATATCAAACCCCAGCCCATGCCTCCTGCTGAGATTTGCCTCCTTGCCGTGACTCAGGCCACGGGCTCTGGAGCCAGACCTCTGTGGTTCCCCAGGCTGTGCCATTGCCGAGGGCATGACCTTGGGCTTGGTTTTCTAGTCTGTGAAATGGGGATAACATCCATACTTACCTGCGTGGGTTGTTGCAAAATCAAGTAGGCTATCCATGTAAATCACTCAGAGGCAGGGCCTCAGAATACTGAGCCCCCTCCCCCAATTGCCAGTTACTCTCATTCTTACCACTGCTCTGAAGGTGTCACTAGGCAATGGAAATAGTGACTTGGACACCTGGGATCTTGTTTTGGCTCGTCTTTGACATGATGTGTTACTGGGTCTTGGTCTCCTTTCAGACATTCCAAGAGTCTGCGTTTGGGCTTCTCCAGCTCTGGGAGATGCAGGTTTCTCAGCCCACTCCTGGGGACTTCAATTCCGTTGGTGAAGGCTGGACCCTGGCCTCCTCTGGGCATGCTGAGGCAGGGCAGGAAGAAACACCCAGCCTAGGGAAGTGCCCTTCCCCTCTTGTTCTGGGAACCCAGGTCCAGTCGGGCCTCCCAGCACCAGGAATGTGCTTGAGGACGTGAGGGGCCACGGCTGAGAGCCCAGTGGGGCTCTGTAGCCACAATTCTTGGTTCAAATCCACTCACTTGCCAGCTGCCTTTCTACGTTGGATGAGTTCTTTAACATCCTTGTGCCTCACTTCCCCTCAACTGTAAAACAGGGACAATAATAGCACACACCTAAGTCTGTTGAGTAGTCTGTTAATTAATTTATGTAAAGCACGTAGACTGAGGGCTGGCACATAGAAGGCCCTCAAAAAAATCGGACGTTTCTCCAAGCCTGAAAGATCTGGGCATTCAGAGAAAACTAACTTCTAAATTTTATTTTCTTCCCATGAGGCCAGTCTGTTCCAATTTTCAAAGCCCTTACGGGTCCACCAGGTACAGGTTAAGATAAAGAAAACCAAGGCCCAGAAGGGGCAGACACCCACCCTGGGTCACACAGGAAGAGTGGCCAAACCAGACCAGGCTCAGGTCTTCTGCCTTCCAACCCATCCACCCTGAGCACCTCCCTGGTTTCCAGGCCCCGCTGGCCTGCCCTCTGACCTGGGCCCCCTGGGAGCCCGATCCCAGGCCCGTGGGGTCTGCAGGTCTGGTCTGGATTAGACACGCTGAGAAGCAAATGCTGGCCGCCCCCCCCCCCGCCCCGCCCCAGCCGGTCGCCCGGTGGGACCCGGGCTCACAGCTGCTGAGACTCACAGGGACATAAATCACGGTGGCAGGAGGCTTGGGGGCTGGGACCACCTTAGCCTCCCGAGGGGCACAGGGGCCTGAGAGTCGTAGCCAGGGACTCCTGGGTCCACAAGTGTGTTTTCCACCCTTTGTTGGGCCAGCTGAAGCCAGGGTGGGTCAGAGGGGCCTGGAGACCATGTGGCAGGCCTTCTATCATCCAGGCCAGGATCCTGACTTCTTTTTAACTTTTCATTTTACAGTTACGTACAAATGTACAGAAAGTGGCAAGGAATAGTGCAGCAAACTCCTATATACCCTTTTCCTGGATTCACCGGTTTCTAACAGTTTGTCCCATTTGCTTTATCTTTCCCTTTCTCGCACATGTTGTGGTATTAGTATTAACCATTTGAAAGTATGTTACCTACATTATGCTCTTCTATTCTTTGGTAGCCCTGGTGGCGTAGTGGTTAAGAGCTACGATGGCCAACCAAAAGGTCAGCAGTTCAAATCCACCAGCTGCTCCTTGGAAACTCTATGAGGCAGTTCTACTCTGTCCTTTAGGGTCGCTATGAGGTGGAATCAACTTGACAGCAATGGGTACTTTTTAATACTTCGGGAAGTATTTTCAAAGCACAAGGATATTCTATTACAAAACCACAGTGCTGATTATTAAATTCAGAAAATGTAACCTCGGTACAATACTTTCATCTATTGTTCATATTCCAATTTTGTCAATTGTCTCAGTAATGTCTTCCATACATCTCTCCCCTTCGGTATGGGATCCAGTCCAGGGTCATGTATTACATTTAGTTGCCCAGTTCTCGACTTCTGATATCACCTCACATGAAATAACACACACAGTAGCTGAGAGACACAGATGGGGTTGAAGGAAGACACTCGACTTTACACATATGTCCCATGAATGGATATTTTTGTAAATCCTCTAATGATTTCCTGTTCTCACGATAATGCATTGTGCTTTTGACTGTGTGTGGGTGGTTAAGAGTTAACTGCCTAATACGCCACAGTTTTCAGAGCTCTGTTTTTATTTTTGAGTCTAATAGGAGGCTCATAACATAGAAGTGGCCTGAGCCAATGAGGGAAACTTAATCTGGCAGGGTAACCCTGGACTGGAGCCCTGGCAGGGTCCTTCTTTCTCAGAAATGCTGTGCAACCTTGGCTCATTGTTGTCCCTCTCTGGGCTGCAATTTTCTCATTGCCATTGGTGACTCCTGAGGCCTTTGCATTTGGAATTGTGGAATTAGAATCAAGCCCTGTGTGGAGAGGTGTGAGAGCTGGGTTCCTAGCTTGTTCTCTCATGACTTGGTCTCCTCAGGATGAAATGACAAACTAAGGTCATTCTCCTGCTGATGCCGCCTGTGTCTAAGAGGGCTTGGGAAGAGAGTGCAGCCCGGAATTCAGCCTCCCCTCCCTGGATGGTGAAACAGTCTACCCAGAGGCACCTCAGAAAAAAAGTCCTGGTGATCTACTTCCAAAAAATTAGCTATTGAAAACCCTAGAGCATGGTTCTGCTCTGACACACATGGGGTCGCCACGAGTCGAAATTGACTCAGTGGCATCTGGTTTTTGTGGCAGGACCAGGGTTGGTCGTTCTGCCCCCTCAGCCCTGGTTTCTTCTTCCTGGGCTCCTTTACTCCTCTGGCCCCAAGTCGGTCCTCACTTGGAGAGCCTGGAGAAGCCTGGCTGGGCTGGCTCATACTGAAGGAGGAAAGTGTGTGTGTGTTGGGGGTGGATTAGGGAAATGGCCCCCAGAGGTACTGGTCCACAGCTGTGCCTCTCCCAAGTCATGTGTGTTCAGCCGACCTTGTAGCTCATGAGGTCTCCTGGACATTAACTGTTCATTACCCAGAACCAAGGCTCAAGGAAGACAGCAAGCTACAAAGTATGCTGAATGGAGCACTATGCAGCCATGAAAAAGCATGAGGCAACTCCTTCTACCCTGGAGGGTCTTCAAGATGTATAGTTAAGGCCAAAAAAAAAAAAAAAAAATTCCAAGTACAGAACAAAATGCTTCCACACTTGGGGGGAAAAACAATATGTATGTAATTTGCTTGTATATGCAGGCTATCCCTGCAAGAATCTGTAAGACCCTGGTAATGGTAATTGCCTCCAAGATCTGGATATTAGTGTCTGGGAGGGAAGGAGAATTATCAGTTTTGTGTCCTTTGAATTGTGAGCTCTGTGTAAGAATATTATCCATTTCAAAAGAGATATAATTGCAAAAACCAGTATGAGAAGGTGGAGATGAGGGGCTCCTGCTAATGTTGCATTTCTTGATCTTCACGCTGGGGACACAAGCATGCTGTTTGTAAATTCACTGAGCTGCACACTTACAGGAGCCCTGATGGTGCAGCTGCTAACCAGAAGGTCGGCAGTTTGAATCCACCAGCCTCTCCTTGGAAACCCTATAGGGCATTTCTACTCTGGTCCTATGCGATCGCTATGAGTCAGGATGGATTCGATGGCGCGGGTTTTTTTTTTTTTTTTTTGGTACACTTACAACGTGTGCACTTTTCTTACTGTATATTTTACTCCAATGAAAAGTTTTAAATTAGTGTGCTGTAAATGATTGTTTCTGGGACGGGGGGAAACATATGTGCAAGTGTGTGTTTAACAAGAACTCTGCAGGACTCCTGGGTTACCTTGTGGTTGTCTTTGGGATGGGTGGTATTTCTGCGAAGTTTGAATTTTTTACAATGAAAATACAAGCTGAGAAGCCTGTGAATATTTTTTCGGAAATAGGAATCAGAATAAAGGATTTCTGGAACGACATACAGGAAATGGCTAATAGTGATTGCCTTTGAAAAGGGGTAGGAAGAACACACCTGACACTGCATACTCTTTGTTTCTTGAATTATTTATCTGAATTAACTTGAATTATTTGCCTGGTGTAGCAACGGTCTATTAAAATGATTTCGCAAAAACAAAACAAATAATTATCATTCTGTCCCAGCAGCACTTGCTGGAAAGAGATTGGGCCAGGGAGGCCCAGATGTGTCAAGCATCTTCTCAGGGGTTACCCAGCAAATATGGTGGCAGAAGTGGGCTTCCAGCTTAGAACACCCAAGCATCTGCTTTGCCCCCACACCCAGGCTTCCTGCCATTGACGAGGTCACAGTTCTTTTCCTGTGCCTTTGCCAGGGGCAGGTTGTACCTGGACAGGGCAGGCCCTGGGAGTGCAATATGCTTTCCTAATTAGCTCCCGAACAGGCAACCACTGCTGCGCTGGGACACAGGATAGGCAAGGCCAGTGTCCTGGAACACAGGGGAAGTGAGGTAGAGGGCCCTTGGAATGCTCTCCCGGGCGGGACCCTGGCCCCTGGGGGGCCTTCCTTCCTTCTCTTCTCATACCAAAGGGGCTGAGCCGGGTGGCTTCCTCGCCCACTTCAACTTGCACTGGCAATTCAGGCGATTCCCCTGTTGGTTTCTGTGTCTGAGGCAGACAGGGTAGGCTCCCGTTCACCCTATCGGTGTCCGGCCCACTGCCTGGCTTACAGAGGGTGCTTGGTAATCCACTGGTCTGCAAAACGGGCAGCCCCAGCTCAGGCTCCGTCCGAGGCTCAAATGCGGTGGGGTGGCAGAGCAGGGGACTCTGCCTGGACTCTGGAGTCAGACTTCACTCAGTTAATACTAAATAGAAGTGTGAAATAAATACGTTTTTAAGTAGGCATAGGAACACACCCTGGAGAGCAGAGGAAGGCTTTGTGGCCCCTCTCCCTGCCTTCCTTCCCTTCCGAGCTTCTCAGGTCCAGGCTTTACAGGGACACGGCCCCAGCCAGAAAGAGCCAAGAACGCCCAGCTCCACTGACTAGCGGTCCCATCACGATCCTGGCTGAATCTGTAAAATGGCAGAAACACTGGCCTCCCCCCCGATCTCCCAAGGCTGCTGGCAGAATAATCAGGGCTGGGACTCCGTCTTGGCACCCCTGGGGCAGAGGAAGGAGCTTGCTTTGGGCTTTGAAGGTGGAGAGACTTCAGGTCAACCATTGCCCCTGCCACGTGCCAGCCACATGCCTTTAGGCGCTTGAGTCCTGCAAACCATCTCAGCTGAAACGGGAGGAAGAATACCACCCTGCAGGCTGGGCGTTCACAGCCAATGACGCAGCACATATATGGAGCACACAGTAGGTGCTCAGCAGGCCACCAAGAACATCCTTTCGGCACAAACTGACTTGCGCGTGTGGAAAACGGCTGCATCCTTCACGTGCGAGCAAAAGACTGGGAACAACCTAAATACCCATTACAGGGGATGGGTCAGGTGTGGTGCATTCAAAAGGTGGAGCTGCCACTAAAGAAGTGAGGATAGCCTTTATGTACTGATCCGGGTACAGAGTCAAGCTACCCTAAGGGGTTGAAAAAAAAACAAAGAGCAGAAAGTGTGTAAAATCGGCTACCGGGTGTGCACGTCTCCATCTTTGCTCGATCATTCACAGGGGACTGAGGTGGCCTGCAAGGAGAGCCAGGAGGCTGGAGGACAGGGCTGGGACAGTGGTTTTTCACCCTTTATGCTCTTGTACCTTTTGCATTTTAAACCATGTGAATGAATATATTCCTTATTCAAAAATAAATAAAATTACAATTCTTTTAGCCACTACATCAGACACCCAGCAGTTGTTTGAGAACATTTGATAAGTGAGGAATTGTGAGCAAAGTTTGACTGTCTCTACCTCCAGAGATGGGGAGCGCCGCCACCTCTCCCAGCCCCACCCTCTTTAGGGCGCAGAGCAGCACCTGAGACACTGTGCCTCTTCTGAGGTTCAGGAGAGGAACCACTTGTGACCCCCGAGGTCCCCAGGTCCCTCCCTTCCTCAGTTGGGACCATCTTTTATTTAAAAATATCTTTTATTTTAAACCCACCAACTCTCTCTCTCACACATACACATATGCACACACACACGCACAGCCATGCACACAGCCTCCTTTACCAATAGTCTTTGTTTTTCCCAAAATTCTGCCTTGTCTCTGATCAGCTGGGGCCGGGCTCCACTGGACGGGTCCTCACAGCTCTCCAGGGCAGGATCAGGATGTCCCAGAGACCTGCCCAGAGGGTTAAGGGCCCAGGCCATTGTCCCCTGATCCCTACACAAAAGAGGGGTGGGTTCGGCTCCAGGGGTCTTCCCCCCTGTCCAGCCAGTGCTGGCTTCTGGCCTCCTTCTCTGGGGTCTTGCTTGGAGCAAATGCTGCAGGGGCCCTGGCTCATCTCCGAGGCACTCGAAGGGGGGCCATGCCCCTCACCTTCAAGCAGCTGCCTCCCATGTCACGACGGCCACCCTGCGGGAGGGGAGAAAGAGGTGTTGTGTTGGGAGGTTTGATCAGGTTACAGGGAACGCCAGAACTAAACTCTGTGTCCAGCAATAGGGGACTTGATAAATAAATCACCGTTTAAGCACATCCTAAAGTCTTCTGCAGCAGAGAGCAGAGGAAACTGTTTCTGGACTGTTAGGGAATGACTGCCGAGATAACATCGTTGAAGGACAAAAGCAAGGTGCGGAACTGAGTGACTGCTTCTGTGAGCTGAGGCTTCTAGGGAGAAGGGTACACAGGAAATTGCTAACGGGTTTCCTCAGAAGAGGGGAATTCAATGGCTGAGAGGCAGGGTGGGAGGGAAGCTTTTTTACTTTATATACTTTTATACCTTTTTCATTTCTTCCCTATGTGATTTACTGCCCTTCTTAAAAAAAAAATTTATTTCAATACATTTTAAGGCGTAACATTTTACGTTAAAGGGCAGGAGTCCCCACTGCCTGACCATACACCCACCTTCAAAGGCAGTCTGTGATTCTGGCCTCCTTGCCTTCACCCAGGGTGTTCATCCTGATAGGTATACTTCCTCCGTTCTCGTCTCCCTCAACAGGTATCTCTATTCCTGTCTTTGCCTAGCACTTCCCGCCTTTCTGAGGACACTCCAAGGGGATAAACTCAGAAAGGGAAGGTGGGGTCTCTCCTTTGACCCTCATCAGGCTGGAAGCTTGTGGGGTGGCAGGAAAAAGGAGTTCTTCACTCTGTGGCCCCAGCCCGAGTCCAGGGCCTGGCATGCAGCAGGTGCCAATCAATGCTTGACTGAGTGGTACCCACTGGAAGACGAGCTAATGACAGCAGCCCCTAAAGCCACCAGCCCTAAACCTCTCCAGGGAGCACTCTCTACCAGCCTGCTCAGATATATTCTGAGGTCTGACACGGGGGTTTCATTCTTATGATAAACCAGAGAGGCTCCAGAAGCTAGGCCATCTCCTGTAGAGAGGCTTTGGGCAGCTAAGCGAGGGGCCCAGGGGCACCTTGCCAGTTGGTAAAAGAGCTGGGCTGGAAATCTATGTCGTCCAACAATCTGTCCTGTTTCCGGACCACGACGGTGTCTCTGTCCCACTGTTAAGCCTCCCCACTTCCCCCAGAGCCTGGCTAGGAAATGATGGAACAGGCATCTTTCTCAGCCCATCTAGTGAAAAAGCTGACCATCTGGGAGTTCCTTACCCTGCCCTCTGCCCCCCTCCACTCCAGGGCCCAGGTTGGGGCAGATCCATCCAGATGTGAGCCCAGCCTCCCTTGAGGCTCTCCCACCCTGGGACAGCATGTTCATTCACAGGCAGGGCTATTTTGAGGGCTGAGGACACGGTCCCAGCAGAGCCTGGAGCTTGGGCTTCTCAGACAAATTCTTGCAGAAGGGGCTGAGCAAGGCGGATGGGGGTGGGAGGGGGGTGTACTTTTGAGGTGGGGGAGCAGAACACCAGCCTCTCACCCCTTCACTCTAAGTCCTCAGGGACAGACAGAGTCACCCCCACTCCAAGTCTGCAGGTCATCTGGAGACCTGGGTTCCCTGAAAACACTGGGACCGCTTCTCTCCCTGAACTTCAGTTTCTTCATTTATGAATGGGGGCAAAATGATTTTACTTGCTAAATGTGACTGCAGTTGTGAAAGAGGTAAAACTGCCAAGGGCACGCAGAAGAGGTCCTGTCCAGGCCCCAGTTCCTTTGTCCCTTAGGGACTCAGGGCCAAGGGTCTCTGGGAAGCACAGAGGTTAGGAATTGGGCTCTGGAGTTGGACCAACCCGGGCTTGAATCTCTGCTGTCATGGACTACCTGTTGGCCCTCGGGCAGTGACATCACCTCACCAAGCCTCCGTCCCCCACCTGTAAAGTGGAGTTATTACGAGGATGACACAAGTTAACACAGCTAGAACCCTTGGTGCAGTGCCAGGGACGTTCAACGAATGTTCACATTATTATCAACGTCATCTGGTAACGGGGCCTCCTCGCCCTCCCATCCTTCTGTACCACCTCTGCACTCTGAGGTCGGGACACCAACGGGGGACGGCTTCACAACATGATCGTATCCAACCTCCACCTCCAGGAGATAAAGAGGAAACAGGTAGAAACAAGAACCCCCTTTTCTTTTCCTGCTTGCTAGTTCAACGGCACTGGGTGTTTGGTGGGTAGTTCTACCACAGGGTGCCATATCTAACCGCTACTTAAACTGGAGGAGCCCTGGTGGCACAGTGGTTAAGCGTTCAGCTGCTAACCAAAAGGTCAGCAGTTCAAATCCACCAGTCGCTCCTTGGAAACCCTGTGGGGCAGTTCTACTCTATCCTGTAGGGTTGCTATGAGTTGGAATCAATTTGACAGCAATGGGCTGTTTTTTTCTTTTGGTTTACTTAAACCAGAAGATGCTACAGGGAACGGTTTCTATGGCGACCCCAACTCCAGACCAGCCAGAATGGGAGGGAGGTGGGTAGCTCATGGTGAGGGGATAGGGTCTGGGCACTTGGAGCCCTATGGCCCCCAAAGCTCAATGCCCACTCAGGGCTCCTGAAGACAGCCGGTTTTCTTCCAGTTGAGCCTTCAAGGGGCCAGAGCTGGCCAGGATTGCCCCATTAGCCTACTCCCAGAGGAGACTGTGGGGTTGAGCTCATGGCTTCTGCAGCCAAATTTGGACGGATTCTTAGTCCCACAGACAGATCCCAGGGGGGCAGCCAGGCACAGGCAAGACCCTGTTAGCTGTGGGACAGCCCAGGGCCTGCAGAGAAGCCCCCCAGCCTACTTGCTGTGGGCGTGGGCATGTGGCAGACACACTTTCTCCTCCAGGCCCTCCCACATCAATCTTTTCCACTTCCCACTCAGGCAGGCCTGAGTTCGAATCCTGACTCCATCTGTGGCTGTGTGTCTGTGGACCACGGCCAAGGGCTCTAAGCAGGTGGAGATAACCACAACTGTTCCTTCCCTTGTGTTGGGGGAATTTTAATAATAACAATGTGTGAAGCATGCCCAGTGGAGGTGATCAGAGCTCAGAGACTGCTGTGGCTGTCCTCGCTGGCCAGTCTCTGCCTCTCTCTCTGTGCTCCCACCATCTTCAACTTCTTCCCATCTCCTTCTCTGTCTAGGTCAGGCTTGACCCAGCTCTTGCTGTGCTCCACTCCTAGAAGACCTTTCCCTACCCTTCTGCCTACCTCCCTTCGCAAGTATCCTTGAGGAATTGAGCACAGAGGCCCGGTCAGCTCTCACCTCAAGTCGGGGGGCTTCCTCTGGACTTGACAGTCCGGTTGCGCCCCTCCTCCCCTCCCTTGCCCATCACACCACAGCATCTTTGTCTTCGTCTCCCTGCCCAAGTCCTGCCAGGGTGCTGTGAGTTCCTGACTGTGGTGGGTGGGCACCTACAATCTGCTTCTCTAGGTGTATTCTCAGTGACCTGAACGAATGGGTGAAAGGCAGCCAGGGTGTTTGGCTGTGGGCCCAGTTAGCTCTTCACACCCCAGGCTGGGCACTGACTGGGGCCCACAGCTGTGAGCAGCAGCACTCTGAGAGAGGGTACAAGTCTGAGTCTGTGAAAACTGATATATGGAAACTAGGCAGCCACAGGGGTGAGAGGCCAGGCTGGGGAGTCTGATGAGCCGGTAGGGGGTGGTCTGAGGGCAGGACACAGAGGTCACCACAGGACATGGTGGAGAGGGGACCTAGGTCAGCCATGAGAACCAAAAGACTGGGGAGTCAGCAGGCCTCCCTCCAACCCCCCATGCCCTTTCACTAGGTAGGTGAAAGGCTGTGGGCCAGTAAGGTCTCTCTCAGCCTCGGTTTCCTCAGATTATGCGTATGCTGCTACCCAGCCCCATCTACCCTCTGCCAGCCTGACTTCCATGCTTACCTAGGGCACCTGGCAGAAGCTTAACTCCAGGTCTGCTCAGAAACCCAACGGTGCCCCTCAACACTCTATCCCTTTCGGGGCTGGATATCCTCAGGTGACCCCCTTCTTCTACTGCTCATCAGCTGGTGAGCTCGGGCTCTTGGTTGGGGGTTTATGTCACCTTTTCCTCTCAGTTGCCTGCCCTTGGGTTAGGTCTTAGGATAGGTCTTAGGATAGAGGCAATCAATTCAAGGTAGGGGTAGCTCAGGGCAACACCACCCCAGTCAAGCAAGAGCCTGTGCCGGGTTTCCAAGCTGAGTAAATGTGGGTGTGGGATTCTGACTGTAGAGCCTCAACAGCGATAAAATGGGCAGAACTTCCTGCCTGGCAAAGTTCTTCCAAAGGTAAAAGAAAGTACGAGGAGATTACCAAGCATATTTTAAGAGCCCAATAAAGGATGGCTTTTGGTATTATTTCCCTAGGCCCTCACCCCAGAAGGGGGACGTCCCAGCACACCTTCAGCTGGACAGTGTCCTTCAATGAGCAACCTCCATTCACTAATCCAGCGCTCTGTCCTTCCCTGCACCCCTTGGGTTTTGGGGACGCTAAGCCAGTGGTCCTGTCCCACACCAAGACGGGGGCCCGGGGAGCTGTACCTCCACTAACTCCACGCCGCTTCCCCTTCGCTTCACGGGGGGGTCCCTGCTCCCTTTTGCCATCCCCACAGAGACCCTGTCCACCACCAGCCTCCGACCCTGCGCCAGCCGTTCAGGGGTGCCGTGCACTCACCCCCTTGCGCTGGTTGCTGAGGCAGAAGGTGCAGATGGAGCGCGGCTGGCGGCTGCCGTCGGCGGCGGAGGAGACCGTGCTCTTGGCGCTACCGGCGGCACGGAAACACGGCTGTCCGTCGTCGGCCGCGTCGCCCAGCAGCAGCACATTGGCCAGGTGCGCGATGTAGCTGGACGCCAGGCGCAGCGTCTCGATCTTGGACAGCTTGCGGTCCACTGGCTCGGTGGGGATGAGGGTGCGCAGCGCCGTGAAGGCCGTGTTCACGCTCTGCGTGCGGTCCCGCTCCCGCGCATTGGCCGCCTGCCGCTGCCGCACCACCACCACGGGGCCCGGGCCGCCGCCAGCCCGCCGCCCGCCCCCGGGGCCCGGGCCGCGTCGCGCCGCCTCCAGGCCCTCGCAGCAGCCGAACGACTGGTCGGATCCGTCACTCTCGCTGCGGTTCTCCTCGTCCTCGCTCAGCAGCCGCACGTCCGGGTACAGCACGTGCGCGCCGACAGGGCGCAGCAACGCGAACGCCATGGGCGCCCGCCGTGTCCCTCCAGCGCGGTGTCCCCGTACCCGCCGCGCCCTACCGTGCGCTCCCGCGCGCTCCCACCGCCCCGCCGGCCGCCGCCTTATAGCCGAGGGAGGGGCCAATCGTGAAGCAGTCCTGCTCGGGGGGCGGGGGGCGCCACCATGGCCAATGAGGAGGCGCCCGCCGCCTCCGGGCCAATGGCGATGCGCCCGCCGCCTCCTGCTTCCAGGTTGAAAGCGGCCCCGGGAGCTGGTGGCCCGCCCCGAAGGCTCCCTATCTTAGCTGGCTGGACGCACGGGACAAATGCCTGGGAGCAGGGTGCGTGGGGTGGAGTGTGCCCCGCTTGCTGTGGATCGGGCATCCGGACTCCCAGTTCTCATCTAGACCTGCTGGGAAACCGCGAGCAAGTCCCTTGCCCTCTCTGGGCCTCAGTTTCCTCATTCGGAAAGTGGGTCGCAGAGAAACCAGCTCGGGTGTTACTACCCTCAAATTATAATCCTGTGGGTCCTGCAGTTTACACGTACGTAAGAAACGGGGAAGAGGCGCTTTTGGCTTTACGAATGCCCGGATCTTCCCCCCCACCCCTACTCAGCAGATCTAGAAAGGGCCCAGGAATCTGCATTTTGTACAAGCAGGTGGTGGTATCCACGGAGAGCTCTTGGAGAAAAGCTATACTGTTCCCAAATACGGATTGCAGGATGTTACCTCTTTGCCGACAAACTTAAAAAAAAAAAAAAAAAAGGCAGTAACACCATTCATTCATTTAACAAATATTTGTTAACTTTCTGCTATGCCAGGCCTGGTTTTAGGTCTGAGGATGCAGAAGTGAACAAAACAAACTCTCGGCCTTCAAGGAGCTGACAGTTTAGTTGAGGCCCTACTGTGTGCCAGACGCAGTGTGGGACTCTACTACTGCATCCTGCTGGGGTCCGCCAGGTGTAGCCCTGCTTTGTAGTTAAGGGAGCTCTCACTTGCAGCCTTACAGGTGGAGACTGGGGCAGCCAAGCCTATCTAGCTTCACTGTCCCATCCCCCACCCCCCGCAGAATAAAATGGAAATTTATCTCACTCCTCACAATCCCACAATGGACTGCTGTGGTCTCCCCGGTCTCTGAACCCCAGCCCACCCCAAGCTATTCCTTCTGCTTGGAATCTCACCACCAACACACACACACACACACACACACACACAACACACACTCACACACTCACTATCTTCCCTCAATGTAAAGCTGTTCCTCTCTTCAAAGGAACCTTAGATTGTTCAGCCTGACCTTCTCCTCCTCCTCCGCCTCTTCCTCCCATCCTCAGAGCTCCTGGGAAGAATTCCTGAGCTGATGATGGCTGGTGGGGTTCCTATGTTACTCATGCCCACTTCGCGGCTCCATTCTGGGAGTTGAGCAAGCCGGCATCCACTTGGTCTTGAAAATAACCTTCTCATCAGCTCAAATGGCAGCCGGAGTCCAGAGAGGGCACTGGCAGTGGAGATGAACAGCTTCCAGGTGGTTTCCCTCTGTCTGCCTTTCTGGCCCTCAGTTTTCTCCAAGATGCCTCCCAGCTCTGCGGTGCTGTGCTTCCCCGGCTTCCTTGACCCAGGCCAGAAAGGGCTGCCGGGGTGGGAGGTGATGGGGCCTGAGGAGTTTCCCTTGGCTGTTGGAGAGCCGCCTCTTAAATCTTCAGCCCCCCTCCTCCGTGTCTGCGGGAGAGTCTGTTCCCACACCTGGCTTCCTCCCCCCACCCCCACCCGCCCCATTTGACCATGACCTGGGCCAGGCTGGGCTTTGGGGACAAGGAGAAGGAGGCTGAGAGGCCCCCTCCCCACAGGGCCAGTCCCACTTGCAGCCCCAGGCCAGGCTGCTGCTTCCTGAGCTGATGAATTATTACCAGGAGATTTCCTTCCCTGTCTGCGCCTCCTCACAGGGGCTCCCGGCTCCCTTCACTTTCGCTTTCTTCCCCTCTTCGCCCCTCCTCTGCCCTGACCCCCCAGTCCCCTTGAAATTCCTCTGTCCAATCCCTTCCCCATTGCAGCTTGACCTTGAGATGCCAAACGGGGCGTGAACCTGGCCGGAAGGTGGAGTGAGGGTTTGCCCCTCACTCATTCATTCATTCCCTCCTCTGGCAGGTTTGCCTCATGGGACTCTGGGAGTAAAATAAAACCATGAATGAGACGCCTTCTGCAGCTGAGGGGAAGGCGAGCTGTAAACAAAGAATTCCAGGACAATGTGGTTGCAGCAAGCCAGAGTCTGGCATTAGGCAGACCCGATTCCGGCCCAAAGTTAGCTGCCTCTGGGGGTCTCAGTTTCCTCCTCTGAAAACTGGGGATAATAATAGTACCAACTTCTAGGGCTGGTGATGGTTCCGTGGGTTTATGCCAATAAAGCCAGGGCCTGGCTCGCAGAAGGAATTTGTACTGCTCCTGTTAGGGGCTGGCCCCCAGCCCAGGAGCAGCCAAGTGCTTGGGAAAGACTGAGCTGTGTTAGGCCTGGTGCTGTGACAGGAAGGAGCTCCTGTCACAGTCTCAGTCACCCCTACAAAGGGGCCAGGCTCCTCCCATTCGCTATCCCTCACTCTGCTCCAGCCACACTGGCCTCCTTATTGTTCCTCAAGCCCACCTCTGCCTGGCAGGCTCTGTCCCCAGATATCCCCACAGCTTCTTTCCTTACTTCCTTCAGATCTTCGTTCAAATCTCATCTCATCACGGAGGCCTTCCCTGACCACCCAGATTCAAATAGCAGCTGCCCTTCCCATCTGTCACCACCTCCGTAAGTTCCCCCTCTCCCCCTGTTGTTGTTATTAGTTGCCATCAAGTGGATTCTGACTCATGGCGACCCCCTGTGTGTAGAGTAGAGCTGCTCCATAGGGTTTTCAAGGCTGCGACCTCTCAGAAGCAGATTGCCAGGGCTTTCTCCTGACGTGCCACTGGGTGGGTTCAAACTGCCAGCCTTTCAGCTCGTAGTCAAGGGCTTAACAGTGTGCACCACCCAGCCACTTTCCTCTTCCCCTTACTCTGATTAATTCCTTTTCATAACATTTATCACTGCCTTTTTTTTCATTCATTCATTCATTCTACAAATATTAATTGAGCACCTAGCGTGTGCACTGGGAATACAGTGCTGGGTACTGGGAATGCAGTAGTGAACACGTAATTTATATGTTTGTCTATAGCCGGTCTCCCTCCATTAGAATATAAGCTCCATGTGGCAGGGACTTTGCATATTTTCCTCATCTCACTTCCTCCCATCATAACCTTTGAGATAGCTATTATTATTACTCCCATTTTACAGATGAAGAAACTGAGGTTCAGAGAGGGGAAAGTGACTTACCTGAGGTCACACAGTGGGCCAGTGGGGGAGCTTAGGTTCAATCTGATTCCAAAGCCCTTGCTCCTTCCCCACCACAAGGCCACTCAGACAACCCAGAGGCATGGTGAGGGACAAGTAGGTGTCCACCAGGCAAAAGAGGCAGAGTCTTACAGACGGAGAGAACTTGCCTCCCTGTCCACAGGCACCTTGGGCTTCAGTCCCCCCGAAGCACTTGTAGTTCTTCAGAAGCACCAGCTTTGGCCATCTCGGAGCCCATACCACAGCTGTCATCCCTGTCTGGTGCCTGTTCCTCCAGGGCTGGTCAGACAACCCTGCTCCTCTATAGAGGTCCAAGGTAGCTTCTCCGTAAAGCTGCTCTGCTGCTGCTCCCCCACCTTTGTGCAAAGTTTTGTAGCATGGATCACACTGTATCTTAACTTCCTCTCCTTCATCCCTGATCCCCTCTCCCATTCCCCTCCCTCCACAAGGCACCCACTCTAATAGTTTTGATGCAAGTCTTTGGATACATGTATGTCCTTTTAAAATAGATGGTGTAGATTTGTGTGAGTGGATTATTAACTTACATAAACGGTCATTTCTATAGATCTTCTGTTTCTGAGGTTTTTTGTCTGGTTTCCTTCACACTGCTCTGTGCACTGGACCTACCTGGAACCTGTTGCGTCTAACCTTTGCTAGTACGCAGGGTACGCATGCATCTGCCACGTCTCCTTTTTCTACTTCCTTAGTGATGGACACTGTGGCTACCTCCAACTCAGACCTCTCCAAGCACAACTGATGAACTTCCCGTACGTGGCTAAATGAATAATTTCTTTTGTAAGGATCAGCACAAAGCTGGCTCCTGTGAGGTGGAGGTTAAAGGTGTTCCAAATGTCTAGCTTTTTCAAACTGCTGTCCCACTCCATTGTCTCTAACATCAACTACTCCTCCTCTCCTCAACACTCTCCCTCCCATCCTCGGGTTTCGTTATTCGCTGCAATGTCTCACAGAACTCATGAAATGTGTCAAGGAAATGGCTCACATAAGTGTGTAGGCTGGCAAGTCCCAAATCCGTGGCCAGTGACCCCAAATCAGCAGGCCAGAAACAACAGAGTGCTGGCTCACAAGGCTGCAGAAGCTGTAGAATCAGGTCAGACAATAGACTGCTTGCCTATGGGCTACAGTAGCTGGAGAATCCCGGAATCATCAGGATAGATGGCAGGCTGCTGGTTCAAGTCCCAGGAACCAGAGGTCAGACAATGATGCAGGATCCAGGTGCAGAGAGAGAGGGCCCCACCAGTTGTTGTTGTTGTTAGATGCCATCCAGTCGATTCCGACTCATGGCGACCCTATGTGCAACAGAACAAAACACTGCCTAGTCCTGTGCCATCCTCACAATCGTTGTTATGCTTAAGCCCATTGTTGCAACCACTGTGTCATCCATCTTGTTGAGGGTCTTCCTCTTTTTCACTGATTCTCTACCAAGCATGATGTCCTTCTCCAGGGACTGATCCCTCCTGATGACATGTCCAAAGTATGTGAGACGTAGTCTCGCCATCCTTGCTACTGAGGAGCATTCTGGTTGTACTTCTTTCAAGGCAGATTTGTTCGTTCTTTTGGCGGTACACGGAAACCCTAGTGGCATAGTGGTTAAGTGCTACAGCTGCTAACCAAAGGTCAGCAGTTCAAATCTACCAGGTGCTCCTCAGAAACTCTGTGGGGGCAGTTCTACTCTGACCTATAGGGTTGCTATGAGTCAAAATCGACTTGACGGCAATGGGTTTGGTTTTGGTTTTTTTGGTTGGCAGTACATGGTATATTGAATATTTAATATTGGCCCACCAGAGCACCCACATATATACCTTGGATACAGGCCACACCCCAGGGAAAGGTGTAACTTGAGTAAGAGTGGCACTTGAGCCATGCCCTCTTGCAAGGGAGTGACTCAAGATATATCCTACACTAATCCTGCCTCATTAATATATAGAGGTTAGGATTTACAACACATAAAATGAGGGATAATTAGGATAATTACATCAGATCACAAAATGGAGGACAACCATACTGGGAATCATAGCCTAGCCAAGTTGACACATGACCCCAACCATCACAGGTTCCATATACCTTATTTACATAGTCTCATTCAGTCCCTGTGTGTGAGTCACAAAAACCAAGGCTAGAATGGCCATATCAAGTAGTTCATTACACTGCAATGACTCTCATGGACTCTTGTATGTGGTTCACTGGGATACACGTTGTTATGGATTGAATTGTGTCCCTTCAAAATATGTGTTGTAAAACCTAACCTCTGCGCCTCTGGTTATACCAGTAATCCCGTTTGGGAATGGGTTGTCTTTGTTATGTTAACGAGGTAGGATAAGTGTAAGGTTTTTTAAGTTTTTTTTCTTAAGGCCTTGGGTTTATTATTTGGAGAAGATGCTCTAATTACATGTCTTCTTTTTATTTCTGTTTATTTTTTATTGTGCTTTAAGTGAAAGTTTATAGCTCAAGTTAATTTCCCATTCAAAAATTTATATACATATTGTTACGTGGCATTAGTTGAAATCCCTATAATGTGACAGTACACTCTCCCTTTCCGTTTCCTGTGTCCGTCCAACCAGCTCCTGTCCCTCTCTGCCTTCTCATCCCTCCCCCAGACAGGAGCCGCCCATTTAGTCTCATGTATCTGCTTGAACTAAGAAACATACTTCTCACACGTATTATTTTATGTTTTATAGTCCAGTCTAATATTTGTCTCAAGAGTTGACTTTGGGAATGGTCTTAGTTCTGGGTTAACAGAGAGTCCGGGGCCCAAGTCTTCAGGGGTTCCATTTAGTTCTTCTGGTCTCAGGCTGATGAAGTCCCTGCTTTATGTGGCCCTTTTGTCTCTTGGGCTAATGTTTTCCTTGTGTCTTTGGTGTTCTTCATTCTTTGCTCCCGGTGGGTTGGGATCAATTGATGCATCTTAGATGGCTGTTTGTAAGCTTTTAAGACCCCAGATGCCACTCATCAAAGTGGGATGCCGAAACATTTTCTTAATAAACTTTGTTATGCCAATTGACCTAGATGTCCCTCGAAACCATGGTCCCCAGACCCCCACCCCTGCTACTCTGTCCCTCGGAGTGTTTGGTTGTATTCAGGAAACTTTTCAGCTTTTGGTTTAGTCCAGTGGTGCTGACTTCCTCTGCATTGTGTGTTGTCCTTCCCTTCACGTAAGATAATTCTTGTCTGCTATCTAGTTAGTGAATACCCCTCTACCTCCCTCCCCACCGTCATAACCATCAAAGATTGTTGTTTTCTGTATTTAAACCTTTTCTTGAGGTCTTAAAATAGTGGTCTCATACAATATCTGTCCTTTTGAGGCTGACTAATTTCACTCAGCATAATGCCTTCCAGATTCTTCCATGTTGAGAGATGTGTCTTGGATTCATTACTGTTCTTTATCATTTTGTAGTATTCCATTGTGTGTATACACCCTAATTTGTTTATCCATTCGTCTGTTGATGGGCACCCAGGTTGTTTCCATCTTTTTGCTGTTGTGGACAGTGCTGCAATGAACATAGGTGTGCATGTATCTATTTGTGTGACAGCTCTTGTTTCTCTAGGATATATTCTAAGGAGTGGGATTGCTGGATCCTATGGTACTTCTATTTCTAGCTATTTAAGGAACTGCCAAATTGATTTCCAAAATAGTTGTACCATTTTACATTCCCACTAGCAATGTATAAGTGTTCCAATTTCTCCACAACTTCTCCAACATTTATTATTTTGTGTTTTTTTGGATGAGTGCTAGTCTTGTTGAGGTAAGATGGAGTCTCATTGTAGTTTTGATTTGCATTTCTCTAATGGCTAATGATCGTGAGCATTTCCTCATGTATCTGTTAGCTGCCTGAATGTCTTCTTTGGTGAAGTGTCTAATCATATCCTTTGCCCGTTCTTTAACTGGGTTATTTGTCTTCTTGTTGTTGAGGTTTTTCAGTATCTTGTAGATTTTAGAGATTAGACCTGGTTCAGATATGTCCTAGCCAAATTTTTTTTCTTAGTCTGTAGGTTGTCTTTTTACTCTTTTGGTGAAGTCTTTTGATGAGCATAAGTGTTTGATTTTTGGGAGCTCCCAGTTGTCTCCCTTCTCTTCTGGTGTTTGTGCATTGTCAGTTATGGTTTGTATTCTGTTTACGCCACATATTAGGGCTCCTAGCATTGTCCCTATTTTTTCTTCCATGATCTTTATCGTTTTAGATTTTATATTTAGGTCTTTTGATCTATTTTGAGTTAGTTTTTGTGCATTTTGTAGTTTTGTACGGGTCTTGTTCTATTTTTTTCCAGCTGGATATCGAGTTATGCTAGCACCATTTGTTAAAAAGACTGTTTTCCTCATTTAACGGACTTTGGGCCTTTTGTCAAATATCAGCTGCTCATAGGTGGATGAATTTACAGTCTGGATTTTTAATTCTGTTCCATTGGTCTATGTATCTGTTATTGTACCAGTGCCAGGCTGTTTTGACTACCGTGGCGGTATAATAGTTTCTAAAATCACATAGTGTGAGGCCTTCCACTTTGTTCTTCTTCTTCTGTAATGCTTTACTTATCTGTGGCCTCTTCCCTTTCCATATGAATTTGGTGATTTGCTTCTCCATCTCATTAAAATATGTCATTGGAATCCAGATTGGGATTGTACTGTATCTGTAGATTGCTTTGGGTAGAATTGATGTTTTTAGAACGTTAAGTCTTCCTATCCGTAAACAAGGTATGTTTTTCCACTTAAAAACAACCAAACTCACTGCCATGGAGTCGATTCTGACTCATAGCGACCCTATAGGACAGGGTAGAACTGCCCCATAGAGTTTCCAAGGAGCGCCTGGCAGATTTGAACTGATGACCTCTTGGTTAGCAACTGTAGCACTTAACCACTACGTCACCAGGGTTTCCATTTTTCCACTTAAGTAGGTCTTTTTTGGTTTCTTATAGTGGTGTCTTATAGTTTTCTTTGTATAGGTCTCTCACGTCTCTAATTAGGTTTATTCCTAAGTATTTTATCTTCTTGGGGGCTATTGTAAATGGTATCGATTTGGTGATTTCCTCTTTGAAGTTCTCTTTGTTGGTGTAGAGGAATCTAGCTGATTTTGTATGTTTCTCTTGTATCCTGATACTTTGCTGAAATGTTCTCTTATTAGTTCCAGTAGTTCTCTTGCAAATTCTTTGGGGTTTTCTGTGTGTAAGATCATATCATCTGCAAATGGGGACACCTTTACTTCTTCCTTACCAATTTGGATGCCTTTTATTTCTTTTTCTTGCCTTATTGCTCTGGCTAGGACTTTCAGCACAGTGTTAAATAAGAGTGGTGACAAAAGGCGTCCTTGTCCAGTTCCTGTTCTCAAGGGGAATGCTTTCAGACTCTCTCCATTTAGGATGGTGTTGGCTGTTGACTTTGTGTAAATGCCCTTTATTATATTGAGGAATTTCCCTTCTATTCCTATTTAGCTGAGAATTTTTATCATGAATGGGTGTTGGACTTTGTTAAATGCCTTTTCTGCATCAATGGATAAGATCTTGTATTTCTTATCTTTTGTTTTATTTATGTGATGGATTACATTGATTGTTTTTCTAATGTTGAACCAGTTCTGCATACCTGGTATGAATCCCATTTGGTCATGGTGAATTATTTTTTTGATACATTGTTGAATTCTATTGGCTAAAATTTTGTTGAGGATTTTTGCATCTATGTTTATGAGGGATATTGGTCTGTAATTTTCTTTAACTGGTTTTGGTATCAGGGTTATGCTGGCTTCATAGAATGAGTTGGGAGCATCCCATCCCTTTCTATGATCTGAAATACCTTTAGTAGTAGTGGTGTTAACTGTTCTCTGAAAGTTTGGCAGAATTCTCCAGTGAAGCTGTCAGGGCCAGGGTTTTTTTGTTGTTGTTGTTGGGACTTTTTAAAAATTGTTTCTTCTATCTCTTCTTTTTTTATAGGTTTATTTAGTGTTTCTACCTCGGTTTGTTTTAGTTTAGGTAGGTAGTGTGTTTCTAGAAATTTGTCCATTTCCTCTAGGTTTTCAAATTTGTTGGATCACAATTTTTCATAGCATTCTGTTATTATCCTTTTAATTTCAGTTGGGTCTGTTGTGATATCACCCATCTAATTTCTTATTCAGCTTATTTTCTTCCTCACCTGTTTTTCTTTTGTCAGTTTGGCCAATGGTTTATCAATTTTTGGTTGATGTTTTCAAAGAATCAGCTTTTAGTCTTGTTAACTCTTTCATTGGTTTTCTATTCTCTATTTCATTTATTTCTGTTCTAATTTTTATGATTTCCTTTCTTCAGGTGCCTGAAGGCTTCTTTTACTGCTTTCTTCATATTTGTTCGAGTTTTAGGGCTAATGTTCTGATTTTTTTCTCTTTCTTCTTTTTGGATGTGTGCATTTATTGCTATAAATTGACCTCTGAGCACCGCTTTTGCTGTGTCGCAAAGGTTCTGGTAGGATGTGTTTTCATTCTCATTTGATTCTGTGAATTTCTTTATTCTGTCCTTGATTTCTTCTATAACACAGTACTTTTTGAGCAAGGTGTTGTTCGGTTTCCATGTGTTTGATTTTTTTCCCTTGTTTTTTCTGTTATTGATTTCTACTTTTAAGGTTTTATGGTCAGAAAAGATGCTTTGCAATATTTTGATGTTTTGGGTTCTGTTAAGGCTTGCTTTGTGGCCTGATATGTGGTCTATTCTGGAGAATATTCCATGTGCGTTAGAAAAGAAAGTATATCTGGTTGCTGTTGGGTGGCATGTTCTGTAAATGTCCATGAGATCAAGTTGGTTGATTGTTGCATTTAGGTCTTCCATGTCTTTATTGAGCTTCTTTCTTGATGTTTTGTCCTTCACCAAAAGTAGTATGTTGAAGTATCCTACTATTATTGTGGAGCTGTCTATTTCTCTTTTGAATGCTGTTAGAGTTGGTTTTATGTATTTTGGAGCCCTGTCGTTGGGTGCATAAATATTTATAATGGCTATATCGTCATGGTGTATTGACCCTTTAATCATTATATAGTATCCTTCCTTATTCTTCGTGGTGAATTTTGCTTCAAAGTCTATTTTGCCAGAGATTAATGTTGCCGCTTGCTCTTTTTTGATTGTTGTTTGCTTGATATTTTTTTCCATCCTTTGAGTTTTAGCTTGTTTGTGTCTTTGAGTCTAAGGTGTGCCTCTTATAGGCAGCATATAGACAGATTCTGTTTTTTTATCCATTCTGTCACTCTCTGGGTCTATATTCGTGCATCTTATCCATTTACGTTCAGTGTAATTATTGATAGGTATGAATTTAGTGCTGTCATTTTGATGTATTTTTGTGTGCGTGTGTTGTCGACAGTTTCTTTGTTCCACTTACTTTGCTGTGCTGAGTCATTTTTCTTTCATCTTTTTCATTGTTGTTGGTTTTGTATTTGCTGAATCTTTGTGTTTTTCTTCTTTTTTATTTTGATGTGTAGGATTGTTAGTTTCCTTTGTGGCTACCTTTAAATCTACCTCTATTTTTCTAAGTTTAAACCAATCTTTTATTTCTTGATATTGCCTTGACTTCCTCTCCATATGAAAGCTCTATGCTACAATATGTACTTCCTCTTTTTTGTTTTAATGTCATTTTTATATATTGATGTCTCTGTTTCCCTATTTTCAGTGTCTTAGCTTTGACTTATTTTTGCGACTTCGCTATCTGGGTTGATATCTGGCTATTCTGTCCTGTGTTCCACCCTTATGTTGTTATCTGATATTATTGATTCTCTAGCTGGAGGACTCCCTTTAGTATTTCTTGTAATTTTGGTTTGGTTTTTAGAAATTCCCTTAACTTCTGTTTATCTGGAAATGCCCTGATTTCGCCATCATACTTGTGAGACAGTTTTGCCGGAAATATAATTCTTGGCTGGCAATTTTTTTCCTTCAAGGCTTTATATGTATCATCTCATTGCCTTCTTGCCTGCATGGTTTCTGCTGAGTAGTCAGAGCTTAGTCTTACCGACTTTCCTTTGTAGGTGACTTTTCGTTTATCCCTAGCTGCTCTTAAAATTCTCTGTTTTTGGTTTTGACAAGTTTGATTATAATATGTCTTGGTAACTTTCTTTTGGGGTCTACCCTGTGTGGGATTTGATGAGCTTCTTGAACAGATATCTTCTCATCTTTCACGGTATCAGGGAAGTTTTCTGCCAACAAATCTTCAACAATTCTCTCTGCATTTTCTGTTACCTGCCCCTGTTCTGGTACTTCAGTCACTCATAGGTTGTTCCTCTTGATAGAGTTCCACATAATTCTTAGGTTTCTTCATTTTTTAAAATTCTTTTATTTGATTTTTCCTCAAATAAATTGGTGTCATGTGCTTTATCTTCAGTCTTACCAGTTCTGACTTTCATTGCCTCAATTCTGCTCCTATCACTTTCTATTGAGTTGTCTAATTCTGAAATTTTATTGTTAATCTTTTGGATTTCTATTTTTTGTCTCTGTACGGATTCTTGCAGCCTGTTAAATCTGTTGCTTTGTCTGTGTGTTCTTTGGCTTGGTCTTCATTTTGGCTGATCTCTTGAAGATCTCTGTATATTAATCTTTTGAATTCTACATCTGGTAATTCCAAGATTTTCTCTTCCTCTGAGAGGTTTCCTGGTTCTTTGTTTTTGTTGCTTGCTGAAGCCTTCATGGTTTGCCTCTTTATGTGATTTGATATTGATATTTGATATTGAGTTGTCTCTGAGCCATCAATAAGTTGTTATATTTATTTATTTTATGTTTGCTTACAGTGTCCTAGCTTCTTGTTTTGTTTTAGTATGCCCAAATAGGCTGGTTGTGTGAGCTACTTTGATTATTGGTGTCTTTGAGGCTCTTATGTCCTGTCACCAGATGGTTAGAGCTACTGCTAGGTATGTAAGCCCAGGAGTCTGTTACTTTTCTCGGGTGGATTCAGCTCAGGTACCCAGGTTGTCCAAGTGTGTGGTACAGGCTTTCACCTACAGTCCTAGATGGACAGGGCCACATAGGGGTAATTGGAGTAAGCACAGGTATCTTGCTGCACTAGGGGGTTATGTGGTGAGCAAGGTAGCGAGCTGATGGCTGCCCCCGAGTGCCTAGGTGGAAGGCATGTGCCTGTTTCCTACAGCGCGTAGGTGGGTGAGTTTTGCAGCCAGACTTTAGGCACTCAGTGCTGTTGGCTGTAAGACTGGGAGACACCAATTATTCTCAGACCCCTGTCATGGGTGGCTAGGTGGAGTGGGTGGAGCCACCAGTCCTCAGGCCCCTGATGTCGGTAGGTGAGGACCCTGTTTAATGGGTAGGGCAGTGTCAAATGTCACGTATCTGCCACTCCCTCTTAGCTGCTGCAGTTGAAAATAGGCTTCAGGTATATACCCTGGTGCACTATGCTAATGAGGGCCTATGCTGTTAAAATGCGCCCACACAGGTCTGGGCAGGGGTGAAAGGCATTCAAAGTCTGTGAACCTCTTATACCCGTGCCTAGCCAAAGGGGCCGTGCCTACCCTGAGGTCCCCGCTTAGGGTGACGACAGATTATTTTTTTCTGTTTGTTATTTGTATGTTAATTTGTTCCCTCTCCAAAGCTGGGAGAATGGCTTGGGGTGCACAGTGGTCCCACTTCCAGCTCAGGGGGCTCGGCAGTCACTGAAGACTTACCAGGAATGGAGCAGAACAGGGAGAGGGCAGGTGAAAGGGTGAGAGGTACTTCCCAGAGGGGGAAGGGTTTTTTTTGTGTGTATGTGTGGTAGGTTAGACACTTGCAATTAACTTTCACAGATCCAGTGCTGGTCCCCCTTAGTTTCAGAGGCTTGTGCAGACTCTCCACCACTTGGCATCTCCCGATGTGGGAAACATGTCCCCAGAACTACTGCTTGCCTCAGCCCAAGCACCCCAGCCTATCCAGCCTGCAGGATGCTGGCCAGGTCAAGTCTGGCAGATTCTCATTGCTTCTGGACTGTCCTCCCTCCCCCTGCCAGTCACTTTGACTCCTCAACTTTGTCTTTGATGTTTAGGGCTCATAGATTGTCATATACAACTGATTCACTTGTTTTTTGTTTTTTTTGCATCTTTGTTGTAAGAAGGACTGTAGGAAGCATCTGACTAGTCCACCATCTTGGCCCCACCTCAATTTCTTACAAGATATAAAATGAACAGATTAGGCAAGCAGAGATGGGGGAAGATAGATGCCATGCCACATAAACATCACCAATGAGCCAAGGGACAAGGACCTTCACCCAGAGCTGACACAGACAGAAAGCTTTTCTCTGGAGCTGCTGCCCTGAATTCAGACTTCTAGTCTCCTAAACTGTGGTAAAATAAATTTCTGTTTGTTAAAGGCACCCACTCATGGTACTTCTGTTATAGCAGCACTAGATAACTAAGACATACACCCAGGGGCATGATTGCTGGGGGAGAGAGAATATACATACTTAACCTAAGATACTGAACAGGTTTCAGCAGAGCCCCCAGAATAAGTCAGACTGGGAAGGAAAACCAGGCAATCTACTTCCAAAAATGAGCCAGCGAAAAACCTATGGATCATGTGGTCTGATATGCAGCCAATCATGGGGATGGTGGATAACTGGGCAGTGTTTTGTTCCATTGTGTGTCAGGTCACCATGAGCCAGAGGCCAACTCAACGGTAGCTAACAACAATCACCACCACTTGAGTACTGTCCGGCTGCTCTCCAGGGTGGCTGCCCAGTCCACAAGCCCAGCAGCAGGGCTTGAGGGTTCCTCCATCATCCCCAGCACTTGGACTTAGTGGACTTGCTGTTTAAACCTGCGTGTCTCTGATGACAGAGATGGATTCCGTCTTGTTGTGTTTGCCTCTCTCATTGGACTGTGAGTTTCCCAGGGTAGAGAATGTATCCGACATCCTAGGTCAGAGCCTGGCACATTTGTGGACAATAATAAACATTTGCTGAATAATTGAAAATGCTAATATCCAGTCTCCCACACCTATCTTGTACAAACCTATTTATATGTAGAGAAGGGGGAATATAAGACAAAGTCCTATACCTCGATCTACTTAGAAAAAAAGATTAATGATAGCTGACATTTGTTGAGGGCCTACTTCATGTCAGGTACTTAGAGGTGTATTAATCACAGCCGTAAACACATTTAAAGGAGCACTGATGGCACAATGGTTAAGCGTTCAGCTGCTAACTGAAAGGTTGTTGGTTCGAACCCACCAGCAGCTCCACTGGAGAAAAGACCTGGTGATCTGCTCCAGTA
Organism: Elephas maximus indicus; assembly: GCF_024166365.1. Classification (NCBI taxonomy): domain Eukaryota; kingdom Metazoa; phylum Chordata; class Mammalia; order Proboscidea; family Elephantidae; genus Elephas; species Elephas maximus. The sequence continues at coordinate 38,639,949 of NC_064843.1, forward strand.
AAGGTTACAGCCTAGGAAACCCTATGATGCAGTTCTATTCTGTTCTATAGGGTCTTTATGAGTTGGAATCAACTTGACGGCACATAACGACAGCCAAAAGTTCACTTAGACAAGGTGCAAATATATTTCTCTCTTTTATTCAAGATGTTTGGAGGTCGGGCTGGTCTGGCATTCCATGGTGTGGTAGCCAGCCTCCAAGATAGCCTCCAGTGATCCTTGCTTCCTGGTATTCACCCCTTGTGTAGACCCCTCCCACAGTGAACCAAATCTGAAGTGCGTGACCACAGGAATATGGCAGAAGTGACAGTGATGTGACTTCTGAATGTAGCTCATAAAGGCATTGAGCTTCCACCTTGTTCTCTTAAATCACTCACTCTGGGGAGGGCAGCCACCATCCCATGAGAACACTCAAACTGTCCTGTGGAGAGGCCCATGTAAGAGGAACTGAGGCCCCCAGCCTACAGCCAGCACCAACTTGCCAGCCATGTGAGTGAAGACCACTTTGGATGTGGATTTTGAATTCCTGACTCACAGAAACTGTGAAAGATAACAAAGGTAGTGTTGTTGTTAGGTGCTGATGAGTCAGTTCCAACTCATAGGGACCCTACGTACAACAAACGAAACACTGGCCGGTCCTGTGTCATCCTCACAATCGTTGCTATGTTTGAGCCCATTGTTGCAGCTACTGTTTCGGTCCATCTCGTTGAAGGGCTTCCTCTTTGTCTCTGACCCTCTACTTTACCAAGAATGATATCCTTCTCCAAAAATGGTCCTTCCTGATAACATGTCTAAAGTACGTGTGACAAAGTACTGCCATCCTTGCTTCTAAGGAACATTTTAGCTATACTTCTTCCAAGACAGATTTGTTTGTTCTTCTGACAGTCTATGGTATATTCAATATTCATCGCTGACACCATAATTCAAAGGCATCAGTTCTTCTTTGGTCTTCCTTATTCATAGTTCAGCTTTCACATGCATATGAGGTGATTGAAAAACCATGGCTTGGGTCAGGTGCGTCATAGTCCCTAAAGTGACATCGTTGCTTTTTGACACTTTAAAGAGGCCTTTTGAGTAGATTTGCCCAATGCAGTACATTGTTTGATTTCTTTAATTGTTTTTTTTATTGTACTTTAGATGAAGGTTTACAGAACAAACTAGTTTCTCATCAAACAGTTAGTACACACATCGTTCTATGACATTGGTTAACAAACCCATGACATGTCAACACTCTCCCTTCTCAACCCTGGGTTCCCTATTACCAGCTTACCTGTTCCCTCCTGCCTTCAAGTCCCTGCCCCAGGGCTGGTGCACCCCTTTAGTCTTGTTTTTTTCCATAGGCCTGTTCAATCTTTCACTGAAGAGTGAACCTCAGGAGTGACCTCATTACTGAGCTGAAAGGGTGTCCAGGGGACCATATTCTCAGGGTTTCTCCCAATCTCTGTCAGGCCAGCAAGTCTGGTCTTTCTTTCTGAGTTAGAATTTTGTTCTACATTTTCTCCAGCTTTGTCTGGGACCCTCTATTGTGATCCTTGTCAGAGCAGTCAGTGGTGGTAGCCGGGTACCATCTCATTGTACTGGACTCAGTCTGGTGGAGGCCGTGGTAGATGTGGTCCATTAGTCCTTTGGACTAATCTTTTCCTTGTGTCTTTAGTGTTCACATTGTTTCATTTCTCAACTGCTGCTTCCATGGGCATTGACTGTGGATCCAAGTAAAATGAAATCCTTGACAACTTCAATATTTTCTTCATTTATCATCATGCTGCTTATCGGTCTAGTTGCGAGGATTTTATATTCTTTATGTTGAGGTGTAATCCATACTGAAGGCTGTGGTCTTTAATCTTTATCCGAAAGTGCTTCAAGTCCTCTTTACTTTTAGCAAGCAAGGTTGTGTCATCTGTATATCGCAAGCTGTTAATGAGTCTTCCTCCAACCCTGATGCCGCGTTCTTCTTCACATAGTCCAGCTTCTCAGATTATTTGCTCAGCACACAGACTGTATGGTGAAACGATACAATCCTGATGCACAATTTTCCTGATTTTAAACCACACAGTATCCCCTTGTTCTGTTGGAACAACTCCATCTTTGTCTGTGTGCAGGTTTTTCATGAGCACAGTTAACTGCTCTGGTTTTCCCATTCTTTGTAAGGTTATTCATAATTTATTATGATCCACACAGTTGAATGCCTTTGGATAGTCAATAAAACATTGGTAAACATCTTTCTGGTCTCTACTTTGAGCCATGATCCATCTGACATCAGCAATGATATCCCTCATTCCACATCCTCTTCTGAATCTGGCTTGAATAAAGATAATAATTAAGGTCCCTCCAAGTCATCATTTTCCACAGTGAGTTCCTGGGAACACTTGCCTGGGAGGTGTCCAGGGTTCTGTGATCAAAAGAAGCCTGGGAAGCAGCTTTTGCATCCCCTTTCTCGAGAGCTGCAGCACATTAGTACGCTAATGGCTCTGGGAAACTTTGCAGTGAGTGAACTCATTGGGCTTCATTTCAACCTGCATTTTCCAGGCTTGTTTGACCACAGAACCTCTCATCTCCCCAGAGACACCTAATAGAGATTACAGCTGAGGAGACATTTCTCCTGGATCTCATCAGTGACATCCACCTCCATTTGAGTGGGTTCCCACCATACTTTCTTGAGAGCATGTTTGATGGGAGTGAGGGGTGACTGATCAGATGGATACTGGTCACTAGGCAGAGTTGGGTTAAGAGAAGGGCGGCCAGCCATATGCTGAGAGCCCCACTTTCTGAAGGGCACTAACATATCACTGGAAATGTAACGTGTCAGAAATATGTGTTTCCTAGCACTTGGAGGGAAAGTGTAATATAAATTGAAATAATAATAATATTGAAGGATTTTTTTAGACACTCTTCTAAGCACTGACATGCATTATCTCATTTAATCCTCACAGCAGTCCCATGAGCAAAGTACAATTAGTATTCCCCTTTTACAGAAGAGTAAACTAAGACACAGAGAGGTTAAGTAACTTGCCTGAGGTCACGCAGCTAGTGAGTGGGCAGGAATTCTTTGATAAGTTGCTTGCAGTGGGGGTGAGGAGGGGTGACCTGCCCCTCCCGTGCCCTTTTACTTCTCCCAACCCACCCACTCCTCCACTCAGGGTAGTTTAAGCTCAGATGCTCACAGCTCTGCCTGAGAGAGAGGGCCTAGTTAGCTGCAGTGCTTGATTTTGTTGAATGGGAGTTGCAAGTTTGGGGCTGGAGTGGAATCGCTCAATAACAGAGAGGAGGCTGATGCCAACATGAGCGTCCTCCTTCTTCTCTGTCCTGCTAAAGAAGTGTTGGGCTGATGCTCAAAACTATCAAGTTGAAGGAAGTGCTAAATAATTTAGCCTGCTCAGGTACCTACTGACTTCAGTTGGCCCTGACACCAATGCCAAGTATGAAAGAGCTACCAAGATGGTGTAGAAGATCAAGATGATGCTAAATGAAACCACTGTTTAAGGAGTTCTTTGAAAATTTAAGGAGTCCTGTTTAACATTCTCAATCCTGAATGTCAGGGGCCTGGGCCCCTTCTGAGCTCAGCTGCTGACTGTGCCTTTGGGCAACTCTCTTTCCCTCTGCAGGCTGTCTAATGTGTGTGTGTTGGGGGGGTGCAAGTTGAGGAGTGAGCCCCTGAGAACTCTGACCTTAGCAGATCCTACTACCCCCAATTCCAGGGTGTGTAGCCCAGACCAAACAATGGGATTTCAGAGAAGAATGAGATCAGGGACTCAGAGAAGTCTGGGAAGGCTTCCTGAGGAAGGTGGCCCAAACCGAGTTTAGGAGTCTCAGCTATCTTAAATAAGAGAGTTGCATGATGAAGTTGTGTTAGTCCATCCTCAATGGTCAATGGTGATGTTGACACAGCAGGTGCGTTTGTGGGCTGCTTTCTTGGGTTGGCATGGAGACTACATAATATCTGCCTACACAATATCCATCTTCCCTCCCTACCACAGAATCCTGATTTGTCCAGGGCAGCAATGGCCCTTGCTATAAAGACTTCCCTTCTCATCCTTCCTTGCTGGTGGGGGTGGCCGTGGGGCTCATCTTGACTAATGAGATGAAGATAGAAGTTCCTGGGGAGGGCCAGCTTCCACAAATGAAATGACAGAGTCTCCTGAGAAGACTTTTGTCCTTAGCCCTTGACCTTCTTCCTGCCTGGAATGGAGATGCAATTCCTGGAGGTATAGCAGCTAATTTAGGGCCTTGAGGACAAAAGTCACATGATAATGGTAGCTGTGGAAAGCAAGAGGAGATGGGTCCTTGATGTCTTCTTTGGCAACTACACTAGTCCTCAGCCTCTTGAAAAAAGAAAAAACAAAAACACTTCTATTTGATGAAGCCACTCTATTACTGTTAAATGCAGACAAATGCAAGCAATTACCAATACATCTGGGTCTCATAAAAAAAAAAAAAATTTTTTTTTTTTTTTAATAATGCCCATAACCACTACTATTACCATCTATAGCGTACTGTGTGCCAGGCACTGAACTGACTGCTTTATGTCTGTTGTCTTGTTTTGTCCACACCATCATAGAAGATGGATGCTGTAACTATCATCGTATCACAAAAGGGGAGGCACCTGCTCTGAGGAATTAAGAAACTTACCCAGGCTTACCCAGCTAAAAGAGTAGCAGAGCTAAGATTGGGCCTGGGTCTCTCAGTTTTTTAAGATTGTGGTCATACCCGTGGTGGTTTAAAAACATAACTCTCCCCCTGCCCCACCTCTTCTTATCAAGAGCTGTGGTCTATATTCCCTTCCCTTGAGTCTGGGCAGGCTTGTGGCTGCTTTGACCAATCAAAGTGGCAGAAGTGACCCTATGTGACTTCTGAGACTGGGCCTTAAACGGTGCTGTAGCTCCTGCCCTAATCACTGGAATCTTCTTGCCTGGAGCCCTGAGTCAATGTAACAAGTTCGAATGTGCTGAGGCTGCCATGCGGAGAAGTAAGCCAAGCTGCACGGAGAGGCCATCTTAAGGTGCTTCTGATTTATTATTGCATTTTCAGCCAGTCCTCCCGGCCCAGGGGCCAGATATGTGAGTGAAGTTGTCTTCATATGATTCCAGCCTAGCTGTCTAGTCACCCTTAGCCTTCAAGTCTCCCCTGCTGAAGCCTCCAGCACCATGGAGAAGTGACAAGCCCTCCCTGCCACACCCATTCGGAATCCTGGACTACAGGATCTGTGACCATAAGAAAATGGTTATTTTAAGACACCAAGCTGTGGGGTAATTTGTCACACAACAATACTAACTGTAACTATAACTCACTGCAACACCTCCTTAATATATCTTCACACCTGGATATACCAAAAATCTGAGAGTATTATTAAACACATTGAGGGCTAGAAGGCCTGCTGGATAATTGGAGGAAGAGCAGGTAAAGAAGTGTCCTGAGAGCCTGACTTTCCTCATTTGTGAAATGTGGGTGATAATGTCTACCCTGCTGAGTTTGGAGGGCAGGGATAGTAACAACAACAATGATGATTTATTGAGGGCTACATGCTAAATACTTTACATCCCTGGTATCATTTAATCCTCACAATTAAAACTCATTTTACAGATGAGAAAACTGAGGCCCAGCAAGATTAAGGGATTTTACCCAGGATCTGACCACCGAGAAGCAGGCAAAGCTGAACCTCAAATCCATTTCTGTCTGAGCTCCAACTCCACGTTCTTTCCCACCTGGCCTCCAGATTCCCCATGTGCCTATGCTTATAAGACCCCTGGCCTGGTGCCTGGCGCCTGACTGGCTCACAATAAGTGGACCCTCTGATGAGGATCCTAAACCGGGATGTGGGGCCTTTGAGGCAGCTCTGCAAAGGGGAGAAAGCTGAGCTCTGGAGTGGGGTGGAGACCAGAGTAGGAACTGATGGGGAAAGAATGGAGTTGGAGTGGTGGGAGGGCAGGGCAGGGGGCAAGGAAGTTCTGGAATCAGACCCCTTGGTCCCCACCCACAGAGGGTTAAAGCAGCCCTGCCGCCTCCCGGCTGAGCGGAAATCAGATTTTGAAAGCTGAGCGGGCTCCAGAGGGGTGTTTTTCTTCTCCATTTGTCTGCTTGTGGCTGGCCCATAAAATCTACCGGAACTCCATGCTGGATGAGGAATTCCTGCCGAATAGGGACATGGAGAAGGTGTGCGGGGGTGGCGGGTGGGGGTAGGGGGGTGGTGGTGAAGGGAGGAGCATGACATGGCTCCTTATCAGAGCAGAGACCGCCCCGTCTTCAAGGCCCCACCTCCGGGTCAGATCCTTCCCTCTGGAGCCCTCATAGGGATTCCTGGGGCAGGGGGAGGCAAGGTGAGGGTAGGTACAAAGAAGAGGTGACTCCCCCACTTTTCCAGCATGAACTTGGGGGATGAGGAGCAAGAGGAGCCAGGGAAGGGTCAGGCTGTGGTTGGTCACTGAGGTGTGACTCAGGTCTCACCCTCTATACCGTGTGACCCTGGACGAGCTCCTGGCCATTTCCTCATCTATGCAATGAGGAAACCCTGGTGGCATAGCGGTTTAAGTGCTACGGCTGCTAACCAAAGGGTCGGCAATTCAAATCTGACCTGTGCTCCTTGGAAACTCTATGGGGCAGTTCTACTCTGTCCTACGAGTCGATGGCAAGGGGTTGGTTTGGTTTTTATGCAACGTGGGGCACTGAACAAGGTGACATCAGCTGCAGTTTCCTAATCAGAGCTGACAGTTGGAGGTCGTCCTATCTAGCAGGCATCTTGCATGCATTTCCTCTCCTGAGGGCAGTGCAGCATCCCTGTTTTACAAGTGAGTAAACCAAGGCTCAGGGAGGCAAGCTAGCCTGCTCAAGATTGCCTACTGGAAGGGGTGGGGCAGGATTCAAACTCTGACAGTAGATGCCAGAACCCACCTCTCAGGCACTAACCTTTCTGCCTCCCAGTGTGAGAGTTTCTAATCCTTGCTGGGCTGTCCTCTCCTCTTCTCTTGGCTCCACCCCCTCTTTCTTTAAGACTCAGCTGATGCATCACCTCCTCCAGGAAGCCTACCCTGACTTCTGAGCCTGGGTCATAAAAGGCAGTGCAGCTTCCACCTTGTTTTCTAGAACACAGGTGCTTGGAGCCCTGAGCTTCGTGTAAGAAGACTGATATGCTGTGAGGAAGCCCAGGCCACATAGAGAAGCCATGTGCAGGCATTCCAACTGGCAGTCCTAGTCTTTGAGTCATCCTTCAGCAGCATCACTAGGACTGGTGTCACCCGGTGCGGTAACTCGTGGTATTCCCTGCACCACCTTTCTCCCCGCCTCCCCGCAGACCTCCTCCTGTACCAGATCATACAGACCCTTAGTAATGTTTTTTGTATTAACGCTACCTGTAAATTGCAATTCCATATATCACTCCTTTTCCTTTTATTAAAACTTCGTTGTCAAAAAAATTTATTGATACAGGTTCATAAATACTAATTATCACAATATTGTAGCTAAAACACCAGGAGATTTGACAAAATTAGTGACCACAAAAACACCAGCAGCACCGAAAACAACAGTGCCTGCTTGTGGCACGTGCAGACAAAACCACGTGATTCGAAGCGTCTCTCTGACTGGGTGATAATGACAGCGCTGACTGGAGTGCACTAGGAGGTTCAAAAAGTAAATTACTGTAGAGTTTTAGCCATGTAGGTATATTGATACATGTAAGCTGGGCTTACGAAAAATGTTTTGCTGTTGTAACTATAGGGATATTTTCATAGGCAGTCTTTTTGGTGTCACCCCGTCCAATGGTGTCATTTTATGCAGCCTGCAGCCCTCCGGACTCCCCTAGTGGTGCCACCGCATCCCGGTTCAGGTGTCTGCAGATAATTCCAGCCCCTACTCAGGGAGTTCCATCTAGCCTTCAAGGCTTCCCAGCTGAGATCAAGGCATCATGGAGCAGAGACAAGCCGTCCCACCACGCCTGGTCCTGATTCCTGAGCATAATAAAATGGCTCTTGCTTTAAGCCACAGTATTTTGGGGGTAGTTCATTATGCAGCAAGAGTTACAATCAGCGCTACTATCCTGGGCAAGTCACCTTCATTTTTTGCCAGGGTAGTAACCATCTCCTCACAGGGCTCCTTAGTTCTTCCCTTTCCCCTTTGCTGTGCTCTTATACAGCAGCCAGAGAAACCCTATTAATGCATAAACCAGACCATGTGTCTCCTCTCTTCAAATCCCTCCACGGCTCCCAGCTTACTAGGAGCAAAAGCCAAATCCTTACAATGCCCACAGGCCCTATTACTCCTTTGTCCTATCTCCTACCCTCTTTCCCAGATGCCTCCTCTCCAGCCATACTGGCCTCCGTGCTACTTCTCAAATACAGACAGTCTCTGCCTCAAAGCCCTTGTACTTGTGTTCCCTCTGCCTAGAACCCTCTTCCTCCGGGTATTGCTTGGTTCACTTCCTCATCTTGTTCGACTCTTTGCTCAGATGTTACCATCTTGGTGAGGCCGTCCCTGTCTGCCCTATTTAATACCACAACCCCCCTCCCCACTCTTGAATGACTCACCATGCTCTATTTTTATTTTTCCACGGCCCTTACAACATCTAACATACTATACACTTTCCTTGCTTAATGTATTTATTATTTATTGTCTCTCCCACCCCAAAAATGCCAGCCAGCATCATGGAGCAGGGATCTTTATTTATTCTCTAATGTATCCCTAGTACCTACAGCAGTCCCTGACACTCAATTGTGGCTTGCTGAATGAATGAATGAGTTAGCTATAGGACCCCAGATGAGGTTAGCGCCCTTTCGTGGAGCTGTCCAGGTGGGGAAGCTGATGGAGGTCAGGAAAAGGCCAGGTTGAGCCAGTGTGGCCAAGGCTGGAGGCAATTCCGCTGAAGTGACAGCTCGCTGCCCCTCTCCGGAGCCCTGAGAATGGGAGAACAGAGCACAGCTTTGAACATGCAAGCGCCAGGCATCCCCTCAGGCCTCCCTCCTTCCTGGCCTTGTGTGCCTCCGGGGCTGCCAGTAAACAGGATCTCTGGGCAACTGCTCGAGAACCCTGCCCAGTGCCCCAGAGGCCTTGACTTTCTCCTTCCTGCTCTATAAATCCGGTCCCTTCCAGTTGTGACATCCTAGACCTACTGCTGGCCACGGAGGAGAGGCAGGGCAGATTTGTGGCTAAGAGCTGAGCGTGCCTTGAGCAGGACATGGAGCCTAGATTTCCTTGTCTGCAAAATGAAAATGACAGGAGTATTGACTTCAAGGTGTGGCTGTGAAGACTAAATGAGAGGATGATGTGAAAGTCCTTTGTAACAGAGGTGGCCTGGACCTGTTGTGCGCAGAGACACAGAGAATGAATCCCAGCTCCACCACTGAGCGCTGACTCCTCGACTGTCAAGTGGGGTTAACGTGAGTTCCTAACTTCCTAGTGTTGTTAGGGGGTTCGAAGTACAGAGAAAATTCTTAGCACCCAGTAATCCACAGTAGATGTTGACTGTTATCATCGGTAATTATTACAATCGTGGTAGAGAATCAGCATGTCATGGAGAAGCCATTTGGAAGTCCAGCTCTGTTAATACTCCAGGGCTCTACACAGCACAGCTTTGACCCTTTGCCTTTTGGTTGATGATTCATTTTGGTTATAGAGGCTATCTCCTGTGCATAAGGCCACCTCCTCCCCAAGCTCCCAGAAAGGCCGTCCCTGTGAGCTCACCACTTCCCTAAGATGTGTCACAGGAGTGAATATCTGGCCTTGAAGCCAAGCTGGGGGGAGGGGAAGCTGGGGAGTTCAAATCCAGGGCCCACCATTCCCCGGCTGTGGAAATTTACACATGTACTTAATTGCTCTGTGCCTCAGTTTCCTCAACTGAAAAAGGAAGATAAAAATAGTACCCACCTCTTACAGTTGCCATGAAGTTTGGATGAGTTAAAGCATGCCCAGCGCCTGGGACTTAGAAAGCAGCGAGCATCCCTACAGGTGGTGTTATTATTTTCATTCCATGGATTATCTTTATTTAATGGGTAAACTGAGGCTCAGTGAGGAGAAAGAACTTGGTCCTGGGTATCAGTTGTGGAGTTAATTGGCCTGGAGTTAAAGTTAGTTCCATTATGCCGTTAGAAGCCACAACCAATGATCTCATTTTTGGTGAGATATTCCCTTTTATCCCTTAGTGATTTTTTAGTGAATGGGAGCCCGTGGCAATAACTTAAGAAAAATTTGTAGGAGAAAAACTTAACATTGAGACAATGCCATCTATGACTTTCTTTCCAGAGAGTTGGGGAAACACTTGGTCCTGGTACTAAAAGGTTTGGGTTCCAGTCTGAGATGCACCAAGCAAGGTAATAGGGAGTCCTTGAAGGTTCTTGAGCAGGGGAAGCATGAGCTTGAAGGATACGAATCTAGCAGTGTGTTTGGTCCATTCAAGTTACTAAGACTTGAACATTGCTGCTGGGGTACAAATTTGCACAGTCTCTGTGGAGGGTGATTGAATGCACAAATATTCAAGATTTATTTACAGCATCCCTACCAAATGCAGGTGTTGTTCAGGTGCTGAGGACTTGCAGCAAACAAATCCAGTCAAGCCCTTCTGCCTGGTGCTTCTAATCTGGAGAGGAGCCAGACGGTAAACGGCGTATCCAGCTCGGACATACCCCATGCTGGGAGAAGAAGTGTCACAAGGAAGCCAAAGCAGGGTAAGGGGTAGAGCATGAGTGAAGAGGGGGAGCAGGATGGTGTTCCATTTGAGGCATGAATGAAGTAAGGGGTGAGCCATGGAGACATATAGGCAGACAGCATTTCAGGTAGAGGGAACGTTAAACGAAAAGGCCCCAGATAGGAGTGTGCCTGGCATGTTCAAACTCCTGCTGGGAACCCAGGGTGGGGGGCAGAGTCAGTGAAGGGGAGGGCAGAAGGACCGAGGTGAGAGAGGTCACAGGGTTAGATCACACAGGGCTTCCAGCCATCACAAGAACATTTTACCCTAGTAATGTGGGAGACCATTAGAGGCTTCTGAGCAGAGGACGGACAGGGCCTGACTTATGTTTTAAGAGGATCCCTCTGGCTGCTATGTGGAGAAGGGACTGTAGAGGGCTGGACAGAAGCTGGGAGCCCAGGGAAGAGCCTGGCTTGGACCAGGGTGGAATGCGTAGAGGTGGTAGGGAGAGGTCAGATTCAGGATCGGTTGTGAGAGAAGGAATCCAGGGTTTATGGAAGGGCTGGCAATATCATTCAAAGTTGCAAAGGCACCTACCCTTTGACCCAGCAATTCTGCGTCTGGGACTTTATCCTACATTTATACTTGCACATATGTGAAATGACACACATACCAGAATGTTTACTGCAGTGTAAAGGGGAATAGAACCGGCTGGAAGAGCCAGGTGTGGTGGGGATATAGAGATAGTGCTGGGGGTGTGGTCTGGAGCTGCCATCTGGAAAGCAAGCTGGCCAAGTTCAATACATAGATTGGAGTGTAAAAAAGATGGCCACCAAGAGGTGATGTCTTTATACTCTATATACTATCTCCAAGTCCGGGCTGGTCTGGGGCTGCTTTGACCAATGACTGGGCCAGAACTGATGCTGTGTTAGTTTCCGGGTAAAAAAAAAAAAAAAATTTCTGGGTACAGGCCCTAAAAGACTAGCAACTTCTTTCTCTTTCTTGGAACAATCACTTTGGGGGAAGCCAGCTGCCATGGAAGAAGTTCTCAACCACTCTGAGTCTGCCACGCTGCGAGGAAGTTCAGCTAGCTGTGGAGAGCAGTCCTATAGAATGAGATACCATGTGAAAGACAGAGGCCAGGAGCATCAAGGCTCCAGACATGAGTGAAGAAGCCTCTTGGAAGGAAACCCCCAGCCCCAGTGAAGAAGCCATCGTGGACAGGGAACTTGGGGCCACAGCTGTCTCAGTCGACACCACATGGTTCAGAGATGAGCTGCGCAATCAAGCCCTTCCTGAATTCCTGACCCACAAAATCACAAACAAAACCAAGTGGTTATTTTAAGCCTTTAAGTTTGAAGGTTGCTTATTGTGGCATGAAAGATAACCAAGACACATACAGATAAAGGGAGAAGTCTCCCAAATTTCAGCAGAGCAGTTGTTCTTTCCTCTGTGTTCTAGATTGGCCTCCAAGTGAGGTTTTTAAAAATAATAATTTCCATTTATTAGGAACTCCTTAGTGCAGTGGTTAAGAGCTTGGCTGCTACCTAAAATGTCGGTAGTTCAAACCCACCACCTGCTCCTTGGAAACCCCATGGGGCAGTGCTACTCTGTCCTATAAGGTCGCTATGAGTCGGGATTGACTCAATAGCAACATTTTTTTGCGTGTGTGTGGTGCAATGGTAAAAGCGATCAACTGCTAACCGAAAGGTCGGTGGTTCGAAACCACCAGTGGCTCCATGGGCGAAAGACGTGGCAGTCTGCTTTTGTAGAGGTTTATAGCCTTGGAAGCCCATGGAGTGCCTATAGGTCAGAATCAACTCGACAGCAGTGGGTTTTTTATGTGGCAGTCATGTTCTCAGCTGGTACTCACATCGTTTATTGCATCTACTCATTAACCCTTAGAAATAGGCACTATTACTATCCTCTTTTTAAGTAACTTGTCAAAGGACTAGTAAATGAGGGAGCTGAGATGTGAACCAAAGGAGACTGGCTCCTAGTCCCAACTGTCTAATCATTATCCCACCCTGCCTCAGAGGTACTACAGCTTTAAATAAAGAGGGAGGGAGAGGAGGAAGAAGAAGGAAAAGGGCAGATTGAGGAGAAAGGTAAAGGCAAGAATGATAGCGGCTTTTCTGAAGGCCTTGCCAGCTAGAGCATTCTGGTGTCTTCAGTCATGGAGGCTCCATCATACCCTCATTACCATCTCCCAGTCCTGATGTTTTAAGATATCCTACCTCCCGCATTTGGTCCCCTGCCTGAGCTCCAGACCCCCAGGGGGTCCTGCTGCATTTCAGCAGCCCATCACCTCCCCCTGCAGGAAGGCAGCTCTTTCCAGGTGTTGGGAGACTGAACCCCAGAAGCTGAGGTCTACTGTGACAGCCCAGCTCCAGCCATGGGACAGGAGGGTCTTCCCAAACTAATACCTTGCCCTTTCCCAGGAATACTGGAGGAGAATCTGGTTAGTTTGAGAAGGTATCTATCTCTCTGGACTCCTGGCCCTGGTGTGGGTGGGGGAGCTAGGATATAGGGTCATATCTGCCCCAATCTTGGCTGTTAAGGTCCAGGATGAGCAGGCCCTTGGGTACTCATGGCAGCAGCTCCCTGGTGGGCAGCTTCCACCGAAGCTTGGGGGAGGTGTTCCTGCATGTGAGTGCTGAAGGCTCTCTGGGACTTTGGGATTCTGGTGCTCTCTTGGATGACTTCTGAGCCTATCATCCCAGCCATCTCCCGTCTCTTTCTCCCTTTAATTCGTTCATTTGTTTCCAAATTGTACTTGATGCCAGGCACTGGACCCACCTTTCATTCATTAAATAAATTCCTATTAAGGGCCTATTGTGTGCCAGGCTCTGTTCTAGGCTCTGTAGAACACAGGGCATTCCATAGGCACTGAATGTTCATTCTACCTGGGGAAACAGACAGGTAAGAAAAGTAAGTAAACAAAAAGGAAAATTAAGCAAAGAAGAGGGTATCAGCTTTTGGCTAGGGTGGCCTTACTGAGAAGTTGGCAACTGAGAACAGACTTGAAGCAAGAGGATTCTGGGCAAAGGGAACAGCGAGCGCAAAGGCCCTGGAGTGGGAGAGTGGCTGGTGTGACCAAGGCACAGCAGAGAAGCAGGCCTTGCTGCAGTGGAGTGAATGAAGGGACGGCTGGGAGGCGAACGTGGAAAAAGAAGTGAAGGGGCAAGTTCTGAGGACCTGGTGGGTCACTGAAAAGGAGTTTGTTGTTTATTCTGGTATTTTCTCCAATGGCACTTACTAGGGGTTTTGAGGATAGAAGAGATACGATCGTATTTAGGTTTTGAGACAAGCCCTGTGGCTGCTGAGTGAAGAAGAAAACGGCAGAGAGGATACTACAGCAATCTTGGCCTGAAGGAGGGAGACTTGGGCAGTGGCAGTGGGGAGGAGTGGTCGACCAGGCACTGGGTCCATTTTTGTATAGCTAGAGCCAACATGATTTGCTGATAGATCTAATGTTGGATGTGAGAGAAGAAGACAAGTCTAGGGTGACCAGAAGGCTTTAGTCCTAACCAAAGGGAAGGAAGCCTGAGTTGGGGAAGGCTGGGGTGGAGCAAGCTGGGACAGGTTAGGTTGAGGTGCTGTTAGACATCCTAGTGAAAACGTCAAGGCTGCAGTTTGATGCATGAGCTGGAGTTCAGGGACAAGATCTGGGCTAGAGAGACACATGTGAGCATCACTGACATAGAGATGATAACTAAAGCCAAGAGACTGGGTGACGGCACTTAGGGGGAAGGAGTAGATAGAAAGGAAGAGGCCCAAACGTGCAGGGATCATGCCCATTTTACTCACACTTATAGCTCTGGTGGCTGGCAGTGAATAGATGCTCGATGATGATTGGGCAGAAGAATGAATGAATGAATGTTATATGAAAGAGTGAATAATGACATTAAGCACAGTCCCAGCACTTGGGATTTTAAAAGTAGTAGCACAACCTCAGCATCAAGAAAACAATCCACATTCTTCAATTCATATGGTAGAATTCTGATTCCTAGACTGTTCCTAAAGCTACAGAGTGTTGTAGGAGGAGGGTTCCTGAGCATCACCTCATCCGGCTGTGTGACCTCGGGCAAGTTGCTTAACCACTCTGTGCTTCAGTAGCCTCATCTGTGGAAAGGGGGAAATAGCTGTACCTTCCTCATGGGGATGCAATTCCATCATGTGTGCCAAGCACTTAGCACAGCACATGGACAGCACATGTGCTACTAAAGGTGAGCTATGCCCGTGATCTATACCTATAGTCAGTTTTTTATTTTGAAAATACTTCGGACTTACAGAAAAGTTGCAAAAATAGTACAGAGAATTTTTGTGTACGCTTCACCCAAATTCTTCAAGTGTTAACATTTTACCACCCTTGCTTTATCATTCTTTCTCTGCATACATTTTCATTTGAACTTCTGGGAGTAAGTCGCAGACATTATGTCTCTTTACCCCTAAATTCTTCCGCGTATGTTTTCTAAAAATGGGAACATTCTCTTACAAAACCACAGTACAGATATAAAAATCAAGACATTAATACTGACACAACACCATTGTCTAAACTTCTTTGTTGTTAGCTGCCTTTCGGTCAGCCTCGACTCATGGTGACCCCATGCACAACAGAACAAAACACCGCCCAGTCCTGGGCCATCCCCATGATCTGTTGCAGATCGGACCATTGTGATCCACAGGGAGCTCACTGGCCGATTTTTGAACACAGATAGCCAGGCCTTTCTTCCTAGTCTATCTTGGTTGGCAGCTCTGCTGAAACCTGTTCGGCATCCTAACAATACCCAAGCCTCCACTGACAGACAGGTGGTAGCTGTGCACAAGATGCATTGCCTGGGAATTGAACCTGGGTCTCCGGCATGGAAGGCAAGAACGCTATAACTATAAAAAAAAATAGGCCTATTCAAATTTGCCAGTTGTTCCAACAATGTCCTTTGTGGCAAACAAACAAAAAACTATTTTTTCTCCCTGATTCAGTACCCAACTGACAATACAGGTTGCATTTAGATTTCATGTCTCTTTAGTCTCCTTAGTTTTTCTTTGACTTTTATGACCTTGACATTTTTGAAGAGTGTGGACCAGTTGTTCTGTAGCCTGTCCTTCTATCTGGATGTTTCTGATATTTCCTTCTGATTAGATTCAGATCGGATGCCTTTGACGAGAACACTCCAGGAGTGATGGTGCTCCCTCACAGTGTGTCCTATCGGCAGGCAGAGTGTCCATTTGCCCTGCTGCTAACCATGCTGACTTTGACCACTTGATTGAGGTGGTGTCTGCAAGCTTCCTCCCTTGTAAAGTTACTATTTTTCTCTTTGTAATTAATAAGTGTCTTGTGAGGAGATACATTGAGACTATGTAAATATCCTGTTTCTCTTCACACTTCCTATCCACTAGTTTTTAAAAGGATGATAAATTTTAAAATTAGCTGTAATTGTGAACATGGACCTATACTCCAACAGTGCGAAAGAGCATAAGGCAAGCCTCCCTCCCGCCCATCGAGTTACCCAGCTCCTCTCCCCAGGCCATGCCTCTTCCCAATGTTTTATGTGTCCCTCCAGACTTGCTCTATGCCCAGGCACCTAATACACACAGGTGGAGTATCCTCACTTAGAGCTATATGCACTGAAGGTAGCGAAATAGACACATTGTTGTTCTACATCTTTTTTTCACTTAGTATTTTTGAAGACCATTTTCTATGTGCACATAAAGAAAAATCTCTTGCTGGTTTTAGACTCTAATGGCCATCTGAGATACCACCCCAGGGTAGTGTAATCCCTTCATGCTGAAAAATAAGGAAACTGAGGTCCAGCGGTGGGGAGGACAGGTCTCCCAGGTAACACAACCTGTTAGAGGATAAAACAGGCCTGGAATGCAGCGTGGAGCCCCTCCACGAGGGAGCTGATAGCTGTCACCACTGGGGAGCCCGGCCTTTTGGGGGCCACGCCAACAGAATGCCAGACCTGGGCTCATGCCCCCGTTCCCAGCCTGGCTTTTCCCCACTGCCCCCCGGCCCACCGGAGGTCCCCTACTTTGCTCTTGTTAGGGACTCCCCCCAGCTCCCTGCTGGGCCGGGTCTTGGGAGCCCCATTGATCCTCTGACAGCCCAAGACAGATTGGCGGGGAGTGTGTATTCAGGTGCAGGCATGAGCACATGGAGCCCAGATGAGAATGGGGTAGGGGTGGGCGGGGGCCTCCAGAGTGAGGGATAGAGGGCTGAGGAGGGCGAGATAGAGGCTCCACAGACACCTGCCTCCTCTGTCCCACCTCTACCAATTCCCGCTCTCCTTGGAGCTTCTGCTATCCCTGCCTCCTATCACCAGGCATGGGCGGTCCACAGGGACTGGGGACCCCAAATCCCCTCCTTTCTGCTGTGGCCTGGGAGGTCTTGGATGTAGCAGAGAGAACTTAGGATGTGGAGTGAGCCTTTCCTTGGTTTGAATCCCAGCTCAGGCCCTCCTGAGCTGTGAGACTCAGGAAGATGATAGTCCTTGTTGAGCCTCAGTTTCCCCAGGGCAATGAGGAGGAAAGGCCTTCATAGTGCCCAGCCACAGTGAGGCCTGGCCAGTAGCTACTTTCACGTATTAATTTTTTTCCTCTCCCTGCTCCCTTCACTGGCCTCTCAAAACTCCCTCTGCTAGGTTCCTGTTTGATTGTGGGATCCCCACCCGTCTTCTCTGGCACAGCCCCTTGCCCTCCCCTCCCCGAGGAGAGAAGGAACTTGGCAGCTGGATTTGGGCCTGTGCACCCAACAGCGTTCCTAGGAACCCCAGGAGGTACCTGGGCTGCTGTGTCTGGAGCAGGAAGGGAGCCTGGGTGTAGCCAGCTCTCACTAGCAGCCACCTGGCTATCTCTGCCCTGTGCGATGGGTGCTTACATCCTCCTGAGAGTCCCCTCAGCTCCTCCCTTCCTCTTAGCAGAAATCTGCCTCCCCTATGGCTTCCCAGAACGGTGGGGTTTGCCTGGATGGCCTACACCCCCAGAAGGCCTTTAGATGGTGTGTGCTTTTCAAGTGGGTGCCGAGCATTGTGTGGCATGCATGGGGTGGGGGCTCAGGGAGGGAGAGGGGGTGGGGGACAAAGGGTGGGGTTCACTCCGTGAGGGAAGGGCTCAAAGGGTAGAGAGACAAGGAATCAGTGAACTAGACCGGGACTTGGTGAGGGTGACAGGTCTCAGAAGGAAGGCTGGGGGCATAGAGGGGCCAGGGAAAATGGAAAAGGGCTCAGATGGGGGTGTAGGCTCAGAGAAAGGAATAAGGTCTTAGAGGGATGGGACCTCAGATAAAGGGATGAAGGCTCAGATAGGGGTTGGGGGGCAGAGAGAGGTGGAGGGACAGCAGGGGGCTTAATTTGAGGAGAGGTGGGTGCACACAGTCCACTGAAGCTTGGGGCGGAGGGGGGCTCTGCCTGCGGGGTGTGGGGAGAAGCCGGTGGCACCAGAACAAAGCCCCAGGGAGCAGCCTGGGCCCCCGCAGCTCCTCCCCAGCTGACAGACCCCAAGCTAATTACCATTAATGAGCAGCTGGGCCCAGTTTCCTGGGACTTGCATTTGCCGAGATAATCAGCAGCACTGCGAACGGCAGCCAGCCGGTGCCAGGCTTCTGGGAGGTGGCAATCGGGGAGCTGAGGAAGGACTTCCCTGGCCTTGTGAGAAGCAGGGCAAGCTGTGATTTTGCCTTCCCTGCAGATTAGGGAAATGCTCGTTTGAAAACAATCTTGACTGGATGCAGGGGGCCAGCATATTTACCTGTCCGAGGCCAGAGCCAGGGTGAGGGTCCCAGGGAGGGGACAGGGACTGTGGTTCTCAGAAACCCTAGGACCTTAGGCTTGGGGGGCCCTTAGATCATGTGGCCAGCCACCCATTACAGAGATGAGGGAATAGACCAGAGAGGGGAAGTGTGCTACTCAAGGTCACACAGCTAATCGTGCAACAACAGCAACGCTCATTGAACACGGCTGTGCCAGGCACTGTCTGAGGCACTTTGCTGAGTCTTCACTACAAGCCCCATGAGGTGGGTGCTATTATTGACTCCATTTTGCAGATAAAGAAACCAGGGCTTCGAACCGGTTTATTGCAGTTTAAACCCCTGCTGAGAATTTGCATTTCCACTCCAGATATACAGAATCAGAATCTACAGTTTAACAAGGTTCCCAGGTGATTCTTACGTATAATAAATTTTGAGACCCACTGCTCTACTAGTGGTTCTCAGAACTGGTCCCTAACCAGCAGCATTAGTGTTACCTGGGAACTTGTTAGAAATGCAAATTCTCAGCAGGGATTTTAACCCAGTTCAAAGCCCTGGAGGAAACTGAGGCACAGAGGGGTTAAGTGACTTGCCCAAGGACATTCAGCCAGGAAGCAGCAGAGCTGGGGTAGGAAGCCAGTTGTCCTGGCTGGTCCTGGAGGTAGGTAGTAGGGTTGAGTTGCTCTCAGACCTGGGCTTCCTCTGGTGATGGGGGCTGACAGTGCCTCTCTCCCCCTCATTCCCTTCTCTGCAGGGATGCCGGTATGTTTGGTGCCCCCGGCAGGGTTGGGAGGTGAGATTTAAGTATAAATAAATAAACAGAGAGCAGATGGCAAGGGGGGACAGCGCTGGGAGGGGCAGGACCAGAGCCAGGGCCTCCCACTCCTCCCTGGGAAAACATTGTTGGCCCGGAGCAAATGGATTCCAGACTCAGGGCTGAGAGCCCCCTCCCTAGGCCTGCACTCCTGCCTGCTTGTCTGGGACCCGGCCGGGCCCTTGGGGGAAATAGTGGGCTGGAGCCCAGAGTCCTGGTTTCTCCTTCTCCCTTACTTCCCTCTCTTCTTCCTGTGTGGCCTTCAGCAAGCCACTTTACCTCTCGGTGTCTCAGTTCCTTCAGCTGTCAAGTGAGTGGAGGAAGAGTGAACTGTCAAGTTTTTGCTTAAGGACCACCTCCTCTGGGAAGCCTTCCTTGATTGCTCCAGGTAGACTTTGTTAGAGCAACAGGCTTAGAGTGTCATGGAGCAGATTCGTATGTGTATCTTTCATTGTATAACAAACCCCTTCCACAGATAATTGCTCAGGGCCTACTGTGTGCTGGGCACTGTGTGACCTCTAGGCTGACATAGTGCCCGGGCCATAGTTTTTCTCTGCAGCCCCAGCAACCAATGCAGAGTAGATGCATGTAAACACTTGACATGTGAATGAATGAGTGAGTGAGTGAATTAATGAGTGGGTGGATGAAAGGGGAGGTGAGGAATTGCCACATTTCCCAAGTGTGGAACCTGCATCACTGGGTGGGGGTGGGGAGTGGACAAGATGACATGGGTTAAATAGCAACAAGGTGTTGAATAACAATAGGTCCACAGTGAGAAAGTCATTCCTTTTTCAGTATCTCCCAGTCCTTCTCACAGGTCAAGGAGAACATCTCCAAGGGTACCACTAACAGCTTTCTAACACTTTTTTTTTTTTTAACCTAGAGAGAACTGGTGTCAGGCTCAGAGCTTTTACAGGCAACAGTATACAGCCGTAATTTGAGAACGTAGTTTTGTTTCCAGTTTATTCGTTTTGGTCAGTTACATTTTATTTGTGGTAAGGGGTTCAAAAATTTCATTTATGTTTAGATATTGCTGGTAGGAGTGTAAACTGGTTCCATCATTCTGGAGAAGTGTCTGGCAGTTTCTGTTAACGTCATTGCCTGGGACCAGGGTGGCAACAGGGGACTTGGCCACGAAAGGGCACCAGGGAACTTTTGAAGGTGATGGAAATGTTGTGCGTCTTAACTGGATGGTGGTTACACCTGTGTGTACAGTTATCAAATGCATTACACTGTACACTTAAAATGGGTGCATTTTATCGTATGTGAATTATTCCTCAATAAAGTTGAAAATTCATGTATTTAAATTTTAGCCTCCCATTGAAGATATTAAGTAAATATTAATACAGATGCCATGTGGGTGTGGCCAAAGTCATGAAGGCTGGCCACCACACAGTAAAGTTAGGGACCCACGAAGTCAATACATAAATGGATGAGTAGAAGAGAGAATGAATGGGTAAATGAGCATGTGAATGAATCCCTACCCCATTTACTCCATTCTGCACAGCCCCAGCATATCAGATGACCCTGATCCATGGTTGATTTATCTCAACTTGCATAGCTCCTGTGATGGGGAGCTCACTATCCCATGAGATAGCCCTTTCCACTGTCTGAACACTTGAGCTGAGTGAAAGATCTTTCCTCATATTAAGTTATCTTCCTGGAGACTCCCCGTCCTCTGGGGCCCTATAGACACATCTGTTTGCCTATCTGGGGACAGCCCAGTGGGACCCCCACCCCCAGTCTGCTCTTCACACTAGATGCTTAGCTGCTCTGCCCACCAGGCCCTGCTTGCACAGAGTTTTCAGCCTGGTGGAGCAGCAGGTTAAAGAACAAGTACACAGACAAATAAACAAAATACTCACATGCTATGAAGAAAAAAACAGGATAAGAATATGGCAGGGGGTGTTTAGGTGGTGGATGGGGAATCAGGGCAAGTCTTTCTAAGGAGGTAATATCTGATCTAAAACCAGTAGAAACAGGGGACAGGCATTCCAGGCAGAGGAGAGAGCAAGTGCAAAGGCCCTGAGGTCAGAAAGCAACTGGGAATTTTGCGGCACCCAGCTTGGCTAGAGTGGGACGAGCTGGGGAAGGGCAGGTCCTTTAGTGTGTTGATGGTAAGGAGCCTGGAATTGATTTCTAAATTTGATCCTCAAACACTTTTAAGCAAGGAAGTAACATAATATGACTAACATTTTAGTAGACACTACTCAATACTTATTGAATTAAAATTTACTGAAGACTCTTCTAGTTCTGAGAGTTCAATGGCCAAATGATTGGACTCTAGAGAGGACCTGCTTGGGTTGGAATCCTGGCTCTGCCTCATACCTGCTGTGTGACTGTGGGCAAGAGACTTTACCTCTCTGAGCCTCAGTTTCCTCATTTGCCAAGTGGGGATAAAAACTGTATTCAACACATGGGGTTCCTCTGAGAATTACATGACTTTATTTTTGGAAAGTGTTTAGAACAGGGTCAGTATATCATAAGTGCTTTCAATCAGTTAAATAAAATCAAAAAGGGTGAGGACACAGAGCAAGACAATTAGTCCTTTCCCAATTTTCCAGTCCTGATCTGCAAGGAGAGAGTCCAGGGGTTGGTGGGGTGGGTCTCTCTAACTAACACAGAGAGAGCAGCCTCAGCCAGATCTGGGGGAAACTGGTGACAGTGTTGTGTCTGTATCGTTTATATGCTTAAAGCTACATTTATTTATGTCATGTGATACTGATTGTCCACTTATTCTGGCTCTCTCAAGTTTAAGGAGCCCTGGTGTTGCAATGGTTAAAACTTGGCTGCTAACCAAAAGGTTGGTGATTTGAACGTACCAGTGGCTCCATGGAAGAAAAGACCAGGTGATCTGCTTTCATAAAGATTACAGCCTAGGAATCCGTGTGGGACAGTTCTACTCTGTCCTATACGGTCGCTATGAATTGGAATCGACTTGACGGCACAACATCTCAAGTTTCCTTTAAAAACAAAAGCAAGTAGGGTTGAAGCCCTCCCCGTCCCAAGTGTGAAGGTGGCACTTGAAGGAAATTGAAGAAACACTTTTCTAACTTCACCTCCTCATTGTGCTCTTGGGACACCGGGGACTCTGCTGTGTGTCTTGCTCTCGGCCGAGTCCCGCAGGACACCAGCGCCGAGAGGGATTCATTCACCCTGGACTCCAGGTTGCTGTCCACACTCTGGCCAGTGATGAAATTTCTGGGAAGAGCTGGAGGATGCCCAAGGTTTGGGGTCATCAAGGTCCTGTCACCTCCCAAATCCAGTCCCATTCCTGGCAAATCCGGGGGCCCCACCTTCAGCTCACAGTTGGATCCGATCACTTCTCTGCACCCTGGTCCAATCCACCAAGCACCATCTGGGGCCAGACAACAGCCCCCTCACTAGTCTCCCTGCCTCTCCTTTACCCCCTTCCTGTCCGCGTTCCACCAAGGCCGAGCCAGATCTGGCCCTCCTCAGCTCAAAGCCTCATGTGGCTCCCAGCTCACTCAGAGGAAAAGCCAAAGCTCTGGCCCCTGCCAGGCCCTTCCCAAGCTGACCCTGCTCCCCTCATCGCCTGCCCATCCCCAGCCCTTCTTCCACCCATGCTGCCCAGCCTCATGGCTTCCGTGCTGTTCCTTGAACACTCTGAGCAGGGTTGCACCTCAGGGCTTTTGCACTTGCTGTTCCTGCTGCCTGGCACACCCTTCCCTCTGACATCTACTGGGCTCCTTCCCTGTCTTCATGCAGGTCAATGCCCCTCCTCAGAGAAGCTGGCCACCTTACTTGAACTGCTATGTCCCGTCTCGTTCTTTGTCTTTCCTCTGTGTCGTTCCCTAGCACTTATCACTATTGGATACTTTATACTTTATACATGTTTTGTGTGTGCATTTATTGCCCATCTCCCCCAAGTGGGCTTCAAAAGCACAGGGGTTTCCACCTGTTTTGTACTCTGATGGCCGCAGTGCCTGGAACAGGTGCTGAGCCCCTATTTGTTGAATAAATGTCCAGGGAGCTGTGTAAGGAGTGGGGAACAGTCACTCCCAGCCATGCCCAGGCCCTCTATGGGCCCACAGTCCCCTCCTTGGGCCTGGCTTCCCTCTCTTCTTGCCTCTCCCCCCTGCCCCCTGCCCAGCCCTGGAGGGCAGGGCAGGACAGCGAAGCTTGACTCTCAGGGTACAGGCCCCTGGCTGTGGGGCAGGCCCTCTTCTGCTCTTCACTCACTCCACAGGTGGTGGTCATAGGAGCTGCCCCTTTTGTGAAAAAAAAAAAAACAAAAAAACACCGAGGGTGTTAGGGGCACACCCACGATGCATGTCCCTGGGCCAGCCAGGGACCTGCCCCCAGCCTTGGGTTCCTCACTGGGAAGAGGTAAGACCAGTGAGAGTGAGCGGCCTTTGGGGAGTTAACTCTGCTTGTCTCCATTTTACACATCAGGAAACAGGCCCAGAGAGGTGAATTTGCTGTCCAGACCACTCAGCTGGGGCCTCAGTTCCCTCCTTTGTAGGGTGAGGACAGTAATGGCTCCTCCTTTTTAGGGTTGGAGACCCCGGGGTGACACACAGACAGTTAAGTGTTCAGCTACTAACCGAAAGGTTGGAGGGTTGAGTCCACCCAGAGACCCCAGGAAGAAAAACCTGGCAATCTACTTCCAAAAGATCACAGCCAGTGAAAACCCTTTGGAGCACAATTCTACTCTGAAACACACCCAGTCACCACGAGACCAGATCCACTCCACAGCAACTGGTTGGTTAAAGTCTGTAAACACTTAGCAGTGCTTGGCACACAGCAAGCGCTCAATAAACATTAGCTACTATTATTATTATTATTTCTTTTTTACTATTATTACCAGCGCTGTCCAGGAGGTGAACTTTCTTACCTAGGTCTTAAAGCTAGGATGTGGCAAAGCCAAGATTCAGACCTAGGTCTGTCTGATCTAAAGTGACTTCCCCGTATAACCACAAAATAATAATAATAGTAACAACAACTACAGTATTCTCCATCATGAGTGGTAGCTCTGAAGGTTACAGCATAAGGTTATCAGGTGCCAGCATCTGCCTGGCACCGCCGCCAGACCTTTAGCACCGACTCCTCCGCCCTCTCGCGCCCTGGCACAGCGACAGGTGGGCGGCCCAGAGGCTCCCGCTGGGGCGCCTCTCCATCCCGCGGCCTGCGGGGCCAAGCGGGGGCCCTCGGCAGCCACGGAGCCCCCGGGGGAGGCGAGTGCGGCTCTCCAGGCTCTGGAAGGAGTTGCAGCCTGGAAGACATTACACGGCTGTCGGACGGGGGGCGTCGCTGCGAGTTCCGGAGGGGGTCGCGGCGGCGGACGCGCCGGGTAAAGGGACGGCCCCGCCACAAAGCGCGCTTTGTTCTGCGCTCCCCCCGGGAGCTGGAACCAATGGATTGGCGGCAGCTGAGGTCATCTGTCAGGCAGAGCCGGGGGTCAGGCCTCGGGGAGAGGCCGCGGGGGAGGGCGGGGCGGATGGGGCGGCTCCACCAGGCCGCTCTCGCTGGGGCCTCGGCGGCAGGTCACCGCGCTGCTGCCGGCCTCGGTTTACCCGCCTGTCCAGCCGGGAAGACCATTTCTACTCCGTCCCCCTCTCGGGCTGTCTTGAAACTCAAGCGTGGAAGAGATGATGATGATGATGATGATGATGATATCGTTCCCACAAAGAGCACTCCCTACAGCCCCGCTTTACGGAAGTGCCGGAACCAGGATTCGAACCCCCAAAAGCTGTGTTCAGAAAATGGCAGCAAATGTGGTTTGTAAGCAGTGCATCAGCCGGTGAGTCAGAGCTAGGTCCCAATCCCACCCCAACCTTCTGATACAAATGCTTTCTCCAACAACCGCAGCCCCTTCCCCAGAGAAGACTGGGTCGGGACAACGCTCCACCTTGTGCTTCCTCCCCTGGAACCGTGAGCAAGTCGCTGCTCTTTGAACTTCAACTTTCCCATCTGGAAAATGGGGAGAATAATTACTGTCAGCTTAAAAGGGTGGGGGGGAGGGACTAAAGCACATAATCGTCCGCCCCGCGTGCCTGGGACGTAGTAGGTGCTGACTTTGCTTCTCTTCCGGCCTGACCCATGGTGGTCTCATTAAGGGAAAAAGAAACATCTAGACACCAAGAGTGTCCCATAATGTCCTGCATGCCCTCACGCCGTCACTGATGTACTGGCTCACCGTTCTTTTATTCAGAAATTTGATCCACTATGTGCTAAAGACCCAGCAGAGACCCACGTGTGATTTGGGAACTCAGAGGGCTTCTTGCTGGAGTTGGGGAAGGCCAGTGGCAAACCAGAAATGAACATGCAGTAGCACACTGTGGACCCCGTGAGAAGGACAGCAGTAGGGGCAGGTGGCTAGAATAACATGAAACCTGCCCAGGGAGGAGGGAACTGTGGCTTAGAGAGGTGAAAGGGTGTGTAGGCTGCATAATGGCTGAATAAAGGCTGATGTCTGCGTCCAAATCTCAAAAAAAAAAAAAAAAAAAAGACTTTGCAGATGGGATTAAGAATCTTGAGATGGGTGGGCTCTAGATGCAATCACATATATCCTTATAAAAAACCAAACCTGTTGCCATGGAGTCCATTCTGACTCACAGCAATCCAATAGGACAGAGTAGAACTGCCCCATAGGGCTTCCAAGGAGTGCCTGTTGGATTTGAACTGCCAAACTTTTGGTTAGCAGCTGCAGCTCTTAACCACTACGCCCCCAGGTTTTTCATATCCTTATAAGAGGGAGGCAAATGGCAATATGACACACTCAGGAGAGGAGGCAATGTGAACACGGAGGCAGAAATTGGAGTGATGGGGCCACAAGCCAAGGGATGCTGGCAAACAGAAGCTGAAGGGATTCTCCCTTACCTAGAGCCTCCAGAGAGTCCACGGCCCTGCCAACACCTTGATTTCAGCTTGATGGAACTGATGTCAGACTTCTGGTCTCCAGAACTGTGAGAGAATACATTTCTGTTTTAAGCTACCAAATTGAGGCAATTTGTCACAGGAAACTAAAGTTGCCTGGGGCCTACAGTAAGTGGCTGAGCTGGGGAGTGAGTTCCCTGCCACTGGAGGTGTGCAAGCATGGCAGCTCAGAATTTTAGATAACCTGAAGAAGAACTTGCTGGGGCTTTCAGGGCCTCTTCTCTACTCTCATAACTGCCGCTGCAGCAGCTTCGCCCCCTCCCACCCATCCAGGTGCTCAGACCAGGCTTGGAGTCAACCTATGTCCGCCCTTTCTCTCCACCCCACATTACTCCGTCAGAGGCCTGCGATTCTCTGGCTAGGCCAATCAGACGTCTAAGCTGTCCACTCCTGCCTTTCTGGAGTCTACTTCAGATCTGTAGACACTACCCAAGTGTTTGAGCCTCTCTCTCACTTTATTAAAGTAATAACGATTCGAACCCTCCTCCTGTACTGATTCCAACTAAGCACTCAACATCCTGGCCCTCATTTAATCTGTCCAGCAACTAAATGACTGGGCATCTTTCTTCAGCTGAGGAAGCTGAGCCCTGGCATCTTGCTTGAGGCCATGCTCTGAGGGAAGAATAGAGACTAGAGTGCCCCCCCCCCCCGCCCAGAAATGGACCCGTCAGCGCCGAACTCCCTCCCCGGGCTCAGTGAGTGGGTGTTGCCAGAAGCGATGCCCAGTGGTGGGAGGCCCTGACCAGACTACCTCCTGCCGGGAGCTCAGATATGGGGGGCCGAGTTGAAGAGTTTGTGTGTGTGTGCGTGTGTGTGTGTGTGTTTGTGTGTACCCATGCAGGCATGCGAGCACGCACATATGTACACAGGTCAAAGATGGTTGCCTTTACTCCCTTCCAGGGGAGTCAGGACTTCTCCCGGGTTCTCCACTTCAGCCCTGGAGGCCAGGCTTGGTCCACTCTCTGTCGAGGCTGACACATGCAGCTTCTCAGACCTGGGTCCAGGGTGGGGCAGGGCTGGACCTACCCAGACAGGTGCTTTTTTTTCTGCCTAGGGGCAGATCTTTGTGGTCAGGGTCCGAATGTCTTCCTCTACACCCCACAAAACTAGAGCCCATTCATTCATTCACTCATTCATACTCTGCACCCACGCCTGAGCATTCCAATCCATACGAGACAATCAGGCTTCTAAGCATTGGATACAGGGTCCCCTGGGGGATGAGGCCATCGAGTGCAGGGAGCCCCAGAAATTTCCCAGAACATTTGTGAGTGCTTTTCTGGGGAAAGGGCTCATGACTTTCTTCAGATTCTCAGCCATGTTCATGTCCCATAAAAAGGCTAAGAATCACTGGGGGTGCAGGGAAGGTAAGTAGCCTCTTGCACTGGGCTGTGGGGGGTGCTTGGTAGAGCCACTTTGGAGAGCAGTTTGCCAGTATGTTTGTCACTGAAAATGAGCAAACGCAGCAGCCAGGCAGCGCCACTCCAAGGCGTACAGCTGAAAGCACAGAGAGTGATGGCTGAGGGTGGTCACAGCAGCAAATAGGCGTAAGCCTCCAAATGTCCATTAACAGAGACCGACTAATAAATGGTTACATTCATGGTGTCAAACGCCACACAGTAATTTAAAAAAAGGAGCTAGACTTTCATTCAACAAATATTTATTAAACACCTATCTGGCACCATTCTTGGCCTTGGGCCTACAGTGATAAACATGACAAATTCAATCCCCTGGCTCGAGAAGTTACATCCTAGTGGGCAAGCTGGATATAAGCAAACAGAAGATAATTTCAGAGCGTGATAAACATCATGGAGAAAACAAAACTTGGTAAAGGGATAGAATGATGGAGTGTGTGTGTGTGGGGGGGGGTCTTTTGGAAGCTGTGGTCAGAGAAGACCCCTCTGAGGAGTGACATTTGAGCAGAGACCAGAATGAGGGAGACTTCCAGGGAAAAAGTATGGACACTAATAGGGTTGATGGTTAGGGCACATTGCCCAGAGAGAGGAACGATCTGCAAAATAAAGTAAAAAAAGGAAACATTTTTTACTCACACACATACACTACTACAAGGTTAGGAGAAGATTTAGAAGGGTCTACGCCAAATTCATGAAGGTAGTTGCCCTGGGAAGAGAGAGGGCAAAGGGGACAAGTGGGACTGAGACTTGCAGTGAGCTTCAGCTTGCCTCTAATATTTTGTTAAATATTTAGGGTTTTAATGTTTAAAAGGAGAATACATTCACATATAACTAGCAAAATAAAAAATACTTTTTAAATCTACCTCAGTGAAGGAAGGTGGGTCCAGGGCAGCGAGGGGCCCAAGGGGTCCCCTCCCACTGACTTTCACTGGACCCAAATTCCTAGGACAGCAGTTTGTTTGGGGAGGGGACACACAGGGGATCATGGAAGCCCAGAAGCACATGGCCCAGCCTGGAAGGCCTAGAAGCTTCTTGGAAGAAGAGCTGCCTTTGCTGAACCCTGAGGCCTGGAAGGCCTAGAAGCTTCTTGGAAGAAGAGCTGCCTTTGCTGAACCCTGAGACCCTTTGGCCCAGCATCCCCAGTGTAGACAAGGAGACAGGGCTGGAGAGGCCATGATATGTGCAAGGCCACAGAGCAAGAGTAGATGGGTCAGGCTTGGAGCTCCAGGCTCCTAATTAGGCCTCCTTCCCATGCTTGAACCCTCAGCTTCTCTGGGCAACTGATGGGCCAGGCCCCTCCATCCACAGTCTTCTCCCTACAGTCATTGCTCTGCAGGGCAGAGGCTCCGCCCTGCTCCCACTACAGGAAAGGAGCGCCACCTGCTGGTGAAAGTGGGAACTACAGTCCCCACATATCAATCCCTAAAATAAACAATGACACCCTGAGGAAAGTGCTCCTTAGAACAATCAACTATGGGAGACCAAAAGGGCAGCATTTGCCCAAAAGCAAAGATAAGAAGGCAGGAAGGGGTGGGAAAACCAAACAAATGGAAACAAGGAACTCAGGGCGGAAATGGGGAGAGTGCCGACATTGCAGGGATTGCAACCAATGTCACGTGACACTTTGTGTATAAATTATTGAATGGGAAACTAATTTGCTCTGTAAACTTTCACCTAAACCACAATTAAAAAAAAAAAAGTGTCAATTCCTCCCACTCCAAGCCTGTTCTGTACCCCTTCCCAGTGCCTAGCATAGTGACAGACCCCCTAGCACTGCATGTGTGGGTCTTATCTGCAAGAAGGAAAAGCCCTTCAGCAGGGGGTGACCACGCTGTCATCCCAGCCCCAGCGGGTGCAGGAGGGGATTACTCACTTGAGACAGTGGCACCTAGCAATGACAGCTTAGAAAGCATATCTTCAGCCTCCCTGGCCCTCCCCACAAAGTTTAAGGGTAGCCCATTTAACAGCTTGGAAAAATGAGGCCCAGGGAGAGGAGGTGCTTGCCCAAGGCCACACAGCGAATGCAACGCTGGTCTCAGAACCCAGATCTCCTGAGACCCAGTCCCAAGGTGTTTCCTCTCCATTGAGGGCAGGTGAGGAGGAGAGGGAGCTCACCATATTTGAAAATAGTTGATAGAGTCTAAGTCAGTGGTTCTCAGCTTGTGGTCCAGCAGCATCAGCATCACCTGCTGGAACTTGTTGGAAATGCACATTCCTGGGCCCCGCTCCAGACCTGCTACCTCAGACACTTTGGGGGTGAGGCCCAGCAACCTGTTTTAACAAGGTCTCCAGGTGATACTAATACTGCAAAAGTTTGAGAACTATTGGTCTCAAGCAATTGCACCCCTCCCCTTTTATTAAATAAAGTTTTATTTTGGAATAATTTTCGATTTATAGGAAAAATTGCAAAGACAGTACATAGATTTCTGGTATACTCTCCACCCAGCCTACTTCAAGGCCAACATCTTACATGATCATGTTTCACTTGTCAAAACCGAGACTTTATGTTGTTAGTTGCTGTCGAGTAGGCTCCTGCTCGTGGCGACCTATGTGTAACAGGACGAAACATCGCCCCATCTTGTGCTACGACTGACATTGGTCCATGCTATTAACTAAAATCCAAGCCTTATTCAGATCTCCAAATTTTCCACTAACATCGTTTCTTGTTCTAAGATCCAATCCAGGGT
This sequence comes from Elephas maximus indicus, assembly GCF_024166365.1. Taxonomy (NCBI): domain Eukaryota; kingdom Metazoa; phylum Chordata; class Mammalia; order Proboscidea; family Elephantidae; genus Elephas; species Elephas maximus. Next base: position 38,670,109 of record NC_064843.1, read on the forward strand.
GCCACACTGCATTTAGTGCTGCATCTCTTGTAAATTCTATTGGTCACCTCTGTCATCTTTCCCTGGGACAGAGAATGGGTGGAATGTTGTTGTCCCCATTACTGAGCTGGGGAAGCTTAGGGTTGAACACAAAAGTGACCAAATGCCCTTAGCAGAGCAGTAAGGGCGAGGCCTGCCTCATTCTGCACCCTTCTCCTAGTTCCCCCCACACGCACCTGGACTCTTGGTTTTCAGAAGCCTACCCACCCCTGTTCTACCACTGCAGATGGACGAGATATGCCTTGACTGAACTGGGCCCAGTCCTTGGGGAGACCCGTCCTCTGCCCTATCACCTCTTTCCCCAGATCTTGAGGGCCAGGACATTGTCTTGGTGCATGGCCTAGGCAGCTGGAGGCCGGGTGTGTCTTCTGGGTTCTCAGGGCGTTGTGGCAGGTACCAAGGAGGCTGCTACTGCAAGTCTGGTGTGGAAGCACCCAGGTACACCCTCAGGTCCGATAGGGTAGACTGGACGAGCTTGGCAGGGATGGTCTCTCGCTGCAGCTGGCAGTAGGCTGCGTAGCGGTGGCAGCCCCCAAAGGAGTAGAAGTAGTCACCACCCTGAGCCCCTTTGATCCAGAGGACGTCGATGGGGGGTACACTGTTGGGATCCTCCTGGAGAACAGGGGGTACAAGGTGAATGAGCACAGCATAATACTTGACAGTTTGCAAAGCAGAGTTTGTCAACATATGTTGAGTTCCCACCAGTGGGGTGCTCACACTGAGTCATGAAAGCCAACCACTGAATTTTCAGGAATTTTGTGAGCTGACTGATATCACCCTGGAAGCTTGAAAATCAACCAGGGAAATTGGCAGTGTTACAAATCAGGGCTTTTCCCCGCTGGTGGTCATGTTGTTAAACATTTAGAAAATCATATACATACTATATATCTGGTATTGTTCTAGACTCTGGGAACCTGGCACAGGGAGAATGACACAGACACAGCCCCTGGCCTCATGGGGCTTGCAGTCTAGTAGGGCAGACGGAACACAGAAGTGAATGTTCGAGAGTGATAAATGTTATAAAGATGATAACAAAGGTTGACATGGCAGGGATGGGCACCTACAAGGCCTCTCTGTGGTGACTTGATCGTTGAGAAGTCCACTTGGGAAGACAGAGTTAGGATAGCTTAAAGTAAAAACCCAATTGCCTGGGTTCAAATTTCAGCTCTGCTACTTAACAGGTATGTGACCTTGGCCAGTTAACCTCTTTGTGCCTGTCTCAGTTGCCCCATCTACCAAATGGGGATGAAGATACAGACTTACCTCATTGAGCTGTTGGGTTAAATGAGTTAGTATGTGTAACGTGCTTCAAACAGTGCTAATATATAGTGTAGTGTCTGAGGGAAGACCATTGCAGGCACAGGGACCAGCGTCTTAGTTTCTTAGTGCTGCTATAACAGAAATACAAGTGGGTGGCTTTAACAAACAGAAATGTATTTTCTCACAGTCTAGGAGGTCACGAGTCCCAGTTCAGGGCGCTGGCTGTAGGGGAAGACTCTGTCTGCTGTGGGGAAAATCCTTTCTTGTTGGCATTCCTTGTTGTTCTCCACCTGGCATCTATCTTTTCCCTATTGATGCTCGCTTGCTTCTGTGCCTAAGCTGCTCCTTTCATAGCTCAAAAGTAACTGGCTTGAGACACACCCTACACTGATATGGTACCTTAACATAACAAAGAAAACTCTGTTCCCAGGTGCTATTGTATCACATGTATAAGAGTGAGGATTCACAACACATAATTCTGGGGGGACACAATTAAATCCACAACAACCATCAAGTGCAAAGGGCCTGAGGCCAGGACATGTTCACTGTGTTGGCAGCACAGCAAGGAGACAAGTGGGACTGGAGTGGACTCAGGGGTCAAGGAATAGGAGAAGAGGGTGGGAAGGTCAGGAGGGGTCACCCTAAGTAATGTGGATTTTGTTTCTAAGAGCAGTGGGCAGGCCCTGGAGGGTTTTGAGCCAGGGGAGGGTGCCATGTTCTGATCCACATGGTAAAAAGCTGTCCTGGGAGAAGAGGCTTGGTGGGGTGGACAAGGGCTGAAGCATGGAGGACAATGAGGTCTCTGCAGACGTCCAGCAGAAGATGCTGGCCTGGTGAGGGCGTGGGGGGACAGGGAGAGGTGGACAGGTTTAGGGAGCAGATCTGATGGGACCTGCAGAAGGGGTAGACATGAGGGTGAGAGAAAGAGGAGAATCTAAGGTGACTTCCCGTTGGGGGTCCTGAGCAGCTGGTGGATGGTGGGTCATCTTCCAAGTAGGGACAGGCTGATGTGGCATGGGTCGGGGGTATGTGTGTGTGTGTGTGTGTGTGTGGGACAGGCTGATGTGGCATGGGTCGGGGGTGGGTGTGTGTGTGTGTGTGTGTGTGTGTGTGTGTGTGTGTGTGTACACTGCTCAATAAAGAGGCCTGTGGGTTCTTTCTTCTAGTGCTGCTTTGGTGGATTCATTTATCCATTTCTTCCACAAGTGCTTTACAAGTAGTAAAGCACAGCAGTTCCAAGCTGGGGCTTGGGAAGCCAGCAAACTGAATCTGAATCTCGGCAGATCTGAGCAGCTGGGACCGCCAGGAAGTGACCTTGCCTCTCTGAGCATGCATCATTTGCCCTCATCTGTAAGATGGGAATAAGACATCTCGCAGGGCTATTGATGACAGCGTCTGGCCCACAGTGGTGCACTAATGGGATGGGGCGGGGAGGGCAGCTGTCACTGTTGGGCTTCTTCTCAGTGCCAGGCTAGGCCTGTGCTAGGTGCTGGGGACATGACATGAATGGGCAGAACAGTGGCCCTGAAGATGTCCCTGTCCTAATCCTGGGAACCTATGAATATGTTACCTCACATGGCAAAAGGGATTTTGCAGTTGTGATTAAGGATCTTGAGATGGGGAGGTTATCCTGGATTATCTGGGTGGGCCCAATAGAATCCCAAGGGTCATTAAAGCAAAAGAGGGAGGCAGAGGAGGCAGTCAGAGTGATGGAAGTGAGGACTAGACCTGCTGTTGCTGGCTTTGAAGACAGAGTGGCCAGGAGTCAAGGAATGCAAGCAGCCTCTAGAAGTGGGAAAAGGCAAAGAAATGGATTCTCCCCTGGAGCCTGTAGAAGGAATGCAGCCCCGGTGACAACTTGATTTTAGCTGTGAGACCCGTTTTGGACATCTGAACCACATAACTCTAGGATAATAACTCTGTATGGTTTTATGCCATTTGGTTTGGGACGATTTGTTACAGTTGCCATAGGTGACTAATACAGATGGTGGGCAATGACAGACCTGAACCACATGGCTCTAGTGTGGAAGACAGGTGTCTGAACAGATCATTAGGATTCAGTGGGATCAGAGCTATGCTGGTGGCATACAGGTGGCTGGGGGGTGGGGCACAGGAAGCCCTTAACACAGTATGGGTCAGGAAAGACACTGATACTGAGACTGGCAGACGAAGGAGGAGTTAGAAACAATAAAGAAGAGATGGAAGGGTGTGGGAGAGAGCAGGTATGGCTACATCCATCCCTTCCTCCCTCCCACAAGTAGCCAGGTGCTGAGCTAGGTGCTGAAGAAATATGAGGTGGAGGAGACAGGCAATCAATATGAACAAATAAATGTATAACGTAGCCTCAGGTGGCCTTGGGTGGTATGAGGAACCGTATCTCAGGCTAAGGGGAGAGTAAGACCTGAACGAAGGAAGGGTCCTGGGAATCTCCAGAGAAGCGGTTCCCCTGAAGGAACCTAAAACCCAAAACCAATCCCGTTGCTGTTGAGTCAATTCTGACTCAAAGCGACCCTATAAGACAGAGTAATCTTTATGGAAGCAGACTGTTAAATCTTTCTCCCTCTGAGCGGCTGTTGCGTTCAAATGGCCGACCTGTCAGTTGGCAGCTGAGCGCTTAACCACTGCACCACCAGGAACAGCAAGTACAAATTCCAGGACTGAAAGACATTCAGGCTGGCTGTAGAGGGGTCTCACTTAGTCACCTTCCAAGGGTCTGAGGGAAAGGGATACAGTGGCCTAATCTGTTTCATGGCCCTGTGCCCCACCCAAGGTTCCTGCCGGGCATTCCTAAACACGCCCCCCTTAGGGAGGGGCTGACCCTTCTCCTGGCCCAGTTCCAGTTCAGACAAGGCCCTACCAGCAGACGCGACATGCCTGCCCAGTCCCACTGCCAGTGGCTGTCACAGACAGAAGTGACCACACATCTACGATAGTGTGGTGGCCACACAGCTGGGCACACAGGCTGCCTGGTGTAAACTCCGGCTCTGCTGCTTTCTAAGTCTGCGATCTTGGACAGGTTTGCCTTATCCTCCTGTGTCTCAATGTTGTCCTCTGTAAAACAGGGCCAGTAGTAGTATCGACCTCACAGGGTGGGCATGAAGAGGATAAAGCACTTAAAATCGCTCCTGCGCCACTGCGAACGCTACTTTCATACGAGTTAGCAATCATTATTTGAATTAACTCCTCCACTCCCTGCCTGTCTCAAGTGAGGAACCAGAAGCGCAGAGAGGCCCAGCCATTTGCTCAAGGTCACACAGCAAATGCTGAGCTCTGGCAGAGCCTGGAAGCTGTCCCATCTCGCGTCCCGCGCGGCCTCCCTCCCCTAGAACCCCGTCCCGGTCTCCCCGGGCCCTCACCCGGATCGTGTCCACGAGGCTCTGCACCTTGGCCGGGTCCAGCACAGACGGCAGCGGCCGGATGAGCACGTTCAGCGGCACGTTGTGCACCGCGGTGATGCAGCCCGAGTGGATGCTGCCGCCCTGCGCGCCGCCTGCCGCCCCGGGTCCCTCGGGCGCCCCCCGGCCCGCCCCGGCCCTGCCCAGGGCTCCTCCCGCGCGCAGCCCCATCGCGCCGCCGCCTCGGGGCGCACCGCCTCCCCCGGGCTTTAACTGCGGCGGACCGTACCATTCTGCACGGGCAGCGGGGGTTCCGCGCCAGACGCCGAGCGCGCTCGCGCCCACCGCCCGCAGTTGCCCGGCCCCATCCGCCCCGTTTCCCACCCGGCACCCTCCCGGCTCCGCAGGCGCTGACGGCCCGGGCGCGGGCGACGGCTTTCCGCCGGGGGGCGCCCTGCCTCTGCCCTTCCGCCACGCAGCCTCCCGGGAGTGGAAGCGCCCGGTCGGGCTGACTCAGGGTGAGTTTGCAGGTCCTGGGGCGGGGAAGGGGCGCGGGTGACGCACCGTCCCGGGTGACTCTGGCCGGTCCGAGGGGGGCCGGTGACGAGTCCTGCGGAGCGAGGATGAGTTGGCAAAACTGGTAGTGCTTGACGGCCCCACCCTGGGAGCCAGAGCGCAGTACCGCTGAGATAATAATAACAACGACAGTAATAGTACAAAACAGGTGCGGACTGTGTCGGTCTTGTTCTAAACACTTTGCATATATACATGAATTTATTGAAACTAAAGAACAACCCTGCAAGGTAGGCATGGTTATTATTCCTATTTTATAGACGAAGGGACCAAGCACAGAGAGATTAAGAGACTTGCTCAACGTCACGGAGCTGGTAAGTGGCCGAGCCCAGGTTCAAATCCAAGCAGCCTGGCCCCAGGGTCTGCGCACTGTGCCGCACCGCTTCTGCCTCTTTCAGCAATAGTCACAAGAAGCCTTATGGAGTTGTGCTGACTCTGTGTGGACACTGCCCTAAAGTCCCACACTGATTGTCTCATGGCTTCCTCACAGCACCACCAGGAAGTAGGTGCAGTTGTTGAACTGAGGTTCGGAGAGGTGAGGTCACCTGTACAAGAAAGGGCAGCTGAAAATGAAAGGTCATCTGAGTCCGAAGCCCAGGGCCACCTAAACAGTAACACCTTGGGGATGTGAACACTGAGGCTGTGGGTGGTGTGGTGACTAAATTCCAGATGCCCAGTGTGTGTGTGTAGGGGGGCAGCCGCGTGGCCCAGGGGGCCCCACATGGCCTTAGGCCAGTTACTGACACTTTCTGAGACCCAGTTCTCCCATCTGTAAAATGGGATAATGTCCCCCAGCATTCAAAGCTGTGAGTGCAAATTGAGAGGATATACACAATAAGTGCTCTGTGAATGTGATTGCCCTTCCTCATACAGAAACACAAATTGTATAATGCTCCATTTTGCTATTGGAGGTCATCAACACTAGGTTCTTAGTCTCTCGAAGAACCTTAGGATGCTGAGGCCATTATAAATTTGACTTGAACCTTTCCATTTCTGCAATTCCAAAATATCCCTGTGAGTACCTAAATCATGCTTTGAGGAAATAGAACTGACATCCGTACCTTAGCCCCAGAATTACTGGTGCACGCTCTTACAGAATGTCATCAAGAGGGAACTTGTCCTTCCTAGAACTACTTCCTCATCACAGGAAGTTAGAAGAGGTAGGAGAACAGCCTCTGGAATGGAAAAATGGAGAATTTGACCTGAGTCTCTCATCATGGTATGCCCAGTGCTCCTGGCACCAAATTCTGTATGTCACGATACACTTGGCTCAACTCATAATGGATTAAATATTAAAAATATTTGTTTTCTCACATAAGATATTTGAAAGTAGATATACCCAAGGTTGGTAAAGAGGCAGTTCAACAATGTCATCAAGTATCCAGGTTCTTTCCATCTTTTTATATCTCTGTTCTCAATGTTCTGGCTTTTTTCCTCAGGCTTGCCTCTCATGGTCCTAAAATGGCTGCTGTATCTCCACTACGCATCAACGTTCAAAGCTGGAAGGTAGGAAATACATTTGTTTCTCGTTCTAAGAGTAAACAAACTTTTTCTAAAATCTTCCAGGAGCCTTCTCTCATCTCATTGGCAAGAATTGTATCATACGTCCATGCCTAAGCCAGTCCCTGGTAAGAGGAGTAGATTTACGGTGATTGCCACTCACCTCTAGGCTCAGGAGGGCTTACCTCTCCCTGAAGTGCATGGCCTCCAATGTCTGAACAGAATTGGGACAGGCACCTGACCACGCCCAGCCAATTAGCAATTCCATTCTATTGGCCACAGAGAAGGGATTGGCCTGTCTATCCCCAAACCAATGAGACCCAGATTTTTTTAAGCCTCTTTCTGGGATAATTAAAATGAGGTACCTTTCACTGGGGCTAATGAAAGCCTACAGCTGTAAGCTGGAGGAATTCAGGGATCTACCCAATATCCTTTTGTCTTAGTTTGAATTCCTCCTAAAGTAGACCCTGAGACAAAGACTTGTGTGCGGGTAGTTTATTTGGTAGATGTTCTAGTTACTATCGCTACGAAATAAACACCTCAAAATTTAGTGACATAAAATATCCATTTTATTATCTTCACGGATTCCATGGGTCAAGAATTTAGGCATGGCATGGTGGGAGCTGCTTGTCTCTTCCCTACAATGTCTCAGCTATCAGTGGGAGGTGACTCAACACCTGGGGGTGACTTGGTGGCTGGGGCTGGAATCATCTGGAGGTGTTTTCACTTACATGTCTGGTGGGTGATAGTACCTGCCGGCTGGGACCTCAGCTAGGGCTGTCAGCCAGAACACCTGCATGTGCCCTCTCTATATGGTCTGGGCTTCCTCATAGCGTGGTGGCCGGGTTCTAAAAGTGAGTGTCCCAGAAGAACCTGGTAGAAGCTTCATGACCTTTTCCAATCTTCCTGGTAGATTTCTGACATGTTCCATTTGCAGAAGCTGTGACAAGGGATTGGCCTGGGGCAAGGAGAGGCCAGGTTCGAGGGAAAGGGCATAGACTCTATCTCTTGATGAGAGGAGTAAGTAGCAAGGGAGATATTGTGAGATGGAAGATATTGTTGTGACCATTTGTAAAATACAATCTGCTGTAGGCAGTGAATCCAGGAAGCACAGGCAAGGATGTGGGGAAGGGAGAAACACCAATAAGAGGTTAACCAGCAAGCTAACTTGTATGCTACTGGGGCTCATTCCTGCTGGGAACCCTCTGAAGAACCAGGTACATCATGTGTCAGAATTGTCCCTCAGACTGCTTATATGCAATCCTCAGAGGGAAGAACCAAGTATACCACGCGTCAGATTTGTCCCTCTGAGGGCCAAATTGACTCCTGCAGCTCACTGGTTGAGAGCTGCCTGAGGATGTTAAATCTCTGGCATTTCTGGGCTGCACTGCATTCAAGCTGAGCAGTCTTCCGTGGCCCCAGAAACACGGAACTGTCTGCTTATGGTGAGCTCAGAGGCCAGCCAAGGCAATAAGGGGCAGGACATCAATACATCCCTTTTCGGTCCAAACCAGCTGGAGCCCATGTTTGTTGTTTACAACCCAAAGCCCTGACTACCTGCTCTCGCCATCCTGCACCCACCCTTTCTTTTCGTTTTTGCCAAACGAACCTCATGCCTGAGGCATTCGAGCGTGCAGAGAACGTTTCCTGAGCGTTTGGAAAGACGAAGTTGATTTCTGTGCCACAAAAGTAACATCAGATCTTAAATTCTCCTACCCCCTAACACGCTCTGGTCCATTCCTACAGCTTGGATTACAGGATTCTGCCATGTTGCCTGGTCTCTCCTCTTCCCGTTTTCCTCTCCATCTTCTCTGTCCCCTCGACTGACCTCCAAGTTCCTGTTCTTTTTTAATGCAGAAAGCTTTTTTTTTTTTCTTTTAATGTTACTGTGTTTTAGGTGAAAGTGTACAGCACAAATTCATTTTTCACTCGAAAAAGTTATACACAAATTGTTTTGCGACATTGGTTGCAATCCCCGCAGTGCGTCAGCGCTCTCCCCCTTTCCCTTTCCACCCTGGGTTCTCCCTGTCCATTCGTCCAGTTTTCCTGGTCCTTCCTGCCTTTTCATGTTTGCTTTTGAGCAAGTATTGCCCATATGATCTCGTATACTTGGTTGAACTAAGAAGCACGTTATTCACATGTATTATTGTTTGCTTTACAGACCTGTGTCATCTTTGGGTGGAAAGTGGACTAGGGGTGTGGCTTCCGTTCTGAGTTAGCAGGGTGTCCAGGGCCATAATCTTGGGGGTTCCTCCAGTCTTTGTCAGACCAGTAAGTCTGGCCTTTTTTTGTGAATCTGAATTTTGTCCTACATTTTTCTGCTGCCCTGACCGGGACCCTCTGTTGTGATCCCTGTCAGAGAGGTCGGTGGTGGTTGCTGGCCACCATCTAGTTCTGGGCTCAGGCTGGTGGAGGCTGTGGTTCATGTGATCCGTTAGTCCTTTGGACTAATATTTTCCTTGTGTCTTTGGTTTTCTTCATTCTCCTTTGCTCCACACGTGATAGGACCAATAGATGCCTCTTAGATGGCTGCACGTAAGCTTTTAGGAGCCCGGATGCTACTCAGCAAAGTAGAATGTAGAACATTTTCTTTATGAACTATGTTATGCCAATTGACCTAGTTGTCCCCCAAGACCATGATCTCCAGCCCTCAGCCCCAGTAACTTGGTCCCTGAAGGTATTTGGATGTGTCTAGGAAGCTTCTATGACTTTGCCTTCATCAGGCTGTGCTGACTTCCCCTATATTGTGTGTTGTCTTTCCCTTCACCAAAGTTAACACTTTTCGACTATATAGTTATTGGTTTCCTGTCCCCACCCTTCTTCTCCCTTGTAAACATCAAAGATTATTTTTTTCTGTGTGTAAACTTTTTCTTGGGTTTTTATAATGTGGTCTCATACAGTATTTGTCCTTTTGCGATTGACTTATTTCACTCAGCATAATGCCCTCGAGATTCATCTATGTTGTGAGATGTTTCGTGGATTCATCATTGTTCTTTATTCTTGTGTAGTATATTCCATTGTGTGTATGTACCACAGTTTATCCATTCGTCTGTTGATGAGCACTTAGGTTGTTTCCTTCATTTTGCTGTTGTGAATAATAGTGCAGTGAACATGAGTGTGGATATGTCTATTCGTGTGATGACTCTTACTTCTCTAGGGTACATTCCTGGGAGTGGGATTACCGGATCGTATGATATTTCTATTTGTAGTTTTTTAAGGAGGCACCATATCTTTTTCCATCGTGGTTGAACCCTTTTACATTCCCACCAGCAGTGCATAAGATTTCCAATTTCTTGCAACCTCTCCAACATTTGTTATTTTCTGTTTTTTGATTCCTGCCAGTAATGTCGGGGTGAGATGATATCTCATAGTAGTTTTGATTTGCATTTCTCTAATGGCTAATGATCACGAGCATTTCCACATGTGTCTGTAGCTGCCCGAATGTCTTCTTTGGTGAAGCGTCTGTGCGTATTCTTTGCCCATTTATAAATAGGATTATTTGTCTTTTTGTTGTTGAAGTATTCTATAGATTTTAGAGATTGGACCCTTGTTGAATATTTCATAGCCCCATTTTTTTTTTCCTAGTCTGTAGGTTCTCTTTTTACTGTTTTGGTGAAGTCTTTTGATGAGCATAAGTGTTTAATTTTTAGGAGCTCCCAGTTATCTAGTTTATCTTCTGGTGTTTGTGCATTGTTAGTTATGGTTCGTATTGTATTTACGCCATGTATTAGAGCCCCTAGCATTGTCCCTATTATTTTCTTCCATGATCTTTATTGTTTTAGGTTTTATATTTAGGACTTGGAACCATTTTGAGTTAGTTTTTGTGTACGATGTGAGTGAGGATTGGGTCCTGTTTCATTTTTTTTACAAAAGGATATTTGGTTTTGCCAGCACCATTTGTTAAAAAGACTGTTTTCTCCCCATTTAACGGACTTTGGTCCTTTGTCAAAGATCGGCTGACCATAGGTGGATGGATTTACATCTGAGTCCTCGATTCTGTCCCATTGGTCTGTGTCTGCTGTTGTACCAGCAGTACCAGGCTGTTTTGACTCCTGTGGCTGTGGTAGTTTCTGAGATCAGGTAGTGTGAGGCTTCCTACTTTGTTCTTTTTCTTCAGTAATGCTTTGCTTATCTGGGGCCTCTTTCCTTTCCGTGTAAAATTGATGATTAGTTTTTGTATCTCATTAAAGAATGATGTTGGTTACTGCATTGGGATTGCATCATATCTGTAGGTCACTTTGGGTAGGATTAACATTATCACAATGTTGAGTCTTCCCATTCATGAGCATAATATGATTTTCCATTTATGTAGGTCTCTTTTGGTTTCTTGCAATAGTGTTTTATAGATTTCTTTGTATAGGTCTTTTATGTCCCTGGTTAGATTTATTCCTAAGTATTTTATCTTTTTAGGGACTATTATAAATGGTATTGCTTTCCTGATTTCCTTTTCAAAGTTCTCTTTGTTGGTGTATAGGAATCCAACTGATTTTTGTATGTTGATCTCGTATCTTGGTACTCTGCTGAATCTTTCTATTAGTTCTGGTAGTTTTCTTATGGAATCTTTGGGATTCTCTATGTATAGGATCATATCATCTGTGAATAGAGATTGTTTTACTTCTTGCTTTCCAGTTTCGATGCCCTTTAATTCTTTTTCTTGCCTTATTGCTCTAGCTGAGACTTCCAGCACAGTGTTAAATAGGAGTGCTGATAAAGGGCATCCTTGTCTTGTTCCTGTTCTCGGGGGGTGGGGGGGAATGCTTTCAGCCTCTATCCGTTGAAAATGATGTTGACTCTTGGTTTTTGTATAGATGCCCTTTATTATGTTGAGGAATTTCCTTTCTATTTCTGTTTTATTGAGAGCTTTTATCATGAATGGGTGTTGGACTTTTCTGGGTTGATTGAGATGATCATGTGATTCTCTTATTTATGTGGGAAATTACGTTGATTAATTTTCTAATGTTGAACCATCCTTGCATACTTGTTATGAATCCCACTTGATTGTGGTGTATTATTTTTTTATACGATTCTGGATTCTATTGGCTAGAATTTTGTTGAGAATTTTTGCATCTATATTCATGAGAGATATTGGTCTGTAATTTTCTTTTTTTTGTGGTGCCTTTGCCTGGCTTTGGTATCAGGGTTGTGCTGGCTTTATAGAACGAATTTGAGAGTATTCCTTCCTTTTCTATGCCCTGGAATAGTTTGAGTAGTACTGGTGTGAGCTCTTCTCTGAATGTTTGGTAGAATTCTCCAGTGAAGCTGCCTGGGCCAGAGCTTTGTTTTTTTGGTTGGGAGATTTTTTAAATTACCTCTACAATCTCTTCTCTTGTGGGTCTATTCAGATTTTCTATCTCAGCTTGTGTTAGTTTAAGTAGGTGGTATGTTTCTAGAAATTTGTCCATTTCCTTTAGGTTCTCCAATTTGTTGGAGTACAGTTTTTTGTAGTATTTTGTTATGATCCTTTTTATTTCATTTGGTTCTTGTGATTGTTAAGGTTGTGTATTAACTTGGCTGGGCCATGATTCTCAGTGGTTTGACAGTTATCATGTAGCCTGGCAGCCGTATGATGATGTGATCACTTCCATGATGAGATTTGATATAATATGATCACCTCCATGATGGGATCTGCTGTGAGCGGCCAATCAGTTGAAAGGGTGTTTCCTTGGGGGTGTGGCCTGCATTGAATATAAGTGGACTCTCTGACAATGCTCATGGGCCTTTGCTTGCTCTGGATCCTGTAGCTAGCTCCTATCTGTCTGACCTCCGGTTCTTGGTACTTGAGCTAGCAGCTTACCTGCTGGTTGTGGGATTCATTGGTCTTCACAGCCTGTAAGTAAGAGCCCTGCTGTCTGACCTGGGTTCACCAGCCCCTGTGGGTCCATGAATCAGGAGAAACCTCCAGCCTGACCCACAGATTTGGGACATTCCAGCCTCTACAACCACATGAGCTATTTCCTTGATATGTATCTCTCTATATAGATATTTATACATTTTACTGGTTTTGCTTCTCTACAGAACCAGCCTATGACATTTGAGAGTAGTTTCAGAGAAACAAAATTGTAAGGGTGGGTTTTCCAGATTGGTTCTTAAGTCTTGTTAGTCTTAAAGATGTTGATGACTCTGCTTCCAGTAGTAAAGAAGACATTGCTAATCCATGGCAGAATGTAGCAATACAAATACGCAAAATATTACCACCAATAGATCAGGTATTGGTGAAGGTTGAGGCTCTGGGTGATTGCATGTGTGATAATTTTCCACAATTTTGTCATAATGAGAAGTATAAGTAAGCTGGTTGGTTGGTTCTACTTTTGCTAGACAAAGTGGTGAAAGAAAGATGAACTCAGGGCTTCAGAGTCAAAGCTCAAATGTCACATAAACAACCTCACAGTTTCCACTTGTGCCTTGAAAGGATGCCTTATTTCTTGGAGTAACAGAGCTGATAGTCCCGAAAACGAAACCCAGAGTTTTATCCTAAAAGTGGCTGAATTACAATGCCAACTTAATTCCCAACCTCGAGTGGTGTCTGAAGTTAAAGCGAGGGCACTGATTGGGAAGAAATGGGATCCTGAAATTTGGGATGGGGACCCTGAACCCCTAAATTCCATTAAATCACTCCTGCCAGCAGAACCAGCCCTCTCGCTCTTGTCTGAAGACATTACTCCATCTTCGTCTGCTAAGCCACCCTCTCCAGTAAAACCATTAGCCCCTCCACCCCTGTCTAATGAGATTAACCCAGTTATGTCTAAAGAACTTTTGTCTGAGTCATTGCCTGGGGCATTGCCTGAGTCAGATGCTTTAAAAGACAATGCTGAATGTTCTCAAAACATATCCCCACCAGTGGTTTTGGCTTCTAGACCTATAACTAGACTTAAGTCCCAGAGAGCCACAAAAGGTGAAGTACAAAGCGTGACTCAGGAGGAGGTATATTACACTCTAAAAGAACTGGTTGATTTTTCTAATACGTATAAACAGAAACTTGGGAATATGTGTGGGAATGGCTATTAAGGATGTGGGATGATAGTGCAAGGAATATGAAGATGGGTCAATCTGAGTTTATTTATATGGGCCCACTGAGCACAGATTCTTCATTCAGTGTTTCAGCTCAAGAAGTTAGGAAAAGATATACTAGTTTATTTGGTTGGGTTGCTGAAGCATAGACTACACAATGGCCTACACTAAATCAAGTTGCAATACCAGACCTGCCTTGAAATACTGCAGAAGAAGGTATCCAAATGCTTAGGGAAATTGGCATATTAGAGAGGATTTATCAGGTTAGGCCAACTGACGCACACATGGAGTGCCCAGAGGACACACCTTTTACCACAATGATGAGGAACAAATTTGTGAAGGGAGCCCCAGCGTCCTTGAAGACTGCTATGATTGCTATTTTATGTAAGTCAGATTTGACAGTGGGAACTGCCCTAACTGAATCAAGACATCTAACTACAGTGGGGCTGATTGGACCCTGTGGTAGTAGGGGCCAACTGGTGGCACTCAATCAAAGATAAGGTGGGCATGGTTACCGTAATGGACAGCGGAGCCAAAGCAGCAATCAGAATAGTCTGACTTGTATGGATTTATAACATTGGCTACTTAGTCATGGTGTCCCTACGAATGAAATAGATAGGGAATCTACTAAATATTTACTTGATCTGTACAAGTGGATGAATTGTAGGTCAAGTGAACAGCAGTCTAACTTGAATCGTCAGAATAGAGAGTCACAGTCCCTCAATCAATTCCCAGATTTGACTGAGTTTAAACACCCACAACCCCTTGAATAAAGGGGAGGCCAGGTCCCCTTGAGGAAGGACTCCAATATACTGCCAAAACTTATACTGTCAATCTTTCTCCCAGCCTTCCCCAAAGGGATCTATGGCCTTTTATGAGAGTGATTGTTCATTGGGGAAAAGGAAATAATTGGACTTTTCGGGGGTTACGGGATACTGGTTCTGAACTGACACTAATTCCAGGAGAGCCAAAACGTCACTGTGGCCACCAAAGTGGGGGCATATGGAGGTCAGGTTATTAACGGAGTCTTAGCTCATACCCGCCTCACAGCACATCCGGTGACTCCCCGAACCCATCCTGTAGTGATTTCCCCAGTTCCAGAATGCATAATTGAAATAGATGTACTTAGTAACTGGCAGAACCCCCACATTGGGTCCCTGAAAAATGGAGTAAGGGCTATTATTGTAGGAAAAGCCAAGTGGAAGCCATTAGAACTGTCCCTACCTAGGAAAATAGTGTACCAAAAGCAATACCACATTCCTGGAGGGACTGCAGAGAGTACTGCCACCACCCAGGACCTGAAGGATGCAGGGGTGGTGATTCACACCACATCCCCATTCAACTTGCCTATTTGGCCTGTGCAAAAAGCAGATGAATCTTGGAGAATTACAGAGGATTATTGAAAACTTAACCAGGTGGTGGCTCCAATTGCAGCTGCTGTTCTAGATGTGATTTCATTACTTAAGCAAATTAACACATTTCCTGGTTCCTGGTATGCACGTATTCATCTGGATAATGCCTTTTTCTCCATACCTGTTTTGAAGGACCACCAGAAACAATTTGCCTTCAGCTGGCAAGGCAAGCAGTGCACCTTCAGTTGCCTACCTCAGGGCTGCATCAGCTCTCCAGCCCTGTGTTACAATTTACTCCCCTGGGACTTTGATGGCATTTCCCTTCCGCAAGATATCACACTGGTCCATTGCATTGATGACATTATGCTGGTTGGATCTAGTAAGGAAGAAGTGTCAATGACTCTGGACTTATTGGTCAAACATTTGTATGCTAGGGGGTGGGAAATTAATCCCACAAAAATTCAGGCTCCTCCCACCTCAGTGAAATTTCTAGGGGTCCAGTGGTGTGGGGCATGTCAAGATATTCCTTCTAAAGTGAAGGATAAGTTATTGCATCTGGCCCCTCCCACAACTAAAAAGGAGGCACAACACCTAGTGGGCCTCTTATGATTTGAGCGGCAACATATTCCTCATTTGGTGAGCTACTCTGGCCTGTTTTTCAAGTTACTCGAGAAGCTGCTAGTTTTGAGTGGGGCCCAGAACAAGAGAAGGCTCTGCAACAGGTTCAGGCTGTTGTGCAAGCCACTGTGCCGCTTGGGCCATATGATCCAGCTGATCTAATGGTGCCTGAAGTGTCCGTGGAAGATAGAGATGCTGTTTGGAGTCTTTAGCAGGCCTCTATTGGTGAATCAGAATGCAAACCCTTAGGATTTTAGAGAAAAGCCTTGCCATCCTCTGCAGATAACTGCTTTCCTTTTGAGAAACAGCTTTTGGCTTGATATTGGGCCTTAGTAGAGACTGAACACTTGACCATGAGCCACCAAGTCAACATGCAGCCCATCATGAACTGGGCATTGTCTGACCCACAGAGCCATACAGTTGGATGTGCACAGCATCACTCTGTCATTAAATTGAAGTGGTATATACAAGATCTGGCCTGAGCAGGACCTGAAGGCACAAGTAAGTTGCATGAGAAAGTGGCCGAAATGCCCATGGTCCCCAGCCCTGTCACATTACCTTCCATCTCCCAGTCTGTACCTATAGCTTCATGAGGAGTTCTTTATCATCATTTGACTGAAGAAGAGAAAACTCGTGCCTGGTTTACAGGTGGTTCAGTGATATATGCAGGCACCACTCGAAAGTGGACAGTGGCAGCACTATAGGCCCTTTCTGGGACCTCTGTGAAGGAGATTGATGAAGGGAAATCCTCCCAATGGGCAGAACTTCAAGCAGTGCTCCTGGTTGTTTACTTTGTTGGAAGGAGAAATGGCCATGTGTGTGATTCTATACTGAGTCATGGGCTGTGGCCAATGGAATGGCTGGATGGTCAGGGACTTGGAAGGAACATGATTGGAAAATTGGAGACAAGGAGGTATGGGGAAGAGGTATGTGGATAAACCTCTCTGTCATGGATTGAATTATGTCACCCCAAAAATGTGTGTATTAATTTGGCTGGGCCATGATTCCCAGTAATGTCTAGTTGTTCTCCATTTTGTGATAGTAATTTTATGTTCAGGAGGATTAGGGTGGAATTGTAACACCCTTACTAAGGTCCAAAAAAATTTTTTTTTTTTTTTTTTTTTACTAAGGTCACATCCCTGATCCAATGTAAAGGGCGTATCCCTGGGATTTGGCTTGCACCACCTTTTATTTTACAAGAGATTAAAAAAAAAAGGGAAGCAGGCAGAGAGTGGGGGACCTCATATCACCAAGAAAGCAGTGCTGGGAGCAGAGCACACCCTTTGGATCCAGGATTCCTGTGCAGAGAAACTCCTAGTCCAGGGTAAGACTGATGAGAAGGCCGACAGAGAGAGAAAGCCTTCCCCCTAGAGCTGATGCCCCGAATTTGGACTTTTAGCCTACTTTACTATGAGGAAATAAATTTATCTTTGTTAAAGCCATCCACTTGTGGTATTTCTGTTATAGCAACACTAGATAACTAAGACATTCTCTGAATGGGCCAAAGATGTGAAGGTATTTGTGTCCCATGTGAATGCTCACCAAAGGGTGACCCCAACAGAGGAAGATTTTAACAATCAAGTGGATGGGATGACGCATTCTGTGGAAACCAGTCATCCTCCTTCCCCCGCCACTCCCGTCATTGTTCAATGACTTCATGAACAAAGTGGCCATGGAGGCAGGGATGGAGGTTATGCATGAGCTAAGCAACCTGGACTTCCACTCACCAAGGCCAACTTTGCTACAGCCACTGCTGGGTGCCCAGTCTACCAGCAGTAGAGACCAATGCTGAGTTCTCAATATGGTACCATCCCTTAAGGTGATCAGTCAGCGACCTGGTGGCAAGTTGTTTACACTGGACCACTTCCATCATGGAAAGGGGAGCATTTTGTTCTTACTGGAATAGACACTTACTCTGGATTTGCCTTTGCTGCACACAGCGCTTCTGCCAAAACTATCATCTGTGGACTTACAGAATGTCTTAGCCACTGTCATGTTATCCCACACAGCATTGCCTTGGATCAAGGGACGCACTTCACAACAAAAGAAGTGGGGCAGTGGGTCCATGCTCATGGAATTCATTGATCTTACCATGTTCCCCATCATTCTGAAGCAGCTGGCTTGATAAAATGATGGAATGGCCTTCTAAAGACACAGTTATGGTGCCAACTAGGTGGCAATACCTGGCAGAGTTGGGGAAATGTTCTCCAGGAGGCTGTATATGCTCTAAACCAGCGTCCAATATATGGTGCTGTTTCTTCCATAGCCAGGATTCATGGGTCCAGGAATCAAGGGGTGCAAAAGGCGGTTGCACCACTCACTATTACCTAGTGGCTCATTTGCAAAATTTTTGCTTCCTGACTCTGCGACCTTATGCTCTGTGGGACGAGATGTCTTAGTTCCAAAAGATGCTCCCACCTAGAGACACCTCACTGATTCCACTGAACTGGAAGCTAAGAATGCCGCCTGGCCATTTGGGCTTCTTATGCCTCTGGACCAACAGGCAAAAAAGGGAGTTACCATATTGGCTGGTGTGATTGATCCTGATTACAAAGAGGATATTGGATTGATATTTACATAATGGAGGTAAAGAAGAGTATATCTGTGTGATGGTTAAGATTGTGTGTCAACTTGACTAGGCCATAATTCTTAGTGTTTTGGCAATTGTATAATGTGATCATTTCCCTGTTGAAATTTAATATGTGATCAGCCCCATGATGGAATCTGCTGAGTGGTACTGGTGGGGGCAGGGCCTGTGGCAGGTCACTGCCCCCTCAGCCTTTGTCTCTCCACCCTCAGCCACCTATTTCCTTCCTGCTTGCCTTGCCAAGGTCTTTGGCTTGTTCTGGATCCAGCAGCTGCCTCTTGTCTGACCTCCGGTTCTTGGGACTTAAGCTAGGAGCTTACCTGTCAATCTTGGAATTCATCGATCTTCACAGCCTGCGAGCAAGAGTCCTGCTCCCAGACTTGCCAGTCTTGGGTTTGCCAGCCTCTGCAGCTATATGAATCAGGAGATACCTTGCAGTCTTGCCTGCCAACCTTGGGATTCCTAGACCTTCACAGCCTGTGAGCGGGAGCCCTACTCTCCAACCTGGCAATCTTGAGTTCACCAGCTTCTGTGGCTCCGTGAATTGGGAGAGGCCTCTATCCTGATCCACGGACGTGGGACGTTCCAGCCTCTACAACCGCATGAGCTATTTCCTTGATGTAAATCTCTCTCTGTTGATATTTATATGCTTTACTGGTTTTGCTTCTCTAGAGAACCCAGCCTAAGACAGGTGTGTTGTAATGGCTCCCATTCCATTTCTTATATGAGTTTCTTGCTTTCTCTCCTGTTTTTCTTTTGTCAGTTTGTCTATTTTGTTTGTCTTTTCAAAGAACCAACTTTTGGCCCTGCTGATTCTTCTGTTTTCTTTCTGTTCTCTATTTCATTTATTTATTCTCTAATCTTTATTATTTCCTTTCTTCTGGTGGTTGTGGTCTTCTTTCTTTTTTAATTTTGATTTTTTTCCTTTTTTAAAATTTTTATTGTGCTTTAAGTGAAAGTTTACAAATCAAGTCAGTCTCTCATACAAAAATTTATATACACATTGCTATATACTCCTAGTTGCTCTCCCCCTAATGAAAGCATACTCCTTCTCTCCACCTTGTATTTCTGTGTCCATTCAGCCAGCTTCTGTCCCCCTCTGTCTTCTCATGTCCCCTCCAGACAGGAGCTGCCCACCTAGTCTCATGTGTCTACTTGATCTAAGAAGCTCACTCCTCACCAGTATCATTTTCTGTCCTATGGTCCAGTCCAATCCCTGTCTGAAGAGTTGGCTTTGGGAATGGTTTCTGTCTTGGGCTAACAGAAGGTCTGGGGACTGTGACCTCAGCGGTCCTTCTAGTCTCAGTCAGACCATTAAGTCTGGTCGTGGGCTTCTTTTGCAGTTGTCTTTCTATTCTTTCAAGTTGTTGGGCTGCAGTTTTGATTTTAGCCCATTCTTCTTTTTCAATGTGTGCGTTTGTCTGCTTCCAAAGGTACAATGGCAGAACAGGTACAAGCTAGACATTTCCGTTAAAAATGGCAGACACTGGAGGGAAAGAAGGTATAACAGGCACCAAGCAAGTCAGCAGAACACATTACCTTAGCCCTCAAAGCTTTGAAAATAATCCTCTGTTCTCTGAGACAATTTATACAATGGCCCTGCCCTCCAGACTCTAAGTATTGGCCACACTCCAGATTCGGAGTAGCGGCCTCTCGGCCCTGGGCTTCAGCTCTGCCTTCCAGGCCCACTGGGACAGCAACTTTGCTCCCTCAGCCCTAGGTGCACCATTCTCCTAGTCCATCTGAGTGGCGACTCTATCCTTAGAAAGACCAGAGGCTACGGCTCCACTCTTTGAAACCCTTGAGGTCATGGCCATACCTTTTGAGACTGAGGCAACTCAGCTTCTGTGTTCTCTGTCTCTTCAGCTTCTGTTTCCCGGTTTCTTGGCCTCTTGGCTCCTCGGGCTTCACTCCCGCATCTGTCCTGCTGGGGCAAGTGTTCCAAAGCTCAGTAGCTCCACTGATAAGTGCCTGGAGGCACCCCACTCTGGTAGGAAGCCTGCGCACAGGCGCTCAGCTCTCTCTTGCTCTGTGGGTCGGCAAGCCTAGCTCTACCAATAAGTGCCTGAAGGCACCCCACTCTGCCAGGAAGCCTCCTGCACACAGGCACTCAGCTCTCTCGCCCTGTGGGTCGGCTCCAGCACCATCTCGCGCTGGTCTCTTGGTTCTGCTGCTGCTGCTTCTCTGCTGTTGCCACTTCTCTGCCACTGCAGGTTCTCTGCAGTGCTGGTCCTCTGCTGCTGTCGCAACTCGACCCATTCAGTTTAAAAAGGGCTTTCACATTTTGGGTATCTGTTAGAGCAATACCCCACTCTCTGGGCACCAAATTCTATCTTGGTCATCTAGTACTGCTCTAACAGAAATACCACAAGTGGATGCTTTAACAAAGAGAAATTTGTTCTCTCACAGTCTAGTAGGTTACAAGTCCAAATTCAGGGCATCGGCTCCAGGGGAAGGCATTCTGTCTTTATTGGCTCTGGTGGAAAGTCCTTGTCCTCAATCTTCCCATGGTCAAGGAGCTTCTCAGGTGCATAGACCCTGTGTCCGAAGGACGCACTCTGCTCCTCGTGCTGCTTTCTTGGTGGTTTGAGGTCCCCAACTCTCCGCTTGTTTCTTCTTGCGAGATAAAAGGTGGTGCGGGCCACACCCCAGGGAAACTGCCTTTACCTTGGATCAGGAGGGGACCTGAGTAAGAGTGGTGTTACAATCCCACCCTAATCCTCTTAACATAAGATTACAATCACAAAATGGAGGATGACGACACATGGCTTAACCAAGTTGATACACAGATTTTTGGGGGGACATAATTCAATCCATGACAGGGCCCTTGGAAACTTTAGTGAGAACCCTTTTGGTGGCATGTTGGCTGCAGAAGTTGGTTTGACATGACTGAGGAATAAGCGGAAAAGAAGGAAATGGATACTGCAAGTGTACCAGAAAGGGGATGTGGGGTCGAGAAGGATATTTTTTAATGTATAATTTTTGTTTATTTTGGTGTTGTTGAGAATATACACAGCAAAAACATCAATTCAACAGTTTCTACATGTACCATTTAGTGACATTGATTACATTCTTCAAGTTGTATTACCATTCTTACCCTCTGTGATCGTTAAGGTTGTATGTCAACTTGGCTGGGCCATGATTCTCAGCGGCTTGACAGTTATAATGTAGCTTGGCAATCCTATGATGATGTGATCTCCTTCAGATGAGATTTGATATAACGTGATCACTTCCATGATGGGATCTGCTGGGAGTAGCCAGTCAGTTGAAAGGGAGTTTCCTTGGGGGTATGGCCTGCATCCAATATAAATGGACTTTCTGGCAAGTCTTGTGGGCTTTTGCTCACTCTGGATCCTGGAGCTGGCTCCTGTTTGTCTGACCTCCAGTTCTTGGGACTTGAGGTAGCAGCTTGCGTGCTGATCTTGGGATTCGTTGGTCTTCACAGCCTGTGAGCCAGAGCCCTGGTGTCTGACTTGCTGGTCTTGAGTTCGTGCTAGCTCCTGCAGCTGCATGAATCGGGAGAGGCCTCCAGCGTGACCCACAGACTTGGGATGTCCCAGCCTCTACAACTTCGTGAGCCATTTCCTTGATACAAATCTCTGTTTATACTTACACGCTTTACTGGTTTTATTTCTCTAGAGAACCCAGCCTAAGACACCTTCCTTTTCTGAGTTGTTCTTCCCCCATTAACCTAAGTTCGCTTCTACCTAAGGTTCCTATCTGATCTTTCAAGTTGCTGTTGTCATTTGGACCTCTTACAGGTAGTTCTTAAAAGAGCATAGTGCTCAAGGCAGGCATTTTTTACTATTTAAGCTAAACTGTAGCTTGATTTTAAGACTTCAGGGGATATTTTTGGTTTAAGGTTTAAAGGTTATCTCAGAGCAATAGTTTAAGGGGTTCATCCAACCTTCATGGCTCTATGAGGTCTGGAGTCCATGATAATTGGAAATTCTGTTCTGCATTTTCCCCCTTTTGGTCAGGATTCTTCTATGGAATCTTTGATCAAAATGTTTAGTAATGGTAGCCGGGCACCATCCAGTTCTTCTAGTCTCATGGCAAAGGGGGCGGTTATTCATGGAGGCAATCAGCCATACTTTCCATAACCTCGTATTCCTGACTCTCCTTCTTCCTCTGTTGCTCCAGGTGACTAGCGACCAATTGGATGGCTGCTTGCAAGCTTTTAAGTCCACAGGTACTTCACATCAAACCAGGAGGTAGAACAGAGGCTCTGAACGTGTATTAGGCTAATTAACTGGGATGTCCCATGAAACCATGACCCTAAACCTCCAAACCAAGGAACTAAATCCCATGAACTGTTTGGATGTACATAATCAGCCTTAGCAGCTATTCTTTTTTTTTTTTTTTGTCATTTTTATAAATATATCTGTCACACAACTTTTGCCAATTCAGATTTTTACAGATGTACAACTTATTGACCACAATTACAATAATCAGCTGTGCAACCCTACTCTTAATCAACATGATAATTTCCATCACCATTAATCCCCTTTTCTTCCTTCCTCCCACCAATGGTAACCACTAATAAACTTTGTTCTCTATATATGTGTCTTTTCTTGTCTTTTTATATAAGTGAGGTCATACAGTATTTGTCCTTTTGTGATTGACTCATTTCGCTCAGCATAATGTCTTCAATCTCCATCCATATTGTAGCATGTATCAAGACTTCATTTCTCCTACTGGCCAAGTAGTATTCCATTGTATGTATGTACCACATTTTGTTTATTCATTCATCTGTTGATGAGCATTTCGGTTGTTTCCACCTTTTGGCTATTGTGGATAGTGCTGCAATGAAACATTGGTGTACAAGTCTCTGTTTAAGTCATTTGGTTATGTACCTAGGAGTGGAATTGCTGGGTCGTATGGTAGTTCTGTTTCTAGTTTTTTTGAGCAACAACCACACTTTTCCACAACGGCTGTATCAGCTTGCGTTTCCACCAGCGAGGGTGAGTGTGCCAATTTCCACACATCCTTGCCAACATTTGTCATTTTTTTGTTTTTGTTTTTTAATCTTAGCCATCCTAGTGGGAATGAAATGGTATCTCATTGTGGTTTTGATTTGCATCTCTCTGATGGCTAATGACGTTGAACATCTTTTCTTGCGTTTGGTGGCCATTTGAATGTCCTCTTTGGTAAAAGAAGTTTTTTTTTCAAAAACGGGAATTAGTAGGTATACTGGAGGAGATAGAGAGCGAGCTCTAGGGTATGCTTTAAAAACCCACTGTTTTTTGGTGGGTTTTTAAAGCATACCCTAGAGCTCACTCTCTTATCTCTTCCAGTACCTAGTACTCTGCATTAAATTCCTCTTGCCTTGGATAAGAGAAAGAGAGAGCAGGATCAGAGGAGTGCAGGGTGGGTGGATATATAGGTTGACTTTTGTGTATGGCATTTAGGAAAATGGGGTTGTTCTCCATCTAATGCCTTCTGTTTTCTTGGTGAAGCCGTTTTTTGAGATCACCTGCTGAGAGTGGGAGGGGGTGGAGGGTTTGGGATTTGGGGAGAATGGAGGTTTAGAATTGTCATTGTGAAGAGTTGGAGAGTGAGGTGACCAGAGAAATATCAGAGAATTAGTAGGTGGTCTTAAAGACCTATGAGATAATTGTGAAAAGCAGGCTGAACCGATAATACCAGTTGAAGTGCTCTGGGCTGCAGGTAACAGAAAATCAGATTCAACAGACTTAAACAATAAAGACACTCATATCACGTACCAGGAAGTCCAGAGAGGCAGCACACTGAGTGGGTTTCAGGGTGGTTGATTAAGCATCTCCCTGATGTCATCAAGGATGACAAAAAAAACCTAAACCCATTGCTTTCAAGTCTACAGCCTTCCATATCTCTGCTCTGCCATCTGTGGTGTGGGCTTCACACTGAGGCTGGTTCCCTTCATGGCTACAAGATAACACTTAACCTTGTTCATGTCCAGGGGGAAGAGAGTCTTGGATTCATTTCTCTTAAGAGAGAGGAGGAGGTAAAGTTTCCCAGAATCTTCCAGCAAACTTCTTGAGTCTCATTGGCCAGAATTGGCCCATTTCCGAACCCATGGGAGATGGGATTGCTCTTAGACCAGTCAAGATCACTCCTTAAATGGATGATCACTCCCCAAACTACATGGTTGCCAATCAAGGAGGGAGGGAAGCGATGGTGGACCACTAAAACTGGGGTGGATATGGTTCATAGGCACACAGCATCCATTCCCAGCTCCTCCTAGGGTGCCTTCCATATTGCATGGTTGGAGAGTTAAAAACTACATTTCCCAGACTTTCTTGCAGCAAGGGTACTGACAGTGACTTAGGTTCTACCAATTAGATGCACTTCTGTGGAATTTCGCTGGCAGGGGCCATCTTCCTACTGCTTTGACTTGCTACTGGCAAGATAGTTGCGGAGGTACTAAGTTTTTTCTGTAGCAGTGTTCCAGGATCAAGCTATCAGATCAGTGGGTGAGAGGAGACAGTTATAGCAGCCATGGCAGGGGTCTCTGATCCCTGGGTTGCAGCTATAGTTCTGTGTTCTGGAACTCAGTAGGCTCCAGTGCAGCCTCCTGATTCCTCCACTGTCCACTCGTGCAGGAAGCAGCAGCAGCTCGCCTCGTGGACCAGTTCTGTGGTGTTCTGGCGGTCCAGCCGTTCCGCCTGCAGCCCTTCCACCCATTTTGTCAGCACCTAATTCCCTGTATTAAATCCCTTTCTGCTTCAAAGGGATTCAATAGAGAATTAGATGTTTATAAAATCCCAAACCTGCTTTAGAGTGGTTTCTGTTTCCTGGGTCTGAAACAAGAAACTGGTGCAGCAGCCAATCAGGAGCAGTTTGTAGTCACAGAGGGCAACGTGTCTAGACCTCTGGAAATGCCACGGGAGACTCTGGGGGGTTCTTAAAGTGCTGACACTGCTGGAGACACCTAGCAACTGCTCAGGATGAAGTCTCTTGCCCAAAGGCATGTGAAGGGAAAGGTGGACAGGCACCAGGGTAAGGGTCTAAAAACGGGGTTCACTGCCTACAGAAGGAGAAAACCAGTAAGGTGGCTCCAGGGGAAATGGGGTTCCAGCCTGCAGCCCCACCCCCCAGCATGGCATCCAACCCTCAAAGCTTGCAGGTCCCACTTCTCTGTGTGTCTGCATTGGGTATTGGGAGTAAGTGGCATGGTGTCGGTGGTCCTCAGTGAAGTTTTGAGCAAGGCAAGGGCAGATTTGTACTTTGAAAGATCACCAAGACAGATGGCAAGGAGGATGGATTGGTTGTCCAACACTTTTGGTGACAAGGAGCTCACTAGCTCTAGAAACAGCTCAGTGTTTTTGAACAACTTTGCCTGTTGAGCCCGGGTCAAACTTTTTGCATGCAGGACCTTGAATGCATGATCATGTTAGACTGTCCAGAACCCTGGACAGAGCCACTGGGGGTGAAGCGGAGAAGAATGTAGGAGTTGTAAACTGGCTCTCTAGAGGTAAATTACCCACAGTTGTATTCGTTTTGTAGGTGTAGTTCATTTGAATTGCAATACCTTAAACTGAGACACAATCTTGCTAATTAGCCACAGGCTCCACCACTCCCTAATGCTTTGAGACAACCTGCTTCATTCACTTATGTTGTTAATCTGGTTGTTGAACCCTTTTGAGCTTTTGACCTCCGTATTTGAGGGATATTTAGGAAAGAGGGTGCCTGGGACCTTGTGGCTGCCAAGGGACCCCTGGGGCTTTATGACCCCTGGTGGCAGCTACAGGCTGATCAGGCTAATGGGAGAGAAATTGGAGTGGAAAAATCGAGTTGCCTCTAAGATACCCTTTCTCTTCTTCCCTCCCCTGCCCAATCTCCCCTTAACATCACAAGGTCTGGAGGCGCTGGTGAGTGGCCAAAGTCCCTTTAATATCCCTGAATTGCGTTACAAGTAATACTGCTCGAGACGGGGAAGGGATGGGGGTCTGGGGCGCGAGTTGGGGGCGAGTGGGGAGGGGGAGCGCCAAGCGCTCATACAAAATATGGCCAAAAGGCTTAGCATGCATGGAAAATTATTGCTGTCGGAAGTTCCTATTTACAGAGTCGACACCCTCCGTAATTGCTTCTGCGACCCGTCTCCCTCCCAACATCCCTGCAGCCTCCCTTCCCTGGCCGGCCTGGGTCTGGGCGAAGGAACATCCAGTCCCTCGGAAGCCCTTGAGAAGTATCCCTGCTTCAGGGCCCCTCCACCCTCCTTAGTGGCGGGGCAGGGGAAGGAGGGTCGGAGAGTCCAAGACTCCTGCCTCCCAGCTGGGCGCAGAGCGCTGGGGCAGAGGCGTGTGCTTAAAGCAGAGGGGGTCAGGGCCCGTGCGCTCGGAGGTGTGTGCTTCGGTCCTCGCCCGCGCATGCAGAAGCGCGGCGGGGGAGGTAGTGGCGGCCAACTGGGTGGCGGCTGGCAGCCCCGGCCCCTTTGCTCGGGAGAGTTGCATAGACGTGGCTGGGAGGGAGCGCTCCTCCCGGGGAGCGGGCCAAAGGCCCCAGAGGGGTCCGGGGCTCAGTCGGTCCCTGGAACCTGGGGTACCTCAAGAAGAGGAATAAATAGGAAACATCCGGGAGGCTCCTTTCTCCGGGCTCCCTGGGGTAGGGGTGGAAGGCGCAGGAGGGTAGGGACCTGCCCTGTGTCTGGACCTCCTGAGCCCCCTTCCCAGCTGAGGGTCGGCAGGTGACCTTTCCTATTCTCATGCCCCCCTTCCCAGAGGGTTCAGGCTCTGGTGCGGGTGGGGCTTCTCCCTCACTCCCGGCATCGAGGATGGGGTGGGGGCGACACCCCTCTATGGCCTTTGCTGTCCTTCCCCACGCCTAGCTCCCTGACCTCCCAGTCCAGCTGGGGAAGCCAGACCATCCCTGGGTGAGGCCAAGAGATAAATAAAATAATAAATAGATAAATAAATAAATACACAGACAACTGGAGAGACCCAGCCGGATGGGGGGGCCGCACTTGTGAGGCGCCCCAAACCTCCCCCTAAGAAATAAGGAGAGGTACCTGTAGTCCTGGGGGGCAGAGAGGAAAGTGCTCAGAAAATATGGGAGGAGGGCAGATTGAGGCTGGAGGCCCAAGGAGGGGCTGCCTCAGAGGGCAGGGCCCTGAAATGCCCCTCAAATCTGCCCCAGGTCTGGTAAACTCAAGGGGCTGAGGGCTGCTAGAGGAAGGGGAGGTCTGGAGAGAGTAGGGGGCGGGAGTGGGTGAGGAGGCCTCTGTGGATCTAAGAGAATGGGAAGTGTGTGTGTGTATGAGGGAGAAGGGCGGTGAACTGCTGGACCTAAGGTCTCTGTATGGATGGAGATCAGGGACAGGATGGGGACTCCCAGAGGAGTGAAGACTAGACCCCGAGATGGACACATAGGGGGAGACGCAGCTGAGAGGCGAGAGGGATGGACTAGGGTTGGATTGTGGCTTGGGAGCTGCAGGGCCTGGATCATGGTGCGGATGGGGAAACTGAGGTGGGGTGAGAGTTAAAGGTGGGTTTGGACCTTAGGTTGGGGGCTCCATTAGAGAAATGAGAGGGAAGGTCTGGAAGTTAGAAGGGAAGAGATGGAGAGCCTGGGAAGAAAAAAATTCCGGGTCTGGGGCCCTGGAGAGATGCGGACCTGTTGCCTGAGTTTGGAGCCCTGAGGGCGCAGACAGGGGGTCAAGGTCCGAGTCTTGGTGGCCTGAAAAGACGTTGTGGGTCGGCGTGCGCTGTGGGGAGACGGTGAGGGAAGTGAGTTGTGGGTTTGGGGGCTGGAGAGAAAAGTTACGGGGTAGGATAGGGGTCCCCACAAGGAGCGTGGGCAGAGCACAGCTGGGGGTCAAAGAGGGCGCTGCGGGTGGGGGCCCCGGGGTGCCTGGAGAGTTCCGGGCCTGGGGACTCAGTGGGAGGCTCAACTGGTGGGGCCGGCGGGGGGTGGCGGGGGTGGTTCGGCCCCCTTGACGCAGGCGGCTTCGCAGTGCTTGTGGAGGTAGGACTTGAGCGCGAAGCTCTTGTCGCACTGGCGGCAGCGGTAGTGCTTGAAAGCCGAGTGCGTCTGCATGTGCGCGCGCAGGTTGGAGCGGTCGGCGAAGGCCTTGCCGCAGTGCGCGCAACCGAACGGCTTCTCGCCCGTGTGCGACCGCATGTGGCCCTGCAGTAGCCAGGGCCGCGAGAAAGCCTTGCCGCACACGCCGCACTTGTGGCGCAGGTTGTGCGTGAGCACGTGCATGGCCAGGGCGGGCATGGACACGTACGCCTTGCCGCACGTCGGGCACTTTCGCGCCAGCTGACTGTCCAGGCTGCGGTGCGTCTGCTTGTGGCGGCTCAGGTTCGACGACGTGGCGTACGTCTTGCCGCACTCGGCGCACGCGTGCCGATGCGCGCTGCCCGCCGGCGACCCCGTGCGCCCCGCGCGCCCCCCGGCAGTGCCGGCGTCTCCCGCACCCACGGCGTCCCCAGTGCCCCCACTCCGTCGCCGCCGTGAGCGCCCGTCGGAGATGAAGAAGGCGTCCATGGAGTAGCTGTCGGTCACGGCTGCCTCCCCACGGAAGTAGCGTGCCGAGAGGCTTGACTGAGGGCTCTCGGGGTCGCTGTACTCCTCCGGCGCCGCCGGCGGGTATGCGGGCTCGGCAGGCGCCAGCTCCAGGCCCGGCTTCTGGTCCGCATCGTGGGTGCCTGGGGGCAGGCAGAGCGGGGCGTAACCTGGAGGAGGCGAGAAGCGGGGTGGGGTGGTTAGGCGTCAGGGAGGGTTTCCACCTTGGGACAGTCACTCGATGCGCCCTCTAGCTCTGCGTCCCCACTGGCTGCTCTTGGAAAAAGATGGCTGATTGTAATTCATTGGCCATTAACATGCAGCTCAGCTGTCAGGCTTCCAGAGTTCAATTCCTATTCCTGGGCAACAGCAGCAACCTCCCCCCGCCCCCACCCCCACCCCCCACCATGGAGCGCTTGCGCGGTACCAGGCACGGTTCTGCTTTTACGTTCGCTGTCTTCTTCAAGGAAACCCTGGTGGCGTAGCGGTTAAGTGTTATGGCTGCTAACCAAAGGGTCGGCAGTTCAGATCCGCCAGGCGCTCCTTGGAAACTCTGTGGGGCAGTTCTGCTCCCTCCTATAGGGTCCCTATGAGTCGGAATCGACTCGACCGCACTGGGTTTGGTCTGAGTTAGGTCTTCTTCGAGCCTCACCACCGTGCAGTGAAAGAGGTCTTATCATTATTATTCCTACTTTACAGATGGGGAAACTGAGGTGTAAAGAGATTTAAGATTTAAATAATCAGTTTAAGCTCACACAGCTTTTAAGTGGTGGAGCCAGGATTCAAACCTTGGCAGCCTGAAGCCAAAGCCCACAGTCTCTTTTATCTCAAGACTTTTGCATTTTGAATTCTATAACTTCTCTGAACCTCAGTTTCCCAGTCTACAAAATGGAGCTTATAATTGGACCCCTTCCCCCAGAGTCATTGAGAAGACTGAGGGAGGTGATGATAATAAATATGTATTGAGCGCTTACTTGGTGCCAGGCACTGCCTCAGTGCTTAACACATGTTAACTGATTTAATCGTCATAGCGACCCTACGAACTAGGTACTATAATAGTTCCCATTTTATATGTAAGGAAATTGAGAAAGAGAAGGTGCGGGTGCACCGTAATTGCTGTATAAATGGTAGCTATTATAATTATGCTTTTACTTGCTTGAAAAAGTCACTTCACTAAAGATTATTTAATTGTTTGCCTCCCCCACTTCAGGCTGGATCTGTGTGCCCAGTACCAGCTTGGCTCAGTGGAGGCTGGTGATAAAGAGGTGTAGTATAAACCAGTTACAGTCCACTCAGTCTCACCTCCCAGGGTTGCTGGAGGATTTAAAAAGGGTCAAGTGTGTGATACCTAGTAGGTACTCAGGAAAGGGAACTTCCTAGTAGTTGCTCCAAACCTGCTTTGCTTCCTGCTCCTCTAGAAGCCTCCTTGAGTCCCCTAGGGAGAATTTGCCTTGTCCTCCCTCCTGGCAGGAGTTCCACCCGAAATCCAGTCCATCTTGGGTTTCAGTGATGGGTGGGTGGGTGGACTGGGGCTCTCCCAGGAGCTTCCTGAGGACAAAGTTCATCCCAGTTTGTCTTTGCCTCCCACAGCGCAGCCTGGTCCTAGTACCTATCCTGGGGGCCCTGGGGGCTGGGCTCCCCAGAGACTTTCTGGCAGACTTTGCACAAATCCATCAACCTGGCACCTAATTATGAAGTGTTTCCATTGTCCTTTGATTCTGGAGAACAATGGAGGTTAGGCGCCTTTCCAAAGTTTCGCAGCTGGGGAGTGGCAAATTAGGGGATTTGACCCTCTCCTTCTGACCCCTGGGCACAATGGTTAAGCGCTTGGCTGCTAACTGAAAGGTCGGAGGTGGTTCAAACCCACCAGCAGCTCCACGGGAAAAAGATGTGGCAGTTTGCTTCTGTAAAGATTTCAGCCTTGAAAATCCTGTGGGGCAGTTCTATCATGTCCTGTAGGGTTGCAATGAGTTGCAGTCGACTTGGTGGCAGTGAGTTTGCTTTTTTGGTTTTCTGACCCCTGAGACCTGTGCCCCCCAGCTCCCCTCCCCCAGTCAGACGGGAGAGGGCTTTGTAAGCTGGGAACAGGATTCTGGCTTTCAGACTGAAGTCCAGGCGCTTTGGTCTGCTTTTGTTCTCTTAGCTTCCCCAGCCTCTGGGCCTTTGCCTCTCATATGGCAGTTGGGTGCCCTGCCGTGTACTGTGGAGTCCTTGGGTGGTGCAAGTGGCTAAGCACATGGCTACTAACTGAAAGGTTGGTGTTTTGAACCCACCCTGAGGTGCCTCAGAAGAAAGGCCTGGTGGTCTGCTTCTGAAAGGCCGCAGCCATGAATACCCACCCTACAGGGCACAGCTCTACTGCGCACCGTGAGTCGGGGTTGACTTGATGGCAACTGAACAACAACAACAATGTCACAGGGTTACGTCTGTGTGGACTGTCCTCCAACCCTGAAGGCCAGCGTGTGCCCTTATTTTTCCCTCTGTCCCTTCAGCTGCCCCCACAGAAGTGAGTGGGGATTGTAGGGGTGGGTGACTGTGGGGAGGGGCTCTGTGGACGGATGCAGAGGGGCAGCGGTGGTGGGAGTTTTGTAAGTCGAAGTGCCCAGCCTCTTAGCACTTCATCCTTCCCCTCCCGTCCCTCATTGTCTGGAGGTTTCCCTTACCCCCCACCTTAGGGGCCAGGCTCCCAAACATTCAGGGGATGTTTCATACTAAGTTAAGTACATGCTGGGCACTCTTTATTGCCTCACATTGTAATCACTGATGTCGATAATAATAATATTTATTGAGCACCGAACTATGTGCCAGGCACTGTGCTAAGTGCTTCACCCCATCACCTCATTTCATCATCACAAAAATATGCTCATTAGCTCCATTTTACAGATAAGGAAACTGAGGCCCAGAGTGGTGATGGGACTTGCTCAAGAGGTGGAGCCAGGATTGAACCCACTCTACTGCTTTGCGCCTTTCCCCTTGGGACGGGGCTGTGGTTGGGTTGTTCACCTCCTATTCCTGGCTTCCAGCACAGTGCCTGGTGGTTAGTGGGCACTCAAGTATTTGTGGAATGAGTGATGAAAATTTGCCAGGCCAGCCTCACTCCACTGCCCAGAAGGGTCCGCCACAGACTCTAGCTGGGTGCTCTTGGGCAAATGGTGCATCTTTCTGCTTTTTGGGTCCTTTCTCTGAAAATGGTGAGAGCGTAGGATCCATTTGTGAGGGTCACTGATCATGCGACCAGTGCTTTGCGTGCTCTGCTATTACAGGAGGAATGCGTATTGGTTAAGAGCATAGTTCTGGCTTTACCATTCCAGACTGTGTAACCTCGGGCAAACTACTTGACCTCTCTGGGCCTCCATTTCCCTGGCTGTAAAATAGGGGATTATGAAGTCACCTAATTCATACCGCTGTAGTGAGTCCATGAGTAAACAAGCATGGCGTAAGCAAGTGTTGACCCATGCTTCTAGAGTCCTTGCGGGCTGGGCACTGTTTTAAGAGCTTTATACATATGAATGCACTCCGCTGACAACACAAAGACTGGTACCATTTTGAAGATGGGAAAACTGAGGCACAAGGACGTTAAGGAACATGCCCAGGGCACGTGCTAGTATGTGAGAGCTAGAATCCCAGTCCAGTGCCTGGCACGTTATAAACTCACAATATACGTTGGCCATTATTGTTAATGACAAGTTCTTCAGATGGGTTCCTGTTTCTGCATGCCTAGAGTCCTCCTCATCACCTCTTACTGCTCTCTCTGGGCCTCTTGTTTCCTTAATCCCCCACCCCCCCAAAAAACCCCTGCGGTGGTCAAGTCAATTGCAGCTCATAGCAACCCTATAAGACAGAGTAGAACCGTCCCATAGGGTTTCCAAGGCAAGGAGCCCTGGTGGCGCAGTGGTTAAGAGCTCGGCTGCTAACGAAAAGGTCAGCGGTTCAAATCCACTGCCTACTCCTTGGAAACCCTGTGGGGTAGTTCTACCCTGTCCTGTAGGGTCACTAGCAGGTTTGGTTTTTGGTTTTTCCATCTTTATGGAAGTGGTGGATTCAAACCCCTGACCTTTTGGTTAGCAGCTGTGCTGCTTTAACCACTGAGCCACCAGGGTTCCTCTTTCCTTACCGAGGGTGTGTAATTTCTACCTCTTGTCCTGATGAGAAAGCCCCTGGTAATAGTAGGAGCTCAATGAAGTAGCCCAGTTTTCACTCACACTGGGTGCTCTGCCCCCTGCTGCCCTCTGGTGGTAGCCTGCAGCACTGTAGCACTGTGCTTCTGTAGCCTGGGGCTCTTTGTATAGAAATAGGGGTGCCTCAAACAAACGTGGCTCATCCACCTTGGGGCAGATGTAGCATGGCCCTCTGGACCAGAATTGTGGGACCAGACCGGATGCCCAGTGGTGGTGGAGTTTGGCATGGGTTGGGTGTCCTATGAGAATCTGCATGGTCATGTTAGGAGGAGGTGGTTCTAACTTGCTGTGTGACCTTGAGCAGGTTGCTTAATCTCTCTGAGCTTAGTCTGTACAGGAGGAAGGTTGGCTTTTTGCATTGTGGCTGAGTAGGTTCCTCCATGATGCTCTTTGTCCTCCCTCTCTCCCACCCCTCTCCCTTACCTCCATCCCATTCTCCCCAGACCCACAGACTTCTCTTTAGCTATGTGACCACGATTGTTACTTAACCTCTTCGTGCCACATCCTATAAAGGAGCTCATAATAAGGTTGAATGAGTTAATACATACGAAGTGCTTAGTATAACGCCTGGCACACACAGTAACCTCTCAAGTTATTATTATTGCCGTTATTATTAGGGCTACGATCCCTAGTGATATCCTTCTGAGTAGATGAATATACATATGAGTGTCTCAGGCTATTGAGTGACCTTGGGCAAGCCACCTCACCTTTCTGGACTTTAATCCTGAAGAGCCCTTTGTTTTTGTTAGCTGCTGAAGTTGGCCCCTGACTCTTGATGTCCCCATGTCTTATAGATCAGAACTGCTCTGTAGGGTTTTCTTGGCTGTAATCTTTAAAGAAGCAGTTTGCCAGGCCTTTTTTCCACAGAACTGCTGGGTGGGTTTGAACCACCAACATTTTGGTTTGCAGCCAATTGCAAAATACTTGCACCACCTAGGAGAACCCTTAAAAAAAAAAAAAAAATTGCCATCGAGTCAATTATGACTCATAGAAGCCCTACAGAACAGAGTAGAACAGTCCCATAGGATCTACAAGGCTGTAATCTTTACAGAAGCAGGTTGCCATATCTTTTTCCTGCAGAGCAGCTGGTGGGTTCCAACTGCCAACCTTTCGGTTAGCAGCTGAGCACTTAACCACCGTGCCACCAGGGCTCTTCGGAAAACCCTTTACAGCACGATAAAGTATGCTTTAACCCTGTGTGTGGAATCCAGGTGGGCTTTGGGCACCTTCTTCTGGCCCAGTGGTGACTGCAGAAGGCAGAGCTACCTGTCCCCCCAGCTGACAGGGCCCGATAGGACTTCCTCGTTTGGGTCCCAGTAGAGTAGGGAGAGGCAGGGACCCAGAGACAGAAGACCTGGTGCTCATACTGGACCTCATCCTCACTCCTAGCTGTGTGACCGTGGGCAGATCCTGGAGCCTCTCTGGCCCCAAATCCCCCCATCTGAAACACTTTGGAGATGTGGCGATGTTGTGTACATGTTACCTGGGAATGACTTGTTTTTCCCTGTCCAACCAAGAGTGTTGATATTTTACACTGAAGGTCCAGAATCCAGAGGAAAAAAATCCCAGACTAAAAGGAGAAGGAAATTTTATGGGAATTAAGGTCCTGGGCCTTTTGCAGACCTTGTCTCATCTAACTATGTGATGCCCCAGGGTGAGGGTTGGGGAGAATCTCTGACAGGTGATAATAATAATAATAATACTTCCAAGTAACACCATGCCCCTGCTGTATGCCAGCCACTGCACTAAGCCCAGAGGCCCAGACAGGGAGAGATTGGTCAAGGTCACTCAGGGAGGAGTCCGTCTTGAAATGCTCCACAGCCTGTACTCTTCCCAAAACACCAGAGTGGGCTTGGAGACCAGTGCGGTGGAGGGAGGTTTCCACTTAGGGTGGAGGGTAGTGGGATGGGTTTCCTCAAATAACACCTCCCAGTTGACCTGTGTCTTATGGGATGGCGGGGTGTCGGGGATGGGGAGAAGCTGATGTTCTAGAAGATGCTCCAGCCCCTTACCAATTTTTCGTTAAGTAATGTTTAACATTGATGGAACAAGGCACCCAGCTAAGTGCTTGACATACATCAACTTGTGTTCAGCATGGTCATTTCCTCCTGGGCCCTAATTTTGCAGAAGCTGAGGCCCAGAGAGGGGCCTTGACTACCTCAGGTCACAGAGCAAGTTAATGTCAGAGCTAGGCCAGCCTCCTGCCTCCCAGTCCAGGCCCCTTCCCCCAGTCTCTCGCAGACTCCAAGGTCCCAAACTTCCTCCAGGGAATGTCCAGCCACAATCCCAGCTCCCTCTTCTCAGATGGGAGAGGGAATAGGCCTGGTGGTGGGCCAGCTTCCCAGGCGGCCCAGTTTCCCGAGGAGGCCCAGCTCTGCTGGGTGGTGGGGGCTGCAGGGGCTGCTGCATGGGTATATTTAGAGCTGCTTCTTGCTGTGCCAGGGCCTCGGGCCTCGAGAATCAGCTCCAGCCAGCTGAGCAGAAAGCCAGGTCTGTCAGCAGCAAAGCGGGATAAAAATAGTTTCTCCTGTCTGCTCACAGAGCTGGGCAAAGGGGCTGGGTACCTCCCCCTCCCCTTATTATAGCATCTTTGTTAGCGGTTCCCTGGGCACTGGACCAGAAATGACACCCACCTTCTCCAAGGGCCTGGCAGCTGGTACACCTGCCCTCTGGGGGTGG
Organism: Elephas maximus indicus; assembly: GCF_024166365.1. Lineage (NCBI taxonomy): Eukaryota > Metazoa > Chordata > Mammalia > Proboscidea > Elephantidae > Elephas > Elephas maximus. Next base: position 38,705,726 of record NC_064843.1, read on the forward strand.
AGGCAGTCCCTGAATCCAGATGAGCAGGGGCGGAATGAAGACTGGCTCAGTGAGACCAGGGCTACAAGGTGGGGGCTGATGCCCACTACACAGGCCCAGGGAGCTTCTAGAAGATTCCAGGGCCCCTCCTGACTACCCCCAGCTCCTGGAATTCCTTATATTATGGTCCTTCCTGAATCTGACCCAAATCCCATCATCCTCAGGGAGACCCAAGGCTCTGCGGAAATCAGTAGGAAAGATTTTTCAAGGGATTGTGGAGATGGGAGTGGGTGGGCTGAGGGTCTTGAAGACCCCAGCACTGGTTGGTGGGGCAGCCTCTTGCTCCCTCAGAGCATTTCAGGTGGGCCCTTCCTGAGCCTCCTTCTGGAGACAGGGAGTGTTGTGCAATGCCCTGCGTCTCTGCCCTCCCTCTCTGCCCCATAGTGGTGCAAGCAGAAGGCTCGTTCCAGCCCCCTCCCTACTCAAAGACTGGTAATAGACACTTCACTCTGGGAGAGACCGGCACTGGGAAGGAGGCCAAGAGGTCTGGGGTCTTATCTCTGTCAGCAGTGTCTTGCTATTCTCCCACCTCTCCCAGAGAGCCTCCAGTCTACATGACCCCTAGAACACATGGATGAAGCAGCCACCAGGGAGTTGTGGCAGGGTCCACATTTACGACCTCCAGCAGGTCGAGGGCCCATCCTGGTCTGTTTTCCCTCTGTAGGTTGCAGCTAGTCCTCCTCTGCTCTCTGACCACACTGTGTGTGTATGGGGGAGGGGAGCAACCTAAGAGTCTTTGGGATGTATAAATTGCTGTGCTGGCTTAAGGGACTTGGTGTACTCTATTGCCCGCCCTCAGGGATCACAAACTGAGACTGTCCAAAGCATGGAAGCTCAGCTTGGTCCTTCATGTTCCCCTGTGACTCCAGGCCTTGGGGGAATCATGTCCCCAGATTCTATACCCCATATTAACCCCATTACTCCACACTCCTACTAAGTGAGCCCCATTAATTCTTAGGAAAATCAGATTTCTGGGTTCTTGGAAGGTTATAGCTAAAAGAGATCAAGTTCAACTGCAGTTTCGAGAGAAAAACTGAGGCTGGGGTAGTGGAAGACTACAGGAGAGTACACCAAGTCCCTTAAGCCAGCACAGCAATTTATACATCCCAAAGACTCTTAGGTTGCTCCCCTCCCCCATACACAGTGTGGTCAGAGAGCAGAGGAGGACTAGCTGCAACCTACAGAGGGAAAACAGACCAGGATGGGCCCTCGGACTAGCCCAAGGACACGCACATCAAGCTCATGGTGGATGTAAGGCTTGAACCCTGCCAGCCTTGAGAATGAACCTGGACATGACCTTGGACTAGAAATTGGACCTGGATCTTGATCCTGGACCTAGATTGTTGACCTGGACCTTGGACCTAGACTTAGATCCTGAACCTTGACCTCCTCCTGGACATTGAAACTTGGACTTCGACATATATTTGTCCTGGACTTTTGGCCTGGACTTATAACCTTGGACTTTGACCTGGGACTTAGACTTTGCACTTGGTCCTACACCTGGCATAGAACATAGATGTTGGACCTGGACCTCAACCTGGACCTAGACTTTGAACCTGGAAATCTTACATGTCTTCAGCATGGACCTCGGCCCTGCACCAAGGCGAAGATGCCAGGAGAGGTGGTGGTTATAGAAGACCCAGATGGGCCTGCTGTGTGTCCTTGGGCACCTCCCTAGCCTTCTCCGGGCTCCCTCTGCCAAGGGACTGGGGCAGCCCTTTTGCATTCCTGCTCGCCAGACGGACTTTCTGAGGCTTGGGGTAGATGTGCAGCAGCTGGGGACATTCAGCCATGCTCCCAGGCCTGGAGCGACTGCCCGGCGCCATCAGATGGACTGAAAGGAGGCGGGTGCTGGTGTAATGTGGTCAACTAGATGAGCCTATGGATAGATGCAGGAGAGCTTCCTCAGCCTACTGGGGGAGGCTTAATGTAGCTGCGGAGGGCAGACAACTGTGTTATTGGATTGGCATTGATCCCTCATCAGCCCAGTCAGATGCACTCTGAGGGGATATGGGGGCAGGCTGAGGTGGGGGTGCAGAGGAAGAGGGACCTGGCTCCTGGCTAGAGTTCAGAGCTAGGGTGTGAGGGGAAGTGGGCACTCCAGGGGCAGTGAAGCCATCCTTGGCAGGGGCCTACAGAGACCACTGACGTGCAGGTGAATGGGCAGCAGCCTTTTCTGGGGTGACTGAGTGCCAGCCTCTCGTGATGGGGGCTTGGTCTGTTTCAGTTAGGGGTTGGCTCAGTGGAGATGGAGGATGAGGTTTTGAGAGGGTCTAAGGACGTGAGCTGACACCTCAGAGAGATTGGATCTGTGCCCAGTATCACCCAGAAAGATGAGGGGAAGGGAAGCTCCAGTGAGGCAAGAAACAGCAGCGGAGCAAAGGAGCAGAAGGGGAGAAAAGCATTTTTTTGGAGGGGATGATGAAATTAGATCTGGTCCCCTTTTTCAGGGAGCTTTGCAGAGAGACCTGGAGATTTCTCCACCTTGAGGGCTCCCCCTCCCCTGGTTAGGGGTTCTGTAGGTTTGGGGGCAGCCTGGAGCCCAGACACACCTGCTGCACCCTCTGCCCAGCCCTGCGGAGGCTGAGAGGGAAGGGAATAGGGGAGTAGGGAGGCAAAGAAGAGCATTGTATATGTGTGTGTGTGTTTGTAGGAGGAGTCCTCCAGGAATTCTCCAGCACTCTCAGGCATTCGTGGAGCTGGGGGTACACCTCTTTGATTTGAGATCCTACATCAGCTGGGAATCTGAGGTTCCCCTGAACCCCATATTCACAGGTTTCCATGCCCCTCCCCATTCCCCTCCCACCAATCTCATCCTGGCCCTGCAGCCGGAGCTGCAGGAATGGCTTGTAAGAAGATCCGTCTAATAACTGGAACTATCTCCAGTCCCAGGCCCTCCCCTATCCCTCCCTGCCTTCTCCTCCCTTCCTCCTCCCCCGCCCTCCCTCTCCTCACCTCCCCTCCTCTCTTTCTCCTTGTTTACCCAGCACACTTACACACGCTGGGAGAGAAAAACGTCGGCTCAGCAATTTTTCACACTTCCCTCAAACGCTCAGCAAGGTTATTTCCGGCAGAGTGGAGACAACGGGCCACCAGGAGCTGGCCAGCTCTGAGGACCCTAGGTACCCCTACCCGCCCATGGGGTGGGGGAGCCCTCAGTGTCCAGTCTGGCCACACCCCAGGATTGGAAGGGGCCCCTGAAAGCAGGCAGGACCAGGCAGACCCTGAATTGTCCAGCCATACCCAGGCTTGAAGGGTCACCCCCTGGTCTTCTGAACTGATGATGTCCACTGCAGACACTGCCAAGGCCGCCAGGCCAGGGTGCCTGTCCTCGCCATGAGGCAGCCTGCAGGGACTGAAGCCAAGAAAAACTCCAGGTCCCAGAAGCTCTGCCACCCTGAGCCAGGTGTCAGATATTAAATGGAGCCCTACTGAAACCCTGACAATGGCCTCCTAAAAAGAAAAAACCCTGACAATGGCCTCCTAGTATTCTATTAAACCCTTGTCTAGGCATCTCCAGTGTCTCCCATCCTACACTTGACTTTCATAGAAGCTGAGCTTGTCAGAGTTAGCTTGGTTCTTGGCATCCAAACTCTTTTCACTGCTGGGGAGACTGGGGAACAGAGAAGAGAAGGCACTTGCCCAAGGTCACACAGCTAGTCATAGATCTAGAGCCCAGGTCCCTGAGTTCCAGGCCAGGCATCTCACTACTATGACAGCCTCAGGGTTCCCTGGAGGCCAGGGAGTTGGTCTGAAGTCCTTTGGAGAAAGCCCCAATGACAGGGATGGGTCTAGGGGGTCAAACTTTTACAGGAACACCCCTGCTGGAGGCTTTGCCAAGACCTTGCTTCCCATCATTTGCTCAGGACTCCATGCATAGCTTTTTTGGACTGAATTCAAGGCAAGGCACTCTCCCACCTCCCTCTTGAGGGACATTCTCCAGTTTGGGCTTTGAATGGAAAATACTCTGGGGTTCTCTGGTTTTCCTTAGCTGACCTGGGGACATGACCAAGGAGACTCAGAGTGGGAGCCCAGATCTTGGTGTTAGTCCCCCCAGGGGTCCACCTCACAGCCTTGCAGACATTTCCGTTTCTGCCCAGCTCCTAGCACACACATTCCCCAGCCCTGGCATGGCCCCAGGGCTACCCTCTGTCCTGCCAGCACTCAGACAAGCCCAGCCATAACCATGGGCTTCTGTCATTGACCCCAAGAGGCTGAAGAAACAAGAGGACAGCAGAGTAGGTGACATGTGGACAGAGGAAAAGGGGGTCTGTTGGGGATCTGAGAGAGGCCAGGGGCTGAGGGGCTGGCGCTGTCGCCCTGATCACTCCTAACTTCTTTGACCTTGATGAGGTCAAAGAGCCCTTTGCCCAGCACCCTTTCACTACCTGGCTTGGCAGAGTGACGGCATGTGGGTGAAGTGCTTGGAAATCCCTGAGGTGGAAGCCCCCACCCTCCTGGTCTCCTGCCTTTGCCATTTCAGCTCTCTTCTCATCCTCAGCCCTTTCTTCTCGTCCTTCTCTCTCTATCTCACGCACACACACACACCCCAAAGCGGATGCCACATCTGATGCCATATCTCTCACTGCCAAAGGGACGCCACCTCCCCAGATCCCTGCCTTGGTGGGGGTCACCAGAGGAGAAACCTTTTGTGATCCCCTTGATTGGGGCGATGTCCACAAAAGCAGTCTCTGCTTCATCTCCCCAGCCCCCAGAGATCACCCCCTTCTGGGCCTGAATGACCTCTCTTGTCCCCCAAGCCCTTGTCCCTCCAGGAACTTGCTCTGAGAAGAGATGAAGTGTGTGTGTGTGTGTGTGTGTGTGTGTGTATGGGAGGGGGGGTAGAAGGAGCAGTGGGGCAGGCTCTGGAGGGGCATAGTGAAAGAGGGCCACTTTGGAGAACCCCTTCCAGAAATTCCCTCTTTCTCCCAGACCCCAGGACAGGCTCAGCCTTGGGCAGACATGTGGCTGAGGGTAACAAAAGAGTTGTTACAAGGGCCTGAGAACACTACTCTGGCATCACCAGGGGGAGCAGATTTGAAGGGAGTAAGGGTGCCTCCAGCTACCCTCAGGGAACCAACCCCCCCTCTTGGCAGGGACTGGTGGTCTGGACTGGCTTACATTCCCCACCCTAGGCACACTCAGGCAGTCAGCTCCCTCACTCCTCTAGGGAGACGGGATCCCCAGACTGCCTTGTGCATTAGCCCTTTATGGGCACCCTTCGTTCTCTGTTCTCTTACCACCTTCTCAACCCAACCCATTTCTAGGGCCACAACTTTCAAAGTACGGCTGGCGTGTGGCTGCGGGATGGTCGACCCTGTGACTTCCCCTTTGTAGGGACCTAGCCCCTGCCCCACCCGCCGGCCTCCGGAAGCCCAGGAGGCGCACACGGCCAGGGAAATCTCCTCCCGGGGTTCCCTGCCGCGCGCGCCCCTCCTCGTGGCCCAAGTTGGGGAGGGCCCCAGCTGCTCTCCCCTTTCTCCCCGCCCGGCCCCACTCACCGTTGTCCCCGGACGGCCCTCGGGCGCCAGGCAGCACGTAGGCGTTCTCCAAGGGGTGGTAGGTGGGGGCCGGCACCCCGCTGCACTGGAAGCTGTCCCCTTTGATCTTCTTTACCAGGAAGGAGCGCGGCATGGTGCGACTGGCGGGGGGCTCCGCGGGGCACTTGCGTGGGGCCCTGGGGGGGAGGGGGTGGAGGCGGCCAGCCGGGCGCGATTGGCTGGCCGCGCGGGGTTTCAGCACTGGACAGCTCCCAGCGGGAGGACGGGCGGCCGCGCGGAGCCGGCACCAGTGGTGGTGGCGGCCCCGGCTCGGGCTCGGGCTCTGGCTGCCGCTCGGGCTTGGCGGCGGCGGCGCGCAGACAAGCGATCGCTGGAGCTGTGCTCAGCACTCCGGCTGCCGGCTTTATATGGGACGCAGGCTGGAGGAGATCAGGTGGTCCCCTAGCAATGGAACTGTTCAGCGCTCTAATCCATCAAATGTCCCCCAGGACAATCGCTCCGCACACGTTCCCCTGAACCGGCGGCGGTGGGGGCAGGCGAGGCGCAGGGAGCGGCGGGCAGGCAGGAGGGGAGAAAGTGAGGGCAAGAAAGGCGCAGAGATACAGAAAAAGACGGTGAAAGGGGAGGGGGGGAGGGAGAAAGAGAGAGAGGAGAGAGACACGGAGAAAGACAGAGACATTCAGAAAAAGAGAGACACACACACTGCAAGAGGTAGGAATAGCAGCAGAGAGCCCAAGATAAGGACAAAAAGATACAGGAAGAGAGAAACAGAAGAAAGACAGAGATGGAGAGAAGTAGCAATATGCGCGCAGACACACACACCAGAGGAAAAGAGAGATGCAGAGACACAAAAAGGAAGTCCTCCCACCATGCAAAAAAAGGGAAAGAAAAGTGCACGATAGAGGGAGAAGGTGCGAGGAGAGGTGAGAGAGAGCCTGGAGCAGATGGGGTCCAAGCACATGGGGACACGGGGAAGAGGATGTAAAGAAAAGAGTGTGAGCTCCCCAGCGTGGCCCTCTGACCCCCAGTCCTCTCCCTCTCCCCAGTTCTGAAGTGGCCAGTGTGGACACTCAGCTTTAGCTAGAGGAAGCCCCCCCTCTCTCGGTTAGGTTCCTGCTGGAGCCCCCTGTTGAGTTTGGGGTTCAACTTTCTTCTCCCAGAACTGGCAGAGGGCGGGGGGGCGGGGAAGCCAGTCCCCCATGCCGATGCCCAGCCCCGCTCAGCCGGTCCTGTTCCGGTGCCTAGCTCAGGCGGGCGCTGCAAGAGGAAATGAAAATCGCCCAGTAATTAATTTCCCTGCTGCAGGGGGGTGGTGGTTTTGACACATCCGAGGCTGTGTCTTTCCCTGAAGCGGGGAGCAGACAATAGAGACACGTGGACTGGGAAGGGAGAGGGGGGAAGGGAGGGGGAGCGGGGCTCCCGCTGGAACTCTTTGCAGGTCAGCTCCTTTGTCTCTGGGAGGATCTGAGCAGCCCCCACCCCCCACATCCGGCCAAAACCCGGGTTAGCCCTCCTATATCTTGGCATGACTGAGGAGCAGCAGAACTCAGCCCCCAACCCAGAGGCTGCATGGTCAAGCCCATGGTGACCAGCTGGCCCAGCAAGTGTGCAATGGCCAGTACACACAAGAGTTGGCCATGAGATTCCCAGAATCTGACTCAAGGAATGCAAGCTCTCATTGGTCAATGACATTCTGTTTATGGGATACAAATCTGATGGAGCAGGGATGTCACTTTGGGACTGGTCACCCAATACCCTGGGGTGGCTAAGGCCCATGGAGGTGTCCCAGGTCACAGCACATCATCAGCAATTTCCAGAGCTCCCAGTGGCTTCTGGACACCAGCTCATGAGATAGCACGGTCTTTGGGATGTGGATTAGGAACCGCAGAACAAAAATTGGGCCCCTTATCTCGCCAAGGCCCTACATGACCTGAGGTTCTCTGCTCATCTTACCAGCTTTGTTGCCTGACGTTTTGCCTTCTAGGACTTTTTTTAAACCTTAGTCATGGAGGATTGAGGCCACCACACCCTTTGACTTATGGCACACCCCTGTATTCTCTACTCTAGCCACACAAGTCTACTTCTAGGTCTTCAGGCTTGCTGTTCTCTCACTTGCCTCTTGGCTTCTACATATGTTGCTTCCTCTGCCCAGTATGTCACTCCCTATACGTCACCTTACCAAACCCCCATTTATCCCCAGGACTTAGCTGAGGTATTACTTCCTCCAGGAAGTGTCCCCTAACTTCCCTGACTTCCTAGATTGTGGACTACCCAGCTCACCTTTTAACCCCTGAGGACAGGGACTCTGTCCCATGTGTGGCTGAAACCCCCCCGCCGCCCTGCAAAAAATTCTCATCAAGTCGATTCCAACTCATAATGACCCTATAGGACAGAGTAGAACTGCGCTTTTGGTTAGCAGTCCTATCTCTTAACCACTGCGCTACCAGGGATCCATGTATGGCTCAGCACACTCTTAACACAGTGCACTAGGGAATCCCAGTTCCCCTGCGTGCGTACTAGCCATGTGGCCTTGGTGAAGTTACTGAACTGCTTTGTGTTTCAGTTCCCCCACTTATAAAGTGAGAGTAATAATTGTTGCTACCTCAGGGTATATAAAGAGCTGGCATACAGTAGGTGCTCAATACATGTAGGCTTTATATTTACAGTTGTGCCTGCTGTGGCCAGTATTCATTCATTTGTGGGACTTGAATCAACGGTGATCTAGCAGCCCTGGTCCCTTCCCTCTGGGGGCTGACATTCAAGGGAGAATGGATGGGTGCTGAACAAGGAAACAGGTAAATAAACAATATCCTTTCCAATGGTTGTTCAGTGCTATGAGGAACATACAGGGCAAGGTGAAGGAGAGTTAGTGTGTCTTTAGAAGGGGTGGCCAGCAAGGGTCTCTTGGAGGAAGTGACATTTCAGCTGAGACTTGAGTGATGAGAAGGAGCCAGCCATAGTAGGAGACAAGGGAAGAGTCTCTAGGCAGAGGCTTCTGTAAGTCAAAGGCTCCAAGGCAGGAATGAGCTCAGCCCAGTAGAGGAACAGCAAGGGGTGGAAGGAGATGAGATCAGTACGTTGGCAGGGCCAGACCCAGAGGATACACAATAAATCTTAAATGAATGAATAAGTGAGTGAATGGACGAATGATAATGGCGGTGAGATTCAGCCTTGAAAGGTGGGCCTATTGGTTGGAGAAGAATTTTTTGCTACTCATGTAGAGGAAGTTGTTTATTTGCTCAGCTATTGAGAGTTGATCGTGGTACAGTCGTGCTTCAGTTTGTGCTGGGTACTGGGATATCTGTCCTCTTGGAGCGTCCAGTCCAATGGGGTAAATAAGGCAGGTGGGTGCCAGTGAGCTCACCACTGCCTGCCTGATGGTTCCACTGCCCTAATCTCCTGCACGAGAGATGGCAAAACTGAGCCTAGAGAGCTTAACAAGGCACCAAGGGTCTACAGTGACTTAGGAACTGAGCAGGGACTAGACCCTCCATCATCAGGTCTTCTTGCTGGGCAGGGTCTAGAGATAATCCACCCCTTAATTGACAGACAGAGGCCCAACAAAAGGGAAGTGACATACCCAAGGTCTCACAGCCCACTGGTGTCAGGTTGAAGATAAAATCCTAGGTCTCTGACCTCAGGTTGGCACCTTAAGCAGATAACAAGGAACCTTCAGCCCAGAAGCTGAAGCTCAAAAATGCCTTCAGGGGAGGAGGCCTTAAGCATGGTTGGAATACACCTTGGCAGGCATGGTTTCCTTACTAGGACACCAAGAAGGGCCTTCTGTCCCTCAAGCTTCCCCCAACACTGGCTTACTGGTTTCAGAAGTCCACTGTTAAAAATTCATTTCTCCAAGTCACATCAAATAAGGAAAGAACTTTATTTCCAAGGCTGTTTGTTGCAAGACCAGAAGCTGAAATTAAAAACCCCAAGCTGGGGGAAAGGGGAGGAGGTTGTGAAGAAGACATCCCCTTGATGGAATATTCTGCAGCCATTAAAAGTCATCATAGGAGAGAAAAGCTCATGGAATTATGGTAAGTAAAAGATGCGGGATCCAGAAATCTCTCGAGGCATGGTCACAGCTATGAACTCAAATAAAAATAAACATGCGTAACAAAGTGGGAGGAGGATGGTGAGACCACGGATGCTTTCCTCTGCTTTTTTTCATATTTTCTAAAAAGTCCACAGAATGTTTCAGGTCGACAGACATTTATCTTGAGCACCTGCTAACTACCTCTTCACTTCTAAATAGAAGAAGTAATAAAGTTTAGTAAAACATCAGGCAGGGTGTTCATTTTTCTGATTTTTGGAAAGATCGTGTTGCCAGCGACAAATCTCCCCAGTGACAACAGTAGTTTTTATTACATCAACAGTGACATTTACTAGCAGGCTCCCTTCACAGAAACTGGCCTTGCCTGGGGCTTTAGATCGAGAGCTCTGGCATCACCCCGTTTTCAGTTCAAATCCCTGCTCTGCCATTTCTCAGCTGTATGATTCTCTGTGCCTGAGTTTCCACATCTGTAAAATGGGGGTATTAATAGGGCCTGTCTCCACTGGCATATTATTCAGCTATACAGAAAACGGAAGTTCTGATACATGCCACCACATGAATGAACCTTGGAAACATTATGCTAAGTGAAATAAGCCAGACACAAAAGGACAGATATGATTCCACTTATAGGAACTGTCTGGAATAGGCAAATCCATTGAGACAGAAAATTCGATGGTTGCCAGGAGGTAGGGGAGATGGGGAAAAAAATCATAATAGTGTTCTACTTAGAAGTGATAAACTGTATTTTTTTTGTGAATTATTCCTCAGTAAAGATTTAAAAAATTAAAAGACACAGGGCCCATCTCACAGGGTTGCAGTGGTGATTAGATGGTAATGTACCTGTGAAGTGCCTAGAGCAGGGCCTGCACACAGGAAGTGCTTAATGAGAGTTGACTATTGTTGTTTACATACCTTTGCTTCTCATCTTAGCCTCACCTTGGCCTCATGGGAGAAGACTCCATTACTGGTCCTGTTCTACAGATGTGAGGTGAGGTGACTGGCCTGAGTCCACATTGTCACTGTATAGAGGAGCTAGGGAGGGGCCCATGTCTGCAGGGCCCACTGCCTGCCTTTCCAGGAGCCCGAGGCTTGGTGTGGTGGGCCCAGCTGATGGGGGCTTTGGGCTTGGCCCTCCCTGTCCTAGTCCAGTCATCTCTGGTATCTTCCAGATGTCAACCCTGCCCTGCCCATCAGGGAGGAGGGCAGGAATAGGCTCTGAGCGTGAGTCTTAGTGCTGAGTGGCCCCAGGTGGCTGGCAGAGCTGCCCTGAGCCTCTCTTAGCTCAGCTATAAAGAGGGGATGGGGCATTACCGATTTGTAGGCTCCATGATGGGGGCAAAGAGCATTGCTGGGGAGTCAGGAGCTAGACTCTAGCTGGGCTCTGCTCCCTCTGGGCCCCAGCTTCTCTTCTGTCAAATCGGGATGGGGTGGGATGATCTCTGAGCTGCTGTCTGGAGCTGGTAATGGAATTCTGTATGAATTCCAAGGAGGAGAGTGGCCACAAATGCATCCGCTCCCTGCTGATGGGGCGCTTGCTGTCTCTGGAAGCTCCACTTAATCTGCCCGTTTCCACTCTTCTCCTGTGGATTTTTTCCAGGCTCTTCTCCAAGCCACAGGGAAGAGGGCAGGAGAAAAGCAACTGAAATTATTTCACAGTTCTCAACACCGAGGGTGATAGGGATGACTTGCCCAAGGGGGAAGTCCTCTGGAATTCGATAAATGCTGTGTTGTCTCTAGTGTCACTTTGGGCCTCTGGGAAGCAGAAGTGAAAATGAAAGTAAAAGTTTAAGAGATTTATTGAGTAATACCTGTGAAAACAGAGGCCAGCCTTTAGACTAGGGTGCAGGGGTGACCCCTGTGAAAGGAGAGGTGGGAGGAAGGAGGCTGGGGAGGAGGTGTCTCAAACAGGGGTGCAGCTCTGAGGAAGTCATGGCAACCCAGGGAGCTTTGATGCAGAGATTGCCTGTAAAGGAGGCAGACGTGATCCCTGATGCCCACTGGGCTCGGTCATTGGCCATAGATGTCCCGGAAAAGTGGATGCACAGGTGCTGCCACTGGAGGCTGTCAGTGACCAGGGGTCCGAGTATAGGGCTCCTCTTGTGGGGAGATCCGAGTGACAGCTCCCCATGGCTACTGCATTTTGCTCTTTACTATATTCATTTAATAAGCACTTACAGAGCTCTGGGCCATTTGCCAGGCATTGATCTACACACTTTACAAATAGTAGCTTAGCTAATCCTCACACTCGCCCTTTGAGGCAGACAATATTTTTATCCCCATTTTACAGAGGGGGAAACTAAACACAGACAGGTTAAGTAGCTAGTCCAAGGTTTTACAGCCACTAAGTGGTGAGCCAAGAGTCTGGCCCAGGCAGTCCACCCCAGAGGCTGTGCTCTGACCCTCTCCAGCTGCGAAGTCCCTGGCAGCGATTTCTGGGAACCACCATTTTCAGGATCTCAACAGACATCAGGAAGGGGTCTGATGGGTGTGGCAGGGTTGTAGCCTCTCCTGAAGGCTCTTCTCTGCTCCCTCAAAGCCTCCCATCTCAAGACTTTTGCATATACTGTTCCCACTGTCCAGAACACCCTTCCTTCCATCTTTGCCTAGTTAGCCCCTCGCCCCATCACCCCACGATCTAACCCAGGGCAGGGATGATGTATCGTGGGAAAGAACATGTTGCAAAGTCTCAAATGACAAAAAGATAGCTGACATTCATTGAGCACTTACTATGTGCTAGGCACCAAGTTCAACCCTTTATGTGGATTACCTCATTTAACTGTCATAACAACCTATGCATGAGGTGGGGCTAGTTGCTATCCCCATTTTACAGATGAGGGAACCAAGGCTTAGAGAGGCAAGGTGACTTTCCCAAGGTGGCCCAGCTAGGAACCAGTAGGATCAGGATTCCAACCAGGCTGTCTAGTTGTAAAACCCTGCTCTTAAACCATAGGGTCCTTCTCTCTGATAAGGCCAAAGGTGCAAGTGCTGTGTGGGTAGAGCAGGGCCCTCCAAGGATGGTCTCTTGGGGGTGCTGCCAGGGGCTTCGTCTGGGCTCCCTGCCCACTATCAGCGTGTGTGTTGTGTGGTTATTCAATTCCTGTCTGACTCCCTCTGCCCGTGCCCCAGGGACTGAGAACTCCTTGAGTGGGAGCCCATGTCTGCTCCATTCACTGCCTCACCTGTACTACCTACACAGTGCTCGGCAAATAGTAGGTGCTCAATAAATTCTTCTCTTGAATGAATAAAAAAGCTAATGAGCGAAAAACCTCCGTCTGACCATCCTCATCCTCTTCTTGGTTCCCTTTGGCCTGAGCCGAGGTTGACTCGTCAACCCTCAAGATTTCCCTTTGCTTTTGGGGATAACTGAGCCCCTGCCCTGACTGTCAAAGACCTAGACTTTCTCCCACTAAGGTGTCATTCCTTCAGTGTCGGATATGTTCCTGAACATGATAACCCCTGCCCTGACAGGTCATACCTTAAGCAGATCACTGAAACCTCCAGAAGGGACTGGCTGACCGCTAGGCTCCCTGCAGGATCAGGGAACTTGGGACATGGGTGGGGGCTGGAGTGGTTGAAAGGCCCCTACACAAGAGCCTCACATTCAAACAATGAGGTGGTCCAGTGTTTGGACCTGGATCGCCCTGAGCCAAGTTTTAACCCCTGTTCTGCCTCTGCAAGCTGTGTGACCTTGCAAGTTACTTTGCCTCTCTGTGCCTCTATTATACCTCTGTAAGCTGAGGCCAATTAGCACCTGATAAATAGAGCTAGAAGCCGCTGGGTGGCTGCTAATGGAAAGGCTGGAGGTTTGAGTCCATCTAGAGGCACTTTAGAAGAAAGGACCACTTCCAAAAATTTAGCCATTGAAAACCCTATGGAGCACAGTTGTACTCTGACACGCATGGGGTTGCCACGATTTGTAATTGATATGATGGCAACTGGTTTTTAAATAGAGCTGTCATGAGGCCTGAGGCACAGACACAGCCCTTGATAAATGAGGGCTCTGTCTGAGCAGCCTTTGGGATATCAGCAGGATCCTTTCCCCACCCACATTTGACAATTGGGGAAACTGAGGCACAGGACACAGAAGGGTCTCCCCTGGGTCTTTAGGCTCTTGCATGTCAGATCAAGCTTGGCTTCCTCACCCCACAGCGACCCCTCCTGCCTTCCTCTCTTCCCTACCAGCTGAGCCCAGAACCATCCCTAGCAGATGCTGAAGCTGCAAAGTTGGCATTTCTGGGCTCCCAGCACTTCTGGCCTCAAGGAATCAACCCCTCTCAGCACCCCGCTCTGCCTCATACTTCCTGCTTCTGCTCATATTCCAGCTGGGACCAATCCACTTCCGGAGAAAACTAGGAGGTGGCCCAGCTGTGTGGAGGCAGGGGGCTGTCAATATTGACCTGTGCCTGACCCCAGCCTTAGTGGGTAGACAGAGTCCTAAGGAGTTGGAGCATCCACATGCCCCACACATTCACCTTCCTGACCATACCAGCTGCAGAGGGGCAGGGGAGCACAGGGGTTAAAAGTAGGGATAGACCCATTCTGATTGGGTCACAAAAGATGGTCCCGTATAGAATGGGAGAAAAATATGGAACAGAGCTCAAATTCTTATGAAGTCCAGACTTATTGGACTGGCTGAGACTGGAGGACTCCCTGAGACTATTGTCCTGAGAGACTCTTTAAGCTTTTAAAACTATTCTATGAGGTCATCTTTTAGCTAAATAACAAATTGGCTCATAAAATAAACAACATCATTCCTGAGTACTGTGCTCCTTTAAAAAAAAATCGTCTATATGAGACCAAATTGTCAACATTTACTCAAAAGCAAAGACAAGAAGGGAAGGAGGCAGGGAAACTAGATTACTGGAAACGGAATAACCAGAACGGAAATAATGAGAAAGTTGATACACTGGAAGATGTAACCAATGTCACTGAACAAATTGTGTAGAAATTGTTAAATGAGAACCTAATATATGTGTAAACTTCCACTGAAAACACAATAAAATATTTTAATAATAATTTTTAAAAGTAGGGGTGGCCTGGGTTCAAATCCCGCCTTGGTCACTTACTGACAAATTATCTACTCTGAGCAAGTTTCTCCATCCTCTTTGTACCTCAGTTTCCTTACCCCCTGTTAAAGGGGGCTGTTGATATCAGTGGTACCCACCTCACAGGGCAGATGAGAGATGGATGTTTAGCGCGCCTGTTGGTGCATAGTCAGGGCTCAGTACTATCAGCTGTCGTTAACTCTGAGCCCATCCTCTTCGCGTTGACCCCTTGGGCCTTGGAGCCCCCAGGAACCTCTCCTGTCTGACTCCTGTGCTGCAACAGCACGTTAGTTCTTTGGAGCTCTGTCTAGACTGTGATCTCTTTAAAGGCGGCACCAAGGAGGCCCGGCGCACAGTAGGTCTCGTTAAAAGGTCTGCTTGACTGTGATACCATACAATCTTACAGAACCCTCACAGCCACTTTGGTGGGTAGACAGTAGGATTAGCCCATTTTATAGAGGGAGCACTGGGTACAGAGAGGTTAAGAAATTGCCCAAGAGCTTACAGCCAGTAAGTTCCCAGATCTTTACTGAGCAGCTTCTATGTGCCAGGCACGGTGCAAAGGCTGGGGACATGGCTGTGGAGACAACTGTCTTAGTCATCTATTGCTGCTATAACAGAAATACCACAAGTGGATGGCTTTAACGAAGAGAAATTTATTGTCTTACAGTCTAGTAGGTTACAAGTCCAAAATCAAGGCGTCAGTTCCAGGGGGAAGGCTTTCTCTTTCTGTCAGCTCTGGAACAAGGTCCTTGTCCTCAATCTTCCCCTGGTCGAGTAGCTCTGCTCCTAGTGCTGCTTTCTTGGTGGTATGAGGTCCCCCTGTCTCTCTGCTCGCTTCTATCTTTTATATCTCAAGAGATTGCTCCAAGACACAATCCAATCCTGTAGGTTGAGTCCTGCCTCACTAACACAGCTGCTGCGCATCCTCACTTATTAACATCATAGAGGCAGGATTTACAACATATAGGAAAATCACATAATACCAGGAATCATGGCCCAGCCCAACTGATAAATTTTGGGGGGGACATAATTCAATCCATGACAAGAAAAGGCAAAGGTGTGTCCTCGCATAGCCAACAGGTAATAGGTATATATTCCAACTCCCCCATTATAATAAGCACTAGGAAGATAAGTGATGTGGAACAAAGATACAGAGGGGTTAGGGGCTGTTTTAGATGGGGTATCAAGAAAGACATCTCTGAGGCGGTGACTTTTATGTAGAGTCCAGAATGCAGCGAGTGCTGGGTCAAGACGCGGGAATCCAGGTTAGCACTGCGGTGGCAGGTTCAATCTGGAAGCCGGGAGATCCTACAGCTGGTAGCCCTAGAGCTTAGTTGCCTTGGTCAGCTTCAGAGTGAATGAATGATTCTCCCTACCCTAGCTCCGTGCCCATCTGTCTGTCATACTATGGTGGCTTGTGTGTTGCTGTGTTGCTGGAAGCTGTACTACCAGTATTTCACATACCAGCAGGGTCACCCATGGTGCACGGGTTTCTGCAGAACTTCCAGACTAAGACAGACTAGGAAGAAAGGCCTGGAGATCTACTTCCAAAAATTAGCCAATGCAAATCCTTTGGATCACAACAGAGTATTGTCCAATAGCATGCTGGAAGTGTTGGAAGGCACTGAAAATACACAACGTTTGTGACAGTGGACTTGAGTATACCAGTGATTGTGAAGATGCTGCAGGGCCAAGCAATGCGCTATTCTGTTATACACGGGGTTGCCCTGAGTTGAAACCAACTCATTGGCAACTAACAACAACAACTGCAGCTGGTCCACCTCCACGGGGCAGTTAAAAGAACAGGGCAAATGACCTGAATTCCCTGAGCTTCACTTTTCTCATCTGTAAGATGGGAATTGAGAGGCACAGCACGCAGTCAGGAGAGCTGAGATGATTAATAATCCTTGTAAAGCACCAAGCACAGCCGGGCTTCCAGAACCTCAATACATGGTGGCCGGAGTCGACAGTGTCTTTCCTTCGGGCTGCTGAGCACCTTCAAACGCCTTTGCCTTCTGAGTTCGTACCTCCCAGTAGTGGAGTCAATACTGGCCTTCCCAGCCTCCTCTGCAGCAGGGGGCAGTCATGGGGCCCAGGTTAGCCCCTATTCTGGCTAGAGTGCAGCGGCTGCTACGTTGAGTGTCAAGAGGCAGCAGGGACAAAGGTCCTAGCGTCAGCATCCTGTGTCAGTCTCAGCAGTAGGAGTGCTGGAGTTGGGGCCTCATGGTGTTAGCAGCAAAGTCTTCCCCAGGCTGGATGGGGCTTCAGCCTGATTTGGGGCATTTGTTTTTCTGAATATGAGTCCTCCAAGCCTGGTTTCAGACCCTTTTGGAGATTCTTTGGGCACTTTTGCTGCCACAGATACTTGAAGCTCCAGTAGACATATTTTCCTTAGGTGGAGCTGGAGCTCTGTCCCCAGACTCCATTCCTCTGGCCCAGGATGGCCCATCAGGAATATGCAGACACCCAGGAGCCTGGGATTGTTCACACTTGTGTTCCCATCTCCTAGCGCCGCACAGCTCAGAGGAAAGTCTCCATGCATGTTCGCTTTATGAACAATGAAGTGACAGAGGATACGTTGTCCACACATCTGCCCGTCGGGGTTGCTTTTCTGAACCATGTTCCATATTTGTCAATGTTTTTCTGAAACTGCAGAGCCTAGGACTGAACACAGAACTCCCAGAAATAAGTGAACAGAGCTGAGCAGAAAGGGACAGTCACCTCCCTCATTCTAGACATTAGGCTTATAAAGACAAAGCCTGACATTTCATAAGCTTTTTTGGTGACTCTTTCTCCTAATGACATACATCAGGCTATCAATTGTGTTTTGTTTTTATGCCCCACCCCAACCACATATTGTTGCAGAGCTTCATTATACCATCCCTTCTCCTTATTCTCATTGTCTCGATGACTGACTCCCACCAGGACTGGCAAATCGATTACAGCTCAAGAGCCCACTCTGACTGGTTGATAGCAGTTGTCTGGAACATGATGTTGAGATAGATTCTGGAACTGAGTTTGGGCTTAGTGGCAAAGACTGCTGTAATTGATTGATGATGTCTGCCAAGATGCAAGAAGGAGAGTGGTAGTACGTGATGTACTTGCCATTCTCTAAGGGGCTCCTGACCTGGGGTCAATAGAAAGAATTCAAGAGAGCCATCATTAACTTGGGTAGGAAAAATATTGTATCTTCATTTCACTAACTGCTATTTGAATGCAGGAAACAAACCACAGTCGTGTTAGCAGGATTTGTGAGTTTGTCACCAATAGAAATTACAAGTGTTTTCTTATCACAATAGATTTTTTCAGGTATCTTAAATATTATAATTTTGAAGTTATAACAGTAAATAAATACAAATATATTTGCTAAACTTGTTATATAGTATATATTTTACATATATATATATATATTTATTTATGTTCTTGTTGTTAGGTGTAGTCGAGCCAGTTCAGACTCATAGCTACCCTATGTACAACAGAACAAAACACTGCTTGGTCATGCGCCATCCTCACAACCGTTGCCGTGTTTGAGGCCATTGTTGGAGCCATTATATCAATTCATCTCGTTGAGCATCTTCCTCTTTTTCGCAGACCCTCTACTTTACTAAGCCTGATGTCCTTCTCCAGGGGCTGGTCCATCCTGATAACATGTCCAAAGTAAGTGAGACAGAGTCTTGCCATCCTCACTTCCAAGGAGCATTCTGGATGTACTTCTTCCAAGACAGATTTGTTCATTCTTCTTCAGTCTTCCTTATTCATTGTCCAGCTTTTCATGCATATGAGGTGATTGAAAATACCATAGCTTGGGTCAGGCTCACCTTAGTCTTCAAAGTGACATCTTTGCTTTTTAACATTTTTAAGAAGTCTCTTGCTGCAGATTTGCCCAGCGCAATACGTCATTTGATTTCCTGACTGCTGGATCCAGGGGCATTGATTGTGGATACAAGTGAAATGAAATCCTGGACAACTTCAGTCTTTTCTGTTTATCATGATGTTGCTTGTTAGTCCACTTGTGAGATATCTGTTTCCTTTATGTTGAGGTGTAATTCATACTGAAGGTTGTGGTCTTTGATCTTCATCAGTAAGTGCTTCAAGTCCTTTTCACTTTCAGCAGGCAAGATTGTGTCATCTGCGTATTTCAGGTTGTTAATGGGTCTTCCTCCAATCCTGATGCTGTGTTTTTCTTCATATAGTCCAGCTTCTGGATTATTTGTTCAGCATACAGATTGAATAACTATGATGAAAGGATACGGCCCTAATGCACATCTTTCCTGATTTTAAACCACGCAGTATCCCCCTTGTCCTATTCGAATGACTGCCTCTCGGTCTATGTACAGGTTCCTTATGAGCACAATTAAGTGTTCTGGACTTCCCATTCTTCGCAATGTTATCCATAATTTGTTAAGATCCATACAGTCAAATGCCTTTGGATAGTCAGTAAAACACAGGTAAGCATCTTTCTGCTAGTCTCCGCTTTCAGCCAAGATCCATCTCACATCAACAATGATATTCCTTGTTCCGTGTCCTCTTCTGAATCTGGCTTGAATGTCTGGAAGTTTCTGTGGATGTACTGCTGCAACCGTTTTTGAATTATTTGCAGCAAAATTTTACTTGCATGTGATATTAATGATATTGCTTGAAAATTTCTGCATTCTGTTGGATCACCCTCTTTGGAATGGGCATAAATACAGATCTCTTCCAGTCCGTTGGTCAGGTAGCTGTCTTCCAAATTTCTTGGCCTAGAGGAGTGAGCACTTCCAGCATTGCATCTGTTTGTCGAAACATTTCAATTCACATTCCATCAATCCCTGGAGCCCTGGTTTTGGCCAATGCCTTCAATGTAGCTTGAACTTCTTCCTTCAATACCATCAGTTCTTGACCATATGCTACCTCCTGAAACGGTTGAACATCAACCAATTTTTTTTTTAATACAGTGACTCTGTGTATTTCTTGTATCTTCTTTTGATATTTCCTGCATCATTCAATATTTTGCCCATAGAATCCTTGAATATTGCAACTCAAGGCTTGAATTTTTTTCTTTAGTTCTTTCAGTTTGAGAAATGCCGAGCATATTTTTCCCTTTTGGTATTCTAACTCTAGGTCTTTGCACATTTCATATAATATTGTGATGGTTAAGATTGTGTGTCAACTTGGCTGGGCCACGGTTCTTAGTGTTTTGTCAGTTGTATAATGTTGTGATCACTTCCCTGTTGAACTTTGATATGTGATCACCCCCATGATGAAACCTGCTGAGTGGTACCAGCAGGGGTGGGGCCTGCGGCAGCTCACTACCCCCTCAGCCTTCATCTCTCTGCCCTCTGCCACCTACTTCCTGCCTGCCCACCTTGCCAAGGCTTTTAACTTGTTCTGGATCCAGCAGCTGTCTCTTGTCACCTGACCTCCTGTTCTTGGGACTTGAGCTAGCAGTTTACCTGCTGTCTTGCCTGCTGATCTTGGGACTCATCGATCTTCGCAGCCTGCAAGCAAGAGTCCTGCTCCCCAACATGCTGATCTTGGGTTTGCCAGCCTCTGCAGCTACGTGAATCAGGAGAAGCCTTGCGGTCTTACCTGCTGATCTTGGGATTCTTCGACCTTCACAGCCTGTGAGCTGGTACCCTGCTCTCCGACCTGCCAATCTTGGGTCCGCCAGTTTCTGCGGCTACATGAATTGGGAGAGGCCTTTATCCTGATCCACAGACTTGGGACCTCATACCACCAGGAAAGAAACACTGTGAGCAGAGCACATCCTTTGGACCTGGGGTTCCTGTGCAGAAATCTCCTAGTCCAGGGAAAGATTGATGAGAAAGACCTCCGAGAGCCAACGGAGAGAGAAAGCCTTCCCCTGGAGCTGATGCCCTGAATTGGGACTTCTAGCCTGCTAGACTGTGAGAAAATAAATTTCTCTTTGTTAAAGCCATCCACTTGTATTCCTGTTATAGCAGCACTAGATGACTAAGACGAATACTGAACTTTGTCTTCTCAAGCTGCACTTTGAAATCTCCTGTTTAGCTCTTTTACTTCATCACTTCTTCCATTCACTTTAGCTATGCTACATTCAACAGTAAGTTTCAGAGTCTCTTCTGACATCTGTTTTGGTCTTTTCTTTCTTTCCTGTCTTTCTAATGACCTCTTGCTTTCTCCGTATATGATGTTCTTGATGTCATTTCACGACTTGTTCGGTCTTCAGTCATTAGTGTTCAATGCATCAGCTCTTTTCCTGAGATGGTCTCTAAATTCAGGTGGAATATACTCAAGGTGGAAACCCTGGTGGCGTAGTGGTTAAGAGCTATGGCTGCTAACCAAAACGTCCGCAGTTTGAATCCACCAGGGGCTCCTTGAAAACTATGCGGCAGTTCTACTTTGTCCTATAGGATCGCTATGAGACAGCAACAAGTTTTTTTGGGGTTTATACTCAAGGTCGTATTTTGGCTCTCGAGGACTTGTTTTAATTTTCTTCAGCTTCAGTTCGAACTTGCGTATGAGCGATTGATGGTCTGTTCTGCAGTCGGCCCCTGGCCTTGTTCTGACTGATGATATTGAGCTTCTTTATTGTCTCTTTCCACAGATGTAGCTGATTTGATTCGTGTGTATTTCATCAGCAAGCTCCACATGTACAGTTGCTACTTAAGTGGTTGAAAAAAGGTATTTGCAATGAATAAGTCATTTGTCTTGTAAAATTCTATCATGCAATTTCTGGCATCATTTCTATCACCAAGGCCATATTTTCCCACTACCGATCCTTCTTCTTTGTTTCCAACTTTTGCATTCCAATCGCTAGTAATTATCAGTGCATCCTGATTTCATGTTTGATCAATTTCAGACTGCAGAAGTTGGTAAAAACTTCAATTTGTTCATCTTTGGCCTTAGTGGTTGGTATGTAAATTTGAATAACAGTTGTGTTAACCAGTCATCTTTTGTGTGTGTGTGGATATTATCCTATCACTGACTGCATTGTACTTCAGCATAGATCTTGAAAAGTTCTTTTTGACAGTGAATGGGATGCCATTTCTCTTCAATTTGCCATTCCTGGCATAGTAGACCATAAGATTGTCCAATTCAAAATGGCCAATACATTGATCTTTATGCATTCCATTTCATTTTTGACCACTTCCAATTTTCCTAGATTCATACTTGATACATTCCACATTCCAATTATTAATGGATATTTGTAGCTGTTTCTCCTCATTTTGAGTCATGCCACATCAGCAAATGAAGGCCACAAAAGGTTCACTCCATCTACATCATTAAGGTTGACTCTACTTTGAGGAGGCAGATTTTCCTCAGTCATATTTTGAGTGCCTTAACATGTATTACTTTAGTGCAAATTTGTTTTCAATATTTTGATAACTGTTTTAATATAATTGATTTGCTATGTGGTATTATATATCTTATTTTACCTTATTAATTTAGAAACATTCTTCTGAGAAGGAATCCATAGGTTTCACCATATATCAAAGGATTTTATGAACCGCTCCCCCAAAAGATTAAGAACTGTGGCCTGTCGGGTCTTAGGAGCACCTTTCCGGCCACCTTTCCAAGTTTCTCCCCTTATCCTCTAAAGAGACAAGCAAACAGACAATGACAACATAAAGACTTGATGCTTTGATGGGGGAAAGTACAGGAGGCCCCTATCCCAGCCTGATGGGATTAGGGAACCCCAGAGGAGGTGACCTCTCACATGAGTAGGAACAAACCAGGCCCCTTAGTGCTAGGAAGTATCCAGGAAGCAGGAACCGCATGTGCAAAGGGGCTAGGGAAGAAAGAGGACTTGGGAGACTTGCAAAGCATTTGACACTGGGGGTGGAGGTGACGGGGGATGGTTGGAGAGGTCACACAGGCCCCTGGAAGCCATGCTTGGCTGTGGTGAGGAAGGGGTGTGGGCAGCCCTCCCCCTAGGAGCCCCTGCTGCCCATCTGTCTCAGTGGCACTGAGCTGTGACTTCAGTGGTCTGGGGAAGTTCAAGGTCACCGTCTGGGTAGGGGAGTGGAGACCATCTTACTGGAGCTGGCAAAGGCCAATTGAGAAGCTAGGCCAATGCTTGCCCGTCATCACAGCCACCAACCAGGAAGGTCCTTCTGCTCAGAAGGGCTGAGTGGGCCTGTTCCTTTATTTATGGGCTGTGTGAGCAATTTGCTCCTTGCCGGCCGGCTGGCGGGGTGTGCGATGCGGGGATTACTCACGCCCCAGTTGTGGTCCAGCCTCTGCAGGCTGCGGGGTAATGAGTGAGGTAATTAAGTGTAAAAGACAGGAGCCGGCAGGGGAGGGCCGAGGGGGGTGAGCAGTCACTGGTTCTTTTCAGGAGCAGGGGAGTGAGATAATGTAGGATAATAGCCCCGCCAGGCCCTGCCCAGCAGCCCAGCCTGTGCCGAGAGGTGCCCCCCAAACAGCCCAAACAATTCAGCATTTTCAGGGAAAATGGGGGGGCTCGGGCAGGGCCCAGCTCCTGGGGCCAGCTGTATGGAAATGACAGCTACTCTCCTTTGGCCTGTGTTGGCTGTGGGTGGGGAGCAGGCGCCTTTGGCTGGGGGCAAAGCTGGGGAGAGGTAGATGGGACCAGGAAAGCTGGGGAGGTGAGATTAGGGCTCCATGTGGGGCTAGAAGGCCGAGTTGTGTGTGGGAGAGTAGAGATGCATTGAAAGAAGGAGGCGAGGTGGTTAGTGAAGGTGGCTCCAGAGTCTGAATCCCATGGGTGGGAATTGTAGATTGGCCGTTGGCTGGCTGCCTAGTTGTGGTCCTTCCCTGGGCCTCAGTACTCTCATCTGTAAAACGGGGCTGTCCAAACAGGGTGGTTGGAGAAATAACAAGATGATGCAGAGCACCTGACACACAGTGAGTGCTTCATAAATGCTCAAGTCTAGAGTCAGAGAGCCTTGTTCATTCATTCATTCATGCGTTCATGTATTTGAGGAATAAAAATGTATTCAGTGGCTACCATGTTCCCTTGGTTCTTGATGCTGGAAAAATAGTGAATAGAATAGAGTTCCTTTCCTCTTGGAGTTGATGTTCTAATAGGGAACACAAACTATTAATTGTTAAACAGATAAATATGTAAGATCACACCCGCAACTCTACTTCTGAAAATTTATTCCATGGATGTGTTTGCATATGTGTGAGATGAATACATTCAAGGTTATTTATTGTAGTCTCGTTTGTCCTGGACAAATATTAGGAACGATCTAAATGCCCATCATACATGAACTGATTAAATAATTATGGGATATCCCAAATGGAATACTATACAGTCATTAAAAAGAGAAAACCACTTTTTATATGTACTGATATGGAAAGGTCTCCAAGATGTATTGACAAATAAGAAAAGAAGGCAAGGAACAGTTTGTGTAAAAGAGGGAGAAATAACTGTTTATATTAAACCTATTGCCATAGAGTCAATTCTGACTCACAGCAACAGACTAGAACTGCACCATAGGGTTTCCAGGGAGCAACTGGGTAGATTTGAACTGCTGACCTTTTGGTTAGCAGCCTTAGCTCTTAACCACTGTGCCAGCAGGGCTCTGGCGAGTATTGATATTAACGTGTGTATATAAAATCTAATAATAGTTGTTACCTGTAGAAGGGAGTGGGGCTGGAATAAGAGGGCTAATAAAGAATTTTTTCACTGTGTATTTTCCTATAGTTTTTATTTTTTTACCAAGTGAATGTATTACTAGTTCAAAATATCAAATAAAATAATTCAGCTTCCTCTTCCCTCCTTCCCTTCCCTGATACCTTCTGGATGTGGCTGGCAGGGTTTGGGGCCAAGGAAGGAAGGCAGCTGAGTGAGGCAGTGGCCCAGTGGGGTGAGGAATTGAGTACATAAGTCCATACATTGAGGATAACGAGAGCCATAGTCCTCACTGTCAGAGAGGGAAGTTACAAACATGGAAATGGGAAAGGCTGGAGTGAAACTTGTGGTGTTGGATTGGAATTGTAGAAATCAGTATTAATTCATGTTTTTTGACATATATAGATAGATAAGCATAGATGCAAATGTGTGTACATATGCACATGTGTGTGCATGTGTGTGTATATACATATATGTCTATCCCACCTGTGATCACAAAGAGCCTTAGAGTTGTAATACCTGTGTAGCAATGAGCATACCTGGCACCCAAATCTTGGTTTCTAAATACCATCCTCCACTGAAAGGAACCAGGGCTCCTTGGGAAAATCACCGGGTTAGAGGGATGGGGCAGGGACAGTACACAGTGAGCCTGGGACACCTAGTTGCACCATAAAGTAAGGATGTACTCAAAGAATCTAACACGAACATGTCAAAAGACCACAGGAGCCAACTTGAAGGGACTCCCACTGGCTAAATCTGGTAATTCGAGAATCAAAGTAAATAATGATAGTAATGATTATATCCCATTGACTAAAAATAGGATTTGATGAATCCACACTGACATACATACATACACGAAACATACTACATAGATATGGAGGAGATAGTTCTTACAGCAGAATGCCCAGTCATAAATGTAGAAGGAAGGATGTAAATATTACAGTAATAATTGATTGAGGCAAGAGTCATTACCAGATGCTATAACTAAAATCATCCTGTGAAAGTTTGTTGGGGACAGGATGTTTACATAGTGTTAAAATATCTTCCTGGTAAAATGGTACAGCCACAGTGGAAAACAGTTTAGGGCTTCCTCACAAGGTTAACATAGAACTACCATAAACCAAAACCCAAACAAACAAACAAAAAAAACCCCAAACTGTTGCTGACTCATAACAACCCTATAGTACAGAGTAGAACTGCTCCATCAAGTTGCCAAGGCTATAATCTTTACAGAAGCAGACTGTCGTGTTTTTCTAACTTGGAGCGGCTGGTGGGTTCGTACCACTGACCTTTAGGTTAGCAGCGAGGTGCTTAACCACAGTGCCACCAAAGCTCAGAACGACCACTTGACCCAGCAATCCCAATCCTAGGTATATACCCAAAAGAAGTGAAAGCAGGAACTCAAACAGAAACCTGTACAGCAATGTTCATTGCAGCATTTTTCACAGTAGCCAAAAGGCGGAAACAATCAAAATGTCCATCAACAGATGAATGGATAACAAAGTGCGGAATATACATACAATAGAGTATTACTCATAGAGAAATGAAGTCCTGATGCATGCCACAACATGCATGAACCTTGAAAACCTTGTGCTGAGCAACTTAAGTGAGTTGCGGAAGGACAAATACTGTATAATTTTATTTATGTGAAATAAACAAATGTATAGAAACTGAAGATTATTAGTGATTAGCAGGGGTGGGAGGGGAAAGGGAGGTTTTGCTTAGCGGGTACTGAGTTTACATTAATGGTGGTGGAATAATTTGGAAACGAATATTGAGAGTGGTTGCACAACTTGAAGAATGTAATCAATGTCACTGAATTATACACACAGAAATTGTTGGGGGGAAAAATCTTCCCACAAGATACTTATTAATTACAAAGGGAAAGAGAATGACTCATAGTGGAGAAAGATGGCAGACACTCACTTAATCAAGTCTTCAGAGGTAACATCACCAGTAAGGAGACAAACTGACATGTGCCTCCTCATAGGAGGCACTGAGAAGGACACAGCAGCACTTCTGTGATGTTCCTGCCAAAGATGCAAAACCTAAATCCAATCATGAGGGAGCATCAGATTGCTCCACACTGAGGAGCAATCTACAAAATAACTGGCCTGTAATCTCCGTAAGTGTCAAGGCAATGAAAGACAGGGAAAAACTGAGGAATGGTTCCAGATTAAAGAATACCAAAGGGACAAGACAACTAAATACAACAAGTATTTCTGGATGGATCTTTGTGCTTATTATAAAGGACATCACTATTGGAACTGGCAATATTTGAATGGGGTCCAAAGATTAGGTGGTAGTAATGTATCAACGTCAGTTTGCTATTTTTGATGACTATGTAGAGAATGTCTTTGTAGGAAATACACACTATTCAATGGGGGCAGGGGAAGGTAATGGGGAATCAGGGTGGGAACTTACTCTCAAATGGTTCAGAAAAAAATCTCCCTATAAACAAATAGAGCGATGACGCAAATGTGTTTAAATGTCAGCATTTGGGGATTCTGGGTGAAGGATGTATGGGAACTCTTTGTACAATGTTTGCAACTTTTCTGTGAGTTTAAAATTATTTCAAAATAAAAACGTTATTTGGATGAAAATGGAACCATCTAATGTCAGGTAGTGATAAGCAATATATAGAAAATAAAGTAGGCAGGGGAATAGAAATGAGGGGGCAGTGCTATTCTAGATGGTGTGGCTACAGAAGGCCTCTCTGGGGAGGGGCTTGTGAGCAAAGAAAGACCTGGGTAAGGGGACGGAGTGAGCCCCGCGGATATCTGTGGGGACAGCATTCCGGGCTGAGAGACCCAGCCAAGAAAAGACCCAGAGGTGGCGCCAGCTTGGTGTGTGTATTAGTTTCTATTGCTGTGTAACAAATTACCACAAACAATGGCTTAAAACAACACGCATTTAGCTCACAGATCTGTAGGTCATAAGTCTGGCACAGCATGGCTCTGTTCTCTGCTCAGGGTATCACCAGGCTGAAATCAAGGCTCAGTTTTCATCTGGAAATTCTGAGGAAAAATCCACTTCCAAGCTCATTTTTCTTGTTGGCACAATTCAGTTCTTTGTGGTTGTAGGACTGAGGTTCTCGTTTCCTACCTGGCTGTCAGCTAGAGTCTGCGCTCAGCTCTTAGAGGCTGCCCACATTCCTTTACACATGACCCCTCCATCTTCATGCCAGCAATGGAGTGTTGGATCCTTCTTGTGTTTCAACTCTTTGACTTCCTCTTCTGTGGCCAGCCAGAGAAAACTCTCTGCTTTTAAAGGATTCATGTGATCAGGTCAGGAATACTCAGATAATTTTCCTGTCTAAGGCCACCTGTGTCATAGAACATAACCTAATCATGGAAGTAAACACCATCATCTTCACATTCTGGGGGATTAGACTGGTGTGGGGGGGCAGGAACTCTTGGGGGGCCATCTTAGAATTCTGCCTATCACAGGGGAGGTTTGAGGAATAAGGAAGCCAAAGTAAGGGGGTGAGTTGTAGGAGGGAGCAGAGTACCATAGGTAGAAAAAAAAGAGACACATATATGTAGCCCATGGGAAGACTGAGGTCCAGAAAGTGAGACTGTGTGCCATTTTGGCTTCTGAGGAAGGAGAGGATTATGCCAGTTCCTCCATGGACTCACTTGTGCTAAAGGGCAACCCCGGGGTAGCACGCAACGGAAACTTGAAGTCAAAGGAACGCATATCTGAGAATGAACCATGGGGAATCGGTGGGCCACTGGGCACGGGTAAGGAATGGGTCTGCTCCATGCGTTTGGCCCGGTAGGTACCATGCCAGGAAACCACAGGCTCTTCAAGGGTCCGTGGGGAAGTCTGAAACCTAAAAAAAGTTGGCTGGAAAAATATTTACAGATTTCCCAAAATTGAAAGTAATAAGGTTGAATTAAGTCTCTACAAAGTAGCATTATGTCAACTGGTGATCAGCAGCTCAATTCAACTCTCATGATAGCTATACATGCATCGTGTGTAATGTGGCTGCATTTCATTTCCATTCTAAAATTATTGTACTTATTTTTTCCTTAGTAGCATGTGCAGTGTACGAAATAAAAAGGTACAAAGGAGATGCAGTGTAAAGAGCATCTCTGTCTCAACCTGGATCCCCAGCCACTTATCCCTTCCGCGCTGGGGCCAGTCTCCTGTGCTCACAGGCATTTTATGCGCGTGCAGTTGAATTTGTGTATGTATTCTTTCTTGTCGTCGTTGTTGTGGAGTCGGCTCCGACTCACGGTGACCTTATGTATAGCAGTGGGAACGTGGCCCAGTCCTGTGCCGTCTTCGTGATCTTTGGCGTGTGTGTTAGTTGCTATTGCTGCGGAACAAAGCCCGTAGCTGTGGCTACTGTGTCAGTCCGTCTCTTTGAGGGTTCCCCTGGTTTTTGCTGACCCTCTACTTTACCAAACATGATGTCCTTAATCGCTAGATATGTCCAAAGTAAGCAAGACGAAGTTTCGCCATCCTCACTTCTAAGGAGCATTCTGGTTTTATTTCTTCTAAGACTGATATATGTATGTATGTATATATATATATAAAATTCCTCGCCTTTTCACAGTGGTAGCAAGCGCTACCTGCTTTTTCCCTTGGCAGTATCTCTTTGAGATGCTTTCAATTGGCTCTTAAGGAGCTGCCCTTTCTTTTGTACTGCAGCAGAAACCAAAATCAAAACCAAACCCGTTGCCATCAAGTAGCTTCCAACTCATAACAACCCTGTAGGACAGGGTAGAACTGCTCCTTATGGTTTCCAAGGAGTGCCTGGTAGATTCGAACTGCCGACCCTTTGGTTAGCAGCCGTAGCTCTTAACCACTATGCCACCAGTGTACTGCAGCAGAGAAGCCTGTTATTTGGATGAACCATCATTTATTAACTAGCCCTGGGCACAACTATGTCACCTCTTCTCCTAACACCTCTCCCTGGCCCCTGAGAGGGCCACATAGGCTCCAGCTCATCCCACTACTTCTACTCAGGTGTTGCCCCAGATGCCCGGCTCTGTGGATATGGCTTCCCCAGTGGCTGCCCAGCAGGGCTGGGTCATCATCCTGAAGTATACAGGCATTAAAGCCCCTGCCCCTGGGGCAAACATTGTACAAAGTGGAGACAGGAAGACAGAGAGAGAAGGGCTCAGTCCTGCCAGTCTGAATGTTCTTGCCCACACCTTCTGGTGCACACATACAAGTTTCTCTAGAGTGACTCCAGGAATGGGATTGCTGGGTTGTAGAGTAAGTGCAAAATAACATCAAATTGTGAATCTGGAGGATATAATGTTAAGTGAGATAAGTCAATTGCATAAGGACAAATATCGTATGATCTCACTTTTATAAGAAGACAAGAACAGATATATACACAGAGACCAATGCTCATTGGTGGTTACCACGGATGGGTTGGTTGGGGGAGAGGGAATCACTCTCTGGATAGTAGATACTCTTTAATTTTGATGACTGGAAAAATAGCACCAAATGTGGGTATAATGAGCACAGCTTGACCAAAGTACACGGTGCCACTAAGAAGCGTACAAGAGAAAAGAATGTGCTAAAGAATATGACATATAATTTGGCAGCAACACCAGCAGTAACTAAAAAACAAGCGTATAGTCACTTATGTAGGTGTATAGGCATATATGTGTATGGGAAGGTACAGGTGAGTATATATGTGTGCACAGATAGAGGTATCTATATGTACGTGTATGTACAGATATGTGTGTGCACGCATATATATTCACAGAGGACACAGTTACAGATACTTCTCAGACATAATCAAACACCTTGTGAGATTAGTTTTCTGGGTTTGAAGGCTTAGGACCTTAGTCTTATGGGACAACCCAGTCAAGTGGCATAATGTAGTTCACAAAGTCCATGTTCTGCATCCTGGTGAGGTAAGTAGCATCTGGGGTCTTAAAAGCTTGTGAGCTGCCATCTGAGATACAACTATTGGTCTCTACTCATCAGGAGCAAAAGAGAAAGAAGGAAATGAAAGTCTCAGAGAAAAAACTAGTCTACAGGGCTAATAGCCTACACAAGCTACGGCTTCATCTACCCTGAGACCAGGAGAACTAGATGATGCCCATCTACCACTACAGACCGTTCTGATCAGGGTCACAATAGACGATCCCTGATACAATGGAAGAAAAACACAGAGCAGAACTCAAATTGTTAAAAAGTCCAGACTTACTGGACTGGTTGAGACTAGAGGACTCCCTGAGACTATCGCCTTGAGATACTCTTTAAACCTTGAACCCTAACTATCCCCTAAGGTCACCTTTTAGTGAAATAACAGATTGGCACACAAAATAAAGGATATTACCTCTGAGTATGGTGCTCCACTAAAAAACCAACTATATGAGACCAAAAGGTCAACAAATCACTCTAAAGCAAAGACGAGACGGTAAGGGGGCAGGGAAACTAGAGCACTGGAAATGGAACAACCAGAATGCAATGAAAGAGTATGTTGACTCATTGTAAAAAATGTAACTAATGTCACTGAACAATTTGTATAGAAATTGTCAAATGGGAACCTAATGTGCTGTGCAGACTGTCACCAAAAGCACAATAAAATATTATTTAAACAAATAATACCAAATTGTTTTCCAAAGTGGTTGTACAAATCGACATTCCTGCCACCAGTGTCAAAGAGCTCTTGTCGTTCATAACTGATCACACTTTGATTCAGCCAGCTTTTTAATTTTTGCCAATCTAGTGGGCATGAAATGGTATCACCTTGAGCTTTTAAATTGTATTTTTCTGATCACTAAAAGTTTGACCATGTCTTCTCATGTGTATTGACTGTTAATGTTTTCTGTTCTCTATGTGTGTTCAAATCTTTTGGCTGTTTTTCTTTTTGATTCTTTGTCTTTGCTTTATTGATCTGTAGGAGTTCTTTATATATTCTGAATACTAATCTTTGCAAGTCAATTTGTTACAAACATCTCCTAGTTTGTGGCTTATCTTTTCACTTCCTTTATGGTGAACTTCTATGAACAGAGTCTTAATTTTAATGTAGAGTAAAATTAATCTTTGCCTTTATAGTTTGGGCTTTTTGTGTCTTGTTTATGGAATCCTTTCCAACCCAAGGCCGTTCCAGTCTTTCTACAATGCATATGTATAGACTAAGAAATAGGATCATTTTGTTTTGTAGCCACTTTTCCCCTTAACAATATAGCATGAACATGTTTCCTGTCTAATATTCTACAGAATCATTGGTAAATGGTTTTCCACTGTATGGAAGATGCCATTTTTATATACTGAATCCCCTACTGATGAGCACTTAGGTTGCTTTCGATTTTTCACTGTAAGCAACAATGCTGCCAAGAACATCTTACAGCTGTTGTGGTCTGCATTCATGAGTATTTTCTTTTAAATAAAGTCCTAGAGGTGAAATTGCCCACTCAGTTTAAGGTTTTTGATATAATTCACCGAATTTGTCCCGGTTTTGGTTCCTTTCCCAGAAGCAATATGCCACTGTGTTCCTAAGAGTCTGGAATCAGCAGAAGTAGATAGGTGAGGCTAGGTGGGAGGTCCTGGAGACTGCATTTGGAATGTGAACACTTAGCAGCCATGTTAGATCGCAGGCATGGGGACGGTCACCCTAGTGAATACAGACTGTTCCCAGCACATCCCTCCCATGAAGGCAGCCTTTATTAGGTAGTGTTGAGAGAAAAAGACCAAGACATGCCCAGTGCAGAGAAGTGAGGCCTGCTTGGGAGATGGTTCTCTGCTAACTAATTGTATTTTTGGATGGTGTAAGCTGCGTCCTCAATTAGACCCTCTACTGGTTGAGGGCAGTGGAATGGTATCTCTTACAGCTGCTGCCTCCTGGGTTGGGCACAGAAGGTTCTCCAGAAATGCTTGTCTCTTGAAGGAATAAGAAAGACCTCCAGAGAACTCCTCAGCTTAAGAACCCAAGGACCTTAGCTCAGGATTCCTCTCCTACTAGGAGTAAATACTTAAGCATTAATTTTAGTGGCCATCAACATAAACCAGTACCGGTTGACCTTGAGTCGACTCGGACTCATGGCAACCCTCTTTTTATAGTAATTGTTACCATGAATTGGCTTTATATTAAAAAAAAGTCAACTTAAAGAAAAATAGTAAGTAAATTCTGTGAAGGACAGAAGGCAGACAGGGAGGAAAGATGTTGGTGTGATTATGTCCACACTTTGAGAAATGCTGCCTGAATGGAGACCCCTTGCTTTAAAGAAGGCCTAAGACATGGCTGGGTGGGGACAGGGAGAAGCAGGGCCCTGGGGCTCTGGGCCCCGACATTGGGAGCATCTAGAGGTTGTGGATGTAACATTTGGAGGTCGCAATCAGGAGGGGCACACAGAGTTCTTTTTCGTACTTAAATCATATTTAGATATAAAAAAGTGTACTTCTCTCATGTCACTTGACACTCATAGCAACTTTGTGAAGTTTCAGGCAATGAGGAGGTCACCCCATCATTTTATGAAGGGAAACTGAGGCACAGAAAGGGGAGCGATTTGCCAAGGGTCAAGGGGTGAGTCAGTGGAGGAGCAGGACTCATCCCCAGTGGTGGGGGTGGGACTGGCATGGTGGGGAAGATGCAGAATTTGGTTTGGAATTTGTGGGATCAGGACTCTCACAGCACTTTCATAATGACCACCAGGTAGCATTTATTGAGTGCTTACTGTATGCTAGCTATCTGGCTAACACTTTACACTGACCTTACAGGAGAGGATCTGTCATTGTCTCCCAGGAAGTGTTGAGGGCACAGGCTATTGATTCATAGTGTCTGGGCTTGTAGAAACTTGCATTCTAGTGAGGGAGAGGGGAAGCAGAAAATAACCACGTGAAGACAGAAACGAATGAGATAATGTCACATAACGGTAAACGCCACAAAGAAAACGAAGAGGACGATATGATACTGTCGCTGAGGTAGGGAAGGGACTGCTGCATATGAGGCCATCGTGGAAGGCCTCTTGAAGAGGCAACATTTGGGCTAGAGCCAGTGCCGTACTGGATTTGAATCCGGGCCTTGGAATTTGAGAGCCTTGCTCGTGACCCCAAGCCTACCCCCCTGCTCTGCCTCGTGTGGATCGCAGAATGTTTCTGCCTGGGATGACTTGCTCCTTTCCTACAAATATTGGAGTCCAGGACCTAGGAATGGAAGGATGATAAAATGTCCAAGCGGGAAGAGGTCCTCCCAGGTGCTGCCCTGCATAACGCAGGGTTCCACACACTCGGTCTGCAGGGTCAGTGGGGCTCCTGGGGTGTGCGGCACTTGCAGGTCTCTCTAGATGGTTGCCCTGGCCCAAAGAGGAGATTGGCCCTGAAAAGGGCTTTGGCTTACAGTTGCAAAGGTTGTGCTGGGTTCAAGGGTGGCCAGCTGGCAGATGAGAGGTGCTTTGCACCCCACTGGGGGCTGGGTACCAGGAAGACAGGGTGCCTCTTTCTAATGTATACAAAGACATGCTATGGGCTAGTGGCAGTCCTGAGCCTGGCAGAGAGTGGTGGCAGAGATGAGACCAGATCACCTGTGCTTTCTCTAGCCTGCTTACCCCCTTTGTCCTGCCAGCCCTGAGGCTAGGTGGGTGGAGCGTTGGCACTGTTTGAAGACTGACACCCCTCCTTGATTGTAGCCCGGGCTCATTTTTAGGCCTTAGGGGGCGGTGAAGAGGAAGGAAGAGGAATGGCTAGACTCCCTGGGGTCTTTGTGGAGCTGACTGGCTGAAGAGTGGGCAGGGCCAGGGGCGGGGGTGGCCCAGAAGCGCCTTATCTCCTCCGGGCCAGTGTCAGCTCCTGTCCCCAGCCCACAGCACAGACTGGAGCTGCCAGCCCAGACTGGGGACCTCAGTGAATTTGCATTTATATTGGAGGCTTCTGTTTCCAGACCTGGAGGGAGGAGGGGTGGCTGACGCGGTCAGCTGAGCAGGGATGGGGAGAGGAGGGGCCTGCAGTCCTGTCCTGCCAGGGTGCGGGAAGTGGTCGGTGGGCTGAGTCTGTCTGGCCCAGGGAACAGTGGCACAGAAGGTTCTCTGGGCACACGGCCGGCCCTGACAGCCTGCCCGTCCACCCTCCCAGCCACTCGCCAACATCAGCTGGGAGTTGGCTCGGCCTCACAGGCCTGGGAGAAAGGTCAGAGGCCTGTGCCAGCAAGGGACAGGCAGGCAGAAGCACGCCCACGACTGAGAGCAACTGCATGTTGTCCTGTCTTACCCTCCTCTCAACTGCATGGACTTTTAGTCAAGAACACTGAGGCTCAGAGGGGCCAAGCAATTAGTCTGAAGGGATCCAGCTCCTAACCCAGCAGCTCATGAAGCTGCCTCCCAGGACCACCTAGGATACTCATAGGCTCTGGGAGGTGCCTCTGTACTTTGAGGCAGAGGAGTTTGAACACCCCTGTTATATCTGATTTCTGAAGAGTCGAAGGAGGTTACCATGGGCTCATGGCACCATTAGGACTGATTTTATGATGACTTAGGAATTATATTTCATTCAGGGCTTTGAACTGGAGCGAACCAGAATGAATGTTCTGGTTCGAATCCCTGCCGAGAATTTGCATTTCCACTCCAGATATACTGAATCAGAGTCTACATTTTAACAGGATCCCCAGGTGATTCTCATATATAATAAATTTTGAGAACCACTGCTGTACTAGTGGTTTTCAGAATTGGTCCCTAACCAGCAGCATTAGCATTGCCTGGGAACTTGCTAGAAATGCAAATTCTCGGTAGGGGTTCTAACCCCAAGGAAGGAATTTGAAGTGCTGGTTTCATTTTATGGTGAAGTCCATGGTCATGAGCAGGTTCCCTCCTGCCTTTGGGGAAGGCAACTTCTACAGTCTGTGAGGTTCCATAATGGGGAGGGAATGGAAGGAAGGAAGGAAAGAAAGAAGGGAGGAAGAAGGGAAGGAAGTATGGAAGAAATGAAAAGAAAAAGGGATGATTGGATTCAATGAGGGAAGGAAGGAAGGAAAGAAAGAAGGGAGGAAGAAGGGAAGGAAGTATGGAAGAAATGAAAAGAAAAAGGGATGATTGGATTCAATGAGGGAAGGAAGGAAGGGAAGGAGGGGGGAGGAAGGGAAAGGGAAAGGAAGAGAATAAAAGTCAAGACAAAAGGGTACCAAGGAGAGCACTTTTATTACCCTTCAGGTGTGCTGGTTGCCCTTAGGGACCCAGTGTTGTTGGGATTCTCCTTTCTGTGACCCTTCCCAGCTTTGTATAAGTGGTTCTGCCCTCCGCCGTCACCCTGTTCTTTGCCCTATAGCTGTGGCCCCTGACCTCCAGTGGCTGGCTGAGCCCTGTTCCAGGCGGGGGACCAGTGACATCCTGATTGGGGCACCAGGGAGCAGAGGTCAGGGCCCCCACCATGATGCCTTTGCTCAGCTCTGGGGAGCAGGGCTTTACCTCCATTCCTTGGTGCTTTGCTGGAGGAGGGCTTGCTCCTTGAGTTCTCTCCACTCACTCCCTTCCCCCACCCCTCCAGACGGAGGTCTTGGCCCCATTCCCCCAGCCTGTGAGTGTGGGCCTGCAGCTGACAAACCTCCTGGTCCTGGCTCTCTGTCCAGCAGAACAAGCCCTCCCTGTCTGTCACCAGTCAGGACAGTCTGTTCCACCTGTCAGACTGGACTGTTGCCCGGCTTAGTCTGGGGAAGTGGGCACCAGCTCTGACAACCAACTACATGGGTTCAAATCCTGACTGTGCCTCTTATTAGCTTTGTGGCTTTGGGCAAGACCCTTTGCTACTCTGAGCCTCTGGCTCCTCATCAATAAATTGGCATAATCATAGGATCTGCCTCTTGAATTCTATGAGATCATGCAGGGAAAGTGCTTGGCTCAGTGCCTGGCATATAGTAAGCACTCAAAACACATTAGCTCTTATCACCCTACCTTTCAGTGCCTGTCCTGGCCGGGGGTAGGGATGTCAGGTTCCAGAGAGCTGTCCCCATGCCCCTTCCATTAACCCCTTTATGCCTAGTGTTACCGGAAATGACTGTTTCAGACATGCAGGATTGAACCCTGCTACTGTTACTACTATGGCTACTTCTCCTAGATAATATTTAACGAGTGCTTATGATGAACCAGGAGTCCCTGTGTGGTGCAAATGGTTAACATGATTGGCCACTAACCAAAA
The DNA here is from genome assembly GCF_024166365.1 of Elephas maximus indicus. Taxonomy (NCBI): domain Eukaryota; kingdom Metazoa; phylum Chordata; class Mammalia; order Proboscidea; family Elephantidae; genus Elephas; species Elephas maximus. The sequence goes on from NC_064843.1 coordinate 38,742,023, forward strand.
GGTCAGAGGTTCCAGTCCACCCAGAGGCACTCAGAAGAAAGGCCTAGCAATCTGTGTCCAAAAAGCCATTGAAAACTCCATGGAGCACATTTCTACCCTGACACACACATGGGGCCACCATGAGTCAAAGTCGACTTGACCAACAGTTTTTTGGTATGATAAGCCAGGCACTGTTCACAGAAACAGTTTTAAAATATGGCGCAAATTCCTCAACAACCCTTCCATCAAAAGGTGGGGGTCTATATCCCCTCCCCGTGATTGCTGCTGCAAATAAAATGTGGCAGGAGGGATACTGCATAACTTCCGAGGAGTCCTTAGAAATGGCTGTGCCACTCTGCTTGGTGTCAGGGAACACTCACTCTTGGAACCCAGCTGCCATGCTGTGAGAAAGCCAGGGACCCAAGGAGAGGCCGTGGGTAGGTGTTCTGGTTAACAGCGTCAGCTGAGGTACCGGGAACATCTAGTATCAACTGTCAGACATGTGAGGGAAGACACCTCTAGGTGATTCCAGCCCCCAGTTTTCAGCTCTTCCCAGCTGAAGTCCCGGATATTGTAGAACAGAGGCCATCCCTGCCAGGCGCTATTCAAATTCCTGACCCAGAGAATCTTGGAGCATGAGAAAATGGTTATTTAACCACACTAAGTTTTGGGGTTTGTTGTGGAGTGGCAAATAACTGGAACTCCCATGCTGACTCATTTAATCTTTTCAACAATCTAACCCATGGCCTCCGAGTCAATTCTGACTCATAGCGACCCCTGTAGGACAGAGTGGAACTGCCCTATAGGGTTTCCAAGGAGCAGCTGGTGAATTCAAACTGCCGACATTTTGTTTAGCAGCCGAGCTCTAACCACTGTACCACGAGGGCTCCAAAATAGGAAGTAGTTATTATTATCATCTCCATTTTATAGGTAAAGAAATTAAGACTCAAAATGCTTAAGCAAGTTGCCTGAGGCCACAGAGCTCAAGAGGCAGAGCTGGGATTTGTGCCCATGAGTCTGAGTCAAAGCTGTGGACTTTGAAGAATTTAAGCAGGGGCCACTTACTATAGGGCCTGAGAAGTGACTGGACTTCATCCCAAGGGCTGTAGGGGCTTACGGAGGGCCCAACGGTGGGATTGAGAGATCAGGAGACGACACTGAGAAGCTCCCGTGGGTACAGCGTGGAGTGTGGGTGAGAAGGGCCTGGAAGCAGTCCAGGAGGATGAACAGTGAACCTGCCATGGCCCACCGTCCTCTCTTGCCCTGCCCCTCAAAGCTGTGAGGACAGCAGTAGAAGCCCTGGTCACAGGCCCCATGAGCCCTGCACCTGTCAGAGTTGGTCTAGCCAGGGACCCCACCTATTCCTTTGGGCTGTGCCTTCAGATGAGCAGAGCTGGGCAGCTAGGGCCAGGAGCCTCAAGGCCAATGTAGACAGGAAATCAGAGACCTTGGAGAGCCCCCTACCCCATACACCTTAAGGCGGGCCACAGAGCTCCAAGATCATCTGTGCCAACTGGATCTGTTTGGTTTGGAGTTGGATGTGAGTGACAGAGAACCCACAAGAACAGTGACTTAAATGAGACAAGCACTGATTTCTCTTTCCTATAAACATTCTGGAGGTGGGCAGTTCCAGGCTGGTGTGGTGGCTCCTTGATAGTATAATGGCTCCCAGGGACCCAGGCTCCTTCTATCTTGTTCTGCCACCCTCAACACCTTATGGTCCAAAATGGCTGCATGACCTTCAGCCATCATGTCTACATTCTAGCCAGAGGGAAAGAGGAAGAGGCAAAGGATTCTGCTCCCCTCTTTAGGGACGCCTTCCAGTAATTGGATGTGGTACTCTGCACACCTTCTCTTGGCCGGAATGTAGAGACACGTGGCCACACCAAGTTGCAAGGGAGGCTGGGAAGTGTGGTCTCTATTCTGGGTGTCCAGGTGCCCAGCCACACCAGGGGATTCTAATACAGAGGGAGAGGGGAGTAATGGACATGGGGAACCACCAGCAGTGCCAGCCATACCTGCCAACAAGGCAGCCAGAGTGAGAGTTTTAAAACAAGGATCAGATATTTTACTTCCCTGCTTAAAAATTATCCCATGGCTCCCTCTGTTCCCATGATGAAGACTAAATTCTCGTCTGGCCCTCGGGGCTGCCTGATCTCACCTGGCCCACCTCTCCAGCCTCATCTCCCCACCTCAGCGTCATCCTCCCCAATACCCTGCCCAACACCAAACTCAAACCATGGACATGCCACCCTCACCCTGTGTCTCCCTTTGTCCCCCTCCCTCCCTTCATTACCAAAAAAAAAAACAAAAAAACCCCACCATATCTACTATATGGAGTCTATTCTGACTCATAGCAAACCTATAGGACAGAGTAGAACTGCCCCCTTGGCTGCGAATCTTTATGGAAGCTGACTGCCACATCTTTCTCCCACAGAGCAGCTGATGGGTTTGAGCTGCTGACCTTTCCGTTAGCAGCCAAGCACTTAGCCACTGTGTCACCAGGGCTCCTTAGGCCGTAAATGAAGAGACATAAATAAATAAGTTCAGATTGTGATAAGCACGGAGAAGAAAACAATGAAGATTAGAGTGCTGGGGTGGGCGTAGTCAAATTAGACGGAAGGCAACTGGAGCTGAAACCTGAGGGTGAGAGGGGGCCAAGAAGGGTGTTCCAGGTGGAGGGGACAGCAAGTGCAAAGACCCAGAGGTCGGACTGAGCTTCGTGTGTGGGAGGGACTGAGAGAAGGCCAGGGTGGCTGGAGCAGGAGGGAGAGGGCTGGAGAAAGACCACAAGCCAGGGAGGGGTGTTGATTAGAGAGAAGGGTGGCTAGCCCCCGACGAGGGCACTGCTCAGGAGGCCAGTCATCCCTGCACCTGGGGGTTTCCCATCCAGACCCCGTGGGGAGGGCGAGCACCTGCTGGCCTGGCACTGCCTGCCTCTGCAGAGACAAAGCACCCCCCACTGGGGCCCCTCGGGGGTGCCTCCACCTGCACAGGAAGGGCATTGTGTGCCGGCTCTGGAGGGTACACTTGGTACTCACCAGCCTGCTGGCCGCCCTGATGTAGGCCTGGTCCCTAACGTCCCTAAAGTCTACCAGCTGGGACTAGGCTGGCGGAGGAGGAAGAAGCCAGCCCTGGTGGTGGCCAGTGCAAGGAAGAAGCACTCTTTCGCCCGGCAGGCCCAGGCCTGGCTGCCTATTGGACCAAGAAGGAAGTTTCACGGGATCTTTGTCCTGCCTTCTCTGGCCATCCTTCCCCGCTGGGCGGCAGAGAGCCTGGGGCTCAGGCAGGAAGCAGAGTTCAAGTGCTGGTTTAGCTGCTATGTTAGAAATTCTCTCTCCCTTTTGGCGTCAGTTTCTTCATCTGTACAATGGGAGGGCTGATCTGAATAAAACCACAGTGTGTGTTCTGGAGCCAGACTGCCTGGGTTTGAATCTTCACTCTACCATTTAGCGGCTGTTTGAGCTTAGCTTACTCAACCTTTTGATGGCTCAGTTCACCATCTACTAAATTGGGGTATAATAATAGCACCTATTTCAAAGGTTGTATGAAGATGGCGTGAGTGCCTGTCCTGTGGTAAGTGCTAAGTGTCTAAATCATGATTGTTATCATTATTCTAGTCTTTCGAGAGCATTGCATTGGAAAGACTCATGGAGGTAACGGAGTCCATTTGTTTGCAAACTTTCCAGTCTTTGTTTTTAACAGAGAAGCTCTGTATTGCTCAAGAGAAATTTTACTCAGAGGCCAGCTGTTTGAAGGGGATGGAAGGCGGGTGCCTGCCCCAGCTGCTCCCTGTCTCTGTGTCTGTGACTCCCAAGGGGGCTGCTGGAGCGGGGTTTGAAAATCCCTGCTCAGTTTTTCCCCTTGGTCTCACAGTCAGGCAAACTGAGACTCAGAGAGGGGCAGAGACTGTGCAAGCCCCACAGGGAATCAGTGGCCCAGCCTGGGCTAGAACCCAGTAGGACAAGGGGCAGGGGCAGGGAGAAAATTGAGGACCAGAGCTGCTTAGGGGACTGGGTGCATTGTGGCGTCAGGTCATTAGCATGCAAACAACATGCAAATTGATGCAAAACAGCATGTTTTATGCTAATTTGCAGAGTCGAGAGCAACGACATTTTTGGTAATAGGGCAGCAGCCCTGGTCCCTGGGCATTGCTGAACACGCGTCCCTTTTTTCTTTCTTTCATTATTATGATTGGGCCTGTAAATCTTGGTTTGGCTGTGACCCTGCCCATTTGCACCTGCATGCCTAGCTTCCTCCCAGTCCCCTGGTCCAGCTGGGCAGTAGGTCAGACAGACGAAGGAGCCGTCAGACAGAGCCGTGGGATGAGCCTGGCCAGCTCTGGCCTAGAAGCTGCTTCTGGACAAGGGGGCCTTGGTTGGGGTTCCATGGGGCCTGGGGCTGGGGCAGCCACAGCGAAGTAGTCTGTGGGCATCTGGGGCACAACCACCAGGCCTCCCAGAAGCCATCCCTAACCTAAGTTTCCATTTGGCATCTCCTGAGCTCTTACAGCCCCTGCCATCTCTGTGCCATTGTCTGGCCTGCCTTGCCAGGTGAGCCACTCAGGGAGGCAGGGCCCACTCTTTTTCCTGTCAGGGTGCCCAGTACCTGGTGTACAGAGGAGTTCGGGTGCATCTGAGGACTGAATCAATGCATGGAGAGCTGGCAGTATACCCAGTGGAAAGGCCACCATCTCTGAAACCACACAACTTGAGTTCGAATTGACTCCACTGCTTCCTGACTGTGTAACTTTGGGCAGGCCCCCTACCTGTCTGTGAGTGAGGATCCTAACGCTGTTGGGAGGACGGGATAGAGTAATGAAGGGAGCATGTTTGCCTGGATCTGCCAAGGGCACCTACTCATAGAGGATCTGGGGAGGAAGCCTGGCTCCTACAGCCCCCTTTTACAGATGAGGAAACTAGGGCGTGGTTTGCTTGAGGTCACATGGGGAGCCAGGGCTCTTCAGCCTGTAGGCTCTTATTTACATGAGCTGATTCTCTAGATTCTGTACCAGGCACAGAGGGCTTAAATTTCCCCTTCTGTGAATGGCAAGTGTTGGCATCGAGCCTGAAGGAGCCTTTAAGAAACTAACAGTAATGATAATAACAATAGAAACATAGTTGCCATGGAGTTGATTCCAACTCAGAGTGACCCCATGTGTATCAGAGTAGAACTGTGCTCCATTAGGGTTTTCAATGGTGATTTTTTTGGAGGGGGGAAGTAGATTGCCAGGCCTTTCTTCCGAGGTGCCTTTGGGCAGACTGACCCTCCATCCTTTTGGGTGACAGCCAAGTGCATTAAGCATTTGCAGCACCCAGAGACTCCAGTAGTAATCATAGCTAACATTAATGGTTCACCTACCCTGTGCCAGCTGCTTTATTGCGTGCACAGTATTTATGCTGTCACCAATAATAGTTTCTTTATAAGGTGGGTAAAGAACCCTGGCAATGCAAACAGTTAAGTACTTGGCTGCTAACCGAAAGGTTGGTGGTTTGAACCTGCCCAGTGGCTCCACGGGAGGAAAACCTGTCCACCTGTTTCTGTAAAGATTACAGCCAAGAAAGCCCTATAGGGCAGGTCTATTCTGTTACGTGGGTCGCTGTAAGTCAAAATCAACCTGGTGGCACCCAACAACAACATAAGGTGGGAGGAGGAGAGATTAAATGCCCTGCTCCAGGTCATATTCTCACAGGGGACTACTAAGGGGGCATTTATATATGGATTGAGGGAGAGTTCCTCACCAGGCAGTGGCTGTATACCACTCCACAAAGCTGCTGTTTACAAGGTGCCAGGGCCTCTACCTGTGCTATCTGCCAACATTTTGACGTTAAACTTGACCTGAGTTGGGTGCTCCCAGAAAATAGTGATGGTTAACAAACTCCTCCATCCTTTTGTGTTCAGGGAAATGCCTTACCACAATAAACCACCCTTCCATGAGATGAGACTCATTGTTCACTCTTTCTTATGACTCCCATAAAACTCAGCCATGACTGTGACCTTGCCTCTTTTTTCTGAACCTGCTGTCAAGGCCAGACAAAGATGCTCAACTTTCTATTCTTTGTCTCATGGTCGATTAGCTGAGATTAGAAGTGTTTCCTTCCTAGGAAACTAGCTAGACACCGAGGCAAACATTTCCTGTTCGCTAACTGACTTGCAAATCAATCCCACCTGTAAATGACCCCACCTGTAACTACCTTGTCTACTGCTCTCTATAAACACCTAAGACAGATACTCTGATCCCCACTTCTGGGCTGCTCTCCCTATCGCAATAGCTTCAATAAAACCATCTTCCTAATTGTTCTGTGTGTTTTGTCTTTGACACTTTCCACCGTGCCATTTTCCATCAAAGACTTCTGGAGGGCTTGTCGCTTAAGGGCAGGGTGACCTCTGAGCAGGTCCTGAGCCACTCTGTGGCTCCAATTCCTCGTCTAAAAACCGGATGTTTCTAGGCTTTACCTGCTCAGGTTGTGAGAGGAAAGGAGATAACGCCAGGGAAACACACTTGGCGCAGTGCCTGGCAGGAGTGAGCGCTCCAGATATGTCAAATATTGTGCACGAAACAGGAGACCGGCGCCCAGAGATGGGTCGGGACCCGCCGGGAGACACACAGCGGGAGCGAGTGGGGTAGCACGCTCTTCTGGAGACCCCGCCCCCGCACTGAGATGTCCCTTGTTCCCCCCACCTCGCCTCCGGATCGCAAGCTGGGAAGAGGGGCACACTCCTCACCCCTCCCCTCCCCGCCTCCTGCCTTTGATAGCGGCGAGCAGCGAGTCGCGGAGCAAATTAACTTTTTGCACACTTCATTATGCGCCGCCCCGCGTCCCCAGGGGCCACGGCCCCCGCCCCCGCCCCGCGCCGACAACTTGATTGGGCAATTAATCTTCGCGCCCCCCCCCCGCCCCCGCCGGCACCCCGGCCTTTGTGCGCCTGGAAGCGGGCTGCGGGCGCTCCCCCGGCCGCCCGGTCTGCTCGCGCTGATAAGGCACCCCGCGCGCCCGGCCCCCGTCTTTGTCAGGACGCGGGGAGGCCGGGCCGCTGCGCTGCCGTCTCGCACCCCGTCAGCGCGCCCCCGCCCCTTCGGCTCGGTCCATCTGTTTGAGCTTCACAATCCTCCAGCGGCCGGGGGCTGGGGGAGGGGTCTCGCTCTTGGGCAGGGAGCCAGCACCCCCCTCCACCCGGCCGCCCCATGTGTGAGGGGTGACCCCCGCAGCCCCCAGACACACACACACACAACACGGGGCCGCCCAATTAAGCAGCGCGGTAGTAATTAAGTAGGGGGGCAGGAAGCACAGCAGCAGTTTGAGAAATTGAGGGGCCTTCCCAGCAGTGTCTGGGAAAAGGGGGACCCTGCTACCTATCTTCTACTCTAGGTATGTAAAGCCTGGTTCTTGGCTTGGGGGTCTATGGGCTCCAATGGCTGGGGTGGTGGAGGGCGGGGTGGAGGTGGGAAAGCGGGCAGAAGGAGGAGGAACGGTGGAGAGTCCCTGGGAATTTGCCTGATAAATTGTCTTCTTTGTGCATTTTTCTGGGGTTTTGCCAGCAGCTGACCCAGCCTCAAAAAGGCAGCCTGTGATTCAGGTCATGTTGAGAACCAGGGTCCTAAACGGAAGGAAAAACTAGCAGCTATTTTAGAGGCGGTTCAAACAGGCGCTCTGCATTTGGACCCCGGTGACTGCCGGGTGCTCACTGAGTGAGGCTGTGCAGTTCAGATACCTGCTCTGTCCATGGCTCGGCTCTCGTGGAGACTGGGCTGAGACCACGTGGACGCAGCGCTGGGCACACAGCGAATGCTCACAAGTGTTTGGCTCTTTGTATTTCTCTGTGATTTTCCCTGGTTGGGCACAAAGCAGGGGCTGAAAACTAGTGGGTGAAAGATGGTGCTGGAAAGAGGCCTTGAGCTTCATCACCAGGCCTGGGCCAGTGAGGCTGGGAGTAGTGCCAGGCTGTGGTCTTTAAAGCTTGTAGTCTGCTCAGAGCTGTGTTCCTTGGGAAGTGTCTGCACCAGTGTGTGAGGGGAGCAATGTTTTGGGTAGGGGGCGCACAGTTTTCCCTAGTTCCGACAAGAGGGGTGTGACCCAGTGTGTGAAGAGCCCTCCTGTACAGAACTGGAAAAGAAGATCCATCTAGCTGGTCCAACAGCAGCACTGATTGAACACTTACTGTGTGCCAAGGCCTGTGCTAGGTGATAGGGAGAGTTGCGAGCAAGACAGAAGTGGTCACCGCCCTCACAGACTCACAGTCTAGTTTGGGAGATGATTGAGAATGAGATAAACACATAAGATGGGAGGTAGGTCAGCGCGTGATAAGAGCTTAGATAAAAACAAAGCAGGGCAACTGATTAGGTATGTGAGCCTTGCATACAGGACACATTGCCAAGGCAGAGAAGGCCACACCCCTGGACCTAGAGACCTAGGGTCACTCTGACCCAGTGGCAGTGGGGCAGGGTCCCTGGGATGATGGGCAGGCTGCAGCCTGCTGTGGCCCCTCCCCCTTGTCCCCATGGTGGTGGTGGTGGTGGGGGCTCTGCTGGCTTCCCCTCTGGTAATGACAGCCTCCAGTCTTGCATGACCAGGAGGCCTCATGGGCCCACAGTCCAGAAGGGGCCTGGTGAACAGGAACTAAATTAAAATGGAGAAATGTCGTCTCCCCTCCCCACTCCCTTCTCTTCCCCTCCTAGCCCCCTTCATTCACACCATCCCTGTGAACACTGGAAAATAGTTTCTGAGTCCTTTTGCACTCCTGAGCTGGGTAAGTTGGGTGGATACCTCCTTAAAAAAAAAAAAAAAATAGGGGTGCTAAAGTTGGGGGACACCCAGAACACAGCAGGTGGAGTAAAAAAAAAAGTGCCTCTTCGCTCTGACACCTTTCTCCCCAACACACACACGCACGCACGCACTCACACACATGCACACATGCATGCACGCACACACACCAGGTTTAGTTCTTTCATCGACCTGGTCCTTGATTCTGATGATCTGGCGCTAAACACCCTGGAATTCTAACACTGTAAACTTCTGATTTTCTAGAATTCTAACATCCTATGTGTCTTTCTTACATGAACATTCTGGAGTTCTATGATTTCTGCCCTTACATGCTAGAATTCTGGAGTTCCAATATTGGTTTTATTGAGGCTTCCCTTCTTTTTTTTTTTTTCCCTTCTGAATACAGTAAAGGCTATGTGCAGAATCTCAATGCTAGTAATCGTAACAGCATCTAACATTCCTTCAATCATGTTTTTAGTCACTGAGTATTTTTTGAGAGTTTTCTAAGTTCCAGACACTGTTGTAGGCATTATGTAAACAAAAAATGTCAGAAGGTGATGTGTGCACGAAATAAGGCTAGGGAACAAGGTGGGTGGGGGAGGGGGGAGATCAATTAAAATTGATGGCCAAGGTAAGACTAGTTAAGAAGGTGACATTTGATTTTCTGTCTACTTGTTCTTTCAATTACTGAGAGAAATGTTCTGAAATTTCCATCTGTAATTGTGAATTTATTTCTCCTTGCAGGTCTATCAGTTTTTGCTTTGTGTACTTTGAAGTTCTGCTCTTAGGAGGATAAATGTTTAGAATTATTATATCCCCTTGATTAATTGACCCCTTTTATTATGAAATGGACTCATCTATCCTGGTAATAGTCTTTGCTCTGAAATCTACTTTGATATTAAACTGGCCATTCCAGTGTTCTTTTGATTAATGTTAGTATGGTGTATCTTTTTCAGTCCTTTTACTCTGAATGTATTTGTATCTTGGTGGTGCAAATGGTTAAACACTTAGCTATGAACCAAAAGATTGGTGCTTTAAATTTACTGAGAGGCACCTCAGAAGAAAAGCCTGGTGGTCTACCTCCAAAAGATTACAGCCACTGAAAACCCTGTGGAGCACAGTTCTACTCTAAAACACGTGGCGTTGCCATGAGTCAGAATCCACTCAATGGCAACTTTTTTTTTTTTTTAATTAAAAAAGATTTTGTTTTGTTTTGTTTGTTTTTTAGGCAGCACGTAGTTGGATATATATACAGTCAGTCCCCAGATTACAAATGAGTTCCGTTTCTAAGTTTGTCTTTAAGTCGAATTTGTATGTAAGTTGGAACAGTTAGGTACAGTCATATCTAACATCAGTTAGTCAGATGTTTGTCTTAGTATATAGTTAACTTTTCAGCACACAAAAAATGTAAAAAAAACAATGCCAGATGCACTAAAACATCTTTAACATAATAATACAGTAATAATAATAATGTTTTGATGCACATAGCAAAATAGCATCCTTTTGTTATTATGAACCATTGTATGTATCTCAGATTTTTCATATAATAGGCTTTATGCGGGTTGGTTTGTAACTATGGGTTGTATGTTGTCACACATACAGGGCACTGCCTGTGTATATATTAAAACCTGTAAAAGCTGGAACCTGTGTAAGGTGGAAACCTGTCACAGAAGGAAAACTCAAATATTTTCCACTAAAATGAGCGATAGAAAAGTGGTAAGACTGCACCCTGTCAAAGGTGGAAAACTTTTGAGACCTGGAAAAACAAGTCAGTCCCGTCGAATTCTGGCTCTCACAAGTTTTGTTGTATAATCTCCAATCTGACGATCTCTGCTTTTTCATTGGGGATGTTTAGACCATTTACATTTAGTGTGATTGTTGATATGGTTAAGTTTAAGTCTGTCCTCTTGCTATTTGCTTTCAATTTGTTCCATCTGTTCTTTGTTTCCTTTTTCTGCAGTCTTTTGGATTTAGTATTTTATTATTCCATTTTATTTCCTTTGTTGGTTCATTAGGTATAATTCTTTGTTTTGTTACTTTAGTGGTTGCATTAGGATTTATGCTATATATAAATAACTCTCACAGTCTACCTTCAAGGGATATTATATCCCTTCACATTTAGTGTAAGAATCTTACAGTAGTATATTTCCATTTCTTTCCTCCTGGCTTTTATGCTATTTGTTGTCATACATTTTACTTATGTGTATGTCATTAAAAAAACAAACCCACTGCTGTCAAGTTGATTCCAACTCATAGCGACCCTACAGGACAGAGTAAAACTGCCACATAGGGTTTCCAAGGTTGTAAATCTTTACAGAAGCAGACTGCCACATCTTTCTCCTGCAGAGCCACTGGTGCATTTGAATCACCAACCTTTTGGTTAGCAGCCAAGTGCTTTAACCACTGTGCCACCAGGGCTCCTATATGTCATAAACCTCACAAAATATGTCATAAAACCCACAAAATATTTTTTTCTTAACTTGTAAATTATCTTTTCAAGGTGTTTAAGTGATAAGAAAAAAATTTATATGCTTACTCATGTAGTTACCAGTTCTGGTGCTTTTCATTCATTTGTATAGATCCAGATTTCCATCTGGTATCATTTTCCTTCTGCCTGAAGGGCTTCCTTTATCATTTCTTATAGTGCAGGTTTGTAGGTGATGAATTCTTTCAGCTGTTGTATGTCTGAAAGCATCTTTATTTAACCTTCTTTTGGAAGATATTTTAAACGGGTATAGAATTCTGAGTTGATTTTTTTTTCTTTCAGCGCTTTAAAGACCTTCCTTCACCATTTTTTCCTTTAATTGTGTTCAACAAGAAGCCTGCTGTCATCTTTGTTTCTCTGTACTTAACTTACTTTTCCTTTGTTTTTTAAAAATATTTTTCTCTTTTTCACTGGTTATGAGCAATTTGAACATGATGAATAATTTTATTCCTATTTCGGGGACTGGAAGTTTGTTAAGCTTCTTTGATCTGTGACTATAGTTTTCATCAGATTTGAAGCATTTCAGCAAGTCTTTTTCAAATATTTTCTCTCCTTATAGGGTTGCTATGAGTCGGAATCGACTCGACGGCACTGGGTTTGGTTTTTTTTTTTTGGTTTCAGGGACTTCAATTATTACGCATATATTAGGCTGATTGGAGTTGCTCCACAACTACTTGATGCTGTTCTTGGTTTTGTGTATTCTTTTTTTTCTTCTCTGTGTCTTTTATTTTGGTTAGTTTCTATTTGCTATGTTTTCAAATTCACTACTTTTTTCTTCTACCATTGTACTCCAGTATATTTTTCATTTCAGATATTGTAGTTTTCATTTCTAGAAGTTCAGTTTTGGTCTTTTTCTATCTTCTATTTCTCTCCTTAACTTTTGGAACATATGGTATACAGTTTTAATAACTATTTTTTGTCTGTTACTTCTGGGTCAGTTTTTTTTATATATAACATTTTTTTCTTTTTTTTAAATTGAACTTTAGATGAAGGTTTACAGAACAAACTAGTTTCTCATCAAAGAGTTAGTACACACATTGTTGTATGGCTTTGGTGAACAACCCCACAACATGTCAACACTCTCTCTTCTTAACCCTGGGTTCCCTATTACCAGCTTTCCTGTTCCCTCCTATCTTCCAATCCCTGCCCCAGGGCTGGTGTACCCCCTTTAGTCTTGTTTTGTTCCATGGGTCTGTTCAATCTTTGGCTGAAGGGTGAACCTCAGGAGTGACCTCGTTACTGAGCTGAAAGGGTGTTGGGGGGCCATACTCTCAGGGTTTCTCCAGTCTCTGTCAGGTCAGCAAGTCTGATCTTTCTTTTTGAGTTAGAATTTTGTTCTACATTTTTCTCCAGTTCTGTCTGGGACCCTATATTCTGATCCCTGTCAGAGCAGTAAGTGGTGGTAGCCAGGCATAACCTAGTCGTACTGGACTCAGTCTGATGGAGGCCATGGTAGATGTGGTCCATTAGTCCTTTGGACTAATCTTTCCCTTGTGTCTTTAGTTTTCTTCATTATTCCTTGCTCCCGAAGGGGTGAGACCAGTGGGCTATCCTAGATGGCCGCTCATAGGCTTTTAAGGCCCCAGTAGAATGGGGTCTTACTAACCAAAGTAGAGTGTAGAACCTATACTTTATTAACTATTTTATGCCACTAGAGCTAGATGTTCCCTGAGACCATGGTCCCCACAGCACTCAGCTCTGAATCAGTTTTTTTTTTTAATAATTTTTATTGTGCTTTAATTAAGTGAAAGTTTACAAATCGAGTCAGTCTCTCACACAAAAACCCACATACACCTTGGTACACACTTCTGGATCAGTTTTGACTGATTATTCTCCTCATTGTGGGTCATGTTTTCTGCTTCTTTGCATACTTGGTAGTCTTGTCTGGATGCCAGACACTGTGAATTTTACTCTTGTTAGGTGCTGGATGTATTTATATTTTCATAAATCTTCTTGAGATTTGTTACGAGATGCATTAAGTTACTTGGAGAGAATTTGGTCCTTTTGGGTCTTGTGTTTGTGATTTGTTGGGTGGGTCCAGTGCTCTGCTAGGGGCTAATTATTTCCCACTACTGAGATAAGACCTTCCTGACTTCTTTACCTGATGTCCCATGAATTATGAGTCTGTTCTGTCTGGCAGTATTTCCAGGCCTGTGTGAGTGCTGGACATTGTTCTCTCATCTTTTCACATGGTTTTTCCCTGCCCTCACACAAATGTGCCAATCAGTGCTCAGCCTAATAGTCAAGGGGGACCCTCTGCAGATCTCTGGAATTCTCTCTCTGTGCAGTTCTCTCCTTTCCAATACTCTGTCCTGTGAACTCTGCCCTCCTTGTTCTCCCCTGGCTCTCAGCTCCGTTTCCTTAACTCAGGGAGTCTACTTCTTGGGTCCACCTCCTTGCACTGTCACCAGGAAGTAATCTGAAGCAATCATAGGGCTCACTTTTTTTTGTTTCCCAACTCTCAAGGAATACTCCTTTATTGCCTGATGCCCAGAGTCTTGAAAACCATTGTTTCATATATTTTTGTTGTTGTTGTTTTAAGTGAGAGGGTAAATCTGGCCCCTGTTACTCCATCTTGGGTGGAAGCAGATGTCAGAAAGTGACATTTGAGCACAGACTTGAAGGAGGTGATGGAGTGAGCCATGAAATTACAGGCGATGGGGGAAAGGATTCCAGGTAGTGGGAACAGCAAGTGCAAGGCCCCTGAGGTGAGAGTGTGCCTAGTGTGTTAGAGAAACAGCAGGGGACAGTATGGCTAGAGCAGGGGGTTCTGGGAAGAGAATGAGGGGAGAGGGAGTGAGGTACCTGCTTGTGCAGGCCCTTGCAGGCCATGGTGAGGATTTTGACTTTTATGCTAGATGAAATGGGTACCATGAGAGGATTTTGGGCAGAGGAGAGATTTCTTTTAACTTACGTTTTACATATCTCCGAATTGACTCTTTCACTTGTGACTCTAGATTTCAGACTGGTAACAACTTCCTAACATGCTGTCCTCTGTCCTCACCATCCCATGGGCAGCCACACCCACTCATTATAATTTCCCAAACCTGCCTCACCTTTTCTTTTTTCTGGGCCTTTGCTCTCATGGGTTCCTCTATCCAGATGCCCTTCCTCCCCTCCCCTCCTGTCCTCACATCAAAACTATGCTCCTGTTCAAAGGCATCCTGATTTCATCATCCAGAAGCTGGAGCTGGCGGGACCCTTAGATACCAACCATTTCACCTCACCCCCATTTTATGGAAGGGAATACTGAGGTCACTCTGTGAGACAAGGGAAGATTTAGGGCCAGGACTCCAGTGTCCTGACTCTCTCAGAGGCTTTCCAGGGCCACCCCTGGTCCAGCCTCTTCTGTCTCAGCTCTGGCTAGGTGCTGAATTCAATTCTTCACCACAGTTTATATTATCTCTCACACCACCTGCCTTTGCACATGCTGTTTCCTCAGCCTGGGTGCCCTACTGCACCCTGTCTTTCTGGAAAAGTTTCCACTTCAACTTGGAGACTCTACTTAAGGATTAGACTTATTCCCAGTGTCCTGCCTGGTTCTTCCATTAACCTGTTTGCCCTCTGTATTGTGGGTGTCTGTTTCCTTTCTGTCTCACCTTTTGGGCAGGGAACCTGTGGCAGTCATTCTGGTCAAAGAAGACTTCCAATCAATGTTGGTTAATTGACCAACATGGAATGAGAAAGAGCCCTGTTGGGCAGGAGAAGTAGCACTGGCTTGAAGTCAGGACACCTGACCTCTCTTTGCTTTTCTAAACTGGCACTAGGGTCCAGCCCCTGCCACTTTATAGCTCTGTGGCCTTGGACAAGTTATATCCTCTCTTTGAACCTCAGGTTTTTCAGCCATAAAAAGAGCAGGATGCCCAAGAGACAGAAAGAGCCACATAAACCAGAGACTACATCAGCCTGAGACCAGAAGAACTAGATGGTGCCTGGCTATAACTGATGACTGCCCTGACAGGGAACACAACAGAGAACCCTTAAGGGTGCAGGACAGCAGTGGGATGCAGACCTCAAATTCTTGTAAAAAGACCAGACTTAATGGTCTGACTGAGACTAGAAGGACCCTGGAGGTTATGGCCCCCAGACCTTCTGTTAGCCCAGGATGGAAACCATTCCGAAAGCCAACTCTTCAGACAGGGATTGGACTGGACTATGGGATAGAAAATGATACTGGTGAAGAGTGAGCTTCTTGGATCAAGTAGACACATGAGACTGTGTGGGCAGCTTCTGTCTGGAGGGGAGATGAGAGGACAGAGGGGGTCAGAAGCTGGCTGAATGGACACGAAAATAGAGAATAGAGGGAAGGAGCGTGCTGTCTCATTTGGGGGGAGAGCAGCTAGGAGTATATAGCAAGGTGTACTAAATTTTTGTATGAGAGACCTACTTGATTTGTAAACTGTCACTTAAAGCACAATAAAAATTAAAAAAGAAAAAAGGGCAGGGTGGCATAGTGGTTAAGATAGGCATCCTGGATTTGAATCCTGACTGTGTGACCTTGAGCAGATTACTTAAGCTCTCTGTGCCTCAGTTTCCTCCTTTGCAAAATGGGGGGTGATGACTGGGCCTGGCTCGTAGGGTATTTGTGAGCATTAAATAAGTTAATATTTATAAAGCTTTTAGAGCCATGCTTGTCATATAAACAGGATCCCAAAATGATAGCCATTAATCAAAAGAAGCCCTGGCCTTCCTGAGATGAGATGAGAGCTTAACCAACTGGAAAGTGCCATTGAGTGATCTGTGGTTGCTCTCCTTAGGCAAGCTGTCTGAGAAAGGCTGATTCTGACATGAACCACTGGGTATTCTTGAAGAAATCATGTCACTTCTCTTGGCATTAGCTCCCCAGCCTATACAAAGGAGGGGTCGGTCCAGGGCAGCTGGGGGCTGAGGTACTCTGCCTCTCAGAGCCTCAGTGCCCATCTTTTTGGAGCGGGGCTGATAACTGCACATCTGTCCTGGGCTCCTGGTGAGGATTAAATAGGACAGTGTCACATGAGTGTCTGATAAACATGCCCATCGTTACCGTCACTGTTATTCTGGCCCTGACATTCCAAGGTTCATTCCAGGGGATGGGCTGGGTACCCATGAAGGAAGGGGCTACCATATCACCCTAGTGCCAGTTTAGAAAACTGAAGGCAGCTGTGTCTGAGCCCGACCTGCTGGGCTGTGGGGTTCTCGCGAGAAGGCCTAGGACCACACCCACTGGAGAAAGAAGAAGGTGGCACCATCATGTCACAGGGATGGGCTGCAGCTGTTTTTGTGAGCTGTCAGAGGCCTCAGATCTCCTGGGGCAACAATGTCCCTGTCACATGTGACCACCTCAGAATCATCACCTGCCACCTGCCCAGGGCTGAGAGTGGCAGGATGATCTGGAAACAGAGAGCAAGGTCCAAGTCCTTGCACTTGCTGTGTGACCTCGGGTAAGCCTCTGCACCTCTCTGACCCCCATTTCCTGGCACATTGTGAGGTTTTGAGCACCTTAGATGGGGGAAGATGCTCCCAGTCAGGAGGGGTATTTGTTGGCTGAGGAAACAGAGGCAGGGGCTCCCCCTAGGCCACAGTTTGGAAGGGGGAGGTGAACCGACTGGCTTGAACCTTCCAGCCCCTCCCCAGGGTGGCAAGAAGCAGTTGGGAGCGCAGAGGCCTCCCTCTGGGTCCTGAAGGTGGAGCACAGACTGGCTGGCTGAGGCTGGGGTTCACTGTTTTTATGGAGAAGGATTGGCAGACAAAGGGGAGGCTGGAGGGCAGGGCTGGCGTGTCCCTGGGGAGAGAGAGAAGGGGGAGGAATAGAAGGGAGGAAGGCAGGGCTAGTGCTCAGCTTCATAAATGCAGGGCCTGCGAAGTCTTTGGGCTAGGGGTTAGGACTGGACCCTTGCCCTGAATGGGGTGGGGGAGGGAGGTTGTTGGTTCATCCTGTGGATTCTTGGAATAAATGAAGGAGGGATTGGGGGTGGGAAATTACTAAGACTGTGATAAAACATTCTCCCCTTTGCTTAAAACACACAGACACACACAGCCCCAGCCACACTCCTGCTGTAACGTCTTAACAACAATAGCTCTGCCTGGGATGGAGGTTCGCAAACTTGGGTGCTCAGGAGGACTTGTTAAAACACAGATTCCTGGGCCCGATGCCCAGGTCTGGGGTGTGGCCTGAGAACGTGCACGTCTTACATGTGATGCTGATGCTGCTGGTCCTGGGAACACACATCGGGAACCACTGCTCTGTGGTGTGCTCTGCCAGTTGGGGTTCTCCCATGAGCAGGCACTGAGATAGAGTTGGGAGAGTAGGAGGTGTGTGGGACGGGGTGTGCTGCCTGTGAGAGATAAGGGGGGAGGCACAGCAGGGCTGGGCAGGGAGAGCTCCGGGCCACCACGCAGGTCTGCCAAAGTCAGCCCAACGGGGTGCTCCAGAGTAAAGATGGCATTATAGGAGCCCCACGGTGGGCGGAAATGACTGGGCCGATTCCCCTGTGGCTCAGTCATTGGCTGGGATTGGCCAGGAAGAGTGTGGCCTCACCTCAAAAGCTGAGGTAAATCTTGAAGGTGCTGCAGCTGGCAGCCCTCAGCTCACTGCTCCCCTCGCAGGTGGAGGACAAGCCTTTTCTTAAAGGGAGATGGAACAGCGCCCTTCCATGGCTGCCACAGGTGTCTACCTTGTGCCAGGCTCTGTTCAGAGGGTTTACCTGGATGAATGCAGTTTTAGACACAGAGCAAACTGGCAACCCGACTCTAACTGTCCCCATTTAATAGATGGGAAAAGTGAGACACTGAGAGATTAAGCCATCTGTCCAGCGGCAGAGTCAGATAGGTGAAGAACAGTAGCCCTTTTACAGCTGAGGAACCTCAGGCGTGGAGAGGTCAGTGACTCATCTGACCTTGCAAATTAAGTAAATGGAGGCTCTGGGATTTGAACTCTGCTCTGCCTCGTCTCTTCTAATTACAAGGTGCTGCCTCTTGAATATTTCCAGGAGGATCTAATAGCAGAATCTTGGGGCTGGAAGGGGCCACTGGTGGGGGTCCTGAGGCCTAGGGAGGTCATCACCCACAGCTCTGTGCCTCTCTGTGCCATGAAGGAACTCTCTGTTGTGGGTGGGGTTTAACAGACCCATCATTATACAACCAGCCCACAGTGAGGGGCACCTACCGTGGTCCAGCCCTCCAACCCAGGCACTCACTCTGCAGTGGGGAGACAGGCAGGGGTGCAGGTGGTCTGTGCGGCTATGGGGGATGCGGTGGGATTGTGGAGAGTTCTAACATATGTGGGGGTGCATTTGGGGAGGCTTCCTGGAAGAGGTAGCCTGAGAAGAGGGGAGAAGAAGTAGGCTTAGAGGTGAGAGAATGCATTCCACATTGAGGGAATTGATTGGAGTCCCTGGGTGGTGCAGTTAATGATCTTGGTTGCTAACTGAAACGATGGTGGTTCAAGGCTACTCAGTGGCACCGTGGAAGAAAGACTTCGTGATCTACTCCTGAAAAATCAGCCATTAAAAACCCGAGGGAGCACAGTTTTACTCTGACACACATGGGGTTGCCATGAGTGGGAATTGACTCAACGGCAACTGTTGGTTTAGGGAGTTGATTGCAAATCACCAAGTCTGGAGAGTTGAGATGTCAGAGGCAAAAGTGGCTGGAAGTGAGGTGAAGAGTGGAACATGGGGTGGGGGGAGTATGGTGGAAAAGCTCTAGGCTTGAAAACATGGCCCCAGCTCTATTGGGCAGGGCTGCTTTGCAGGAGACCTCTGATCTCCCGTGCTTAGAATTGTCCAGATTTTCCTCTCACTTCTCTGATCACTCTGTAGCAGCCAGCCTCCAAGATAAGCCCCAGTGACCCACTTCTCTTGATATTCATGCCCTTGTTGAATTCAAATAAGGCTGACCTGGGCAACCACAGGGTTTTGCAGAATGACAAAGTGTGACTTCCAAGGCTAGGTCATAAAATGTACTGCAGTTCCCACCTTGGGCTCTGGGTTTGGTCACTCTTAGGGGAGCCTGCTGCTGTGCTGTGAAGACACGCAAGCAGCCTGTGGAAGGGCCCATGTGGAGAGGGACTGAGGTCCACCTGCAGCCAGTGTGACTTCCCAGCCACATGAGTGAGCCACCTTGGAAGCGGATCCTCCAGCCCCAGTCAAGCCTTCAGATGATGCAGTCCCAGAGCCAGGCTGTTCCTAAATTCCTGACCCAGAGAAATCATGAGGATTATTAAGTTCCTATGGCTCTTATGGAAACCCTGGTGGTACAGTGATTAAGCTACGGCTGCTAACCAAAAAGTCAGCAGTTCAAATCCACCAGGTGCTCCTTGAAAATCCTATGGGGCAGTCCTACCCCGTCCTATAGGGTCACTATGAGTCAGCATCGACTGGATGGTAATGAGTTTGGTCTTTTTGATATGGTTCTTACAGTAACTACATTTTGGGGTGATTAATTCCGCAGCATCATCTAACAAGGGCTTCTCCACGCCATTTCTTGTTCCTGCTGCTGCTTCCACTGCAGTCTGTAAGTTGTTCATACATTCCTTAGACAAATATCGTGTACCTGTTACGCACTGGGCACTGTACACACAGGTTATGGACAAACCAGGCCCCTGTCCTCAGAACCTGTGCTCTCATGGCCACTCCCCAGGGTCCAGGCCTCCTTTTGACTATGATTTTCTAAATTCACCTGCATGGTCATAAACTGAGCTGAATATCTCGGGAGTGACTCTTAACCTCTTTGGGAGCCAAAACCCTTTTTGAGAGTCTGATGAAAACCTCCTCCAGAAAAGTCTCAAACTGGGGTGCAATTTCAAAGGGGTCCCAGGTCATCCAAAACTGAACCTTCAGCCTCCAGGACCCAAAGTCCCTAGTGGGGACGTACAGCCTGGGTGAGGAATAAACAATGCCTTGGCCACTGAACTGGGGAGCGGTGATCCCGTCTCTGCTCGGAGGCAGCCAGCTGTTGTCCAGCCCGGGTCTGAGTAGATCACTTTAACTCGAAGCAGGACAGGGTGCCTGAGCCTATGTGGTTGTATGTAGGCCGACTTCTCCACCAAGCTCTGCCAGCCGCTGATTCTGAGACTTGGCTGATGCCTCCGCCTCTCTGAGGACAGAAGCTAGAGAACCCAGAAGCTAAAGGCTCAGGTTCTGGAGCCAGACCATGGGTGCAGCTTGCATCCACAGCTTACTTCACCTCTGAACTTGGCTTCCTCAACTCTGAATTGGAGACAGTAAATTCAGCCTGAAGGGTGGCCGTGGGGTAGACACAAGCCCTAAAATGCTGGGCACACAAGGTGCTTCCCCACCTGGCAGTGCCTCCAATTCTTCAGCCCTCAACCTCCCCCCTGTCTGGTCTGGGCAGCTGCTGGCCCACAGCCCTGCCCATGGGAGCCACTGCTCCCTGGTGTGCCAGCCTCTCCTGTGTGGAGGGGGCACTGTCCCAAGCCCGGTATGCAGCTCAGGATTCAGCTCGGGCCAGAGGGGAGTGGGGCAGTGGCCCCAGGACAGGCCTCCCTCCTGAATGACTCCTGTCTCTTCCTTAATGCCTTCCACTTCTGCCTTCTCACTCCTCTATCTCCTTCTGTCTCAATGTCTCTTCTTCCACTGTTTCTTTCCTCCTTTTCCTTCATCTCTCCCCTTCCTCCCTTTTCTGCTTCTCTCTATGTTTCTTCTCCTCCTGTCCCCCTTCCCCTCCTCTTCATCTTCATAATGACTAAGAGCATGGACTCTGGTGTCAGACTGCCAGAGTTCGAATCCCAGATCTGCCACTCACTGGCTGTGTGATCTTGAGCAAGTTACTTAATGTCTCTGTGCTTTGGTTTCCTGCACTGTACAATGGGATACTCTCTTGAAGGTTGTGCCTCGTACCTGTGGGTGCTCCGAGAGTGTCGGCTCTTCATCAACAGTCTGTCCTCCCCTCTTCTCCTCGCTGTCTGTGCAGTCTCCCTCCCTTCCTTTCTCAAGCCCTGGGCTCCAGCTCTGACCCCACTTGGCCAGGTGTCTTGGGCCTCTCTGCTGCCCTGGCTCTGCCCTGCTGCCACATCCTCTCGCTGCACCGAGATCACTGCACAGAGGGAGTGGGGAGCCCAGGCTCGGGGCCAGGCTGCCCCATGAGCAGTTGCAAAGCCAGGTGGTTGGAGCTCTTCCCTGGGGTTCCGCCCACGCCCACAAGGAGTGCGAGGAGCTGCCTTTGTGCTGCAGAGTGACAGCCTCTCTTGGCGCATCATTTGGCAGAGCTGCTGTCTGGGCCCAGCAGAGCTGAAATGCTCAGCCTTGGAGGCAGAGGCCTCAGAAGACAGGATGCTCCAGGCTCCCTTGCCATCCACCTGCACCACCCTGTATGAGGAGTATTCTCAGCCTCCAACTGGACAGCAGCCTCACAGGCATTCCTGGTACCCCGCACCGAGCCCGCCACGCAGCACAAGTTCAGTCAATAGGTGGGCATGAGTAGTGATATCAGCTAACGCTTGCTGAGCCCTTGCTTTGTGCCTAGCACTGTTCTAAGTGCAAATCCCTTTAATCTTCATAGCAACCCTATGTGGTAAAGACTGTTATCATGCCGTTTTAGAGATGAGCAAACTGAGTCACACAAAAGCATAGGATATTGCCCAAGGTGGAATGAATGCCAACCGAAGGTGGGAAGGCAGAAGGGGTAAGCATCTCCATTTTACTGAGGAGGAAACTGAGGCTCAGAGAGGAATGACTGGCTCACGGTGACACAGGTAGTAAGTGAGAAAAAATCGGGACTTGAACCCAGGAATCCAACACTGCCTCTCACCTGTCTGTAATCCCAGGACTGTGGGCTGGGCTCCAACAGGCCTCCCTCCCTGCTCTGGGTCCCAGCGTTTTTGGAGACTGGCTGGAGGCAGTGGCGTGCTGAAGGCTTCCCACAGTTCTTTGAGAATATCTCCCCCATTTTCTAAATGAGGAGCCTAAGGCCCGGAGAAGGTAAGCAATGTGCTAGAGGTCACACAGCCAGTAGGTGTGACTCCTAAAATCCCAGTTTCTGCCTTCCATTGGGTGGCACTACCTGCCCACCACCCCTGAGAGAACATCCCATAGGGGGAGGCCTAGGAGGGGAGCAAAAGAAGAGGGGCCTGCCGATGCCAGCTCCTCCTGTTTCTGCTGTCAAGACTAAATCTTGGTGCCTCTCTGCCCACTATTTACAGAGGGGCCAGGACATGGCCTCTTCACTTTGTCCTAGAAGCTAGGCCTGGCAGAGATCACTGTGCCTACCTGTTTGTTTTCCTTTTTTTTTTTTTTAACCTTTTTTCATTAAGGTATAAAATACACAATGAAGTGTACAGAGCACACAAGTATACACCTGCGTGGCTACCATCCAGATCAAGATATAGAACATTTCCAACCCCCAGGAGGGTCTCGGCTCTACCCACCCAATCCAGCTCACCACTATTCTGATTTTTATCATTATAGATTTTGCTTCTTCTTGAACTCAGCATAAGTGCAACTGTCCTAATTGTGCCCATATGACAGAGGAAGAAAGTATAGGCCAGACCTGGGAAGTTGGCCCGCTGGCAGCTCAGAGCCCAGCACTCATAGGCACACCTTTGGGCAGGGAGACGTGGGCAGTGGGCCTTCTCCAGCACTCCTTAGCACCCTCGTGCAAAAAATAGCCCATGGCTTTCTTTGTCTAATGGAAGGAAATGTGATACCTAGTTCCCTGCTAGATAGGATGGTGAGCAATTGTTCATTTCAGAGGGACCCACAGGGGTTCCAGGGTTTTTTTGGTCTTGAAAATTTAGGGAGTATTGGCTCCCTTCAGGATCATCAGGGAGATGCTTGCTGTCTGTACTGGGCTGAACAACGTTCCACCCAAATTCACGTCAACCCAGAATCTCAAAATGTAAACTTATTTGGAAATAGTCTTTGCAGATACAATTAGTTAACATGAAGTCCTCCTGGATTAGGTTGGGCCCTGAATCTACTGACTGGTGTCCTTGTAAGAAGGCCGTGGGAGACACAGAGACAACACAAGGAGAATTCAAGGAACACCAAGGACTGCCAGCAACCACCAGAAGCCGGAAGAAGCATGAACAGATTCTTCCTCAGAGATTCCAGAGAGAGCATGGCCCTGCTGCCATCTTGATTTCAGACTTCCAGTCTCCAGAGCTGAGACAAAAGGTTTCTGTTTTAGGTCACTAGGTCTGCGATATTTTGTTACAGCTGCCTTAGGGAAACCAATACATTTCCAAGGGCAAGGTCTCAGGCACCTTTGACCCCAAATTGGAGCGGGATTCATCTCAGGAAAGAAAACTTTAGACACTCAAAGAACCTTTCAGGGACTCTTTCTACAAGGGCCTGGAGCTCAGAGCATAAATACTCGGCTTGCTGGGATGGAAGAAAGGAGAATATCACTCCTCTCAGGTGCTAACCCCAAAAGCAAGAACAAAAAAGGTACCTTAACAGATGACCCTGGCGTGTGGCACACTCAGGTTCGAGCCTTTTACACAACCCCAAAACTAAGTCTGCAGCCGCCACCACAGCCAGCCCCTCTGCCAGGCAGTGTCTGCTTTCATCCTTGCAACAGCTTCTGGAGGTTTCGTTACCCGCACTTTACAGATGAGTAAATGGAGGCTCGGAGACTTTAAGTGACTGAGGCAGGAGGAGCCAGAACCCAGGGTTTGGAGCTGATGAAGCTGGGACCAGATCTAGGCCTTTCAGTATGTTATTTTCCCTCCCAAAGCATCCAGCTGCTGAACCACAAATAACAAGATGTACTACTGATCGGGCCGCCTTTCCAAGCATCATCCCACTACTCTTCATACAACCCTTGTTGTTGTTAGTTGCCATCAAGTTGGCTAATTGTAACAAGAGAACAGAACATTACCCATTCCTGCGCCATCTTCACAATCGTCAGTATGCTCAAGTCCACTGTTGAGGCCACTGCGTATTTTTAGTTCCTTCCAACCTGGGACCTCATCTCCCAGCGCTATAATGGACAGTCTTTTCTGTGATCCATGGGGTTTTCATTGGCTGATTTTTGGAAGTAGGTTGCCAGACTTCAGACTTCTAGCTTCCTGAACTGTGAGACAGAAAATTTCTCTTGTTTTAAATCACTCAGTTTGTGATCCTTTGTTACAGCAGCCTTGTCTGTCTTAGTCTGGAAGCGCCGCTGAAACCTGTCCACCACGGGTGACCCTGCTGGTATTTGGCACACAGGTAGATAGCTTCCAGTATCACAGCAACACACAAACCACCACGGTACGACAAACTGACAGACGGGTGGCGGTCACATAACCTTAGGAGGCAGCTATGACCAACCCCACTTATAGCTGAGGAAACTGAGGCTCAAGGAGGGAAGGGGTGTGCTCAGGGACATGCACATACCTGAAAAATGGGCGTAAAAACAAAACCCACCTCACAGGGCTGTACTGCAGTTTGGGTTGAATAAAAAGATAAGAATGTGAGACTGGTACACAGGCAGTGCTCAATAAACACCTTGCTTGAGGTCTCACAGCTGGCGAATGGCTGGAAAAACAAATCTCAGCTACTACATATACCTCATATAGCACATACCAGGGAGGGAACTGGCAGGATGGAAAAGCTGGCTCAAAAGAGGATCAGATGACACAGTTCGGTACAAAACTGGTTACTTTCTTACAGGGCAAAACCCCATAAACTTCAGCCTTATTTTTACTAGAGGACAGAAAGTATTTGCAACTTATTCATCTTCTACAAGTTTGTAA
The DNA here is from genome assembly GCF_024166365.1 of Elephas maximus indicus. NCBI lineage: Eukaryota > Metazoa > Chordata > Mammalia > Proboscidea > Elephantidae > Elephas > Elephas maximus. The sequence continues at coordinate 38,766,927 of NC_064843.1, forward strand.
CTTCGCGGAATTGGGAATCAAGACTCTAATCAGTAATAAATAACAAAGTTAAATAAAGGAGCATACCCTAGAGAATCAGGTGACCCAGCCAGGCTCATTATACAGTACTTTAGTATATGGAAAGGGCACGAGAGCATCTTTTTCGCCTTATTTCCAAGTTTTGGGTATTTTTTTTCTTTACAGTTGCTGTTATTATTATTCAACTTCTCCCTGCCACAGGCAGCCGCTCACAGACCGCATAGACACCGGGAAGCCTAGGCACGCCCAGAGCCCACCCTTCCTCCATTCGCACAGGGACACAAGGGCAGAGCCTTTGCCCACCGAGGAACGGGCAGCCTGCACAGAGGCGGGGAGCAGATCACACCCAGGCTGAGGGAGGATGGAGGTGGAGCCAATGTTTGCCAGCCAACCCAGGGGGACCTAGGGCAGCATTGTTTTGTAAACAACCTGCCATGAAAAGTAAAATAAAGCGACCCATAGATGAATTAGGTAGTGTGCGATTTCACGAAGGTTAAAATCCACGTGTGTAGGTGCGTATACATTTACAAGCGTGCATGCAAAGAAAAACCTCTGGAGAAAGCCCCCCAAACTGAGGGTCATGGAGAGTGAGGATGAAGGGGGACAATCCAGCAGAACCCACTGCATTGTTTAAATGGGTCACGTCCAACTTGTTTTCCTGCGTTACTTGCATTCTCTTAAGAAAGGATATATATACATGCCTAGGATATTTCTGGAAGGTCGTCCCTGGGGACTAGACTGGGGGATGGTTTTACCGTCTCCCCTTCTGTACCCTTTGGATTTTCATCACTGCTGTTATTATTTCTGACCATGAACACACCTCCACCCCCGCCACCTCGGGGGACAGACCCCAGGCTCGCGGCCCGGGTTCCCGGATGCCCGGCCCCTCAGGTCCAGTGGGGCGGGGCGGGGAAGGGTGCGGGCCTCCGAGCTTGGGAGGACACCCTCGCCGCCCTCCCCGGCTGGGCCGGGTCCGCAGCTGACGGCGGGGGTGGGGTGGGGAGCAGATGGACGAGGCGCCGGACGGCTCGGGGTCCCCCGGTCCCGTCCAGGTGGCTCGGGCCGACTCCGGGCCAGCTGCGGGGGCCGTGGAAGGGCGGGCAGCCCGGGCACGGAGGGAACCCCATTTTCCATGACAATGCCGAGGCGGTGCGTACAAAGGCGCCGCAATCAGCGTTTTATTGGTTCGAGTTAATTATCCGAGGGGGGGAGGGGGCGGAGCGGGACCGGAGATTCCCTTGTGGGGCCGAGGGGTGGGGGGACTCGCAGGGAGGGGCGGTGAGAAAGCAGCTTTCTCCTGTCACCTCCTCCGCCCTGGGCTCGGTGGCAAAGCGCCATCGCCCCCTGGTGGCCGCTTCATTCAATTGTTCAATCATTCGTTCACTCAGTCATTCACAAAGTAATTGCATAAAGTGCAGAGAACAGGACTGGCACGTGGGCCAGATTTTTAAATTGCCTAGTCTCGGGCTAAGGAGTCCCTAGGTGGCGCAAACGGTTAAGTGCTCCACTCCTAGAAAGGTTGGCAGTTGGAACCCATCCAGAGGCGCCTTGGAAGATAAAACCAAAAACCAAACCCGCTGCTGCCGTCGAGTCGATTCCAGCTCATAGCGACCCTATGGGAAGATATATCTTGGAAGATAGGCCTGGTGATTTGCTTAGGAAAGGTCACAGCCTTGAAAATCCTATGGAGCAGTTCTACTCAGCTCACATGGGGTCACTGTGAGTCAGAATCAACTGTGGCAACAAGTCTGGGGCTGGGCCCCTCTTGGTTCCCAGCCTTGCCAAGGAAAAGCTCTCAGCCTAGTGCTGCAGACAGATTTATAAACAGACAGTTACGGTGCAGCCTGGCAAATGTAAGGGTAGCAACAGGGGGCTGGGGTACCAGCTCAGAGGAGGACCTTCAAGGGAAGGCTTCTTGGAAGGGGCCCTGCCTGGGATATGACTCGTGGAAGTCAGCCAGGTGAAGGAATGGAGAGCTGTGGGGAGTAAAGGCATTTCAGGAAGAGGGTTCATCAGGTGAAAAGCAAGTAAGGTGCATGCTGGGAAGAGCAACTTGATGGGGGCAGGGAGCAGAGATAAGCAGTGAGGTGGACAAGTGGGCCAGGGTCAGATGGCACAGGCCACCTGAGAGCAAGGACTGAGGGTGGGGTGGGGAGAGATCATCTGTCAGGTCGTTTCCAGCTTGTCATTCTTCCTTTTATGTTTGAAGAGAAATTGGCTGTCTCTACCCCTAGGTGGTGCAAATGGTTTGTGCTGGATTATGAAACTGAAGGTTGGCAATTCCAATCCACCCAGCGGTGCCGTGGAAGAACAGCCTGGCAGTCTGTTTCTGTACAGGATACAACCAAGAAAACCCTACGGAGCAGTTCTACTCTGTAACACATGGGGTTGCCATGAGTCAGAATTGGCCGCAATGGGTTATCCCCACCTAAATTGCTCCTATATGGGTTCAGGCCTTGTCATTTCCCCTCCTTGACTACTGTCCCATTGTTTCGTTGGTCTTCCTGCCTCCTGTATCTCACCCTTCAATCTGCCTGCACCGCAGCTCCAAAAATGACCTCCCAAAAAACAAAGCTTTGTGGGACTATTTTTCCTCAAAATTACAAATGCTGGGGTCTATATATATCCTGGTGGCTGCATGTGACAGAAAACCCAAAATAATCGTGGTTTGAACAAGGTAGAGGCATTTATCTCTCATGTAAATAAAGTTTGCAGGCAGGCAGGCAGTCTAGGGCTGACATGGTGCTCCATGGTTCAGGGACCTAGCTCTTTTTATCTTGTTACTTTACCACTCTCAGCCCATGGCTTCTATGTCATGGCCCAATATGGCTGCTCAAACACCAGCCATCACATCTGCATCCCCAAATGGAGTGTCTGCCGGCCACCAGAAAATGAAAGGAGCCAAGAAAAGGGGGGATATTCCTTTAAAGACTCTTTTCGGAAGTCACATATGATCCTTTTGCTTTTATTCCTTTGGTGAGAATTTGGCCATGTGGCCACACTAAGCTACAAGAGAAGCTGGGAAACATGGTCTGTGTTCCACATATTATGGTCCAGATGAAAACTGAGGGCTCTATTTTAAAGAAAGAAGTGGAGCCTGGATATTGGGAGACAACCATCAGTCTCTGTCTCAGGAGTGTGTCCTAGAGGTGTGCTCGCTTATATGACGTAGGTACATCTACAAGGTTATTCACAGCAGCCTTGTCTGTGACAGCAGGAGACTGGAAACAACCTAAATGTACCTTAATAGGGAACTGGTTGAATAAATTACGGAACATCCATGCAATGGAGCGCTAGACAGCCACAAACACGAACGAGGAAGCTAACGGTGCTCTGGTATGAAATGATGGTTAAGATACTTCACTTTAGAAAACAGTTTGACCATTTTTTGTAAAGTTAAACATACGTCTACCCTATGACCCAGCAATTTCATCCCTAGGCATTCACCGCCAAGAAATAAAAGTATATGTCTCCACAAGGACTTGTACATGAATGTTCATAACAGCTTTATTTGTAATAGCCAACAACTGGAAATAGCCCAGTATCCATCAGCTGGCAAATGAATAAGGAGCCCTGGTGAAGTGGTTAAGTGCTAGGCTGCTATCTGAAAGGTTGGTGGTTGAACCCACCAGCTGCTCTGAGGGAGAAAGATGTGGCAGTCAACTTCCGTAAAGAAACTCTATGGGGCAGTTCGACTCTATCCTGTAGGGTTGCTATGAGACGGTATTGATTTGATAGCAACGGATTTTGGCAAATGGATAAACCGGTGCATCTGTACACTGGAATACAAAAAAAAAAAAAAAATTGCCATCTAGTCAATCCCGACTCATATGGCAACCCTGTCTGTGTCAGAGTAGAACTGTGCTCCATAGGATTTTCTTTCTTCCTTTTTTAAAAAAATTTGCTTTATGTGAAAGTTTGCAAATCAAGTTAATTTCTCATACAAAAATTTATACACATATTATTATGTGACCCTAGTTGTAGTCCCAATAATGTGACAGCACACTCCCCCTTTCTACCCCGTTTATCCCGTGTCCATTCAACCACCTCCTAAGAAGTATACTTCTTAGTTCAAGTAGATACACGAGACTAAATGGGCAGCTCCAGTCCCTTTCTGCCTTCTCATCTCGCCTCCAGACAGGAGCTGCCCATTTAGTCTCGTGTATCTACTTGAACTATGAAGCACACTCCTCACGATATTATTTTATGTTTTATAGTCCAGTCTGATCTGTCTGAAGAGTTGGCTTCAGGAATGGTTTTAGTTCTGGGTTTACAGAGAGTCTGGGGCCGTGTCTTCTGGGGTTCCTCTAGTCTCAGTCAGACCATTAAGTCTGGTCTTTTTACGTGAATTTGAGTTCTGCTTCACAATTTTCTCCTGCTCCATTCAGGACTCTCTGTTACGTTCCCTGTCAGGGTGGTCTGCGGTGGTAGCTGGGCACCATCTAGTTCTTCTGGTCTCAGGGAGGTGGAGTCTCTGGTTTATGTGGCCCTTTCTTTCTCTTGGGCCCATATTTTCCTTGTGTCTTTGGTGTTCTTCATCCTCCTTGGCTCCAGGTGGTTTGGGACCAATTGATACATCTTAGATGGCTGCTTGCAAGCTATTAAGACCCCAGGTGCCACTTATCAAAGTGGGATGCAGAACTTTTTCTTAATAAACTTTGTTATGCCAATTGACCTAGGTGTCCCCTGAAACCATGGTCCCCAGACTGCAGCTCCAGCTACTCTGTCCCTTGAAGTGTTTGGATGTGTTCAGGAAACTCCTTAGCTTTTGCTTTGGTCCAGTTGTGCTAACTTCGCCTGTATTTTGTGTTGTCCTTCCTTTCACCGAAGATGATCCTTGTCTACTATCTACCTAGTGAATTTCCCTCTCCCTCCTTCCTCACCCTTGTAACCATCAAAGAATGCTTTTGTCCGTATTTAAACCTTTTCTTGAGTTCTTGTAATAGTGGCTTCATACAATATTTGTCTTGTTGTGACTGATTTCACTCAGCTTAATCGCCTCCAGATTCATCCATGTTGTGAGATGTTTCATGGATTCATCATTGTTCTTTATTGTTGCATAGTATTCTGTTGTGTGTATGTAATTTGTTTACCCATTCATCTGTTGATGGACACCTAGGCTGTTTCCATATTTTTGCTGTCGTGAACAATGCTGCAGTGAACGAGTGTGCATATGTCTATTCCTGTGATGGCTCTTATTTCTCTAGGATATAAATTCCTAGGAGTGAGATTACTGGGTCATATGGTAGTTCTATTTCTAGCTTTTTAAAACAAAAAAAATTTTTTTTCTTTTGAGGGAGTGCCAAATCCATTTCCAAAGTGGTTGTACCATTTTACATTCCCACCAGCAGTGTATAAATGTTCCAGTCTCTCCACGACCTCTCCAACATTTATTATTTTGTGTTTTTTGGATTAGTGCCAGCCTCGTTGGTGTGAGATGGTATCTCATTGTAGTTTTGATTTGCATTTCTGTAATGGCTAATGACTGTGAGCATTTCCTCATGTATCTGTTAGCAGCCTGAGTGTCTTCTTTGGTGAAGTGTCTATTCATATCTTTTGCCCATTTTTTAATTGGGTTATTTGTCTTTTTGTTGTTGTGGTTTTGCAGTGTCTTGTAGATTTTAGAGATTAGACCCTGACCGGATATGTCATAGCAAAAATTTTTTCCCAGTCTGTAGGTTGTCTTTTTACTGTTTTGGTGTTTGATTTTTAGGAGCTCCCAGTTATCTAGTTTCTCTTCTGGTGTTTGTGCATTGTTAGTTATGGTTTGTATACTACTTATGCCATGTATTAGGGCTCCTAGAGTTATCCCTATTTTTTCTTCCATGATATTTATTGTTTTAGATTTTATATTTAGGTCTTTGATTCATTTTGAGTTAGCTTTTGTACATGGTGTGAGGTATGGGTCCTGTTTCATTTTTTTGCAGGTGGATTTCTAGTTATGCCAGCACCATTTGTTAAAGAAACTGTCTTTTCCCCATTTAATGAACTTTGGGCCTTTGTCAAATATCAGCTGCTCATAGGCGGTCCATAGGGTTTTCAATGGCTGATATTTTGAAATAGATCACCAGGCCTTTCATCCAAGGTGCCTCTGGGTAGACTCGAACCTCCATCCTTTCTGTTAGCTAGCAAGTACATTAACACTTTGCACAACCCAGGGACTCTACTGGAATACTACACTAAGTATAAATGAGTGAATTAATGATGCTCACAACAACATGGATGAAATCTCAAAACAAGCAGATCAAAATAATCCAGACACCAAAAATAGCATGCTGTATGATGCCTCATATATGAAGTTCTAGAAGGGCTGAAACTATTCAATCTATGGTGATAGGAATCAGAGCAGTGGTTGCCTCTGGGAGTGGGGGGGATGGATTGGGAAGGAGCAGGAAAGAACTTTTTGGGGTGTTGGTTACACAGGGGCATTTCCTTATTTAAAAAATCAAGGTGCAGGACAGTGTGTAAATGATACTGTCATTTATGTTTGTAAAGGAAAGAAGTTTGCTTGTATCTGTGTAGACTCTGCTTGGGAAGAGACTGGTTTTAGGGGTTGCCTGCAGGAGGGAAACTGGGGGGCTCAGGGCTGGGGGAGATGGAGACTTTTTGCCATATTCTCTTACACCTGTTAAGGTGCCTGGGTGACACAAACAGTTTGCACTTGACTACCAGCATAGAGGTTGGATGTTCCAACCCACCCAGCAGCACCACGGAAGAAAGGCCTGAATACCTGCTTCTGTAAAGATTATGGCCAAGAAAACCCTATGGAGTGGTTCTACTCTGTAACACACGGGGTTGCCATGAGGCTGAATCAACTGGATGGCAACAGCCAAGCCAAGCATTATACCTATTGAATTTTAAATGTGCTACACAGTTAAAAAACAAAAATGAAAAGATCATTTAGATGCAAATCTAACATCACAACGCCTGCTTTAAATTCTTCAATAGCTGCCCATGATCATCTGGGCAAAATTCAGACTCTGAGTTGTTCCCACCTTAACTGGCCTCACCCAGCAGCATCCTCTCCAGTCACATACCATCTACCAGGCGCCAGCTCAGTGCCCAGTGCCCTCTCAGACTTGTACTCATCTCCCCTTCCCTCAGCTACTGTTTCCCTTCTGGCTCAGCTCCTGGGTGAAGTGCTCACTGGACCCTAGACTGACTAGGCTGCTTGGGACTCAGTGGTCCCGCTGTGCTTTGCCCCTTGCCAGCCCTCCCCATCCCCCGCCCCCGTCCAGTGCACAGATGTTTGTTGGGGCTCACTGTGAGCTGGAACTAGACATGGATGGGAGCCATCTTTAGGGAGAACCTGTCTCCGTGTTTACCTCCCCACCAGTGGGCTGCTTCTGCCCAGAAACTCCGTCAGAACCCCTCTGCCAGGACCCACCTCTGCCCTGGGGCAGAGGCCTTGACAAAATCTGTCCTTTTTCAACTAAGTGACATCACTTGGCTGGGGGTCAGGAAGCCTGGGTGCTAATCTCCGCACTATCGGATACATGATCTGGCCATATCTCTGGGCCTCAGTTACCCTATCTGGTTAGTGAGGACAATTAGATTAGATTGGTGGTTATCAAGCTCTTTTTTTTGGCGCAGAACTCATTTCTTAAGGGAAATATTTAATGGAAACACAATTATATAAGACAGAAGTGGACCTGCCTGAGAGGAATTTGTGAGGTGGGGTCTTGCAAGTGGGCTTCCCAAGGCTCCTTTCCAGAACCCCAGGCCCTGAGAGCTGCTTCTGTCACTGTGTCAGTACATGGTTATTGACACATTCTTGCCAGACACTGCAATGAGTGCTGCGGTGTTGCTGTGACTAGACGGACACGCCCTGCTCTTCTAGAACACACAGGGAAAACGCCATAAACCGACAATTCCAGGTAGTGACAAGCGCTTTGGAAGAAAACAAAACAAGGCATGTGATAGTGACGGGGAACCATGTCACATTATTAGCCAGGGTGGTCAGGGCAGGCCTCCTGGAGGAGGTGATGTTTCTGAGGAGGCCTAAAGGATGAGGTCCCGAGAGGGGAAGGTTTGAAAGCTATTGAGGCAACACTGACAATGGAGGACACTTTGCTGGGGTCCCTGGAGAGTTCCCCAGGTGTGAATCGGGAAGGGACTCTCTTAGCCTCTGTAGGTCTCAGAACCTGTGTGGCTGATGCTGGTAGCTCCTTGGCCTGGGCCGGCTGGCAGCCGAGGGAGGAGGCCAGCCTCACAGCTGACACGCTGCTCTCTAATTGTGATTAACTACTGGGCCCTCTCCCCTGCTCGGGCCTGAGGCCACGGGTGTGACAGCTGCAGAGTGAAGCAATGAGGCCAGGAAGGGGTTAATAGGCTGCCCCTCCATCTGAGCCCCTCAGACAATGAGAGGGGGTGGGGAGGGCTCTGGCGGGGTGTGTGGCATCAGCTGGGGTGAGTGAATAGAGGGGACAGAGGCCTGGTCACTGGGGACAAGGCATGAGTGCTCTGTGGGGAGAGGGGTCAGGAGTGCCCCCCCCACGCTATTATTTAGCCCCTCCCTGTCATCTTCTCCCCACCCCCTCTGGCTGTGCGGCCCTACAACTGCCTCTTAGCTTGAAAGTGAGCAGCATCCTCAGCCGTCCGGAATTCTGAGGCAGGAATCGGAAAGCCAGAGAGCTGCAGAATTGTGAAGCGTCACTACTATGGGGGCTAATGGATTCCTGTCATTTTCCAACTTTTCTGGTTAATTGTGAGGTGGGGTCTAGCAGTGGAACCCAGAAACAACCCTCCCCCCATCTCTCCCAGTATAATAAAGGGCACATCCATTATGAGAACAGACTCCAGTGCCAACCTGTCTCATTCATCCCAGTTCTGAACCTTAAAACCAGAGCACTTTGGGGGGAGTCAGCACAGGTCAGTTTGCCTCCCTGGGCCCAGTTTCCTTACCTGGAAACTGGGATCATATTGGCACTATTCGTAGGGTAGTAGTGAGGATTCAAAGGGATCATGCGTGGAGAGGCTCGTTCTGGTGTGAGGCTGGTCCTTTACTGTACACACATGTGAACGTCTGGGTGTGTCTGCATATGTGTGGTTTGGACTCCTGACTCTGCTCTGAATGTCCGCCCCTCCCTGCCCACAGGACTCCAGCTGATCAACCTCCTCCGCACAGCGTCTTCCTGCCCCTCTTTTTCCAGCTTCTTGGGCAGCAGCTCCACCTGCTGGCGTCATTCGGCATTGCACCCAGAGCACACTAGCCTGCGTCAGTAGGGCGAGGAAGGGAATATACACGCGTAATGCTGCGTGCGGAATACTTTATATATACATACACCAAGGTAAGTATCATTACCTCCATTTTATAGAGACTGAGACTGAGGCTCAGGGAGGTCCCACAGAGCCAGCTGTAGAGCTGGGATTCAAAACCACATCCCCAAGTGCTGCACCACCTCCTACCCCCAATACAGTCTTAGGGTGGGAACCCTGAGTTCAAGTTCTCCAGTAGGTCCTAGAGGACAGACCCTCCTCTGTACTCAGAGAGGAGCCAGGAGCTGAGGTTGGGTGGGGGATCCATGGGAGAATGGTCAGGGTTGTCCCCCTGCAAGGCCAGGATTGCAGAAAAACGGGCACTGGACTTGGAGTCCCCAAGTTGGGGTCTCACTCTGACTCCCCCAAACACCAGCTGAACAACCTTTGGAAAATCTTTACCTACTTGTTCGAATGCTTATCATTTTGAAATATACTGAGGAGGGCATTTAATGTGGGCGTTAAGTTCTGACGTGAGAAGAAAATTGCAGGCAGTAAAAACAAAAATTTGAAACTCCAAAAGATCCTTTAAGTCATCCATAAAGTCCGGTATGGGGCATTTTCTAAATACTGTCCTTTGCAGTCATAAATCTACTGAGCACAGGGAGGGGCAGTGTATGACAGCGGTCACGTATATTTGCAAGCTCTAAGTTTAGATTTGACTCCTTGAGAGATGTGTGGGATAGATAGAACAGTGGATCTGTACCCCCCACTTCGTGCTCACAGCTCGATTTATGTCTGGACAGAATCGCCCACACCTTGTACATCACTCTCCCTTCTCTCTCTCTTTCTGAGCACATACAGTTGCATTTCTGAAGTTACATAATAAACACAGCTAACATTTACTGAGCATTGATTATGCATCAGGCACTGTTCTGAACCCTTGTATTAATTCATGAATCCGTCGAACAATGCTATGAGGTGAGTACTATTCTTATCTTGCCACTTTAAAGATGAGGGCACTGAGGCACTGAGAAGTAACTAGCCCAAGGCCACACGGCCAGTGAGTGACAGAGCCCAGACTTCAAGCCAGGAAGCCTGGGACCAGAACCCATACTCTTAGGCATTATGCTACCCACTTGAATGGATGCTCCATGAGTGCTACGTGTATGTGTCCAGGTTTAGCCCACAAGCTCCAGTAGGGCTGGCTGGCGCCCCGTCTGGGTGTATTTGCATTCCCAGTGCATCCCCAGTGCTGGTCCTTTCCATTCAGTGCCCCCACTCAGGGTGTATGCTTAGTAACTGTTTGTCAAACAAATGCATGAGGCTCCTTGAGCCTCAGATTCCTCGTCTGTAAGACAGGCATAATAACCAGCACGTCACAGATTGCTGGAGGCCCCAACGAGCCTGTTGGTGGGAAAGGTCTCTTAAAAGACACTCAGTTCTCCCTTACCTTCCGCCCATTCACCCCTCCTTGGGCTTTTCAGTCTCCTGAATTTAGTGACCTGCACCAATTCATGACAGCTGATTATGTGCAAACCAAAAAATACCAAGCTGATTGCCATCCAACTCATAGCGACCCTATAGGGCAGAGTAGAGCTGCCCCATAGGGTTTCCAAGGCTGTTATCTTTGCTGAAGCAGACTGCCACATCTTCCTTCCATGGAACAGCCAGTGGGTTTGAACTGCTAACCTTTTGGTTAGCAGCCAAGCGCTTAACCACTGTGCTACCATGGATCCTTGTTTGTGTGCATCTCTTCCCAAATCTGCATTCAGTAACATGAAGTTCGGAGCTTGAAATCAGCAATGGTGAGAGTATTTACACCATGGTAATTAATTGGCAAATACTTCAAACAGGGTTTTTTCTCCCCAGAGATGTTAAATACCACTACTTGGGAACCAGGAGGACATGAACCCCTTAAAGGCCACCTTTGGGCAGGCTACGTGGTGGAATGGGCACGCCTGGCGGCCCTCGCTCCAGACCGCTTAAGTTCAAACTCCAGCTCTACTACTTACCAGCTGTGTGACCTCTGTTCAGTTACTTAACCTCTCTGAGCCTTGTTAGTCTCACCCATAACATGATTATTTCATTAAAGAGTCAATCAATGTTAGCACCATATACTCTGTCAGTATTATAAATCATAGAGGTGAGGGAGCTTTCATGTTTTCTCATTTTGGGAAAGGAGGTGATGGGACTAGGACTTCCCATGTCAGAGAGAAACCTTGATAAGGGCAATGCATAACCCCAGATCTGGGGCCCTAATGGAGGGTGTCTTGAGCACTGACAGGCCCGATCTTTGTGCTGTGTGCATGGGGGTGGGGGGTAAGGACCCTCCACTTCCTCAGAGAGAAGGGTACTGTTAGCTCTGGGGCCTAGAACAGATTTTGAGGAAAGTGGGTGATCTAACCAATGATCCATCTGTCCTCCCCTCCTCCCCTTCTTGCTAGAGAGCATCCTAGGGGAGGGTAAAGGATTCCCCATCCCACCCCCTTCCCCCTCCTCTTCCACTCCTGTATGGGGGTCAAGGCCATGTAAAAACTTCTATGGTATACTCTGGACCCCCCACCCCTGCTGCTGCCTGAAGACAAGGGCTCTCCTTGGAATTACTAAAGGGACAGAATGAGGGAATCAGACAGCAGAACTCTTTTCCAGATGCAAAGAGCTTGATCCAAAAACTCTGAGTGGAAAAACCTCACCCGACCCTCACCCCACCCCACCAACAGCATCAGTTTTTGGCTGGCAAGACTAATAGATCACATACACACTCATGAGCCAGGGGGCTCCTGGGGCCTGTGGGATCCTCGCTCAAGGTGAGGTCAAGGTGCTCCAGGGCTGGCCCACTCCTGGGAGATGCCCACACTGACCACGATGCCCACAAGACCCTGGAAAGTGTTGCTCCATGTCCTTCCTGCCCCTTCTCGTGAGTCTCCATGCAGCACGAGGGGTCTTTCCAGAATGTGAATCAGTGGACGTCACTCCCAGCCCATCTAAACCCTCCAATGACTTTCTGTAGATTAAGACCTAAATCCTACCCAAGGCACCCCCTTAGGCCCTGCAGGGTCTGCTCCTGCCCGTGTCCCCTCTAGTCCTCTTCTCTCTCTGGCCCCAGACACTTGAGCGTCCTGGAAACCCTTGAGGGTGCCACCCCCACTCTTGTCCAAGAGTCTTTGTTCCTGCTGTTCCCTGGACCCAGGACACTCCTTCCTGCCCTTTGTACTTTGTGAGGCTGAGAAGCAGACGGAATAGTGGTGGGAGTGAAGGGAGGCCACATTGCTGGAGTATTTCAGCTCTGTCACCTTAGGCTGTGTGACCTTCACCCCTCTGTATCTTAGTTTCCTCCTCTATACAGTGGGGATAATAATAGCACCTGCCTCCTGGGGTGTGGCAAGGCTCAGTTGGCTTAATTCCTGTGAATTGCACAGAGAAGAGCCTGGCATTGCGTTTGTGGCAGTTTTTCAAATGGCTTTGAATTCTTCCATACTCCTCCTGTCTAAAGGTGAGCCTGTGACCTGTCTCCTTGAATCTGGGCAATAGGGTAGGGTGGCAGTAATGCTCTGTGATTTCAGAGCCTAGCTAAAAAAGACCCAGTCACCAAAGAGATAACTATAACTAGTGAAAATCATTATTTTTTAATCGTGTTTTAGGTGAAAGTTTACATAGCAAATGAATTTCACATTAAACAATTAATGCACAAATTATGTTCTGACTTTGGTTGCCAACCCCATGATATATCAACACTCATCCCTTCTCCACCCCAGGCTCCCTGTTTCCATTTGCCCAGTTTTCCTGTCCCTTCCTGCCTTCTCATCTTTGCTTTTGGGCAGGTGTGTCCATTACTCTCACATACATGATTGAACCAGAATCGCGTTCCCCACATGTGTTATTGTTGGCCCTATAGACCTATCTAATCTTTGGCTGAAGGGTGAACCTTCAGTACTAAATTAAAAGGGTGTCTGGGGGCCGTGTTCTTGGGGTTTCTCCAGTCTCTGTTATACCAGCAAGCCTGGTCTTTTTTTGTGAATTTGAATTTTGTTCTAGATTTTTCTCCCCCTCTGTCTGGGACACCCTATTGTAGAAAATTATTTTTTAAAACCCCAGCCATTCAAAGTCTCTGGGAATTGTCCTAAGGACATACAGAAAATGAAGAAACATTTATTCAAGAAAATCTACTACAACTTCTGAGACCATGGCCCTTGGACACCCTTGTTAACTCAGAACTGAAGCTACTGTTGAAGTTCACCCTTCAGCCAAAGACTAGATAGTCCTATAAAACAAATAGTAACACATGTGAAGAACAGGCTTCTTATTTTAATTATGTATATGAGACCAAAAGGGCAATACCTGCCCAAAAACAATGACGAGAAGGGAGGGACAGGAAAAATTGATGAACGGGAATGAGGAATTGGGATGTGGAAGGGGGGGAGACTGTTGCCACTTCACAGGGATTGCGACCAGTGTCACAAAACAGTTTGTGTATACACTGCTGAAAGAGAAACTAATTTGCTCTGTCAACTTCCACCTAAAACACAATTTAAAAAAAAAGGAAAATCTACTAAATCTCAGTAGAAGTTGTAAGCCTGTGGAACTTGAGACATGATCCTTCCCCCTGCCTCCACCTTAGTGTGAAGGAAGCTCCACTGTAGTGAGTGTGGCCAAGAACATGGGAATCCCTCTCCCCCCTGCTCCTAGTCAGTGGGTGCAGTGTCTCCCCAGGAGGGGCAGGCTGCCGGCATTTCTCATCCCCACACCCCAGATCTGTTGCAGAGGTTAAATTCTAGGCAAATGCAACTGAGAGACCAAGGGCTTCCTTCCTGAAGTAGATTCTAATAAGTTGAGATGTATATGGTGAGGCGGGGCCAAGATGGCGGAGTAGTCAGGCACTTCCTGTGGTCTCTCTTACAACAGAGACCCCCCAAAAACAAGTGAATCGATTATATATGGCAATGTAGGAGCCCTGAACATCAAAGACAAAGTTGAGGAGTTGGACTGAGTGGGAGGGGAATGGAGAGAAAGTATAGAAGCAGCAAGGATTTGCCAGACCTGACCTGGCTGGCACCCTGCAGGCTGGATTGGCTGGTGCACAGGAGCTGAGGCAAGCAGTAGCACTCAGGATGAGTTTCCCACACTGGGAGAAACCAAGCATCGGGGAGTCTGCACAAGCCCGTGGGACTAGGAGAAGGTAGCGCTGGATCTGTGAAAGCTAAGTGCAAGCACCTGACCTACCTTGCAAGATCAAAAAAAAAAAAAAAACCTTTCCCCCTCTGGGAAGTATCTCTCTGCCATTTACCTACCCCCTCCCCTCTCTGCTCCTGTTCCGATTCAGCTTCAGCGATTGCTGAGCCCCCTGGGCTGGAAGTGGGACCCATCATCTGGGCTTTGGAGAGGGAACAAATTAATATACAAAGAAACAGGAAAAAATAATTTGCCAGCTCCCCTAAACTGGGACCTCAGAGCAGGCACAGCCCCTTTGCACAGGCACAGGCGTAGGGGGCCCACAGACTTTGAATGCCTTCCACCACTGTCTAGACCTGCCTAGGCCCATTTCAACAGCACAGGCCCTCTTTAGCATAGCACAACAGGGTATATTCCTGAAGCCTGTTTTCAACTGTAACAGCTAAGGGGGAGTGGCAGATTCATGACATTTGACACTGCCCTACCCATTAAGCAACATCCTCACCTACCCACATCAGGGGCCTGAGGACGGTGGCTCCACCCATTCTACCTAGCCACCCAAGACAGGGGTCGAAGAAAAAGTGGTGCCTCCTAGTCCTTACAGCCAACAGCACTGGGTGCCCAAAGTCTGGCCACAAAACCCACCCACCCATGCACTCTAGGGAACAGGGACATACCTTCCACCCAGACACGCAGGGGCAGCCATCAGCCCCCTGCCTTGCTCAGCACATAACCCCCTATTGCAGCCAGATACCTGTGCCTCCTCCAATCACCCCTATATAGCCCTGCCTGTCTAGGATGGTAGGTGAGAGCCTACACCACAAACCTGGTGACAGGCAACCTGGATACCTGAGCTGACTCCGCACAAGAAAAGTAAATGGACTCCTGGGCTCACATACCTAGTAGCAGCTCTAACCACCTGGTCACAGGACGTGAGAGCTTCAAAGATGCCAATAATCAAAGTAGCTCAGGTGACCAGCCTATTTGGGCGTATCGAAACAAAACAAAACAAGAAGCTGGGACACAGTGAGCAAACGAAAATAAATAAATATAATAACTTATTGATGGCTCAGAGAGAACAGTCAATACCAAATCACATAAAGATGAAGTCCATGATGGCTTCAGCAAGCGACCAAAACAAAGAACCAAGAAACCTCTTGAAAAGACCTAAATATAAAGCCCAAAACTATAAAGATCATAGGAGAAAAAAATAGCATCAACACTAAGACCCTAATACATGGCATTAACAGGATACAAACCATAACTAACAACACACAAACTCCAGAAGATAAGCTAGATAACTGGGATCTTCTAAAAATTAAACACTTATGCTCATCAAAAGACTTCACCACCAACTCCTGTCTAGAGGTGAGATGAGAAGGCAGAGGGGAGCAAGAGCTGGTTGAATGGACACAGGAATACAGGATTGAGAGGAGGAGTGTGCTGTCTCATTAGGGGGAGAGCAGCTAGGAGTACCTAGCAAGGTGTGTATAAGTTTTTGTATGAGAGACTGACTCGATTTGTAAAATTTCACTTAAAGCACACACACAACAAAAGACTTCACCAAAAGAATAAAAAGAGAACCTACAGACTGGAAAAAATTTTTAGCTATTACAAATTTGACAAAGGTCTAATCTCTAATAAAATCTTCAGGAAAATCCAACACCTCTAGAACAAAAAGACAAATAATCCAATTAAAAAATGGGCAAAGGAAATGAACAGACTGTTGACCAAAGAAGGTATTCAAGCGGCTAACAGACAAATGAGGAAATACTCACCATCACTAGCTATTTGGGAAATGCAAATCAAAACAACAATGAGATACCATCTCACCCCAGCATTACTGGCACAAATAAAAAGAAAGAACATAACAAATATTGGAGAGCCTGTGGGGAGATTGGAACTATTATGCACTGCTGGTGGGAATGCAAAATGATACAACCATTTTGGAAAACAATATGGTGGTTCCTTAGAAAGCTAGAAATACAAATACCATATGACCCACATGATCCAGCAGTCCCACTCCTAGGAATATATCCTAGAGCAATAAGAGCCGTCACATGAATAGACATATGCACACCCATGTTCACTGTAGTATTGTTCACAATAGCAAAAAGATGGAAACAACCTAGATGCCCATCAACAGATGGGTGGATAAACAAACTATGGTACATACACACAATGGAGTACTGTGCAACAATAAAGAACAATGATGTATCTGTGAAGCATCTCACAACATGGATGAATCTGGAGGGCATTACGCTGAGTGAAATAAATCAATCATAGAAGGACAAATATTGTGAGACTACTACCATAAAAATTCATGAAAAGGTTTACATATAAAAAGAAACAATCTTTGATGGTTATGATGGAGGGGAGGGGTGAGGGTGGAAAAACACGAAATAGACAATAGATACGTGGTAACTTTGGTGAAGGGTAAGATAGTACACAATACTGGGGAAGCCAGCACAACTTGTAGAAAGCAAGGTCATGGAAGCTCCATAAACACATCCAAACTCCCTGAGGGACTGAATTGCTGGGCTGAGGGCTGTGGGGACCATGGGGTCTGGGAACATCTAGCTCGACTGGCATAACACAGTTTATAAGGAAAATGTTCTATATTCTGCTTTGGTGGGTATCGTGTGGGGTCTTAAAAGCCTGTGAATGCACAATGGAATACTATGTATCGATAAAGAACAGTGACGAATCTGTGAAACATTTCATAACGTGGAGGAACCTGGAAGGCATTATGCTGAGTGAAATGAGTCAGAGGCAAAAGGACAAATATTGTATAAGACCACTATTATAAGATCTTAAGAAATAGTATAAACTGAGAAGAACACATACTTTTGTGGTTATGGGGCGGGGAGGGAGGGAGGGTGGGAGAGGGTTATTTACTGATTAGTAGATAAGAACGACTTTAGGTGAAGAGAAGGACAATACTCAATACACGGAAGGTCAGCTCAACTGGACTGGACGAAAAGCAAAGAAGTTTCCGGGATAAACTGAGTGCTTCGAAGGTCAGTGGAGCAAGGGCGGGGGTTTGGGGACTATGGCTTAAGGGGACTTCTAAATCAATTGGCAAAATAATTCTATTATGAAAACATTCTGCACCCCACTTTGAAATGTGGCATCTGGGGTCTTAAATGCTAACAAGCGGCCATCTAAGATGCATCAATTGGTCTCAACCCACCTGGATCAAAGGAGAATGATGAACACTAAGGTCACACGATAACTATGAGCCCAAGAGACAGAAAGGGCCACATGAACCAGAGACTTACATCATCCTGAGACCAGAAGAACTAGATGGTGCCCAGCCACAACCGATGACTGCCCTGACAGGGAACACAGCAGAGAACCCCTGAGGGAACAGGAGATCAGTGGGATGCAGACCCCAAATTCTCATAAAAAGACCAGACTTAATGGTCTGACTGAGACTAGAGAAATCCCGGCGGTCATGGTCCCCAAACCTTCTGTTGGCCCAGGACAGGCACCATTCCCAAAGACAACTCATCAGACATGGAAGGGACTGGACAACGGGTTGGAGAGAGATACTGGTGAAGAGTGAGCTACTTGTATCAGGTGGACACTTGAGACTGTGTTGGCATCTCCTGTCTGGAGGGGAGATAGGAGGGTAGAGAGGGTTGGAAACTGGCAAAATTGCCACGAAAGGAGAGACTGGAAGGGCTTACTCATTAGGGGGAGAGTAAGTGGGAGTATGGAGTAAGGTGTATATAAGCTTATATGTGACAGACTGACTTGATTTGTAAACGTTCACTTAAAGCTCAATAAAAATTATTAAAAAAAAAAAAAAAGCCTGTGAATGGCCATCTAAGATATTCTACTGGTCTCACAACTTCAGGACCAAGGGAGAATGAAGAAAACTAGAGACACAAGGGAAAGATTAGTCCCAAGGACTAATGGACCACAACTACCATGGGCTCCACCAGACTGAGTCCAGTACAACTAGATGGTGCCTGGCTACCACCGACTGCTCTGACAGGGATCACAATAGGGGGTCCTGGGCAGAGCTGGAGAAAAATGTAGAACAAAATTCTAACTCACACACACAAAAAGACCAGACTTACTGACCTGACAGAGACTGGAGAAACCCCAAGAGTATGGCCCCTGGATACCCTTTTTGCTCAGTAATGAATTCACTCCTGAAGTTCACCCTTTATCCAAAGATTAGATAGGCCCATAAAACAAAATGAGACTAAAGGGGCACACCAGCCCAGGGACAAGGACTAGAAGGCAGGAGGGGACAGGAAGGCTGGTAATAGGGAACCTAAGGTTGAGAAGGAAGAGTGTTGATGTGTCATGGGGTTGTTAACCAATGTCATTAAACAATAAGTGTACTAACTGTTCAATGAGAAGCTAGTGTGTTCTGTACACCTTCATCTAAAGTTCAATTAAAAAAAAAAAAAAGAAACCTCCCAGAGGAAAAGAAGATCTTGGAATTACCGGAGGCAGAATTCAAAAGATTAATATACAGAGCTCTTCAAGAGATCAGGCAAAATGCAGACCAAGCCAAGGAATACACAGACAAAGCAATAGAGGAACTTAAGAAGGTTATACAAAAGCATAATGACAAATTTAACAGGCTGCAAAAATCCATACAGAGACAATACAATTTCAGAATTAGACAACGCAATAGAAAGTTATAGGAAAATTGAAGCAATGGAAGTCAGGATTAGTGAGAATTGAAGATAAAGCACTAGGCACCAATATATTTGAGGAAAAATCAGATAAAAGAATTAAAAAAAAAATGAAGAAACCCTAAGAATTATGTGAGACTCTATCAAGAGGAATAACCTATGAGTGACTGGAGTACAAGAACAAAGGGGGTAACAGAAAATACAGAGAGAATTGTTGAAGATTTGTTGACAGAAAACTTCCCTGATACTGTGAAAGATGAGAAGATATCTATCCAAGAAACTCATTGGACCCCACACAGGGTAGATCCCTAAAGAAAGTCACCAAGACATATTATTGGTCAAAACCAAAGATAAAGAGAGAATTTTAAGAGTAGCTAGGGATAAATGCAAAGTCATCGACAAAGGAGAGTCAATAAGACTAAACTCTGACTACTGAGCAGGAACCACGCAAACTAGAAGGCAATGGAATGACATATATGAAGGAAAAAAATTGCCAGCCAAGAATTATATATTCAGAAAAACTGTCTATCAAATATGATGGTGAAACTAGGGCATTTCCAGACAAACAGAATTTTAGGGAATTTGTAAAAACCAAACCAAAATTATATGAAATACTAAAAGGAGTCCTCTGGTTAGAGAATCAACAACATCAGGTAACAACCCAAGACTAGAACACAGGACAGAACAACCAGATATCAACCCAGATAGAGAAGCCACAAAAATAAATCAAAGCTAAAACAGTGAAAATAGGGAAACAGAGATGTCAATATGTAAAAGATGACAACATTAAAACAAAAAAGAGGGATTAAATAATGTAGTCATAGAACTTTCATATAGAGAAGAAGTCAAGGTGATATCAATAAATAAAGATTAGTTTAAACTTAGAAAAATAAAGGTAAATATTAAGGTAACCATAAAGGAAACTAACAGTCCTACACATCAAAATAAAAAAGAAGGAAAACAAAGACTCACCAAATATAAAATCAGCAACAACGAACAAGATGAAAAGAAAATACGTAAAGAAAAATGAGTCAGCACAGAAAATTAACTAGAACAAAGAAACTGTGACAACACAGAAAAAATACATCAAAATGACAGTACTAAACTTATACCTATTAAAAATTATGTTGAATGTAAATGGACTAAATGCACCAATAAAGAGATAGAGAGTAGCAGAATAGATTTAAAAAAAAACAGCCGTCTATATGCTGCATACAAGAGACACACCTTATGCTCAAAGACGCCAAAAAACTAAAACTCAAAGGATGGAAAAAAATATATTAAGCAAACAACAATAAAAAAGAGCAGGAGTGGCAATATTAATCGCTGAAAAAATAGACTCTAAAACAAAATATACCGCAAAGGATAAGGAAGGACATTATATAATGATTAAAGGGTCAATACACCAGGAGGACATAACCATAATAAATGTATACACACCTAATGACAGGGCTCCAAACTCTAACAGGATTGAAAAGAGAAATAGACATCTCCACAATAAGTAGGAGACTTTAACACTTTTCGGTGAAGGACAGAACATCCAGAAAGAAGCTCAATAAAGACACCAAAGATCTAAATGTCACAATCAACCGGCTTGACCTCATAGACATATACAGAACACTCCACCCACAGCAGCTAGGTATACTTTCTTTTCCAATGTACATGGAACATTCTCTAGAATAGACCACATATTGTGCCACAAAGCAAGCCTTAACAGAATCCAAAACATCGAAATATTACAAAGCATATATCTGACCAAAAAGCCATAAAAGTAGAAGTCAATCACGGAAAAAGCAAGGAAAAAAAATCAAATACATGAAAACCAAACAGCATCTTGCTCAAAAACTACTGGGTTATAGAAAAAATCAAGGATAGAATAAAGAAATTCACAGAATCAAATGAGAATGAAAACACATCCTACCAGACCTTTGCAACACAACAAAAGCAGGGCTTAGAGGTCAATTTACAGCACAAAATGCACACATACAAAAAGAAGGGCCAAAATCAAAACATTAACCCTACAACTCAAACAAATAGAAAGAGAACAGCAAAAGAAGTCCACAGGCACTAGAAGAAACGAAATAATAAAAATTAGAGCAGAAATAAATGAAATAGAGAATAGAAAACCAACTGAAAGAATTAACAAGACTAAAAGCTCGTTCTTTGAAAAGATTAACAAAATCAACAAACCACTGGGCAAACTGACAAAAGAAAAACAGGAGAGAAAGCAAATAACCTGAATAAAAAATGAGATGGACAATATCACAACAGACCCAGCTGAAATTAAAGGGATCGTAACAGAATACTTGGAAAAGTTGTACTCCAACAAATTTGAAAACCTAGTGGAAATGGACAAATTTCTAGAAAAACACTACCTACCTAAACTAACTAAGTAAACCTATAACAAAAGAAGAGATTGAAGAAGTAATTAAACACGCCCCTCCAAAAAACAAAACAAAAACAAAAACCCTGGCCCTGATAGCTTCACTGGAGAATTCTACCAAACTTTCAGAGAAGAGTTAACGTATTTCAGAGCATAGAAAAGGATGGAATACTCTCAAACTCATCCTATGAAGCCAGCATAACCCTGATACCAAAACCAGGAAAAAAAAAAAAAAAGACACCACAAAAAAAGAAAATTACAGGACAATACAAAATTTTATTTTTTATTTTTTTATACCTTATGAACATAGATGCAAAAATCCTCAACAAAATTCCAGCTAATAGAATTCAGCAACATATCAAAAAAAATAATTCACCATGACCAAGTGGGATTCATGCCAGGCATGCAGGGATGGTTCAACATTAGAAAAACAATCGATGTAATCCATCACATAAATAAAAGATAAGAACTACATGATCTTATCGATGCAGAAAAGGCATTTGAAAAAGTCCAATGCCCATTCATGATAAAAACTCTCAGTAAAATAGGAATAGAAGGAAATTCCTCAACGTAATAAATGGCATTTATACAAAGCCAACAGCTGACATCATCCTGAACGGAGAGTCTGAAAGCATTCCCCTTGAGAATGGAACCAGATAGGGATGCCCTTTATCAACACTTATTCAACATTGTGCTGGAGATCCTAGCCAGAGCAATAAGGCAAGAAAAAGAAATAAAGGGCATCCAAATTGGCAAGGAAGAAGTAAAGTATCCCTATTTGCAGATGATATGATCTTATACACAGAAAACCCCAAAGAACCCACAAGAAAACTACTGGAACTAATAGAAGATTTCAGGAAAGTGTCAGGCAGGATACAAGATAAACATTCAAAAATCAGTTGGATTCTTCTACACCAACAAAGAGAATTTTGAAGAGGAAATCACCAAATCAATACCATTTACAATTGCCCCCAAGAATATGAAATACTTAGGAATAAATCTAACCAGAGAGGTAAAAGACCTATACAAAGAAAACTACAAGACACTACTGCAAGAAACCAAAAGAGATCTACGTAAGTGGAAACACATACCTTGTTCATGGATAGGAAGACTCAACCTTGTGAAAATGTCAATTCTACCCAAAGCCATCTACAGATACAATGCATTGGCCTCTTTTGGAGAATTATCTACATGTATGTTTGGAAACTCTAGTGCTGTAGTGGTTAAGAGTTAAGGCTGCTAAACAAAAGGTCGGCTGTTTGGATTCACCAGGTGCTCCTTGGAAACCACATGGGGCAGTTCTACTCTGTCGTATAGGGTCGCAATGAGTTGGAATCAACTCGACAGCAATGGGTTTGGTTTTTTTGACAGGCGGTTTGAATCCATAAGCCACTTCTTGTAAACCCTGGGGGGCAGTTCTACTCTGTCTTATAAGATTGCTATGAGTTGGAATCGACTCTATGTCAATGGGGTTTTTTTTTTTTTTTTGGTACAGGTAGTCCCCAACTTACCATGTATTCAAGTTACCATGAACTGCACTTAGAACTCTTTTTTTTTTTTTAAGTTTTATTGTGCTTTAGGTGAAGGTTTACGGTGCAAATTCGTTTCTCATTCAAAAATTCACAAATTGTTTTGTGACATTGGTTGCAATTCCCACAATGTGTCAGCACTCTGCCCCTTTCCCTTTACACCCCAGGTTCCCTTTGTCCATTCCTCCAGTTTTCCTGTCCCTTCCTGCCTTCTCCTTTGCTTTTGGGCAGGTGTTGCCCATTTGAAAAATCTTGTATACTTGATTGAACTAAGAAGCACGTTCCCCACGTGTGTTATTGTTTGTTTTATAGGCCTGTCCAACCTTTGTCTGGAGGGTGGCTTCAGTTCTGACTTAGCAGAGTGTCTACATTTTATTGTTAGTAATATGTACTACACACAATGTTGGCACCTAATTTACTGATGTTATTGTTCTCAGATATTCACTCACAAATATTCAATCTTATGATTTACTGTTCAAAACACTGCTGTATAGATTTAGTTCTCCAAACTAAATCAGGGGCTTCAGTTGCTTGAAGACATGGACTCAAATGCTGAAGGTTTTCCAGAACCTTCCACAAGTGAGTTATTACCACAGCTGACAAAATGCCAATGTTGTCCAACTCTTCTTCATTGTTGGAGTAAATTTTTATGATTTGTATATTTTTGTGTGTGTATGTATTTTTTTTGTGTGAATTTATATGTAATGTTTCCAACCCTCAAAGACAAAGATTGGATTTATAAAGATACTGATAATGAAAGGCAATAATAATGAATTCTAAAAAAAAAATGTGGTGTTCAACTTATATCAGAACCGACTTACGACGGAGTCGTCAGAGCGGAATCCCATTGTAAGCTGGGACTACCTATAGTCAGTTCCAAGGAACAGGGACTCAGGGTCTGACTGGATGCTGTGTTTTAGGGTAAACTGTTATATTATAAACACTGATCTGGCCCCCATTTCCATGGCAATGCCAATAATATGTGGTATAAGAATGTTGGCAGTTCTTCTCATGTTCAGATTACTTTTGACTCTCTAGTCAAAATGTTACCCCAATTTGCAAATCATATATTAAGGAAACTTTAATTTCTATTATTGGCTTAGTATGATTTTTATTTTAACAGATCCAATCAAGAGGCAAATATTTTCTGACCGGAAAAAAAACTTCCAACTATGTATATTGTCTTCAGGAGACACATTTTAGATTCAAAGATACGATAGGTTCAAAGTAAAAGGGCGGAGAAAGATATACAAACAGCAGCCATAAGAGAGCTGGAGTGGCTATATTAATATCAGACAAAATAGAGTTGCAGTGCAGTGAATTGCTTTTATATGGCCTTTCTAGCCATGATCTCCTAACTCCCTCAAAATGATTGGCTGGGACTATGCAAATAAGGTGTGTAAAATTCTTGCAGGGATTGAGCAGTGACTATGCAAATAACGTGCTTGTGGCCTACCAAAGGATCGGCCAGTTTTGCCATCCTGATGGGCTTAAAAGAGCCAATCCCACAGAGGCTGAGGGGAGACCTCACTACCATCAAGAAGAGCCAGGAGTGAAGCATGTCTTTTGGACCCATTGTTCTTGTGCTGACAACCTCCTAGAACCAGGAGACAAAGAGAGCTGTAACACTGAAGACAGACTATGCAAGATGGGACAAGTGACAAGAATCAGAAGACCAGCACCAGATGGCTGCAGTGGGCTTGCTGACCCAGTGGGCCCAAACAGGGCCTGGCAGCAGAGGCCTGCCTGAGAGCACGGCTGAGAGGAAGCTGTCCTGATTGAAGAGCTGTATCCTGAGTTGTTCCTGTTACTCTAAGTTGATCCTGAATTGTAACCTGTTACTTCCTTAATAAACCTCATAATTGTGAGTATGGCCCGTGAGCTCTGTGTGACCACTGCAACAAATTATCGAATCCAGAAGAGAAGTAGAGAGTGCCTTGGGAGGGACGGCTGGTGTCAGGATTGGTAAAAAGCGTTGGAGAGTAGAGATATGTCTGACCTCCACCTCACAGGAATCAGCTTTGGGCAGCTGATGGTATTATCCTCCCCACTCAGGAAGTTAAAGGACCTCTAATGCCACCACGTTACAAGCGTTTAATACAAAATATATTATAAGAGATAGTGAGAGACATTTTATAATAAAGGAAAAATATTGAGAACTGAGCTCCCTAGGGTCTTCTTGGCTGTAATCTTTATGGAAGCAGATTGCCAGGTTTTCTTCCATGGTACCACTGGGCAGGTTTGAGCCACCAACCTTTAGGTTGCCTAATCAATAGGGCTGGGAGAGGTGGGCAGAAGTGGGGGAGTGACTGCCAATGGGTGAAAGAAGCCAGCAGCAAAAGGGCAGTGCCAAGAGTCAGGAAAGACGTGAGTCCTGGGGGATGGCTTTGCATCTCTGAGTCACTGCAACATTTTCTGCCTCTTGAGGTGATAATTTCCTTACCTTTTAACCCAGCTTGAGTCAGACTTTCTGCTTCTTGTACCCTAATACATCTTAACGACTAGATAGTCAACATTTCCCCTTGGCTTGCTCCTCTCTTTTATTTTAGCTGGTATATGCCCCTAACATCATGACTGTGTTTTTCTGAATCTGTCCTTGAGGTTTGATCCTGTCTTGCTAAACATCCTTTGTGCCTATTCAAAGTAGACTGAGTCTAGCATTTGTTTAACATCAGATAATCCCAAATATGAGTCTAAGAAGATTCTGCTGATAGGGAACTATTTACATGAATGCAATGGAACTTCCCGCAGAGCTTTCTGTCACTGAGGACTCTTGTGGCTACAATGGAATCTGCCATAAACAATAAAGTATATAGAATGATCAGAAATCTGACTCCATTTCTCTGATTCTCTTGTCTATTATATGTGTCAACTTTGGATTCAGAATGATTCCCCTCAGGGTCACAAGATGGCTGCCAATGGCAACTGTGGCAGCAAGCTTTCTTCTTGGCTACAGGTAGGGTAAGAGAGAGAGAACCTTGCTCCCAACTGTGGAATAAAGGCCCATCTCGTCAACTGACTGGGCCAATATAAGCCATGGGCTCACCCCAGGACCAGTAACAGTAGCCAGATGTGGTAGATTGTTCCTTTGTTCAAGGGCCATTTACTCTATCCCATTTCCATTTGATTTGCAGTGATTCTCTGGGAGGTATGTGCTGTCCTCTGTGTGGCCACACTTCTCCTAGTAGGCTTCCTTATACTGATGGCCAAGAGGATGGAGATGGATGCTGCGAGGTCTCTTGAGGCCTAGGCTCCAGATACCATATGACAGCCCTTCTGCCACATGCTATTGGTCAGATAAAGTCACATGGCTCATTCACATCCGAGGGGATGGAGAAACAGGCTCTGTCTCGGATGGGAAGAATAGCAAGTGTCACATTGCAGAGGCGCTTAGATAAGGGAAGGAAGGAATGTGTGGTAATTCCACAATTTGCTGCAGAGAATGTTTACACTTTACAAGGTCCATGTCCTCTACTAACTCTAAGAAGTTGGTGGAAGGTTTCCATACAGAGATTGCAAGCTTCATTATTATCCCCATTTTACAGGTGAGGAGATGGAGACTCAGTGATGTACATTAAGGTGCCTGCGGCCACACAGCAAATAAGCAGAGGAGTCAGATTGGAACCCGTGTTTCTTAGACTTCAAAGCCTCATGTGCGTGCACAGAGAGGCAGGCAGGAAAATGCTGATTACTGCATCGTTTTCAGTAGCTTAAAATCAGAAACAGTGCACATGTCCGTCCACGGGGGCTGTTCAGTAAACGCTGGCGCTCCCAGCCAGGGAGTGCTCTGTGCTGGTTACAAGAAACAAGGTCATCCTGTACAGGGAGACATGGGACCATCTCCAAGGCATTCTGTTTAATCAAAGAACCTCTGGGAAAAAAAAAAAAAAATCCATGCACCAGGAAACGAAAGCCAAATATTCCATAAAATCTAAATCTGTGTGTGTATGTGTGTGTGACCTCTGAGAGCTCATCTGAAACAAGTGGAGGTGAATTAAACAATAGGATCTATTTATAGGACCCTTTTCCTTTCTTTAGACCTTTCTTTTTGTTGAGTTTTGAAATAAGACATGCTCAAAGGGAAACTTCAAAGAGCACAGCAAATTGTCAAGTTAAAAAAAAAATTACCTGAAATTCCACCCCCCCACCCCAGAATTAATCAGGCTGTCTTAGACTGGGTTCTCTAGAGGAATAAGACCAGTGAAGTGTGTATATACGAATATGTATAGAGAGGGATATCTCAAGGAAATGGCTCACGGAGTTGTGGAGGCTGGCAAATCCCCAGTCTGTGGGTCAGGCATCAGGCTGGAGGCTCCTCCTGACTCCTGACTCATGTGGTTGCAGGGGCTGATGAACCCAAAATCAGCAGAACCAAAACCAGAGGTGAGAGGATGACAAGAGGATGCAGGATCCAAAGCTAGCATGAGCTGGAACATCCATTTATATAGTGGAGGCAGGCCACACCCCAAAGGAAACTCCCTTTTAAACTGATTGGCTGCTCACAGCAGATCTCATTATGGCGGTCATTACGTTATAACGTATCTCACCGTGGAGATGATTGTATTACACTACATTGTGAAAGAGTAATCAGTCCAATGTCTGCCAAACCACTGAGAATCACAGCCTAGCCAGGTGGCCACATAACATTAACCGTCACACAGGCTCACACTTTGGTATGTATCTTTTTGGTCATCTTTCTGTGTGGGGGTGTGTGTGTGTGTGTGTATATATATATACACACACACACACACACACACAATGAAGTGCTCTTGTACATGGGATTTGATTTACACACAGACCGTAGAAACCAAAACCAAACCAAACCAAACCAAACCCAGTGCCGTCAAGTCGATTCCGACTCATGGCGACCCCATAGGACAGAGTAGAACTGCCCCATAGAGTTTCCAAGGAGCGCCTGGCGGATTTGAACTGCCGACCCTCTGGTTAGCAGCCGTAGCACTTAACCACTACGCCACCAGGGTTTCTAAGACTGTAGAGAAACACGCATATATGAATATGAGAATTTTGCTGCCATGAGAAAATGTCTCAAAGGTATAGAAGCATAAACAACATAGAAGCTTATTTCTTTGTCACATTAACTTGAAGGCTGGTGATGTTATGAAGATTGCCAGGAACGGTGGGTGGAAATGAAACTACAGAGAAGGCGGTCAAATGAAGGTGCCTTTTCCAAATACCACAAGGTCCCTGGGTGGTGCTGATAGTTTGCTCTTGGCTACTAACCAAAATGTTGGCGCTTTAAGCCCACCCAGTGGTGCTACCTGAAGAAAGTCCTGACGATCTGCTTCCATAAAGATTACAGCCAAGAAAACCCTATGGAGCTCGGCTCTACGTGTGATACATGGGGTCACAGGAGTCGGAATCGACTCCGCAGCAATGGGTTTGGTTTGCAAATGCCAGCGCACCCTGTCACCTAGCTAGCCCCTGGCAGAATAGGTTAGCCTGGATAGCACCATCGTCTACAGTCTCTTCTGCATGTACTTTCTCCGTGTGTGTAATTAATCTAGGAGCATCTGCCCACGTCAGCACAGTTGTCATTTTGTTCAGGTTCCACTCCAACATCCTTTCTTAGAGGAATCTATCGGAAACGACCCAAATGCCTTTGTAAGGGCAGCTATTAAAAAAAAAAAAAAAAAAAAAATTCTCCTTGCTGCAAAAAGGGACAAACTCTCCCCTCTTTTTTCTTAGAACATTTACTTTAGGAAACTTGTAAGTTATTTCTCTGCCCCTGAGATGTGTGTAAATCTTTTTAAAAGCTAAGCCAGCCTCTAGCCAGTTTTACAACCCAGGAATGTTTCCTCAAGGACTTGGGGCCATCTCTTTGGAATGGAATCATCGAGGGAGATAAACCCATTGCCGTTGAGTGAATTCCGACTCATAGCAACCCTACAGGACAGAGTAGAAGTGGCCCCACAGGGTTTCCAATGCTGTCATCCTTCTGGAAGCAGATGGCCCCATCTTTCTCTGGTGGGTTTGAATCCTTAGCCTTTCGGTTAGCAGCTAAGTGCTTAACTGCTGTACCACCAGGGCTCCTTATCAAGGAAGATAGGGTCCCTATTTCCCAGTCTCAGTGAGAGGTTAGGAGTTTAACTTGCTCGCTTGGCTCCAAGTTGTAAAACTACCTACTGTCATGATAGGAGTTAATTCTTCCTTGGTGTGATGGTTAACGTTGTGTGTTAACTTGGCTAGGCTATGATTCCCAGTATGTGCAGTTGTCCTCCATTTTGTGATCTGATGTAATTATCCTCCATTTTATATATTGTAAATCATAACCTCTATATGTTAATGAGGCTGGATTAGTGTGGGATGTGTCTTGAGTCACAGCCTGATGTAGGGGAAGTTTCCTTGGGGGTGTGACCTGCATCCAACATATACAGATGCTCTGGCAAGGCTCTCCCTTGCTCTGGATCCTGCATCTGGCTCGTCATTATCTGACCTCTGTTTCTTGGGACTTGAGCCTCTCACCTGACCTGCCACTTCTGGGATTCACCAGCTTCTTCAGCTCTGTGAGCCAGCAGCCCGCTATATGATCCGCCGATTTGGGGTTTGTCAGCCCTTGCAACCACGAGTGAGAAGCCTCCAGCCTGATGCCTGACCACGGATTTGGGACCTGCCAACTTGAGATAAATCTCTATGTGTATATACATATGTATATATACACACTTCACTGGTTTTGTTTCTCTAAAGAACCCAGCCTAAGACACTTGAGTAAATGCAATTTGCTAACACAGATGGCCACCCCACTTAGCAGGTGAATTCAGGATAAACACGTGTGACCAATGGTGCTGTCTAGTCCTCTTAACCTGAGGACTAGTTATCGTTTATCTTAAGAACATGTATGTAATAGGTTATATCTGCCTGGCTATTTAAAAGGATGAGATTTCTGTTTTGTAATCTTTTTAGTGGATTGTCTGTGATGTGTACACAGTCTGTTTGAACATGTTTTTAATAATCAAACTGTATTCTTTCTCTTTTACTTTTGCGGAGAGTTTTTCTGGTTTGGCAGGAAATTTTGCTTTTAACTATTCCCCAACACCTTTAAATGTTTTCTACAGAAACCAAACCAAACCCCTTGCCGGCGAGCTGACTCTGACTCATGGCGACCCCATGTGTTACAGAGTAGAACTGCTCCATAGGGTTTCCTTGGCTGTAATCTTTAAGGAAGCAGATCACCAGGCCTTCTTTCCAAGGTGCCCCTGGGTGGGTTTAAACTGCCAACCTTTAGGTTAGCAGTCCAGAGCAAGCTGTTTGCGCCACACAGGGACCTTTTCTCTACAGAGGGCTGGTTAAATTATGGCACCTCCACCTGGTGGAGTACTACGCACCCATGACAAAGTATAAGAATCCTCTTTCTGATTTCACTATTGAGGGAAAAGGGCAAGGCACACAGTGGTTTACTACTTTTGCTGTAAAAAGAAGTTTAAGAATTAAAACTCTGTATTTGCTTACATTTGCATAAATAATCTATAGATTATTTATGTAGGTGTTGAGATGAGCTGGGCAGGTGGGGGAAAGGGGAGGGACAGACTTTTTGCTGTACATCCGTTTTATATTTTTTGAATTTTGAAACATGTGACTGCATTTCCTATTCAAAACAATGAAGAACAAAAGGAGGGCGGTGGCAAGCAAGCCAACGAAACCAAACTATTAAAGAAATTCTAGGACCCGACCTTCTCTAAGTATTTGATTCTGTTCATTTTGTAGCTCAGTCTTGATCTTCGATTAGAACCAACTGAAAACTGATCAGATTGATACATTCTGGGGGGTTTATGTTGTTGAACTTCTCCTTTGAAGGCCATCTGAGTGTAAAAGCAGGGAATGTCTTTATTAAACAAACAGCAAAAAGTAAAACAAAACACTTAGGTAGGTCATGCTCCCCTCTCTGCACCTCTCCTCCTTCCAGTTGAGGGAACTATTTCCAAGGGTCCTCAAGTCCAGCCCAACACCTGGTAGGGAGCTCACTTTCTGAGGGTATGGTGGGACCCATAAGTCATTTCTCTCTGCCTTCCAGGAGCCCACTTATCCTCCAAGGAGCAGACCTTTGTGGGCCAAGAGGGGACAGGAAGAGGCATGGGGGCACAACGTCCCTCCACACTGGGGCTCAGGAAGCCACGATGACAGACCCCACCATGAGCCTTCTCCTAGAATCTCCTCTGGGAGGAGAGTGGGAAAAGGGACATGGGGCAGGGGTCACTTCTCAACCCTCTGGCCACCTCCAGGTTGTGTTAAACGTTGCTCTTTATCACTGCTGGGGATCAGATCAGGAAATGACCCAAGAGGGCGTACTACATGCTGGGACCTCTCTCTTTCATTCCTGCAAAGAGCCTAAGTAAGTGCTAGTTATTACAACCCCATTTTATAGATGAGGAAAAAGAGTAACAGTGAAATGAAGCGACTTCCTCAAAGTCACACAGCTTGTGCGGGCCAGGTCACCCAGATGTTTTCCACCTAACATGCCTTCTCCTTGGGTCTGACTCTGCAAATCAGTTACGTATCAAGAACCAAGGGAAGGAAGCTCCGGAATGGTGGACTCCCAGGCACTGTGACAGAGTTGGGTAGGGTTGTGCTTTGCATTTTCAGGCCCTTTGGGGGACCTGATGCATTCGCCATAGTTCCAAATGGGAGTTCGTGTCGATGGTTCCAGGACTCAGGCTCTGTCTCTCCGCTCCCCTACCCCTTGCTTGGGCATGCCCCTTGCCTTTCTGGGTGTCAAGCGTCCAGGTGTTAGTAATGGTGGGCGAGCTTGGTGCCTTGTAATGGTCCGTGCACCTCAACACTGCAGGCTACAGAAGTCCGCGGAGGAGAAGAGCCTCAACACGTTGACCAGCGGGAACATGAGCACGGCGCCGACCAGCGAGCCTAGCTGCACAGCCGCCCCACACCACAAGAGGGCGCTGCGGCTACGTTCGCGCAGGATCATACCCAGCATCGCCTTGACGTAGCTCAGACAACCAGTGAACAGCACCCACGAGGCCACCTGCGGAGATGGTCGGGGAGAAATGCAGAGTGAAGGGGGCTTGAGGGAGTGAGCCTCAGGGTGAAGGGTGCTCGTAGGATGACTCAGTAGGGCCATGGGAACGCCATGGAATAACCTCTAAGTGCAAAGAGAACCGCGTGGGGTGACCTCGTAGGACTAAGGACATGAGTTGACACTCCGCCCAAGGGCAAAAGAGAGCCCAGTGGTTTTTCTGGTCCCCGTGGTAAAGTCAAGAGCACCTAAGAGAAGGCCACTGCTGACATACACAGGTGGCATTCAGAGGCTGGGCTGTGACCTTGAACCAGTCACCTCACCTCTCTAAGACCCCATCCCAAATGAGAATTGACCCCTCCTCCTTCTCTGCCCAACCCAGGACTTCCTGAGAGACGGTCAACAGAAAGGCCTGTACCCAGGGTGGGGAGGGGAGAGCAGCCCCAGACCAGATACTTACGATGAGGACTTCACCACCCCAGTGGCCCTGCAGGAGGGGGCAGGGGCTCATCACAGCCATGGCCATGTTGTAGGCCCCAAACCCGGTCCCAAGCACTGTGAGGACCCCCAGGAACGGCAAAGACCTAGAACAGATTAGGGAAGATGATAAAAACGGCTATAAAAACAGCGGGGGGTCAGTGTCTGACCTCCTCTAACTTCGGGAGGGGAAAGATGAGTTAGGAGCAGCAGCCCATGGCTGATTCCTAGAGGTAGAGGGTCAGACATGCCTCCTTTCTCTGCCATCTTTACCAACTCTGACACCAACTGTCCCTCCCATGGCACGCTCTACTTCTCTGCTGGGTTCAATTATTCATTGAAATGGCCACACAGAACTCACAGACCATACTCATGACCTTTGCCTCCACCCTTTCCCAGCAGAGTCCATGTGGGAATGGCCTCCCATCTTCAGGGTTAGGAATTAGATCCATGAGGAAACTTCCAGGCCACCCAGGGCCCGTGAGGCTCACAAAGGGAAGGACTGGCTAAGTCACACTGGGCATTAAAGGTAGGGCCCAGCATCCTGGCAGGAGAAACAGAATGGCCTCTGGTTCCAGATGGACCTGGCTCAAATCCCAGTTCCACCATCTAAGCTGTGAACCTCAGCAGGGCTGTGGTGACCTGCAGGAACAAGTGTGCACAGCCTAACCCTGGCCCTGGGCCCCATATCTTTACCTTATCTGCCATTTCCTCCTGTAACACGCCCAACTTCAGCCAGGAAACTGGGCTGACTAGAAGGTAGCTTGGATCACAGCACCAGCACTGCAGGTATGCTGTATGACCTGGGGTGACTCCTTCTCCCTCTGGCCTCAGCTACCCCTCTCAGGACCAAGAGGTTTGCATGATCTCCAGGGCCTTGGCAGCCAACTCAGATAGACCACCATTGACTGCAAGGAGCATCACTCTACAGGTAGCCTTCCATGCAGAGCCCATGCCTGACAGGTGAGGACCCTGCTCTTCATTTGTGGTCCTTGTCCACACTCTCCAGAATGCCAAGACTGGTCTGCACCTTGGGTGAGACAGAAGGGGTCTGTCCCTGCCTCTAAGGACACTTTCTGCTCTAAGATTCTTGGATTCTGTGACTCTCAAGTTCTGTAAGGTTCTAATATTCTGGGCTTCTCAGACTCTGCAGGTCTGTGGCCTCTGGCCCCGCTTCCCCAGAAATCTCAATCCTCCCTCTAGGGTTTTAAAGCCTTGTTATGGGTTCGACTGTGTCCCCTTAAAAGATATATTGAATTCCTCACCACCGGTACTGTGAATGTGACCTTTGTTTGGAAATAGGTCTTGGTAGATGCAATTAGTTAATATGAGGTCATACTGGAGCAGGGTGGCCCTAATCCAATATGACTGGTGGCCTTATAGAAAGAGAAGGGACACAAACAGATGTGAGGAGAGATGGCCATGTGAAGACAAGATTGGAGTTATTACTTGTGAAGAGTGTGCTTCTTAGTTCAAGTAGATACATGAGACTAAATAGGCAGCTCCTGTCCCGAGGTGAGATGACAAAGCAGAAAGGGACAGGAGCTGGTTGAATGGACACAGGAAATCCAGGGTGGAAAGGAGGAGTGTGCTGACATAGAGAGAGCAACTAGGGTCACGTAACAATGTGTGTATAAATTTTTGTATGAGAAACTAAAGTGAGCTGTAAACTTTCACTTAAAGCACAAGAAAAAAAAAAAGATTGGAGCGATGCTACCACAAGCCAAGGAATGCCTGGGGCCACCAGAAGCTGGAAGAGGCAAGGAAGGATCTTCCCCTAGAGCCTTCAGAGAGAGCATGGCCCTGCCACTACCTTGATTTTGGACATCTAGTCTCCAGAATGGCCGAAGAATAAATTTCAGTTGTTTTAAGTCAGTTTGTGGTCCATTGTTACAGCGGCCACAAGAAACTAGTATGAGCCCCCAGGGAGATAACCTGGCTTCCTAGAAACCTGGCGTTTTCTGTCTGACTCCGCTGTCCTCCTTCCCTCTCCTTCCTGCTCTGGGGGAGGTGGGTGTATGCAGGTGGGGGTGGGCAGATTTGAGAGGCCAGCAAGGGCCAGGCAGTGTGGAGGGGGGAACAGGAGGCTCTTAGAGCTAAAATTTTATGTCCCCAAAGTTGGCATTTCTCCTCCTGGAGTCTGAAGCCCTGGCATTGAACCACCCAGGTTGCTTATTAAAAATTCAAATCCCTGGTCCCCATCCAGGCTCCACGTGAGCTGTGCCACCTTCCCCACTCATTCTTCCAGAGCTGCAGCTCCAGGGGGGCCAGCTGTGGGCTAGAGGCAGGAAGGCAGGGCTGGAAACCTGGGAGTTGTACCAGGTCATGCCCTCGTTCCGAGCTTCACTGTTCTCACTTATAAAATAGGAACTGCAGTAGCTGCCTGTTTCTTGCCATGGGGCTGATGACAGTCGTGGCTGACACTTTCACAGGACCTGCTGCGGGCCAGGTGCTGCTCTATGAGCTCTGCAAAACGAGCTCATTTCATCCTCCTTGCAACCCTAGGAGGTGGGAGCTATTATTATCCCCACTTTCCAGATAAAAGTCTCTGAGGCACAGAGAGGTGAAGTGATTGTCCAATATCACACAGCTAGCAAGTGGCAGAGGTGGGATTTGATTTCAGGCAGCTGACTACACATATAGCCTGATAGATGGGGCTTGGAACTCTGGGTTCTGGAGTGACATCTTCCCCCAACCAGGGTTCCCCAGGGCCAGATGGGCCAGACCTGCTAGACAGGAACATGGCCAAGAAGCAAGCGAGAGGGTTGGCCATGGAGCTGAGGGTGACAGACAGGTGGTAGGCGACAGGCCCGTAGGACAGGCAGGAGTAGGTCTGCACGGAGGGCAGTACGCCATTGGTAAGTGCATTCACAAAGGCCACCAGGAGGTAGATGAAGGTCAGGCGAGCCAGGTGGAGAGGGGCCATCTTCTTCTCTAGAGGTGCCTGGTCCTTGCCACTGTCCTCTGGGGCTGGGAGACCCAGGTCCTGCTTTTCGTGCAGCCGGATGGAGCGGAGGGTGATCTGGGAGCTGAGGAGGTCCTCAGTGGAGGCCTTCCAGTGCCTGGGTTGGCGCTGGAGGAAGAAGAAAGCCACTAGGCAGCAGGCCATCATGAAGGACAGCAGGAGGAAGAAGACCAAGGGTGAGAAGTTGGCGGGGAGGTAGCGGCTTTCCAGGTGGACAGTGGAGGTTTTAGTCCCTGTGAGGTCAGACATGACGGTGCTGCTGGTTCCCTGGGTAAAGACAAAACAAGGGCCAGTCAGATCCCTGGGGATGGGAGGATGAGGGTCGGTCAGGTTCCTAGATGGTGTCAGGACCAGGATTAGTCAGATCCCTGGGTGATGTCAGGATGAGGGCTGGTCAGGTTCCTGGGTGAAATGAGGATGAGGGTCAGTTAGTCCCTGGGTGATACAAGGACAAGGGTCAGTCAGGTCCCTGGGCGATGCAAGGACAAGGGTCAGTCAGGTCCCTGGGTGATGTCAAGACCAGGGTCAGTCAGATCCCTGGGTGATGTGAGGACAAGGGTCAGCCTGATCCCTCGGTGATGTTGGGATGAGGGTTGGTTAGATCCCTGGGTGATGTTGGGATGACAGTCAGTCTGATCCCTGGGTGTTGTCAGGACGAGGGTCAGTCTGATCCCTGGGTGATGCTGGGATGAGGGTTGGTCAGATCCCTGGGTGTGAGGTATTGAAGCAACATCTAAAGTCTATAGTTCTCAATCCTAATTGTACCTTAGCATCACCTGAGGAATTCTGACAAAATACAAGGTCACAGTCCCTTATCTGCAATTCTGAAATCCAAAATGCTCTGAAAATTAAAATATTTTATAGAACTAGTTGGCAACAACCCTGGAGATGAACAGATGTGTGGCTATTTACAGCCCTAATTGGCCCTCTGGGTGTGGATGTTGATGGGCTGTGAGCAGTGATGTCAGTGTGCTGGGTCACTGGGTACCCTGCATTGCTGGGGACTGGGGGCCCATGTTCTCAAATCTGAAAACCCCAAATTCTGAAACACATCTGGCCCCAAGGATTCCACATAAGTCCCACCCTCAGAGATTCTTATTGAATTGTTATGAATGTGAGTAGCTTCCCCAGGTGATCTAAGGTGCAGACAGGTAAGAATGCTGGTCTACCCAGTGTCTAGGAAACACAAGCCCTCTGCATGATCCACTCATGATTAAACCCAGAGCAATGCAATGGCTCTGGGTCCCACTGGGTACCTGTATGAGGCCAATCGTCCTGTTAGTCACAGGGCTTGGGGTGGTGTCTGGTGTTGTAGTGATGTTGATGCAGGTGGTAAGACCCGAGCCCTGAGCAAGAGCCACCAGGGCAGGCAGGAGGCCACTGAGTCCTTCGCCCACAAAGAAGGTGGTGAGGTAGCGGGTCGGCAGCCGACTCATGAAGGGCAGGAAGGTGACGGAAGAGGTACAGTCCACTAGGGCCAGGAAGAAGGTGAGAACCATGAAGGCAATGCTGTGGTGGCCACCCAGCACCCAGGAGGTCATGCTCCAGAGGAAGGCGAAGAGGATGCAGGTTACGGTACCCACACACACTATGGCAAAGATGACGGGCACCTCAGGAAGGCAGCTGGGCTGGAAGTGATGGAGCAAGGTGACCAGGAGGGGACCAATGTTGGCCAACTGGATGATCACCGTGAGGTAGGAGGGCAGGTACCAGCCCTCAGGCAGCTCTGTCACCAGCAGGGGTAGCTCTACCCAGAGCCCATTGATGGCCACCCAGGAGCCCGTTCCAAAGATGCAGACCAGCAGGTGTATAAGGATGGCCATGGTACTGTCTGCCTTGGATCAGAGCCACTACCTCCTCAGGTCAGCCTACAGCAGGAAGAACAGAGAAAGATACCAGGTAAGCAATCTCTAAGTTTACAGCCTAGCAAGAGACTGTGCTTTTGGGCCCAATGTTTTTCTTGTCATCCCTCTACCCATGAACAAGCTGGCTTCTTAGTAACAGAAAACACAGGCAAATTCCTTTATAACTGGGGAAAGCCTTCCTAACCATGATTCATAAATCCAGAGGGAACAAAAGAAAAGGTTTGATACGTTCAACTGCATAAAAGTGAAAACAAACACAAACCAGCAAATAGAAAAAAAAAAAAAATCTATGTGGCAAAAAATACCAAAAGCAAAGTCAAAAGGCAGATGACAACCTGGAGAAAAATATTTGCAGCGTGCACCACAAAGGACTCATCTCCCTAATATATAAAAAGTTCCTAACTATGTGCCAAGCAGTGTCTTAGGAACTTTATATATATGATCTCATTTGATCCTATTATTACTGCCACTTACAGAGAAGGGAACGGAGGCACAGAGACGTTAAGTCACCTTCCCTGGGTCACCCAGCTAGTGAATGGTGGAGCCAAGATACCAACCCAGGCGGTCTGGCTCCAGAGGTGGTGCTCGTACCTGTTATGCCCCACTACCTTCTTCATTTGGATTCTGTGAACAAAGTGGCCAAGAGGCCCAGAGTGGCTGGGGAGGTGGCAGCTGGTCCCTCAGAGTATAAGCGAAGGCTGGCCCATATCCTGGGCCTCATCAGCAACTCTCATGGATTTCTGTGTGTGGAATTCCCTGGCTGTGGTTACTGGCCAACTCCCCCTGCTCTCTGGGATGGGAGCTGGGTTCCCAGGGGTTGCTTGTCTCAGTGATCCAATTGAAGTCAGTCATCTCATTGTCTCCATTTTCTGCCTCACACTTGCCAGGCCAAACTACCATCCCTTGGACTCCCTGTGATAATGGAATATACCACTTATATACCTCTCCTGGTCCCTGAGTCTTTCCTTGATTTTCTTACAGCCTCCTGGCTTCTGGTGAGAACTCTTTTTCTCTTGAGGACTATTTGCTACTTTTGTGACTGTGACAGACACAGTCCTAACTGAAATCACCTCCAAGACTTAGAGAAAGCAGAGTGCCCCTTGTTACCCTAATACTCCACAATATATTTTCCCCTTTTCAAAATGGGTAATTGAGAGCTTGACATAACTAACGCCACAATAAGCCTATAAGTTTTTTTCTGCTTGCCTCCTCCTTGCTGTATACTTTTGTTAATGACTGTTTTGTTCTGTCCAGCCACCTGTGACTTACGACCCCCCCACATGAAGATTACAGCCCAGATGTCTGGCACGTATATCTTTAGCCTAATAAGGACATGTCTGGCATGTATCTCTTTAGTCTGATAAAGAGTCTCTTGTAATTATCTTGTAATGAATAACTCATCCGGCCATGCCATCTGTGGGCTGTGTGCCAAAAGACACTTCGAAACAGTGATATATAATCTCTAATGTGAAATTGCCTTTCTGGACTCCAGAAAGACAGCCTGTGTTACTGCCGGACTTTCTGTTGGTGTCACCTCCTAAATAAACTTTCTCTTTCTGAAAAAAAAAAAAAAAAAAAGTTCCTAGAAATTGAGAACAAAAAAGAGCAACAGCCCAATAGAAAAGCAGACAATGGATAGGGACAGTTCAGAGGAAAAGGTGCAAATAAACCTTAAACAATGGTAATGCCCATTACAATACTACTTGTGTTTCTCACCAGGAAATTGTCCTTGGGACGAAAGTTACCTGCCCCAATTCACTAATTAGATAGTAGATAAGAACTACTTTAGGTGAAGGGAAAGACAGCACACAATACAGGGGAGGTCAGCACAATTGGACTAAACCAAAAGCAAAGAAGTTTCCTGAATAAACTGAATGCTTCGACGGCAAGCGTAGCAGGGGCAGGGATGCGGGGACCACGGTTTCAGGGGACATCTAAGTCAATTGGCATAATAAAATCTATTAAGAAAACATTCTGCATCCCACTTTGAAGAGTGGTGTCTGGGGTCTTAAATGCGAGCAAGCAGCCATCTAAGATGCATCAATTGGTCTCAACCCACCTGGATCAAAGGAGAATGAAGAACACCAAGGACACAAGGCGATTATGAGCACAAGAAACAGAAACGGCCACATGAACCAGAGACTACATCATCCTGAGACCAGAAGAACTAGATGGCGCCCGGCTACAACCAATGACTGCCCTGACAGGGAACACAACAGAGAACCCCTGAGGGAGCAGGAGAGCAGTGGGATGCAGACCCCAAATTCTCATAAGACCAGGCTTAATGGTCTGACTGAGACTAGAAGGACCCCAGTGGTCATGGCCCCCAGACCTTCTGTTGCCCCAGGACAGGAACCATTCCCGAAGCCAACTCTTCAGACATGGATTGGACTGGGCAATGGGTTGGAGAGGGATGCTGGTGAGCAGTGAGCTTCTTGGATCAGGTGGACACTTGAGACTATGTTGGCATCTCCTGTCTGGAGGGGAGATGAGAGGGTGGAGGGGGTTAGAAGCTGGTGAAATGGACACGAAAAGAGAGAGTGGAGGGAGAGAGCGGGCTGTCTATTTAGGGGAAGAGTAATTGGGAGTGTGTAGCAAGGTGTATATGGGTTTTTGTGTGAGAGACTGACTTGATTTGTAAACTTTCCCTTAAAGCACAATAAAAATTATATAAAAAAAAGTTACCTGCCCCAGACAAAATGATGCCTGTATGAGATTACTGTTCGCTGTGGGGCCTTCTTTGTTGGTAATAGCTAAAGGTGAGAAACCACCTAAGTACCTATCAAAACGGGAGGGGCCAACTAAAGGGACCCAAAAAACCAAACCAAACCCATTGCTGTCAAGTCGATTCTGACTTATAGTGATCCTATAGGTCAGAGTAGAACTGCCCCACAGAGTTTCCAAGGAGCACCTGGTGGACTTGAACTGCTGACCTTTTGGTTAACAGCTGTAGCATTTAACCACTATGCCACCAGGGTTTCCAAATAAAGGGACAGTCTCTAGAATATCAGGACCTGTTTAAAGAAACGAAGAATGCAGAACGGCTGACTGGACTGATCTCCAGGTTATTCTGGTAAGTGAACAAAAGCAAGGTAGCTAGAGGGAGGGCGTGTTGCCCTGTGGTAGGAGGCAGGGGAAGAGAAGGGGAAAGTAAGGTATCTGTGCTTGTATTTGCATAAAGTCACCCCTGAACAACACACAGGAACTGGTCAGATGCTGGAGGCACCTCAATAGCTATATCCTTTTACATAGTTTGGATTTGTTAACCACGTGAACATACTGTTAGTTGTCGTCGGCTCTGACTCATGGCGACCCCATGTACAACAGGGCAAAGTGTTACCTAGTCCCACACCATCCTCATAATCGTCGGGATGCTTGAGTCCATTATTTCGGCCACTATGTATTTTCAGTGCTTTCCAATCTGAGGTGCCATTTTCCAGCACTATATTTATATATTAGACAATATTCTGTTGCGATTCACAGAGTTTTCATTGGCTACTTTTCAGAAGTAGATTGCCAGGTCTTAGTCTGGAAGCTCCATTGAAACCTGTCCACCATGAGTCACCATCGCTGGTATTTGAAATACTAGTGGCATAGCTTCCAGCACCATGGCAACACACGAGCCAACACAATATGACAAACTGACAGACGGGTAGTGGTTGAACATATTACGTATCACAAAAATATGGCTACCTGAAATAAAATCTAGTCTTTTCTCCTGAAATTATAGAACTTCCTAGCTGGACAGGACTTCGAGACCACCTACTCTAGCCCTCCTGAGCCATTTCGGCATCTGCTTACCACTTTCCCGATTACTATCCCAGGCCACCTGGGCCGTTTCTGACTCTCTTCTATCTACCCTTGGTCTAAGAATAAATATTGCAAAGGCCAAGAGCTGTCTGGGTTTGATCCAGCTCTTCCGCTTCCTAGCTGGTAACCTTGGGCAAATGACTTTGCCTCTCTGTGCCTTGGTTTTCTCATCTGTAAAATGGGGACTCTAATAGTATCTACCTCATGATTTGTAAGGAGATGTAAATGCCATTTCAAACAGGCCTGGCACATAGGAAGCACTCATTAAGGGTTAGCTATTATAATTTTTTTTTTTTTTTATTACTAGGAGCCTGAGTGGTGAAGGGGTTTGCAATTCGCTGCTAACCCAATCAGTCTGAACCCACCCAGTGGCTCCACAGAAGAAAGGCCTGGAGAATTGCTTCTGTAAAGACTGCAGCCAAGAAAACCCTATGGAGCAGTTCTACTCCGTGACACGGGAGTCGGGGGCCAGTTCGATGGCAAACAACAACATCCTTATCATGAAACACCAGGTTTGGCAACATGGTTATTACTTTTTTCCCCTAATTCACATAAACATTAATGTATGATCATTAAAATTAAAAGAGAACAAAGTTCTCCACAGGCACCATCTTTGGAAGTGGGAAGCAGGGTCCCGAGAGGTAGAGGGGCTTTCTGGAGGCTGGGAGGTGAGATTTGGAGTAGGTCCCCTGCACACACAGCCCACTCCATGGTAACCCCTGATCCCTTGGTTCAGCTTAGTTCACTTGGTCCGTGTTTACCTCCCTGGCTCTCTTCTTTCCAGAACATACAGGAGCCACCCTTTTGGCTGTACCAGGAAATTCCCAACTCTCCCTGTGGTCTCTCGCCCTGCCTCAGGGCCTCCCCTTCCTCTCCAGGAAGTGCTGGGGCAGAACGCAGTCAGACCTGTTTCAGTGCAGCTCCACCACCCCGTCTGGGCAGCCATAGGCAAGCCACTGGAGCTCTCTGTTCGAGCATGAGAAACTGGATTGACTAACAGCCCAGGACAGGCCCAGCTCTGTGTGCGCCCAGAGGACCCAAGGAGAGAGCGCGGGCTCCCAGACCACTGCCACAGGTGTTGCCCCTTCCCCACACTGGCTGTTCTAGCTAGAGCACCAACTCCACCCTGTCTGCATCCTAAGCTTTCTGCTAGATCCCATTGTCCCAGCCTCACCTCCCCAGGAAACCTTTCAAGTATCCTCACATGGGAACCTAGAGGTTCAAGGTTTCTGTTTTGTGGATTTATGCAGATACACGCCTTGTCTTCCGGGAGAGGCTGGAGAGCATTGAGGGCAGGGAGCTGCCTAGCATCTGGCCTTTTGAAGGCAGAAGGGCCTTTAGCCATCGTCCAGCTCAGGGTTTGTAAGCTGGTCCCACGAGAGCTGAAGCCAGGCAGCAGACATGCTATTTTGGTTTGCTCAGTGTTCTAGAAAAGAGCTGTGGTGGTGCAGTGGTTAAGCACTCAGCTGCAAAAGGTCAGCAGTTTGAACTCGCCAGCTGCTCCCAGGGAGAAAGATGTGGCAGTTGGCTTCCGTAAAGATGACAGCCCAGGAAACACTGTGGGGCTACTCTGTCCTACAGGGTTGCTCTGAGTTGGAACTGGATTGCTTCAGCAGCCACGGGCT
Organism: Elephas maximus indicus; assembly: GCF_024166365.1. Lineage (NCBI taxonomy): Eukaryota > Metazoa > Chordata > Mammalia > Proboscidea > Elephantidae > Elephas > Elephas maximus. Next base: position 38,809,613 of record NC_064843.1, read on the forward strand.
TAGCATTCTACACAATTCGTTACCGAATCTGGCCAGTCAGGAGATGGCATATAAAACTCTGAAGTTCTGGTTTCTCAGGAGTACTGTGGAGGAGCTGGCCAGCTAGGCTTGCATGCCCATATGGCAACAATCAGTGGGAGCTTCAAGTGCTCCGCCCAGACACACGGCCTCCAGGATACCACTCTTGGTCCTGTTCAGCTAACAGTTCCTGCCTGGCCCTGCAGGAACTTTTGTTTGCAACCCTGACTCTACTACTAACCTAAAGGTACTGCTGAAGAAAGGTGACCTGCTTCGGTTAAGGAAACCCTATGGAGCTTAGGTTCTGCTCTGTAACATGTAGGGTCACCATGAGTCAGAATCAACCCCATGGCAACAGGTTTGTTTTTTTTTTTGGGTTTGGGGATTAAGCCCCACCCTCATTTTCTAAAGAGAGATGTGGCTTGTCCAGGCAAACTGGGGCTGGAATCCAGCTCTTTGGCCTCTAAGTCCAGAACTTCATGTACTGCCTCCAGCCAGCTTACTGCTCTCCCTGAAGTAGGGAAGTAGCGTCTGGAGCCCGATGCCTGGGTCCAAATGCCCCCTGCAACCCTTAGAAGCTGAGCAGGTGACATAACCTCCAGAGCTCCAGATTCCTCTCCTGCCCAATGGGGAAACTCCCAGTCTCAACAGGATGCAATTGTTATTATGATGAACACGTAAAGTGTGCAACAGTGCCTGACACCCAGTAAAAAAAAAACAAAAACAAACAGTAAGTGCTCAGTAAATGTTAGCTATTTCAGCAAATGTCAGTACTTCAGCAAACATATCAATTGTGTTTGAAATACGATTACCCTGAACACATTTCTGGACACCACAACACAGTGATTCCTGATGGCAATATTGTCATCATTTCCTTCTAATCAACGAACAAGGGGTTATTAAACACCTGCTTTGTGCCTCACCTTGTGCTCCACGCTATGAGGGATGCAAGAAAGGAGAGCCAGGAAAAGCTGTGCTGGCTGCAGAGCCCAGGCACAAGGGACAGGCTGAAGGAAGAGGCGGAGTTGAGGGAGGGAGCAGGGTGGCTGGGACTGGATCCTGGAGGTGGAGCTTCCCACCCTGCCACGGCCAAGGCAGGTAGCTCATCAGCTGCAGAGCGGAGGCAATCCTTCCCTGGTGGAACAGTGGAGTGGAAGAGAGGGGGACCTCTTTCCAGCTACTGCCTCTCAGTTTCCATCGCACTGTCTGAGAAGACCCAGAACCAGGTAGTGGATGCCCACCCCCACCTGAGAGCAGAGTCTGGCATAAAGCATGCAAAATCCCACTGAATAAACCTGCCCTGTGTCAACCCTGGCAGATCTTTGCCTATTATTGGTGAAACAATATGAATGTGAAAAAAGGTAGGAAGTTGTGTGATATTCCAAGGCACAGGCTGCTCAGTACTTCCCAGTAGTCACTCTCGTCTTCGTTTGTTGTTACAGAGCCCTGATACTTTTTGTTGGGCAAATAGCCACTCAGCTAAAGGACTAGCTGTCTTATAGTCCCTTGGAGCCGGGCATGGCCTTGCGACTAAGCTCTGGCCACTGAGGTGATGAGGGACTTCAAGAAGTTTCTTTAAAAAATGAGGGAGTGTGGCCTTCTGCCATCCTCCTGTCTAGAACTCGGATGCGATGGCCAGAGCTTCAGCAGCCATTTTTTACTATGAGGGATGGGGGTTTAGAAGCAGACCAGATCCCTCAGGACTTGGTAGAACAGAGTAGCCATACCAGGACTATGCTGCCTGCCCTGAACAGTTTGTTTAATATTGTTTAAGCTATAAATGAACTTTCATCTTGTTGAAGCTCTACCTATTTCATATCCAGCAAAACAGTGACTCAAATGTACAGAGGAATATGTTCAAGGATGTATCTTGACCAACTATTAGTAACCAAAAACTAATGAATAATATATTTACCTCCTGCACTGTCTATGTTCTAACTCAGAAACTCAGGTTCTGTCCCAACCAGGATTAGGTCAAAAACAAAAATCTACCATAAAGGGGCATAGCCACCTGCAGATACAGGTTTGGTGGTAGATATTTCTACATATATGACTGTATATGTTAATATAGACAATAGAGCACACAAGGGGCACAGTCAGGAAAACCTCTTAGACATAACCAAACACCTTGTGGGATGAAGTTCCTAGGCTCGAAGGCAAAGTACCATAGACTCAGGGGATATTTATGTCAATCAGTACAACATAGCTCATAAAGGCAACGTTCTGCATCCTACTTTGGTGAGTAGCATCTGGGGTCTTAAAAGCTTGTAAGCGGCCATCTAAGATATAACTTTCGGTCTCTTCCTATCCAGAGCAAAGAAGAGTGAAGAAAAACAAAGATTAAAGGAGCAATTAGTTCAAAGGACTAATGGACCACGTGAACCACATCGCATCGTACGTGATCCCGAGACCAGAAGTAGTAGATGGTGCCTGGCTGCCACTAACAACCGCTCTGACCACAACAGAGGGTCCCGGACAGAGTGGAAGAAAAGTGTACAACAAAAAATCAAATTCACAAAAAAGACCAGACTTACTGGTCTGACAGAGACTGGTGGAACCCCTGACTATGAGACTATGGACCTAAGACATCCTTCTGACCTGTAACCGAAGCCATCCTGGGAGACCACCTTCCAGTTCCAAAATTGACAAGCCCGTAAAATAAACAATGATACCCGAGAAGAATGTGCTCCTTAGAACAATCAGTTGTGTGAGATCAAAGGGGTAATATTTGTCCAAATGCAGGGATGAGAAGGCAGGAAGGAGAAGAATGTCAGGATGAGGGGAAATGGGGAAGCCAGGGTGGAGCTGGGGAGAGTGCTGACACACTGTGGGGAATGAAACCAAGGCCATGAAATACTTTGTGTATAAATTATCAAATGAGAATCTAATTTGCTCTGTAAACTCTCACCTAATGCACAGTGAAAAAAAGAAAATCAGCCAATGAAAACCTTATGGATCACAACAACAGAAATCTACCAAAATTAGTTGTTCAGACACACCTGAAAGAAAGAGACACCAAAAGGTTATGAATAAATGGGGGTAAACTTCCAGAGAAATGCAAAGAAAGAAAGGAAGGGAGAGAGAAAGGGAGGGAAGGAGGGAGGGAGGAAGGAAGGAAGGGGTCTTGATATAGATTTTGGTGCCAAAAGTATAAATTGAGATCCAGAGTGATTTCATATTGATAAAGACTACAGTTCACAGTGGAGTCAAACTGTAATGACATCAGTATTCCCAATAACATTCCCCAAACAGCCTGAGGCTTGCCGAAAGAAGTGGACAGAGCGGCACAGAGTGGTAGGGCGTTGACTCGCTGTGCCAGGCCTTGGCAGCTGAAGAAGGTATAGCATAAACAAGGCTATAGAGGAGGTGATAAATAATGGCACCAAAAAGGAAGAATAAGTAAATAATTAAAGGCAGGAGGTGAATTTACAGAGACGGTTACCTTTGCCATCTGAAAAGCTATTAAACTAATGAGAGAGTTCAGCAAAGTGGCCGGTTACACATTTACAAACATCAGCAGCTTTCCTGCATAGAGCCAGTTAGAAAATAAAGTAAGACTTGGTATTGGGTAGTCATTTGGGCAGGGAGGTTATATCTTTCTAACTTCTTACACCAAAAAAAAAGAAAAAAAAATCAATTCTAGCTGGATCAAACATATAAATACATATATATTTTTAATTGTTATTGTGCTTTAAGTGAAAGTTTACAAATCAAGTCAGTCTCTCATATAAAAATTCATATACACTTTGCTATATACTCCTAGTTGCTCTTCCTAATCAGACAGCACACTCCTTCCCTCCACTCTCTATTTTCGTGTCCATTCGGCCAGCTTCTGACCCTCTCTGCCCTCTCGCCTCCCCTCCAGACGGGAGCTGCCCGCATAGTCTCATGTGTCTACTTGATCCAAGAAGCTCACTCTTCAACAGTATCATTTTTGATCCCATAGTCCAGTCCAATCCCTGTCTAAAGAGTTGGCTTTGGGAATGGTTCCTGTCTTGGGCTAACAGAAGGTCTGGGGACCGTGACCTCTGGGGTCCTTCTAGTCTCAGTCAGACCATTAAGTCTGGTCTTTTTATGAGAATTTGAGGTCTGCATCCCACTGCTCTCCTGCTCCCTTAGGGGTTATCTGTTGTGTTCCCTCAGTTGTAGCCAGGCACCATCTAGTTCTTCTGGTCTCAGGATGATGTAGTCTCTGGTTTACGTGGCCCTTTCTGTCTGTTGGGTATAAATATTTTTAAAATTTCAAAAGTAACAAAAATACCCAAAGAACAGATAGGCAGCTTGTGCTAAGGTCCTAAGGTGAGTGTGACTGGAGCAGAGGGTTGATGGGGAGATGAGGGCAGACCAGGCAGGCAAGGAGTTTAAATTTCATTTTATGAGCAACGGGTCCTGTGCACACAAAGCCTAAATCCCCCCTCCCCACAGAGCTGAGTTGTCAGAGGTCTGATCCAGATGCCACCATAGCTGTGTAGTTTCAGGCTAGTGATTTGGTCCGAGTCTCCATTTCCTTATCTGGAAAATAGGCATGGTGGGGCAGGATGACCCATCTCTCTGGCCTCCCTGCCCTGACCCACTCACAGTCAGCCCCACTGAACTACCTCTGTTCCTCAAAAGTGCCATGTGCTCCTGGATCTGGGTGACACAGTGAGGAACAGCCAGCAATGACGATGGGAGGAGGCGGCGTGTCTGAGGCAGAGGGAACAGCATGTTCTAAGGCCTGGAGTTTTCAGAGAACCAAGGAGTGGCTCAGAATGGTGGAAGCTCAGTGTTGGGGACATTTATAAAATAGGCATTTCTATCTTTCCTATTTTTTTCTACAGTGACCTTGCAGTTCTTATTTGTTTATTTTACCAATATTTATCGGGCATCTACCATGTGCTGGACAACATCCCTTGCTCTCAGGAATGTGTAGGAAACAGACACTACGCAAAATAAAAATTAGAAATAAAGAGCAAGTCAGCTGATGATAAGGGGTGTGGAGGAAAGCAGAGCTGGGAGGAACAGGCAGGAAGGGGGTTGCAGTCTTAAAGCGGGTCATGGGAAAAAAAGTCCAAGAGTGAGCCCCTCCAGGGAAAGAGTGGTCAAGGGGAGGCAGCAGCAGGTGCAAAGGCCCTGGGGTAGGACAGCACCTGGCATGTCCCAGAAATAGATCTTGGTGTTTGAGGAGCAGCCAGGAGGCCAGTGCGGCTGCAGCAGCAGGAGGGAGGGGGAGAGGGCAGGAGATGGGGTCGGGAGGTGAGCAGAAGGTCACTTAGGGCCCTGCAGGCCTGCGTGAGGGCTTGGGTGTTTATCCTGAGCCAGAAGCTCCTTTGTTGGACAGAAGAGGAACAGGCTCTGAATTAGTTTTTAACAGGATCGCGCTGGCTGTTGTGAGGAGAATAACAGGGGGCTAGGGCGGAAGCCTGAGTGAGGCCCGTTAGCCCGTTGGGAAGCTGGCATAATAATCCAGACAAAAAAGATGATGATGATGATGATAATAATAAAAACCAAACTTGTTGCTGTAGAGTCGATTCCAACTCATGGCAACCCCATATATTGCAGAGTAGAACCACTCCACAGGGTTTTCTTGGCAGTAATCTTTATGGAAGCAGACCACCAGACTTTTCTTCCTCTGTGCCGGTAGGTTCAAACCACCAACCTTTAGGTTAGTAGTTGAGTACAAACCATTCTCGCTAACCAGGGACCTCTTAATAATGACAATAGCTGCTCTTTATTACCTGCGCAGGCGTCTCTTAAGTGTGTAAAACATATTATCCATCAAATCTTCTCAACAACCTTGGGGTAGGTGTTATGATTCTATCCTTTCTACAGACAAAGAAACTGAGGCTCAGAAACGGAAAATAACTTGCCCGAGGTCATACAGCTGGTCATGTGGAGCTGAGATTTGAACTCAGGCATGTCTGACTGCAGACCCAGCCCTCTTAACCCAGTCTGAGCAGGGCACTGGGGATGAGGGGACCGGGAAGGGTTTATCAAGAGGCTGTAGGGCAGGCTCCCTTTCCACTCCCCTCAGCCTCCCCATCACTGGGCCAGGAAGGGGGGAAAATGGGGTACAGTCTCCAAGACATATCTGCTTCTCAAGAACCCAGGGCCTCCTCTGAGACTGAAGAGGCCAGAGATCTCAGGCTTTGAATGAGGCAGCTAAGACCCTCCCTGAAGGACAGAGAAACCAGAGGGCTCAGTTCCAGAGCAAAGGTGTCCCTCATTCTTGCATCAAAACCAAGATCTTTCAAAGGCGGGGCAGGCTGGGTAAAAGAAAGGGTGGAAGGAGTGTGTGGCTTGGGCCATCTCCTCCCCCAGCAGGCAGGAGTGCCCTGTCTGCCCTTGGCCCTCTGAGCCCATGCAGCCCTACCCAGGCCTTTGCTCCAGCCATCTGCTTTATTATTTAAGTCGGCTTGGTTACTACTCCCCATGTGAGCAGGGTCCTGTTCTCCCCCAGTACCCAGGTGGCCATCTGATTAGCCAAGGGCTGGGCTACCCAACCCCCTGGCACCACAGCTGGGTCTTGCTTTGCAGGGGTCAGCAGGCAGCGGCTCCACTCCCAAGTGATATCAGCTGGAGGCTATCAGGAGACCTTCTCCACTGTTCGTCACCTTCAAGCTGAGTCCCCATGGATTTCATCTCAACTCAATGTCCCCATCATGCAGATGGGGAAAACCAAGGCCCAGAGAGGTGGCTGTGTGTGCCCATCCCAGGCTGTGGCGGTCATCTTGCCTGGACTCACTGACCATTGCCCTCCCTGGGCCTCAGTTTCTCCAACTGTGTAAGGCTCTGGGGATGCTCCTTGGCTGGGCTTGGCTGCCAGGGAGAATGCCCAAGATAAAGAGTGCACAGGCTGGCCTGCAAGACTGTGAGTTCCTTTGTTTCCTCTCCCTCGGGGCCTGGGGGGGAGGTTTCCACCTCCCACGGGGCTGACCTTGGCAGAGCAGCCTCCCCCAGGTGGGATGCCCTCACCCATGGTGCTGGTTCCCACACTCCTAGCCCCACACCAGGCTGGGAGGCTCAAGCTGACCTGGCAGCAGTGGCCGTCTAGATACCCCGATGGGGTGGAGAAGAAGCTGGGCAGGGATCAGCGGGGACCCAGTCTTTTTTGGCTGAGGGTTGAGGGGGCAGGAGGGGTCTGGAATCCACCCCAGCCGGCTCAGCTGGGTCTGTCCCAACCCCAACCCGAGCGGCTGGCGCTGAGGAAGAGGCCCTCCTTCCCTCCTATTCCTCCGCCCAGGAACTAAGGGCAAAGCCACAGGCCATCCGCTGTGCCCAGACATGCGCTCCTCCCCACCCAGCCCCGTACTCTAATCGTGCCAGCGGCTCGCCCCCGGTACCTGCAGCTGTGCCCTCGCAGACTTGGGCCGCCTGGCTCTGCCGGGTACCTGCCGGTCCAGTCCCGGAGTGGAACTGCTAGGGAGGAGCCCGAGGCGGCGGCTGGGTTAGTATTAACCTGCCCGCCTCCACCTCGAGGTGACGGAAAGGGAGGAGGACGGTGGGCGGAGCTCCCGGCTCCACCAAGCGCCTACTGTGTGCGGGGGACCTGGCCAGAGCCCCGCTGCGAGGAGAAACAAGATGAGGAGACAACAGAAACAATAAACGGCTGACATTATCGAGCACTTCCTGCTCCCCAGTTCACGAGCGTTGACCCCCAGAGGGCAGAAGAATTGCCCAGAAGGTTGCCCCTGGCCCCACCCTGGGGTCCCTGGCTCCACTCTGTAGTTGTTATAATCCCTTTCACACAGGAATAGGGCTCCCTGGAGCGGAAACTCTTGGTTCAAACGCTGGAGTTTAAGCAAGTTACTTTTAAGGCCAAGTGTAAATTGTAAAGTGGGGATAATAATAGCGCCCTCCTCACAGGGCGGAAATTAAACAGCCACAGCGCGCTGAGCGCTGAGCCTGTGCCAGGCGCTGTTATTCCAGGGCTTGACACGCACTGACACATTTAAGCCTCACCGTAGCCTCCTGGGGAAAACACTACGGGTGGCGCCAACGGTTTGCACTCATCTAAGCAGTGGAGCCCTGATGGTGTAGCGGTTAAGCGTTTGGCTGCTAACCAAAAGGTCGTCAGTTCAAATTCACCAGGCGCTCCTTGGAAACCCTATGGGGCGGTTTTACCCTGTCCTATTGGGTCGCTATGAGTCGAATCAACTCAAAGGTAATGAGTTAAGCAGTGGCTGAGACATCAGCTGCTAACCAAAAGGTTGGCCGTTCTAATCCACCTCAGAAACCCCATGGGGCAGTTCTACTCTGTCCTATAGGGTCGCTAAGAGTCGGAATCGACTAGATGGCAACGGGTTTATTAACCTAAAGAGCCCTGGTGGCGCAGCAGTTAAAGCGCTAGGCTGCTAACCAAAGAGTTGGAGGTTTGAACCCACCAGCTGCCCTGCGGGGTGGGGGGTGGGAACAGGGAGGCGGGGGCAGTAGGAGGAGACGTGACAGCCGCCTTCCGTGGAGATTATAGCCTAGGAAACCCTACATGGACAGTTCTACTCTGTCCTGTAGGTTTGCCGTGAGTTGGAATCCACTTGACGGCAACGGTTTTTGTCTTTGGTTTATTAATCTAATGGTTGGCGGTTCAAATCCACCCAGCAATGCCAGAGGAGAAAGGCCTGGTGATCCGCTTCCTTAAAGATTACAGTCAAGAAAACCTTCTGGAGCAGTTCTGCTCTATAACACATGCAGTCACCATGACATAATTGATTAGATGACTGTATATATATATATATATATATATATTTTTTTTTTCTGTCACTATCCCCAGAATGGAAACCCTGGTGGTGTAGTGGTTCAGAGCTACGACTGCTAACCAAAAGGTAGGAAGTTCAAATCCACCAGGCGCTCCTTGGAAACCATATGGGGCAGTTCTACTCTGTCCTATATGGTCACTATGAGTTGGAATCGACTCGACAGCAATGGGTAGGGGTAGGTATCCCCAGAATGCTCCTTAAAAGAAAGGATGGCAAGACTTCATCTCAAGTACTTTGGACATATTATCAGGAGGCACTAGTCCCTGGAGAAGGACAGCATGCTTGGTAGAGGGTCAGCAAAAAAGAAGAATATCCTCAATGAGATGGATTGACATAGTGGCTGCAACAATGGGCTAAACATAAGAACAATTGTGGGGACAGTGCAGGATCGGGCACTGTTTCATTCTGTTTTACATAGGGTCATTATGAGTTGGAGCCAACTTAAGAGCACCTAAGAACAACAACATCCCCACTTTACAGAACAGAAAACTGAGGCCCAGAAGTCAAGAATCTTGAATGGTATCACACAGCTGATACATGGATATATGCCAAAGTTGGTCTTTGATGCCTCTTGAGGTACCCCGGCAAATACAAATAGCTAATGTCCCAATTCGATCCCATATAGTTCTTTAATTAAGTCTTAATTAATCAATTAAGTTAATGTCTGATTAAGTCAACCCTATGGGGCACGTGCTAGTTTTATTCTCCACTTTACAGATGAGGAAACTAGCTCAAAGAGGTTCAGCAATTTGTTCAAGATGCTATAGCCGGTAAGTGTAGGCCGGAATTTGAACCCAGGCTCAAAGTCCACACCCACACTGTGTAAAATGGCTCACACAGAGCCTGGTGCCTAGTAAAAGCTCATTCCATGTTAACTTCTACTAAGAATTCTAGCCTGCTTTTTGCATTATTTTCCAAGACATTTATTCACTTAGTAAATAATTGCTCTCCAGCGAATGGTCGGAGCGAGAGATGAGCGGAGCCTACTGGGCCTGGGGAGGGGACTGCATCCCTTGCTCAGCAGGCAGATGCTCAGGAAGCCTTAGTATCAAGCACTTCGGGTCTCTAGGATGCAGGGATTTGTTTCTGGGGGAGCCTGGGGCACTCATCCTCTCTGTGCCCTCCATCTAAAACTTCAACAGCCACTGCCAAGGCTGCCCCAGGTCCAAATCCCTTCCTCCCAGGACTACTCCCCTCCTGCCTCCACTAGGAAGTTCGGAAGGTCCGACCGGAATTTCTGCTGCTGTGGTCTCACCTCAGGCCATCTTCTCACAAGCACCTCTTAGGCTGTTTTTACTTCTTAACTGATATGTGACATATGTGGACCTGCAGTCCTTCAGTCCCCTTCCCAGAGGCAGCCATCACTGGGTTCTCATGAGTGTGTATTTGTGTAGCCAGTCCCAGGGTGGCGCAAACGGCTAAGCACTTGACTACAACCAAACGATTAGCAGTACAAATCCACTCGGAGGAGCCTCAGAAGAAAGGCCTGGGAATTTGTTTCCAAAAGGTAGAAAGGAGCCCTGGTGGTGCAGTGGTTAGAGGCTACGCTGCTAACTCTAAGGTTGATGGTTTGAACCTACCAGGTGCTCCGAGGGAGAAAAGACCTGGCAATCTGTTCTTGTAAAGATTACAGCCTAGAAAATTTATTGGGAAGCTCTATGTCCCTGATCAAAATGTTCAATAGTGGTAGCCAGGCACCACCTAGCTCTTCAGTCTAAAGGTAGAGAAAGCAGTTGTTCATGGAGACAATTAGTCCTATAGTATGGTTCTTTCTCTCATTCTTGGGTTCCTTCTCTTTTGTCCCAGACAAATAGAGACCAAAAGTTACATCTTGGGCTGCTTGTAAGCTTTTAAGACCCCAGACACTACTCACCATACTGAGAGGTAGAGCGTAAACTTTAAGAACTATATTATACCAATTGACTGGATTGTCCCACAAGACCATGATCCTAAGCCCTCAAACCAAGAGAACCCATCCGTTGAGGTGACTGGTTATATCTTATTAGAATTAGCATCTATAACCCCCCTGTTATGGATTGAATTTGTGTCCCCCCAAAATATGTATTATACATCCTAACCCTTATACCTATGGTTGTAATCCCATCTAGGAATGGGGTTCTCTTTGTTATGTTAATGAGGCAGTATTAGTATAGAGTGTGTCTTAAGTCAGTCTCTTTTGAGATATTAAAAAAGCTGATTGAGCAAGCAACGAAGCAAGCAAGCAGAGATGGCAGAAGATAGATGGCAAGCCACATGAAGGTCTTGGAGGAACAGAAGCTCAAAAGAGAGACAAGGACCTTCCCAAGAGCCCACGCAGACAGAAATTCTTCCCCCAGAGCCGGCAGCCTGAATGCAGACTTCTAGCCTGCTAAATTGTGAGAAAATAAGTTTCTGTTTGTTAAAGCCACCCACTTGTGATATTTCTGTTATAGCAGCACTAGATACCTAAGTAATACGAGAATCTGGACTATATGAAGAAGAACGGGGCATCAGGACTGGAGGAAGACTCATTAACAACCTGTGTTATGTAGATGACACAACCTTGCTTGCTGAAAGTGAAGAGGACTTGAAGCACTTACTAATGAAGATCAAAGACCACAGTCTTTAGTATGGATTACACCTCAACATAAAGAAAACAAGAATGATAAATGGAGAAAAGATTGAAGTTGTCAACGATTTCATTTTACTTGGATCCACAATCAGCAGCCATGGAAGCAGCAGTCAAGAAATCAAAAGACGCACTGCATTGGGCAAATCTGCTGCAAAGGACCTCTTCAAAGTGTTGAAGAGCAAAGATGTCACCCTGAAGACTAAGGTGCGCCTGACCCAAGCCATGGTATTTTCAATCGCATCATATGCATGTGAAAGCTGGACAGTGAATAAGGAAGACCGAAGAAGAGTTGATGCCTTTGAATTGTGGTGTTGGCGAAGAATAGTGAATATACCACGGACTGCGAAAAGAACGAACAAACCTGTCTTGGAAGAAGTGCGGCCAGAATGCTCCTTAGAGGCAAGGATGGTGAGACTGCGTCTTACATACTTTGGACATGTTGTCAGGAGGGATCAGTCCCTGGAGAAGGACATCAGGCTTGGCAGAGTACAGGGTCAGCGGAAAAGAAGAAGACCCTCAAGGAGGTGGATTGACACAGTGGCTGCAACAATGAGCTCAAGCATAACAATGATTTTAAGGATGGCACAGGACCGGGCAGTGTTTCGTTCTGTTGTGCATAGGTCGCTATGAGTCGGAACCGACTCGACGGCACCTAACAACAACAACAACAGATAACTAACACACCTCCCCTCCCCCTTTTTTAGTTGTTGTTATTGTTGCGAATTTCTCTTTTTTTCTTATGTGCAGCTTATTGACATCAATTATATTAGTCAAGCTGCGCAAACTTTATCCACGTTCATTGCCACCTTTCTCATTATAAACAAAAAGTGACTACTACCTCGAGAATACTTCCCCCTTCTCCTTTCACACCCCTGGTAAGCACTAATGACCATTAGCCTCTGTGTATTTACCTATTCATGTCATTTCATAAAAGTGAGAACATACAATATTTGTCTTTTTGTGATTGACTTATTTTGCTCAACAAAATGTTGTCCAGGTTCATCCATGTTGTAAGATGTTTCAGGAACTCATTTTTATCACTGAGTGGTATTCCATTGCATGTATGTACCACATTTTGCTTATCCATTCATCTGTTGATGGGTACTTGGGTTGTTTCCATTTTTTTACTATTGTGAACAGTGCTGCAATGAACATAGGTGTGCATGTCTCTTTGTGTCATTTCTGTTAAATCCCTAGGGTATATACCCAGGAGTGGAATTGCTGGGTCATATGGCGGCTCTACCTCTAGTGTTTTGAGGAACTGCCAGGCACCATAACGGCTGTACTACTTTGTATTGCCACCAGCGGTGGATAAGGGTTCCAATTTCTCCACATCCCTGCTAATGCTTATTTTCCTTGTTGTTTTATTTTTATTTTTTTTATCTTAGCTTCCTACTTTGCTCTTCTTCTTCAAAATTGCTTTGACTCTTCAGGGTCTCTTGTCTTTCCATATAAAATTGAGGATTAGTTTTTCCATTTCTATAAAGAATGCTGTTGGAATTTTGATCAGGATTGCATTGTATCTGTAAATCACTTTGGGTAGTATTGACATCTTGACTTTATTAAGTCTTCCAGTTCATGAGCACGAAATGTTTTTCCATTGATTTCGGTCTTCTTTAGTCTCTTCCAGCAGTGTTTTATAAGTTCCATTGTATAAGCCTTTCACATCCCTGAGTAAATTTATTCCTAGATACTTTATTATTTTAGATGGTGTTATAAATGAGTTGTTTTCTTAATCTCCTTTTCAGATTTCTCATTGCTGGTATATAGCAACCCAAGTGAGTTTTGTGTGTTGACCTGCATCCTGAAATTTTGCTAAATTCCTCTATTAGTCCTATAAACTTTTTAGTAGATTGTTTGGGATTTCTTATATATAGGATCATGTCATCTATGAATAGAGACAGTTTTACCTCTTCCTTCACAATTTGGATACCTTATTTCTTTTTCTTGCCTTATCGCTCTCAGGAGCCCTGGTTGTGCAACAGTTAAAGTGCTCTGCTGCTCACGGAAAGGTTGGTGGTTCAAACCCACCAGCCGCTCCACAGGAGAAAAATGTGACAATCTGCTTCCATAAAGATTTACAGCCTTGGAAACCCTATGGGGGCAATTCTACTGTCCTATAGGGTCACTAAGAGTTGGAATCGACTTGATGGCAGTGGGTTTGATTTTGGTATTGCTCTGACTAGGACTTCCAGTACAATATTGAATAAGTCTTCTATAAAATCTTTGATCAAAACATTCGGTAATGCTAGCTGGGCACCATCCAGTTCTTCTGGTCTCATGGCAAAGGAGACAGTTGTGGGAGCAAATGGGTGAGGGAGCCAGCAGCCACTTTCAGGGCAAGAGTCCCAGGCGGGGGAATGACCTGTAATGGTCAATAGCTGGAGTGGAAGGAGAGAGGGCTGGCAGTTAGGGTGAGGTGTGAGGTAGGCCTGGTGGGCAGCAGGGGCTGGGCTCTTTCTCACAGCTGGTCAGGCTCTCATTACCCACTGGGATTAATTTAGCCAGCCACCATTGCTGGGCACTATCTTTTTTCCCCAGTCCTTTTGTAGGCTATATATTTAATGTAGTGTGAGCAAGTGACATATACAAAAATAGATGTATTAATATTTTAAAAATTAAACGTCTTCTGATTGTAAAAAAAAATACAGATTATATCATAGAGAACTTGGAAAATACTGACATGTATAAAGGAAATGAAAGTCACCTAGATCCAATTAGCCAAAAATAACCATAGTTAATATTTTCACCTATTCCTTTAGTCTTTTTCTATCAATTTTCTTTTCTGTATAGGTAAGATGATACAGTACAGAAATTTTTAAGTCTATTTAACAAACATCTACATGGAGGATGACAAAGAGGAACTTGGTGATAGATAGCATTTACCACTCAAATTATTCAGTAGGCTTTAAGGAGAAGGCTAACAATCTCTCATGTTGCCTGTCCATTCATACAGCCGTCAGAGTATCTGTAAGCCTTAAACGTGTACTGAGTTCCCACCAAAGTGAATGCAGACATAGACGTTCTTTTTACATCCAAGTCTAAACCATGTACAAAGGAGTACCCCACACATTAAAACATTCAATGCCATGGAAAAGCCCCTTTGGGAGAAGACAACAGCTGTCATCTGATTAGTAATATTTAGTAGCTTCCAATGAAACCTGTATAATGCACCTTCAACCTGTGCATACTTAAATTTGCATAAAAGTGGGTTAGCAAGAATATAAGGCATGATTGACAATGGCTCGTGGAAGTTTTAAATGATGTCATAGTCTGGATCACATATTATTGAAATTCCAAAGAATTTATTATCAAAACTAAACACAAAACTTAAGCTGTAGGTAAAGGAATAAACCTTTACAACAAGCTGTTACGGGTAAGTGGTAGCGTAAGTTCACACATATTACTGAAGGCAGAGTAGGCAAGGGAGAGCCCAGGGAGGAATGTTGATTACGTTCGTACAGTTTGCTCTTGACTGAAACCCTCATGACACACTGAGTGAAATCATGATATGGGAAGTTCACAGCACCTTGCTGACCAGTATCCTGTCTTCTTGAAAGTTGTGAGAGGCCTCAGTTTGACGCAGCTGTCAATGTAGTCATCAAAAGTGATCTTTCCATTGGTGCTATACCTCTTTGCAATTGAATTCACGGCCTGAGGGCTCAACATAAATCCCATAACCGTCAGGGCCTTCTGTAATTCTTGAGGACCCACCGTTCCACTTCTATCCCTGTCAAAACTGGTGAAGTGCCATTCAGTACAACACAGAGTTCTTTAAATTCATTGAAACCCATTGTGCCAGACATGTCTCTATCCAGCATCGAAACCATCCGCTGACCAGTCTCCAGGTTAAAAGGTTTGTATCCTCCAGCAATGCCTGACTGTGTTAGACACCTCTGCAACTGATCAACGTCTGTTGTGCCATCCCGTCCAGCTACAGCAGCAAAGTAACCGTCCAGCGGATCCTGAGTTTGTCCGGGAAACGCAGGCCCTCCTTGAGCCCCTTCGCACTAGCTTGGGAAGATGTCGCCGCCGGCGTCAGGGGGGCCTGGGGAGCCCACGGTGCCGACTGCGCCGCTGCCACCGGTGCCCCTGAGCACATATCTTTTGACCTCATGGGTAATGCCGCAGTCAACCTTTTGCCCATCTGTCATTTGCCAATGTGTGGCCTACTTGTAGAGTCAATTCTTAGCAGTGAAGCTACACTTAAGAGAGATCACCCAGTCGCCGTCTAAAAAAGCTGTGCCAGGGACGCATGTGTCCCCACAAACGGGCCACCCAGTGTGCTCTCAAACATCTGGTGGATCACAGTCTCCAGGGCAGAGATCAGCTATTCTGTGTCCTCTCCCTTAGGGCTCGCACCGAGACGGTCACAACTTGGGTTTTCTGAATGTATTGATCCCGCCATTGCCGTCTAGTTGATTCCGATTCATAGCGACCCTATAGGACAGAGTAGAACTGCCCCATAGGGTTTCCAAGGAGCAGCTGGTGGATTTGATCTGCTGACGTTTCGGTTAGCAGCCACAGCTTTTAACCACAGGTGAATGGATTGAGGACTGAAGGTGTCCCTGCAGTTTCTCAGAGAAGCCACCAGGGGGCGGAGGGAGATTTAAACTTCGGAAAGGAACTTTTTTTTTTTTTAATTGTGCTTTTTAGATAAAGGTTTACAGAGCAAATTAGTTTCTCATTAAACAATTAATGCACATGTTGTTTTGTGACATTGGATGCTAACCCCACAGCATGTCAACACTCTCCCCTTCTCCACCTTGGGTTCCCCATTACCAGCTTTCCGGTCCCCTCCTGCCGCCTTTGCCTGTGGTCTGGTGTGGCCAGTTAGCCTCGTTTGGTTTTATGGGCCTGCCAATCTTTGGCTGAAGGGTGAACCTCAGGGGTAATGTCAGTACTGAGTTAAAAGGATGTCCAGGAGACTTACCCTCCCGGTTTCTCCAGTTTTTGTGTATGTGTGTGAGTTAGAATTTTGTTCCACATTTTTCTCCAGCTCTGTCTGGGACCCTGTATTACGATTCCTGTCAGAGCAGTCAGTGGTGGTAGCCGGGCACCATCTAGCTGTGCTGGTCTCAGTCTTGTGGAGGCTGTGGTAGTTGTGGTCCATTAGTCTTTTGGACTAATCTTTCCCTTGTGTCTTTGGTTTTCTTCATTCTGCCTTGCTCTAGACAGTCAGATCAGTGGAGTATCTCAGGTGGCAGCTCACAAGCTTTTAAGACACCAGATGCTACTCACCAAAGTAGGATGTAGAACATTTTCTTTATAAACAATGTTATGCCAATTGAGCTAAATGTTCCCCGAGACCATGGTCCCCAGCCCTCACCCCAGTAATTCAGTCCCTCAGGGAGTTTGAATGTGTAAAAGGAGCTTCCATGGCCTTGCCTTGGTCAAGTTGTGCTGGCTTCCCCAGTGTTGTGTACTGTTCTACCCTTCACCAAAATTACCACTTATTTATTGTCTACCCACCCAGAAAAAAAACCCAGTGCCATCGAGCTAGTGTTTTTCCCTCCCCACCCCTCCCCTACCTCACAACCATCAAAGATTGTTTCTTTTTACATGTAAACCTTTTCATGAGTTTTTATAGTAGTGGTCTCATACAATCGTTGTCCTTTTGTGATTGACTTATTTCAGTCAGCATAATGCCCTCCAGATTCATCGACGTTGTGAGATGTTTCACAGATTCATCGTTGTACTCTGTCGTTGAGTAGTATTCCATTGTGTGTACGTACCATATTTTGTTCATCCATTCATCTGTTGGTGGACACGTAGGTGAGACGAACATTTTTAAGGGCATCTGGTGTCAATCCAAAAACGCTGGTGGTGTAGTGGTTAAGAGCTGTGGCTCCTAACCAAAAGGTCGGCAGTTTGAATCCACCATGCGCCCCTTGGAAACCCTATGGGGCAGTTCTACTCTGTCCTATAGGGTTGCTATGAGTTGGAATTGACTCAATGGCAACGGGTTTTGGTTTGGTGTCAGTCCAGATCCCTGAGCGGCACAAACAGTTTGTAACTGACTGCTGACCTAAAAGTTGGCAGTTTGAACCCACCCAGTGGTACCTCGTAAGAAAGGCCTGGTGAACTGCTTCCATAGATTACAGCCAAGAAAACCCTACGGAACTGTTCTACTCTGTAACACATGGGGTCACCATGAGTTGAAATTGGCTCCGTGGCAACAGGTTTGGCATGATTTTTGGATCTTTTGGAAGTAGACCACCAGCCCTTTCTTCTGTGGTACCGATGGGTGGGTTCAAATCGCCTACCATTAGGTTAGCAGTTGAGTGCAAACTGTGCCACCCACAGAGCACAACCATTAAAAACTTTATGGAACTCAATTCTATTCTGAAACACATGAGGTTGCCATGGGTCAGAATTGACGTAACAGCAACTGGTTCTAGTGGCTTGGGGGAGTCCATGCGTGGTGCAAATGATCGAGTGCTTGGCTGTTAACCAAAAGATTGGAGGTTCAAGTCCACCCAGAATGCCACAGAAGAAAGTCCTGGCAATCTACCTCTGAAAATAAGCCATGGAAAGCCCTGTGGAGCAGTTTTACTCTGACACACGTGGAGTCACCATGAGTTGGAACTGACTTGATGGCAATTGTTTCTGGTTTTGGTGGCTTAGGACTTCCTCTCACAGGGGCTGTGTGGGGCTTAAAAGTCAGGGTGAGAAGATGGAGGTGGGAGAAACGGGAGTGGGGAAAAGGAGACTCGAGAAAGGAGGGTTAGGAAGAGGGGCTTTTGAGGGCACCTCCAGACCAGTTAGGGAGCAGTTTGTCTCCCCACTGGGGCCCCCAGCATGATGCAACGCTTCCCTCACCCCATCAAAGCGAACTGGACATTGTACCTACGAATTGAGCTCAAGAGCCCAGAGGACAGTGGGAAAAAATTTGCAGGATAAATACGTACAGTATGATTCCAATTTGTGTAAAAAAACAATATTTGCAAATAAATTCTATATATTCTTTAGGGGTGTGTGAATGTTTATCACGTATCTATCTATAGAGAGAATTTTGGAAGTATAAATTTTAAACTGACAGCAGTGGTTATCCTTGGAATTGTATGTGTGGGGGAGAGGGGGTCAGGGGATGAAAAGGAGGAATGGGTAGTGATCAATGGAACTTCAGCCTTAACTGAAATATTTTAATTTTCTGGGAGTCTGTAACCCTATTAGTTGTATAGGTTAAAATAAAACTTTACACAAAAACAGAAAAAAAAAATCAAATGCCACCTTGAGTTGCATCAACAGAGGCCTCACACACAGCTCAAAGGAGGTGATAACCCCCTTTGCTCTGCTCAGACCACACCTGAGGCCTCCTTTTCTCTCCTTGACCCTGTCCTACCTGAGGGACAGTGACAGCTCTAGGCATGCCAGGGTTTGGGGTGGAAGGGATTGCAGTGCTATCTGAATGGGGTGCAGGTGGGGCAGCACACTCCTTACCCAAGCTGAGTGACCGAGGAACTGGATGGGGAGGAGAGCTGCTTCCAGGTGTGTGTGTGTGGCAAGTGGATGCTTGCAGACAGATCTGTGCAGGGTGCCCTGGGGCAGAGTTTGGGAATGAAGGATAGGGGAACTGCTCAGCGTGGGGCAGAGATTTCTCATCCAGCTAAGGAGGGATGGTATGTGCTCATCTGGGTAGTTGGGAGTTCTGGGAAGTATGCAAACCATGGCAGCACAACGCTCCATAGGATTGCGGAGGAGGGGCCCCCAGCATCCTACTGAGGGTGTGTTGGAGGGAGGATTCTCTGTAGGCCACCTTCAGCTCTGGGCTCTTGCGTCTCTGGTGCCTTCTGTTCCTTTCCAAAAGCAAGAGTCGGGAGGCCGGAAGGGCAGCGGTGGTGGTGTTGGCATGGAGACCAGACCCCTACCTTAGGTGGGCCTCAGTATCCTCACTTGAAAAATGGGTGAGGGGTGTGGTATAGTATCTGATTGTATCCATCCCAGCATCTACCAGGGCCTTTTGTCTGTCTCTTATGGTCCCCAAAGGAGCCGTGGTGGTGCAGTGGTTAAGTACTCCGCCGCTAAGTGAAAGGTCAGCAGTTTGAATCCAACAGCCGCTTCGCGGAAAAAGATGTGGCAGCCGGCTTTTGTAAAGATTTACAGCTTTGGAAACCCTATGGGGCAGTTCTACTCTCTGTCCTATAGGGAGGCTATGAGTCGGAGTTCACTGCATCTCCACGGGTAACGGGCAATGGGTAACTTGAGAACTTGCAGTTCTAAAAATTGGCCACCAGAGGACGCCCTTGGTCAGGCTTAAAAAAAGAAAAATTGAGACGTGAAAGGGGACTAAGGCTGGGCTTCTTGTTCTTTCCCTTCGCATAGATTGTTTACTTGTTCTTTCTCTTTGGATAGATATCTGTTGAGATCTACTGTGTCCCAGGTGCTGGGGATTCAGCAAGAAGCATGCTCCCCAAAATGGAACTGCTGATCTCCCCTCTTCTTTCTCGCACCCTACATCTGACCCCCCTGTGGAACCTCTCTTCCTTCCAGTAGATCAGAAGCCAACCACTCCACAGCCCTCCCCTGCCCCCACCCCACCCAGTCTCCTCAACTCCTGCCTGGACTGTCACAGCAGCCTCTCACTGGCCTCTTGTTTCCTTGCACCCGGGGTCTCCTTCACTCCCCTCTCAGCCAAAGGGAGCTGTGAAAACACAAGCCCTAGCCTATCTCCCCTCTGCCGAGAGCCTTCCCAAGGCTCCTCAGTGGAACCTACAGGACCCTATGTGATCCTGCCCCCATTAGCCTTGACTGCGTCTCCTGGCCCTCCCCTCTCACTCTCTCCACTCCAGCCACACTCACCTCCTTGCTGTTCCCCCCCTGTGTTGAGCTCCACTGGGGCTCTGTTTCTCCAGGTAGCCCCATGGCTCCTCCCTTGCTTTATTCACACCTCTGCTCAATCTCACCCCTCAGAGGTGACCTCTCGTTAAAACAGCCTCACCCCTGCCGCTCTCTATCTCCTCATGCTGTTCCGATGTCCCTCACTGCTCGGTTATATGTTCTCTTATTCATGTTCCGTGTCTGTCCCCTCTCCAGTGTCAGCTTGATAAGAGTGGGGACTGTGACTGCTTTACTCACGGCTGAGGCCTGGCACATGGAAGGAGCTTCATAAACATCTGTTGACCGAATGAATGAAAGGGGAGACCCTTGAGAAGGGGCGGCTGACTGGATTTGGGGGTGAGGGAGAGGGAGGAGTTGAGAGCAACTTCTAGGTTCCTGCTTGAGCAGTGGGTGGAATGGTCACCTTTCCTTGAGCTGGGGACACTGGGTGCGGCACTGATGGAGGGAGGGTCAGGGCTAGGTAACAAGGGGGAGTCTTCTCCAGCTGGGGCTGGGGACTCACAGCCTGCACCGGATTCCTTGTCTCTGAGAGTCTGCAGGCCGCTCAGACTTCTAGGGCCCCGTCCCTTACCTTTGCTTTGACCCTGACTCATGGGGTGCCAGAGACTGGCTTCTAACCCCCTCTATGCCCTGGGGCTTCTCATTACTTCTTTGCTTTTTACTTGTGAGCCCTTAGGAAAAGCCCAGGTCAGGAGACAGGGGACCTGGGCTGGGTGTGGGCCTCGGTTTCCCTGCCTATCCAATGAGGTGGGCAGTGAGAGAGCAGATGCCTAGGCCTGGGTCCACTGGGGTCCACTAGAGCAGCCCAAAAGGGTGCAATGGGCTGGTGTGAAAGGGCTGGACCCTTCTGACCCCACCCCATCCCCAGACATTGGTGGAGTGGCTGGGCTTCCCAGGGTTCAGGGACAGCTAAGCTGTTGTCCAGAAGCTGACCAGATCCCTCCTGCCCGGGCACCCAAGCCCTAGCCCTGAGGACAGATGTATGAAGGAGACAGCCTGCTGTGAGGCTCTGGGAGCCCTCAGGGCATCAGATGCCAGCTAGGGCAGAGAATCGGGGTGTCCCAGGGAAGAAGCCGCCAACAGGGGAAAGGACACAGGGCCAACCGAGTCTCCTGTATACGGGCCTGCCATTTCCAACCCAGAACATTCATTCTATCTTGCCCAGTCTTCTTCCACTTTCATTTTAAGTTCATAATCTTGGCCATATCCAGGAACCGCTATAGTGATGGTTTTCTTAATGCTTTTTTTTTTTTTAGATCAACTGGCTTTCCCTGTTTTAATTAGAATAGTTTTAAGCACACAGAAAATTTAGAGAATAACATTAGGAACTATAAACTCAATGCCCAGACTTAACAATAATGAACATTTTGCCATATTTGCTTCATTTATTTCTTTCTGAAGTATTTTAATGTGAATTATAGACATTGTGAATTTTCATCCAAATACTTTAGTCTGCATCTCTAAAAAATAAGGCCATTTCCCTGCATAACTCAAGACCATTATTTCGTCCCACAAAATTAACAGTTCCGATATCTAATATTAAGTCCACAACTGATTTCCGTAAAATCTGTTTTAGAGTTGGCAATGGATTTCTCGTAAAAGGAAACTTGGTACACTCAATGGAAAGCAAGTATCTTGTCATAAATGACAACAACAACCAAAAAAACAAACCCTTTGCCGTCTAGTTGATTCCGACTCATGGTGACCCCATGTATACAGAGTAGAACTAAACTCCACAGGGTTTTCTTGTCTGTAATCTTTATGGAAGCAAATTGCCAGGCCTTTCTTCCCTGGTGCTACTGGGTGGGTTTCAACTGCCAACCACAAGTAGAAGATATGAAAACATCCCTGGAGGTGGACATCATGCTTGGTAAAGTGGAGGGTTAGCGACAAAGAGCAAGACCCTCAATAAGACGGATTGACACAGTGGCTTCAACAATGGGCTCAAGCATAACAAGGATTGTGAGGATGGTGCAGGACCAGACAGCGTTTTCTGCTGTTGGACACAGGGTCCCTATGAGTCAGAGCCTAACTCGATGGCACCTAACAACAACAAACCCGCTGCCATCGAGTCAATTCAGACTCATAGCAACAACAACAAGCAAGGATTAACATTAAAGACAGAGTGGCACCAAAGAAGACTTTCTTACCAATGTGATAGAACTTGAAAGAGATTCTGAAAGGGAACCACTGTCTCCTCACTGGGCTCATTGTTATTTAATTTGGGGCTGGTCTGCAGGGGTGCGGGAGGTGTGGGCGAGGTAGGGGAGTGGCCCCTTCTCTAAGTGAGGGAGTACTTGAGGCTTCACAGGGTTCTAGGGAAGGACCTGGTGTCCCTGGAAGACCATGTTGATATAGTAGCAGAAGCACTGGACAGGGAGTCTGGGAGTGTGGGCCTGCCCCTGCCCCTGGTTTGCTTTGGGCCTCTCTATTTCTGTCTGTCAGTGGGGGAAGTGATAATACCAGGGCAGTTGCGGAGCTCTAATGAGGTAAGAGAAGACAAAGCACTTTAGCGATGGGAAAAGTGCTGGATGTTGGGGTATATCGGCCCCGTCCCACCCTCACACATCTTCTACCCTTGGGTAAAGTTCCAGCTGTCTTCCAGAGCTTGGAGGACCTGTGTGACCTGGGTGCCCTGGGTGACCAGGCTTCCTGCCCATCTCCCCTCCCCCAGCCCCAAGGCCCCTTCTGTTCCCCCCTTCCCCATGCTCTTGCTGGCTCCCTCCTCCTCACCCTTGGAGCCTCAGCCCTGATGTCACCTGTCCGAGGAGCCTGCCCTGACCTCCTGAATAGATTAGGGCTCCCCACATTTGGGGCCTCAGCTGCCTGTGCTTCCTCCATCACCAGGGCTTTGAACTGGTTCAGGTTGGAACCCCTGCTGAGAATTGCATTTCTAACAAGTTCCCAGGTGATACTAACACTGCTGGTTAGGGACCCATTCTGAGAAGCACTGATCGAGCAGTGGTTCTGAAAATTTATTATATGTAAGATTACTGGGGATCTTGTTAAACTGTGGATTCTGATTCAGTATGTCTAGGGTGGAAAGGCAAATTCTCAGCAGGGGTTTGAACCGGAATGAATCGGTTTGAAGCCCTGTCCATCATATCCCTGACCAGTCAGAACTGTAATCACCTGCTGGCCTTTCAGTGTCTCCAGCTGGCCGCAGGCAACAGACAGCAGAGAGCAAGTATGTCTTATATTCCCAGACCCTGCTTCAGTGCCAGGTGCATACCAAGAACACAAGACCTTTGTTGAACGAACAAGTGATTATTATAATATTTCCCATCTCCTTGGGGTTCTCAGAATGGAAAACTGGCCCTTTGCTCATTCATCGTTGTTGTTACGTGCTGTCAAGTGAGTTTGGACTCATAGCGACCCTATGTACGAACAGAACGAAACACTGCCCAGTCCTGTGCCATCCTCACAGTCGTTGCTATGCTTGATCCCATTGTTGCAGACACTGTGTCAATCCATCTCACTGAGGGTCTTCCTTTTTTTCGCTGACCCTCTACTTTACCAAGCATGATGTCCTTCTCCAGGGACTTGTCCCTGCTGATAACGTGTCCAAAGTATGCGAGGCGAAGTCTCGCCATCCTTATTTCTAAGGAGCATTCTGGCTGTACTTCTTCCAAGACAGATTTGTTTGTTCTTCTGGCAGTCCGTGGTATATTCAATAATCCTCCTCAACACCATAATTCAAAGGCATCAATTCTTTTTCGGTCTTCCTTATTCATTGTCCAGCTTTCACAAGCATATGAGGCGATTGAAAACACCATGGGTCAGGCACACCTTAGTCCTTAAAGTGACATCTCTGCTTTTTAACACTTGAAAGAGGACTTTTGCAGCAGATTTGATCAATGCGATGCGTCTTTTGATTGTCTTTTGATTTCTTGATTGCTGTTTTCATGGGCGTTGATTGTGGATCCAGGTAAAATGAAATATTGCTTATTCATTATTCACTTTCAAATATTGATTGAGCACCTACTGTGTGCCAGGCACTGTGCTAGACATGGAAAGAAAGACAGAGCCCCTGCCCAAGTGGTGGGGGGGTGGGCAAAGAAGGCAAAAAGACAAAATATAAAATAATTTCAATGTTACTTACGCTGCGGAGATAAGCAGAGGCTGTGGAAGAGAGTGTTGGAGGGCTTCATGGAGAAGGTGACATTTATTTGAGTTGAGACTTGGTTGAGAAGGAGCCGGCCAGGGTAAAGGCGCTCCCAGCAGCCAGAACAGAGTGTGCAAAGGCTCTGAAGCAAGAACCAGCTGGGCCTAGTGAGGAACAGTAGGAAGACCTAGGGTCGGGTAGAGGAAGGGAGCTGGCAGGCAGTGCACGAGGGGCTGGTCAGGAGGGCTGTCCTGAGTCCGGGAAGGCCAGTGGGAGGTTTTAAGTGAGAAGAGGATGGAATCTGATTCATATTTTAAAAGATACCTGCCCCTGGGTGGAGGGAGAGCTGGAGTGGCCCAGGGTGGCCTAAGGAGCAGCAGCAGGGCAGTGTCCAGGCAGAGATGGACCAGCGGAGCCCATTCAGCCTCGGTGGAGGTGTGGGGGTCCAGGCCTGGGAAGCCAGGCCAGGTACTGGGCATGCAGAGGGAATGGGGGCAGGGCTTCTGGTGTCATTGGGGTCTTTCTCTGGGCCTTAGAGAGAGAAAGGGAGGCGGGGCTCCCCCTGCTCCAGCTGGCTCATTTGTATCTGGTTAGCCCACATAGGAAGTGCACGGATCAAGTTGAAAGTTGGAAAGGCTGTGTCAGCCTCTTGGGTGGAGGGTCTTGGTGTGCTGGGTTAAGTTTCCACAGAGGTTTTGCCCCGAGGATGCTACCTTCCCTTTCAGGAGGGGCTATACTCCTCCCACCCCACCCCGGCCTGCCACTGCCATCTGGAGTTGGGGAGGGGCCCTGGGGACAAGGCTGGTTCTTTTCTTGAGGGTTCTGCTATGAGAACAAAGGGTTCCTATTCCCGGAACTCCCTTCCCTGCAAAATCCCATCTGTCAGGTCCAGCCTCTGACCTTCGACCTCACTGGCAGTGCAGGATAGGGGAGGGGAGGATTCTTTCCTTGCCTCCCCAGGGGAGTTCCACTCCTCTGCTCCCAGCCTCTGCCATCTGTCCTGGGTAATGCAGACATCTTCCTGCCTCTGCTACCTGCTCTCCCCTTTCTGGGCCTCAGTTTCCCTGAGTGTCACATGGAAGTGGGCTTGGATGGCTTTCCCGAACGTGAATGACTCCTGTTCCTCTTTTGTAATCCTCGCCACATCCATGACCCACCTGTCCTGTTGTTGACTGAACGCTTTTTTTTAAAAAAATTGAACTTACTCTCCTTTACTTAAATAGATTTAATTTAAACATTTCTGTTAAAACCATCAATTTTATACCACCTCTGTAAATGGAAAGGAGCCCTGGTGACGCAGTGGTTAAGAGCTCAGCTACTAGCCAAAAGGTCGGCAGTTCAAATCCACCACCTACTCCTTGGAAACCTTATGGGGCAGTTCTAATCTGTCCTATAGGGTTGCTACGAGTCGGAATCAACTGGACAGCAACCAGTTTAGGACTTTGGTAAATGGAAAACCAGTATCATTTGTCGTAATTAGAAAAATACTGGAAAAAAAATAATGGAATGGAAATAAAACAATGTTATTAAATTTTAGTGTAGCCTGAGGGGAAAGAAGCAGACACAAAAGGCTACATAAATGTATGATTCCATTTATGAGATATTCTGCAAAAGGCAAATCTGTGGAGAAAAAACCAGATTCGTGGTGTCCAGGGGCTGAGGAGGGGGAGGGAACTGACCGTAAGGTTCATAAAGGAAATTTTTGGGGCGATGGAAACTATTTCTTAATTGTGGTGGTTACAGACCGTGTGCATATGTCAAAAAATCATTGAATTGTATACTTAAAACTGGTGAATTTGAGTATATGTCAAAGACATCTCCAAAAGACAAATTAAAAAAAAGAAAAGAAGAGAAAAATTTAAGTTTAGCCTCAAGTGTGAAGCCTCTTGTCTTTGTTAAAATTATCAAGTAGACAGAGGTCCTGACGACAGAGGTACCCAGAGATGTCAAAAGAGAATCGATGAGGGTATAACTGGTTCTAGAGTTATGCTAACCACTACTGTGGCCTAGTGTGGCTATTTAAATGTAAACTCATTAAAATTAAATAAAATTGAAGGTTTAGTTATTCAGCCATACTCGCCATATTTCAAGTTTTCAAAAGCCACCTATGGCCGGTGGCGACAGTATCAGAAAAACATAGTACAGGTACATCCTTACAGAAAGTTCTAGTGGACAGCGCTGCTCTAGAGGATTTATCTGATCTATACAAGCTGGTGTCCTCCCTTTTTTCTCCTCTGGGAAACACTGGGCTCGATTTTACCGGTTGCCATGGGGTCACCTCTGACTCACCGAAACCTCCTGTGGGTTAGAGCAGAACTGTGCCCCAGAGCATTTTCAATGACTGATTTTTTGGAAGTAGATCGCCAGGCCTTTCTTTCAAAGTGCCTCTGAGGGGACTCAAACCGCCAACCTTTTGGTGAGCAGCTGAGCTGTGTCAACCATTTGTACCACCCAGGGACTCCAAGTTTGATTTTAATCTCTATTAAAACCACCGTGTCTTTCTGCTCCAACTTGCCCAGTTTCAGCTCGCACGATCAATGATTCTATAGAGCTGAGGGTGCCGGGAGTCCAGGGCTTTCTCCTGAGGGAATTCTAAGCTTTTAAAGACCTCAGGATTCAAGTAATTCTGGAATTTTCAGCTTCAAACCCTGCTCCTGGAGTTTGAAGGAGTTGGAAGTGAAGAGCTGATGAGGCCCGGCTTGGGCCAGTTCTAGCCGGATCCTCAGGTTTGTCTGCCTCCTCCCTTCCCAGCATCCCCGGCCCCAGCCTGGCCCTAACCCCAGAAGTTTGCTCCAAGTCCCCAGTGGCTCTGAGCTGGTGTCTAGCTAGGCTGGCTCCAGGGTGTGAGCGGGTGTGTTCCCTGCCAGCGTTGCTCTGTGGAATCTCCGAGATGGTCGTTAGCATTTTTCCAGTTGCTGTTAAGTCAGCTCCGACTTCGGGCGACCCCGTGAGTGTCAGGGTGGAACTACACTCCACAGGGTTTTCTATGGCTGATTTTCACAAGCAGATCACTGACTCCTGGCTTCTGCGGGACGTGGCGGAGTAAGCCACGAAGAAGCCTCAGGAAGGCATTCAGGCAGCGGGCCCTGAGGGGAGGAATGGCGTGGTGGGGGGGCATGGCTCCAGGCTGCTAAATGGTACCGGGATTGGCTGCCTAGGGCTTGAGGCAGGGATGGGGTGGAGGCTGGGGTCTCAGGAGCTCCTCTTGGGCTGAGCCCTCCGCTACCTGCCTCCCGAAGCTACTCATGCACCCATAGGTGTCCAGGTCCCATGCTTCTGCATGGGACCTGGGTGAAGAGGGGCCCCATGATCTTGATGTGTTGGGACTGACATTTTGGTGGCTGCTCTGACTCTGCCTAGCTTAGAATCAAATCCTTTCTAAGGGCAGAAAATCCAGAACCCCACCTGGCTTGTGTATTTGAAGAGACTTCCCAAGTGTACTCAAAATGAATGTTATTGCCTTCATTGCAGAGATGGTGAGATGGAGGCTCAGAGATAGGAAGGGTGCAGCTGGAGACTGGGGAGTGAGCCACAATGTGGCTGAGCCATCAGGTGTGTCCTCAGGCCTGGAATGTGGCCATAGGAAACCAGGCCTGGTTCTTTTGGAGGTATAACCTGGTTGTCTGGAAGCATTGATCACCATCAATGAATGGCATGGGCTGCAGGGAACTTGAGACTGAGGTTAGTCTCCGTGTCTTCAGCCTGGCCCCAGCGGGGAGGCAACTGTGTTTGAAAGGCGGCACTGGAAGAGGATGGGTCTCCTGGAGGGAGTGACATTTGAATAGAGACCTGAAGGAAGTGGAGGAGCAGCCATGTGACTGTCTGGGCGAAGAGCAACCCTGGCAAGAGGGAACGGCAAGTGCAAGGGCCCTGAGGTCTGAGGATGTTTGGTGTATTTGAGAAGCAGCACCACGGCCAGTAGTCAGACAAGAGGGGCTGGGAGGGAGGGAGGTAGGCAATGAGGTTGACAGGGGCCAGCTCCTAAAGGTCGTGGTATTCAGAGTGTGTCAGGGAGCCCTTGGAGGGTTTGGGGCAGTGGGCAGCGATACTTTGGGACATGTCTCATGCGCTTATGCTGATCAAACAACCTCATAAGAACAGCGGCAAGATCACCAGCCACAGGGTGCTGAAGATCAGGCAGGGTGCCAGGTGGTTTACAAGTACTAGCTGTGACTTTCACAAGCCTGGGAGGTAGTCATGGTTGGCTCCTATTTTACAGATGAGGAAACTGAGGCTCAGAAAGATGAAGGGATTTTCCCATGACCTCAAATGCTTCCTCTGGCTGCCCTATTCCCTTGTCTACGGGGCTGGCAGGCTCAGTTGTCTTCAACCCTGGTGTCTTAGTTGTCTAGTGCCTCTGTAAGAGAAATACCACAAGTGGGTGGCTTTAAAGAATGTAAGCTTTTTTCTCACAGTTGTGGAGGCTAAAATTCCAAATGAGGATCTCAGCCATGTTGATTGCTTGCTTGTAGATAGTCCTGGGCATTTCTGGGTTCCTTAGCTTGTAGACTATCTTCACATGCCTCTCCCCCCAAACCATGTGCAACTCTCTATGTCTAATCTGCTCTTGTTGTTATTCAGAAGTCATTTGAATTAGAACTCACCCTACTTGGGTGTGATCTGATTAACATAACAAAGAAAATCCTATTTCCAAACAGAATTACATGTGGGTTTAATCCATAACTCCTGAGTGCACACTGGGATGGCCTAGGGTAGCATTTCCCAGGAATGGCCACACCAATACATCTCACATCCCACATGCTTGGCCATTAGAATATGACAGAAGTAACGGGGGTGGCTTCCAAGGCTGGGTCATAAAAGCCATCACCATTTCCACTTTGTTCTCTGGAATGGCTAGTTCTGAGGGAAGCCAGCTGCCCTGTCACGAGGACACTCAAGCAGCCCTGTGGAGGCGCTCGTGGGCAGAGGAACTGAGGCCCCCAGCCTACATCTGCACCACCTTGCCAGCCATATGAGTGAACCACCCCCCAAGCCTTCGGATGAGATCCCATGAAAGACCCTGAGCAAGAACTGCCAAGCTAAGCCCTTTCTCAATTCCAGCCCAACAGAAACATGTGAAAGAGGAAAAAGTATTGTTGTGTTAAGCTGCTATATTTTGTGATGATCCCTTATGCCTAGGGACTGTAACAAATTCCAATGCCCAGGCTGCAACTCAGACCCTCTATCTGTATCTCTGGGAGAGGGGCCCAGGCAACAGGACACTCATGTGCAGCCAAGGTTGAGAGCCACTGAGAGAGCTACTCAGCTTGCAGCTTCTGTTCGGGCAGCCTTCACTGAGCCTCAGCCGAACCATCTCTCCTCTGGGATCCCACAAGCCCCTGTGCTGACCCAACCTGTGCCTGTGGCCATCTCATGCTTAATGCATGTTTTGTGTCTGTCTCCCCCACTAGGATGTGGGCTCCCTGAAAACAGAGGTTTCTGGTGGGTCCTTCCAGAGAAGTTCAGACGTAAGCAAACACATACAGAGAGAACACCCTTTAAATTAAATGAAACAAAATAGAATACAGCCACAGGATGCACAGGCGACAGAGAGCTGACATCTGAGTCTGATTTCATCTCAGTTTCGAGCTGAGTGGAGAAAAAACTGCCAAGGTCAGAGTTCTGGAGGGGGCAAATCCCACACACTGAAGGAGCCACCGGCCTGTCAACAGGGCAGATGCTATTGTTGCTCAAACATGCTGGGTCAGGATAAGACCGTGAGGATTGCTGGCTCCCTCTGATCCAGGCGCAGTTAATGACAGTTTGTCCTTACTCTTAGTCCTCCACCCCAGCTTGGAGGAGGGCAAGGACTGGGATGCTGTCAACCACTCTGGCTAGGCACCAGGCTCTTAGCACATCCTTGAAGGAGGCATCATCAATACGCTGTTGGCATGTGAAGATGCCCAGAGTTCTAGAATCCAATACGCCCAAATTATCTTTCTTCATATGGCATAATTTGGGGTCCAGGGGAAATCCCTTCCCCCCTGGTTTGCTTTACTTTCTTAATCTGGGGAATGAGCCTCAGGTGGTGGTGTTTTGTTTTGCTTGGTTTGTTGTCAGCTGGAAGGCATGCAGGACAGAGGAAAGCTTTGAAGATGCAAGGGTCAGCAGGGCCTTTCTCCAAGCATCTCAAGTATATCCCAACCCCTGATTAAAGTTGAACGATGTTTCAGAGAAGAATCAGACCACAACACCATTATCATTCCTCTTTTAATAACAGGGAGGTCAAGGTCTGGGAGGGACCCTGGCAATGTGCTCACAGGGTCATATGCTTTTGTAACACTTGCCAAAGTAAGGTATTTTAACTGCGCTCTGTTAAAGCCACCATCTCTTTACACTCCAAATTCTCTTTGTGTCAGATGACGTTGGGGTGGAGTTAAGCATTTTGGGGCTTTGGCTAAGGGGACATTGAGTTGGGGACACATTTAGTTTGGGTTTAGTGGGATATATTTAGGTTGTTTCCAGTCATTTTTTTTTTAATTATTTATTTGTTTTTATTTTGCTCTAAGTGAAAGTTTACAGATCAAGTCAGTCTCTCGTACAAAAACATATACACACCTTACTATATACTCCTGGTTGCTCTCCCCCTAACGAGACAGCACATTCTACCTCTCCACCGTGTATTCCCTGTGTCCATTTAGCCAGCTTCTGTTCCCCTCTGCCTTCTCATCTCCACTCCAGACAGGAGTTGCCCACATAGTCTCATGGGTCTACTTGAGCCAAGGAACTCACTCCTCACCAGTGTCATTTTCTGTCTCATAGTCCAGTCCAATCCCTGTCTGAAGAGTTGGCTCTGGGAAAGATTCTAGTCTTTGGCTAACAGAAGGTCTGGGGACCATGACCTCCACGGTCCTTCTAGTCTCAGTCAGACTATTGAGTCTGGTCCTTTTATGAGAATTTGAGGTCTGCATCCCACTGTTCTCCTGCTCCATCAGGGGTTCTCTCATTGTTGTGAATATTTAGGATCTCTGGTGGCATAGTGGTTAAGAGCTTGGCTGCTAATCAAAAGGTCAGCAGTTCAAATCTACCAGCTGCTCCTTGGAAACCCTAGGGGGCAGTTCTACTCTGTCCTATAGAGTCACGTGAGTTGGAATGGACTTGATGGCAACAGGTTTGTTTTTTGGGGTTTTTAAAAACTTATTACTAACTGACCTGGTGTAGGAGCCCTGGTGGTGCAATGGTTAAGAGCTACAGCTGCCAACCAAAAGGCTGGCAGTTTCAATCCACTAGCCATCCCTTGGAAACCCTGTGGGGTAGTTCTACTCCATCCTATAGGGTCGCTATGACTTGTAATCAATTTGAAGGCAACGGGTTTGTTTTTTTTTGACCTGGTTTAATAATGGCTTCCAGGAATACGATTACCCCTTGAACTATCCTGACTCAATTGGTGTTGTGACGTGATAGTGCAGGGTTAGAGGTCATATTTCAATATAAATGACCTTACATCACCCACACCAGAAGTATTTGGGTGCTAGAGGAGAAGTTTGAAATGTACGTATACATGGAGCCAGAAGGTAGTTTGTGGAAAGTATTACATGGGTATGTCAAAGAGGTAATAAAGAATGTTATTTTTCCGGGTTTTGTAACATTTGCGGGATTTGTCAAGTTTTAAAATTTTGTCACTTGTGGTAGTTTCTTTTATCTTTCTAACCAAGTATTCACTTTATGACCTAATTATATATTCTTTGCTTTAAAGAATTCCCCCTAAATTGTATAAAGCTTCAGGCTGCACAAAGCCTGGATCTGCTTCTGCTCAGCTTTTTCCTGTGTCTTATAGGAGCACAGGGCCAGCCTGGCCTTCCCTCACCACTGCTGCCACTGCCACTACCAAAGAGTTCTTGCGTATTTATGAAGGAATATAACTGGCTCTGGATTCAGACAAATCTTAATTTTCTCACCTATAAAATGGGAATAATAGTAGGATCTCTTTCCTCAGATTGCAATGAAGTCATGGCTCAGATTGCAATGAAGTCATGGGAGATAATCTTTGTAAAGCCTCTAGCACAATCTAGCAGGGGATACAGTGAGGGCTAGGTTTGATATTTACCTGGTGCTCACAGTTACAGCCAGACTCCTCATTTATGACAGTTTCTGTTCTGATTTGATCAGTGCCCAAGCCAGAGTTCAAAATCATTGTTAGCTGCTGACATACATAAATGCTCCTTTCTACTCCCTGCCCCCACAAGGTATGTATACATAAGCGCTCAAACATTGACAATGCAATGAAAGAAGGAAAGACACCAGCCAGGATAGAAAACAGAGGCAGGCTCCAAATTGAGCAATGCCTTAGACTCAAACAGTGACTCACAGTTATAAAATTAACCTTGAAGAGCCCTTCATTTATTCTAACCTCATAAAAAAAGAAAACAAAAGAAGTTTTCCTGACAGTTTTAAGTATTGGGAATTTGGAAATTCCACAAAAGCACAAAGAAGAAATTAACGGCTGTTAATTTTTTTTTTATACATATATACATGTGACATCACGATTATAAACTTAATGCCCATCTATGGGGCAGTTCTACTCTGTACTACCGGGTCGCTATGAGTCGGAATTGACCGGACAGCGCTGGGTTTTTTGGTTTGGGGCATGCTGTACATACTGCTTTGAAACATATTTTAAGTTTAATGCATTCTTAGCATTTCCCCTGTATCTTGAAACGTCTTTTAACTATACCATTTTTAATGAATGCTTAACATTCTTCATCAAAAAATGGGGATAAAAAAAATTTTTTTTAATTTGATCTCAGGGAAACCCTGGTGTCATAGTGGTTAAGTGCTACGGCTGCTAATCAAAGGGTCAGCAGTTCAAATCTGCCAGGCGCTCCTTAGAAACTCTATGGGGCAGTTCTACTCTGCCCTATAGGGTCGCTATGAGTCAGAATCGACTCGATGGCACTGGGTTTGGTTTTTTTGGTTTTATTTGATCTCAGAGGATTATCCTGAGCACTGACAAAGTTATACCATGCCAAGCCGCCTGGCATGTAAAAACTCAATAAAAATCCAAAAAAACCCGTTGCCCTCAAGTTGATTCGGACTCATAGAGACACTATAGAACAAAGGAGAACTGCCCCATAGCGTTTCCAAGGAGAGAGGCCGGTGGTTTCGAACTGCCGACCTTTTGGTTAACGGCCAAACGTTTAACCAGTGGGTCACCAGAATGGACTTACATAATCAATCCCTTTCTGCTGGTCATTTAATTTGTTTCCACTGTTTTGCTATGGGGAATAACGCTGAGCTATATTAATCTTTGCTCGCATTTTGATCATTTTCTTAGGACAAATTTCAGGACTGCAGTGCACGTCATTTTAAAACGAAGCCACTCATCGCTGTGCAGCTAGAGGAACAGGGGAAGAGACTTGCCCAGGGTCACATGGCAAGTTAGCTGCAAAGGAGACTAGACACACTCCAGAAGCCCCAACCACTGCCTCTTTCAGGTGGGGACCCTCAGGACTTCCGGTCTGGGGAGCGGGGGGGAGGAGGAGGAACGGAAAGAACCACGCGCCCGGGCGACTGCAGCCGCCGGAAGAACGTGGGGCCGACAGGGAAGGGGCGGGGCCGCCGAGTCCGGGCGCTCAGTTCACGAGGTTGACGCTAAGTCGTCGCTTGGCAACGCGGGCGGCGCGGCGTTCGAACGGAAGCGGGGGACCAATCAGGATTTCCGGGGCGAACCATTCCGGCCGAGGGGGGTGTGTGTGTGTGCGGCGCGCTCACTTCCCCTTCCGCGGATCTCTGGACCTACGCTCCGGCCGGGGCCTTCGGAAAATCAAGGCCCCCGGGCCATCTAGTGAGACGGCAGCTCAAAGAGGCCCTCGGGGCTGGGGTCTTCCGGGCCGCGTTGGGAACGGTCACTCCCAGCCCGGGTCAGAGCTGTCAGCCTCTCCAAGACCCACGCTAGAGGAGCGACGACTCGCGTAGCACAGGCCCCAGGTGAGGGCGCGGGTGGTCTGGGGTGCGAGCCGGGGTCCAGCAGGGGGTTACGGTTCACTGAGCGCCTGCTGTTGGCGTCCTCACTGAATCGTACCTGCAAGAAGGAGGTGTTACCCCATGTCACAGGTGAGGACGCTGAGGCTTAAGAGAGTCAAGTGGCCCAGCCCGGAGAGGTCTGGCAGAGAATCCCATTCAGGTCTTTCCACCTCATCTCGCAGCCTAGATGTGCCTAGAAAGGCCCAGACGGCAACTGGTGGTCACTTCTTAGCTTCTTTGGGGCACGGCTCGTAGACCCCCTGGCTGGATCACCTCCTCCCTACAACTAGGCCCCTCCTCCCCGTCCCCGGCGTCTTTGGGTCTGTAGGGTGCCCCTTCTGGGCGTCTGTCTTCCCTTCCCCAGAACGCCATGGGTTGGACTAAGTGTTCATTTGGGGATCTTCTGCCTGCATTCTTTCTTACAACAAAAATTTATTGGCTTCACAGCCCTGCCCTCCCCCTTGCCTGTTTTGTCTCAGTAGCATTTGCCCCATCTGTTGTCCTATCTATTTCACTTATTAGTGAGTTTATTGTCTTCTCCTCTGGAATGTGACACAGGGCAGGGGCTAGAATGAGGCAAGTGAGGCACTCAACCTCTAGTGCAAAATTTAGGGGTGCCCAAAAGCTCAGTAATTAAGATAAATAGTATTTCAGTGAACCATTTTTAAAAGTAAAAATGCAGTGCATGCTAAGCAAAATATCACTGTTACAGGGTTAGTAACAGTGCTGTGCCAGGCAATATTGGATCCAAAAGGAAGAATTAGTATTCTGTCTTTATAATCACAGAAATGATGTAAATAACCACATATCCAAATGTAAAATTTCAGTGTGACAAGGAATATAATAAGAAGGAGGAGAGAGCCATGAGGGAGTTTCACTGGGGGCCCTGAGCTAGTCTAGGCATGGTCAGGGAGGGTTCCTGGGAAAAAGGGATGTTTGAACTGAGATCTGAAGGTCAGGGAAGCTTTAGGAGGAGAACAAGTGGTGGGCAGGTGAGAACATCCCATGCAGAGGGAGCATCAAGGGCAAAAGTCCTGAGGTGGGAGCAAGCTTGAAGAGGGTGGAGATGTGGCCAGGAAGAAGAGGAGCGTGGTCTCCAGGGCAGGCCAGAGCTCTGTCCCTGGCATTTGGGCCCTTTGAGAATTATTGCTTAAGGGGTACCTTGTAGGGTTGCTATGAGTTGGAATCGACCCTAGTAGCTTTCTTTCAAGTTCCTTGGCGTTTTGTTTGTTTATTTAAGTGTTGTGTAAGCATCACCACTATTTATTTCCAAAGCTTTTTCATCATCCCAAACAGAAACCCTGTACCCATTAAGCAATAACTCCCCATGTCCTGCCTCCTCCCAGCCCCTGGTAATCTCTAATCTACTTTCTGACTCTGTCCATTTGCCTATTCTAGGTATTTCATATAAGGGGGATCACACAATATTTGCTGTTTTGTGTCTGGCTTATTTTCAAGGTTCTTCCATGTCATAGCATGTATCAGAACTTTATTTTTCTTTATGGCTGAGTAATATTTCATTGTATGTGTATACCACATTTGTTTATCTGTTCCTCTGTTGATGGACACTGAGTTGTTTCCATCTTTTGGCTACTGTGAATAACACTACAGTGAACATTGGTGTACAAGTATCTGCTGGAATTCTTGCTTTCAGGTGTCTTGGTTATACACCTAGGAGTGGAATTGCTGGGTCATAAGGTAAGGTCATATTTAATTGTTTTACTGCATGTTATTCTGGTGGGAGGTCAACTTGCATGGCTTCCATGGAGTGTAGTTCCACCATCTCTGTCACAATTACAAGTGCTGTCCGCTGACTCAGCTGTCTCACTTCAGGTATTTCTTCTTGGCAAAATGACATAGGTACAGTGACACTGCAGCATGGTTTGTAATAGGAGGGACTGGACACACACTGGGTGGTGCAAATGCTTAACATGCTTGGCTACCAACTGGAAGGTTGGCCTTTTGAATCTATCCAGAGGCACCTCACAGGAAAGGCCTGGTAATCTACTTCCAACAAATCAGCCATTGAAAATCCTGTGGAGCACAGTTCTACACTGAAACACATGGGGTCACCATGAGTAGGCGTTGCCATGAGCGGGAATCGCCACAAACGAGAGTCAACTCAATGGCAAGTGGAACTGGTAGGCACAGTGCAGCTGTGAAAAAGGAGAGGCTGCTCTCTGGGTATTGATGGCGTACCCAGAACAACATATATTGTTGAGGAAGAAGGGCAAGGTTGAAAACAGTACACAAAGCCTGTTGCCATTTGTGTAAAAAAAGAGAAAACATGTATGTCCATACTTGCTTGTATCTGCCTAAAATTTCCCTGGAAAGACACACAACTACCTGGTCACAGTGGTGCCTACAGGGAGGGGAACTGGGTGGCTCCCCAGGACAAGGGCAGGAGAGAATTTTTTTTTACTCCATTCCTTTTTATAGGTTTTGAATTTTGAGCCATGTGAATATATCACCTGGTTGAAAAATGATACATATGTGATCACTATATATTATATATCTAATTGTGAGAACCACTGCCATATCTGTGGTCTGTCACTGACTTGCTGGGTGACCTTGGGCCAGTTTCTTCACAGCTCTGGGCCAAGGTAAGAAGCCATGATAGTGAGCCCCCAAAGGGTCAGAGGGCAATCAGGACAGAAGTGGGCTGTGGGTCTGCTTCACTTCTACCACCCCCATCCTCTGTGCCAGGCCCTTCCCTAAGGGTTTGCATGTGGCATCTCCCTCACTCTGTACCCACTGCAAGTCCCTCTGTCCTCATTTCCAGAGGTGCAAATCAAGGCCCAGAGGATCAAGCTGGTAGAGGTGGGCAGCTGGTGGGCCAGGCAGGAGCTTACTGCCCACGGTGTCCATGCCCACACCACTCCCACAGCCTGCTCACCTCCCCCTTCCTGAGGTTTATACAAAGCGCCCTGGGCAAGGCTGACTCCTGGGAAGGCCAGAGCACAAACATTTCAGGGGGACTCCAGAAATAGTGCAGAGTTGGCGTGGCACTGGAGGGGCCCAGCTGGGTGTCTATGACCCAGACAGCTGGGCTGAAATAGAGCTGGGCTGCCTGACTGGCTGGTCTCCTCCTGCTGCCTGGAGCCTCTGTGATCCCCTGGGGCAGGCAAGGGTCTCCGCCTCCCACCAAGTCTGGGCCAGGCTTCCATTGAAGGGAAAGAGAGAAGCAGGTGGAAGGAAGAGGAGGAGGGGGCAAGAATGTCATGTAAATTTATAAATATCAGAAAACACTCCCACCCAACAAAGGATAAACATCACAAACATCTTAGTATGTACCAGGCACTTGACAAGTATGTAAAAGTACAGCTCTGAACTCATTTAATTCCCTCAGCTCTATGATAGAACGTAGTTACTGCTGTTAGAGCTTCCATCTTTATTGTTGTTGTTAGCTGCTGTCGAGTTGGCCCCTGACTCATGGCGACCCACGCACAGCAAAACAAAGTACTACCTGGTCCTGCACCATCCCTATGATTGGCTGCAGATTGGACCGCTGGATCCATAGGGTTTTCACTGACTGATTTCTGGTAGTAGATTGCCAGGCCCTTCTTCCGATCCATCTTAGTTACTGCAGTTATAGTTTTCACCTTATAGAGGGGAAACAAGAGAGGACATGAGGAGGTTCAGTAACTTGCCCAAGGTTACCCAAACCTGGGATCCAAACTCAGGCATTCTGGCTCCAGACTCTGCACTCTTAACCATTACTTCGTGCCACTCGTAGATTTGCAGCCTTCTAGAGAAGTGTTCTGGGCTGAGGAATGCCGCACACAGGATCTGGGCACTGGAGGATCTGTTCGGTTGAATAGCAGTCTTAGTTATCTAGTGCTGCTATAACAGAAATACCACGTTTGAGTATTTCTTTATTTTCTCACAGTTTTGGAGGCTAGAAGTCCAGATTCAGGGTGTCAGCTCCAGGAGAAGGCTTTCTGTCTTTGTCGGCTCTGGAGGAAGGTCCTTGTCTCTTTTGAGCTTCTGCTCCTGGAAAATCTTCATATACCTTGGCATCTCTCTTCCCCCATCTCTGCTTTCTTAATCTGCTCCTTCCATATTTTATAAGAGATTGACTCAAAACACACCCTATATTAATCCTGCCTCATTAACATGACAAAGAGAACCCATTCCCAAATGAGATTATAATCACAGGCATAGAAGATAAGATTTACAACACATATTTTTGGGGGTCATAATTCAATCCATAACATTCTACCCTCTGGCCCCCCAAAATTCATGTCCTACCCACAGGCAAAACACATTCACCCCATCACATCATCCCAAAAGTCTTAAATCAACTCCAAGTTCAAAATCTCATCTTCTGAATCATCTAATCAAATATGGGTGAGACTTTAGGCAGATTCCATCTTGGAGCAAAATTCATCTTCATCTGTGAACTTGTGAAACCTATAATACAAGTTATCTGCTTCCAGGGTACAACGGTAAAACAGGCATAAAGTAGACATTTCCATTACAAATGGGAGAAATTGAAGGGAAAGAAGAGATAACAGGCACCAAGCAAGTCTAAAACCTAGCAGAACAATTTACATTAGCTCTCAAGGGCGGCCATGCTCTCTGGATTCTGGGTGGAGACCCCTTGGCCCTGGGCTTCACCTCTGCCTTCCAGGCCCACTGGGACAGCAACTCTTTTCCCTTGGCTTTGGGTGGCTCCATTCTCCTAGACCATCTGAGTGGTGACCCCACCCCCTGAGCCCCGGCAGTCCCCATTCTTCTGCCCCTTGGGCATGGCAGCCCTACCCCCTCAGCTTTGGCAGTGTCCCCGTCCCTTTGGTACACCTTAATGGCAGCCCCACACTCTGGAGCTAAGTTGGCAAAGATCCGACTCTTTGAAACCTAGGAGGCTGTGGCCCCACCCTTTGAGATCCAGGAGACCGTGGCTCCACCCTTTGAAACTCGGAAGGCTCTGCATCCTGCGCTCCTTCCAACAGTTCTGCTGAACTCTGAGCTGCTCCAGGGATGGTTCTTTTCTTTTCTTGGAGGATAAGAAATGTACCTCCTTTGACTTGTTTTCTGCTTGTAGGATGCAAAGAGGCAGACAGTGTTCTTTCCCTTCACCCTGTCTCTGACCCCTTCAGTCTAAGCTGATGGGTTTTCTAATGTGATAGTTGGTTAGATCCAACACAAAAGATTGTGTAGCCACGTCCTTGGTGAACATTCTAGGATATGTTTCCTTAGTTTGTACAACAGAATTTTCCAACTCTTTAAGTTTTGTTTTCATTTTGCACAGTTCATTTTTAAGTCCATCTCTTTCCTCTCGCATTTTAGTATAAGCAGCAAGGAGAAACCACGCAGTCCCTTTAAGATCTTGCTTAGAAATCTCATCAGCCAGATACCCAAGTTCATCACTTACAAGTTCTACCATCTACCAAACATTTGAACATAATTCAGACAAATTCTTTGCCACTGCATAAAAAGCATCACCATTCCTCCATTGTCTGATCACATGTTCATTATTTTCTTTTAAAGCCTCACCAGAAGTGTGTTTAATGTTCACATTTCTAGCAACATTCT
The DNA here is from genome assembly GCF_024166365.1 of Elephas maximus indicus. Classification (NCBI taxonomy): domain Eukaryota; kingdom Metazoa; phylum Chordata; class Mammalia; order Proboscidea; family Elephantidae; genus Elephas; species Elephas maximus. Next base: position 38,849,424 of record NC_064843.1, read on the forward strand.
GTTGCTGGCACTGTATGTATTCTCTAAGACAGTAGAGACTTTCTCTACAGCTCTTCTCATTTCCTTCTGAACTTTTACCAGAATTGCCTTTGACGTCCATAGTTCTACCAATAATCTCCTCAAGGCAATTCAGGTGTTTACTATTAGCACTTTAAAACTCTTCTATCTTCTGCCCATTACCCAATTCCAAAATTGCTTCTACATTTTAGGTGTCTATTAGAACAGCACCCCACTCTCCATACCAAATTCTGCCTTTAGTTATCTAGTGCTGGTATAACAGAAATGCCACAAGTGGATGGCTTTAAGAAACAGAAATTTATTTTCTGACTGTTAAGGAGGCTAGATGTCTGAATTTATGGTACTGGCTTGTTATGGATTGAATTTTGTCCTCCAGAAATGTGTGTTAACTTGGCTAGGCCATGATTCTTTGTGTTGTGTGACTGTCCACCATTTTGTCATCTGATGTGATTTTCCTATGTGTTGTAAATCCTACCTCTATGATGTTAATGAGGCAGGATTGGAGACGGTTATGTTAATGAGGCAGGAATCAATCTACAAGATTAGGTTCTATCTTGTATCTCTTTTGAGATATATGAGAGAGAACCAAGCAGAGAGACAGGGGACCTCCTACCACCAAGAACGAAGAACCAGGAGGAGAGTGTGTCCTTTGGACCCAGGGTCCCTGTGCTGAGAAACTCCTAGACCAGGGGAAAATTGATGACAAAGACCTTCCCCTAGAACCAAAAGAGAGAGAAAGCATTCCCTGGGAGCTGGTGCCCTGAATTCAGACTTCTAGTCTCCTGTACTGTGAGAGACTAAATTTCTGTTTGTCAAAGCCACCCACTTGTGGTATTTCTGTTATAGCAGCACTAGATAACTAAGAAACTTGGTTCTAGGGGAATCCTTCCTCTCTTTATCGGCTCTGGAGGAAGATCCTTGTCTCTTCTGAGCTTCTGCTCCTGAGCAGTCTTCATGTGGCTCGGCATTTCTCTTCCCCCATCTGTTTAATCTCTTTTATTTCTCAAAAGAGATTGACTCAAAATATACCCTACACTAATCCTTTCTCATGAACATAACAAAGACAACCAATTCCTAAATGGGATTATAACCACAGACATAGAGGTTAGGATTTGCAACACGTTTTGGGGGTACATAATTCAACCCATAACAATAGTCATCACAGTTCACACGTTGATGGCATTTGTCATACGCAGCCTCACTGTGGAAGAAAAGCTGTTATGAGTCCCATTTTATAGTTGGAGAAACTGAGGCATGGAGAAGTTATGAATCTTACTCCAAGGTCTTAGCTAATCACTGGAGAAATGGGGACTTGCCCCCCGGGTAGGTTGGTTCCAGAGTCCATGCTCCTGTCACCTACAGAGGTGGCCAGAGGATGGGGTTTGGACATAGTATGTTTGGACAAAGAACATGGCTCAGCTAGAGGTCACCAAAACTCCGTTTGAATGAGGGCATCTTGAGGCTGGAGGAGGAGCTAAACAGGTGGGGGAGCCTCAAGCAGGGTGGGTGATTGGCGGAGGCTTGGTAATGAGGGACCTTGGCCTTTGAGGTAGCCTGGGTTCCAGCCCAGCCCCTTGGTCAATGGTGTTCTGGGAGGAAGAAAACAGAAGGGTGTGATGGTGCTCACAGCACAGTGTAGGGGACAGGAAACAGGTGACAAATAAGAAAATGTTTAAAATGATAGGATGTGATGAGTGCTTGAAAGGGAATAATTGGTGGGAGCTTCTCGGTGGTCTGGGAGGCCTCTCTGAAAGGTGATATTTGACATGAGACTCAAAGGAGGTGAGGGAAGAGAACAACAGGTGCAAAGGCCCTGAGGCAGGAGAGACCTTGGTGTGTTTCAGAACATCAGGGCTGTGTGGCTGGAACAGGAGAGAGAATAGAGATGAAGATGGAGAGGTGGGTAGGGGCCAGATCCTGGACGGCCTGAGGGCCTAGTAGGGAGTTTCAATTTCATTCTAACATGATGGGGAGTCACAGGAGGGTTTAAGAAAAGCAGTGATGGGATCTGATTTTTGTTGGGAAAATATTGCCTTATCAATGCCTCCATTTTACAGCTGAGGAAACTGAGGGCCAGGGCCATAGCTAGGGAGTGGTTCTTGAGGTAGCTTTTCCCTCCAGGGACCGGGGGAGGGGGATGCTGTAGATTCCTCAGGAGTCCCCTGGGGGGTGTAGCTGGTGAGTGGCCCAAGGGTAACACTGAAGACTGTCTCCTCTACATCCCCTCCCCAGACCCAGGCCTGGGTTCAAACCCCAGCTCTGCCATTTACCAGTTGTGTGACCTAGGGTGAGTAGATCTATTTTTCTGTGCCTCAGTTTTCTCATCTCTAAGATGGGTATGATAGTAGTACCTACCTCACAGGGTATGAGGACTAAATGAGTTAACATACCTAAAGAGCTTAGAACAGTGTCTGGTATGTAGAAAGTGCCCAGAAATGATTAGTTCTTACCTATTTTATTATGAAAATTTTAATTGTTATTTTTGTTTTAACTACAATTACTGCCTGACTGAGCCTCCCCTCTCCCCTCCCCAGCTCCCACTGTTGTTGCCTTGGTGGAGGGTCAGAGGGGGTTGGTGGTCTTGCCACTCCTAGCCTCAGCTCAAAGTCAGGCCCCAGGGGCTGGTGGAGGCTCAGGGCTGAGTCACTCCTAAGGGGAGGAGAGCTGTTTTCTGAGTCACTTCCTGCCCCTCATGCCCCCACCCCAGTTCTGGCCCAGCCTTCCCAGTACCCCCAGGCACAGACATGGAACTGGGCCCCATCGGCCTCCCCAGGGCTCAGATCTGAGGCCTGTTGGGCGCCTCCTCCTCTGGGCCTCAGGACCTCAGCGGAAGATGGCCTGACTACGTGTGCCCACCAGAAGTGACGAAATAGGGCTTGGACTGGCAGGGAGCATCACTTCCCTCCCAGGGATTCCTTCCTCCAGGGCTGCAATCTCCTCACCTGTAAAATGGGGCGTAAATAGTACTTCCCTCCGGGGGGTCCGGAGGTTTAAGTAAGTCGGTACAGTGCCTGGCACTCAAAAATTCCAGCTGCTGCTGTTGTTGTGATCATTATTACTGCTAATTGGTAGTGATTACAGCTTGCACAAAACATGGAGGTTTGCCGGGCACTCCCAGGCCCATAGAGCTCGCACTGGCCTGGCTGGGAAGGTGGGACCCTCCTTACTTGGCAGAATGGAGGGCCAGAGAGATCCACCAATTTGCCCAGGGACACAGCTAGAAAGGGTTGGCATTCAGACTTGGTCTGGAGGGAAAGTGCCCAGGTTGGACTCCCCGGGGTGACTTCGGGTAAGTGACTCAGCCTGTCCCAGCCTCAGTTTTCCATTAGTTAAAAGGGGATAATAATAGAGCTCACCTCATAGGGGTTGTTAGGAAGATTCAAATGGTCGATACCAGAAAAAACACCTTCTGGGCCTGGCACAGTGAATATTAGCTGGTGGTGATTGGACTCTGCCTCTCTGAGGGGTTCAGTTTTTCTATCTCTAAGATGAGTGCACTTGTCTGAATAGGTCACAGGGTCCCCATGAGCTAGATGTGCAGATAGGGCTAGTACAGCTGGGGTTGGGTGGGCCCTGGCTCTCGGAAGAGTTTCCTGGGGTGGGCCAGAGGTGGTGGCCCTGCTCCTTGCGCCCAGCCAGCTGCTAGCACGCCTGGGCTCAGGTTCCGGCCCCTGCCTGGCTCTTTCCCCTTTTTCAAGTAACACCTGGGCCGGCGGGTTCACCGGCCCACACCCACCGGAAGTTGCGCAAACGCGGGTTACCTGAGTCCCAGGTGGGCTGGGCCAGAGGAGCGCAGGGCAGCGGCGCGGGCACAGCCAGGTATCTGCAGGCCGGGGCGGGGGCGCCTGGCTGAGGTGGGAGATGGCCCGGGCACCCCTCCTTCCCCTGGAAGGCGGGGACGAGGCGGGGTCTCACCTTCTGGCCTGAACAGGATTGCAGGGATCGTGTAGTCAGCCTCGTCATTCCAGAGCCAGGGCAACCGGGGCTCAGAGAGGGGCCGGCGAGCCGTCGGAGACACACAGCAAGCTGTCCCGCCCGTGGTCCCCTGCGCCAACGAGGGTGCCCAAGATTGCCTCGAGGTGGGGAAGAGCAGACTTGGGATGCGAGGTCGGCCCTTATGCCTGCAGTCTGGTCCCGGAGAGCCCATGGGGAGGGGGTGGTGTGGGGCTGTGTGCCCAGGGGTGCCAAAGAGATGGGCCCCGGCGCCTCCGCATTTGTGGGCTGCGTTTGAAATTCCGTGCTCAGCAGGCGGGGTTGGGGCATTGGGGGTGAGATGCGGCCTCAGAAGGGACACTGAATCCCACCTGGGACCCTGGCTTCAACTCACAGGCACTGCCGCACCTCCGTTTGCCCACCTGTGAAATGGGCCTTGTTCAGGTCAATGTGCTGTTTAGCCTTTATCATGTGCCTGTCTTGTGTGCAGCTCTGCCTGGGACAGACCCTTCTGGAAGGTGCTTAGAGACCCCCCGAAGGAGGTGGTCTGAGCTTGACTGTCAAAGTAATAATAACAAGGAACCCTGTTCGTGGAGCGCTGCCTTTTCGACAGGTGCAGAGGAAAGGCCTTGACCTGCTTTATCTTTCCATCCTCACAACGACCTGGAGGTTCAGGAAGGTCTATTTTTATCCGCATTTCACAGATAAGGAAATTGATTCTGGGAGAGGTACTGTGGCATGTTCAAGGTGCACAGCAGGTGGTGGGCGAGTGCCGGGTGTCCTCCAAACCCCAAAGCCAGGCGTGGCTCCTCTGATCTGACCCTGCCTTCTGAGGAGACCCTGGGATTGGCAGGTGTGTGTGTTGGGGGAGGGAGGGATGGTGGCCAGAGACTCCTGCCCCAGCCCTACCCATCTGACCTCCTTCCTCCCACTGCCTCCAGGTGCCCAGGAGGGAACTCCCGCCTCCAACGGGTTGGACTGGTTTGGGAGCCATCAGAGGTGGGGCAGAGTCTGGCTACCTCACTGGGGCTTAGCCAGGCCTCCCTTCCTGGGGGTTGGCCCTGAGGGGGTGAGCCCTTCCCTTTCCACCTCCTCCATCCCTTCTACCTGGAGAGCAGGTGCTGGCTCTGGGCCAGCAGCCCCTGGGTTCTATCTCCATTGCTGCAGAGGTCTCAGACAGGCCTGTTGTGGGCCAGATTGTATGGGGGGCAAAAATCTTGGAGACATGTTTTGTTGGGTCTGTAAGAAACAAGGTTTTAAAAATTTTTATTGAATTTGCTAACCTTTAAGAATCTAGAGTTTTCACACACTTCTGGATTTTTGGCTCCCTAGAACAGGCCACATCTATCCCATGGGCCCGCTTGCCTGCAGTAGGCCGGGCATGCCCCTATCTAGTTCATTCTTGGTTTGCTTGTTCACATGGGGGCCTGCAGGCATTTCAATTCAACAAATATTTATTGACTATCTACTATACGCTATGTGTTGAGCAGTGTCTTGAACAAAACGGACAAACCCCGTGCGCTTATGGATCTGACATTTTAGGAAGGTGGGAATGAAACAACCTTGGTAACACAGCGGTTAAGTGTTCAGCTGCTAACCCAGAGGTCTGTAGTTCAAACCCACCATCGCCGGAAGGTGGAAGATGTGGCAGTCTGCTTCTGTAAAGATTTATAGCCTCGGAAACCCTGTGGAGCAGTTCTACTCTGTCCTGTAGGGTTGCTGTGAGTTCGAATCTACTGGAAGGTAATAGGAATGGGTTTTGGGGAAGGAAAAAGAGTAAAACAACAATAAACATGATAGATAAGTGAGTTATTTGAGTTTTATTTGGCATTTGTGAAGGTGATAAGCGATAATGAGAAAAAAAATAGTAGGGTAGGAATGTTGAACATGTGGTAGAGAGAGACAGGGTGCAATATTAAAATAAGTGTGGCCATGGTGGGCTTCCTAGGAGTTTGTATCTTATCAACTCTGAGATTCACTTCTCTGAGCCTCAGTTTTTCCATCTGTAAAACAAGGTGACAGTGACTTACCTCACAGGCTTGTAGAACTTTAAGAGAGGACAGTGTCAAATGTCTGGCACACAGTAGGAGCTCTGCCCCCCCGTCCCCCAACCCAGACTCCCTCTCACCTGGAATTCTGAATATCTTGGTGAGGCTGTCCACTAGAGCTTTCTGCGGTGGTGGGAGCGCTCAGATCTGGCCTGTCTAGTGTGGGGGCCATTGGCCACATGTGGCTATTGAGCACTTAAAGTGTGGTTAGTGTGATTTGGGAACTGAATTTAAATTTTTATTTAATTTGAATTTAAAGTTATACAGCAACCTGTGGCTAGTGGCTGTCGATTTGGAAAGCAGAGGTCTAGATGGCCTGACCCACGAGTCCTCTTGGGAGACTTCTAAACTAAGCACCCCTTCCATTTTATAGAGGAAGGGCTGGGAACTTGGTTGATGAGTTTTCTTCTGTCCCATAGCCAGGGCTTTGTGGCTCTGGGCCTTCCTTGGAAATGGGACAGATGTGGTCCAACCCTTGGGCCATGAGGCGCTAATGCTTGGATGACCATGTGGATACTTGTACACTCGGGCATGAGCTGTCCTGCTTCTGGGTGCCCATCTTGTGGCTCCCGGTGGGTGGGGGTCTGCTGGATGTATCTGGCAGGGCTGTGTGATTGTGGGCATTTCTGAATTCTCTTGGAGCAGCATAGCTCAGGGCTGATGTTTCTACCCGCCGGCATCTGTAGATCACTGTGGGCCTGGCATTTAAGTCCCATACTGGAAGCTGACGGTGACTGGACTGACTGGGGTGGGGTCAGGGACTTTCTACACGCCTCTCCACAGGAGCTCTGCTCTGGTGCCTGGGGCCTGGCATGTCTAGGCGGGTGGCTGGCACTGGGCAGCTTCCTGCCTGAATGGGTGCGGGGCGGAGGTGGTACCAGACTCCCGGTGGGAAGCCCGGCTGGGGTGTGAGGCTGGAGCCCTTTCTCTTGGTCATCCAACCCCGAAACCCCTGTGCCAACACCTCTGCATGGAGGTAAGGGGCTGGTCCAGCTGACCTCCTGGGGCAGAACCGCAGGATCGGCTTAAGCAAGCTGCAATTGCTTCCTAGGTTTCAGTTTTCCCATCTGCAAAATGGGATTGTTGAGAGGACCTACTGAGGTGGAGCCGGCTGGCTCCCAGCACAGGGCCAGGGGACCCGCTTTGCTCCCCTGAAACCAGCCTTGCCCTGTCTTTTCTGCTGGGCTGCCCCATGCCTTTCTTCTGTCTCCTGGCACCCTTTTCTCTCTCAGCCTCAGCTGAAGAGGAAGGGAGTAGGCGGGGCCGCAGGCCCTGCAGCAGTTGCTTTCTGCCTGCTGATTGGCTCACTGGGAAGCAGGGGTGTGGTCTTAACCTTATAATAGGGAAAGAGCCTTCAGCCTCTCAGCCTTGGCTGAGCCTTTGTCTGAGTGTGCTCAGCCTCTTTATCTTTCCTTCCCTGCAGCGGTCACCGGCATCCAGCTGCCAATTTTCTGCCGGATCTGTCTCCTCATCTCTCCAGACTCCTTAGACTGAAGCCCGTGGGTTATGTAACAGCCATGCCTGTGGACACACTGGCCCCTGGGTCCCCAGCCACCCCGGCCCTACCTTTCCGCCTGCGAACCAAGGTCCCTGGCTACCTGCTGCGGCGGCCAGCAGATGGTGGAGCCCGGAAACCTAGTGCTGTGGAGCGCCTGGAGGCGGACAAAGCCAAGTATGTCAAGAGCCTGCACGTGGCCACCACCCGCCAGGAGCCCGTGCAGCCCCTGCTGTCCAAACAGCCACTCTTCAGCCCTGGGACTCGCCGCACAGTGCTCACGCCTAGCCGCAGAGCCCTACCCGGCCCTGGTCGCCGGCCCCAGCTGGACCTCGACATCCTTAGTAGCCTCATCAACTTGTGTGACAGTCCCGTGTCCCCTGTTGAGGCCAGCCGGATCCCTGGACGGGCAGAAGGAACCCGTCAAGACCTTCCAGCCACCCCCCCACGGCCACCACCCAGCACGGCTGCGGTCCGCCGAGTGGATGTCCGCCCCCTGCCCGCCTCATCTGCCCAACCTTGCCCATCGCCAGGCAGTGCTGCCGCCTCTAGCCCTGCCCGGCCACCCGGTTTGCAGCGCTCCAAGTCGGACCTGAGTGAGCGCTTCTCCAGGGCAGCAGCTGACCTTGAGCGCTTTTTTAACTTCTGCGGCCTGGACCCAGAGGAGGCACGGGGACTGGGTGTGGCCCACCTGGCGCGGGCCAGCTCAGACATTGTATCTCTGGCTGGGCCCAGTGCTGGGCCAGGCAGCTCTGAGGGGGGCTGCTCCCGTCGCAGCTCTGCCACCGCTGAGGACCGGGCCCGGGACCGTGTCCCCTATGGCGTGTCGGTGGTGGAGCGCAATGCCCGCGTGATCAAGTGGCTGTATGGGTTGCGGCAGGCAAGGGAGACCCCGGCGGTGGAGTGCTAGGCTGCCACTGGACAATGCATTTGCACAGGACTGATCTTATAGATGCAGTTGGCCCCTTGACCTCTCCTGGATCCATTCCCTGCCTCTAGTGAACTTGGTACAGGGAGGCAAAGGCTCAGAGACTAGACCAGCATCCATCTGGCAAGAACTGACCTTAGAGAGAGTTGCCTCTTGACCTTGGACCACCCGTACCCCACACATGCAGGGTTTTTCACATGCGTGTACCCCTGCTTGGTTCCTGTCCTCTGGCTGGAATTGGGGCACTTTTTCCTCCCCACCCAAAGTTAGGGATCATGGGATCTCACTACTCCTGTCTACCCACAGGCTCTGTTTCCTCCTTCCTTCCTTGGCCTCTATCATGTGCTAACTTCCTCTTTCTTAACCAGTGGGTCCTGGTTCCCTGGGAACTTGCTTGGGGCAGGGGCAGGGAGAAGTTGCCTATCCACTGTTCTCCAGGGTCTTTGGCAGCTTGGCCTGGGTGGGTAGACTATAGGAGGGACTGGCTTGGAGTCAGCACTGCTTTGACTTGGTTAATAAACACAAATGCTTGTTTCTCAAGAGCTAGGTCTTTAGACTCTTCTGTGTTCACAAAAGGTAGGGTGGGGTGCAGTGGGCCTTCGAATTCAGTCATTGTTAAGCCCAGGATCTGCTGAGGCAGGATTTCAGCTGCTAGCCTGGCCTGACCTTGCCCTGCAGGGGGGGTCCTTCTAAGCCCTCTGGAAGACTGGCAGTCTATCAACCTATTTCACAGTGGAGGAAACTGAGGTCCAGCCTCAGAGTGAGTCTTGGTAGAGCTTGTCCCAGGAGTCTTTTCCTACAGGAGCGGGGCCTGCATGGAAAGTTTGACAGGGAGACACGGACTCTCCCCTGACCATCTGTGTTCTACCCTCTCTACCTCCTGCCCAGTTCCCAAGAGGATGGGAAGCTCAGAGAGGCAAACCCTGAACTTGAGGTCACACAGGCCATAGAGGGGGCCTTGAAAGTGAGAGTTCTTGGAGGAAGAGTGACTTGGGGTGGAGACCACAAAACCAAAGGCCTTATGACCCTGGGCAACTCTGGCTGACCCTGGGCAAGCCAGTTTCCCTATCAGGGCCTTAGCAGGAAAGTTGGATGGCACAGCCCTCTTTGGGTTGGCACATGGTTGTGTTCTGGGTCTTTTGTGCCTGTATTCCAGCACCTGGGGACAGAGGAAGGAGGGGCTGGCATTGGGCTTTGAAGGTCCGGCTCCTTCCCATCTCCCATCAGGTTTGCTGTACATGAGGAGACTCTCCCTGCTGGAGCAGCGAGGGCTAAGGCCGTGGGTCTGGCACACAAAGGGTGAAAGCCTAGGGTGGCCTCTGGCTCTAGTCCCCCTTCCCCCTACCCGAGGTGGGAGTGGGGAGGGGCTGGGTGGCACTTCCTCTTCCAAAGGCTGCCTTGGCTGTGGCACTCAGAAACAGGAACCTCTAATGGGGAGCTGATGACAGGTTTGATGTAGCTTTTATTTTAAGCATAAAGAGGAGATTTCCGTCAGACTGTTGACAAACATCCAGGTCAGCCCAGCTGTCTGTCTGTCTGACAGTCTACAACCAGTCTCTGGAGGCTTTGGCTGGACCTGGGTGGTTTGGGGAAAGAAGGGGAAATTGGATTCTAGAAGATAATGGTGCTTGAGCTCACAAGAATGGAGTCCACCCCTGCAAGGTACAGATGGGGAGACTGAGGCACAGGGAAGACAATGACCTACCCATAGGTGCCCAGTAGATTTAACAGAGCCAGGGCTGGGCTTCCTGGGTCCCCACACTAAAGGAGTGATAAAGTCAGGGAGGACAATCCCAGCAGGCTCTGCAGAGCCAGTGGCCCCTGGTGTGGCAAAGAGCAGTCCCTCTGGGAGCCCTGCTGGAATTCTGTGCTAAAGCTTTACCCCCTGCAGTGACCTGCCAGCCTCCCCAACACCTCTCAACCCAAGGAGGTGGGTGCATTTTACATGTGAAGAAACTGAGGTTCAGGTCACAGGTCTGGCGGGTAGTGGGGAGACCCCTTGTTTCTGAAGGCGGTGTAAATGCTGGGCTCAGGCCCTTCACACCATCCTCTCACTGACTCTCCGGGTGACACCAGGAGTATTGTCTTAGAGCAGGAAGTCCTGTCACACAGCAGGTCTGCAGGACATCCTGGGGTCACACTCTGGCCTGCTGGACACTCCATAGCTAGCGGCACTAGGATCCCTGATTCTCCCGACGTAACCCACCTTTCTCCCCAGTCCTGGGAGCCTAGGGCCATTCCTTGTGGCCGCTTTATTGAGCACCTACTGCGTGTCCAGCAGTGAAGAAGATAGACATTGTCCCTGCCCTAGCCCGGGGGAAAGGAGGAGGTGGGAAAGGGCAAGTGGTCAGCAGCAAGCACATAAATGGTCATATAATGTAGAGGAGGAACATTGAGGGACTCCTGCGCTAAGACCAGAGCTGTTCCCAGGAGCTGGGCCAGGAGGTAGGAGAAGGGCATTTCCACGTCCTTGCTGGGAAAAGTTCAGGAAAGGATTCTTGGAAGTGGAAGCCTCCAGGCTGAGCCTTGACTTTTCCAACAAGGCCTGATTGAGAGTGCTCCCCCTCCCCAGGATTCTGGAGCCTGCTAGCCTCCCATGCGGGGCTCCCCCACCTGCCAGCCTGCCAGCCTCAGGGCTCTGCAAAACAGCCCCTCTATTGTTCTACCTCTCTGAGCAGGAGTTGCTGCTTTTCAGCCTCTCAGAGGGCCTGCAGCTGCTGCCCCATCTCCTGGGGCTGCCGTGCCTTGTAGCTGGTCCTCCAGGCAAGTGCGGCCCCAGCTGCCTAGCCCCTAATTAGGCTAAGATGAGACCTGCTTCCTGATCCATTTCCCACCAGCTAATTATATATACGTGGGCTTGGGAGAAGGCCACCTGGCTGCTCCTTTCTGTCATGAAGGGGTGATGGGCCCCTGGGAGACGTACCCCCCGCCCGCTGGCCTCAGTTTACCCTTTTGACAGAGGCTGGGATATAGCTAGAGGGCCCTGTCCCTGGCCCTGGTGAGATACTGAGTAATGGTTCTGCTACCGAGGCATTCAAAGGGACGAGGGGGAGGGGACCCCATGCTGCCTGAAGCCCTAAGAATGCAGAGGACGGAGGGGATGAGGAATTAGGCTGGGGGTCCCTGACTCTGGGATCTCAGATGGGGGGACACAGGCACGGGTGTGGCGACACCTGCCCACTGGAGAGACATGCACATGGAAAGGCTTGGAGACCCTCTGGGCTCAAGACAGAGCAGCCTGTCCAGGAGTTTTTCTTCAAACTTAATATTAGCTTTCAGATAATACATGCATATATTGCCCCCAACATTTTATTAAGAAAAATTCAAACATATAGAAAAGTTGAAAGAATTGTACAGTGAACTTTCATATACTCACTACCTAGACTCACAATTGTCAATACTTCGGTCTATTTGCTCTGTCATGGACCTCCCTATCTATCCATGCCTCTAAGCCATTCACTAATACAATACATTTTGCCCTGGTGGTGCAGCGGTTAAAAGCTATGGCTGCTAACCAAAAGGTCAGCAGTTCGAATCCACCAGCTGCTCCTTGGTGGAGTTCTACTGAGTCCTATATGGTCTCTAGGAGTCAGAATTGACTCAACGACAATGAGTTGTTTTTTTTTTTTCCGAAAGTACACATTCCCCTTAAGCACAAAAAACAGTTTTGTTTTTTTTCCCAAAGTATACATTCCCCTTAAGCACTAGAGTCCAATGTTTGTTGACATTTTTTTGGGAGATAAAATTTACATACAGCAAAATGCACAGATCTTAAAAGTACCATTAAAAAAAAAATAGCACTAACAAAAAGCAGTATTTCTTTGCCCTGCCCCTCCCCCTCCCAATGCTGCTCTCCAAAGGTAACCACTTTCAACTCTTAGCTATTTCTTCTGGTACTTTCCTTCATATTTTTAAGTATGTAGTTGGTTTCTCGATTGATTAATTTTAGGCAGATGTTGACAGACTTCCTGGCCTGATGTCTTCACAAGTGTGACCTTTGTAGCTTGACTGCTGGGTTTGGATCCCAGCCATTTCCCCACACTGGCGGTATGACCTTGGGCAAGTGTCTTAATCTTCTCGTGCCTCAGTTTCCTCATTTGTAAAATAAGAGTAATAAAAGCATTTAGGTTATTGGGTTGTAGTGAGGATTCAACATGTAAAGTGCTTAGGATAATGAATATCACCCAGAAGTGGTCAAAATGTGTTTTGTTATAATTATTATTCTCAGGGAAGGTTTCGCTTCTGTTCAACCCCCTCTCCTATCAATCTACATTTATTGAAATTTTTCGTTACATGAATATTTAACATTTGTGATATTACGACTATATAAATACTGCTCCCTGCCGAGCCAAGTCGCGTATTATGATTATACTTCCTTTCTTGTACAACGTTTTGTTTGTTTTTCCCCGTTACTACCTGCCTTCCTTTTTATTTGCTTAGCTTCCTCTTAACTCACCCTAAGTCTTCTGACACCCTTCACTTCACACAGAGCAGATATATTTATTGGTTCCAGTTTCCTTCCTGAAGCCCTTTAAGTGCATTTTAACATTTCTACACAGTCGCTATGAGTCGGAATCCACTTATGACAATGGTTTTTTTTTTTTTTAATGGAGTCCCTGGGTGGCGCAAATGGTTAAACTCTCAACTACTAGCCAAAAGGTTGGTGGCTCTAACCCACCCAGTGGCTTCTCGGGAGACAGGCCTAGTGATTTGCTTCTAAAAGGTCACAGCCTTGAAAACCCTATGGCGCAGTTCTACCCTGCACACATGGGGTCGCCATGAGTCAGAATCGACTCCACGGCAACTAACCACAACGACAAAACAGTGGAAACAATTTCAAAGACAAAACTTCAAGCACCAGTGAAACCTCTCTGGATAAGCATTTGTGAGCGCCTGCTGTGTGCCCGGTGCTGCGTCTGGCACAACTGCAGCCAGATAGAAGTGACCCGGCCCTCGGGGGTCTCTCAAAGGATAAAAACTAAAGCTGCTCCCCACCCCACCCCCGGGTTTCCCCTTCTCCCCCACTCTTCATTTACCTGTGGAACTCCTCAGCACCTCCCAGGAACCTCAGAGAGCCCAGATTTACTCCTCTGTAAACTGGGGACCATCCAGTCATTCTGGAATCACTTCCCAGCTCTGTGCTCTGGGGCTGTGTTCCGGGTGCGGGGACACAGCACTGATCCCTCACTCCTACCTCGGAGGCACTCGTGGAGGGCTAGGATGACGGCGGGGGCAAGCAGGTGGTGGGCTTCCCAGAGGAGGTGCCATTGGAGGAGGGTCCTGATGGATAGGGGCAGCGAACAGCCATTACCATGTGCGAGGGGCCGTGCTGAGACCTTCCATGAGTTATCATATGATATCCTCCCAACAACCCTTGGAGGGCAGTAATGAGGGAGGTAATATTTTCATCTCAATTTCATAGTTGGGGAAACAGGCTGAGAGAGTCCAAGTGACTAGCCCAAGGGCACACAGCTAGGAAGCTAGAAGGGCAGGATTTGAATCCATGCGATTGGGTTCCAAGGTCCAGCTCTTTCTTAACCACACACTATACGGCCTCTCACAGGCAGGCTCCCAACTCTGGCCCCCGCCCCATCTGTGGCTACCTGGTTTTCTCCCATCTGCCCACTGGTGCCGACCTCTAGCTCATCCTGTGCCCTTTGCTCTATTCATGCACTCATTCCACAAAAAATCTGCTGTGTGCCTTTTCCATGCCCAGCACTGTGCAGGATGTGAGTGCCAGGAACAGGGAGCTTGGGCAGCGTCGGCCTTCCCACTCCCAGGCTGGTGTTTACATCGATATGTGAGCAGCCTGGACAGTAGTTTGAGCAGAGGGGTATGTGAGGTTAGGAGGGTGATGGCTGGGTGTGCCTGTATGCGACCTATGAGGGGTATGTGTGGGTGCTGACAGCTTCTTCTATGGAAGGTCATTTGTGCATGTGTACATAGGTGTGTACGCGTTGTCTGCAGAGTGTGTGTCCACCAGATGACTGTTGTTGCATAGCAAACCATGCTAAACCCAGTGACCTAAAACAACAATTGTTTATCAGCCCACGATTCCGGAATTTTGCAGTTTGGCCTGGGCTCAGCGGGGCAGTTCTTCTGGTCTTGCCTATGCTCACTCAGGTATCTGTATCAGCTAGGCTGGCTATCTCAGATGAGCTCACTCACATGTCTGACTGTTGGCAGGCTGTTTGCTGGGGGCCTCAGTTCACCTCTGTGAGGCTAGCTCAGGCTCATTTACACAGTGGTCTCAGGGTTGCATGTCCAATGCACAAGGCTTTTCAAGCTTCTGCTTGCACCATGATCACTAATGCCCTATTGGCCAGACAAAATCACAAGGCCAAGTCAGATTCAAGGGGTAGAGAAATAGCCTCTGTCTCTTAGTCACATTGCAAAAGGGCATGAGCACAGGCACGGGGGAAGTATTGCAGCCAATTTTCAGACAATTTACCACAGCCTATGTGTTCCAGGTAAAGTGTAGAGGAAAGTACCCAGCTTTGAAATCAGACAAATCTGGGTCCCAGTCCTTGCTCTGCCACTTCGCCTCACCTTTGAGCTACTGTAAACTGGGTAAAATTGATTGAAAGGAGATGATCTTTATAAAGTGCTTATGCTATTAATTTGTTCGTTAATGCGATGCATATTTACTGAGGGCCTACTCTGGGCCAGGCAGCCACATCCTGGGGATGCAGCAGTGAACAAAATGGACTAAAACACTTTCTTTGGGGAGCTCACAGCCTAGGGTCTGAACAGACATTAATTGATCATCCTGATAATCTTATGATCTAAGATTAGGTCCAGGAAGGACAACCCAGAGTGGAAGGAGGGATTTCTGACTGGCCAGGCAGGTTTGGGAAGCCTGAGATATTTGAGCTGAGATGTGAAGGATGGGTAGGCATTAATCAGGAGAATAGGGGATGGGAGCGGAAAAGGATTCCAGATTGTGGAAACAGCATGTGCAAAGGCCCTGTGGTGAAAAGAGTTGGTTTGAGGAACAGGGAGAAGGTAGGTGGGACCGGACCTGAAACACAAGGGCCAGACTTTGTGGGGCCGTGAAACCTTTGAGCAATGTGAGGCCTCCTTTGCCAGGCAGCCTGAAATAAAACCCAAAGGCCTTACTGTAGCCTACAAGGCCCTAATGATCTGGTTCCCTGTTACTCCTCCAGCTCTCCCTTCAACCTCCCCTTTATCCATCCTTCTGAAGCCACACTGCTTCCTTGCTGTCCCATTCCTGCCTCAGGGCCTTTGCACTTGCTGTTTCCTCTGCCAGTACCCATCCTACCCCAGATATCTGCATGACTCATTATGTCATTTCATTCAGGTCTCTGCCCACATGTCAGCTCCTCAGAGAGGCCTTCTCTGCCTGGCCACCTCCCAACTAAACCACCAGCATCTGTTTTATTTTTTAAATATTTTGCTGTATTTTTTTGGTGAAAGCATACACAGCAAAACAGGTTCCCATTCAACAATTTCTACACATAGTGTTCAAAGACATTGGTTACATTTTTTGCATTGTGTCAACATTCTCATGATTTCCATTCTAGCTGTTGCATTCCCATTAACTTGGTCTCACTGCCCCCTCAACCTTCTCAACCATGTTTAGAATAACTGTGGACAATTTGGTCTCGTATGTTGTTGTTGTTGTTAGGTGCTGTCGAGTCGGTTCCGACTCATAGCGACCCTATACACAACAGAACAAAACACTGCCCAGTCCTGAGCCATCCTTGCAATTGTTGTTATGCTTGAGCTCATTGTTGCAGCCACTGTGTCAATCTACCTCATTGAGGGTTTTCCTCTTTTCTGCTGACCCTGTACTCTGCCAAACATGATGTCCTTCTCCAGGGACTGATCCCTCCTGACAACATGTCCAAAGTATGTAAAATGCAGCCTTACCATCCTTGCTTCTAAGCAGCATTCTGGCCGCACTTTTTCCAAGACAGATTTGTTCGTTCTTTTGGCAGTCCGTGGTATATTCAATATTCTTCGCCAACGCCACAATTCAAAGGCGTCAGTTCTTCTTTGGTCTTCCTTATTCATTGTCCAGCTTTCACATGCATATGATGCGATTGAAAATACCATGGTTTGGGTCAGGCGCACCTTAGTCTTCAGGGTGACATCTTTGCTCTTCAACACCTTGAAGGGGTCCTTTGCAGCAGATTTACCAAGTGCAATGAGTCTTTTGATTTCTTGGCTGCTGCTTCCATGGCTGCTGATTGTGGATCCAAGTAAAATGAAATCCTTGACAACTTCAGTCTTTTCTCCGTTTATCATGATGTTGCTCACTGGTCCAGTTGTGAGGATTTTTGTTTTCTTTGTTTATGTTGAGGTGCAATCCATACTGAAGGCTGTGGTCTTTGATCTTCATTAGTATGTGCTTCAGGTCCTCTTCATTTTCAGCAAGCAAGGTTGTGTCATCTGCATAATGCAGGTTGTTAATGAGTCTTCCTCCAACACTGATACCCTGCTCTTCTTCATATAGTTCAGCTTCTGGTATTATTTGCTCAACATACAGGTTGAATAGGTATGGTGAAAGAATGCAACCCTGAAGCACACCTTTCCTGACTTGAAACCAATCAGTATCCCCTTGTTCTGTCCGAACAACTGCCTCTTGATCTATGTAAAGGTTCCTCATGAGCACAATTAAGTGTTCTGGGATTCCCATTCTTCGCAATGTTATCCATAGTTTGTTATGACCCACACAGTCGGATGCCTTTGCATAGTCAATAAAACACAGGGAAACATCCTTCTGGTATTCTCTGCTTTCGGCCAGGATCCATCTGACATCAGCAATGATATACCTGGTTCCACGTCCTCTTCTGAAACCGGCCTGAATTTCTGGCAGTTCCTTGTCGATACACTGCTGCGGCCGTTTTTGAATGATCTTCAGCAAAATTTTGCTTGGGTGTGATATTAATGATACTGTTCTATGATTTCCACATTCGTTGGATCACCTTTTTTGGGAATAGGCATAAATATGGATCTCTTCCAGTCAGTTGGCCAGGAAGCTGTCTTCCATATTTCTTGGCATAGACGAGTGAGCACCTCCAGTGCTGCATCCGTTTGTTGAAACGTCTCAACTGATATGCCATCAATTCCTGGAGCCTTGTTTTTCGCCAGTGCCTTTAGAGCAGCTTGGACTTCTTCCTTCAGTACCATCGGTTCCTGATCATATGCCACCTCTTGAAATGGCTGAACATTGACTAATTCTTTTTGGTATAATGACTCCGTGTATTCCTTCCATCTTCTTTTGATGTTTCCTGCGTCATTTAATATTTCCCCCATAGAATCCTTCACTATTGCAACTCGAGGCTTGAATTTTTTCTTCAGTTCTTTCGGCTTGAGTGTGTTCTTCCCTTTTGGTTTTCCATCTGCAGCTCTTTGCACATGTCATTATAATACTTTACTTTGTCTTCTCGAGACGCCCTTTGAAATCTTCTGTTCAGTTCTTTTACTTCATCAATTCTTCCTTTTGCTTTAGCTGCTCAATGTTAGAGAGCAAGTTTCAGAGTCTCCTCTGACACCCATCTCGGTCTTTTCTTTCTTTCCTGTCTTTTTAGTGACCTCTTACTTTCTTCATGGATAATGTCCTTGATGTCATTCCACAACTCGCCTGGTCTTCTATCACTAGTGTTCAATGCGTCAAGGTATTCTTCAGATGGTCTCTAAATTCAGGTGGGATATACTCAAGGTCATATTTTGGCTCTCGTGGACTTGCTCTGATTTTCTTCAATTTCAGCTTTAACTTGCATATGAGCAATTGATGGTCTGTTCCACAGTCAGCCCCTGGCCTTGTTCTGACTGATGATATTGAGTATTTCCATTGTCTCTTTCCACAGATGTAGTCAATTTGATTTCTGTGTGTTTCATGTGGTGAGGTCCATGGGTATAGTCACCGTTTATGTTGATAAAAGAAGGTATTTTCAATGAAGGAGTCGTTGGTCTTGCAAAATTCTATTATTTGATCTCTGGCATTGTTTCTATCACCAAGGCCATATTTTCCAGCTACTGATCCTTCTTCTTTGTTTCCAACTTTTGCATTCCAATCGCCAGTAATTATCAATGCACCTTGATTGCATGTTTGATCAATTTCAGACTGTAGCAGCTGATAAAAATCTTCTATTTCTTCATCTTTGGCCCTAGTGGTGGGTGCATAAATTTGAATAATAGTCATATTAACTGGTCTTCCTTGTACGCGTATAAATATTATCCTATCCCTGACAGTGTTGTGCTTCAGGATAGATCTTGAAACATTCTTTTTCAAGAATGGTTTTGCAACACCATTTCTCTTCAAGTTGTCATTCCCAGCATAGTAGACTATATCATTGTCTGATTTAAAATGGCCAGTACCAGTCCATTTCAGCTCACTAATGCCTAGCATATCGATATTTATGCATTCCATTTCATTTTTGACAATTTCCAATTTTCCTAGATTCATACTTCGTACATTCCAGGTTCCAATTATTAATGGATGTTTGCAGCTTTTCCTTCTCATTTTGAGTTGTGCCACATCAGAAAATTAAGGTGCCAAAAGCTTTACTCCATCCACGTCATTAAGGTCAACTCTTCTTTGAGGAGGCAGCTCTTCCCCAGTCATCATTTGAGTGCCTTCCAACCTGGGGGGCTCATCTTCCAGCACTATATCAGACAATGTTCTGCTGCTATTCATAAGGTTTTCACTGGCTAATGCTTTTCAGAAGTAGGCTGCCAGGTCCTTCTTCCTAGTCTGTCTTAGTCTGGAAGCTCAGCTGAAACCTGTTCTCCATGGGTGACCCTGCTGGTATCTGAATACTAGTGGTATAGCTTCCAGCATCACAGCAACACACAAGCCCCCACAGTATGGCAAACTGACACGTGGGGGTGGTCTCATACAGATAATTTTTTAGAACAGTGCAGTACTCAAGGGTGACAATTTTTAGTTTTTGAGCTGAACTGCTATTTAGTTATAAGGTGACTTCAGGGGAAAGCTTTGCTTCAAGGCTTGAAGAGTATCTCAGGACAATAGTTTCAGTGATTCCTCCAGTCTCAATTGTCCAGTAAGTCTGGATTTACTCTGGTTAGTTTTTCTTCCTAGCATGCTTCACCCCTCTGGCATCTATTAAACAGAGGCCCTATCTGTTTCTTGTCTCTGTCTCCCACTAGACTGCAGCTCCAGGAGATGGGGACTTGGCTTTGCTCTCGACTGTGTCCCCAGGACCCAGGAATAGTAGGTATTCCATAAACACCTGTTGGGTGAAGGAATGAATGAAAACAAGTGAGCGAATTGTATGCTGGGAAGAACTGGCTCCTGGGAATTAAGAGGTCTGGGTTCAAGTCTCAGCTAGGTGACCCAGGTTGATTATTTGCCTCTCTGTAACTCGGTTTCCCTAGCCGTGCTCTAAGGAATTTGTGGCTCTAGGTTTGGGAAGGGAAGACTCGGCTGTGAAGGAGATGGGGCCTGTGGGGAAGGGAGCCAGGGCCCTTTCCCTATCGAGGCTGAGGTCCTCTTGGGGATGAAAATAGCCCAGCCCCTCGCTTGGCCCCCACCCGAACTGTGGCGTCCAGGTGGAGCCAGGGAGCTCTGTGTGGAGCCTGCCAGCCTGGCGCTGGGCTGAGATAGAGGTCCTTGACAGCTGGGCCAGGCAGCCCTGGGGGTTCTTAAGAGCCTGTTTGATGTCCCTGACCTCCCTCCCCACCTATCCTTCCTCCCTCAGCGTCCACTGGCAGGACAAATCCCTTAATCCTCAACATGTCTGCTGCCTTTGCAGCTTGCAAATCTGTCTCTGGGTCTGTGTCTAAGTTCACCCCTGCACAGTAACTACTTTATTAGCGGGAACGCTGAGGCTCAGAGAGGGCAGATGCCTAGTTACACACTGAAGACCTGGTGCAGCTACTACAATTCACATCTAGGTTTGGCCCACCCCTTCCCCAGGTTAGGATGTGCCAGTGTGTGTGTGTGTGTGTGTGTGTGTGTGTGTGTGTGTAGACTGGCATGACCCCAGTTGAGCCTCACTGCCAAACAGTGCACTCCATCACCCCCTGCCCCCCAGGCCTCTAATAGTGTGTGGCGGTTAAGAGCACCTGGGGCCAGGCTGCCTGGGTTCAAATCCTACTTTTGCTACTTCCCAACTGGCTGTCCTGTTGAGCATCCAGACCTCCCCCATACTGGCCCCCATCCCTCAGTGTCCACCAGTTGGACAAATCCCTTAATTCTGGACATTCTCATGACTAACAATGTATGCATTACATAGGGTTTTTTATTTTTTTAACATTTAATTAGTTGCTAATATTTAAACATTTAAACCATGGGAGAATAGCATACAAAAGCCAACGAATGAATATAAATCAAGTCCCATGCACCTCCCGTGTGCCTGGCACAGAGCAAAGCCCTCCCCGGCTGCTCACCCCTCCTTTTCTGATGCCTCGTGAAGAGGGTGCAATGACCGTCTCCTCCAACGCAGTCTCAGAGAGGTGAAGCCATGAGCCCGAGGTCACAGTGCCGGGGAGCGCAGAGTCCGGGAGAAAGGGGAGGCTCACCCCTCTGGGACTGTTGTGCCCCCGGGCTGGTGTGTCACCATTTCTGGGCCTGGGTGCTCTCCTTGGCAAAACCAAGGTGGGGCTGTGTGAGAGGAGAGGGATGGGGAGTCCAGCCCCAGCCCCAGCCCACTGTCATTACTTAGGACTGTGAGTACTTACACAAAACCGAAATCTCAATAAATGTTATTATATGTTATTCTCTCACTGTTTAAATGTGGGCAACTAAGAATTTGAATCTAAAAATACCCCACGCAAAGGATATAATGTTAATTATACCAGCGTTTGCAATAGCGAACAATTGGAAATGTCCTTCCATAAAAAAAAAATGGTTAATAGACTCCACCCAGCCATGCAATGGAATCCTACTAAGCCGGCAGAAATAGCAAGGACGCCCTCCCTGGACGCGATGCATTTAGCAGAGCACGCAGTTCAGGGAACAAAGCAAGGTGCAGAACAGCACGCACTGCACTCTGTGCTACTATTCTTGGAAACGAGAATATGTATCCATGCACACTTGTACTGGCATCAAATCCCCTGCAGAGTTATACGGGGAACCTGACACCTTGGGTGCCTCTGGGGAGGGGGCCCAGCTGGCTGGGCGAGGAGTCGGAGGGAGATTTGCTTTTTACCTTTGGTTGGAAAACAACCCAACTCGTTGCTGTTGTCGATTTTGAGTCATGGCGACCCCATGTGTTATGGAGTAGAACTGCTCCGTAGGGTTTTCTTGGCTGTAGTCTTTATGGAAGCAGATTGGTGCTGCTGAGTGGGTTCGAACTGCCAACCTTAAGGTCGGTAGTTGAGCACAGACCATCTGTGCCATTTGAATTTTAAACCATGTGAATGTATGATCTATGCAAAAAAAGAAAAAGCAATTTAAAATAAACTGAAAGAAAGTAGATGAGGAAGTTGAAGCTGACGAAAAGAAAAACACCAGGCTTGCAGGCTCAGCCAGCCATGGCCCCACTGGCAACCTCAGGCCACATTCTAGGCTCTGCCCAGTTTAGTTTTGTGGCTCTATCCTCTATGTTAATATTTTGGTTTCCACACACACAGCACCCACGGGAAACCCCAGCCAATGGGCACCAGGTTCCAGCCGGGCCGCCCGCAGGTTGGTGGTGGGCATGACAGCCCGAGAATGGCGACGTCCAAAATGCCTGAGCGATGATGCGGCCCGACAGAATGCTGCTGCTTCCCACGGTCTTGCAGGCCCTGCCCATCTGGTGTTTGTCTTCCAGCCTCCAGGTGGGTGTGTGGACACTTCAAAGCAGCCATCCTCAGCAATTAACTCTGTACCTGCAGGGACTGAATTCATGCATGCATGCATTCCTTCATTCGTTCCTCAAATATTCATTGAGCACCTTGTTGTTGTTGTTAGTTGTCAATGAGTCTGACTTGTGGCGATCTCATGTGTGACAGGAAAACATTGCCCGATCCTGTGCCATCTTCATGATCCTTTGTGTTTTGAGTCCATTGTTGTGGCTATCGTGCCAATTCATCTCATGGAGGGTTTCCCTCAATTTAGCTGACCCTCTACCTTACCAACCAGGATGTCCTTTTCTAGTGTGCCAAATACAGTTCTAGACGTACTGAATGTACAGCAACGAACAAAACAAATAAAACTTCCTGCCTTCATGGGGATCACATTCCAGTGGGGAGACAGACAATAGCCAGATGGTGGGAATGCTGAGGAGAAACCAAAGCAGGAAAGGGGAATGAAAGAACACAGGTTTTTTCATTTTTACTGAGGTATAATTGAGATAGGAAAAAATTGACCCATTTGGGTATATAGTTCCATGAGTTTTGATATTTTACGTGTCTGTGTATCCACCGTTACAAACAAGTTATAGAACATTTCTATACCCCCCTAAATTTCCTTCATACCCCCTTGCATCAATCCCAACGCCCACCCCACTCCCCACCTGAGAAACCACCGATGATTTTTCCTAAATTTGTCTTTTCTAGAGTTCATACAAATGAAATCACAAAGTAAACGTCTGGCTTCTTTCAAAGTAAACGTCTGGCTTCTTTCATTAGCATACTACACGTGAGATTTATCCACATTGTTGCGTGTACCAGTAATTCGTTCCTATTTATTGCTGAGTAGTATTCCATTGTGTGACTGTAGCATAATTTTTATCCATTTGACCCATCGATGGACGTTTGGGTTGTTTCCACTTTTTGGCTATTACAAATAACGCTACTGTGAGCATTCCCGTCCAGGCAGTCCCTGACTTACCACGTATTGAAGTTACGACAAAGGGCACTTATGACCATCTAGTTATTTATTTAGGTGCATCTTATTTTTAGTAATACGTACTACATACACTGTTGCAGTGTGTAATTTGCTGATGTTATCATTCTCAGATGTTCACTCGTAGATGTTCAGTGTTATGATTTATAAAAATACTGATAATAAAAGGCAAGAATAACTAAAACTAAAAAAAAAAAAAAGAGCCATTCCACTTACATTAGGATCAACTTACAACAGAGTTGTTGGAAGGAACCTAGTTGTAAGTCAGAGACTACGTGTACAGGTTTTCGTGTGAATATAGGTTGTCATTTCCCTTGCGTAGATACTCAGGAGTAGGATTGTTGGGTCTCATGGTAAGTGGATGTTTAACCCTATTAGAAACACGGACTGTGCTTTTGAACAAGCTCAGGGGAGGTCTCGCTGACCAGGGGCCTGAAGGGAGGATGGGGGCATCTCATGGCTGTCTACAGGGCACCCAGGCGGGAGTGAGCCTGGTGTGTGTGAGCACCAGCATGGAGTCAGTGTGGCAGGGGTGGAGAGAGTGAGGGGAGAGGGTAGGATGTGTGTAATGGGGCTGGGCCATGTAGGGCCGTGTAGGTCATGGTGAGAACATTGGTTTTATTATCAGAGCCCACAGGAGGGATCTGAGTTTGGGTAGGAAGGGATCAGACCTATGTTTTAACAGGCCCCTTCTGTCTGGGAAGTTGAGAATGGGCTGCAGGGCAGTGAAGGTGGAGGCAGGGAGGCCAGTGAGGAGGCTGCTACCATAGTCCAGGGGGAGATGCCGGAGGCTGGGGCCAGGAGGAGATGGGGGGGTGTCAGACTGTTGATTCTGGATCTGCTCTGATGATAGGGTAGGCAGGACTTGGGGATGTACTGGAATTAGGGTGTGAGGGAAATGGGACCTGCGGGATGGCTGGGACCTGAGGGCGGCCTATAGGAGCTGAGAGTGACTCTGCAGCCAATAGCCAGCAAGGAAACGGGGACCTCAGCCCTATCCCTTAAGGAACTGAATTCTGCCAACCCCACATGAGCTTGGAAGAGGACCCTGGACTCCGGATGAGAGCGCAGCCCAGCCAGTACCTTGATTTCAGCCTGGTGAGACCAGAGCAGGGGACCTGGCTATGCCCTGCCTGGACCTCTGTCCTACAGAAATTGCGAGCTAATAGGTGGGTGTTGCTCTAAGGTGACAAGTTCTTGGTCATTTGTTTCGAATCAGTAGATGACTAATACAGGCATCCTGCTGCAGCAATGAGCTCAAGCATAACAATGATTGTAAGGATGGCTCAGAACCGGGCAATGTTTCATTCTGTTGTGCACAGGGTCGCTATGAGTTGGAACCAACTCGAAAGCACCTAACAACAACTACAACAATAGGCATACTAGTGTTAGAGCTAAAAGGGTACTTAGTAACCATTGAGCCCAACCCCTCATATACAGATGGGGAAACTGAGGCCCAGAGAGCAGACAGGACTTGACCCCTGGTTTCCGTAGGGAGGCAACATCGGGCAGAAGCTGCCCCAGCCTTTGAGGCCCTACCAGCCCCCAGCCTCTCATCTCCCAGGAGGCTGCTGTGCCAGCCTCTTCTGCCAGCTCCTCCTCCTCCAGGCATTGGTCCCCTCCAGAGGGTTGGCTTCTGGCCACCCACAGAGTACCCTCAGCTTCTGCCGCACTGAGCTCGGGCAGGGTCCCCACTGGGCCAGGCCAGCTGGCCAGGAGGTAGACAGAGCCCTCGCCCCCACAGGCAGAGCATAGCCCAAGGGTGCAGGAGCCAAAGCCGAATCTGAGACCTAGGGAGAGGGAGGGCCCTGGCTAGAACCCCAGCTCTACTAGTCACCAGCTGTGTGACCCTGGGCAAAATACGCTCCTTGGCTATGGAGAGCCAATGAGCTAATGCATGGTGGGAACTCCATACTGCACACCCCCAAGCTTTTCCTCCTCAGGGGCCTGGATTTCCCATCTGCTAAATGGTTATGTACCCTAGATGTGGTCTGGGGCACCTCACAGCTCCGGCAGCTGAGTGTTTTAAGAGTCTAGCTTCCTGGGTTCAAATTCAATCTCTGCTTCTTACTAGCTATGTGACCATGGATGAGTCACTTAATCCTCAGAGCCTGAGTTTCCTCACCTGCAAAATGGGGCTATCGATAATACCTACCATTACATGGGAGCCCTGGTGGTGCAGTGGTTAAAGAGCTTGCCTGCTAACCAAAGGGTCAGCGATTCGAATCCACCAGCCACTCCTTGGAAACCCTATGGGTCAGTTCTACTCTGTCCTATAAGGTTGCTATGAGTCGGAACTGACTCAAGAGCACCTAACAACAACAAAACACCCATTGCATGAGAGGTGCATGTTAGATACCTAGTAGAGTACCTCAAAAAATGTCAGCTAGTTTTTATTATCTTCATTCCGAGTGTGTGAGTTAGGTCGTACCTGTTGGAAGGCGCACTAGAACAGAGCCTCCCAGGGCTAAGGCAAGTTTGGTTTCTTCGGAGGCAAATGTTTGTGGACTGGGCCAGGCCTGCATGTATTTCCCTCAACCCTCTGTCCCTGCAGCCACATTGAGTCAGGTCCCTATTATCACAGTGCTTGTAAAGGTAGGAGTTCCTGGGTAGTGCAAATGGTTAACACACATGGTTGCTAACTGAAAGGTTAGAGGTTCAAGTCCACCCAGAGATGCCTCAGAAGAAAGGCCTGGTAATCTACATCTGAAAAATCAGTCACTGAAAACTCTGTGGAGCACAGTTCTACTCTGACACACATGAGGTCACCATGAGTCAGAGTCAACTCAACAACTGGTTGTAAACTATGACCCCAACGGCAGGTTTGGGGAAACACAAATATGCCTTTAGTTCTATTCCTTGTTCTGGCAACTCTCTCCTGTTTTCCTCTAGTGGGATGGCAATAGCTTGCGTAAATGTCTGGGGGTGAGAATGGGTGTCATAGACACAAACTGGGGTGGCCGTCACTACGAGGTCTCCCACTGGCCAGTTATGAATTATGCACCCTGTCCTCTGACCACAGCTGACTCGCTGGTGTTAGCAGATACCTGACTGCAGGCTGGGTAATCCAGAGTCTTGGGAAGAACAGCAAAAACTACCGAAAACTACACGTGCGGGAATGTATGTACGTAAGCATATGTGTGTATAAGTGTGTAGATGTGAGGGAGCCCTGATGGCGCAGTAGTTAAGCACTTGGCTGCTAACCACAAGGTCGGAGGTTCCAGCCCACCAGGCTCTCTGCAGCAGAAAGATGTGACAGTCTGCTTCCGTAAAGGTACAACCTTGGACACCCTACGGGGCAGTTCTACTGTCTCCTATAGGGTCACTATGAGTTGGAATCGACTTGACAGCAATGTGTTTGATTTGATGAATTTTATGTATGTATATTTTATGAATTTTATGACTTTTTTTTTGACTGGTCAACTTTCTATGAAATTTATTTTCATCATACTTTCACAAATATTCAGTTAACAATAGTGACCTCGAGTCCCATGGGGCTATAGGTTCTAAATACTGGACTTAAAATCAGAAGGTACAGGATTTGTTGTCAATATCATTTAATATTTATTAAATAGCAACCCACTGGCCAACACTGTCATTTACGTTTCTGCTCTTAAGGCACTTAAGTTCTGGAGTAGTCACAACAGACAGGATAGTCACACAACGCAGAAAACCAAGACAGCATTCACCTAGCTACAAGTATCCCTGGATTTGTTTACTAAATATGCCCAAGCCAATTTGGCAGAAAAGAAAATTGTGTGTTTTAAAATTCATTTTCCAATTATGCAGCATTCCTTGTACCGCAGAATACCCAGCGGTCCTACTTTACCAGCAGGCGCCAGTCCCACGAGCAAGCTGAAGCACAGTCAGGCTGCACAGCTCCCACCATGGTTGGAATGCAGAGACAAGTCCCAGCTCCAAAGCTGAACTAAAGATTTAAGCTTCCAAGAAGCCTGAGCCTTTTAAAACGACGGTTGATGCTTCAATTCACTGATTCTTTCTTAAAGTTCCTCTCTGCAAATTTTATGAAGAGTTAACATTCTAGAGTTGGAAGGAACTTGGCATAAGAGCACACAGACTTCATGTTTGTTAGAAAGTGACTGCACCAGGACTTGATCTCCAGCCCCAGACCAGTTCTGTTTTTACTACACCAAACTAGGCTGGGGAATATTTGGAAATGACACCAGCGTTGGTTCTTTAGGAACATGGGTTAGGTCTGGGTTGCCTAAGGGAAAATTCCAGGAGATCTTGAACAGAGTTCCAGGTACACTGGGAGCAAAAAAACCTAGCAAAGGAGAAATACAGGACACAACTTGGGTATAAGGAGACAAAGAACTAAATGGTAGGAAGGAGTGGGGGATAGGTTGGAGAGTAGTATAAAAGAAGCAGAAACAGGAACCCTGGGATGGCTGGGGTCAAGGGACTGGATGCCCTTAAGGCCAGTATGATACATCTCAAATAGTTTAGGAGTGCTGTGAGAAACATACTGTCCTAACTGGCTTTGCCACAGGGGGTTAACATTGGGAAATTCTTTCTCTGTGCTTTGGCTTTCCCCATTTTAAAGTAAAGATAATAATGTTTTGCCTTGACATTTTTCAAAGAGGACCCAGACAGTAACGCATGCCCCGGAGCAACACAGAGTCTTCAAAGAACACCAGATTTGAATACTAGCTTTGTAACACACTGGCTCTGTCCTAGGACACATCCCTAAATGTCCCCTAAACTCATTTTGAATCTCTATAAAAATAAGGGATTGGGGCCCCTGAATTAAGGTCTGTTCCACCTCTATGGTTTCCATATGTGAAGGGTTTTAAGCCTCCTAAAGGGAAGTTTTTGTACAAATGACTTTACGAGCCTCGTCATCCCAACCTTTCTCCCTGGCTGCTGTCCTCCTTAGCCCAAGCAAGAGAATCACTTAAAAAGGATTCTAAAATATAAGTAATGGGAAGAAGAGAAGGGAGGGCTTTAAATGGACTCTTTAGAGTAAAGCATATCAAGCCATTAATGCTGAATTTCATGAGTATATATGTGTGTATATATATGTGTATGCATATGTATATGCATCTATGTGACTCTATGCACATATATTCATATATATAATAAAACACATGGGGGGCACAATTACAGATACTTCTTAGATACAACCAAACACCTTGCAGGGTTGATTTTCTGAGTCTGAGGGATTGGGACCATAATCTCTTGGAATATCTTGGTCAATTGGCATAATATAGTTCATACAGTTATGTTCTATATTCTGTTTGGTGAGTAGTGCCTGGGGTCTTCATAGCTTGTGAGCGGCCATCTAAGATACAAGTATTGGTCTTTACTTATCTGGAGTGAAAGAGAAAGAAGGAAACCAGAGACTCAAGAAACTAGTCTACACGACAAATAGTCTACATGAACCATGGCCTCATCTACCCTGAGACCGGAAGAACTAGATGGTGCCCGGCTACCACTACTGACCATTCTAATTAGGGCCACAATAGACGGACAGAACATGTGGAACAAAAAATGTGGTAAACAGTTCAATGCAGAAAAATGTGGAACAGAACCTCAAATTCCTTAAAAAAACAACCAACTAACCAAACAAACAAAAACAGACTTGACTGAACTGGTTGAGACTAGAGGACTCCCTGAGACCAGTGCCCTGAGGTACTCTTCAAACCTTGAACCGAAACAACCCCTGAGGTCACCTTGTAGCTAAATAACAGATTGGCTCATTAAATAATTAATACCACGTGTAAGTACTGTGCTCCTTTAAACATCACCTATATGAGACCAAATGGGCAACATTACTTTAAAACAAAGATAAGACTGTAAGGGGGCAGGGAAACTAGATTAATGGAAATGGGACATCCATAACCAGAATAATGAGAATGTTCACACATTGTGAAGAATGTAACCAATGTCACTGAACAATTTGTGTAGAAATTCTTAAATGGGAACCTAAACTGCTGTGCAAACTTTCACAGAAAACACAGTAAAATATTATTTAAAAAGAGAGAAAGAGAATGAGAGAATGGAATCCAGACTTTCTGGAGCCATTGAGGCTAGAGGAACCCCCAAATCTATTGTCATGAGTTAATCTTTAAATTTTAAATCTCAAACCAAGACAATCCCCTGAAGTCTTCTTTGAACCAAAAAATAATTTCTATTAATTAGTAAAGTATGTCTGCCTTGAGCATTGTGCTCTTTTAAAGAATTATGTGAGATCAAATTGAAAGGTTGAATGGGACGCTTAGGGGGCAGTGAGTTTAAGATAATTGTTGTAGAATAATTTGGAAAAGGTAATGAGAATGGTAGCACAACTTGAAGAATGTAACCAATGTCACCGAGTTGTACATATAGAAATTGTTGAAATGGTTTATCTTTGGCTGCATATATTTTTACCAAAATAAAAAAATTATTTTTATTTTTTAAAGAGGAGTCTCAGGGAATTTGAAATTTGACTGGAGGCACACAGGCAGAGGGTGGTTGGAGATGAATCATTCCCAGGCAGTACACTAGACAGGAAGTCCACAGGCTCTGCACTGAGCTTGCCAGAGATACCCTTTCCAGTCATTCCCTGAGGAGTACTCATGCTAAGTGTTCATTCTTTCCCCATCCTGGGACTTCCTTCCCTTAAATCTACTGTTGGGCTTTTAGTCAGTTTCTGATGTTTATCACCCCAATCTCCTCAGTTGATATGGTAATTTGAGGGGCATAGCTTGGTGGGGTGTCGAGGGCAGACTGTGGGATGGAGCAAGGACCCTTTGTTCTGTGCAAGCAGCTGTGGGATGGGAGAAACAGCACTGGTCTTGGAGTCTGGCTCTCCATGACTTACTGGCTGTGTGACCTTGGGCAAGTCATTCAGCCTCTCTGTGTGATCAAGTGAGACAGAACCAAGAGGAACCTTAGTGAACATTAGGATGATCACCCTACCTCCCACTTTGCAGATGGGGAAACCGAGACCCAGAGAGGAAAAGGGCTTTAGTGAAGGGCACACAGCAGGTTTAGGGCAGACCCAGGAGAGTTTCTGGGTCCCCCAACTCCCAGTCCTGGGAGGGGGAGTTCCCACAGTGGGAAGCTCACCTCTATTAGCAGGGCCTATTTCTGGATGAACCTTGGGTCCCGAAGTACGTCAGAGCTCACAAAATCCTTTCCCATTCAAAGTGGCAGTTGGCCTTGGCAACGGTACCAACATCCCACTTGAGGGCTGAATAAACTGAGGCCCATAGAGGGACGGGGACTTGTCCAACGGTCACACTGCAAGTTCATGGCAAAGCTGGGGTCTGAGTCAGATCTGAGCAAAGGCTAGGCTCTTTGCTCTAATTTAGTGTTTCTCAGACTGGTATCTCAGGGTGTACTGGGGGGAGGTGTTAATGAGGTTTCCGTAAGAATTTAAAAACTGTGTGTGGGTGAGTGTAAAGCACATGTGTACAAAAGTGAACCGTAAGTACTTGTCCACTGTGGACCTTCTGCCTGATGGCAGGAACCACTTGGATGAATAGCATCCCCACATCTCCTGGGCCCTGGGGGCTGAAAGACTGGACTGGGGGAGGGGGAGGGGCCAGGCAGAGATGGAAGGTGCATCAGAGGTGGGAAGGCATCAGGTGAAGGAGGGGTTTAAGGGCAAGCATGGCCCCAGCTGCTGGCCTGAGGCTTCTTGTGAGACCTGGGCCTAGTGTGCAAGGGGGAGTGGCAGGGGGAAAAAAAAGGAGACAGTTGCTATGGTGAACCCTTCCCTTAGTGAGCCTACTGACTAAAGAGCATCTGAGACCACAGTCCTTGGGCTAGGCTGCCTGTGGGGAGTGGATGTTCTTGGGCAGCCAACCCTCCATTCCCACCATCCTTCTCCACACTCAGAGGTCCTGGGGCGAGTAGCCTAGAGGGGTCAGTCCAAAGACGGGTCCCTCTGATAGCACCTCCTTCTCCCTGAAAATCCCTTCCCTTCTCCCCAACTGTGTCTCTCTGTATATCTTTCCCCAAATGCTGGCAATTCTGATTAACGGTTGTTTTCTTCCTCAAGGTTAGGCGATACCAACAAAAATCATACATACGTATCATGTGGATTATTTGTGGTCATTTGTTCACCCTCATACCTGTGCCATACTGGGTTAATTATTACAGCTTTGTGTTGTGTTTTATAATACAAATGACACTGCGATGAGCGACCTTGCATATATATTGTGTGGAAGATCACTGGGCCAAAGGTAAAGGCATATGTAGTGTTGTTAGGTGCCCTCCAGTAGGTTCTGACTCATAGCGACCCTGTGTACAACAGAATGAAACACTGCCCAGTCCTGCCCCACGCTCACAATCATTGCCATGTTTGAGCCCGTTGTTGCAACCACTGTGTCAATCCATCTCATTGAGGGTCTTCCTCTTTTTCACTGACCCTCTACTTTAAAGTTTTTGGCAATTGCCAGATTCCTCCCAAAGACCTTTCTTTGTGTTCACATTATATTTGTATATTTATAAACTACCCTCTACATTATTATCTTGATCACTTTTGGTTACCTTTTAAGAACTTTTTATAATAATAATATATTATTTTATAATAATATACATAGAGAACCAAAGAAACCAAACCAGTTGCCGTCGATTTGACTCCGACTCCATGTGTGTAAGTCTAGAACTCTGCTGATCTTTCAAAAGTAAATAGCCAGACCTTTCTTCCAAGGAACCTCTGGTGAACCACCAACCTTTCAGTTGGAAGCCCAGGGCTTAACTCTTTATGCCACCCAGGGGCTCTAACACACGTAAAGCGCCCAAGGAAAGGTACAGCTTGATGAATTATCACAAACTAAATGTGTGTAACCCTTACTCAAGTCAAGCAACGAACATTCCTAGCACCCCAAAAGCTGCCCTAGCACCCCTCCTAATGAATACTCCCTTCCATTGTATGCATTTCCCACTATCCATATTCCTTTTGAAGTTTCCAGTTACAGGTGAATA
This sequence comes from Elephas maximus indicus, assembly GCF_024166365.1. Classification (NCBI taxonomy): domain Eukaryota; kingdom Metazoa; phylum Chordata; class Mammalia; order Proboscidea; family Elephantidae; genus Elephas; species Elephas maximus. The sequence goes on from NC_064843.1 coordinate 38,881,547, forward strand.
TGTTCTATATTCTTTGGCTTCTGGCACATTCAGAAACCAGGACCTGTTGCATGGATGCCATGTTTGTTAGACACTCCTTTATGTTTCTTTTGGTCGAGTGGTTCTCCAGCTAGGTTCCTGTAGGATCCTCTAGTCTTTTCCCAAATCAGAGGAAAATAATAAAGACATCGATGGGCTTCTCTCAGTTTAAGATTTGCTCACTTGTTTACTACCAAGTTTCAGCAGTGACAAATGACCAGGCAACAGGAAATAATGGGAAAATCCAGGAATGCCACAGGCTGTATTGAGAATAAGAGTGACCACCATTTATGGACAGGGGTCTGGTACAGACCTTTCACAAGCAGGTGATAGATTTTCTCTAAAGCTTCATAAACCCTCGGCATAATAGGTATCACCGTCCCTATTTCATTGGGAGGGAAAACTGAGAGGGGAAGTAACCTTCCCAAGGTCACACAGCTCACAGGCCAGTTGGGAGGATGGGAAAGACTGCAGGATCTGGGCTGCTGTGCTGGCTGTTTAGGCCACATCTGCTGTGCCCTCTCCTTTGTCTGGTGCCCAAGGCGCTGCCTGTACTAGTCCCTGCGGGGCTCTGGTGTCTTCCTCTTCCTGAACTCTTGGAAGCTTCCCCTTGGGCCAGCCCCTGGGCCTTTGCATGTGCTGGTTCCTCTGCCTGAAACCCTCCTTTCCTCTTCACCTTTCCCAGCTAAGTCAGTGCCCTGGCTCCAATAGCACCTTCTAGACCCCTTCTCATATTCATTGTGCTCTTTGTTATTTAACTTCTGTCTCCTCCCACCCACCCCAGACAGTGAACACCTTAGAGCAGGTGTCAGTTCTGCCTTGCTCCTGATGGTATCCCCAGCTCCTAGCACAGCTCTGGCACGTGGTAGGTACTCAATCAATTTTTGAGGGAAGAGACGATCTTATTTGAGTCTCAGCAACCCTGCGAAGCAAGCCGGCCTGGGCTGCTCACTCCCATTTTATGGAAGAGGAGGGAAGGAGTTGGTCCAGTTCCCCTGTGATTTGTGGACATAGCCCGGCTTGGCCACTGTGGTGCTGACATCCCTGCCCTGGACACCTGAATGTGCAGGGGTTGGGGAAGCTGAAGAAAGGGGCCTTAGCCAGCCAGAAGGGCTTCTGGGCTCCCGTAGCCCTTCCTTGCTCCCCAGATTAGAATCAAGTGTGGCCTTTTCTTGCCCACCCCTGCCCAGGGCCCAGTGTGGGAGGTCAAGGAGGTCAATGGGAAGAAAGTTAAGTCCTACTCAGAAGAGTTGGGGGTGGCAGGCCCTGTGGGCGAGTGACCTGGAACCAGCGCAGGAGAGTCAGGTTTGGGAGAAAGGAGTGCCTGGGGGCAGGGCTGGAAATAAGGCCCTGTCCCTTGCCCACAGGGCCCCATTTCACCCCCAGGAAGGTCCCATGGGGACAGTGGGCCTTCGTTTTCAAGTGTGAGCTTCAAGCAATTGGCCAGCTTGAACTCAACAAGTGTCTATCTCTGTATGTTTTTATTTTCCTTAACTTTGGTCATGAGGGAGCATAAGATCAAGATTAAAATACACTCTGAGGCAGATGGCTTAGATTCAAAGCCACCTTTGCAATCCTTTGCTGTGTGACTTTGGCCAAGTGACTTCACTTCTCTGGGGCTCAATTTCCCCACCTGTAAAAGGGAAGAATATTGATAGTATCTATCCCATACGGTCATGATGGGGCTTCCACAGATAATCCAAAGAAAATTCTGTCAGGAGGCTGCTGGGTCCTTCAGGCAAGAGATGGGACTGGGTGAGAGGGAAGGGGCTGAGGGGCTGGGCTGGTTACAAAATATTGGTGTTCTCAGGGCAGTCAGTTCCCTTCCTGCTAGCTGGAAAGGACACATTTAGGTGTAGCTGCTCTGTCCACAGAGAGGGAAGCTCTGGTCAAGGATGGCAGAACTGCCCACCACCCATGATCTGCTAGCTCCAGCCTTGCATGGGAGAGAAATAAACATCTGTCTCATTTAACCCACTGAGTTTGGGAGTCTTTTCGTTACAGCAGCTTAGCCTGTACCCCAACTCACTGTGTGACCTTAGGCAGGGCATTTCACCTCTCTGAGCTTCAGTTTGGATAGCTGTAAAAAGGGTAATAGAACCTACTTAGATTCAGTGAGACGGTGCATGTAAAGCTAGCACAGAGGAGGCACCCAGTCAATGCCTGTTATTCCCACTCAAGCCCCCCAGGCTGGCCCCCATGTAGGAGACACTCCTAACTCCCCTTTTGGTCCCAGGGCAGAGACCCTACTTTCTCTTCCTCTTTCTGACTCCTTCAATGACACCCACTCAGGGCAGTGGACACAACAAGCCCTTGACCCAGACTGATACAATAACAGGATCTGGATGACTTTCGAACAGAGGTGACCCCCACTCTGTCCCTTTCCCAGTCCTTGGCTGGCATTGGGGTGGGGCATTGTTCTCTGACACAGGTGCTCAGAGACTGGTAGGCAGGTGTATTTCTCACCACTGTCACCTTTGCTCACTGGGCTCCAGTCCCACTGGCTCCTTGTAGATCCTCAGATAAACCAACCTCATGGCCACCCCAGGGCCTTTGCACTCTCTCTTGGCTTTTAGGCCTTAATTTAACATCACTTCTTCAGAGAAGATTTCTTTGATCACTTTGCCTAAGTTGGACCCTCTGTAATTCTTATTGCTACCTCCTATTTGTTTTATTTGCAATATTTAGATTAATTTGTTAATTTGGTTTTTGCCACTCTCGCCCTCTAGCCTGTTAAGCTCTGTGAGTACAGGGCTGTGGGCGTGTGTGTGCCTTGTTCACTGCTCTGTCCGCATTACCAGCCAGGCCTTGGCCCAGCCAGGACCTCAATACACACTTGCTAAGTGAATGAATGAATGCCTGAGTGAATGAATAAGCACTATTATGTGGGAGGCCTGGATGTCCACCAGCACACTGAACCCTTGTGGCTTCCCTGTGAACCAGGGCCCAGTATTCCCATTTTGCAGATGAGGAAAGAGAGGCTTGGAGCGGTCCCACAGGGTAGAGCAGGAATGGGTCAGATGCTGAAGGCCATTAGACCTCCCTGCTCTAGGATGCAGCAGAACCTGAGCTACACGGTCTCACGTTAATCTGAGGCAAGAAAACCAGACTCCAGATCTCACTCTCTGAAAGGCTGCTCCATCAGAGATGCTGAAGTTGTCACGGTAATGCAGTTAGCTTTCTGAAGCACCTTTAACTGGAGAGATGAAGGCCTACACAGGCAATGAAGGGGAGAAAAACCTGGGAAAAGGGGTCAGATCTGCCAGCTATCCTGATGCTGACCACTTCTCCTTTTCGGGCCTGCCTTCTACCTTGCCCCCGGCCGCCTGTCTCTGGGGTACACACATGAGCTCCCTCCCCTGGTGTGGAAACTGCCTTTGCTGGGAACATTTTGCTACTCTGCAGAGGTCTTGGGAACAATGTGTTCTGCCCATCTGGCTCCAGTGGGAAGGACAAACGGATCTTCGGAAACCAGAAAGCTCCTTCAGCCCTGGATACGGATGGAGGGGCACCAGTCCAGAAATTCTGTGGCAGGGGTCGAGATGCCCCCAGAGAGCTCTGGACGAAGGAGGCAGCTCATAAATGTGAGAGTCCTGGGGTTGGCGATGCCTCTGCCACCTTGGATCCGACCCTTGAGTCCTGGGGCTGGCAATGCCTGTGCCACCTTGGATCAGACCCCTTCTCTCTTTGAGCCCCAGCTTTATCACCATGAAGGTGGCGGGCAGGCTAGTCTGATGCGGGGAGAGGTACGAGATTCTGCCCAGGAACCTGCAGGTACAGGCATCCCAGAAGCCAGTTCCTGAGAACCGTGGTCCCCAGGGGACACAGCCTGGGCCCAAGGCCACACCAGCCCTGCCCCCCCGCCCCTCCCAGGGCACTGCTGCTGCCTAGAGCTCTGTGGCTGGTCTTGGCTGTGCCATTGAGAGTCAGCATCACTGTCAGAAGGGCTTTTAGAGGTCAGCAGGTGCTTCCTCCTTACTGCACGGATGGGAAAACCGAGGCCCAGAGAGGGCCAGGGCTCTGCTCGAGGGGGGCAGAGACTGAGAACCAGGGTCTTGCATCTCCAGACAGGACAGAGCACAGCTCTGCCCTTGATAGTCTGGGGTAACCCGGAGGTGAGTGGAGTCTGGGGCCAGGCTTTGGGGGTAGGAAAGCTGGGAAAGGGGCAGGGATGGAGAGGAGGAGATGGGAGCCAGACAGATGGAAAGATGATACATTCTTGCCTGCCCAGCATCCCCATCTCCTGAAGACAGTGCCTCAGTTTCCCTACCGCCAGTCCACATGATTTGGGTGAGACTGGCCCCACTCCCTGGTTCCAGGCACAAACGCGTGACACAGGTCTGGTCAGTCAGAATCACAGTGATAAGTTCATGGATGGACATGGGGCCAGTCCTGGCTGGTGAGAATCCTGCCTTTGCTGGAACCATTGGGTCAGGGAGCTACATCTTAGGGGTGCTGAGCTGGGAGGAGGACATGAGCCGGGATGGCTGGAGCCATCTGGTCAGAAGAGAGCCTGACTGAGAACAAAGTTGACACAGTGGCTGGCAGGGCCAAGATGAGGAGACGGACAGCATTTGAGCCTCTGGATCTAACCGCACCTGAATCCATCCCTAGGCTTCCTGGTTATGTGAGTCAATCCATTCCTAGGACAGGGTTTCTGTCACTTGCACCTGAGGTCCTGGCATGGAGGAGGAAGGAAGGTAAGAAGGAAGCATGAATATTTAAAAAGAGGTGTCTGAGGGGAACCCAAATCAGCTTCTTGGCCTCTCTAGGAAACTGGGTTCAGGAAGAGCAAATGAGGTTTGGGCCGTCACCCCACCCAGAGGAGTTCTGTCCCTGGGCTCACAGCTTCACCTTCTTCTCTCCAGCCTACAACCCTGCAGTACAAAAAGAAATACTGCAGATACAAAAATAAAATGCATTTCCCTCCCCTAGGTCAGGAGTAGGGGCAGCATGTGCTGGGGGCGTTGCTCCTCACCCAGCCACCTCTCTGGGAGCTAATGTTTATTAGGCACCTGCTTCAGGTCAGGCTCTGTTAAGAAGTTTCTATACCTCATCTCATTTCCTCCTTGCCATAGCCCAGCGAGGAGGGACCATTATCGTCTCCATTTTACAGATGAGACAATTGAGGCTTTGACAATTGACGCAACCGTGGAGGCCGAGCCCCTGGCCTCCGTCCCAGAGCTGGAGCAGGCTTGTCTGACTCTGAAGCCCTGCCCGTGGCACTGCGCTGCACGGAGCAGACACTGACTAAAGGTCTCCTGGGCAAATGCTGTGCAAGGTGATTTGAGCTTTCTGGGCAGCAGCCTGCCCCTAAACACGTTCCCTGTCCTGCCTGAAATGCCACCTGTAGCCACCACACCCTTTGAGTCATGAGGGTGGAAAGTACTGTTTTCCTCAAAGTCCGCAGGTTTACTCAGGGGATTGACTGAGAGTTGGACTCAGAAGTTAAGGCACAGTGGGTGGGATGAAGGTGTCTCCTCTCCATTGACCCAGTCTCATCCAGGAGACCTTCTGAAGACAGAGGCTAGGCCTGAGTGCTGGCTAATGATGACAGGACTGTGGTGGCCCATCAGGGCTGAGGAGGGTGACATGGTGGTGGGAGGTGGGTGGTAGAGTGGCGGTGGCTCCTCTCTGACTAGGGCTTCTGAAAGAAGTTCTGAGGAGCCCTGGTCTCCCACACACAGGGTCTGTGGACCCCTAGACACAGCATTTGCTGTTGGATGAGGCAGGGAAGGGGGCGAGAAGTTCTAGCTTGGAGGCAGGAAGGATCTGGACCCTGGGATCATTGTCCTGCCCAAGGCAGGGTGGACAGTCCCCGGCTGAGCCTGGGTGAGCTGAGTTACAAGGAGTTCTGAGGGCAGCCCAGGGGCAGAGATCTGACTTCCTGGGGTGGAAGGAGCCTTGGAGGACATCGGCGCATAGCATAAACAGGGAAACTGAGTCTTAGACCTTGCCTCAGGGATGATGTGTGTCTGTTTTAACACAAAGGTTCTTTCCAGTTGTTTTCAGAGGCTATCACTGTGGCCCCTGTAGCCAGAAAGGGTGAGCATAGCTGGGGGTAGGGGATGGTGCCCTGGGGCTCCTCCTTATGACATGAGAGGACCAGCTTTTCCAAGAGCATCCACAGCCCCAAGAGATGCTCCAGGACCAGATTTTCAGATAAGTATGCTTGGGGAGAGTTGCCCGCTTAAGCCCCTTTGTGGACAGTTGCAATACTCATGACCCCACTAAAGGCTCTGAGAAGTCCCACAGCTAAAAATGCCTGTTCACTTTGGTTTAATGTGCTGTTTCCCTCTCTCACTTGACTACAGGTATTTTTAGGGGGAGCCTTAGTGCAGTGCCCTAGTCACCCCCTGTGGAACACTCTAGAACAGGCAGGGCTGGAGGAAGCCCTCTTGGATCTCTTGAAGCCCCTGAGACCAGGTCTGAGCTCCAGATGCTGGAACTTAAGGGGAAGTGTGGATTTGGGGGGAGGGATCCTGATTCCCACTGGGGATGAATGCAGCCTCTTCAGCCTTGAAAAGAAAGTTCAAGGACATCTCAAGGCTCGGAAAACTCACTGCAGACTTGGAGCGGGAGATGGGCTCCCCACTAACCCCAGGGACAGAATCTGGGCCTCCATCTGGGCAGCTTCCTGTCTGCAATATCCACCTGCCTGAAATTCCACCATTAGTCACACATCCATTCGAGGCACTGAGTTTAGTCTGTTCTGAGCTCACTCAGAGTGTTGTGACCCTCATGCTGGTGGGAGGCAGGAGGGATGAGGGGTGCTGCAGAGGTGGGCACCCCCAAATCCCCATCATTTCACAACTTGAGGAGAATGGGTGGCAAGTGACTCTTCTGGACTTCTGGGCAAGGAGGGCTGGCTCAGGAGGCCCAGGGTGTCCAGGACAAGACCCTGGTACTGTGTCCCGTGTTTGGGTCCAGTGGCCCAGTGGACACCAGTTCTGCTCCTCTTCTGCTGTCCAGCCTCCAGCGCGCTGCTCGCTAGATGCTTGAGGGCCGCACCATCATGCGCGTGGCTCGCAGTGAGTAGCTGGGACCCTGGAAGTAGTGCCAGCGGATGCCGTTGAGCTTGCGCATGTGGTTGTGGTCTGGGTAGTAGATGCCATTGAGATTGGAGAGGCCGCAGGCGTCAAACCACCACCCTGGTGGGAGGAGGAGGAAAGAGGTTTTGGGGAGTGGGGGGCCAGCCAATGGGGTGAAGGCAGCCCCTCCACCCCGAGAACAAGGACTCATCAGGGCTGTTGCCTCCTATGGGAAACCAGCTGGCTGGGGACAGGGCTGGAGTGGGAGTGGGTGCTGGGGTGGGGGAACTCCCAGATCCTCTGCTCAGCCCGGGACTGCCCAAGGGCAGCGCTGGGCTCCCGCTAGCCCCTCCAGGGCTCTCTGCCCCTTGTCACCTTCTCTCCACCCCTTTGCGTCCCCGCCTGCCTCCCTCCCTGTCCTTCTGCTTCCCCCTCTCCCTAGCACAGTCTCTACCGGACTCTCCCCACTGGCCTGATGGTCTTTGTCGCTCTCTGAGTCTCTCACACACTGAGTTAATCTCTCTCTCTGATAGTCTCTGTGCTTGTACCTGTCTCTCTCTGTGTCCCTCTCACACTGTGTCCATCTTTCTCTGATGGCCCTGTCTCTCTCTGTCTTGGGTCTCTGTCACCCCCTCTCACACATCATGTTTGTCTGTCTTCCTCTGGTCTGCTTTGCTCTCTCCATCTCTCCCCCGTCCTCTGTCCCATGCAGTTCTTTGTCTCCTCCTCTCTGTCAGTCTTGGTGTCTCTTTCTGTCTCCATTCATCCCTGTCTGTGTGTCTCAGGAGGTCTCCCCTATCTCCTTCCCAGTCTTTCTCTGTCTCTTGCTCATCCCCATCCCCCACTCTCTGACTTCTGCTCCCAACCCCCCTCCACACCTTCTGGGCCAGAGTTGGTAGTGGGCTGCCCCTCTGCCTCCCCTGCCCAGGTCTCCTCCATCCTGGTCCATGGCAGGTTAGGGATTCTTAGGCCAGGGGTGGGGCCCATCAGGCACTGTGCTTCCTAGGGTGCCCCCTGGGGCTCCACTCTCGGTGCCATTGGAGCCTGGCCCCTGAGGGAAACTGGTGGTATTAGTGTTAGGGGAAGGTGAGAACTCGGATCCTCCAGGACCTGGTGGGGGCAGGTACAGGTGGGCCAGCTGAGCTTTCGGGTGGACAAGGCTCTGGCCTGCACCCACCTCCAGACAGCATCTGGGAGCACAAGGGTCTAGGACGGGATGGAGGAGCCCAGCCAGGCGAGCCTGTGGGTGGGCAAGGCTCCACCCACTCTCACCCACCTCCAGAGAGCAACTGGGCGCACTTGCAGAGGCAGTTGTCGTTGTCCGCATCGTAGGTGCTGAAGTTGGTGCCCTGCAGGACCAGGCTGCTCTGGAGCCCTGCTGAACCACTGTACCCGCTCAGGGAAAGCCTGGGGGCCGCCCAGAGGAGGCAACGGGAGAGGGACAAGTCAGGTTAGGGCTGTGTCCCCAGGTGTTGAGGACAGGCCCTCACCAGGAGGCTTTCTGCCAAGCTGGGTCTCAGCACCAGTGGCTCTTTGAGGGTCTTGGGCTCTTTCCCCTCCTAGATCGGCCTCCCTGCCCCCCAGGTGCCTCCCAGAGACAAAGCACCTACTGTGTGCTGGGTCCCCTTACCTCCTTTATTCGTTTCTCTGTGTCTTGGAGAAGAGTGGGAATGATCATGATAATGACAATAATGAGGATAATGGTATTTTTTGAGTGTGCCAGGCATTGTTCTAAGCACTTTGCATGGGTTAACTCATTCTTGGTTAATCCTCCCTACGCCTTATCATTTCAACTTTACAGATGAAGAAACTGAGATCCCAAGAGCCAAAGGGATCTGCCTAAGGTATCAGAATGAAAGTGTCAGAGCTAGACTCTGGCCCAGAGTGGCCTGACATGGGAGCCTGTGTGCGTTTTGCTCCCAGCTGACCATCCTGTAAGGCACCTCACCAGCCCCGTCACACCTCCCCGCATCTGCCCACCTCCTCCAGGAAGCCTTCCCTGACCACACCAGTCTACATGGGTCTGTTGAACTGGGTGCCCCCAGCCCTGCCATGCTGACATCTGCAGATAGCTGGGGGAGCCAGGCTGAGAGGCCGTGGTGGGCAGGCCTGGGTCCATATGATAATTAAGGTCATGAATTCTGGAGTCCGAATGACTGGATTCAAACTACTAACTTGCTGTGTGACCACGGGCAGATTGCTTTACTTCTCCGAGCTTCAGTTTCTCTACCTGCTAAGGTGGTAGTAGTAGTAACAGTGATGACCTCGTGTGGTTACTGTGATTCGATGACTTCAGTGTGCGAAGCATGCAGAGCACTGCCCACACATGGTGAGTGCTTGACACATTTCAGTGCGTGTTGTTATTCACCCCTTGGCATGCAGCTGGCACCGGCTTCCGCTGAGCCTGGTTGGACAGAGCAGCGGGAGCTTGTGGGAGGGGATGGCTGCACTGGCAGCCAGCAGCCGAGGTGGAAAGCTGGTTTGGGAGCAGTTAGGAAGTTCCTCGTGGGCAGAGGTGAGTGGGCGCCAGCTGTGCCCAGGGCAGCTCTGGGAAACTGTGGTTCACCCAGCGCAGGACTTAGAGATGCCCTCGATGGGATCCAGATGGCATGAGGGCCTGCACATGGTGTGGCTCAGTCCCCACACCTCCGCCCATGGGCTCTGTCTGTCTGTGGAAAGGCAGGTGCACGGCCTCAGGGACTAAAAGCCCTGACTGTGCCCTTTGGCATGCCACCCTAGACTTGGGTGACTGGTGTTACAACCACCACTGCAAAGTAGCACACCTGGCCAGGGGCTCCCTGAGTGGTGACAGGCAGACTGGCCCACTCACTCATATGGCCCGGCTCCTCCTTTTGGCCATTTGAGTGCTTCCTCTTGAAGGCTCAGTTGAAGTCAGTTCAAGGCCAGGCTCAGGGCTCAGGCTGAGGTTTAGAGTCATGGTCAACTGGGGATAGTGGAATAAGATCTGGACAAAACTGACCAGCCTGTGGGTTCGCTCCAGCTGCACTGGCCCCTCTACTGTTCCCAAGTCCTCAGCTCATGCTCTGCCTCTCTCCCCTCCCTTCTGGGAGCCAGAATGGAAATTTGTGACTTCTGAAGGATACCCAATTCACTGACCAGGAAACCCCCACTTGACTCTATTTCAGATGTATTTTGCCATGTTATAGGTAAGGCCTGAGGAACCCCAAACCCATGAGTCTCTTGGGGTCCCTGAGCTAGACACACAAGCTGTGTTTCCCACACATTTGTGGATCTACGTATGAGTCTGTGTGTCTGTATTTGAGTATTTGGACAGGAGTCCTTGTGCCTGAGTGTGTCTGTGGTTGTATTGAGTTTGTGCTGAAAGACATACTATGGTCTGAGCATGTGCTCTGGAATCTACTTTTGTGCCTGGATTGTGTGTATGTGTGTATGTAGGTGTGTGTTCACTTCTGTGTGGCACGCTTGCACACGTGTCTGGGTGTTTGGTATGTGCTTGTTTGTACAGCTATGCACTTGTGTGTCTATGTGCTCTGTAGCCCTGTGGCCCATGCACGTGTGCATTCGTATCTGTGTGCGCCCCCGTGTGTGTCTGTGTGTGCTGCATGCGTAGTTGGGTCTGGGTGGCTGGCACCGCTGGGAGGCATGTGCACAGTGTCTCTGTGTGCCTGTGTCCTGTCTGTGCCTCCCTCCACCCCTCCCTGGTGGTCACTTCCTCTATAGGCTTCTGCGTGCCCCCAGCCTGGCTCCAGAAGGCCCCATTACTGCATCTGAAAATAAGGGAACCCCTCCACCCTGGCTCCCATTCCCCAGCTGCTGACTGCCCACACTGCCCTGCCTTTGGGCCTCCTGGGGATCCTCCCTAGCCAGTTCACTCCGTGGGGTGGGGGCAGAGTGGCCAGCATCTGTTCTACCACTCTACCCCTGACCCTCCTCTGGCAGTTTGCAGGTCCCCCTGCAGTTCCCACCACCTCCAACCTCAGCCTCCCAGGCTTTTCCTGACTCAGGAGGTCTCTGCTTATGGTCCCAGCATCGCTTGTGGGCCTCACTCACGTCTGGGGCATCTGTGGCTCAGCTGGATGCCAACTCTCTTTTTTTCAGAATGTGCCCTCTGCCTGGATTGCCCATCCTAGCCTCTCATTGCCTGGAGAATGCCCACCCATGGCAGGGATCACCTCCTCCAGGGAGCCCCCCTGATTGCATAAGCATCCTCTGGCTCTGGTGCTCTGCGTGCTTCCCCTTAGGCACCTCCAGCCTCACTGTGGGCACGGGATTGCCTTGTGGGCAGACTCATCCCTAGACACACACCACACTGGACTGTAGACAACTTTGGGGGTTGGCGCAGGGCTGATTCTTCCCCAGAGGTCAGCACCAACCCATACCTGGCACAGGACAAATGCTCGGAATACCATTACTATGATTTAGGGCTTTGCAGAAGGTCTTTTGAGGCCTGGGCATCATAGACTGGAGCTGTGGACAGGAAATCCTCCACAGCTCAGACAAAAAGCCAAAAGCAAAGCATCAAATTTCTGTATGACAACATGGAGAGGGGTTCCAAAGTTAACACACCTACGTGTTTGTATAAGGAGCCCGGGTGGCACAGTGGTCAAGCGCTCGGTTGCGAACCGAAAGGTCAGCGGTTTGAACCCACCAGCTGCTCCTCAGGAGAAAGACGTGACAGTCTGCTTCTGTAAAGGTTACAGCCTTGGAAACCCTATGGGGTGGCTCTACCCTGTCCTATAGAATTGCTATAAGTCAGAATTGACTTGATGGCAGTGAATTCTTTTTTTTTTTTTTTTTGTGGGTTTGTATACATGGACATAAATGCCATATATATGCAGAAATATTATATTTTTGTCTTTGAATAGATAATGTCTGTATATCTCCAGCATTTATTTAACACTTACTATGTGCTCTCTGCCTTACTACAGATTATCTCACTTATGACATAGATACTACGTTTTACAGCTAAGGAAACTGAGGCACACAGAGGTTAAGTAACTTGTCTAAGGTCACGAAGCCAACAAGTGGTGGAGTTAGAATTTATAAGCCGGCAGTCTGACTCTAGGGATTGTGCTCCTTAGTTCAATGAGATATTTTTTTTTTTTGCCTAAGAAAAACTGCAGATCCTGGTCTTGGGGTCATGAACGTTGCTGCCCAAGAATTGGCTTAGGGAGATTAGGCTTAACTGCTACATGTGTAGGGAAGACTTGGAAGGTTCCTTTAGCTTCCTCTTATGTGCTTACCATGCACCATGGGAATAGCAGTGAACAAGACAGGCCTGGCTCCCACTTACAGAGAGCAGTCCAGCTAAGGGTATGGGGGGCTTCCTTGGGGATGGCAATCATAACTTATTTGCTGAGTGTTTACTACATGCCAGTCCCTGTGTATATATGTACACTATCTCACTCAAGCATCACTACACCCTGAAAAAAGTAGGCCTGTCTAGGACAACCATTTTATAGATAAGAAGGTGGAGAGACTTGCTCAAGGTCACCCAGGGAGGTAGGGATCAGGGATTAAACCTAGGCTTTGGTGGTCAGTGGCTTAAAAAAGTGTTTACTCACTGGATGGCTGTGAGCAGAAGGGGCATCCAGCTCAGCCCTGCCTTACATAGATGCAGGGATGTTTTATTCACCTTCGGCCTTGCGTTTAAGGGGAACATTATAGATTGGGGTGGGTTCTATAAGGAGGGGTGTCAGAACCACACAGCGGAAGGAAGCAGGGGCATTTAATAAGAGTAGGGGGTGGGAGCACATCACCAAGAAGCCCCCAGAAGTGGAATTAGGCATAAAGTGCAGGGTTCAGAGAGTCATTCAGAGATTCCTGAGGAGGAAGTAGCCTCCCCATCAGTGGGGGCAGTCCAGCAAGGCTAGGTGATCGCTGGACTGCGGGGAGGATCCTAGCATCATATGAAGAACCAGATGACATAGGAGGTCCTTTGGGCCCCATGAGTGTGAGTCTATGAGTTCCATGACTCACACTCCATTCTGGTTCAAAGATGGCTAGGCCAGGCTTATCTTCAAGATCCTTGAGTTTCTCAGAGAAGCAGCATCATATAGTGGAAAGGCCATGGGCTTTGGCAGCAGGGAGACCTGAGTTCAAATCCAGGCTCTACCTAAGTTGTAAGGGGGATTTAAGCTCTGAAGCCTCAGTTTCCACGTTATTAAAGTAGATACAGTAATGCCTTGGGAGACTTAAATGGAGTGCCATATTTTTAGACAAATAGCCAGACCTTCTATGTTTTTTTGCCAACTGCACCGTCCCCCTGTGAGGTATTTTCCTAAGCGCCGCTATGGCAATTTTTTAATATGCACTGCTATAAAAATATTAGCATAGCATGTTTATGAAAATATGTCATGGGGAGGGCATGGTTGGCAAACAAACATAGAAGGCACGCGTTATTTGTGTAAAAATATGGTAATATGCCTAGAACACAGTAGGTGCTCAATAAATGCCCATTCCTTTTTCTAAACACACAGGCTGAGGAAGGGTTAAGAAACCTCGATGAGTTTACAATATCCTCACATTTAAGTCCATCCTGCTTGTTGAAGAGAAGCTAGAACCTTGGTTTGCCCAAGGTCACAAAGAGAGCTGGGGCAGAGCCAGGAGGAGCCCAGGTCTCCCAACACCCAGCCCAAAGACCTTTCTGCTTCACTCCAGGGAATAGGTCAGGCTGGGCAAGTCACCTCCCTCTTCTGGGCATCTGTAAAAGGACTGCCTTGGGGTGACTGACCTTGGAAGGCCCCTTCCCACTCCCAGGATGGCGCCATCAGTGACTTTCTCTCCACCCCACCCAGCGGCTAGGAGGTGCTGAGTGCTAACCAGCCGCCTCCAGGTCCCGTGACGTGCGCCCAAATGGGGGACAGATGGTAGGAATGGGAGACGCCCAGGGACTGACCCTTGGTGCAGACCACGTGCTGCTAGCCCAGGAACCTCAGCCTGCCCGCCAACCCACCTGGCAGCCCGCCTGTGACCTCCTCCTAGTCTGGGCCCTGAGCCCACCTGTACAGCTGCCCCTCGCTGCCCAGCTGAAAATTCTCATACTGGGCATAGGCCTCGTTGCCTTCCCAGTCTTGTAGCTCCACGCGCAGAGAGTAGTCCGCCCCGCTGGTGAGCTGGTGCACCACCTCATTGCCCAGCCAGTGCTCTCCGGCTGGGTCGCCGAAGCCCTGCAGGGAGGGGAAAGTAGGGGTGGGCTGAGGTCTAGGGAGGGAGGCTACACCCCTGGCTGCGGAGCTGGGCTGGGCCAGACTCTGGAACCATTTGTCCAAAACCACTTTGCCTAATGATCAAGTTCATAAGTACAATGTGGGCAGGCCTGGGGGTGGGAACTCCCCTACTCCTAGAGGAAAAAGACTAAGGCTTTTGTAAATGTAAAGCCTGTTAAAAATAATTGAAATCACATTTCTATAAAGTTCAAGAACAGGCAACACTAATCTATGGTGTTAGAAGTTGGAATAGTGACTATCTTTGGGGGGGTATTGAGTGGGAGGGGCCCCAAGGGAAGCACAGGGTGCTGGAAGGGCTGTGTGTCTACATCTCGAAGGTGGTCACGGGGTGAACACATATGTACAAATCCACTGAACTGTACACTTAGGAGTTGTACTCTTAACTGTACGTATGTTAAGCCTCAAAAAAAAATTGAATTGAAAAAAATTTAGATCATCTACATAAATGGTAGAGAAAACTTTATTCAATGTCAAGGGAGTCATTTAAAAATTTCATCAACATAGAAATGAAAAGCTAAGAATGCTGTATCAGTAGGAGACACCACTGTCCCAGGGTGACGAGAAACCAAACCAAACCAAACCAAACCAAACAAAAAAACACTGCTGTTGAGTTGATTCGAGCTCATAGCGACACTATAGGACATAGAACTGCCCCATAGCGTTTCTAAGGCTGTAAATCTTTACCCAGGCAGACTGCCACATCTTTCTCCCATGGAGTGGTTGGTGGGTTCGAACCACTGACCTTTTGGTTAGCAGTTGAGCCCTTGAACCCTGCACCACAGGGCTCCATAAAAAACCAGAAACAAACAAACAAACAAAAAAAACCCACTGCCATTGAGTTGATCCCGACTCATAAAAGCCCTACAGAACAGAGTAGAACTGCCCCACAGGGTTTCCAAGGAGCGGCTCGTGGATTCAAACTGCTAACCTTTTGGTTAGTTGCCTGAGTTCTTAACCACTGTGCCACCAGTGCGCCAAGAAACCAATAATAAAAAAAAAAGAAACCAATACCTTGGGCTAAAACAGAGATTCAGCACCAAGGACAGGGCACACCTAAGCCCCACTCCCCATTTCAGTCATGCTGTGCGGCTGATGAGTTTAATGGCCAACGTTCAGCACTCTTCGGAAGTCTTTCTGTATCTGAGCATCCTCTTTCTTTTTGCCATTTTAATGATTGTTTAAAACCCAGTTGGTTCAAGAACACTCATAGCTTAATTTGGTATTTTTTTTTTCCTGTATGTATTTTTATCAAATAAACAAGTAATAGGGTAATACACAAATAATAATACAGTTATGTTTCCTTGTGGACATCTTTTTCTATTTCTTTTGCTTTTGAAAACTTTAAAGGCTTTTAAGTCGGCTTGCCAAAAAATTCTTTATTCGAACTGTAAAAAAATTGAGGAGGCGGGGCCAAGATGGCAGAGTAGTCAGACATTTCCTGTGGTCCCTCTTACAACAAAGACTCGAAAAAAAAAAGTGAATAGATTATATATGACAATCTAGGAGCCCTGAACATCAAAGGCAAAGTTGAGGAATCAGACTGCGTGGCACTCAGGACACGCTTTCCACATTGGGAGAGACAGCATCAGAGAGTCTACCCACACCTCCAGAACCACTGAAAAATGGTGTTCAATTAGCTAACCTATGGTGAGGATCAAAAAACAGCCCTTTGGGAAAAATCTCTCTCCTATTTACCTGACCCTTCCCAGCTAAGTACTGGTCTTGAGCTGGCTTCAGAGATTACTGCATCCCCTGGGCTGGAAGTAGGACCCGTCACACACCCTGAGCCATTCTCTTGGCCTTGGAGAGGGAAGAAACTAATAAGCAGGAAAAAAATAATCTGCCAGCTCCCCTAAGCCAGGAACTCAGGGCAGGCACAGCTCCTTTGCCTAAGCATAGGCATAAGGAGTCCCTGGACTCTGAATGCCTTTCACCCCTGCATAGGCCTGTGTGGGATCATTTCAACAGCGCAGGCCCTCACTGGCACAGTACAACAGGGTATACCTGAAGCCTAACTTCAACTGTATCAGCTATATGATGGAGAGGCAGGCTTGTGACATTTGACACTGCTTTGCCTATTAAGCAGGGTCCTCACCTACCCAATCAGGGGCCTGAGGACTGGTGGCTCCACTCATGCCACCTAGCCACCCAAAATAGGGGTCCAAGAACAAGTGATGCCTCCTAGTCCTTACAGCCAACAGCATTGGGTGCCCACAGTCTGGCTGCAAAACCCACCTACTTACGCACTCTAGGGAACAGGGATGAGCTTTCCTCCCAGATACTCAGGGGTGGTTATCAGCCCTCTGCCTTGCTCAGGGCATGACTTTCTACTGCAGCCAGATACCTGGGCCTACACCAATCACCTCTGCCCACCTAGGACTGTAGGTGAGAGCCTGCACCACATGCTTGGTGACCGACAACCTGGACACCTGAGCTGAATCCATACAAGAAAAGTAAACAGACTCCTGGGCTCACATACCTAGTAACAGATCTAACCACCTGGTGACATGAGGGCTTCAAAGGCACCGATAATCAAACTAGCCCACACGAGCAGCCTATTTGGGCATGTCAAAACAAAACAAAACAAGAAGCTAGGACACAGTAAGCAAACATAAAAGAAATAAATGTAATAACTTATTGATGGCTTGGAGATAATGGTCAATTATCAAATCACATAAAAAGGCAGACCATGATGGCTTCCGTAAGTTCCCAAAACAAAAAATCAAGAAATGTTCTGGATGAAGAGAAATTCCTGGAATTACTGGAGGCAGAATACAAAAGATTAATATACAGAACTCTTCAAGAGATCAGGAAGGAGATCAGGCAAAATGCAGAACAAGCCAAGGAACATACAGACAAAACAACAGAGGAACTTAAGAAGAGGATAAGGACAAATTTAACATGTTACAAGAACCCATAGAGAGACAGCAAACAGAAATTGAGACGATCAACAATAAAATTTCAGAATTAGACAACTCAATAGAAAGTCAAGGAGCAGAACTGAGGCAACGGAAGTCAGAATTAGTGAGACTGAAGATAAAGCACTTGACACCAACTTATTTGAGGAAAAATCAGATACATGAATTTAAAAAATGAAGAAATACTAAGAATTATGTGGGACTCTATCAAGAGGAATAACCTAAGAGTGACTGGAGTACCAGAATGGGGGGGTGTGGGGGAAGGGGTAACAGAAAATGCAGAGAGAGTTGTTGAAGATTTGTTGGCAGAAAACTTCCCTGATATTCTGGAAGATAAGAATATATCTATCCAAGATGCTCATTGAACCCCACGCAAGGTAGATCCCAAAAGAAAGTCACCAAGACACGTTATAATCAAGCTTACCAAAACCAAAGATAAAGAGAATTTTAAGAGCAGCTAGCGATAAATGAAAAGTCATCTACAAGGACAGTCAATAAGACTAAGCTCTGACTACTCAGTAGAAACCATGCAGGCAAGAAGGCAGTGGGATGACATATATAAAGGCTTGAAGGAAAAAAATTGCCAGCCAAGAATTATATATTCAGCAAAGCTGTCTCTCAAATACGATGGCAAAATTAGGGCATTTCCAGACAAACAGAAGTTTAGGGAATTTGTGAAACTCAAAGCAAAATCAGAAGAAATACTAAAGGAAGTCTTCTGGTTAGAGAATCAACAACATCAGATAACAACCCAAGACTGGAACGTAGGACAGAGCAACCAGGTATCAACCCAGACAGGGGAGTCACATAAATAAATCAAAGCTAAAACACTGAAAATAGGGAACCAGCGACATCATTATATAAAAGATGACAACGTTAAAACAAAAAAAGAGGAGCTAAAAAATGTAGTCATAGATCTTTCATACGGAGAGGAAGTCAAAGTGACATAAAGAAATAAAAGATCGTTTTAAACTTAGAAAAATAGGGGTAAATATTAAAGTGACCACAAAGGAAACTAACAATCCTACACATCAAAATGAAAAACAAGAAAAACCTAAAGACTCAGCAAATACAAAATCAACAAGAATGAAAAAGATGAAAAGAAAATACCTAGAGAAAAATGACTCAGCAGAGAAAATCAAGTGGAACAAAGAAACTCTCAACAACACACACAAAAAATACATCAAAATGATAGCACTAAACTCATACCTATCAATAATCATGCTGAATGTAAATGGACTAAATGCACCAATAAAGAGACAGAGAGTGGCAGAATGGATTAAAAAACACAATCCGTCTATATGCTGCCTACAAGAAACACACCTTAGACTTAAGGACACAAACAAACTAAAACTCAAAGGATGGAAAAAAAATATATCAAGCAAACAACAATCAAAAAAGAGCAGGATTGGCAATATTAATTTCTGACAAAATAGACGTTAAGGCAAAATCTACTACAAAGGATAAGGAAGGACACTATATAACGATTAAAGGGTCAATACACCAGGAGGACATAACCATATTAAATATTTACGCACCCAACGACAGGGCTCCAAAATGCATAAAACAAACTCTAACAGCATTGAAAAGTGAGATAGACAGCTCCACAATAATAGTAGGAGGCTTCAACACACCACTTTCAGTGAAGGACAGAACATCCAGAAAGAAGCTCAATAAAGACGCGGAAGATCTAAATACCACAATCAACCAACATGACTCGTAGACATATACAGAACACTCCACCCAACAGCAGCCAAGTATACTGTCTTTTCCAATGCACATGAAACATTCTCCAGAACAGACCACATATTAGGCCATAAAGGAGGCCTTAAAAACAAACCAGAAGACCATTGGGCACGTGGTCTTTGAACCAGCAATTCCACATTAAAGCGTCTCTCCTGCAGAGGTAGTTGCACAGATGTGCAAAGACAAGGAAATTAATTTAATCAGTGTAGCCAGGGGTGGGCAGGAGAGATTTACTTCTCTGCTATACTCTCTGTAAAAAAATGTTAGCAATGTATATGCATTGTCTTTTCAAAAACTGAAACAAAAGTAAAGTTAAAATTTCATTCTTAAAACATATGCCAGAACTTTCAAAGAGGGAATTCAACTTTAGGTGATGGCGTTCCCAGAAACCTGTCTGAGAATGGCCTGCTTTATGTGGGCTGATCGCTTCTGGGAAGGGGTGAGGGCAAACGAGTCCCCTGCCTACAGCCCACCCCTGCTCCAGGTTTCACAGCTGAAAAGGCTGTCCCCAGGGGAACAGCTTTACCTGTTTGTAGTCCTTCCAGTTCCGATGGAAATTCATATGGCCATCCTTACGGCGTTGGATAAGGGTCCACCCGCCTCCATTGGCCTCCATGTCACAGAACACCTGGAGGGAACAGGAATGGTGGGAGGGGTGTGGAAGGAGAGGGGAGCCGGAAGCCCTTGGAGGCAGCCAGCAGCCAGGTGTGGACTGGCAAAGTGTTACTCGACTTTGATGAACAGGTGAGCCTGGTGGTCAAGGGCATCAGAAAGATCCAGGCTCAAATTCCCCATCCACGGCTGTGATTTTTCTAAAGAGGCAGGCTAGTGAGGACTTCTCTGAGCCTCCCTTTCTCATTTGTAAAATGGGGATGTTAATATCTTAACCTCTTTGTGCCCTAGTTTCTCAACCGCAAACTGGGGTTGTTGGGAGAATTAAATGAGGTGAGTCATGCAAAGTGTTCAGAACAGAGCCTGGCATACACTAAGTGCTCAGTAAATGAAAGCTTTTCACTTGCTATTATTAAAGGCTGCTATAAGGATTAAATAATAGGTGTAAAGTGCTTAGCACACAGTGTAGACTCAGGAAATGCTATTACTACTGTCATTCAGGGGACAAATATTTTCTGAGCACCTACTATGTGCCAGGCTCTGTTCAAGCACTGGGAATATGGGTGAGACAAAGTTCCTTCAAAGAGCTCACCATTCACTCCAATTCAGTCTTTCCGTCTAATCTCTGTTCACATATTATTTTTTCAACCAGTTCAGTCCATGTTCAATGAGCCCAGACTTGGTGCCTGGCCCTGTACTGGACCAATAAGAGACAAATCAATCCATGGGGCTGGCTTGGTCTGGGGGTGGGGGGCTATGATAGGGCAGCAGACTACGGATCATGAACCTTTGGGTTGTTACAGGGAGAGTCTCCAAAAAGATGACACCGGGCAACCCTGGAAGGCTCCCCAGAGGAGGTGGCATTGGAACAGAGCCTGGGATGATGATGTGCCTGGGAATAGCATTTCCACAGGAAGGAACAGCAGGAATGGAGGTTCTGAGGTGGGAAAATTCTGCTCTGGGAGAGAAAGGACAAGTGGCATCTGTTGTGGGGGTAGCAGAGAGTGTAGGAAGGGAAACTGAGGCCCAGACAGAGGAAGGGACTGGCTCAAAGTTCCCCAGCAAAGCTGAAACTTGAGCCTAGGTCTCTTGTCTCCTAGGCTAGCTCTTTCCTTTCAGTGTTCCCCAAATTTCATTCACTCACACCTTTCTAAATTCTACAAATAGCTGAATTTACTTAATTTAACATAGCATATTTACTTAAAAACAATGGTGTCCTTTTTTACTTAAATAAAATGTGTTTTAAAAAGAAAGCATATCAGTACCATAAATGAAAAACTAGTAACACTTGCCATTACTCAGACAAATGTAAATAAGTATAATGAAAACAAAATAACGGTATGAAATTCTAGCTAGAAGTTACTGCCAGCAGAGAGCCCTGGGTCTGATCCCTCTTTGTTAAAGGTGAATTCACCAGAAGGGTGAGAAGGGCTAAAGATAAGCCAGCACCAAGCTAGCACCTCTGCAGAAGCGAAGGATGAACTTCCAACATTGGGACCTTTTGCTTAACCCCACGATCTGACCCCTGACAGGGTGGGGGCTCCAGAAGGTAGGGGTCATCCCACCTTCTCTGGTACCTTGGGCAATGGGTAATGCCTGAAGCTGATAGGGGAGGAAGTCTGTTTGGGAAGCCTTTGGCTCAGCAACCCCCCATGGCCTCACCCCCAGGGAGCCCCCTAACCTTCCTGGGCTCCATCACATTGGCCACGTGGATGGTGTAGATGCCACTGGCATTGGCCCCGAAGCGCTGGATCTCGGCACAGTCCTGGAACACCTTCTTTGCTGCTGTTATGGCGGCTGCCATGGGAACTGCAAAAGGCAGTTGAGGAGCTAGGGATAGGGACCACAAGGACACTCCTGCCTACTCCGTGCCAGGGTCTAGGTTGGGAGGTGCTGGGACAGGGAGAGGAATCCAATCTGCAAAGACTTCTTGGAGGAGGTGACACTGGCTTGGGACCTGGACAATGAGCAGGAGTTGGCCAGCTGGAGAATGGGAGGGTGTTCCAGGCAGAGGAATAGCATATGCAAAGGGTTCAAGGTGGGGAAGGTCCTGGTGTGTACTAGAGAATAGGGTGCAGCGAGGGGGAACTGAGGCTGAGGCCAGGGAGGGGAACTGACTTACACCATGAGAGCAGACCTGAGGCCAGAGAGAACTCTGGCTGTTTGATGAAGCTGAGAGCAGTAGAGTGAGGCTGGCACAGAGAAGGTGAGGAAGAAAGAGAGGAGAAATGATGCTGAGCTCAGCAGGGGCCACATCAGGCCAGGCTGACGACTCCAGACCTACCTTGAGGAAGATCACTCTGGCCAGAGTGTGGAGTGGACACCAGAGGGGATGAGACCCAAGCAGGGAGACCAGGGAGGAGGCTGCTAGGATGTTCTGGGAGAGGGTATGGGGGCCTGAACGCCAGTGAGGTACTTCTCCATTTCACAGATGAGGAAACTGAGGCTTGAGAGTGAGGTGATGGGCACAAGAGCACACAGCCAGGTCGGTGAGAACCTTCCTTCTCTACATGTCTCATGGGGCATTTGTCCTTGGAGCTCCCTTAGTTGGGAGGCCCGGGGCTCCCCTCCGAGCAACCCCTCCAGCTGGATCCCCTCCAGCCTGCGCTTTTTTCCAGATGAGAACAGAAGAGCACAACTGAAACCCACGAAGGCCCTGGGGCCTCTGAACCTGGCCTGGGAAAAGTGACTGCAGGCAAACTGCAGGGATTGAAAATCCCCTCTCTGGCCTTTTTAGTGGGATCCAACTAGAAGTTTGGGCTGAGATCCCACTAGAATCCAATCTCTAGGTAGGTAGGTACCTAAGGGTGGGGCTAAGGAGCCAGATGGATAGATATCACCACCAATGAGGAACCAGGAGCCTATCTGGGGGCAGGACTTCCTGTTTTGGCCTGACTCCTGGATCTTGGCACTGGGACTCCCATAGGAAGGCTCCTGTTGTTCTCAGATCACAAATGAAGCCCCAAATCCACTGCTGCCCCTCCTAGTTCCATACAGTCCATGAGGAATAAGAGTCCAGACAACCAGGGGCAAGTACAGGCTCTGAGGTCAGCACGGATGGGCCCAAGTTTACACAGCAAGGCAAGGGCAGAGCTGTGAGTTGGCCTCAGGTTCCAGCCACCTTTCCCAAGGCTCTGTCCCCTGTTTTCCTCCCTTAGTCAACAGTAATATTGATAACAGCAATAACAATAAAAATAAAAGGTCTACCACATACTGTAGTGTTTCGTAGGTGCCAGATACCGTCAGGGGCAGTCTGGGGCCAGGGAATATTTTTGGAGGTCACAATAGTAAGGATGGACTGGTATCGATATGCAGCATAGCTGGACTCCAGGCTGGGCTCTCTTTGAACCTCTGGGCTGGTCATTGGCACCAGCTTTGCCCCCTTTTGGCCCTTGGCACTGTGTTGAGCCCCTTCATATGCATGAACGCATCTGATCCCCATTTTATAAATAAGGAAAATTGAGTCTCTGAGAAGTTAAATGACTTATGCCACATCCCAGTGCTAGTAAGTGAAGGAGTGAAGACTTGAACTCTGGTCTGTCTGACTGCAAAGCCGATGCCCTTTCTACTACATACCTTCCCTGGGGTCTACTGCTGAGCCTAAATAAGGCTGGGCACACAGACCATGTTCATGAGTGCTGCTGCTTAGCCGTGCATGGGGTAGGTCTTCTCTGCCTGTTCTCCTGTCCTTCTAGCCTTGTCTGAACCAAATTCCCCAGTGGCTGGAGCCTTGATGCTCTTCTCAGCCTCTCACCAGCCCCCACCTGCTCAGGACAAAGCTCTGCAGAGAGGGGGCGCTCACTTCTTGCTAAGCTTCAAGGGTGTTGGTTCCTGCACCCATCTCTGTCCACCCTCTAGTGTATACTCCTGGCCCGGCCCTCTCCTTCAGTTTCTCCATTTAGACAAAGGGAGAAACAGAACCCCCATTGTCCTTCTCTGGCTACAGTGGGGCAGAAGGATGGGGCACTTGGGAAAAGGGTGCCCAAGGCAAGAGGCAAGGTGCCTGACACAGCCTCCCACTCAGCCTGATGAGCAGACATTCAGCTGGCTAGTGGTGAGCCCGTGGGGAGGGGCACCGGGCCCAGGTCTGGTGCCTTGGGCTGAGCTACAGAAACCCACACATGGGATTCATCTAGGCAGCCTCACTGCCAGGGCTTTGCACAGCTGGTAATAGGTCTGGGTCACTCTACATTTTGTGGTTTGAAAGGCATCCACCTTCGGTCCACCCCTGTCTTCCTTGGGCCTCAAACCCTTTCCCAGCAGGGCCATGGGCCATGGGGAGCCACACGGAGTCCTCTGCTCCAAACCCCTGCCTGACACAGTGCCTGGAATCCCATCACTATGGCTTGATTCCTTTGCCCCTTAAAGGTTTTCCAGCCTTCCCTGTGGAGATTCAGCAGCAGTAGAAAGCCCTTCCTCGGTGTCTCACACACAAGTCATTCTCCACTCTGGTACCCAACTGAACTTCCTAAAGCATAATCTCCTTTCTCTGTTCAAAGCCGCCTCATGGCTCTGACCCTCAGGTTAAAGTCCTCTCTTCTCTTAAGCACAGCCTTTTAAGGCTTCCATGGTCTGCGAACTTCAGGAGCCCTGCCAGCAGAGTATATGGCTCATAGTCGGCACTCGACAGACATGCATTTCCTTCTCCTTCCTTCAAGGCCCACAGACACAGGATTGAGTATTTACAAGAGATGGGAGCCATGACTGTCCTATTTACTGCTGTGTCCCAGCACCCAGCACCAGGCTGGCGCACAGTGGGTGCTCAATAAATGTTTGTTGACTAAATAATTGAAGTTGGGCCCGGGAATGCCTTGCCCACCCCCATCCCAAGTGGGTCCCATTAGAAGGAATCATTGAGAGCTGGGGACCTGGCCCAGGCATCATTCTCCCTTCTCAGGAGCCAGGGCCACAGGTGCTTCCGCACCTCTGCTTGGCTCAGCTCTCTCTAGGCTTAGGGGCAGGGGGAGTTAGGGGGTGAGAAGCTCTTGGGGAACATTAAGTTCAATTTCTTCATTCTACAGGGAAGGAAACTGAGTCCCAGGGAGGGGTAAGGGCAAGCCCAAGCAAGTGGGGCTGGATCCTGGAACCCAAATGTGTCAGTCTGAAGTGGTG
Organism: Elephas maximus indicus; assembly: GCF_024166365.1. Lineage (NCBI taxonomy): Eukaryota > Metazoa > Chordata > Mammalia > Proboscidea > Elephantidae > Elephas > Elephas maximus. The sequence goes on from NC_064843.1 coordinate 38,906,195, forward strand.
TCCTTGTTACTATCATCACCTCCTTTAAACAAATGGGAAAACTGAGGCCAGAGAGGGGCAGGGGCATGCCCAAGGTCACCTATGGAATGGGGTACAGGCAGGAGTCTAGATTGGCTCTTGTTGCTATGGTGATTATTATTAATGTTGTTATTTCTATTTAACAGACGGGAAGACTGAGGTCAGAGAGGGGTAGAGCATTTTCTACTTGGGTTCCAGGGCCAGGTTGAACGGGAAGGGTAAACAGGGACTCCCTCCATTACCCCGACCCCCACACCCAGGCGCACCCGGCTTGCTCACCCTGGCCCTGGGCGACGAAGTGCACCAGGCGCTGCACTGACTCCAGGAGCTGGCGCTGCTGGCTCTGCAGGAGACTGGAGTTGCTGCTGGCGGCGCGCAGGCTGCGCTCTAGGCCGGCGAGGGCGCCGCTCTGGCGGCCCAGCAGACGCCGCAGCTGCTCCTTCTGGTCGCGGAGGTTGGCTAGCTCGGCCTCTTGCTGAGTCTCCAGGGCCTGCATCCGCGTCTCCAGCGCGCTGTGGGGCGGAGGTGCATAAGGGTGAGCTCGCGTGGGTATAAGTCTTGCATCCTGACAGGCATTCACACCCTCGTGCTTTCCCCTGGGCCCTGGGCGACTCAGTTGTACAGATCTGAGCTGAAGCTCAGAGAGGTAAAATGTCCTGCCCAGGGTCACACAGCCTGGCAGTCCGTGCCCAATGTAGGCACTTCTATATTTGGCACAGAGTGAGGAGGGAAGGAAAGAGAGTCCCTGGAGTGAGGGACAGGGGTGGGAGGCAGACGTTTATACTAGAGTAAAACCTGTGAGAGCTGGAATTTGACAAGACTGCCTTGTGTTTCTGGGTCTGGCAAGTTTTCTGCCTTTGACAAGGTGAAATCTTACCACTTTTGTATCGCTATTAGTGGAAAATATTTTGAGTTTTCCTTCTCTGATAGGTTTCCACCTTACACAGGTTCCGGTTTTCACAGGTTTTACTGTACATGCCCGGTTATGCCAGCCCATCCACCAGATTAAGTAAGTAAAGGAAACTAGGACAGAAGGAATTTTCCCTGGACCCCAAATTATGCCACAGGAAGACAGAGAATTTGGGCACAATTGGGTTCTAGAATTTGGAGTGTCTCCATGTGCCAAGAGCTGATCGATGGCATCGGCTTTGCCCGTTTCTAGGCACCTAGTGCCAAGTCAGGGTGATTGACAGTCTTCCAGTCCTTGCCCTTCTCCAACCTGGGGTGGAGCACTAAGAATAAGGACAAACTGTCATTAACTACACCCAGATCAGAGGGAGCCAGCAATCCTTACGGTCTTATCCTGACCCAGCACGTTTGAGCAAGAATAGCGTCTGCCCTGTTGACAGGCCGGTGGCTCCTTCAGTGTGTGGGATTTGTCCCCTCCAGAACTCTGACCTTGGCAGTTTTTTCTCCACTGAGCTCAAAACTGAGATGAAATCAGACTTAAATGTCAGAGTTCTCTGCCTTATCTATACCCCACGACTATTTTTTTCTTTGTAATTTAAAAAGTGTTCCGCACATGCATATTAGCTCATAAAATGCAGACACCCTCTCTGATCATGCAAACAAGAAACTGGTCACTGCCATTGCTTTTGGGGTGGGAACAAGGTAGATGGGAGCCGATTTGGCTATTTACAAATAAGTACATCAAATTAAAATTTACAGACTGAATTATATGGCATGTGAATGAGATCTCAATCAAGCTGTTACAATTTACGAAATAAAGTAAGAAAGAATGAAAGAGAGAAGTAAAGAAACAAAGAAAGGAGCAGAGTGTTTGAGTCCTAGGAAAATACCAGTCCCCTGTCCCCACTCAATGCAGAAGACCCAGGTCTTGTGGATCTGGCCCCAGCCCCAGTGCCTGCCTTCACTCCCAGCTTCAGCTGGGACTCCAACCTTGGTCCCAGTCCTTACCCCAGCCCTGGCCTAGTCCCCAGCTCTAGCCCTTCAAATGGTCCCTTATCCCAGTTCTAACCCAGCCTCTAGACCCAGTCCAAGTCTAGACCCAGCCCTGGCCCCTTGATTCCAGTCCCAGCCCCTACCCTGGCTCCATGCCAGTGCCCACCTGTTGCGGCCCTGCAGCTGGTGGAGCTTATGTCCCTGCAGCAGCAGCTGCTTCTCCATCTTGTTGGTGGACAGTGAGGTCTCCAGCAGCTGGATCTCCATGCGTGATGTCTGGTTCAAGAACTGGCCCAGCAAGCAGAAGGGGCAGGAGCCATGTAAGCCCTGCAGGAGCAGTCGGCCCATAGCAGCAGCCCACCTGCCCACCGGCCCTGTCATACCAGAAACTGAATGACCTCTTTCCCCGACCCGATCATTAGTTCCTGTGGTCATGCATTCATTTGTTTATTCACTCATTCATTGACTTGCAGGCCCTAACTGAGCTTATGACCTGCTCTCTAAACTTTCTCTTCCACCATGGCTTCCCCTCTCCACAAATGGCTGCTCTATTTCTCCTGTGGCTTGGGCCCCCTCCCATCCAATCCTTCAGCAAGTTGGGTCAGCTCCACCTTCCCAATAGGTACCTGGCCACTTCCTCCCCATCCACGGCTCCCACCCTGGTCCTGGTGGACTGTGCCAGCCTCTTCACAGGGCTCCCTGCTCCTGCCCTGTCCCCTATAGTCTATTCCCTACTCGGCAGCCTGGGGGCAGCCTTTTAAAATGTCCCTCCTCTGCTCAGAGTCCTCCTGAGGCTCCCATCCCCGGCAACAGCAAAGCTCCAGTCCTCAACACAGCCTGCAAGGCCCGGCGACCTGACTCATCGCCCCCGCTCTCTCCCATACTTGCTCCAGCCACGCTGGCCTCCTCCGTGTCCCTAGAGCCTACCAGCAAGGTCCTACCTCTGGGCTTTTGCACTTTGCTCTTCCCCCTGCCTGGAACAGTCTGCTGCCAGGACGCCTGGCTTTTCTTGGTGATGCCTTCCTGGGCATGCTGTCTAACACTGGAAACCCCACTCACCCTCACGCCGCTCCCAACACACTCTCCCCATCTCTCTTTGCACTAGGACCATCTGACATAAAAAAAAAAAAATTCATGCTTTATCTTGTTCATGTTCTTTGTGCTCCATTAGAAAGTAAGCTCCTGTTTTGTTTATTGCTACAAGCTAGAACCAGGCATCTTGAACAGTAGCTGGCACATAGCAAGGGTTCAACAAACACATCCCCACTTGTCATGAGTTTGTTCATCCATTCACTTCCCAGCCCTCCCGTTTACTCCCGTGTCCCTCCTTCCCTCTCTCTTTCCCCCGCCTCCTATCTCAGAGCCCTGGGCCCACTGAACTCTGGTTCTGTTAGGTGCTGTCGAGTCAGTTTTGACTCATAGGAACCCCATGTGACAGAGTAGAACTGCCCTGTGGGGTCTTCTAGGCTGTAACCTTTGTAAGAGCAGATCTCCAGGTCTTTCTTGTGCGGAGCTGCTGGTTGAGTTTGAACCACCAAACATGTCCTATAGCAGCTGAGAGCTTAACTGTTGCACCACCAGGGCCTTCACTGAAGTCTGATGACTTGTTAATTCTCCATCTTCCCCAGTGCTGTGAGCCCCCTGAGGGTGGGGGAGTGGGCTGCCGCACCCCCTCACCGCACTGCCCAGCGCAGAACCAGTCCCCTGAGTAGATGCTTAGTAAATGTTTTGGAAATGGTTGAGGAAGGCCCAGTGCCTGGGACTCTCCTGTGCCCTGTCAGGCCATGTGGAGGGGTGGAGGGGCCAATAGCAGAAATTGGCTTTGTCCGGAGAGAGATCAGAAACCCTGGTGGCATAGTGGTTAAGAGCTACAGCTGCTAACCAAAAAGTCAGCAGTTCGAATCTACCAGGCGCTCCTTGGAAACTCTATGGGGGCAGTTCTACTCCGTCATACAGGGTGGCTATGAGTCAGAATTGACTCGACAGCAATGGGTTATAGGTTGGGTTAGGGTTTGGAGGGAGGTCTGGGGTGTGTGTTAAATTAGTAGAACGGGAATTCACTGAGTACCTACTTTATGCAGGCACTATGCTGGGCACTGGAGTCACAGAGGCAGAAAAGCCACACCCAGTGTCCATCCCCTGGGGCTCATGGCCTGGGGGAGATGGCTTGTGATAGAGTCATCAGGAAGGGAGCCCAGGCCCTGACCTCTCCAAGGGCACTGTCAGGGCGAGATGCCTGGGCTGAGGCTTGGGCTGTGAGCTGGCCTGGTCTTCTTCAGCACCCACCCGCCTGCCCACCGCTCCCTCTCAGTACCTGGGCCTCCACATCGGTCAGCTTTCGGGTCTGGGCGGTCGTCTGGTTCAAGAGGCTGGTGCCCAGCTCAAGCATGGTGGCCGTCTGATTCTGGACCATGTGCTGCTGGGCCTGTGCCAGCTCCGACCTCAAGTTCATCCGGATGTACCTCTCTAGCTGTGGGGAGACAGACCATGGGCTGGGGTCACGGGGCAGGGGCTGGGCAAGGCTCCTGTCCCTTCCATGTGTCTCCATGGAAGGGCATAAAGCCACCAGGAGAGGTCTTCCTACCTCAGAACAAGCCAGGCCAGGCTGCCATTACCTCTCACCTGAGCTATCCCAGTAGCCTCCTCCTTGGCCTTCCCCCTACCCCCAGTCCATCTTCCACTTGGCAGCCAGAGGGTTCCTGCAAGCCTAAGTCAAATTATATCCTTCCTTTGTTCAAATCCTTCCCAGGGTTCCCATCTCACTCAGAGGAAAAGCCAAAGTCCTCACCATGGCTGCAGGTTCCTCCATGATCAGGCCTCACTACCACGCTGATTTCCTCCCCATCTCCCTTGCTCACTCTGGTCCAGGCACACTAGCCTTTATGACATTCTTTCAACACATCAAGCACACACCCACCTCAGGGCCTTTGCACATGCTGTTTCCTCTGCCTGGAATACTCTTGCTCTAGATATCCATATGGCTTGGTCTCTTATATCGTTCCAGGTCTCTTCATACGGCTTATCACGCCCTGACTTTATACTGTATATTTCTCTGTCTATTGTCTGACTTACCCTCTAGAATGTCAATTTCATGAAGCCAGAGATTTGGTCATGCTTACCACTTTACCTCTGTGTCTAGTACCATGCTTGGTGTATAGCAAGTGCTCAATAAATATTTGTTCAGCAAATTGATGGAAAATGGGAAGGAGCAAGGGATAGAGCACAGTCCCCAATTTCATGCCCTCTTCCCAGCTTCCTAGGGCTGAGCCAGCCAGCAGGGGGTGGGAACATACCTCTTTCCCTTGTACAAGAGTTTGCAAGTTCATCTGCCAAGCTACACTTTCTATTTTCTGGTCCCTAGTTTCTCCATTTGCCCAATGGGGTTGGGTGCATCAGCCACCAAGGGCTCTCCCAGCTCGGATGTTCTGGGATCTGACATGGTAATGTTCATTTCTTTGACTGAGCTGCAGTCTTTCCCAAGAGCAGAAGTTGGTCAGGAGAGAAACCAGGATCAAATTGCGAAGCTGAACAGTGTGTTCTCAGGGCAGAGGGTGGCCCCTCCACCCCCCTCCACTCAGCACAGGTGCTGGCCCTTTGCCACCACCCCTGCCCCACCCTGGGCTCCTTCCCTCCACCTTCGTTCAGTCTCCAAGGAGGCCAGGAGGCCAGACAGGGCAGCTCCCAGGGGCCGTGGGAAGACCACTTGTGCCCCTCAACGAGAGGTGATGTCCTGGGTGGGGCGGGGAGCAGGCTCAGGGTGGTAAGGGATGGCGGGCCAGGCTCTGGCCACTTCCTTCTTTATCTCTTCTCCCCTCCTCCACTCAACTGTCAGCTCCCAGCCCTGGATTGCTTTTGAAGGAGCCTTATTCTACTGCAGGGAAAGGTCAAATCCAGGAGGGGGCGCATGTGAGAAGGGGGACTGGTGGTGTTTAGAGCAGCAGCTCTGGGAAGTGTGGTCCTAGGATAGTGTCACCTGGGAACTTGTAAGAAATGCAAATTTCCAGGTCCCCCGCCACCCAGATCTTCTGGATCGGACACTCTGGGTGGCACCCAGCAACCCGGTTTAACAAGTCCTTTAGGTGATTCTGAAGCAGCTCAAGTATGAGAGCCAGGCGTAGAGCTCACAGAGGAAGCTGAGGACCAGGGAGACAAGCATGTCAGAATCTCTCACAGATTTTGTCACTTTGGCCCCTTCCTCCCCTCATCGTCAGTCCCCCTTAATCACTGTCCCCTGCAATACACAAACATGCTCTAACAGCTCCCATCTTAAATTGACAAAAAATCCTTGACCCTGCAACCCCTCCAGCTGCTTCCCCAATTTCTCTGCTCCGTGCAACCACAGAACTTCTCGAACAAGTTGTGTCCTCTCTGTCTCCACCCTCAAGGAGCCCTGCTAGTGCAGTGATTAAGTGCTCCGCTGCTACTCCAAAGGTCAGGGGTTCAAGTCCACCAGCCACTCTTCAGGAGGAGGATGTGGCAGTCTGCTTCTGTAAAGATTTACAGCCTTGGAAACCGTATACCAATACCAAACCTGTTGTTGCCAAGTCAATTCTGACTCCTTGCGACTCTATAGGAGAGAGTAGAACTGTCCCATAGGGTTTCCAAGGAGCAGCTGGTGGAGACTGCTGACCTTTTGGTTAGCAGCCATAACACTTAATCACTACTCCACCAGGGCTCCTGGAAACCCTATGAAGAAGTTCTACTCTGTCTTATAGGGCCGCTATGAGTCGGAACCTACTTGACGGCAACGGGTTTGGTGTTTTTTTTTTTTTTTTAAATCTCCATCCTCACCTTTTTTTTTTCAGACATTACAATTTCATTATGGTATAATTCACAAGTGCAAAAAAAGCATAAAGAATGATATAATGAGAATCTGTATATTTACTACTCTCCAGAAAAGAATATCACCCCTAACGTTGAATCCTGCGCACTCCCCAGTCACGTCCCTCCAACCCCAGGGAGTCTCCTCTGCTTTTTAACCTGCCGTATCATGGCTCTCCTTGACACCACTCCGGCTTCTGGGAGCACTTTCCAAACACTACCCCCTCCTGGTTTTCCTCCTACCCCTGCTACCCCTTCTGTGATTCCTCCTTTACCAACTCTTAACATGTCTGGGGGCTCTCGTGGCCCAATCCTGGGCCCTCATCTCTGTACATTTTCTCCCTAGGTCACGGGTCCTTAATGGGGTCCATGGGGTCTGTGGTGAGAACTTGAGGGGGTCCAGAAACTTGAGGTAGAAAAAAATTTCATCTTTTGTTCACTAACCTGTAATTAAAATTTCACATTTCCTTCTTCTTCTTTTTTTTTTTTTTTTCCAACTATGAATGTAGGTCACAAGCCATAGCGGTATTAGCAGATCCTGTGACTTCATTACCCAGTGGAAAGCACAGATGCTTTCATATCACAGCACAGCTGTTACAACATCAGGAAATACTGTTTTTACTCATCATTACTTTGGAATTATGGAAATTACCAAACTCACTGCTGGATTTTGTGATTTAATGCTACCACCACATCACAGATTTGAAGTTGCCATGGAGTAGGTTCAGATTCATGGTGACCCCATGTGTGTCAGAGTAGAGATGTGCTCAGTAGGGTTTTCAATGGCTGCTTATTTGGAAGTAGATCAGCAGGCTTTTCTTCTGAGGCAGCTGTGGGTGGGCTCGAACTTTCAACCTTTTGGTTAGCAGCCAAGGACATTCACCATTTGCACCGCCCAGGGACCCACGTATCATTACAATGACCATGTTATTGTGTGTTCTTAGGCTTTTATTTTTTGCATTTAAAAGCATTATTCTGAGAAGGGGTCCACAACAGGCACCAGTTGCTAAGGGGTCTCTGCCCAGACATGTCCCGACCCTGCCCCAGGGGCTCCAGTTAGTCCTAGGACTTTCACCTCTCTAGATGCTGCTGGTGCCCAAGTCTCCGTCTCCACTTAGACTTCTCCCCTGGATGTTCCAACCTGACACCTTCACGTGGGTGTCCAACGAGCACCTCAAGCATAAAGTGTCCAACATGGCACTCTGGATTCTTCTGCTCTCACCACCCCCAACCCCACAACTCCCACCGCCAGGCTCTCCTCAAATTTTTCCCATTTCAGTACATGACCCCTCCCGGTTCTTAAGCCCCAACCCAGAACTCATCCTTGACTCTCCTCTTTCTCTCACCCGCCACGCTCAATCCACTACGACCCCTACATGAATCTGTCCACTCCGCCATGGGTCTGCCAGCTTGCGCCCTCCCCATCTTCCACCTCCCTGCGTGGCAGCCGGGATGATCACTGCCATATATAAATCAGATACTGACACCCCTGCTTTCCACTGCAAGTATCACGTAAGATGGAGGTCAAAGTCCCCATCATTGACCTCTTGAAACAAACAAGCAAATGCTGAGCACTGTGGCCAAGGGGAGAATTGAATGACTTGTCCTTTCTCAAACCCACCCTCCCCACAGGCTTCTCATCCACAGCTTCTCTGGGGCTCCGTGAAGACAGGAGGCAGGAAGCAACGAAGCTGCTGCTTCTCAGCTTGGAGAATTCAGTTTTGTGCTGAGCCTAGAGATACATGAGGGACAAGGGAGACCAAGGCTTCATCCTCAAGGGGCCCTGGGTCTAGTGGGGACACAAAGACATGGCTATGAAGTTGAAAGAGGGGCTCTGCTTTGGAAGGTCAAAGCTGCTTTATTTCTGTCCTTTCAGTAAAGAGGGCAGCATGGAGTCAGTCTGGGCTCTGAGCCCTCACCCGTGGGTTTGTATCCTGACTCCTCCATCTTCTAGCTTTGTGATCTCAGGCAAGTTACTTGACCTCTCTGTTCCTCAGTGCCCACCCCCTGTGAATACCAGTACCTACCTCATGAGGGTTCAGTGAGCTTTTATTTGTAAAGGACTAGAACTTTTTTTTAGAACCATGGCTGGCTCAAAGTAAGCACTACAGGAAATGTTTGGTTATAAAAATGAAGGACTTGCAGAGCACCTACCGTGCCGTGCCCTGCTTTGTGTCAGGAACCTTCAGGGGATTCAGGAGAGAGGGATTTCGTGGGGCTTTCTCCAAAGGAGTTTCCCATCTACTGGGAGGGTGTAGCGCAGTGGTCCTCAGCCCTGGCTGCTTCTTAGAATCACCAGGGGGAGCTTTTATTGATACCTCCTCTTCCTCCCCATTCTGGTTTAATTTGGGGTAGGCCTTCCTCCACTAGTTCCCTGGGGGGGGGGGAGGTGGGAGGTTCTAATGTGTGATTGGCTGGGGCTCACCAGGGTGGATAGGGTAAGCAGAGCTATACAGAGGCTGGTCTTGGACTTTTCCATGGGTTGCGAACCACCTGGGACCTGGTGTAAAATGCAGGCCATCTGCTCCAGGCTGTCACACAGCAAGTTCATTCCTGAGATGAGACCTTCTCAGTCATTTCCCCCAAGACTCTCAGTTGCAGACAGGCAAATAATTGAGGCCCAGGAAGTGACCTTGACTTGCCCAAGTTTACCACCTGGCAGAGGCTTCTCCAGGTCTGCAGAGCTGGGCTGGGGACCCCAGGTGACCTAAGGTCATCTCGATTGGCTGGAGTTTCCTAAGCAGACCCACTGTCCTGCACTTGTCCTGTGGCTACAAATGGCTGGGTGGGGCAGAGGCCACCCACAGCCAGGACCCATCACCCAGTTTACCATGTCCTCCCACCAGGACTGGCCTGGGTGGGTAATCTGGGCCAGATGGGTCCAGTTTGGCTGTACTGGGGCTCTGGCAACTACCATCAACCTGTGTGGTGGGGTTGGGTCTGGCACAGGTCACAGGCATGAGCTGGAAGGGCAGGGCAAGAGCGCAGCAGAGAAACCCATCCAGGGTGGGGTCTGCTGCTCTAGTCTCTGGCTCCTCACCCACTCCAGAATTGGAACTGCCCCACCTCCGTTGCCCTCAAGCTGGCAAATTCTCAGAGTTGAGGTGGGAAGTGGGGCCTGAGCAGCCACTACTCCAAAGAGGCTGAGCTTTGGCCCCTGGGCTACTGCCCCCCACCACTCTGTTCTGGGTTCAAGTTTGGGCTCTGCTCTACTCTAGCTGTGGACCTTGGAGAGTCACTGCATTTATCTGAGCCTCACTTTACAAATCTGTGACATGGGGACACTAAACCCTGCTCTTTGATGGGTAGAGGGCATTTGAAAAAGGCCCTGAAGGAGAGAAGAGTTGTGACGGCAGGGGCTGGGGGAAGAAGGATATTCAGACAGGCAACAGATAAGTATCTGTGGATGAGGGTTCTCAGTGGCCAAGGAGATCTGCTTGAGCCTGATTTTCTCTTGCATAATTAAAAACAAACAAACAAACAAAACTTTAACTAGTAAAGGGGTTAACAACTGCGGTCCATCCATCCACTGGAATGAAAAGGAATGAACTACTGATGCCTGTAACAATGTAGATGGATTGCAAATACATTATGCTGAATGAAATAAGCCAGACACAAAAGCTTACATACTTTGAGACTTCATTTATATGGCTTTCTGGAAAAGACAAAAATACAGGAATGGAAATCAGATCCATTGTGGCCAGGGACTGGAAGTAGGGACGGGGATCTACCACAAAGAGACACAGAAGAACCTTCTGGGGTGATGGAATGTCCTCCGTCTTGATTGTGGTGGTGGTTACATGATTACATGTTTGTCAAAACTCACAGAACTGTTCATTAAGGGGATGAATTTTACTGTAAATGAATTACATATACTTCAATAAAAATGCCACAAGCAAAGGTTCTAGAAAACGTCCCATATATAAATGTGAATTATAATATTAAGTGTTTCTTCAGGCTAATCCCCTCTCCCTCTGAGTTTCATTCACTTATGACAAGTGTTAGGAAGAAAAAAAGATAGGGTGATGAGCGAGGTTAGGGTCAAGTTTAACCAGAGTGGAAGGTAAAGTCTCACCAAAGAGGGTCATCTGAGCTGAGAGGATCGGAAGGAGCCTGCTGTGAGGGAGTCGGAGGACACGGGCATTTCAGGAGGAGGGAAAGGAGCGTGCAAGGGCCCTGAGGTGGGAGTGTGTCTGATGTATTTGAGTACTGAAAAGAAGATCAGTTAACAATGATATGCCCTGCTGTGGAAAATTGTGCATGTGGTTTCTGTCTGGGAGAAGCATTTTGCCAACTGCAGACAAAATCTGTCTTAGAAGAAGTACAACCAGAATGCTCTTTAGAAGCAAGGATGGCCAGATTGTGTCTTACATACTTTGGACATGTTGTCAGGAGGGATCAGTCCCTGGAGAAGGATATCATGCCTGGCAAAGTACAGGGTCAGCGGAAAAGAGGAAGACCCTCAAGGGGGTGGATTGACACAGTGGCTGCAATGAAGAGCTCGAGCATAACAGCGATTGTAAGGATAGCTCAGGACCGGGCAGTGTTTCGTTCTGTTGTGCATGGGGTTGCTATGAGTCGGAACTGACTTGACGGCGCCTAACAACAACAACAACAACAATCTAAAACTGAAATGAGCTTTTCTCACAGTGATGACTATAGGCCACAAACTGTATTGTGTGCACGACTGTAGCTGGCTACCCCTCTTTTGTCAGTTTGTTGTACTGTGGTGGTTTTCATGTTGCTATGATCCTGGAAGCTATGACTGTGGCATTTCAATTACTAGGAGGGTCACGTATGATGGACAGGCTTTAGCAGAGCTTCCAGACTGAGGCAAACCAGGAAGAAAGGCTTGGTGATCGACTTCCGAAATTAGCCAATGAAAAGCCTATGGATCACAGCAGAACATTGTCCGATACAGTGGTGGAAGATGAACCCCTTAGGCTCGAAGGCACTCAGAATATACCGTGACCACAACACTGGGCTCAAGCATACCAATGATTGTGAAGATGCGACAGGCTTGGGCAATGTTTTGTTCTGTTGTACTTGGGATCACCATGAGGTGGAGTCAAATTGAAGGCAACTAACAACAACCATCTCTACTAAAATTAGTTTTGTCTACAATGCTGAGTAGGTCCTGGAGTGGTGCAAACAATTTGCACTTGACTATTAAAACCTTTTTTTTTTTTTTATTAACCTAAAGGTTGACAATTCGAAGTTATCCAGCAGTCTTGTGGAAGAAAGGCCTGGTGATCTGCTTTTGTAAAGATTACAGCCAAGAAAACCCTATGGAGCAGCTCTACTCTGTAACACACAGGGTCACCATGAGTCTGAATTGACTCAATAGCAATGGGTTTGGTTTTTTGGTTACAGTGCTAAATATAGACAACAAACTGGTGCACCACTATAGGTGTGTTACTGGTTGTCACCAGTAGAAACCACAGATATTCTCAGGTCACCTCTCCAAGAAATCATTTATACTCATCACAACTTCAAAATGATGGAAACCTCTAGATCCACGACTAAAAAAACCCCAAAACCTGTTGCCATCAAGTCGATTCTTACTTGCAGTGACCGTATAGGACAGAGTAGAACTGTCCCATAGTGTTTCCAAGGCTGTAATCCTACGGAAGCAGACTGCCATAGCTTTTTCCCTCGGAGCGGCTGTAGAGTTTGAACCACTGACCTTTTGGTTAGCAGCTGAGTGCTCAACCACTGAGCCAATCACTAAAAATCACTAGATGTTGTTATTTAATGTATCAATACAGAAGCAATATATGACTATCACAAACCTCTTTTTACAAATATTTTATCTGTATTTCAAAGTAATTTGTTTCCTTTTTAAATCTATGAATTTAATTTTATGATTTTAAAAATATTCTTCTGAGAGAGGGTATAGAACTTCATCGGAGCCAGAATGGCCCCAGAGCACCGGGAAGGTTAGGATTCCTCACTGCCCCTCCCACGCTGCAAGAGCTCAGGGGCTTTCCTTGCTTTTTCTTCTGATGCCTGGAAGGGTGTCTGGCGAACTGTAGGTGCTCTGTGGGTACTTGTTAAATTGAAGGAATGAATTGTACCGTTCTCTGAAAGAAAGAGCTTGGGAATAAAGCATACTGTGGAGCTCTATGACGCAGCCGTGGGAAGATGTAATAGCAGGAAAAGGAAGAATTGCATTTACAGGAAAAATAAACCCCAGCTGGGGCTGCCTCATGGTTTCTCACTTCCGGCCTTTGTGCCTCCATTTCCCCATCTGTAAGGTGGAGTGATAACAGTAACAGTACCTGCTGTGGGAGGGAGGTCACAGCGAGGAATGCTAAATGTGGAGATCACATTAAAGGGTCTTGTGGGCAGAAGCACTTGTAACCTCTCTGGCTGAGGATCCTGGGGGATCCAGAAAGGCCAGCAGGGGTGGAGACCAGCAGAGCATCCACCCACAGTGACCACAGTTGGGCAGAGTTTTGCTGGACAGATGTCTTTGGTCACCATGACATTTGTGGGGGTCTTTGGGAGTCAAGGGCATCTCTACACATGCTCCAGCTATTCCCAACACTGCGGACCTCACGAGGAAGTCTGGTCTGCCCAGGAGGGTGGGGAGCTGACCTCCTGGGTGCAAGGGATGCCGAAGGTAGGTAAGGACCAGCAGCAATTCCTTCAGAGGCTGGCAAAGCTTCCAGCATCAGAACTCTAGGCTCTGGGTTCAAACCCCTACTTTTCTGCTAACTGGCCATAGGACCTCAGCCAAGTGTCCTCTCTCTGAGCTTCGGTTTTCTTATCTGTCAAATGCGGGGCCCAAATACCCCCTTTCAGGCTTGGTGTGAAGGATCAATGAGGCGCCTGGGCAAAGAACCAGAATGATGTCTGGCACGTAGCAGGTACTCCATAAACATCGCAGATATCCTGGCCATTGCTCCTTGAGTGGTTCTGGAAGCTTCCTCTTGCTTTAACATTACTTTTTTTCTGTAGGTCTGGAGAGGGCCCTGTTCATTTGCAGCCTCGACTCCTTCCAACTGTATGGTCTCTTTGAACCTCATTTTTCTGATCTGTAAAATGGGGACAGTAATAGTGCTTGCCTTATGGGATTGTCATGAGGGTTAAATGACACCGTGGGTATAAATGAGACTGTGCCTGGCACATGGCAGGTGCACAGTAACTTTAACTGTTACGATTGTTGCTCTTGTGGAGCTGCTCAAGGCTGGGGCTAGTGCCTGGCCTGTGGCAGCACCTCTGCCACACACAGACCGGGGGCTGGTCTACCTTGGGAGGAGGGAGGCTCTGTTCTAGAGCATTTGTCCTGGCCTCTGGTCCTTCTGCCCTTTGCTGGTGGGACTTTACCAGTCAAATACCTCTGACAAGGAGTGGGAGTGGATTCAAACCCAGGTCTGCCAGTATTGGAGGCTGGAAGGTCAAGCCTGGTGAGGGAGAAGGGTCAGGGCAGGGGCCAAGGAAGGAGCCTTCCCTTCCCCAGTGCAGGCCCAGGGCTCAACCTTCTAACTAGTGAGCCCGCCCAGAGGGTGGGGGTTCTGATGTCGACCAATTTCCTGGGGCCCCAGCCCCAGGCTTGTTTCTGAACCTGACCAAAAATGACATAGAGATTTCGGTGTGTCGGGATGTGTGTTAAGGTCAAGGAAGGCCAGGGACTTCTCCCAAGACTGCTTCCTATGAAACTGCGGAGAGGCAGATAGGAGAGGGATGGTATGAGCACTGCACAGGGAGTCAAGAGACCTCGACTTCTGGTCCCTGCTCTGCACGTCTGAGCTGCAACACTTTAGCCAAATGACTTCATCATACGGTGTTATGGCTTGAATTATGTCCCCGCAAAATAGGTGTTGTAAATTTTGACCTCTATGCTTGTGGTTTTTGAAGCCCTGGTGGTGCAGTGATTAAGAGCTCAGCTGCTAACCAAAAAGTCGGCAGTTGGAATCCACCAGCTGCTTCTTGGAAACCCCAAGGGACAGTTCTACTTTGTCCTATAGGGTTGCTTTGAGTTGAAATCAACTAGACGGCAAAGGATTTTGGTTTGGTATGCTTGTGGTTATAATCCCATTTGGGAATTGGTTGTCTTTTTATGTTAATGAGGCAGGATTAGAGTAAGGTGTATCTTGCTTGAGTCAATCTCTTTTGAGATATAGAAGAGATTAAACAAGCAGGCAAAGCAGAGACAGGGAAGAGAGATGCTAAGCCACCTGAAAATTGCCCAGGAGCAGAAGCTCAAAGAGATAAAGGCCTTCATCCAGAGCTGACAGAAAAAGAAAGCCTTCCCCTAGAGCTGGCACCCTGGATTCAGACTTCCAGCCTCCTAAACTGTGAGAAAATAGCTTTCTGTTTGTTAAAGCCACCAATTTGTGGTATTTTTGTTATAGCAGCACTAGATAACTAAGACAGAATTTGGTACTGGAAGAGTGGGATGCTGCTCTAACAGGTACCTATAATGTGGATGCAGTTTTGGAATTGGGTAATGGGTGGAGGCTGGAAGAATTTTAAGGTTCTTAATAGTAAAAGCCTAGATTGCCTTGAATAGATTGATGGTAGAATTATGAACATCAGAAGAAAGTGAGGAGAGCTATAGGGAAAGTCTCTACTACAGAATACAGAAGGCGCCAGCAACAGAATGTTGCTAGAAATGTGGACATTAAATGTGTTTCTGGTAAGGCTTTAAAGAAAATGACGAACACGTGATTGGACATTGGAGGAAGGGCAATGCTTTTTATGTAATGGCAAAGAACTTGTCTAAATTATGCTCTAATGTTTGGTGGAAGGTAGAATTTGTAAGTGATGAACTTGGATATCTGGATGATGAGATTTCTAAGCAAGATCTTAAAGGGGCTATGTGGTTTTTTCTTGCCACTTATAGCAACAGGCAAGAGGAAAGAGTTGAACTTAAAAATGAACTACGCAAAATGAAAACAAACTTAAAAATTTGGAAAATTTTGTTGTACGAACTAGAATTTTCGCCAAGAACATGGTTACACAATCTTTTGTTAAAGACATTAATCCTGTGACTGATGAATCTAACCAACTACAACAGCAGAAAACCCATCATCTTAGACTAAAGGGGACAGGGAAAGAACGAAGGGAAAGAACGGTGTCTGCCTCTTGAAGTTCTACAAGGAGGAAACGGGCCAAAACAGCTACATTTGTTGTCCTCCAAGAAAAGAACAGGACCATCCCTGGATGACTGGCGATCAGCAGAACAATTGGAAGGAGCATGGGAAGCAGGGCCTTCTTGGTTTCAAAGGGTGGGGCCACTGTCTCCTGGATCTCAAAGGGCAGGGCCACAGCCCCTCGGTTTCAGAGCCAAATCTTTTTCAACTTGGTTGCCTTTAAGCTGTGCCAGGGGTGTGGGGCCACTGCCCATAAATGAGAGACAGGGCTTCCATGCTGAAGGGGCAGAAGAATAGGATCTGCTAGGGCTAAGTGGGTGGGATTGTCACTCAAAGGGACTAGGAAGAGGGAGTGCCCATAGCCACGGGAGTAGAGTTGCCATCCCAGTGGGCCTGGAAGGCAGAGCTGAAGTCCAGGGCCGAGGGGCCTCCACCCAGGATCCAGACAGCATTGCCAATGCCCAGAGTCTGGAGGGCAGAGCTGTTGCCCAGATGGTCCCCCAAAACAGAGGACTTTTCAAAGCTGTGGGAGTTAATGTAATTTGTTCTTCTGGGTTTTAGACTTGCTTGGTGCTCGTTATCTTTTCTTTCCCTCCAATTTCTCCCATTTGTAATGGAAATATCTATCTTGTGCCTGTTATACCACTGTACTTTGGAAACAGATAACTTGTATTCTAGATTTCACAGATTCATAGACGAAGAGGAATTTTGCCCCAGGATGAAATATGCCTAAAGTCTCACCCATATTTGATTAGATGATTCAGAAGATGAGATTTTGGACTTGGATTTGATTTAAGACTTTTGGGATGATGTGATGGGGTGAATGTGTTTTGCATGTGGCAAGGACATGAATTTTGGGGGGCCAAAGGGTGGAATATTATGGATTGAATTATGTCCCCCCTAAAATATGTGTTGTAAATCCTAACCTCTATGCCTGTGCTAATAATCCTTTTTGGGAATGGGTTGTCTTTGTTATGTTAATGAGGCAAAATTAGTGTAGGGTGTATCTTGAGTCAATTTCTTTTGAGATATAGAATAGATTAAACAAGCAAGCAAAGCAGAGACAGGGAAGAGAGATGCCTGCAAGCCACATGAAGATCACTGGGGAGAGGAAGAAGCTCAAAGAGACAAGGACCTTCTTCCAGAGCTGACAGAGAAAAAGAAGCCTTCCCCTAGAGCCAGCACACTGAATTTGGGCTTCTAGCCTCCTAAACTGTGAGAGAATAAATTTCTGTCTGTTAAAGCCACCCACTTGTGGTATTCTGTTACAGTAGCACTAGATAACTAAGACATACTGAAACTCCATCCTTATTGTCGTTCAGGCCCAGCCCCTAGGAGTGGCCCTCCAGTCCTCTCTCTCTTGTCCTGTTGTCCTGTTGTCTCCAGGTAGATTAGCAGCTTCCTTGCTGGTCTCTCAGCTTCTGCCTTTGCCCCGCCAGCCCCCAGACGTCCCCATCTACGCTTTACCTGTTAGCTAGAGAGATTCCAGTAACCCTAAGTTAGATCAGGTCACTAACTGCTCAAAACCCTGCCAAGGCTCTAGTGTGGCTGAGAGTGAACCAAGCTTCTTTGCAAATTCCTTTCGGGGGGGGGAGGGGGAAGGGGTGTGGTGGGATGGAGGGAGGGGGCTTTGCTTTGGAAACAGGCAAATCTGCCTCAATAAGCAGGGTCTAAACCACAGGCTGCAGCGGGGGTGGGAACTGGGGTGAAATCTGACAGGCCTTATGGTGTGTGTGTGTGTGTGTGAGGGGGTTAGAGCCTAGCCTAATGCTGAAGGGAGAGGGCTCCAGCAGACTCACCCAGGACCAGGGCCCAGAAGGGGAGAATATGGGGAGCAAAGACTTTGAGAACTCAAAGGACCAGCGGGACACCCTCAGGGACCACGCAGCCCAGCCCCATTTCACAGATAGGGAAACCAAGGCCCTAATCAGGAAAGCGACTTGCTGAGGCTCCACACAGGAGCCAGTGTTTGCGTCCCATCCAGATCTGTGAAAACCTGAAAAGTTAGAGCTTCCACGGCTTTGTGGGTGTTTTTTCAGTTAGATGGAAATTTTTGTCATTAAAATTTTTTTTTTTGAATGGGTGGTATGAGCACATTATTCAAAATTCCAAGAAACCAAAGGGTGTAGAGTGAAAAACAACTTTTCTCCCACCCCCACCCTGTCCCAGCCCAGGGTGGCCCTCCCTGTGGTCCCCGATGGGAGCTCTCCTTCCAGGGGAACTGTGCACGTGGCAGCAACAGTGTGTTTACACGCTCCCTCCCCTCCTTTATGAAAATATCAGCTGGGCATTCTGCACCTTGCTTCTTTTTGCTGCCATTGTTAGGTGCCTTTGAGTTGGCTCTGACTCATAGTGACCCCACGTATACCAGAAGGAAGCGTTGCCTGGTCCTGCACCATCCCCACAACTCACAACAGTGGATATGTTTGAGCCGATTGTTGCAGCCACTGTGTCAGTCCATCTCTTTGAGGTCTTTCTCTTCTTTGCTGACCCTTCCCTTCACCAAGCATGATGTCCTTCTCCAGGGATTGGCCCCTTCTCATAACACGTTCTTTTTACTCGGTATCATTTGGACACTGTTCTACATTCATTTGAATAGACTTGTCTCATCATTTTAACAGCTGCCTAGTATTCGGTCTAGGAGCCCTGATGGTGCACTGGTTAAAGTGCTCATCTGCTAACCGAAAGGTGGGCTATTCCAATCCACCAGCTGCTTTGCAGGACAAAGATGTAGCAGTCTGCTTCCATAAAGACTTACAGCCTTGAAAACCCTATGGGGTAGTTCTACTCTGTCCTATAGGGTTGCTGAGCTGGAATCTGCTCAACAGCAAAGGGATTTTTGTTTTTAGTATTCTGTCTATGGGATCTAGTCTCTATAACTGGCTTGGAAATGACCACTGGACTCTGTGCTCCGTGGGAGCTGGGATCCTTGTCTGTGTTGTTCACCGTTGCAGCCCAGGGCCTAGCACAGTGCCTGGCACATAGTAGGTGCTTATCAAAATTCCCTGACTATTTGTGATTTTCCTGCCTTCTGAGACCAGCTTGCATAGGAATGGGACACAAGGAGAAAGTGAGGAATGTTGGGGAAGAGGCTCTAGGGTGAGGGAGACCTGGGCCTGCCTGCACCATCCAAGCTTGCAGGGATCTCCAAATATATTAGCCACCACAGATAGGGCTGCTGTGAACATCCATACGCACTTGTCATTTAGTATTCATGCAAAGCTTACCAGTTGTTGTTGAGTGGAAGCTGACTCATGGTGACCTCATGTATGTCAGAGTACAACAGTGCTTCATAGGGTTTTCAATGGCTGATTTTTCAGAAGTAGATCCCCAGGTCTTTCTTCTGAGGCACTCTGGGTAAACTTGAACCTCCAACTTTTGGTTGGTAGTGGAGCAAGTTAACCAGGGATTTGTCATGCAAGGCTACATGTGGGATAAGTCCCCACAAGTAGAATTGTTGAGTTAAAGGGTGTGTACATTGGTGGTTTGGACTGTTGCTGCCAAGCTGCCCTTGGCAGAGGTTCTGCCTGGTGGTGTGTACACTGTGTTGGGAGAAGGGGCCCTGAGGGTCTGCAGAGGTGGCCACAGGAGCAAGAGAGTTGCTCCCTGGCACCTCCCAACACACACCCACACCCCCCAGCCTTGGCAGAACCTCAGAGCTTCTCCTGTCAGCCTCCTCTGACTCTCAGGTATCCAAACAAATGTCACGTCCTCTGAGAAGCTCTCCATGACTACCTACCTCAGGTGAGCACCACACCCCCACCCTACTCCACCGACAATGACATTTGTCAGAACGTCCAGTGTGTTTTCCTCACAGCACCTCAATGTCTGGGATGACCTCAGGCATTTATATGCTATTGGTCTGTCTCTCCTGCTGGAATATCAGCCCCAGGAGCACAGGGTTTGATCTACCTTGTTCACAGACATGTGCCCTGTGTGTAGAACAGTGCGGGGCACATCATAGACGCTCAACAAATGGGTCTGTTTTATATAAAGGATGCTCGCCAGATTTCCTCTGAATTGTTTGGCTGCTAGAAACAGGTTTGGAGCCCCCTGGCCTGGTGCCAGCTGCTGCTGGATCTTCATGAGAGGTGAGGTGAGGCCACAGATGCCAGACAATGGGAGAGACAACTGGTGCAAGGTCAGGAAAGAAAGGGGAAGAAATATCAGCATAGAGATTGAGGCACAGGGAAGCCCTCAGGAAGGGAGGGAGCCAATCTGGGGCATCTGCAGGGGGTACATTCCAGAAATGAACAAGACTATCCCAGCCCTCATTCGTCGGCTCAGTGAACTCATTTAGAGTGGGTACTATGTTGTTTTTTTTTTTACTATGTACCAGCACCCATGCTGGGGGCTGTGAGAGAGTAGTGAACAGAGCAGGCTTCGTCCCTGCTAGAGGGGTGGGCCAAGATCTGCCCAGCAGCTGAGGTCTCCGAAGGAAGATATCTGAAGCACTACTGTGTGCCAGGTGTGGCCCTGAGGACCTTACAAATATAGCTCATTTAGTTCTTGGAGCTGTCATTATCCCCATTTTACAGATGAGGAAAAGAAGGCCCAAGTCATGTAGCCTGTGAGTGGCAGAGGCTGGATTTGAACCAGAGCTTCGAACCGGTTCATTCTGGTTAACAAGTTCTAACAAGTTCTCAGGCTATGCAAATGCTACTGGTTAGGGACCAATTCTGAGAACCACTAGTAGAGCAGTGGTTCTTAAAATTTCTTATACACAAGAATTGCCTGGGGTCTTGTTAAAATGTGGATTCTGATCCAGTATATCTGGGGTGGAAATGCAAATTCTCAGCAGGGATTCAAACTGGAATGAACTGGTTCAAAGTCTTGATTTGAATGCAGCCCTTTGGGCTCCAAAGACCACCCCCTTAACCTTTTGGGCTGGCTGCTTGTGGGCAGCCAGGCTCCATGATGGCCCCAATGATCCCTGCCTTGCGGAGTCCCCTCCCACACTGAGTGAGGGCTGATTAAAAAAAAAAATCAAACCCATTGCTGTCTAGTTGATTTTGACTCAGCTACCCTATAAGACAGAGTAGAACTGCCCCATAGTTTCCAAGGGGCATCCGGTGGATTCAAACTGCCTACCTTTTGGTTAGCAGCCATAGCTCTTAACCACTACGCCACCAAGGATCGATAGGATACTGCAGAAATGATGGAGTGTAACTAAGTAGTTACATTTCGACTTCTGTCTAGCCCTCTCTTGGATCGTTTGCTCTGGGGGAAGCCAGCACCACGTCCTAAGGCACCTCAGTGGTCCTGTGGCAAGGCCTGTGTGGAGAGGAACTGAGGCCTCCCACCAATAGCCAGCACCAAGTCCCTAGCTGGTGAGTGAGCCACCTTAAGGCAAATCCTCCAGGCCTAGTTGAGCCTTCAGATGAGGGCAGTCCAGCTGATCTGAGTGCAGCCTCAGTAGAGGCCCTGGGCCAGAACTTCCCTGTTAAGCTGTTCCCAAATTCCTGATCCTCAGAAACTGTGAGACAATAAATACTTGTTATTTTAAGTTGCTACACGTTTTAGGGTAATTTGTTATGCAGCAATAGATAATGAATATGCAGTTTTTCCAAGGTTTACAGAGGGCAGACACTTTTGCTTCCAGTTCCTGTCCCCATGCTTGGCGAATTGCATCCCCACCCCCACCCACAGCCCTCAGTTTCCACAGGCCTGACTTTGTGGCTTTTGAGCTCAAGGATGAAGGGTTAGCCCCTCCTACTCTGTCTTGCTCTAGCCCTCACCCCTGGGCTCACCCCAGGCCCTGACCCCATGTTCAAAGCAAACTGGGGTTGTTTGTCTTATTTCTTCTGAACAGCAGGGCCCAGCCTTCCTTGGCTGTTTTTCTCCCTGCAAGAGATTCTGTTGGTTTTCTTCTTGGCCAGGCTCAGAGCAGTGGGCAGGGAGCCAGGGGAAGAAAGTTAGGGACCAACAGGATCATATGGAGGGACAGCGTTTTTCAACTCTCAGCTCAACCCACAACTCCTGGGCACAGGTCCAGCTTCTCGAAACTTCCAGCTGCAGCCCCGACTCTAGTTTGGGCCCAAAACACTGGGCCGAGAGTCAGGGGGCTTGTTCGAGTCATAGCTTTGCCATTTCCTTTCTGTGCCAGTGATGTAGCTTCTCTAAGCCTCAGCGGCCACATCAAAAAAAAAAAATGGGTTAATTGTTTCCTCCTCACAGAGAGGCTGGGGGGAGTAAAGGAAACAACCACTGGAATCTGTGCTCCATGGGGGCTGGGATTTTTGTCTGTGTTGTCCACTACTGCAGCTGGGGTCTAGTGCAGTGTCTGGCGTGTAGTAGGTGCTTATCAAAATTTGTTGACTATTTGTGCCTGTCCTGCATTCTGAGACCACCTTGCATGGGGTTGGGGCACAGGGAGAAGGTTAGGAGGGTTGTAGAAGATGCTGTGCAGGGAAGAGGAGCTGGGCCACATAGTCACACAGCTGGCAAATCAAGATTTGAATCCAGTGGTTGGGCGACCCATACTTACAGTGGTCTCAGAAGATGGGGAGGGGCTGCCAGAGTCCTTACCCCCTCAGGGGGCCCCACCAGGGTCAGCTCTCTCTTTGTGGCTCTCTGTATCTAAGCCCTGATCTTGGGAGATTTGTCTAAAATTGAGCCCAGCCTATGACCCTCTGTATCTTCCACGTGTAGAAAGTGGAAGTTTCATTGAGAGGAAGTGAAGCTGCATATTTCTTGCAACCGCCTGCCTACCACCAGTGCGTTGGTCTTTGCACAGAATGGGGGTAAGGCGTCCATTTTTGCGGTGCGATGGATGGCTTTTATATGGTCTTTCTAGCCATGGTCTTGTAAATCCCACCAAATTATTGGGTGGGTCTACGTAAATAAAGTGCTTGTGGCTCACCAAGGAGATTGGACAGATTGCTACTAATGCAAATAAGGTGCATGGCACCCTCGTGGGGGTGGGGCCATGCAAATAAGGTGTATGGATCCCTGACAAGGAGATAGGTTAGTTTTGTCATCCATTAGGCTTAAAAGAGAACCAATTCCAGAGCAGAAGTGGGACCTCACTACCACCAAGAAAGAAGAGCCAGAAGTGGAACGCATCCTTTGGAGCTGGGGTCCCTTGCGCTAAGAACCTCCTAGACCCAGGAGACAGAGAGCTGTAACATCAGAGTTGGTGCAAGATGGCGAGAAGTGGCAGAAAGTGCGGCAGAGAACTGGCAGCAGCAGAACCAAGAGACCAGCAGGAGAGGGCACAGTGTACTTCCTGGTGCACGAAGCCAGAAAGCTGAGGCTTGCTGGTGGAGTGGTGGGCCTCTGGGCACTTGTCAGCAGAGCTAAGCTTTCCATGGAGCTAGAGAGCTGAGTACCTTTGGATCGAGGCTTACTGGTGGATTGGGGTGCCTGTGAGCACTTTCTGGTGGAGCTAAAGAGCTTTGTAACACTTGCCCAAGTAGGGCAGAGGATAGGCTAGCCCAAGAGACCCGAGGGGCCAAAGGCCGAGAGGCCGAGTGTCAAGGACAGCCTGCTTGTGGGCATGGTCGAGAAGCTGTCCTGATGGAAGAACTGCATCCTGAGTCATTCCTGATCCTGAATTGTAACCTGTTACTTCCCTAATAAACCCCATAATCATAAGTATTGTCTGTGAGTTCTGTGTGGTCACTGCAACCAATCGTCGCACCCAAGAGAAAAGTAGAGAGTGCCATGGGAGGGACGGCTGGTGTCAGAATGGTAAAAAGGTTGGAGAGAAGAGGTATGTCTGACCTCCGCCTCATAGGAATCAGCCTTGAGCTATCGATCTTGATTCTCTTATTCCCTTGTGAAGTTAGAGGTGGTCAGATGCTGCCACCACGCCATCTTAGAGTTGGCGCCATTTTTTACAGTTGTATTTGGCAAATGTTTAATGAACACTTACTGTGTGCTGGGCACTGCCCTAAACACTATATACATTATAACCACCCTCTGAGGTAGGAGCTATTATCAACCCATTTTACAGATGAGGCACATAGAGGTTAAACAACTTGCTGGGGGAGGGAGGTAGGGGAAGGGTGCGGTGTTAATAATACTGGCGAGGTTTTGTTAAGCTGGGTGGTGGAAACGAGGAATTTTATTTGATTTTTCTTCTACCTTTTCGTACATCTAAAGCATTTCAGTAAAAATTTAGAAATGCATAGAAAAAACTCTAAGGAAATCTGACTGGGAGGCTGTCAGAGGGTTAGGCCGATGAGATTTTTTTTTTTCTCCTCTTCATCTTCACATACTTCATATTTCCCAAGTTCTGCACACTGAATATTAATTATAAGCTGAGCAAAGCATCTACGTGGTTGGCAAGAGAAGGAGCCATAAATGAAACCAGGTCTGCTAGACTCTGATAGGTGGTGCCCAAGCCCCCTATTCTCAGCTTCGCTCCTGCCACCTCTGCCCCAGTGGGCTCTGTCTGCAGCCTCTCGAGCTTTCCTCTGGAGGGTCCTCTCCGCTGCTCGGAAATTGTCTTCCTTCCTTCAGCCCCATTTGGTGGCCACACTCTGTCTGTAGACCAAAGGGGTTGGCCTGGGGTCAGGAGTGAGGGGCCACAGGGCTCTGCTGGCCTAAGGTTCTGAGGCCCTGTTCCTCTCTCTGAGGGGAGGGAACCTTATTTCAGCTTCAAGGGTCCCCGGTCTTCTCCTCGCTCACAGACACCACCAGACCTCTGTGTGCTCTGCCTTCTGTTGTCTTCACTTGAGGTACTTAATGTTATGACCCTCAGTTAGCAGATACGGGAACTGAGGCCCAGGACGGAGACTAAGGGGCTTTCCCAAGATCACACAAGACTGGAAGTAGAGAAGATGGAGTTGAATTCCTTTCCCGCTGTGCTGTGTGCTCCAAGTGTGTTTTCAGCTGTTGTGTTTACTGAGCTCTCACTTACTCTACGGAGCCCTGGGGACACAGTGGTTAAGAGCTCAGCTGCAAACCAAAAGGCTGGCAGTTCAAATCCACCACCTGCGTGGTCTTAAAAGCTTGTGAGTGGCCGCCTAAATAATCCACTGGTCTCTTCCTGTCTGGAGCAAGGGAGAACGAAGAAAACCAAAGACACAAGGGAAAGATTAGTCCAAAGGACTAATGGACAACAACTACCACAGCCTCTACCAGACTTAGTCCAGCACAACTAGATGGTGCCCAGCTACCACCACCAACTGCTCTGACAGGGATCACAATAGAGGGTCCCAGACAGAGCTAGAGAAAAATACAGAACAAAATTCTAATTAAAAAAAAAAAAAAGACCAGACTTATTGGTGTGACAGAGACTGGAGAAACCCTGGGAATATGGCCTGTGGACACCCTTTTAACTCAGTAATGAAGTCACTCCTGCGGTTCACCCTTCAGCCAAAGATTGGACAGGCTCATAAAACAAAATGAGACTAAAGGGGTATACCAGCCCAGGGGAGGGATGAGAAGGCAGGAGGGGGCAGGAAAACTGCTAATAGGGAACCTAAGTTTGAGAAGGGGAGAGTGTTGACATGTTGTGGGTTTGGCAACCAATGTCACAAAGCAATGTGTGTATTAATTGTTTAATGAGAAACTAGTTTATTCTGTAAACCTTCATCCAAATTACCATAAAAAAATAAAAACAAAGAATAATGATTAATCCTCAAAAACAAACAAACAAAAAACCAAACAAACAAATCTACCAGCTGCTCCTTGGAAACCCAATGAGGCAGTTCTACTCTGTCCTATAGGGTTGCTATGAGTTGGAGTCAGCTCGACAGCAACAGGTTTGGTTTGGTTTTGGTTTATTTTATGCCAGGCACTGTACTAAGCCCTGCATGTATATTAACTCGTTTAATCTCCGTGATGACCTAGAATGTAGCTTCTATTCACCCCCCCACCCAAAAGAAAAACCCTCTGCCATTGAGTTGTTTCCAACTCATAGTGACCCTAGATGACAGAGTAAAACTGCCCCATAGGGTTTCCAAGGAGCGCCTGGTGGATTCGAACTGCCGACCTTTTGGTTAGCAGCCATAGCTCTTAACCACTACACCACCAGGGTTTCCATAGCTTCTATTGTTGTCTCCATTTTACAGGTGAGGAAACTGAGACACAGAGAGGTAAGATGATTATCCGAGAAAACATCATCAGCAAACGGCAGACCTGGAATTCAAATCAAGGCACTTGGGCTCCAGGGCCCATGATCAGCCTCTGTGGGACATTAACTTCAGGCTCTGGCCAAGGGTGGGGGCCTAAAGGTGAGGATGCCCAACTGGAGGTTCTGGGACCCCTTCAGCTTTCAAGGGCTACCCCCTCTGGGGTGCTGCCCAAATATTCTCCAACAGAAGTACCTCAGAGAAGACCTCTTTGGCTGAGGGGTTTGTGGAGGAAGGGAAAATTTAGCAGCTGAGAGTTCTCCCCTTGGTTACTAGGGGCCTCTGTGCTCCCCAGCTGGTGGCCCAGCTGTCCTGTAGGTCCAGCGGCCAGCCCACAATGAACGTGTCTTTTTTATTAACCAGAAAACTGGCCTCAGTGCTTTACACTAGGGTTAAGAGTGTGGGCTCTGGCTTCAGATGGTGTAGGTCTGAATCCTGACCTTGTCCTTCCTGGGCTTGTGACCTTGGGCAAGTCACTTAACCTCTTGATGCCTCAGTCTCCTCATCCGTGAAGTGGGGCAAACAAGCTCACTTCCTTTATAGGGTCAGCGTGAGAAATGAACGCAAGAATCCTCACAAGGCGCTTGGATGGTGTCCAGCACTCAGTAAGCACTGCATGAGTGCTGGCCATTCATTTTGTCATCTCTATGCTTACACTGACCCTGGGAGCAGGGAGTATTTTGATGTCTATCTTACAGAGGAGCACGCTGATGTAGGTGACTTCCCCTGAGACATCCAGCTGGTCAGTGGCACCACTGGGATGTGACCCCTTGAGCCCAACTCTGTCCGCCCAGACCCCACAGCCGGCCTCTGGGGTCCATTCCAGACACTTCAGAGCTGACTCGGAGGTTAAGCAAACTGTCGGGGTCAGAGTCCTGGCCGGAGGTGTGGGCTTTTGGGGGGCAGATCTGGGCCTGCTTTCTCACACTTCCTGCCCCCGGAGGAGAAGGTCTGCCTTCATCCCAGCCCCCCTGGGCTCTGGGGACAAGGAGAAGAGAGCCAGAAACACATAGCCCTGCCCCTGTGGGACGGTCTGGGCAAGCACTTGAACAAATAAACTGGTCCATCTGGGGGAAGCCTAGCAAGGGGCCACTGTGGTGTGGCTCCCCGGCCCCATCCCGGTGCCGAGCAGTTGGTCACCCCAGGCTGGGGGTATCCCCCAGCCATTTCTAGGCCTCCTTTTTTGGAACTATAACCCTTGTTCCTCCAAGTAGCAGATGCTGTTCTTCCACCCCGTCCCCCAGCCCCAAACGGCTTAGAAAGGAGCCAGCGGTGAGGTTAGGAAATCAAACCTCAAGACATTTTGTTCGGCCACTGAGATTCGTTTCTTGTTTGGATAACCAAAGGCTGAAAATGCCAAGAATTTACGGGCAGCCTGGGGAGGCTGGGACAGCTGGGAGTCCTGGCCAGTTTGGGAGGGTCTTGGGCTGGGCCAAGACCCCATGCTGTGCTCCCACTGGGTGAGCTCTTGACCGTGTCTAGCCTGACAAAGCCCTGGATGGATGGGCTGAGAGAGTGAGTTATTCTGAGGTTTGACGTCAGGGACCTGGCGTGAACAGAAAAGGCTGCTGGGAAAGCACAGGGTCAGGGGTCCCTGCCCAGCCCAACCCCTCCTTGCTTGAGTTTGGGTGCAGAAAGAGGCTCCAGAGAGCATCCAGGCTGGGGGTGAGACCTGGCCATCTGGCCTGGGTGGCCTGGATTCTCTCAGTGAGGAGGGTGCCTGTGGATACCCAGTGAGTAGACACCAGGGAGCCAGGCAGGAGGGACCGTCTAGTGGTTAGAGAAGGGGCTGAGAGAGGCCTGGACGGAGGCAGAGAGAGACTCGGAAAGACAATCCTCCAGAGATCAAGAGAGAGAACAGACAGGGACACCTTGGAGTCAGGTCACCAAGAAAGATACTCGAACAGACACAGAGACAGAAAGAGGGGAAGAGAGGAGGAGGAGGAGGAGGAGAGAGGGAGAGACAAGCAGAAAGAGCAAGCAGCCCCCCAGAGCAGCTGTAGCTCTGTGCTCTGTACAGGGAGAAAGCTGAGGACTGTGGTGTCGCCCCACCCCTGGCACCTCAGAGACTCAGGGGAAGCCATGCTGCCCTCAGGTGGCTAGGGGTGGGCCAGGAGACCTGGAGGTTCGTGTCTGGCCCTGGTTTTCCTCAGTCTCCTCATCTGAAGAAAGGATCCTTCTGGGAGGATATCAGGAGAGGGCAGAGCGTGGCACTTCCTGGCTGAGACCTGGGCCAGCTCTCCTGTTACAGGAGAGTAACAGGAACAAGGAAGTGTGAGCCTTTATTGAGCACCTGCTGTGGCCAGGGGCTGCCCTGCTCTGCTTCTCTGTACCCATCTCACACGGTAGATAGGTGCTTTCTTTCACTCTCCCTGTAACTAACCACTGCATTGCACAGCCCAGCTAGGGAAGCTGAGCTCCAGCTGGCTCTGCTCCCACCCCTTCAGCATTCCTGGTTTTGGTTTTCCCCCCTGATGAGGGGATGGGGCAGAACCAAGAGCTCAACAATAGTGCCTCCAAAAGGATCCCCAGGAGGAGGCAGGAGGAGGAAAGGGGAGAGAGGTGGAAGGAAGGGAGAACAGGGGAGAAGGGAGAGGGGGTGGAGGAGAGGGACGGAGCGGGCTGGAGGTGGTCTCTCCCCCAGCACGCACTCTGAACTCAGACAGGAGGACTCACAGCATGCTGGGAGAAGGATGTGGGAATTCTGAGGCAGACGGAGAACCCCATTCTCTCACCTTACCTCCCCTGCCACCTTGACCCCTTCCATAACCAGAAGGAACCTGGAGTTTGGATCGAGAATCTAGTTTGGTGCCCTGGAACCCTGGCAAGTCACTTCCCCTCTGGTCGCAGTCTCCTCATCTGTACACTGGGGGTACAATAACAGCTGCCCTCAGGGGGAGGAGTAGGAGTGCGGGCGGGGAAGGCCTCTGGCAAATTTAGGCAGGCGTTGCCTCCTGCATCCGCCCAGAGCAGATCCTCCTCTGAGGCCAGTGGAAGAATGGAGTCTTGCCAAGAGCCTCGGTCCAGGAAGCTGGTGGTCTCCAGTCATCCCTAACAGCAATGATGATGATGATGATGGTGATGATGGTGGTGGTGTCATTAGATGAGAATATTTTGAAACTCATATGTTAACTATTCTGGGATTTTACAGTAGAAGCTGAGAAGAAGCTTTTGCGTTGCAAAGACTCTGAGATATGCCTGGGCCAAGAAAGGGTAGGACGAACCAGAGAAAGGCCAAGACACGGAAGGTAGCAAATGTCCCCTGACTGGGGCGGGGTGGGGTGGGGGGGAGTTGGAGGGAGAGGGATGATTGCTCCAACTCTTGTGTATCCCTGAGAGGGAGGTCACTTGTGTCAACTGGGGGAGAAGGGACAAGGTGCAGGGTGCCCAAGAATTGCAGTGTCTATTTCCAGGGAGAACCCCAGTGGTAGAATGAATGAAAGCAACCCACATTTACTGAGCATTTACTGTACACCTGGCACTCAACTAATGACTTCATGTGCATCATCTCATTAAATCCTCACAGAGGACCACAGAGGAATTTCTCACAGTGGAATTGTCACCCCATTTCACAAGTGAGGCAACCGAGGCTCAGAGAGGTGAAGCAACTTGCCCCAGGTTACACAGCTAGAAAGGGGTGGAAGTGGGACTCGAACCTTAACAATTGGGCTCTCACCTTCCAGGAGATGACAGGACCCAGGGGAAAAGTGACTGTCAAGTGTGTTTAGGCCGACAGGTCTGATCTTATGGCAGGTTCCATGGGTACAGGGTGACCTGGAAGTGACCCAAACATGAGGGGGCATGAAGGGGGTACTTAACTCAAGGGGCCTCTGACCCAGGGGTTGGAGCAGCAAACACCTGTTTGGGTCCCACCAGAGACCAGCAGGAATGGTGTCATGGATTGAATATGTGTGCATCAATTGGGCTGGGCCCTGATTCCCGGTATTGTGTGATTTTCCTGTATGTTATAAATCCAGCCTCTACAATGTTAATGAGGGAGGATGGGCGGCAGTTGTGTTAGTGAGGCAGGACTCAACCTACAGGATTGGATTGTGTCTTGAGACAATCTCTTGAGATATAAAAGGCAGATGCAAGCAGAGAGACTGGGGGACCTCACACCACCAAGAAAGCAGCGCCAGGAGCAGAGTGCATCCTTTGGACCCAGGGTCCCTGCGCCTGAGAAGTTCCTCAGCCGTGGGAAGATTGAGGATAAGGACCTCCTTCCAGAGCCAACAGAGAGAGAAAGGCTTCCCCTGGAGGCGACATTGAGTTTGGGCTTTTAGCCTACTTTACTGTGAGAAAATAAACTTCTTTTTGTTAAAGCCACCCACTTGTGGTACTTCTGTTACAGCAGCACTAGATAACTGAGACAAATGGGGGTCCCTTCGAGGATGCTAGCATGGATGGTGACACCCCAGCTCCTAGGATACCAGCAAACCTTGGGCGTGGAAACACTGACTTGACCAAGATTGAGATCCCTTGTCCCGAGGTACGAGGGCTCAAAATAGAGATGATATTGAATTACATAAAAGCCCATCACAGGGACCTCTCTATCCCATATTACTGTAGCCACATGGAGAGTGGCACATGACCATGCTCACCGGTCTTCCCAGCCATCCCCTGACATACTGTCATTTCTCCATTTTGCAGATAGGGAATTTGAGACTCGTTCGTCTGTGGCCATGTGCCCATAAATCGCAGGGCTGGGATTTGAACTCAGGCTGGCCTGGCTCCCACATGAGTGCTTTTCAGCCCATGGTGCTCTATGGTGAGCCCAGCCTAGGATTGTCAGGCTACGGGGTGGACAGACACCTGGAGATGACATTCCACCACAGACTGAAGAGCTAGGCTGGGTGACCTTTTGCCCCCCAAATCCATTGGTTCGAATCTATCCACTGGTTCAGCAAATGTTTCCTGTGCACCAGGCACAGGAGGATTCAAAGATGGTTGAAAGAGTAAGATTTGGGGGTGGGGATCCTGGGTGGGAGGCTGGGGCAGTGGCCAGAGAGGGGGACGAGGCCTGAACCAGGGCACTGGCAGAGAGGCAGGGATTTGGAAGATGGGAGGAGGGGCCATAAGATGAACAGGACCTGCTGCCTGTGGCAAGGTAGGGTGAAGGAGACCCCCCAGGGCTGCAGACCAGCCTACTGATTTGGGGATAATAATTGAGTTTCAGGCAGGTTTGGCCCCTCAGTTGAGAGATGGGGGGTTAGCATCATGGGCTTGGGGCTCAGGAGCTCTTCAGATGCCAATTTGGTGCCACAGAGCAGGAGAGAGACGGTGCTGCAGGAGCGTTCAGGGCAGCCTGGGGGTGGGGATGGTTGAGGGCAGGAATGGTCGGTGGTGGGTCTGCTATGAGGTGTGAGAGGAAAAGAATCAAGACTGAGTTTCAGGAAACACCTACATTTAAAGGTTAGAGGGGAGGAGCAGGAGCAGCCTGGGAGACTGGAAGAATGTTCATTCATTCAGTAGATATTTATGGAGCACCACCTGTGTGCCAGGCACTATTCTAGGCCCTGGGAATCCAGTAGTGACCAAAAAAGATAGTCCCTGCCCTCTTGGATCTCATAGTCCAGAAGGAGCAGCCCATGAAAAATACAGATAAGAATGTCAGGTAGTGATACATGCTAAGAAAAATGCCAAAGCTGGGTGAGAGAGGGTGTCTTAGTCATCTAGTGCTGCTATAACAGACATACCACAAATGGATGGCTTTAACAAAGAGAAATGTATTCTCTCACAGTCTTGGAGGTTAGAAGTCCGAATTCAGGATGCCAGCTCCAGGGGGAAGTCTTTCTCTCATTCGGCTCTGGGGGGAGGTCTTTGTCATCCATTTTCCCTGGTCAAGGAGCTTCTCAGCACAGACACCTCTGGTCCAAAGGACATGCTATTCTCCTGGCTCTTGTTTTTTTGGTGGTATGAGGTCCCCATGTCTCTTTGCTCACTTCTCTGTTTTGTATCTCAAAAGGGATTGATTTAAGACACAAACTAATCTTGTAGATTGAGTCCTGTCTCGTTAACATAACTGCCTCTAATCCTGCCTCACTAACATCATAAAAAAAAAACATCATAGAGGTAGGGTTTACACACATAGAAAAATTATATTGGATCACAAAATGGTGGACAACCACATAATACTGGAAATCATGGCCTAGCCAAGTTGACAAACATTTTTGGGGGACACGATTCAATCCATAACAGGGGGTGACAGTTCAGGGTAGTCAGGGAGGACCTCTCTGCGGAGGTAACATTTGAGCACAAACCTGAGCGAGGTGAGTGGTGAGGCATGTGGGTGTCTGAGGGAAGAGTGTTCCAGGGAGAAAGGACTTCAGCTTTTATATGAATGGGATGGGAACTCTGGGAAGGGTTTTGAGTAGAAGAGACTGGGTCTGGCTTAAGTTTTAACCCTCTGTCTGCTGAGTGGAGAGTGGACTGTGGGGGGCCAGGATGGTAGCAAGGAGCCCAGGGAGGCGCGGTGATAACCATCCAGGTGGGAGATGGTAGTGGTTAGACCAGAGCGGGGCCATAGAGATGAGGAAAGTAGTCGGCGTGGCCATGTTTTGTAGATAAGGACTTGCTGACAGAAAGTTTTTGGAAGGATGATGTTGGTCACCAATATTAAATTTACCAAGAGATCAAGTGTTATGGATTGAATTGTGTCCCCCCAAAATATGTGCTGTAAATCCTAACCTCTATGCCTGTGGCTATAATCCCGTTTGGGAATGGGTTGTCTTTGTTATGTTAATGAGGCAGGATTAGTGTAGGGTATATCTGGAGTCAATCTCTTTTGAGATATAAAAGAGATTAAACAAGCAAGTTAGGAAGCAGAGATGGGGAAGAGAAATGCCAAGCCACATGAAGATCACCCAGGAGCAGAAGCTCAAAGAGGCAAGGACCTTCCTCCAGAGCCCACAGAGAGAGAAAGCCTTCCCCTAGAGCTGGCACCCTGAATTTGTACTTCTAGCCTCCTAAACCATGAAGAAACAAATTTCTGTTTGTTAAAGCCAACCAATCGTGGTATTTCTGTGATAGCAGCACTAGATAGCAGCACTAGATAACTAAGACATCAAGTAAGATGAAGACTAAGTCATGGCCATTGGATTTGGGAAGTGGGAGGTGATGTTGGGGAAAGGAGTAAATGAAAAGTGAGGAAGTGGAGGCAGAAAATGAGGGGTGTGGGCTGGAAAAAAGGGTTGTGTTTCTCCCTCCTCCTCTTCTTCCTCCTCTTTTTTTGCCTCTTCTTTCTTTTTTTAAGATTGGAAAGACTTGAGTGCAATGGAACGTTGAGGGGAAGGGCCAGTAGAGAGGGAGAAGTTGTTGGAGACACAGGAGTGGAGGGTTGGTATGAGGAGGCTGAGGGGCTGGGACCCAAAGCCTAGGAGGGAGAGTGGACCCGACTCATGGAGAAAAACCTTCCCTCAGAGCCTGAAGGAAGGCCTGGGGACTGGTGGGTGCATGGGCAAATCTGCAGGTGTAGGGCAGGCAGTTGAGGGACTTCTCTCCTCTTAGCCTCAATTTCTCATTGAAGAAGGATGACCATAGTCTGGTGAGAGAATGGGGTGGGTGGGGAGGTGAAGATGGAAGCTTGAAGGTGGGGGATAACTCTTGAAATGGCCACATGGGACTCAGAAACAGCTGCCTGAAGAGACACACACAGATTTCAGGGCAGCATGGAGTCCCTGCTAGGTTGGACTCCAGTATATGTGGTCAGGACTCCCTTGAGGGGGCACAGGATGGGATGGCGACAGGGCAGAAATGTTGCAGGGCGGGTGGGTGGAGGGGCAAGTGGTCAAGGGATTATGGGAAGATGGTGAGCAAAGGACTGAGGGGGTGGTTGGGAAGAATAAAGACAGGAGGTTAGGGGTGTGTGTGTGCGCCTGCGAGTGTGTGTGTGCATGCGTGTGTGTATGACGAAGGTGGGTTAGATACACAGAGTATAACCTCTCCACCTTGGGAACGGATAAACCCAGACCATGCACAAAACAATTCTTTGGAAAACAGGAGGAAACTACCAGAACTTCAACTGATGTGATTTCATATATCATCTTTTTAAAGTTCCATTTTTGCTAGAGTTGTGCCCTGTACATATTGTATTAACACTGGGTGTGTGGGTATAAATACTAAAAAAGTATGCATGCATCAGGGAGGCAAACATTTCTTACTGATTAGGAACATGGTTTAAAGAATTTGGAAACGATGGGAGTAAGAAGATACTGCTTGCCTAAGAAACACCCTGGGGACTCCTCCTGGACACCCTCGCCTGCAGCCTGTCAGTCGCTGCCTGCTGTTTTACAACTTCTAAAACACTGTGAATCAGCTGCTGCTCTCCACCTCGCTGCTACCACCCAGACAGTTCCCTGCATCTGCGGCCCTGGTCCCACTGTCTGGCCCTGGTCACCTCTGACTTAGGGGGTCAGCCCACCATGGGCGCTGCAGGACGCCTTCTCTGCCCCCATGATCACCCCGGGGCAGGTCTGCCTCATCCACCTCTGCACCCTAGTGTCTTGTCCCAGGCCTGGCACACAGTAGGTGCTCTGAGTGTTTGCTGAAAGGACAAACGAATGAAAGAATGAGGGCAGGAGATCCTATAGTGGTCCTGGTCTTAGGCCCAGACCGTGGGATGTCCTCAACTCCTTGCTCTCTCCCACCCCATCCAATGAATCAGCAGACCCTATGAGCGCCTCCTCCAGAAGAAACCAGAATCTGACCCACCACACCTCCACCCTCAGCGCCTCCCTGCTCCAGGCCTCCTGGTGTTTGCAGGGGTCTCCTCTTTGCGCTCCCTGCCCTTATAGCCTCTTCTCCTGTTCAGACCAAACCAGGAGTGTGGCTCCCTGTGCAAAACCCTGCAAGGGCTCCCGTGACACGCAGGGCAAAACCCACAGTCTTTGCAGTGCCACAAGACCCCCCCACCCCACTCAGACCTCATCCCCAGCCCCTTTCTCCATCTCTTGCTTTGCTCCCTCTGCCCCAGCCACACTGGCAGCCCACCTGGTACCAGGCACCTACTGCACTCCCACCTTGCAGCTTCTGCCTTTGCTTGTCTCTTTACCAGGAATGCTCTCCCCCAAGAAGCTTGCTTCTCCACTTCACTTGTTGTCTCGGTTCAAACACCACCTCCTCTGAGAAGTCCTCTCAAATTATCTGACCTCAAATCGCCACCCCTCGGTCACTCCCTGTCTTCCTCCTTTCCTTCATTTTGTTTCACCCTCTGACATAGTAAATATTTATTGTTCATCTCTTTATCGACGTCTCCCCCCCAGAATGTACATCCAGTTGTATCCCCAGCAGCTAGGATGGGCCTGGCACATGTTTCTGACAGACGGATAAATGAATGGCCGTTAGACACTGCCTTGTCTTGCTGTGTGTTCTCTGAACCATTCCTGGACCTCTCTGGGGCTCCATATCCCACTCTGTACAATTCAGGGATGAGGGTCCCATCGATTTGGCCATCTGCATCCAGAGGAGACCTTCGAGGTGGACACTCCTCCTGCCGATCATGACAGACCTGAAGCTGTCCTCCCCCCTGCAGGCCCAGCCCTTACCTTCTGCAGCCACTGGGTGTTATTCTCCAGTAACTTCTCCAGCTGCCGCACCCGTTGACTCCGCCACTGCCCCAGGTGCCGTTCGGCAGCCGGTAAATCCCTCTGGAGGCTGTTGGAGCCCCTTAAGGGCTCGTGCTCCGGAGTGCATGGCTTGGGCTCGGGCAGCACGAAGGTGTAGCTGCACTGGCCGTGCTGGACCTGGTGTGTCTGGCGACACCCACCTGCTTCCTGGCCCGTCTGCTGGGCCAAAGTCGTGGTGGCCACCATGAGGAGGAGGCTGCCCGGTAGCATGGCTGGCCAGGAGGGCATCCAGAGAGGTGATGATGGGGAGGGGATGCGGTCAGGGCCCTCAGGGGCCGTGCCTGCTCACCACCCAGCCCGGTGCCCAGGGTGCAACCGCCGTGGCTGAGGCTGCCAGTGGACAAGCCTGCCTGCAGAGCTGCTGCAGCTGCAAACCCCTGTTTGGCTGAGCCCCGTTCCAGCGGCTATTTATACATGCTCCAAATACCACAGCTGCTCAGCTTCCTCTCACCGCCTCCTGCCCGCCCCCCTCCCATCCCTCATTCCTATTCTTTCCCCCTCTCCCTTCCTTCCTCCGAACTCTTGCCTGCACGCTGCCCTGTCCACGCGCTGGCCTCGCTCTGCCCGCCTTGACTCTGGTCCTTTATTGTCTTGTGGGGGCCTGGCCTCCCTGCAAGAGGGGAGGTATTGTAGAGGGAAAAACATCACAAAGTTTAGTAAAGCAAAAAGAAAGTTTTATTCAGCATATATTCAGGAAGACAAAAGTTGAGAAGCAGACAAGCATGCTGCCAGAGCTAATGTCTGCCCAAGTCCAAGGAAATATTACAGAGTAAGCAAGAACAGGAAAATGGACAAGCAGGTTTCACAGCCATGTCTGCCCGAGCCCAAGGAACATTACAGAATAAACAAGAATGGGAAAACGGACAAGCATGCTGCCAGATATGTCTCCAAATGCAGAGAATATTACAGAATAAATAAGAATGGGAAAAAGGACAAGCATGGTGCCACAGCCATGTCTATCCGAGTCCAGAGAATATTACAGAATAAACAAGAATGAGAAAACGGACAAGCATGCTGCCACAGACATGTCTCCAAATGCAGAGAATATTACAGAATAAATAAGAATGGGAAAAAGGACAAGCATGATGCCATAGCCATGTCTATCCGAGTCCAGAGAATATTACAGAATAAACAAGAATGAGAAAACGGACAAGCATGCTGCCACAGACATGTCTCCAAATGCAGAGAATATTACAGAATAAATAAGAATGGGAAAAAGGACAAGCATGGTGCCACGGCCATGTCTATCCGAGTCCAGAGAATATTACAGAATAAACAAGAATGAGAAAAGGGCCAAGCATGCTGCCACAGACATGTCTCCAAATGCAGAGAATATTACAGAATAAATAAGAACGGGAAAAAGGCCAAGCATGCTGCCACAGACATGCCTGTTCAAGTCAAGAGAATATTACAGAATAAACAAGAATGGGAAAAAGGACAAGCTTGCTGCTACAGCCATGTCTATCTGAGTCCAAGGAAGGTTACAGAGTCATCAGTATACATTAACATTACAAATGGGCAAAACCGTTGAGAGCGTCACCTTTTCACAGATTGGTTAGAAACTGTCATCCTACATTTTGAATTTTCTTTCTTAACAGTCATTGGTACAGGCTTCAGTAACAAGTCAGGAGGGTCTTCATTGGTCCAATAAGTTTCTATTCACTAGATGTTAATAGTTAGAAAAAGATAAGAGTGGAAAGTCTTTGTGTTCTGGCTTATGTGAAAGGTTCCCTAGAAGATATTTTCCAAGATTATTCTATCTATTGTCTTTATCTCAGGGCCCACTTGATGTGTCCTCGTGAGT
Source organism: Elephas maximus indicus (assembly GCF_024166365.1). Taxonomy (NCBI): domain Eukaryota; kingdom Metazoa; phylum Chordata; class Mammalia; order Proboscidea; family Elephantidae; genus Elephas; species Elephas maximus. Next base: position 38,943,546 of record NC_064843.1, read on the forward strand.
CCTGGTGAGCTCTTGTGAGCCCAGCTCCAGCTGGGTCACATTCTCTACGCTCAAGGACAGGGAATAATGATTCCAGTATTATTTCCTAAATCTTTCCCTCCTTTTGATTGGAGATTGGAAATAACACATCCATGATTAGTCGAGCTCCTAGATGGCAACCGCGGCAGGTTCTTTAAACTCACAGTGCTGGTTTTCCACTGGATACCATCCGGTTCTTCACCAGGATCTTAGGAGTGATGTTCTCATCAGTTGCATTGTCAAAGTGTGTAAACTCAATGTACATCAACATTTTAGCCCAAGGCCTTCTTTAGCCTTTTAGGTGTGTAAGACAATAGAAGATAAGTTTTATTATGCCTAATACTATCAGGATGTAGACTAAGAAAATTACTTGTAGTAGTGCAAATAAATCTGGTGTTCGTAAGGGTGTTACAGTATATAACCAAGTAGCTTGCTATCCAATTCTATTTGTATATCCTGTTCTTCTCCTGTGTTATTTATCTAAATGCAACAAGTGGTATTTGCTACAGCACATTACGCTTTCTTGGACGAATAAATAAAAATCTAAGGCTATTTTGTTATCTCATGTCACCTTGGATTAATGAGGTCAGAGATCACTGTTGTGTTTCCAACCCGCTAGCAACTTTGTTATTTGTCGCATAGTGACTGATAAATTTCTGAAAGATTTCTCCAATTCAAATATACCTTAAGTAGGAATTAAATTTACCAACCATACCCTGAGTGTTGGATCAATGGGCTTTCTTCTGATTCTCATTTTACAAAGGATAACAAATTAACATTACCTTTCTAGCATTTACTATGAATATCTAAAGATAATCCTAAAGTTCTCAAAGTGCATTGCCCACGCATTCGCCAGGAATCTAAACAAGAGATTGCCCACGTAAATTCACTATTAGTTAGAAAGGAATCATCTAAATTTATATAGTTGGATTCACCACACAAGAACATATATCTATAAAGGGCACTCGAAGTTTGTCTAGAGAAAACAGAAGGTACAGAAAAATTTGCTTGTGACAGATAAGTTTCTATTAAAGAATACATGATTAGCAAGATAATACAGGATGGACTTCTCCTGTTGAAGGTCTCCAGTTAATGTGCCTAAAACATACTAAGTGTTCTTCCTGAGGGCAAGCTGCCTTTCCTTGGTTTGTCTATTAAGAGTCATGAGTCACTTTCTCAAAAGCAAAGTGCAATCTGAGCCATGAGGTCGATCTCTTCTGAAAACTTGGTTTCAAGTTACATAATTTTCTCTATAGCAAGAGGATGAGAGTTTGATTACAAACATTAGACAGATACAACATTGTCTTGAGGACTGATTAAAACGATTACTGATTTACCTTAAACATAACTCTATTTACTGATCTTTGGAGTGTTTCCCAAAACAGACTGAATTCTTAAAAAAAAAAAAAAAAAGCACAATGCCCAGAGCAAAAGGGTCTTGGCTAGCTTATCTGGACAATTGTTTGACTTAAAGTGGCTTCAGAAATCAGTTTTTTTCTTAAAGCTCAAGGTTCAAAAGGACACCCAAAGGCGATAAATAAAACTATGTATATTCCCCAACTTCCACGAAAGCCAGAAATCTGGATTGCAGGAGAATTACGTACAACTCTCTCATGGTTCCTTCCTTTAGATCATGATCTTGCTATAGAATCTTGGATCAAAAATGTTCAATAAATGGTAATTGGGCTCTATCTGGTTTTTAAGATCCCATATAGCAAATCAGGAGGTAGAATAGAAACACTAACACTAGGCCAATTATCTGAAATAATCAATGAAACCATGACCCTAAGGTCTTGGAACCAAGGAAACAAATCTCACGGGGTGTTTGTTCACACATAAGCAGCATCAATCACTGTTTTTCATGTGCCTCTGTATTAACCACGTTCTGCAAAGCCTATGATTGTGTTAATATAAATACAGCAACATTTATCTACTAAGGCACAAACTCTTCCTTGAGAGATCCAATAGGAAATCTAATGCTATTCTAATTTGTAAAATCATAGCTCAAATTCCAGACACTTCTCTGGCTATGATATTTACCACTTTGCTAACTTTGACAACAAGAACTTTTAATTCAAGAGTTAAAATCACTAAACCCACTAGTTAGATAATTTAGGAGAAAAGAGGAAAATGGTTTCTTATATCCAGAAAGTAGGACCTTACAGCATTTCTGATTTCCAGAAAGAAAGGCCTTAAAATACCAGCAATATTCTCACATAAACCCGTAGGATCATTCCGTTTTCTCAGTCTTATGTAGTTAATTTCTGTTCCATGTGATTTTGGATCGGCTGCAGTCTGCAAAACCATCAGTTTCTGCTTGGAGTTCTGGAAATCTCGATTGAGTTTAGTCACAGTCTTTTTTGCAAGTTCAGTATAGTCCATCTTTTTTGTTGAGATATTCTGGTCAAATGTTTTCAGAAAATCAGCAAAGTAAACATTTATCTGCAGATGGCAAAACTTAATATGGCCATGATTAATTTATAAACATAACTCTTAAGAGTGAAAGACCTAATAGAAATTAATTACAAGCATAATGTAAAGGCCAAATAAAATCGGTTAAGAGAAACTTTAGATAAAAATATTTCTAAATATAACCATTAACCATATTTTTAAAGAACTTCATAATAATCTTGAGACATAATACCATATAGTCAGGATATACTAAGAATATACCAAAATTATCAAGTCTCTAAATACCTAGATAGTAATAAAAAATAACTTTATAGGTAAATGATTTGAATTCTCCAGTCAAACTATTGGCTTTGATGATGCTAGATTCCAAAAATAAAGTTTGAATTAAGTTAGCAATTAAGAAATAATAAAATTATGACATAATATTATGTGTTTGTTGTCTAATATTAGGCAAAAACACAAGAGGAAATACTAACATATAAATTTTAACCCAAAGGAAAAGACTCAGCACTGCTCTTGATTTTAACAACACGTTCTGTGTAATTTACAACATGTTAAATAAACCTTTTTAGCACTTTTCCCTTATTAAAATTTTGTGGGTTTCCATGAAGTTTCAAACTTGTCAGGAGTTTATCATAAGTTACTGTGAAACAATACTTAAGTCATTTAACCAAAGATCTCAAAATAAAAACCTTAGCTTTTTTTTTTTTTTTTCCTAAAGCCATGCAGCTTGGTTTCTGACTCAGGAATCTTATTCTGATGAGAGACTGGACCTTTGTTTTAGAGGCAGATCACACTGATAAATTAATTATTTAACTCAGAAAGCAAAGAAAATTTAATTTTAACAGCGAGAAACCTAATTCTTTGTTTTATATGCTATAAAAGCGCCTAAAAATCTCATAAATTAAACCATTAAACTTCAGACAGAAAAAAATTTTGACTGTATCAAATAAATTTCTTTTTAATAAACTTCTTAAGAGTTGTCTTTGCTGTATATCTCTTTCCAGTACATCCCTTTAAATGGCAAAAATGAACTCACTCATTAAAAAAAAAAAACTCATTAGCTGACCCAAATATACACACATCTATATCCTTTCTCTTGTGGTAGAAAAAGCAAAAGTGTATAAGCTTCAATTATGACAAGTATCTATTAACTCAATTTAACATTCAATAAGTTATCTAAAAGGTCTTAGAAATTACTTTAAGCCTGTATGCCATAAAACACAACTAAGCGAAATAAAGTTTTTTAAACATACTAGGTTTTCATTTGACTTTTATTATTTCTCATATTTATCAACTGGCTTTGGAAATCACAGTCTCAGTTCAACAGACTAATTCATTGATATGGCTATAACCTTAAGTATCTGGCTACTGTTGGAAACATTTTTCCAGGCCATTTCAGGTGGGTCTCATCGTGATTTTTATTTGACCTTGGAGACTGAGGGCTGGGGGCTGAGGAGGCCTGATCTTGCCCCACCCTTACTTACCTTTTAACTGAAGATAGAAGACAAGATTAGGTCACTCCAATTCATTTACGTATGTTTAAGTCCAACTAGGCATTTTGAAAGGCAAAAGATAACTAATTTCTTTCTCTTTCGCTGTTCTGGAACTGCTACTTTTACTGTAAGACAAAACTATCCTTTTTCTTTAAATAAAGCATATTTCATATAATATCTAGCTTAAGTTACTTAGAAAGGTTTCCACTTCTAAGATTGACATACAGAACATAAAGATCTTGGTGCATTTTTCAAATAGATCAATTTAAATTAAAGTTTCTCCTAGTAGCTACTAAAAAGTCTAAATTATAAGATGGACACAAGACACAGTTTTTTTGAACAAGGAAAGAACTGAGGTTCGAAGATAGCCTTAAAAAAAAAAAAGGAACAACTCTTAGCCATAGCCTCTAACCTGATACAAGACAGAAACTTAAGACACAACACTCTAGAGCAGAGGCAAGCTCTGAGGATGAAAGGGGACGGAAAGATCACTAAACTCACTAAACAATACCACACAAAGCAAGGATTTGGGGATCCTAGTTTCTAAAAGTGTATATAGCAATTTTTGGTAAGATCGACTCAATTCAATGGAAAAAACAGGCTCTAGATAAAACTTTTTAACTTGTCAGAGCTTCAGGTGGAGGAATATCACACCTTTGGACAAAACCTGAGCATCAAGCGTAAGTTCTTTAAAGAGGAAAGAAAGGACAACGCAAATCAAAGCTCATTTTCCCAAAATGGTCACTGAAATTTCAAATTACTTCTGGTATACTCAGTTTATAGCATTTTTCAATACGAACCCCAAACCAGTGTGTCAGTAGTAGGGGGGAATGCAAGCTCATTTATCAAAGATATTAAGCCCTCAGGTTTAAGCTTTTGGGGGTTTTTTTTTTTTTTTTTTAACATAATTCATTCTGCTGGCTAGAGACCTAGTCTCTTATTTTCGACCTTAAATGTGTTAGTTCCTCCAACTGAAAAGTCCTTTAAAGCTACTGATGATTTTAATTTTAGCATTGTGATTTTTTTCATTCAGAAGCGATCTCATGAAAAAGGTACAGAACTACCACTTCTCCCTTCAAATTTTATAATACAGGTCAGGAGCCGCCACCTCCTCCTATTTTGGCAAATAGGTCAGGAGCTGCCACCTCCACTTGCATATTTGGCAAAACAGAGCACTATTTTCCAGATTTTCTCTGAGACACAAAATGGCTCGAACTTTGTGACTTATGGTGATCCAGAGCTCTTTGAAAACAGAATTACCTCTTTAACGTTTCAAACGCCTGAATCCAGACCCAAACTGCAATTTACCTAAAGAGTTACCAAATTTCACTCTTAGCCAAACAATCAAGCAAAAATCTAAGACAGATTCTCCTTAATTAACCAACAGGTTTCCCCAAAAAATATGCCAAACAAAGCTTAAGAAAACATGAGAAAGGGGACAAAAAGGAATCAGCAAGGGCTCGTTTTCCGAGAGCACTCACCCGGTCGGTGTCGAAGGGACATGGAGTGGGAACACATGGGTCCAGAAGATAGGACCTCTTTTGCTAGCTTCTGCTCTCCCAGCCCAGGTCTCTCTGAGTTCTACTGGATTCGTAGCTTCAGAAATCCTTGATGACTACGCCATTAACTGTTGTAGGGGAAAAAACATCAGAAAATTTAGTAAAGCAAAAAGAAAGTTTTATTCGGCATATATTCAGAAAGCCAAAGTTGAGAAGTAGACATGCATGCTGCCAAAGTGAATATCTGCCCAAGTCCAAGGAAGTATTACAGAGTAATCAAGAACACAATGTTCCCCTCCTATTTATAAGGTTTTCACCAGCTAATGCTTTTCAGAATCAGACTGCCGGGTCCTTCTTCCTAGTCTATCTTAGTCTGGAAGCTCAGCTGAAACCTGTGCTCCATGGGGGACCCTGCTGGTATCTGAATACCGGTGGCATAGCTTCCAGCATCATAGCAACACCCAACCCCCCACAGTACGACAAACTGACAGACACGCATTGCATTAGGTAAATCTGCTGCAAAGGACCTCTTTAAAGTGTTGAAAAACAAAGATGTCACGTTGAAGACTAGGGTGAGCCTGACCCAAGCCATGGTCTTTTCAATTGCATCCATCATATGCATGTGAAAGCTGGACAATGAATAAGGAAGACTGAAGAATTGATACCTTTGAATTGTGGTGTTGGCAAAGAATATTAAATATACCATGGACTACCAAAAGAATGAACAAATCTGTCTTGGAAGAAGTATAACCAGAATGCTCCTTAGAAGCAAGCATGGTGGGACTGCATCTTACATACTTGGAAAGGCTGTCAGGGGGGATCAGCCTCTGGAGAAGGACATCATGCTTGGCAAAGTACAGGGTCAGTGGAAAAGAAGAAGACCCTCAAGGAGGTGGATTGACACAGTGGCTGCAACAATGAGCTCAAGCATAACAATGATTTTAAGGATGGCTCAGGACCGGGCAGTGTTTCCTTCTGTTGTGCATAGGGTCGCTATGAGTCCAAACCGACTGGATGACACCTAACAACAAGAGCAACGAGCAACAATGGGAATACGGACAAGCACGTTTCATAGCCACGTCTCCCCAGCCCAAGAAACATTACAGAATAAACGAGAATGGGAAAATTGACAAGCATGCTGCCACAGACGTGTCTCTCCAAGTCCAGAGAATATTACAGAATAAACAAGAATGGGAAAAAGGACAAGCATGCTGCCACAGCCATGTCTGTCTGTCCAGAGTCCAAGGAAGGTAACAGAGTCATCAGTATATATTAACATTACAAATGGGCAAAACCATTGAGAGCTTCACCTTTTCACAGATTGGCTAGAAACTGTCATCCTACATTTTGAGTTGCCTTCCTTAAGGATCGCTGGTGCAGGTTTCAGTAACGACAGTCAGGAGGGTCTTCATTGGTCTGGCAAATTTCTTATATGTTAATAAAAAAAAGGTAAGAGTGGAAAGTCTTGTGTTCTGGTGTATGTGAAAGGTTCCCTAAAAGATATTTTCCAAGGCTGTTCTATCTATTATCTTTATCTCAGGGCCCAACTGATGCGTTCTTGTGAGTCCTTGTGAGCTCTTGTGAGCCCAACTCCAGCTGGGTCACATTCTCTACACTCAAGGACAGGGAATAATAATTCCAATATTATTTCCTAAATCAGAGGAAAGAAAACAACACCTCAGACACGCACGGGTGCTTACACCAAACCCCAAAGCTGACTGCTTTGCAAAACCAAAAGCATCTGTAATCTCTCTCGCTTCCCATGCTTCCCATCTCTCTGTCCATCTTTCTGTCTGTCTCTCTCTCGAGCCCTCCTAAGGCTGGGATCTCAAGTTTCAGCCCCCACGTTGCCCTCCCCTGCTCTCCTCCTCCACTTTCCTCCCCCCAGTTTCATGTTAGAGTGTTTGGAACCCAAGTGAAGTGACACCCCGCAGAGAGTGAGGGGAGGGGAGGAGGCAGTGAATCCAGTTGGTTTCTGGAGATGGAGAGAGTCCTTCCATGACCAGGGAAGGGGACCCTGCAGCCGGGATCTTGTCTCCCTTCTCCTTCAGGGTCTTGGGGGACACTCTGACCTGGGGCGGTCCTGGCTCCATGGACAGTAATCAAAGTCATCCTGTCCTTGGGCTTATGGTTCCTGGGGTCTCTGGGGGCTGCAGTTGGGAGATTGATTGTGAGGAGAAGGACCTGGGGTGTAGCAGGGGTTTGGCTGCCTCTAATTCCTGCTCCCCAACTGCCGAACTCAAGATGTCAGGTAAGCAGCCTCCCTCTCTGGGCCTCCATACCATGACCTGTAAGCAGAGGTAAACCTCATCTCTTGCATGAAAAAAATGCATGGGGGTCCTCAGCATGGGGACTGAGGAATTTTCAGTTTACTTGTATACTGGTTCTAATCTTGGCTCCACCACTGACCAGCTGTGTGACTTTGGGCAAGTCACTTAACCTCTCTGTGCCTCTGTTTCCTCATGAGCCAACAGGGAAAATAATGTAATACCACCCACTTCATGGGATGTAAAAACTAAGTGAGTTAAAATAATGCTATGGGGCCTTGGCGGCTCAGTAATATAATTCTCACCTTCCATGTGGGAGACCTTGGCTTGATTTTCAACCGACTCGCCTCCCGTGCAGCCAGCACCTGTCTGTCAGTGGAGGCTGTGTGCTGCTAAGTTTCAGCGGAGCTTCTAGACTAAGATGGACTGGGAAGAAAGGCCTGGCCATCTACTTTCAAAAATCAGCCTGAAAACCTTGTGCATCACAGTGGTCCATCCGAAAACGAGCATGTGAATGGCATAGAGGCTGGCAGCGTTTCCTTCCATTCTGCATGGGATTGATGTGAGCTGGGGGCAGACTCAATGGCACCTAACAACAACAGCAATACTGGCCCAGGTGAGCACGAAATACGTGTTTGTTATTGTTGTTGTCACTGTGGTCATTACCGTAATGTGTCTCTACTGCCTGCCCCGCTGGAATGTAAACGTCACAAGGGGAGGAATTTATGTATTTTGTTTTATGCTGTATGCTAGAGTCTAAGCATTGCACCTGGTATGCAGCAGGAGCTCAATCAATGGTGGTGTCTGCTTTCATAACTGTAGTGGTTACTTTCACTCTGGCTGAGGCAATGACCCATAGAAGGGGAGATTTCCCTTTGGCTAGAGTCAAGATGTCGCAGATAGGACCTGGGTGTCTCTAATGGTGCTGGGAGGGTCATGGGGCCCTGGCTGGGGAAGTCCCTGACAAATGGAAGGCATGGTTTGGTCTGGCCTAGGAGTTGGTCCACAGGGCCCGGAGGCCAAGTCTGCAGAACATGCCAGCTCCTTGGGGCCCTCCCCATGGACTTGCACCTTGATGGCCTCAGTTTGAGCCTCTCCTCCAGGCAGGGAGGCAAGACCAAGAGGCATTATACTTTCAGCCACAGAGGAAGATGCCCAGCCTGGGAGGGGCGGTCTGCCTTCGGCTCACTTGCACCAGCCACATCTGTCTGATGCAACCAAGCCAGGAGCCTGCCAGGCCTCGTGCTGCCCGAGAAGCCCCCGAGAGTGTCAGAGGCTTTCCTGGGATGAGCGTGGCCATGTCCCCCACTGCTTCCAACCAGGGATCGGTCCCACTGGTCTCTCTTATCTCACCATCACTACCTTGGCCTCCTGGCTGCTGCTCGAATGAGATGACCAAGGCCCCACCTCTGGGCCTTTGCATGTACTGTTCCTGTTGCCAGCAACTCTCCTCCCCTGAATCCACGCACTGTTCACCTCCTCACACTGTCTAGTTCTGATCAAGTGTCCCCTCGGCGAGGCTCTCTCTGACCCTTAAGGGCCTGACGCAGCGTAAGTGCTCACTAAGCAGCAGCTGTCATCATTACCCCACCCCTGTCACTCTCTTAGCCCAGGGAGGTCCAACAGCCTCAGAAAGAGCTCTTGGTAAATCTGCTTTGAGGTTGCAGCCAGAGTGATTTGTCTAAGACAAAATCTAGCCCCAGATGTCTCTTATTGAAACCCTTCAGTTTTAAACTCCAAACTCTTCATGTGTTTAAAATCCCACAGGATCTGGCCTCTGGTCTCATCATGCTTTCCCTAGAACTTTTTTTTTTTAATGGCACAGTGGTTTAGAGCTTGGTTGCTAACCAAAAATCTACCAGCCACTCCTTGGAAACGCTATTGGGCCGTTCGATTCTGTCCTATAGGGTCGCTGTGAGTTGGAATTGAATCAACTTGATGGCAACAGGTTTTTTGTTTGTTTGTTCGTTTACGCAGAATTATGAGGGGCCTGTTGTATTGCCTGCTGATCTTGGAATCTGTCAGCCTCTGCAGCTCCGTGAGTCAAAAGAAGCCTCCAGCCAGACGCTTGACTCACAGACTTGGGACTAGCCAGCCTCTACAAGCATAGGAGCCATTTCCTTGAGATAAATCTCTCTCTGTCTATACATATGTACACACACTTCCCTGGTTTTGCATCTCTAGAGAACTCGGCCTAAGACATTTGGTGTTTAGCTTAACTAGTAACAAATGTCTGCCTTGAACATTGTGCTCTTTTAAGAACTATCTATACGGGATCAAATTGACAACAGCAACTTGAAAGATTAGATAGTAAACTTAGGGGGCAGTGAGTTTATGCTGATGGGGGAGGAACAATTTGGAAAAAGAGGATGAGAGTGGTTGCACAACTCAAAGAATATAATAAATGTTACTGAATTGTACGTATAGAAATTGTTGCACTGGTGTATGTTCTGCTGTGTATAGTCTCAACAACAACAACAAAAGACTAGGAAGAAAGGCCTAGGGATGTACTTTTGAGAATCAGCCAGTGAAAACCCTATGAATCACAATGGTCCAATCCCATTATGCTTGGGGTGGCCCTGAGTAGGGACGACTGGATGGCAGCTAACAACACTGCAAAATCAGTTTTGCTTTCACTTATGCTCTCTGCCATCTGAAGCTTCGTGCCAATGCTCTTGCAGTAATCTGCTTGGAACACCTGCCCACCTTTCTTCACCTGGCTTCCTAGCTTTCTTTTGAGTCTTACCTTGGCCATCACTTCCTCTGGGAAGCCTTCCCTCATCCATCCCTCCTCCTTTGGTAGGAATAGGACCTCTACCTCTGGGAGCGCAATACCCCTTGCCATGTGTCCCCCATCAAAGCCCTTACCCTATATTATGAAGGTTTGTTTGCAGGCCTCTCTCCCCTTCTAGACTGAAAACCCCTGCCTGTCTGTTGCCTGTCCTAGAGTCAGGGTCCCTAGTAGGTTGTTGAATGAATAGTCTTCACTACGGGGCAGGGGCATGGGTTGGAGTTGCAGTCCCAAGGCAGAGACTAAGGAAATCATCCTCTCCCCTCCAGGGCAGGGGCAGCAGGAAGTTTCTGTGTGGGGTGTTCTGAGTGTCTTTCCTCTGTTGATTAGGAAAATTAGTAACAGACTTATTACTTGGATTTTAAGGTATTTTTTCATCCACGAAGCCCAACCAAACTACAAAAGCCTGTCACAGACTACTTTAGCAATATAAATTTGTCTTCTCCTGCAAGAATTGGTTTTTTTTTTTTCCTCCATAGGATAGTTGTCAAACCATTTCTCCTAATTTAAATCTCAAAAAGCTTCATGGCTGCGGGTGGGTGGAGGGCCAAATTATTAGCAGCCATACAGGAAGTAACCTGATATCAGTGGATCTCAGTAGAGGGGGAAAGCAAGGTTCAAGCAATCACGTTAAGATTTAGCCATGGCTGATCTTCTGTATTTCTCCTTCCTCTTCTTTTTATAAGCTCCATTGTACCTGGCTTCTTTGAGCTATTTGCTTTTTCTGGAATCAAAATGGCCTTCCTATATGCATATAGAATAACTGCTCAGGATAAACCTTATGTTCAAATTTTGATGAGTTTGATTATTTGTACATCTCCAAACACTAAAAACAAACCAACCCCCAGATTTATTTTCTCTTTGCCAGCCTGCTGCTGCCATGGAGGAAGGGCATGGAGGAAATAACATATGCCCGTCTGAAATCTTTGGCTTTTGCTCAAATGGCTTGTACCATGGAACTGAAAAGTTTAGGAGTATTTAACTTCAGGCATGGCTGGATCCAGGTGCTCAATGATAGTAGACTTTTTTTTTCTTCAGCCCCAGGCTTTTATGTTTTTCCATTTGCTTTGTCCTCTGACAGTTCCCACCACCACTATCGGTGGCAGCAGCTCCAATCTGTCATCTTAGCAACCTCCAGAAATGGAGTGTCTCTTCCCTAATGGGTCTAGGAAAAGTTCTGGCTTGGGTCACATGGCCATTCCTGAGCCAACTACTGTAGCCAGAAGGATGGGGTCATTTGCCCAGACCTGAAGCTTATGTCAACCTCCTGGCACCCAAAGGGACTGAATGTGGGGGAGGGTGGTTCTCAATGAAGCCTGGGGTTGAAAGAACAAATCGGGATGGACAGTGGTGGACATGATACACCTGCTCACTGCCCTCCCCACCCTGGTTGCTCACCAAATGAACCTACTTTCCCTCAGAGCCAGGGAAGCCTCAGAGGAACTAGGATACCATGGGACTTACCTCTCAATTAGCCCCTGTTATGGATAGAATTGTGTCCTCCAGAAATGTGTGTCAACTTGGCTAGGCCATGATTCCCAGTACTGTGTGCTTGTCCACTATTTTGTGATCTGATGTGATTTTCCTATGTGTTGTAAATCCTAACCCCTATGATGTTATGGGTTTTATGATGTTAACGGGGCAGGATTAGAGGCAGTTATGTTAATGAGGCGGGACTCAATCTACAAGATTAGGTAGTATCTTGAGCTAGTCTCCTTTGAGTTATAAAAGAACCTAGCAGAGAAGAGAGAGACCTCATACTTCCAAGAAAGAAGCTCTGAGAGCTAAGCTGTCATTTGGACCTGGGGTCCCTGCACTGAGAAACTCGAGACCAGGGGGAGATCAATGACAAGGACCTTCCCCCAGAACCAACACAGACAGAAAGCCTTCCCCTGAAGCTGGCGCCCTGCATTCGGACTTGTAGCCTTCTAGACTGTGAGAGAATAAATTTCTCTTTGGTCAAGCCATCCATTTGTGGTATTTCTGCTGTAGCAGCACTAGATAACTAAGACAGCCCCTGAGGACACTAATGCCTGGAGAGGGAGGGGACTTGCCCCAAATCACACACCGGGACCTATGTTCCTGGAAAAACTGAACTTTTTCTACTGCTGGGAACAAGAGTGGGAAAACGAGACCACTCCTAGAGGAGCACTTGCCAATTTGGTGTTCTTCAAGTATTTGGAAGAGGACCCTAAGAGGACTGAATCACAAGCCTGAGCCTTCCACTCCTGGCCCTAGTTTCCCCCTCAGTTCCCTGCTCCCCTGCTTTTTCAGCTGTTTGCATTTCAACACACAGGGTGGTAATGAGGGCCTCAAGAGTGGCAGCTTGAAGCTGGCCCAAAGCCCCTGGTCCAAGTGCTGTTCATGTTCCTTAGGACATTCATTACTGGGCATCTCCCAGAGTCACTGCTGACAGCATGGCCCAGTCCTGGCAGGAGGCTCTGGGGCTGCTGACAACCCTGGGGCTCAGTGTCCCCGGGAGGTCACGGGTGAATCTTGTGAAACAATAATCATGGTGTCCCCATGAGCCTTTCCACCAGAAATAACAGTCCGTTTGTCAGCTGTCCCCTGCCTCCACTTTCCACCACTCCAAACCCAGGTCCACAGCACAATTGATGTGTCAGAGAGGCCCTGGAGCTGTGACCCAGGCCCACTAATTAAAAGCCGTAAACTCCTGGGACTAAATCTTGATTCCACTTCAGTAGATGAGACTCAGTTTCCTCATCTATAAAATGGGGAGAACAATCCTTCACTGGCAAGACATTGCAGGGGAGGATGTCCAGTGATCAGTGCTGTGTTAACAACTTATCCAATACTTAGTTATTTAAAACAATGGCAACACCTATTTTGCCCACATATCTGCAATTTGGGCCAGGTTGTGCAGGGACAACTCATCTCTGCTCCATTTGATGTCAGCTGGGGCTGCTTGGAAGGAGCCCTGGTGGCGCAGTAGTTAAGTGCTTGGCTGCTAACTGAAAGGTCGGTAGTTCGAACCCACCAGTTGTTCTGCAGGTGAAAGAAGTGGCAGTCTGCTTCCGTAAAGACTTACAGTGGTGGACAGATTTACAGCCATGGAAACCCTATGGGGCTGTTCTGCTCTGTGCCATAGGGTCACTCTGAGTCAAAATTGACAGCAGCAGGGTTTTGGTTTGGAATGGCTTGAAGGCTGGGGCCTAGGGTCATCTGCAGGCTCATCCACACACATACCTGGTTGTTGCTATGTGCCATCGAGTTGGTTCTGACTCATAGTGACCCTAAATACAACAGAATAAAACACTGCCCAGTCCTGTGCCATCCTCACAATCGTTGTTATGCTTGAGCCCATTGTTGCAGCCACTGTGTCAATCCATCCTGTTGAGGATCTTCCTCTTCCTTGCCAATCCTCCACTCCACCAAGCACGATGTTCCTCTCCAGGGACTGGTCCCTCCTGATAATACGTCCAAAGTACATAAGATGAAGTTTTGTCATCCTCACTTCTAAGGAGCACTCTGGCTGTACTTCTTCCAAGACAGATTTGTTTGTTTTGCTGGCAGTCCATGGTACATTCAGTATTCTTGGCCAACACCACAACTCAAAGGCATCAACTCTTCTTCAGTCTTCCTTATTCATTGTCTAGCTTTCACATGCATATGAACCAAAAACCAAACCCAGTGCCCTCGAGTCGCTTCCGACTCATAGCGACCCTATAGGACAGAGTAGAACTGCCTCATAGTGTTTCCAAAGAGTGCCTGGCAGATTCAAACTGCTGACCCTTTGGTTAGCAACCGTAGCACTTAACCACTACACCACCAAGGTTCCATATGAGGCGACTGAAAATACCATGGTTTGGGTCAGGTGCACCTTAGTCCTCAAAGTGACATATTTGCTTTTCAACACTTTAAAGAGGTCTTTTTTTAGCAGATTTGTCCAATGCAACATGTCGTTTGATTTCTTGACCATTGCTCCCATGGGTGTTGATTGTGGATCCAAGTGAAATGAAATCCTTGACAACTTCCATCTGATGGGAGACGCTAACTGTCAGCTGAGACCTCAGCTGGGGCTGTCAGCCAGAACATCTGCATGTGGCCTTTTCATGTGGCCTGGGCTTCTTCACAGCATGGTGGCTGGGTTCCAAGGGCGAGTATCCCAAGAGAGAGCCAGGCAGAGGCATATGCCCTTTCCTGACCCAGTCTCACAAGTCATGCAATGTCAATTGCTCTGCCTTCTATTTACAGTGGCAGTCACAAAGTCCCACCCAAGTTCAAGGGGACGGAAAATAGCCTCTACCTCTTGGTGGGGAGTGGCAAGGTCCTGGAGGAGCATGTGGAAATATTGTGCTCATTTTTGGAAAATACAATCTGCCACAGGAGAGTAGGATGAGAAATTTAAGTGTTCAGCACTAAGGGCTTAATAAATAAAACCAAACTCGTTGTCATCAAGTCAGTTTCAACCCTGGCAATGCCATGTGTGGCAAAGTGGAAGTATGCTCCATAGCAGTTTTCAAGGCTGCAACTTTTTAGAAGCAAATTGTTAGGTCTTTCTTCTGAGGTGCCTCTGAGTGGGTTCAAACCACCAACCTTTCGATTAGTAGTTGAGTGCATGACCATTTGCTCCATCCAGGGACTTCTAAGTGTTCTAATAAACAATCAGAACCAAACCCACTGCCGTCAAGTTGATTCTGACTCATAGTGACCTTGTAGAACAGAGTACAACTGCCCCATATGGTTTCCAAGGAGTGGCTGGTGGATTTGAACTACCGACCTTTTGATTAGCAGCTGAGCTCTTAACCACTGCACCACCAGGGCTCCAAGCGTTTAGTAGTTGGTTATTATTATTATCCTTTGCTATTACTGGAAGGAAGCAGCATCCCTTTGCATGAAGATAACCTTCAGATCCTCTGAGAGCTAAAGGTGCAGCGGGAAATGGGGTTATTTCTATTGGGGCTGCAGAAAAATTGGCTTGGAATTTGCCAAGAGTCACCCAGCAAATGAGCACCCAGTCCCAGCTCCTGGGCCTTGGACACAGCTCTGCTGTTAGCAACACTCCCTCTGCGTGGGGTATCCCAGCTGGCCTCAGTTTCCCCTCTGAACAAGGAAGTGTTCCAGCTCTGCCGCTTCCGAGGGGGCCAGGGTAGAGGAGGGCAACCCTTGGCTGCACTGTCCAGCTGGGCCCCCAGACATGCCCATCCTTTCTCAGGCCTGGGGAGCTCGGCCGCCTCTGCCTTGTTTGGCTCTCACTCCGGGACGTGAAGAATGGGCCTGCCAGGTCGGAGGGCAAAGCTATTTTGGAACCTGGGACCCCTCGGAGGCCCAGAGGAGCCTGTGACCCAGAGAACTGACTGGCCCCTCTGTATTTTGTTTATTTTTACTAAACAAGCACAGCATGTGCCTCATAGAAAAGTCAGAAAATGCATACTCGCAAGAGGAAGAAAATAAATGTTGCTTGTGCGTGCACCAGCCAGTGACAAAACCACGGCTAACATTTTGGTGGAGTTTCCCCTGAATCATTTCCTATAGATATATATATTTTTGGTGTTTTTTTTTTTTTTGCAAAAAACCATCAAAGGAACATTCTCCAAAGTTTTTAATTTAATTTAATTTGGCTTTATCTTGTGAAAAAAAATCAGCAAAATGTGAAAGATAATAAACATATCCCATATACTTATAACCCAAATAGGCGCATGCCAATATGTGCATGCTATCCTGGATTTTTAAACAAATGAAATATGACAGATAAGGTTGGTGTCACTCATGTCCTCCTCCCCAGCCCCATTTTCTCTTCGTCTCTACCCAGAGACCCGTATATATGTATCCATACACAATGCATAGTATTTTTGAGTGTTTTCAAAACATAATTATATGCTATTATGCTGTCTGCGATGTTCTTTTTTCGCAGCGTATTATATTTCATTGGAAATACTGGTGGCATAGTGGTTAAGTGCTACGGCTGCTAACCAAAGGGTCGGCAGTTTGAATCCACCAGGCGTCCCTTGGAAACTCTGGGGCAGTTCTACTCTGTCCTATAGGGTCGCTATGACTTGGAATTGACTCGACGGCACTGGGTTTGGTTTTTGGTTTATTATATTTTTGAGATCTATTCATATTATACATCTAGATCTTGTGGCCAAGGCCATTCTCTTTTCATTTCTGGGCGGCACTGCATCATACAAGTAGACCACAGTTTATTTCTCCCATCACCCATGAGGGACATTTGGGTTGATTCAATTCTTTTGTTATTCCTAACCATGCTGCCGTGACCATCTTCTACGTGACCCTGTGTGCCCATGAGCAAGAGTTTCTCCAGGGCACTAATGTAGGCGTGTTCCTCCTGGGATATGGGGTAGACCCACTGCCAGATTGACAAGCTTGCCAAATGGTACCCCGTGGGACTTCACCAAGTTACTCTCCCACCAGCACGCATGAGAATTTCCACTGCTCTGCACCTATATTAGCCGTATTTTCTACCTTCTGGAATATGTTAACACACTGAATAGCCCTTCTCCACCCACGACTGCTATACCTAAACAAGAAGATCCCTCAGTTTCCCCTTTGGTAAATGCCTCAACCCCCCAGGTGTGAGTTTCAAAATCTATTTATGATTGATGAATACCCTTGTGCTTGAACCTGTCTCTGTCACGGTTCCTGCGAAAACCACATAAAAGTGCTTGTCCACAGTCCACTCTATCTCTGCCTTGTGACCATCCCCCGTGTTTCCCTGGGTGGCCCAGCCAGCCATGCTGTGAACACCAAGGACTGTGAGCATAATAAATCTTTACATGTTTCTGGCCTCCCTCTCTGGACTTGTGCTTGACATTACTATACCTCAAACGTTATTATTGTATCAACACTCCGTCCTTCAGTTTCTCAGTCTGTACCCTTTGGCCAATCTGATGGATATTAAACATCTATACAGCATTTCATAGCCTGCTTTTCTTACTTAACAATATATCATGAGCAACTTTCCTCAGCAGAATATTCTTCTGTAAGTACGTGTTTAATGGTAGATGGTCTGGGCCGGCTCAGTTATGGCTGGATGGTCTCACTCATGCATCTGGGGGATGGCTTGCTGTAAGCTGGAGCAACAGAACAACTTGGTAAAGTTCCTCTCAGCCTCCAGCAGGCTAGCCCGACCTTGTTCACATAGTGGTCTCAGGGTTTCAGCTGCAGCAAGAGAGAAAGCCCCAGTGCATAAACTTTTCTCAAGCTCCTGCTTGCCTCACATTTGCTAATGTCTGATTGGCCAAAGGAAGTCACATGGCCACGCTCAGCTTTGACAAAAACCAAAAAATCAAACCCACTGCCATCCAGTCTATTCAGACTCATGGCAACCCCATGTGTTACAGAGTAGAACAGCTCCATTGGGATTTCTTGGCTGTAATCTTTAAGGAAGCAAATCGTCAGGTTTATATTGTGTGGCGCTGCTGGGTGGATTCAAACTGCCAACCTTTAGGTTACTAGTCAAATGCAAACTTTTTGCACCACCTAAGGATTTTTTTTTTTAAGGATGAAAAGAAAAAAAAAAAAAGGATGAGGGGTGGCAAAATAGACTTCCACCTCAAGGAGACTTTGACATAAAGGAAAAAGAAATTTTAACAAATGCTGTAGCAAAACATAGCTGGAAATTTTGTCTCTAGCTTCCACCAGCATGTAAATGAAGGAAAGAAGGAAGGAAGGAGGAAGGCAGTTACCGTGTTTTGAGGACCACGTGCCATGTTTGGCCCAATCTACACAATAGCCTACTTTACAGATTAAGAATGAAGAACCCAAGGGAGGTGAAACATGACATGGATGAATTTGGAGGGTGTTATGCCAAGTGAAATAAGTCAACCACAAAAGGACCAATATTGTGAGACCATTACTACAAAAACTAATGCAAAGGTTTACACACAGAAAGAAACAATCTTTGATGGTTACAAGGGAAAGGAGGGGTGGGGAGGGAAAAACACTAACTAGACAATAGATAAGTGGTAACTTTGTTGAAGGGTAAGTCAGCATATAATACTGGGGAAGTCATCACAACTTGTCCAAGGCAAGGTCATGGATGCTCCATAGACACATCCAAACTCCCTGAAGGATCAAATTATTGGGCTGAGGGCTGTGGGGGCCATGGTCTTGGGGGAACATCTAACTAAATGGGCATTAAAAAAAAAAAAACCAAACCCGTTGCCGTTGAGTTGATTTCGACTCATAGCGACCCTATAGGACAAAGTAGAATCATCCCATAGGGTTTCCAAGGAGCGCCTGGTGGATTTGAACTGCTGACCTTTTGGTTAGTAGCCATAGCTCTTAACCACTATACTACCAGGGTTTCCAAATGAGCATAACATAGTTAATAAAGAATGTTCTACAACCCACTTTGGTGAATAGTGTCTGGGGTCTTAAAAGCTTGTGAGTGGCCATCTAAGACACCCCACTGTTCTCACCCCATTGGGAGCAAGGCAGAATGACAAAAACCAAAGACACAAGGGAAAGATTTGTCCAAAAGACTAATGGACCACAAGTACCACAGCCTCCACCAGACTGAGTCCAGCACAACTAGATGGTGCCTGGCTACCACCACTGACTGCTTTGACAGGGATCAAAATAGAGGGTCCCAGACAGAGCTGGAGAAAATTGTAGAACAAAATTCTAACTCACAAAGAAAGACCGGACTTACTGGCCTGACAGACTGGAGAAACCCTGAGAGTATGGCCCCTGGACATTCTTTTAGCTTAGTAATGAAGTCACTCCTGTAGTTTGCCCTTCAGCCAAGATTAGACAGGATAAAACAAAATGAGACTAAATGGCCACACCAGCCCAGGGGTAAGGACTAGAAGGCAGATGAGGACAGGAAAGCTGGTAATAGAGAACTCAAGGTTGAGAAGGGAGAGTGTTGAAATGTTGTAGGGTTGGTAACCAATGTCACAAAACAATACGTGTACTAATTGTTTAAAGAGAAGCTACTTTGTTCTCTAAACCTTCATGTAAAGTAAAATAATAAAACAGTATTGAGAGGTGAAATGATTTGGCCAAGATCAAACTCACAGCAGAATCAGGGTTGGAACCTAGCTGTCTCGATTCCAAAATCTGCATGCTATCTCCGGTACTATAAAACCTCTCTTGCCCAAGAGAAAGAAATTAAATCCAGCCTAAGTGGGCTCAAAACAAAAAACAAACCATATGTATGTTTGTGTACATATATGTGTGTGTGTGTATATACATATATATATCTTTTTTTTTTTTCCTTATATAACTGATACAGCCAAGAGTAGTCAGCCTTCAGGCATGACTGGATCTAGGGTCTCAAACGACATCACCAGGATTGGCTCCATCCTCAAATAGGCTCTCAAGTCACAGTGGCAAGATGACTGTCTATAGCACTAGCCCTCCAAGGCTCCCCTTCCCCAAAGAACCAAGTCCGTAGGGAAGGAGAATGTCTCACAGCAGGTCTTGGGGTTGGCTACTCTGGTTTCTATTCCTTTCAGCCTCCTCCCACTATGGAGGCTGTTAAGATAAATATCCATCTTCTTGGCCTCTCCTGCACCCAGGGCAGCCACATGACACAGTTCTGGCCCATGGGACATGAGCCAAAGTCTGCTGGCAGGGGAAAATTTTTGCTATTCTAATAATAGAGGCAGATGTGGCTGGAGCTGTCCCTCCCCACTTTGTCTTGCCTTGAACACAAGCATGATACTTGGAGCATGGCAGTCATCTTACCACTATGAGAGAAAGGCCAAAAATTAATCACAACTTTGGCTTTGACATTGTTAAGCTGCTGCATCCTCATAAGAGAGAAAAATAACCCCTATTTTTTAAGCCACTGCATTTAAGTCTGTGATACCTGCAGCTGAAAGCACTCCTAACTGATATACCTCTCTTCCCTGTGTCCCCATAAAATTCCTGGGAAGGCATCACATTGATGCCGGTGGGGCCATGTTCCCATTCCTGAGCCAATGGTGGTGGCCACCAGACATGGGATATGCCAACTGCCAATCAACTACTCCAGCAGCCACCCACACCACCTAGGCTGAGAATGGATAGGGAAGGTTCCCCAGTGGAAAGGTGGAGGGCCATTATCAGAGTAGGAAAACATGGCTACATTCCCTACATCCCAGGATCAGTGGAGACAATAAACCCCTTGTTCTTGGCCTAAGTTTTCTTCCAACACTTCCTGGAACACGGATATATTGGCTCATTTACCCTCCAGGCTTTTATTGGGGTGAAGGGGAGTGATAATTCCCTGTCCCACTAGAGGATCTTCTGGGGAAGCAAGGACAAGTCATAAAAACTGCATTAAGCACCAGGGTGCACAGTGTCCTTTCAGTGCCCAGGATCTGGCCATGGCCTGGCCTGGCCTCTGAATTTGTCCTATCACATCCCAATCCTTGCTACCCTGGAAGGGAATGAAGACAAATCTCCCTCTCCTTTGTCCTTTCCCATTTTCCTACAAGAGTTCTCGAGCCAGATGGACCCAAGTTTACGTTCACCTCCATCATGTCGGCAGGTGGGCAGCCTTGGGCAGGTTCTCTCACCTCTGCGTACATGTGTCTCTGGTCTGTAAAATGGGGGACAGACACACCCCCACTTCAATAGCTGGGGAACGTGGCATGAGGAAGGGTGGACCAAGTGCCCATCTCATGGGGCACCCAAAGCCAGCATCAACATCAAGAGCACTGTCTCTACAATGCTTCCCTGATGATCCCAGACCATCAGGGTCCCAGGTAGAAAATTTGCTCCCACCTGAGGCAGGAACCACGGAGTGGTGACAAAACCCACTGCCTTGCCTCCTGGGCATGTGGCTGGACCATGTTTTCCAGGCTCCCTTGCAGTGAGGAGTGACTGAATGCCTGAGTCCTGGCCACACCAATCCTTCATGCTCTTTTTCTGGTCTCTATGCTCTCAGAGACCTCTGGAGCCATGTGTGGAAGATAGCAGAGCTAAGAAGTAGAAGGAGTGTGGTTCCTGGAATCACAGCTTGGGAGAGCTGCTCATTCATCCGGAACATCCCTGTTGGACTTTGGATGAGCGAGAAATAAACTTCTATTGTGCTTGATCGTTATGTATTTTGGGGTTACTGACATTGCCTTCTACTACCTGTCTGTCAGTTTGTTGCTGTGATGCCGAAAGCTATGCCACCTATATTTCAATCACCAGCAGGGTCAACCATGGTGGACAGGTTTCAGCACAGCTTCCAGACTAAGACAGACTAGGAAGAAAGGCCTGGTGACCTACTTCCAAAAATGGATCACAAAATGGATCACAATATGGATCACAATAGAATATTGTCCGATATAGTGCTGGGAGGTGTGTCCACTAGGCTGAAAGGCAGCAATGAGCTCAAGCATGCCAGCAATGATGAAGATGGTTCTGGATCAGGCATCGTTTTATTCTGAGGTACATGGGGTTATCAAGAGTCAGAACTGACTCTACGACAAGTACCACATTTTTACACAAATAGTGCATACCTTCTACATTTGTTTGCCAACCCCGCTCTCCCTCCATGACCTTGAAAGTATGCTATGCTAATTTTTTTACAGCAACACATAAAAACAATTGCCATATCAGCGCTTAGGAAAATACCTCACAGAGGGAGGGTGTGGTTGGCAAACAAATGTAGAAGGCGCGTGTTATTTGTGCAAAAATATGATAATACCAGCATTGCCTTATACCCCCAGTGAGTGCCCTGTAAAGGTTTAGGATGGGTGGATAGATGGTCAATCAGGGAGGGAGTTCCAGGTGGGCAATGGCAAAGGCAGAAGGGGCAGGTGAGGAGGCCTGCGGAGCCAATATCAACTGGTGGTTTGGTGCTGAGACTGCCAATAGCAGCCTCTGATGTCAAGCCCTGGACCTGATAACACCAATAACAACAATAAGAATATTCAAGAGCTCTTATATGCCAGGTACTGGACTGACTGCTTCATAAACCAGATCTCATTTAATCCCCGCAACGATGCAGTGGGGAAGGCACAGCTGGTGTCAGCCCCAATTTACAGATGAGAAAACTGAGGCCCAGATGAAGTCTGAGGACACTTCCCAAAAGGCTGAATCTTTGGAGTAGCAGCATTTCCCTCTGTTGTAATTCCGTCCAAGAACATAGCCATTCCTTGGGACTGGTCCATTCACTCTACTATGCGCCAGGCGTGGTTTTAGGGGCCGAGGATACAGCTGGAAACAAAACAGATGGAAACCCCAGTCCCCGTGGAGCTGATATTCTAGTGGAGAAAACAGACAACGGGCACATAGACAAATGAGTAGCCAGGAGGAGTGCAGACAAGGACGATAAGGTGAAGACAATGGTCAGGAAGATGTTGGCAGGGAGTACGTGGTGCCCTGAGACTTGATGTTCAGAGACACCTCCCTGACATCGAGCTGAGACCATGGTGAAAATCATGAGCCTTGCGAAGGCCTGAGGAAGGGCGTTCCTGGCAGAGGGAACAGCAAGTGCAAAGGCTCTGAGTCTAGAATACTCATTGCTGTCAAGTTGATTCCGACTCATAGTGACCCTATTGGACAGAGAATAACTGCCCCACAGGGTTTCCAAAGAGTGACTGGTGGATTTGAACTGCCAATCTTCTGTAGCCACTGTGCCACCAGGGCTTCCTGAATCTAGAAGGGTTTGTTGTGTTCAGGGAACAGAAAAGAGGACAGTGTGGCTGGAGTACAGGGAGCAGGTGAGTGATGAGGCCAGAGATGGGCCGGGATGGGACAAAGGACAGGTAAGTTTTGGTGGGCAATAGTGAGGAGGCAGAGGACTGTCTGGGTAGGATTCCTTCGGGCGCCAGCCCTGGGGATGTAGGGACAGGTATCCAAACGAGAGGAGAGAGTGAGCTTAACTCAAGTCCATCTCCCTCCCTCTCGACTTGAGTTGGCTTCCTCTATCTCTCCTGGCACATGTGGAGGCTGGATCCCTTGGGAGAATGGGGCCTAGGCCTGAGTCCAGCCCTTGGAATGACAGGGCACATTCCTACCCTCCCAGAGAGCCTGGCACAGAGCAGCAGAAAGGGACGGTCCTGAGAATCAGGAGCCCTACAGCCCCTACCATGCCTCCAACTTACTGTTTGACCTGGGGCTGGTCACTGCCCTTCTTTGTGCCTCCCTTTCCTCCTCTGATTGAGAAGGGGGCTGGTCCAGCTCCATCACTTTCAAGCTCTCTGTCCTTGGGTCACTATAATTCAGAATCAACACGACAGCAACAGGTTTGTGTTTTTTTTTTTTTTTTTTTTTTGTCCTTGGGCAAGTTACTTCCCCTCCCTGGGTCTCAGTTGGCTAATCTGTGAAATGAGGACAATAGTCCCAGTTTGCAGGGCTTGGATCAAGATTAAATGTATAGTGCCTGAGGTCCCTTCTGGCTTTCAGATTGGCCTGCTTGTCGCCTATGCCTCCTTTGGTGAGTATTGGGGTACTGGGTTCATCTGCCTGGAGTTCGGGTGGGAAGTGCAGTGGAGCCAATCTCTCTCTTTCTATTCCAACCTTCCAGCTCTCTTCACCTGGACACCCTTCCACAGGGACCACATTGTATTCCCTTGAAAAAGAAAGTATTTCCAGAAGGAGAAACCAGGGCCAAAAATTGCCCCTAAGGTGTAAATGACTACGGGGTGGGGGGGAGAGGGGGTGCTGGATGAAGGGAGTGAGTGAGGAACTGAGGCAAACTGGTCTGCTCCTTCAGGACAGCTGGTCAGGGCCCAAGGTCAGGTTCCACATTCTGCTCCCAGCCTCACTGGCTCCTGCGCCTCCTCCCACCTCCAAGGGCACTTCCCTCCCCTTCCCAAGCCAATGCTCCTTCTTCCCTCCTGTTCACTGCCCCCCAGCTCCACTGGAGAGCAGCAACTTGAGCTAATCTCTTTATGCCCCAATTGATTAAAATGCAGAAGTCACCTCTGTCCAAAACCCTGCTTGGGCCTAATTGCTCCCAGACTTCTTGGCTGAGCAGCCTTCGCTGCTGGCTGCCCTCATCCAGTGCTGGAAGGGACTTATGGCCAAGGGAGCCAAGCCCAGAGTGGATGGAGGCTGGCCTCAGTCTCTCGAGTGGAGGACGGTGTGGTCTGTCCCTGGGTCACTCAGTGAGGCAGGACTACTCAGCAGTTAGGGGTGTGGGCTCTGGTGTCTGATGGCCCGGGTTTGCATCCTGATTTGCTATTTACTGGAAACCCTGGTGGCGCAGTGGTTAAGTGCTACAGCTGCTAACTAAAAGGCTGGCAGTTCAAATCCACCAGGCTCTCCTTGGCAACTCTATGGGGCAGTTCTACTCTGTCGTATAGGGTTGCTAAGAGTTGGAATTGACTCAATGGCAACGGGTTTGGTTTGGTTTTTCGGTAGTTGAGTTAAGCCCTCTGAGCCTCAGTTTCCTCATCTGTAAAATACCCAAACCCCAGTGCCCTGTAAAAATGGGGATGATAATAGAAGCTTTCATGCTTAAAACAGTGCTTGTTAATCCACTCTAAGACTCTATCCCTTGAAGTCCTGCCATCTCCTCGTTCAGGGCCTTTCTGTGCCCTCTTCTGTCCCATCTGTCAAAACTGTTCTCAGTCAGGCACTTGAGGCCACAGTTGAGGGGGTGGGACCTTTGACTGCCCTCCTCACACTGCAGCTCAGCACCGAGCAGTCGCCAGGGTCTCAAAATGTCTTCATCCAATTTGGGTTGAGCCCCTACCCTGTGTCAGGCACAGCGCTACATGCCTGCTTTGATACAACAATTACTGATTCTGTGGAAAAATTTCTAGAAGGACATAAAACAAGAACTGAGTTCCATCAGGCTACTCACCACCCTCTTTCTCACCACCCTCCTGTCCTCTACGCACAGACAGTACCAGGGCGCGCAGTGCACACCCAGCCTCCTAGATTCCTTTGTCCCTGAACAATGGACTGGCTGGAACCCCGCTGGCTCAGGAGTTCCACAGCAGGCTTTTTCATCACTGCATAGCCTTCCACAGAGTGG
The DNA here is from genome assembly GCF_024166365.1 of Elephas maximus indicus. Classification (NCBI taxonomy): domain Eukaryota; kingdom Metazoa; phylum Chordata; class Mammalia; order Proboscidea; family Elephantidae; genus Elephas; species Elephas maximus. The sequence goes on from NC_064843.1 coordinate 38,968,922, forward strand.
ATGGGTCACCACCGTTGGAGCCGGCTGTCCCAGATGGATACCTGGGCTGTGACCAATTTCCCTCTATTCCTTACAGGCTATGGAAAGTGTCCCAGTTCATGTCTCTTTGTCCACATGAGCAACGTTTCTCTAAGGCAGTTTCTGGACATGAGGCTGATTGGACATGAGTCTTCTTTACATGTAGGGGTGCAGTCAGATGCCACCAGCCACACCAACAGGCTGTTCTCCACTCACACAATTGAACCCCAGTAGGATGTGAAGGTGCCTGTCACCCCATTTCTCCTTCCTGGCAGTTCCCCACCTCCCTCATTGCCTCTCCTATGTTCTTGTTCAGCTCCAGGTGACTGGGACGCCAAGCGTCCTCTCCTGGCCATGTGGCAGGGGCTCGTTTCTCAGGACCCAGCACTGGCTGATTTCAGAATGTGTTTCCGTCTCAGCAACCCTGTCACAGGGGTCTACAGTGTCAGCAATCAGAGACCAGTGGGAGAGAGATTTGGGTATATAGAAGCAGTGTAGGGAGTGCCTTGGAGGGGAACTCTGGAGTCAGGTGGCCTGGGTTCAAATCCTAGTTGTGTCACTTGCTGGCTGTGTGACTTTGGGTAAAAGTTACTCAACATCTCAGCCTCAGCTGGGTCATTAGAAAAGTCTAGATAGTAGGAACATCTGTCTTTTATGGCCATTGTGAAGTTTGGATGAGTTAATACATATTCTGTGCTTAAAGCTGTGCTGGGCACACTATTACACACACTGAGTGTGTATATCATAATTATATTATTGGGGTACCTACAGTATAGTAATGGAGGTTCCTGGGTGGCGCACATGGTTAAGTGCTGGACTATAGCTGAAAGATTGGTGGTTTGAGCCCGCCCAGTGGCTCCTTAGGAGACAGGCTTGGTGATCTGTTTCCAAAAGGTCACAGCCTCGAAAATCCTATGGAACAGTTCTACTCTGAACACATGGAGTTGCTGTGAGTTGGAATTGACTCGAAGGCAACTAACCACAACAGTATAGCAGTAAGACCTGGAGGGATGTCAGGTGGTAATAATAACAGCTACTGTTTGTTGAGCACCGACTGTGCTGAGTGTTTTGCGTGAGCCGGCTTATTTAATCCTCACAATTAGGGGAAACTGAGGCTCTGAAAGGTGAAGGGATGTGCAGACCTGGAAATGAAGCCCCCAGCCTGCTCCTCTCTGGGCTCAGTTTCCTAACCTGCACTGTGGGGTGGTTCAGGTCCCAGTGGGGAGGATGGCAGTCTGAAGGTGGCTCGGCCTGGCTGGGAAATGGGGTTTCCAGGGCTGCAGCTTGGTCCAGAGCACGAGCTTTGATGAGGAACAGATGTGGCCCTGGCCAGGCCCGCCCACCCCTCCTCTGCACCCCGGGTGTGGTATCAATAGCTTCCAGATGGGCTCAGCCCTAGGCGGTACCTCATGTAACTTGGTCTGGGCCCCACAGGGTGTACCTGCAGGGCTCTTCCCTGCCTTGCTACCCCTCTGGTCCTGGTGGTTGGTTACCTGATGAAGCACCTTGGTTCTGGCTGGGTAACCTCAGGGTTGTTGGCTTTGCTCAGAGCTTCAGTTTCCCCATCCAAGATACAGGAACCCTCCATCAAGCAGGCTGGGCAGTACTGTTGTGTGCTGGGAACCCTAAGGGGGAAGAAGAGAGGGCTTTGCAAACTGTGGAGGGCTATGCACATGGGACAGAATCTCTCTTCCAGGTCCGGAGCCCCAGGGGAGGTGGGGCTTTGAGTTTGCTTACTATTTTCTAGTTGTATTTATTTTCTGAATGTATAATACATACCCAAGGTGCAAAATCTCAAGGGTACCAAAGAGGACATAGTCAAAAATGAATCTCTCTCCCACCCCTGTCCTCTAGGCACCCATACCCCCTTCCCCAAGGCAACCCCTGTGACCACCTTCTTGTGAATCTCCCCAGAGATATTTTATGCACATGCAGGCAAGTACACATAGAATTTTTTTTTACACAAATGATGACAAACTCTACATGCTGTACTGCACTGTTCTTTTCTCATTTACTAACATTTTGGAGATCTTTATCACTGTGTAAAGATAAAGAGCACTTCGTTTTTTTTGGACGCCTGACCTAGGTGATATTTAAAAGACCATAGGACCGTTCAGCATGGACACCGAGCAATCGGAATGGATCCAGCTGTGCGCAACCCTCACATGTGTGCTGCTCTGATGCTGGACATCAGCTCTGTGTCTGCTTAGTTTTCCGTTGCATGGATGTGCTAACACGTACCAACCTGGTCTTCAGTTGGTGGGCACTTAGTCTGCTCCCAATGTTTTTCTCTTTCAGTCAAGGTTGCAATGAATACCCATTTTTACATTTGTGGGAGGATATATGTAGAATACATTTTTAAGAAGGAAATTGCATTCTACATTCCAATGTTAAAAAATAAGAATTTTAATCCATACCTCACACCATACACACAAATTGACTCGAAATGGAGCACAGATCTAAATGTAAAACCTAAAACTGTAAAACTTCTAGAAGAAATTACAGGAGAAAGTCTTTGTGATACTGGGTTAGACAAAGAATTTTTAGATAAGACACAAAAAGGGTGAGTCACAAAAGAAAAAATAATAAATTCTATGTAATCAAAATGTAAAACTTCTGCTGTCCTGAAGACACTGTTAAGAAAATGAAAACAGAAGTCACAGATTTCTGGAAAATGTTTCTAAAACTCATATCTGATAAAAGACTTTTATCCAGAATATATAAAGAGCTTTCACAACTCAATAAAAACACAAAATAGATTTGAATAAATGGAAAAAATTTTCTTGTTCTTTAACAAGATGATTCAACTTCATAGCAATGTTAATTGATAAATTTAATGTAGTAGCAATAAAATAGTGTTTTTCTAGGAAAAAAGAAAATAAATTATCAGATTTAAAAAATGGGCAAACAATTTAAACAGTTACTTCTCCAAAAAAGAAATACTGATGGCAAACAAGCACATGAAAAGATAGTCAACATTATCAGTCACTAGAGAAATGCAAATTAAAACTACAATGAGATTTCACAATGTATTTACTAGAATGGCTAAAATTGAAAATAATTGATAATATCAAGTGCTGGTGAGGATACAGAGCAACTCAAACTTGGGAAAACTGTTTGACATTTTCTTTATAAAGTTAAATGCACACTTTCCATATGACCCAGCAATCCTACTCCTAGGTATTTATGTAAGAGAAATGAAAACTTATGTTCACACAAAACCTGTACACAAATATTTATAGCCACCTTTCTCACGATCACCAAAAACTAGAAACACTCAGCCACCAACAGGTGAATGGGTAAACAAACCGTAACATCCGTGTAACGGATGTTGTTGTTGGTGCTGTCAGATCGATTCTGACTCAAAGCAACCCCATGTAACTGAGTAGAACTTCCTGATAGGGTTTTCTAAGCTGTAATTCTATGGGAGTAGATCAGCAGGTTTTTCTCTCACAGAGCTGCTTGTGTGGGTTCGAACTGCCAACCTTTTGGTTAGCAGCTGGGCATCTAACCGTTGCACCACCAGGGCTCCTTAAGCGGAATACTACTCAGTAATAAAAAGGAATGAACTACTCATACATGCAACAATATAGATGAATCTCAAAGACATTATGCCGAATGGAAGTAGCCAGGCTCAGAAGGCCCTGTACTATATGATTCCATTTATACGACTTTCTGAAGAAGGCACAAGGACAGAGAACAAACCAGTTTGCTGGGGCCTGGGTGGGGTAAGGAGATCAACCGTAAAGGGGCAGGAAAGAATTTTTGGGGGATAATGGAACTGGTCTATATCCTAATCGTGATGGTGGTCACATTACCGCATTATGTTTGTTAAAACTCAATGAACTTCATACCACAAAGGGATGGATTTTACTGTAGTAAATTGTATTTCAGTAAACCTGATTTTAAACAAAGGGTGCATACACTCGTAAATTTGGTGACTATTTCCAAAACGCCCCACAGAGACAGAGGTTATAGTGTGTCTTAGTCATCTAGTGCTGCTATAACAGAAATACCACAAGTGGATGGCTTTACCAAAGAAAAATTTACATCTTCACAGTAAAATAGGCTAAAAGTCCAAATTCAGGGCATCAGCTCCAGGGGAAGCCTTTCTCTGTCAGCCTTCTCATCAATCTTCCCCCAGACTAGGAGCTTCTCCACATAGGGACCCCAGGTCCAAAGGGTGCCCTCTGCTCTCGGCACTGCTTTCTTGGTGGTATGAGTTCCCCCTCTCTGCTATCTTCCCTTTCTTTATATCTCTTTAGAGATAAAAGATGGTGTAGGCCACACCCCAGGGAAACTCCCTTTATACTGGATCAGGGATGTGACCTGGTAAGGGTGTTACAATCCCGCTGTAATCCTCTTTAACATACAATTACAATCACAACATGGAGGACAACCATAGAATACTGGGAATCATGGCCTAACCAAATTGATACACACATTTCTGGGGGGACATAATTCAATCCATGACATAGTATTTATTTGTTTACCCACACAGTGTGAGAATGAGGACCAGGCTTTGGAGGTAAGCAGGGAGTGGGGAGTGGGGGGTATATGGCCAGACCCAAGGCTGTTTGCTGGGAAGTTGGGACAATGGCTAGATGCCCATCTACTGGAGCCTTGTTGACCTCACGCAGCCTGCGGATGCCATAGCATTTGTTTACTAAGAATGCTGGGCTTTTGGGCTGGTGCAGCTTTGGCCTTAGGATTTGAGCCTTGCTTTTTCCTCAGGCTTCCTGGGCAGTGCCGCCTGCCCCTTTGTGGTCTAGAGAATTCTAGGACTCAAACGGGAGAGAAATTGGCCACAGCGCTGGGGATCAGACAACAGGTGTGGAAGGGGACAGGAAGTAGAGTCAAAGGGAGAAGGGCCACTTTCCAACTGGGGAAGAGGTGGTGAATCGGTAAGCCTTCCTGGAGGAGGAGTTTCTATGTTGAAGAACAGATAAGATTTGGAATGGAGGAGATTGACAAGTGAATGAAAGAATGAACAGAGTTATAATATTGAGAGCAATCATTACTCAGCCTTACTATGTGCCAGGGGTTTGCATATCATTTCATCCTCCACTACTCTGGGAATGGGTGTTACTACTTTCGGCCTCATTTCACAACAGCAGAAAAGGAAGCTTGGGGGTGGCGGTAAAGTGGCTGGTCCAAGGTCAGCAGCCAGCTGGGAGCAGAGCTGGGATACGCCCCAGGTTTGTGTGACTTGCTGGTACGTTCTATCATCCCCACTTTGGGGTGGATAAAGGCATCTCACTGAGCTCAGGGTGTTTGAGATTCACCTGAGTCTTGGCATCTGGACAATGTCTTCTCAGAATTTCTCTCCAGGTTTGTACAAGTGGGTGGAAACAGAATCTTCGTGAAGAGGAAAAAGCTGACCGCGGGCACCATGAAGGACTCGCCTTGCAGGCTGGAGCCTCACTCTTTGTCAGCCAGCTGGGCACCCACACGGGGGACTGGATTACCTCTTGAGCTCAAGGACATATCTCCAAGACGCTGTTTGAAAAATGCTTCATCTTTGAACTTATGTCAAAGCCATTTGAATTCTTATTAAGGGCACTTAAAAACCAGTTTGCAAAATGTCCCCAAAGTATTTTTATACTTGGTAATATATTCCATAGCTTAAAATTCTAAAGGAACAAAAGAAAAAAGTAAGTCTTTGCACCCACTCCCACCCCTGTCCCCCGCTCCTCTCCCCAGAGCCATCACAGTGACTGGTTTCTACAATCTTCTCACCTTAGTTTGCGCATACATGAATCGTACACCCATGTGTATATTTCTTCCCCTCTCCTTTTTCCTCCATGTGATAGGTTACTATACACACTGTTCTGCACTTGCTATTTTCACATAACAATATGTCTTAGAGATGCTCTGTGTCACTGTATCAAAAGCTTCCTCCTTATGCTTTGAAGTTGTGTGACGTTCTATGGAGTGAAGGTGGGAGGTTATATTGAAGTAAATTTCCTGTGGAAGTTTAGGGTCTTTTCAGTTTTTTTGATATCACACCCAAGGCTGCAGTGAGTAGCCTTATGCCCGCATACACTTGCCATTTTGCACTTGGGCGAGCCTACGTGGAGGACAAATCCCTGGAAATGGATTGCAGGGTCAGGGACACGTGCATTGTAATTTTAATAGGTGTCGCCAACTTGCCTTCTTTGAGGTTGTGCCAAATCACCTCCTCCCCAGGAAGGCAGCAGAGCCCTGGTTTCCCCACAGCCTGGCCAGGGCACAGTGGTTACAAATTTGTGGTTCTTTGCCAATCAGATAGGTTGAAAATAGTAGCTTTATGTGGTTTTATTGTCATTTAATTTGAGTGAGGTTGAACATCTTTTTGATGTTTAAGAGGCATTTGGAGTTTCTTTTCCAGATGAAGTGTTTTTTTGCTGTACGGGAGCAATGCTCAGTGGAAGAGATAGTGGGGGATGCTGGAATGCATTTTTTCTGCGTGATGCCCATCTCCCCAGGCTGTGCGAGACAAGTCCCTGTGGTGGCTGCCTGGCAAAGTGTTTTGAGTCTCTAGTCTACCAATTAGAAACCCTGGTGGCATAGTGGTTAAGAGCTAAGGTTTCTAATCAAAAGGTTGGCAGTTCGAATCCACCAGGCGCTCCTTGGAAACCATATGGGGCAGTTCTACTCTGTCCTGCAGGGTCACTATGAGTCGGAATCAGCTTGACAGCAGAGGTTTTTTTTAATTCTACCACTTACTTTCCAGATTTCCTGTCTGTTAAAAATAGGAATAATAATAATAATTCAGAGGGCTCTGGGGAGGATGAATTTAAGTTTTTAATGTTAAGTGCCTGGTACAGTTCCTGGCTCAGACCTGGTGCTTAGGAAAGATTTGTTGAATGAATAAGTGAAATGGATGTAATAACAAAAACCTTTACTGAACACTTAGTATGTATCTAAGCCTCTTTTCATGTGTTAACTTATTTAAATTCACAAGGAAGCCATGAAGGATACTTTTATATTCCCTTTTTACAGATGAGGAAACTGAGTCACAGACATACAGAATCTTGCCTAAGGGCCTATAGCTGGTATGTGGTACAGGTGGGACTTGTGGCCTTGCTGTCTTTCCCGCCTCACTTTCCTGCCCCTTCACCCTAGGAGAGAGGTGCCACTTTAACACCTGTTTCAGTTACCTATCGCCTCGAAACAAACCACCCCAACCTCAGAGGCATAAAACATTTTATTATGCTCGTGGGTTCTCAGGATCGGGAATTCAGGAAGGGCATAGTGGGAACGGCTGATCTCTGCCGGGGTCTCAGCTGGGAAGACTCGACAGCTGGGGGCTGGGACAGCCAGAGCTGAGGAACCATTTCCAAGATGGCTTCTCAGTCACATGTCTGGGTGGATGACCTTGCCCACCAGGAGGGAGGAAGGTTGTTTGGAAAGACAGGCTAAGCTTGTGTTTGGAAGTCATGGGAGCTGGGGGAGCCAGCAGACTATCCGGCAAAGAACCAAGGCTCCTTGGCTGCGACCCCGTAAGCTGGGGTCTGGCTCTTGGCTTAGGAGGCTTAAAAATTCTGGGTTTGGCACCCCCAGGAAGGACCCTTCCTCCAACCCTTTGCATATCTTGTTTCCTCTATTTGGACCCCCCTCCCACTTACTCAGAGCCCTGGTGGCATGGTGGTTAAGAGCTACAGCTGCTAACAAGAAGTTTGGCGTCTCAAATCTACCAGCCCCTCCTTGGAAACCCTATGGGGCAGTTCTACTCTGTTTATAGGGTTGCTATGAGTTGGAGGGTGGCCGGTTAGTTCAGCTGGTTAGAGCATGGTGCTAATAATGCCAAGGTCGTGGGTTCGGTCTCCGTGTGGGCCAAAATATGTCATACATTTGGAAACCCTGGTGGTGTAGTGGTTAAGTGCTACAGCTGTTACGCAAGAGGTCGGCAGTTCGAATCCGCCAGGTGCTCCTTGGAAGCTCTATGGGGCAGTTCTACTCTGTCCTGTAGGGCCGCTATGAGTTGAAATCAACTCGGTGGCAACGGGTTTGGTTTTTTGGTTTTTCTACCAACTCATTCTTTTTTATACCAACTCATTCTGAGTAAGGCCTTCACATTCTCAGTTCTCAACTTACATATCTCCTAGGGGAGGAAGCTCCCTAGTTCCCTGAGGCGATAGGCTATGTTTGCAGTCCCTCCTCCCAGATCCTGTCCTCTGTGGAAGGCCTGATCCCACCATGGTAATCGACTATGGACGTGTCTGTATGCTGGAAGCTCCAGGGTGCAAGGCTTGGGTCTTTATCGCTATCACCTGGCACAATCCCAGGCACACAGTCGGAGGAATTTGTGAGACTGCTGAATTTTGACTGACTTTAACCTGAGCCTCAGCTTCCCTTCTGGAAAAGGGTGACACATTTTACTCACTTTGCCATGAGGTGGCAAAAGAGAAAGGATATAAATACGTGGGGTGCAGACCAGGAGCTTAGAAAAATGATAGGTTGTAAAAGAATCTCCCGTGAGGCCATGCTGAGGCGAGAGAAGCAAAGGAAATGAGACACCGCCCACAAAGCCTTTAGTGTCTGGCACACAGTGGGTGTGCGATAAACACATTATTACTGCTGCCGTTACTGGAAGAGTGCTCGTTTCCTGAGTCAGAAGGCGCTCACAGGATGGATTGGAATTTTCCTGTAAGTGGAAACGGAGAAGTAGAGCTCCCGGCCCGCTAGTCACCCAGGCCGGTGTCTCGGCGGAGCGCACGGCCTGCTGCAGCCATGGCGGCTGGCTGTGCAAGCTTGGGCAGGCCACCTAGTCAAGGAGCTGGGATCCCAGGGCTGGGCCCTCCTCTGAGAAACCTTTAAGACCTCCGAGTTCTGACACTGTCTGCGCTGCTGTGAACGCCGCTTAGCTAAAGAAGTCACACTGGCAACTGCTGGCAGCCTCTCCTACCCTTCTCCAATCCCGGTATTTCAGGAAAGCTGAAAAAGTTGCAGGCCTGTCTGCTGCCCTGTTTCTGGTTGAGTGGCGACCTCTAGTGACAAAAGGTAGGAATGACATGCAAGGCAGCAGCTCGGGGTCAGGCAGGGATGGGGAAAGAGTGAGGGCAGGGATAGGATGGAGGAGTAGCGGGGAGAGGGCCCTGGGTGTGGCCGAGCTGGAATAGGAGTGCTGAGGCAGGGGGAGGAGTCTGGCAGGAGTTCCTCAGCTTGGACCAAGCTAGTGGTCTCTCCAACTGAAAGAGCATCCAGATGGCCAGAGCCTCCGTCTGGACTCCTGCCCTGACTGCCCCCACTCTGGTTGTGTGACCCAGGCTAGTCTCTGAGTTTGTCTGTAAACTTAGCTTTGCCTGTGGGAGGCAGTTAGATGCTCCCCACCTGACCATCAAGGTGCCTCAACCCTTCAGAGAGTGTGGGCGAGCAGGGATTTGAAAGGATTAGGAGCTGGGGGAGGGATGTTGGAGACCCAAACGTTATATGAGGGGCTTGGGCCCTGAACAAATCTATCTCCTAATTAGAAAATGTCAAAAAAAAAAAAAAAAAATTCCAGTGGACCAGGCCCCCTGGGACCAGGGAGGGGAAGAACGTGGCCAGTGAATTGCTGGACTGGAACCTTCCACTCACATTGCTTGGTCTCTCAGAATTGCGGAATATGGAATCTTTGGTAGCGTAGAATTTGAATCTTAGCAGAGAACTCGGACTGTAGAATCAGATTTTTGAGCCTGGAGGTCAGAATCGAATTGCAGGCCCCATTTTTCACTCTGGGGCTGGAAGTCATCTGAGCGCCCCTGCCCCTCAGGTTGTGCTGGAAGGAATACTTTTGCCCTCACTGCCTGCTCCTGAACTTGTTCACGATCATTCGGTCTGGGGTGGGGCCTTGGAATCTGAATTTTACAAAGTTGGGTTGCCCAGATTTGGCCAATTGATTTAATCCAGCCATGTCTCCTCTTTATCTATCATGTGGGGAAACTGAGGCCCAGAAAGGGAACCCCACAGACTTTGGGCCTGGACTTGAACTTACGACTCCCAATGCTGATGCCACTCTCACCAGCAGCCTGGAGTATGTAGACAGCTCCGTGGGATTGTCCCACCTATCTGAGACCCCTGACATGTCCTAGAGACATGTCAGAGAGCACAGGCTGCATCAATTGGGCTGTGAGCCTCTGGGGGACACAGCAGAACCCTCTTCTGCCTCTGAGGAGCCCCCTTCTGGAGAGGGACCTGGCTGGGCTGAAGACTCCTCTTCTTCTTTTAGTCCCCCCTCAAAAGCTGAAGCCCCACCCCATCCCAGACTCACCCTGACCCCTCAGTCCTGAGCATTCCTATGAAAACCGCCCCATATGTTTTAGATTCGGCTGCTCCAAGCTCATCAACATCATGGTTTTGTAACACCCACTTGATGCCCAAGAAGCATTTGTAAGTTTCTTTTTTATTTTTCCTTTATTAAAAAAAAAAAAAAAAAAGTTGGGATCTTGAAACAACAGAGCATTTCAGAGGCACAAATTTTGCAGAAGAGGAGCTGGTGGTCTGGCCAGGAAAAGAGGGGCTCTACTGTCCCAGGGAAGTGAGAGAGAGGAAGCAAGCATGAGGCCAGGCTTTGGGGCATCAGGCCTCCCGAGGGCCTGGGTGGAAGCACTGTGGGGAGATCCTCAACTGCCAGGTGGAGGGCTAGTCTGGGGGTGGGCCCTGTCTTGGGTTGGGATACTGGGAATGTGCTATGTCATCACCTATAGCTCCTCCTTCCCCAGCCTGTTGCCCCTGGCTTCCCCAGACCACCTGGGCCCCTCCAGTCTCAGACCCATACCCCTCGCACCCATTCCTGCTCCTAGCTGCTGTCCAGAGACCCCACATGTTCAGGCCAGGCAAAAATGCCAATACAAGTCGTGAGTACGCCTTCCTGGGGTTCAGGGGTGCAAAGGAGGAAGGTTGTGCTCTAACAGTGGAATGTCAGGCAGTGAGAACAAACATCCTCAGTAGCTTGGTCTAACCTGGAGGCTCCTCCCACTGTTCCTCCTACCTGGTGTGTGCGTGTGTGTGGGGCGGGGGGGGGAGTCACAGTGAACTACAAATATTCAGGGTGTCAGTGGTGGGTGTGGGTGAGTGAGGGACTCTTCCCTTGCTCCTAACCCAACAATCTCCTTTATTCCTCCCTAAAGGACCCCAAAGCTTCCTTTCCATTGTGCATGTGCTGAGCACAGCAAACAACAGGTGGAAGGCAGAGCACGTGGGTTTGCTGGGTGCCTTTGGGCAAGCTTTTTCCTTCTCAGGCCTCAGTTTCCCCATGGGTACAATGGACAGGAGATGCCAGGTGGGGATGGAGTGTCCTGAATAGTCTCAAAGTTCCTTTCAGCTTTGATGGCCTTTTCTGGGCTGAGCCGGTGGTTCTCCCAAGGATAACGGTCCCACTTGACCCAACCCCTGGGTCCCCAACAGACTTGGGAATACAGACAGCTTGGGCAGAAGGGGGCATGGGAACAGTGAGAGGGAGGAGGCAATGGTGGGGTGCAGCGCGCAGCTTTCAGGAGACCAGTCGGGTGGAGACGGGCCTGGTTGTCTAGCCAGAGGCTCCATCACAGCTCCTCCACTGCCAACTGGGGGTGGGTGGTGCCCAGGCCTGGCAGAGGGAGTCTTCGAGCCTCTTCCAGGTGACTCCTTGGCAGGTGGTGGCTGAGGACTATGCAAGTGGCATTCAGGGACTAGCCAGAGGATGAGGCATTCACAGTCCTCGGCTCTGGGGTCTCCTCTGGAGCAGAAGCAGGGCTTTCAGGGCTTGACAAGCTCACCTGTCCTGTGGCTCCAGCCCTACCTCTTGGAAACCCCTTCTTGGCAAAGGGAGGGCCAGAGAAAGGCCTAGGTTTCTTTACGGGGTACACTGAGCATTGTTGGGGAGGGCACAGGCTGTAGTTGGCAGATGGTCTCTCAAAGTGTCTGTGTGTGTGAGAGAGAGAGGGAGAGAGAGAGACAGAGGGAGGAGAGAAGTAGGACACAATGAAGAACAGAAAGAAAAAGGAGGAAAGGAAAAGAAAGGCAGACAGATCAAAGGAAAGACGGTAGAGGGAGTGAGGGATGGAAGAAGGAAGAAAAGAAGGGGAGGAATATAGAAGTGGAAAAAGTGAAGAAAGTAAGGAGAAAAGAAAAAAGAAGACTGACACAGAAAAAGGAGTGGGGAGAGAAAAGAGACTGAAGACAGAAGGATAAAAGACAAAAACTGAAGCACGAAGCAGAGAAGAGGGACTAAGTGGAGACCCTGGGAGTGGGCGGTCCTGGCTGGCGGCCGCAGGTGTCCTGCAGGCCTGGCCCAACTCTCAGGCTGGTGGCTGGTGGGGCCTCCCGTCCAGCTTGCGGTCCAGCTTCCTGTCCTTGCGAGGGCGCCGGTCTTTCCGACCCTTCTTCTGGCTGGGGTTTCTCTCTGCAGCAAGAGCACAGGGCGTAGTTTCTGGGGCTGCAGGGTGAGTTAGGCCCTGGGAGGCCCCCCAAACCTGAGAAGATGAGTGTCTACCCACTCCCCAACAATGGGGCTCAGAATAATATTTGAGTGCTGACCGTACAACCACTCCTTGGGGTTTGGACTGCAGCATAAGTCACTCCAAAGCTGTAATGTTTCTTCTGGTTGTTTAGGGGGAGAGGAGGGTCTGTGTTCACTGCCGGCCTGCTGGGCATCTGGCCTGGCTGGGCCTTGAGGTGCCATAGGGCCCCTAAGCAGGGTCCAGGGTGACCTGGGGGGGTCCCATGTGCACGCACTTCACAGTTTACAAGGCTCTTCTCTGGAGACGCCACACCTTTTACCTGGGTCCCTACACCGACTTCCCCAGTCACCTCCCTGCCTGCAGGCTCTGTCCTTCAACAACAAAAGCAGCAGTTAGAGAGCGCTCACTGCATACCGGCCACCGTTCCAAGTGTTTTATGTGAATTAAACCCTGCGACACTTCATGACAGCCATGAGAGGTGGGCATAGCCTCATAGCCCCCATTTGACGGCCATCACCCGGTTCCCACTGCGGGGAGGGGTAGGCTGGGATGCAAACCCCAGACCTAATTTTGGCTCTTGATCCCGTCATGCCCCTCCCCCTCCCTACCGGAGCTGGGGTGAATTTCTAACAGAAGCATCTGAAGTTTCAGCTCTCAGATGAGAGAGGCAGCTGAGGCCCAGAGGGTGAAGCCCTGCTCCGCACCACGGCCTGGGCTGGAACCCTTGACAAGTCCTGTGCCTTCCCTTCTCGGTGGCAAATATGGGCAGAGGGGATGAACTGAGTGACCAAAAGCCAGATGGCCAGGAGGGGAGGACAGAGTCCTAACAAGCAGGGCCCCCTCCTTCTAGGATCCTCCCACCTAGAGAAAATCTAATGAGAATAACTCCTTAAAAGTGCTCATGGAGCGCAGGGGCTGGCAAGCCGTGGCTGGGATTACAGAAATTGGACCTCATACACTGGGACAGGGTGTGTGTGCTGGCTCTCTAGGGGCACCCTGCTCTCCTGCCTCTGAGACAAGGCCAATGACAGACCTAAAATCCACAGATCTCCCAGCCCAGAACAGCCCCTAACAGAAAACCTGGTCAAATTAGCCTTCAATAAACCCACTGCAGTCTAGCCGATTTTGACTCATAGCAACCATGTAGGACAGAGTAGAACTGCCCCAGAGGGTTTCCAAGGCTGTAAAGAAGCAGACTTGATCCCACAGAGCGGCTGCTGGGTTCCAACTACCGACCTTTTGTTTAGCAGCCAAGCACTTTAACCACTGCACCCCAGCCCTCAATAAAACCAAAAACCCATTGCTGTGGAGTTGATTCTGACTGATAGAGACCCTATAGGACAGAGTAGAACTGACCCATAGAGTTTACAAGGATCGGTGGATTCAAACTGCTGACCTTTTGGTTAGTTGATTCTGACTGATAGAGACCCTATAGGACAGAGTAGAACTGACCCATAGAGTTTACAAGGATCGGTGGATTCAAACTGCTGACCTCTTGGTTAGCAGCCGTAGCACTTAACCACTATGCCAGCAGGGTTTCCCAGCCCTCAGTAAAAGGCCTCAAATCACCGTACCCTCGTCTGTACACCGAGGGGCTTCCAGAATCTTGGGTACCAGGGAAATTTTCAAATGGAGCCCCCCACCCCACTCTCTGTCCGACTCCTGACTCCAGCCCTTGGTGGTCCCACAGACAAGCCCTAAACCGAAGGCCTCAAGGCCCCCTGCTGGCCTCTGGAGACATTCTGCCCTGTCCTTAAGATACTTTACTGCCACCTGCTGGAAATGTGTTGCATTAACACCACAAACTTAGTTCAGGTAAAGGTGAATGGCGCCCCCTGGAGTTGCATAGTGCCCAATGTGGACATTCATAAGGGGCAGGCCTAGTCTCCATGTCTCTGTGCGCGTCTCTCTGTCTCATTCCCCTGTGTCTGTCTGCCTCCTGCCAGGAGTGGAAAGCAGAAGGTCTCTTGCAGGTGGCAGATGCTAGCAGACACCCAGGGCTGGGAGGAAGGAGGCTGATGACCCTGTGGCCCCCTGTTACTGGCTCAGTGTCTCTGAGCTTCAGTTCTGTCATCTAGAGCATGGGCAGGTGATAGCCCATCCCTGACAGGGTGGAGGTGGGGGCAGCCTCCCAGCACTGAGGCAGGGCAGGAGGAACCAGTCTGAGGGTGAGGCATGACAGCCCCATTTGTAGGACACTTTCCCATCATCACAACAACCCTAAAAGACAGGTAGAACCATTAGCCCCATTTTACAGATGAGGAAACAGAGGCACAGAGAAGAGCTGGAAGGGACTTGTCCCAGGTCACTCGAACCAGGCCCATGAGCTTCATCACCTCACCACACACCCATGAAAAAGATGAGCTGTTTCTGGTTATTAAGCTCATTGTGGGCCAGGCATGGTTCTCAATACTTCACCTGGACGAATGACTCACCTCACCTCGAAGGGCCTTATGAGGCCATCACTATTCCTGTTGCCATCTTACAAATGAAGAAACCACTAAGGCACCAAACCAAAAAACCAAACCCACTGCCGTCAAGTCAATTCTGACTCATAGCGAGGCTGTAGGACAGAGTAGAACTGCCCCATACGGTTGCCAGGGAGCGCCTGGTGGATTTGAACTGCTGACCTTTTGGTTAGCAGCCGTAGCTCTTAAACACTAAGGCACAGGTTAAATGACTTCCTGAGGTCACAAATGTTTATTGAACACCTGCTTTGTAGTGCTGGGGATACAATGGTGAACAAGCCAGGCAGAGATCCCTGACCTCCTGAAGCTGACCTTGTTGGGGGGAGACAGACATCAAGTAAAATAAATAACAGAATATGAAATATGTTAGAAGGGACGAGTGTGGTAGGGGACAACAAAGCAGGAACGGAGAGATTTTCATTTCAGATAAGGAGGTAAACACTTCACGGATGCTTGTGGCTGCTGCTCTTGGTGTCATTATTATCACCTGGGGGAAAAGCTTTCCTCTCTTGCTTCCCACAGCTAATCAGCTACCAGCTCTCAGAAGCCACGAGAGGTGGGGCCACAGTACCTAGTGCTGGAGAGAACTGTCTGTGTGTCTGTGTGTGGGTGTGTAGGGGGCACTTCTCTGGGCCTGGAGTCTCTTAGTTTTTCTGGGCCCATCTCAATCCCTTTCCTAGCCTCAACTGCCCACCATGACTCCCAGGGGCTCCTTTCTCTGCTATCTGCATTCCCAACCCTGACACCACAAGTCCTTCTGAAGCTAGGGGTCTCCTCGGGTTCACATCCTGGCTCCACCACGTCCCAGCTATGTGCCCAGGGGGACTGTCTCCAGGTCGCTGACCCTTAACCACAACTCTTGATTCCTCTTTGCACACAGATCTACATTTGAATTCCAGGTCCACACTTCCCTAAGTGACTCGACCTTTCTGGACCTCTGTCTCCTCATCTGAAAAATGGAGATTATAATAATACCCACCTCATAGTGTTGCTGTGCAAATTAAATGAGTTAAAGAACGGAGAGAATTTCACCCCATGCCTAGCGCGCAGTAGGTGCGCAGTTAAATGAGTGACTTCCATATTGTGACTACTCATCTCTTACGCACCGCACTTTATGGCCCCCTTTCCCTTTAAATCAGTGGTACTCAGTGGGACAGTATTGCCCCTAGGGGTGTTTTGGAAAGCTGTGTGATCATTTTGGTGGTCACAATGAATGGGGGCCCTAGTGGCTTTCAGTGGACAGGGGGCTGGGGGAGCTAAGGAGGATAGTCCCCACAAAGATTTGTCCCCCACTCCATCCAATTCTCTAACGCCTGGACACATACTCAACGTAGCTGAAAGATCTGCTTATGATGTCCCGAGCCCAGAGCAAATTTTCATGTGGAAAGGCCAAGTGCCTTTAAGCATTTGTCCCATTCACTGAGTTTTCTAGGACTTCCATATCAATCAAGAGGCAATCAGATGTTTTGGCTGGGCTTTCCTACGAGTTGGTGACCATTTGGGAAACTGTGTTTCTGATGGCAGGGTGGTGGCACAGGGGAGGCACTGACCACAGCTACCTCTGTCACAGTGATCTGACTTTCCCTGCTGGAACAACTGACCATGTGTTCTCTGGTATGGTGGCCCGAGAGCTTCTATTGTGGAATTTTTTATTTCACTTTTCTATTACAGTTGGGGGTGCTATATGGATTTTTAAAAAAATGATGTGTGCAAGTGCGTTACATTATCCATTAATTTCATTTCAGATAGTGAAGAGGGCATTTCACAATCCTTATCCCAAGGGGGTCATATGGGAGGGTTGGGGACTCCTGACATAAAGGAAAAGCGTGATCTTCCCCATGTGTCTGGGACTGACTCCAGCAAGGAAGACCCTCCTTTGAAAGGACACAGGAGAGAGCAATGCTAATGGTAGGCTTTCAGGCAGCCTTACAGGTAGGTACTGTTTGTGGAGCAGTGCTCCAAGGCCCCTAAAAGTCACCCAAGGCTCCTGCCCACGAAACCCTGCGTGCCCGCACTGGTGCTTACCTTCTGGGCAGTGCCTCTGGATGGGGCATTTCCGTGACTCAGACAGCACCTGACAGGTCGTTGCCTCCTCCCGCCCGGTCTGAATCGGCTCTCGGACCCGGGTCTCCACGCCCCAGGCTGACCCGCAGGTCTTTCCGTTGTGCCTGCAGGGGCTCCAGCTGCCCCAGGGACCCAGCTCACACTCCTCTGTGCGGTGGAGGGAGAGACAGACAGACAGGGTCAGCTGGCAGGGAGTGTCCTGCGGACCCAAGGGTGGAGTCTGAGGGATTCAGTTCTCTGAAGACACATCCCACCTGCAAGGGACTCACGGTCTCTTACAAGGAGCAGAGGGGAGACGTTTCACCAGCTATTCCTAACTGGCTGGGATGGAAGTGGGTACAGGCTGCTACTCTGGGAGGCCAGAAGCCAGAGTGACTGATTGTCTGGCTTTGAGGGGGAAGGCTTCCTGGAGGAGGTGGCATCTGAGCTAAAGGGAGAGGGAGGAGTTCATGGAGAAAACACACTCTAGGCAGGGGCTCTGAGCCCTGGGGGCCTGGCCGATCATGTCTGAGAGACAGGGTGGCTAGACTGGGGGGACAGGAGAAGGCTTGGGAGGGGAGGGGCAGCAGAGGGGGCTGGGAGGTCAGCTGGAGAAGCTCTCCAGGCTAGGACAGGGGTTTGAATTTTATCACATTCCCCTGATCAACAGTAGAAGATGGAAGCTATGCAGTGCTGTTATGAGGAAAAACGAGGTCACGAGCATAAAAAAAAAGCTCTTTGTAGGGGCTACTTAAGAAAGATGTATATATATATGTGTGTGTGTACACATAATTTGATTCTTTTAAGAGTTCTGAGAGGTGGGCAGAGACTAGCGGTAGCTATTAATACCCCTATTTGCAGATTAAGACACTGAGGCCTAGAGAAGGCAAGGGGCTTGCAGAACACAGCAAGTTCAAGATCCAACGGGGCCCAGAAAACCATCTCCAGACCTTAGCACAATGGTCCTTTGTTAGATGCATTCATTTGTCAAGTATAGATGGAGCACCTATGTGCCAGGCATGGTGCTGGGTGCTGAAGAGCAGGGGACAAGAGAGACCTGTGCCTGCCTCCCACAGTTCACCACCTGGAGAAGGCAGGCAAGGCGAGCGGGGTGCTCAGTGCAGACCTAGGGAAGCAGAGGTGCTGTGGGAGCCCAGAGGGCAAGTGCCAGCCTGGGGAACTGGGAAGGCTTCCTGGAGGTGGAGACTCCCAAGCTGAGTCTCAAAACTGGGCAGGGTGGGCGCAGGCTTGTCAGGCACAGGGAGGGGCAGTTGGGAGACATGCTCCAGGTGGAATAACCCCAGCAAAGCCCTGGGGTGACTCTGCCCTTGACACAGGCCTAGAGCCAGGGAAGCTGGAGCACTGGCTCAAATGACAGAGGAGCAAAATGGTGGGGGTAGAGAGGCCAGCAGATGGCATCAGCTTGCACAGGGCCTGGGAGGGCTCCGCCAGAGAGTAGTGGCGGCCACTGAAAGAGCTTGAGCAGAAAAGAAATACGATCAGGTTGCCATTTTGAAATAACTACTGTGGCTGTGGGGTGGAGTGTGGGGCTGCAGGGAGTAAGACTTGAGGCAGAGAGATGCGGGGGAGGGTGGTGGATGGGGGTGGGGTGGGGAGAAGGTGGTGGATACGCACGGGGTGGGTCTATTGTTGTTAGGTGCCGTCAAGTTGGTTCTGACTCATAGTGACCCTGTGTACCACAGAATGAAACACTGCCCGGTCCTGCACCATGCTCACAATCATTGTTATGCTTGAGCTCATTGTTGCAGCCACTGTGTCAATCCATCTCGTTGAGGGTCTTCCTCTTTTTCACTGACCCTCTACTTTACCAAGCATGATGTGCTGCTCCAGGGACTGGTCCTTCCTGACAACATGTCCAAAGCATGGAAGATGCAGTGTTGCCATCCTTGCTTCTAAGAAGCATTCTGGTCATACTTCTTCCCAGACAGATTTGTTCGTCCTTTTGGTAGCCCATGATATATTCAATATTCTTCGCCAATGCCACAATCAAAGGCCTTAATTCTTCTGCAGTCTTCCTTATTCATTGTCCAGCTTTCACATGCATATGATGCAATTGAAAATACCATGGTTTGGGTCAGGCGCACCTTAGTCTTCAGGGTGACATCTGTGCTCTTCAACACTTTAAAGAGGTCTTTTGGAAAGCAGATTTGTCCAATGCAATGTGTCTTTTCTTGACTGCTGCTCCCATGGCTGTTGATTGTGGATCCAAGTAAAATGAAATCCTTGACAACTTCGATCTTTTCCCTGTTTATCATGATGTTGCTCATTGGTCCAGTTGTGAGGATTTTTCTTTTCTTTATGTTGAGGTGCAATCCATACTGAAGGCTGTGGTCTTTGATCTTCATTAGTAAGTGCTTCAAGTCCTCTTCACTTTCAGCAAGCAAGGTTGTGTCATCTGCATAATGCAGGTTGTTAATGAGTCTTCCTCCAATCCTAATGCCCCATTCTTCTTCCTATAGTGCAGCTTCTCGGATTATTTGTTCAGCATACAGATTGAATAAGTATGGTGAAAGAATACAACCCTGTCACACACCTTTCCTGACTTTAAACCACACAGTATCCCCTCGTTCTGTCTGAACAACTGCCCCTTGATCTATGTAAAGGTTTCTCATGAGCACAAGTAAGTGTTCTGGAATTCCCATTCTTCACAATGTTATCCATAATTGTTATGATCCACACATTTGAATGCTTTTACATAGTCAATAAAACACAGGTAAACATCCTTCTGGTATTCTCTGCTTTCAGCCAGGATCCATCTGACATCAGCAATGATATCCCTGGTTCCACGTACTCTTCTGAATCTGTCGATATACTGCTGCAGCCACTTTTGAATGATCTTCAGCAATTTTTTTTATAACTTTTATTGTGCTTTAAGTGAAAGTTCACAAATCAAGTCAGTCTCTCACAAAAAAACTTACATACACCTTGCTACATACTCCCAATTACTCTCCCCCTAATGAGACAGCCCGCTCTCTCCCTCCACTCTGTCCATTTCACCAGCTTCTAACCCCCTCTACCCTCTCATCTCCCCTCCCTTAGGCAAAATTTTACTTGTGTGTGATATTAATGATATTGTTCGATAATTTCCACATTTGGTTGGATCACCTTTCCTGGGAATAGGCATAAATATGGATCTTTTCCAGTCGGTTGGCCAGGTAGCTGTCTTGCAAATTTCTTGGCATAGACAAGTGAGCACTTCCAGTGCTGCGTCCGTTTATTGAAACATCT
Organism: Elephas maximus indicus; assembly: GCF_024166365.1. Taxonomy (NCBI): domain Eukaryota; kingdom Metazoa; phylum Chordata; class Mammalia; order Proboscidea; family Elephantidae; genus Elephas; species Elephas maximus. The sequence continues at coordinate 38,989,104 of NC_064843.1, forward strand.
CAGTTGGCATTCTGTCACTTCCTGGAGCCTTGTATTTCGCCAATGCCTTCAGTGCAGCTTGGACCTCTTCCTTCAGTACCATCGGTTCCTGATCATATGCCACTTCTTGAAATGGTTGAATGTTAACCAATTCTTTTTGGTATAATGACTCTGTGTATTCTTTCCATCTTCTTTTGATGCTTCCTCCATCGTTTAATATTTTCCCATAGAATCCTTCACTATTGCAACTTGAGGGTTGGATTTTTTCTTCAGTTCTTTCAGTTTGAGAAATGCTGAGTGTGTTCTTCCCTTTTGGTTTTCTATCTCCAGCTCTTTACACATGTCATTATAATGCTTTACTTTGTATTTGCAATAAGGGAGTCGTTGGTCTTGCAAAATTCTTTCATGCAACCTCCGGCATCATTTCTATCACCAAGACTATATTTTCCAACTCCTGATCCTTTGTTTCCAACTTTTGCATTCCCTGGCAGCTCTAATCTGCTTTCCGCCCCCCCTCCAAATTTCTTTTAGCAACCTGACATACTATGTGCATATTCTTGTGTGTCTCTTCTGTCTCGCCACTAAAATGTCACATCCACGAGGGCAGAGAAGTCACTGTTAAGTCTCCAGCACCTAACAGAGTGCCTGGCAGATGGCAGTACTCAGTAAATATTTTTTGAGTGAATGAATAGGTTGGATGGGATGTAGGTGAGAGGGAAGTGTCAAGACAAGGCACCACCCCATGAGTCATGGAGCTGGTAATTAATAGAAAGAAACTGAGAAGGAGCACCAGGCTGGGGGTGGGAAGGGTGGAAAGAAAGTGTCCAAAGGGCAGGGTGGCTGCTTGGGGAGGGACGTGGCTAGGACAGTGGTGAGTCAGGAGCCATCAGCTTTTGAAATGACCGAGAATGCGAGCCCAGAGGGCATGTGTGAGCAGAGAAGCCATGGTTTAGGCAAGAACGCTGGGGAATGACTTCTTGTAAGGGACTGACCACAGAAGATGAGCTCACAGAGGCGTCTGAAAAGGAAGTGCCAGAAAAGAATTACAGCAGTAATAATAACAACAGCTAATATTTATTGAGTGCTTAATATGTGACAGTATTAAGTACTTGACATTGTATTAATTAATTTAATTCTCATAACACCCCCCTATGAAGTAGGCGCTATTGTAATTTTAATAAGTGGAGAAACTGAGGGACATAGAGTTTAAGTGACTAGCATGAGGTCACTAGTGGGTAAATTTTAGGCTTGGGATTCAGACCCAGGTCTGTCTTATTCCCAAATCAGTGCTCTTCTTCTCTACTTTGCTGCCTCCCACAGTAGTAATAATGCCAATGTTGGTAGTAGTAATAATAATAATAACGGTTATGATGGTTCTAGTGCACTGAAGACTTACTATGTGCAGGTACCTGACATGGTACTATTGAGCCTCCCATCACCACGTGGCATTCTACTACCACTTCCTCCAGGTTTCCTGCTCCAGGGAGGGGCTGGAAGGGGGCAGGGCTGGGCAGGGCAAGGAGGCCCCCACTCACCCTGGCACTCCCGTGTGCTCTGATGGGCCACAGTGCCCAGCGGGCAGGTGGGTAGACACTTCCCCTTGTACAGGTAAAATTGCCTCTCGCACCGGATGCAGAAGTCCTGGCTGAAGCAGCTCTCGCACGTGGCCCCACATTCTGTAACAGAGCCAGGAACGCCTTGGTGAGGATGGCTGCCGGGGAGGGGGCGCTCTGGGGCTGCCTGAGGTGGGAAGGCCCTCTGAGTAGCCCCAGGCTCTGCAGCATTGGGATCAGGACTCAGTATCTCCTTTGAAGCCCAGCGTTGCCTGAAGTTAAACTAGGCTACATATGAGAACTCTCTCATTTGAACTGAGACTCAGCGGGGACAGGTGACATGCCCAAGGTAACATGCCTCCTTTAATTTAAAGGTCAGGATTCCCTTTCTCATTTGAGCTGAGGCTCAGACAGGGCAAGTGACTTGCCCAAAGTTGCACAGCCAATTTGAGCTCCATTTCAGCGAAGGCTCACAGATGGTAATGATTCCTCCCAAGTCACAGAAAAACTTAGTTAGGAGTTAGGACTCCTTTTCCCATTTGCGCTAGGACCAGAGAGGGTGAGTGACTTGTCCAAGGTCACACAGCAAACTTCTAGGGTAGAAGTGAAGATTCCTTGCCTCATTGGTACTGAGAACCAGAAAGGGCACTGATATGCCCATGGCTGCAGGGCTATCCTGGAGCCAAGCAGCTCAGAATCTGGGCTCAGACTTACTTCCCCAATTGCTGTGTTGGGGTGAGCTGGTGGGATGTGGGCCAGGAGCCCAGTGTTTGCACAGGACAGGGTGGAGCCACGTACTTCTGCACCTGTTGACTTCCTGGCCACGGACGCCGAAGTAGCCAGGTGGACAGTCGTGCACGCACTTGCCGTATTGGCGGATGCCTTCCCGGCGGATGAACAGGAAGAGCCTCTGCTGGCAGGTGGAGCAGCCATTCTCCTCAGAGCAGATGACACAGCCTGTGCAGTTGCCCCCCAGGCCAGTGCCCACTGCCAGCCAGACCAGGGGAGGGAAGGGTAGAGGAAAGGGAGAGAGAGATGGTCAAACCATACGTGTGTGCAGCTGAGACTGTCTAACTGGGATATTAACTGAACACATGGCCACCCAGACAAAAGACCACATTTCCCAGCTTCCCTTGCAGCTAGATATGGCTGTGTGGCCAAATTCTGGCCAATGGGATGGGATGAAGCAGTGTGTGCAACTTCTAGAGAGCTGCCATAAAGGATAGAATCATGCCCATTGTCATTCCCTCATCCTGTTGGGTGGAATGTGAACGTGATGGCTGGAGCACAAGCAGCCATCTTGGATCATGAAGTGGAAGTCATGTGCTGAGGATGATGCAGACATGAGATAAAAAGAGCCTGGGTCCTTGAGGAGGGTAGACTGCTGTATAGACTGTTACATGAGAGAGAAATAAGTCTCTTTTGTTTAAACCATTTTTATTTGGAATTTTCTGTCACTCACAAATTTAACTTTTACTAAAACTGTATTTTTGAGTGCGTGAGGGGTGCACATGCATGTAGGGGTGGGGTGAAACGCTCACCCTTTGGCTTGGTTTCTGAACAGTACTCCACTCCTCACCATCACCATCATCAAATGCTCCCACACCAGTTGCTGTCAAGTCAACTCTGACTCATGGTGACCCCACGTGTGTCAGAGTAGGACCGTGATTCATAGGGTCTTCAGTGTCTGGTTTTTTGGAAGTAGATCACCAGGCCTTTCTTCCAAGGTGCCTCAGGGTAGACTCGAACTGCCAATCTTTTGGTTAGCAGCCTAGTGCATTTACTGCACCACTAAGGGACTCCTGCAGTGTGATGAAATGTTTTGTGAGGCCTTTCTCACCGTGGTCTTGTAAATCCCACCAAATGATTGGGTAACCTGTTAAACCCATTGCCATCGAGTCAATTCCAACTCATATTGACCCTACAGGACAAAGTAGAGCTGCCCCATAGAGTTTCCAAGGAGCACCTGGTGGATTTGAACTGCCAACCTTTAACTACTATACCACCAGGGTCTCCAGTGATTGGGTGGGACCATGCTAATAAGGCATATGGAACCCTAATGAGGGGATTGGTCAGTTCTGCCACCCCGCTGGGCTTGAAATGAGCTATCCCGGAGGTGGAAAAGGAGAGAATCCCACTACCACCAAAGACAAATAGCCAGGAGCGGAGCATTTCCTTTGGATGTGGGATCCCTGCACCGAGAAGCTCCTGGAGCCAGGAGAGAGAGAGCCGAAGACAGAGAGAAGAGGTGACAGAGAAATGGGGGCAGGAGAGACCAGCAGGAGACAGTGCATTGGGCTTCCCAGCCTACAGAGTGAGAAAGCTGAGTGCTTTTGGGCAGGAACCTTGCTGGAAGAGTAGGGTGCTGAAAGAGCTTTGTAACACTTGCCTGAGCAGGATAGAGGCTGGGGGGCCAGGGATAGATGTGCCTGTGGCATGGCTGGGGAGGGGCTGTCCTGATGGAAGAGCTATATCCTGACTGAGCCTGAATTGTAACCTAATACTTCCCTGGTAAACCCCATATTCATGAGTACTGTCTGTGAGTTCTGTGTGGCATTGCAATAAATTATCAAATCCAGCAGAGAAGTAGAGAGTGCCGTGGGAGGGATGGTTGGTGAAGATATTGGTAAAGATGGAGGAGAGAGGAGGCATGTCTGACCTCCGCCTCATAGGAATCAGCCTTGGGCTGTTGATCTTGATTCCCCTTCACCCTTGTGAAGAGAGAGGAGGTCAGACACCGCACGCATGCCATTGTACAACTCTTAAGTGCTCCCGCCATCATCAAATACATCAAGAAAGCCAAACCTGTTGCTGTCAAGTTGATTCTGACTCATAGCGGCCCTATAGGACAGAGTAGAACTGCCCCATAGAGTTTCCAAGGAGCTCCTCGATTCAAACTGCTGACCTTTTGGTTAGCAGCTATTGCACTTAACCACTATGCCACCACGGTCTGCATCAGGTTAAGGGGGAGGGAATTATTTGTTGCCCCAGAATTGGCAACCAGGACACAAAACCGGGGAGAAAGAGGTAGAATATAACTCAGAATCTAAAGACAACCCCTCCAAGGCTCATAAGGAATCCCTACTAGCCTGACCATCCCCTTAGGACCCCTAATTAAGCTGACCCCATAAAGACCAGGGCTTGTGGGAGTTAGGAGTTGTCAGCTATGGAGTGGGGCATTTCTTTGGCTTTTCCCTCTGTTGCCAAACCCCTAAACCAAGTGAGGGGAGATCCAAGAGAACTGCTCACAGAGACTGGGGTGCCTGCAAGAAGGGGTGACCAGCATCTCATGCCCTGGCTGGACATCACCTTGTGTGACAACCCTGCAGATCTGACCCCTTCCCTCACCTCTTTGAGCAGAGAAAGGGCGCCAGGAGAGAGTAGGGCAAAGCTGAGAGGGAAGATAGTGGCAGAAAAAAAAGCTGGGATATTAACTGGGCACTGTTAAAAAGTAACTACAGGCGTCTATCAAGTGCATCTATCCATTTGCTTCATGGCAAGAATGAGGGAGTTCCCAGTGGCAAGGGGACACCTTAGAAGTAGCCAGGCTTAGATGGAATTGCTGCTGCCTCACACAGAAGACTGGTGCTGGCAGAGGTGGCCCAACAGTAAGAGGCGGCAGGGGAGACCATTGGGGGTGAGAGCTGGAGGTGGTCAGAGGAGGTGGAATGGGACCAGTGGGGGCATCTTCATAGCACCTCCTCCAGCACTCACCCCTATTCCCATGAAAGACAAACATCTGAACTTGGGGGCCACAGTTACCCAACAGAGAACAAAGACCTGTGCCCTTGTGCCTGAATCCCTCCTCTCTGTCTCCACCCTGGAGGAACTAGACCCCCAAGGGAGGGAAGAGGAAAAGCCAAAGCTCAGACCAGCCCTCCTCGCTCCAGATCCTTCAGGCTGGGCCACGCTGGGAGAGGGAAGGAGGTGAGCATTAAATTGGATAAGAGATAGAAGTTGTAAACAGGAATTAGAGTAGACTGGACTTGGTGGTCCCTGAAAGTGACCAGGTGTCATTAAGGGATAGGAAAGGACAGGGTGGCTTCTTACAGACAGCATCTAGGAAAACATTAAACTGTTTCATATTTATGCCCCACCACGGTTGGCTGTGTAATAAACTGGCTATACACTTTGGCTCACCACAGCCCTGTGACCACCCAGCAGGGGGCATTCTTGGCTTTCTAGTCCCCTGTCCCCTGTTCTTATTGGTGCCCATCTCCCCTTTAGAGGAATTCCCTTCTCTGTGAGGTCCTGGTGAAGGGCAAATTCTGGTCCTGCCCCCAGAACAGAAACCAAGGAGGCCTGGCCATCCTAAAAGTTGGCAGTGGGTGGGTCCTGACAGAAGTCTGACCAATCAAATACTCACTCCCGTGATACCGAGTCCTGGGTGTGGGACACAAGGAGCAAGGGATGAGTGGGGGCCAGGTTCATGAAGGTGGCAGAGCAGGCTCCCCCAGACTAGGCCAGGGCCTTTGGGTCTCCCCGCCCTCCCTCCAGCTCTCCGAGGAGTACTATAATTTCCCAAGCCTGGTCGTCCCGCCTCCCTCCATTCTGTGACACTCCACTCCCCCAAATCCTGCCAATGACTCCCATTTCTGTTACATGCAGCTAAGAACCCTGAGTGATGCAGGCAGAGCCCTATTGAGAGACACAGTGGCTGACATATATGCTGGGATCCTGCCAAAGGTAGTAAGCAAGGGTAGAAATACCCTCATTGCTCCAGGGAGGAGAAACCACAACAGGAGAGCAGAGTAAGGGCTTTTTGTGTTTCCAAAGCTGTAGACCTGGCAGGAAGGAGTCCTGACGGCGCAGTGGCAACAGCTGCTAACTGAAAGGTTGGTAGTTCAAACCCACCACCCGCTCTGCAGGAAAAGATGTAGCAGTCTTCTCCCCTACAGATTATAGCTGGGAAACCGTATGGGGCAGTTCTACTCTGTTCTATGGGGTCTCCATGAGTTGGAATCTACTAGATGTTCTCTCTGCCCTGGCAGGAGCCCAAGGGCAGAGAGAACATGTGATGTTGTACGAGAGATTCCCAGGCCCAAGGAGAGAGAACATAACAGAAATGCACAGGCCTAAACTTTCCACTCAACTGGCAGAAAATTTAAATTCTGATGACATCTAGGGATGGCAACAATGAAGGAAACTTTGACTTCTGATAGGATTGAAAAAACTCAGCAATGTCTAGTAAAATTGAGGATATGCCTTTTCTAGACATAGCAATTTGGCTTCTAGGTAAAAACCCCAGAGCAGCGGTTCTCAAACTACAGTATCGGCATCCCCCGGAGGGCTTGTAAAACACGGATTGCTGGGTTCTGCCCCAAAGGCTCCAATTCACTGGGTCTGAGGTGGGGCCTGAGATTTGCATGTCTAACAGATTTTTGGGTAACACTAATGCTGCTGGTCCAGGGCCCATACTTTGAGAACCCCTGGTCTAGAGAAACTCCCGCACATGTACAGAAAGAGACATATACAAAGATATGTACTGCAGCATTATTTAAGAGCGAACACTTGCAAAAAGCTAACTATCTATCAAAAGGATAGATAAATACATTGTGGTCTACACTGTAGCCAGGAGAAATGACTGAAGTAGAATTATAGTTGCCAAAAAAAAAAAAAAATCCCCGTGACCAAGTGGAATGCATACCAGGATGCAAGGATGGTTTAACATTAGAAAATCAATCAGTGTAATTCACCACATAAATAAAACAAAGGAAAAGAATCACATGATCATCTCAATTGATGCAGAAAAGGCATTTGATAAAGTCCAACACCCATTCGTGATAAAAATGCTCAGCAAAATAGGAATTGAAGGTAAATTTCTAAACACAATTAAGGGCATATATTCAAAACCAATAGCCAACATTATTCTCAGTGAAGACAGACTGAAAGCATTCCCCTTGAGAATGGGAACTAGACAAGAGTGCCCTTTATCACCACTTTTATTTAACATTGTACTGGAAGTCCTACCTAGAGCAGTAAGGCAAGAAAGGTAACTAAAAACATCCAAATTGGCAAGGAAGAGGTAAAACTATCCTTATTTGCAGATGACACGATCCTATACATAGAAAATCCCAGAGACTCTACAAGAAAGCTACTGGAACTAATAGAAGGATTTAACAAAGTGGCCAGGTACAAGATTAACATCCAAAAATCAATCAGACTGCTCTGACAGGGATCACAATAGAGGGTCCTGGACAGAGCTGGAGAAAAATGTAAAACAAAATTCTAACTCACAAAAAAAGACCAGACTTACTGGCCTGACAGACTGGAGACATCCTGAGAGTATGGCGCCCGAACACCCTTTTAGCTCTGTCCTGAAGTCACTCCTGAGGTTCACCCTTCATCCAAAGATGAGACATGCCTATAAAAACAAAATGAGACTAAAGGGGCACAACAGCCCAGGGGCAAGGACTAGAAAGCAGGAGGGGACAGGAATACTGGTAACAGGGAACCCAAAGTCGAGAAGGGAGAGTTTTGACATGTCATGGGGTTGTTAACCAGTGTCATAAAACACTATGTGTACTGTTTAACGAGAAGTTAGTTTGTTCTGTAAACCTTCATCTAAAGTACAATAAAGAAAAAGAGAGAGAGAGAAGTAAAGGGAGTGAAATCTGGCATTAAATCTTTTTTTCTTTCCATAAAAAAGAAAAAAAATCAGTTGGATTCCTCTACACTAACCAAGAGAACTCCAAAAAGGACATCAGGAAAACAATACCATTTACAATAGCCCCCCAAAAGATAAAACACTTGGGAATAAACCTAACTAGGGATGTAAAAGACTTATGCAAAGAAAACTACAAAACACTACTGCAAGAAACCAAAAGACACCTGCATAAATGAAAAAACATATCATGCTCATGGACAGGAAGACTCAATCAACACTGAAAATGATACTACTACCCAAAGCAACCTACAGATGTAATGCAATCCCAACCCAAATTCCAACGACATTCTTTTTTGTTTGTTTTAGATGAAAGTTTACAGCTCAAGTTCATTTCTCATTCAAAAACTTATAAACATGCTGTTTTGTGACATTGGTTGCAATCCCCACAATGTGACAGCATGCTCCCCATTTCCGCCCCAGGTTTCCTGTGTCTATTTGAACAGTTCCTGTCCCTTCTTGCCTTCTCGTCTTGCTTTTGGGCAGGAGTTGCCCATCTGGTCTCGTATATTTCATTGAACTAAGAAGCACATTCCTCTCACGTGTTACTGTTTGTTTTACAGGCCTGACTAATCTTCGTCTGAAAAGTGGGCTTTGGGAGTGGTTTCAGTTTTGAGTTAGCAGAATATCCAGGGGCTGTAGTCTTGGGGCTCCCTCCAGTTTCTGTCACACCAGTAAGTCTGGTCTTTTTCCAAGATTTTGAATTCTGTTCTATGTTTTTCTCCCATACTGTCCAAGACTCTCTGTTGTGATCCCTGTCACAGCAGTCGTTGATGGTAGCTGGGCACCATCTAGTTCTTCTGGGCTCAGGCTGGTGGAGGCTCTGGTTCATGTGGTCCTTTAGTCCTTTGGGCTAATATTTTTCTTGTGTCTTTGGTTTTCTTTATTCTTCTTTGCTCTGGATGGGATGGGACCAACAGATGTATCTCAGACGGCCGCTCACAGGCTTTTAAGACCCCAGACGCTACTCACCCAAGTGAAATGTAGAACATTTTCTTTATGAATTATGCTGTATCCATTGACCTAGATGTTCCCCAACAATATGGTCCCCAGTCCCCAGCCCCAACACTTTGGTCCCTCAAGGTGTTTAGAAGTGTCCAGGAAACTTCTATGCCTTTGCTTTGGTCAAGCTGTGCTGACTTCCCCTATATTGCGTGTTCTTCCCTTCACCAAAGTTGACACTTGTCTACAATCTAGTTAGTGATTTCCCTCTCCTCTCCCTCTCCACCCTTGTAACCATCAAAGAATGTTTTTTTCTGTGTGTAAACCTTTTCTTGAGTTCTTACAATAGTGGTCTCATACAATATTTGTCCTTTTGTGATTGACTTATTTCACTCAGCATAATGTCCTACAGATTCATCCATGTTGTGACATGTTTCACAGATTCATTATTTTTTACCATTGCATAGTATTCCATTGTGTGTCAGTACCGTAATTTGTTTACGCATTCATCTGTTGATGGGCATTTAGGTTGTTTCCATCTTTTTGCTATCGTGAATAGTGGTGCAATGAACATGGGTGTGCGTATGTCTATTTGCGTGGGGGCTTTTATTTCTCTAGGATATATTCTTAGGGGTGGGATTGCTGGATCATATGGTATTTCTATTTTATTTATTTCTATTTCTTGTTTTAAATTGTACTTTAGATGAAGGTTTACAGAGCAAATTAGTTTCTCATTAAACAATTAATACACATATTGTTTTGTGACATTGGTTGCCAGCCCCATGACATGTCAACATTCTTTCCTTCTCCACCTCGTATTCCCCATTACCAGCTTTCCTGTTCCCTCTTGCCTTCTAGTCTTTGCCCCTGAGCTGGTGTGCCCTTTTAGTCTTGTTTTGTTTTATGAGCCTGTCTAATCTTTGGCTGAAGGGTGTACCTCAGGAGTGACTTCAGGACTGAGTTAAAAGGGTGTTCAGGGGCCATACTCTCAGAGTTTCTCCAGTCTTTGTCAGACCAGTAAGTGTAGTCTTTTTTGTGTGAGTTAAACTTTGTTCTACATTTTTCTCCAGCTCTGTCTGGGACCTTTTATTGTGATCCCTGTCAGAGCAGTCAGTGGTGGTAGGCGGGCAACATCTAGTTGTACTGGACTCAGTCTGGTAAAGGCTGTGGTAGTTGTGGTCCATTAGTCCTTTGGACTAATTTTTCCCTTGTGTCTATGGTTTTCTTCATTCTCTCTTACTCCAGAGGGGGTAGGACAAGTGGAGTATGTTAGGTGGCTGCTCACAAGCTTTTAAGAACCCAGATGCTACTCACCAAAGTAGAATGTAGAACATTTTCTTTATGAATTATGCTGTCTCTTGAGCTAGATGTCCCCCGAGACCATGGTCCCCAGCCCTCAGTTCAGTAATTTGGTCCCTCAGGGGGTTTGGATGTGTCTATGAAGCTTTCATGACCTTGCCTTGGTCAAGTTGTGCTGACTTCCCCAGTATTGTGTACCGTCTTGCCCTTCACCAAAGTTATCACTTATCTATTGTCTAGTTAGTGTTCTTCCCCCCCCACCCCTCCCCTCTATTTTTACTTCTATGGTGCTTTTTAAGGAAGCACCACCTTGTTTTCCAAAGTGGTTGTACCATTTTATATTCCCACCAACAGTGCATAAGAGTTCCAATCTCCCCAAAACCTCTCCAACATTTGTTATTTTGTGTGTTTTGGGTTAGTGTCAGTATTGTCAGGGTGAGATGGTATCTCATTGTGGTTTCGATTTACATTTCTCTAATGCCTAATGATGATGAGCATATCCTCATGCATCTGTTAGCCACCTGAATGTCTTCTTCGGTGAAACATTCGTTCATATCCTTTGCCCATTTTTTAATTGGATTGTCTTTTTGTTGTTGAAGTGTTGAAGTATTTTGTAGATTTTAGACATTGGATCATTGTTGGATATGTTGTAGCCAAAAATTTTTTTCTAGTCCAACAACATTGTTTAATGAGATGGAAAAACTAATCACCAACTTTATATGGAAAGGAAAGAGGCCTGGGATAAGTAAAACATTACCGAAGAAGAAGAACAAAGTAGAAGACCTCACACTCCATAATATCAGAACCTACTTATCATGGATTGAATTACATCACCCCCCCCCAAAATGTGTGTATCAACTTGGTTAGGCCATGCGCGGTTGTCCTCCATTTTGTGACTGTAATTTTACATTGAGAAGATTAGGGTGGGATTGTAACACCACCCTTACTTAGGTTACCTCCCTGATCCAAGGTAAAGGGAGTTACTCTGGGGTGTGGTCTGCACCACCTTTTATCTCTCAAGAGATAAAAGGAAAGGGAAGCAAGCAGAGAGTTGGGGGCCTCATACCACCAAGAAGGAGCACGAGGAGCAGAGCACGTCCTTTGGACGTGGGGTCCCTGTACCTGAGAAGATTCTCGACCAGGGGAAGATTGAGGACAAGGACCTTCCTCCAGAGCCGACAGAGAAAGAAAGCTTTCTCCTGGAGCCGATGCCCTGAATTTGAACTTGTAACCTACTAGAAAAAAAAAATAAATTTCTCTTTGTTAAAGCCATCCACTTGTGGTATTTCTGTTATGGCAGCACTAGATGACTAAGACACTTCTATACAGGCACAGTAGCCAAAACAGCCTAGTACTGGTACAACGACAGACATATAGACCAATGGAACAGAATTGAGAACCCAGAAATAAATCCATCCACCTATGAACAGTTAATCTTCGACAAAGGGTTGAAATCCATTAAATGGGGAAGAGATAGTCTAACAAATGGTGCAGGCAGAATTGGATATCCATATACAGAAAAATGAAACAGGATTCATACCCCACACCATACACGGAAACTAACTCAAAATGAATCAAAGATTCCTAAATGTAAAGCCTAAAACCATAAAGATCATAGAAGAAAAAATAAGGGCAAACCTAGGCGCCCTAAATTACGGCACAAATAGACTATGAAACATAACTCAAAAAGCTCAAACAGCAGAAGATAAGCTAGGTGCTTGGGACCTTCTGGAAATCAAACACCTAGGCTCAACAAAAGACTTTTCCAAAAAAGTAAAAAGAGAACCCACAGACTGGGAAAAAAAATTGGCTACAACATACCTAACAAAGGTCTAATCTCTAAAATTTATAGAAAACTCCAACCACTCAACAACAAAAAGACAAACCCAGTTAAAAAACAGGCAAAGGACATGAACAGACACTTCACCAAAGAAGGTATCCAGGCAGCCAACAAATACATGAAGAGATACTTGTGATCATCAGCTGTTAGGTGCAAATCAAAACTACAATGAGATACCATCTCACACTGGTAATAATGGCAATGATCAAAAAAACAGAAAACAACAAATGCTGGAGAGCTGTGGGGAGACTGGCATTCTCAGACACTGCTGGTATGGAAAACTATGGTGCTTCCTCAAAAAGCTAGAAATAGAAACACCATGGGATCCAGCAATCCTGCTCCTAGATATACATCCTAGAGAAGTAAGAGCTGTGACACAAATAGACACATGCACACCCATGTTCACTACAGCATTGTTTACAATAGCAAAAACATAGAAACAGCCTAAGTGCCCACCAACAGATGAATGAACAAACAGATACCGACACACAACGGAATACTACACAATGTTAAAGAATAACAACAAATCTGCAAAGCATCTCACAACATGGATGAACCTGGAGGACATTACACTGAGTGAACTAAGTCAATTGTAAAAGGACAAATATTGCATGAGACCACTATTCTAAAAAGTCAAGAAAAATTTCTCACAGAGACAAGCCTTCTTTGATGGTTACCAGGGATGGGGCGAAGGGAGAGAAAACCACTAACTTTTGTGAAGGGAGAGATAATACACAGTATGGGGTAAGTCAGCCCAACATAATAAAGGTAAAAGAGGACACTGAAAGATACGCAAGAGTAAAAGGCAACAACAATAAATACTAATACATGTACAATCCAACATTTGTAATAACAACAGTAATAACAAGCAATAATGTACAAGTGGATACACAGGTAGATATGTAAGCTGAACAAGGTGGGAGGGCATATGGAAGTACACCCACTATTGCATACATGGGTATATTTGCATGTATGTATACCCACCTCCATGCAAATATGCAAATATACCCATGTATGCAATAGTGCTCACAGGGCACACAGACATGAAAACTTGGCTATAACCATACACCTCCCAGGACTAAGATACTGGGCCTGAGTGCTAGGGACCATAGCCTTGGGGGACATCCAGGTCACAATCCACATAGACAATGTTCTACATCCTACCTTGGTGAGTAGCGACTGGGGTCTTAAGAGCTTGAGAGTGGCCGTCTAAGATACAACAATTGGTCTCTTCCATCCAGAGCAAAGAAGAGTGAATAAAGCCAAAGACTCAAGGAAACAATTAGTCCAAAAGACTAATGGACCACATGAACCACGGCCTCCAGGAGCCTGTGACCACAAGAGCTAGATGGTGCCTGGCTAACACTACCTACAACTCTGACCCGGACCACAATAGTAGGCCATGGACAGAGTGGGAGAGAAATGTTGAACAAAATTCAAACTCATAAATAAGACCAGACTTACTGGTCTGATACAGACCGGTGGAATCCTTGAGACTATCGTCTTTAGTCACTCTTCAAACTTAGAACTGAAATCACTCCCAGGGATCACGTAGCCATATAATAGACAGGCCTATGAAATGAACAATAATACCAGTGAGAAATGTACACCTCAGAACAATCAATTACATGAGAGCTAAAGGGCAGTATTTGCCCAAAAGCGAAGTTCAGAAGGCCCACAGGGGCAGGAAAGCTGGGTGAATGTACACAGGGAACCCGGGAGGAAGTGGGAAAACTGCTGACACATTTAGGGGTTTGCAACCAATGTCACGAAACAAGCTCTGTATAAATTGTTGAATGGGAAACTAATTTGCTCTGTAAACTTTCACCTAAACAACAATAAAATGTTCATTGAAAAAAAATGTTGACATAAAAACAGCAAATTGTGCAATGAATCACAAAGAAGCCATTTATATAAATTAAAAAAAAAAAACCTATAAAACAATAGTATTTAAGATACTGAAGTATGTATTAAGAGTATAAAATATATAAAAAACCAAACCAAACTTGTTGCTGTCAAGTTGATTCTGACTTCTAGTGGCCCTATAGCACAGAGCAGAACTGCCCCACAGGGTCTCCACAGAGCAGCTGCTGGATTTGAACTGCCAACCTTTTGGTTAGTAGTCAAGCTCTTAACCATTGCACCACCTGCTAAACACTGAATTCAGGGCAGTGGTACCTCTGGAGCGTGAAGTGTGGAAAGGGATTAGGACTTTGCTTGTATCTGTAATATTTAATTTCTAAGAATAAAGACTACATTTCCCAGCCTCCTTTGCAGCTAGATGTGGTCATGTGTCTAAGTTTCAGCCAATGGGATACAAGTGAGAGTGTCCCATGCAACATCCAGGAAACCGTCCTTCAAAGGACCAGTTGCCATTAAGTGGATTCTGACTCATGGCCACTCCATGTGTTTCAAAGTAGAACAGCGCTCCATCGGGTTTTCAATGGTTGTGATCTTTCAGAAGTAGATCACCAGGGCCTCTCTTCCAAAGTACTTCTGGGTGGATTCAAACCGCTAACGCTGACAACCTTTCAGTTAGTATCCAAGCACTTAACCATTTGCACCACCCAGCGACACCTCCTTCAAAGGAAGGGGAATGCTTTTCTTCTTCCTTTCTTCCTTCTGCTTGCTGGATTGCTGAGGCGATGGCTGGAGCCACGAAGATATCAAATGGAATCCGACAGAAAGACACTGTGGCGTGGCCATACTAACCCAGGATTGTCTATCTCAGGAATTTTTTTTTTTTTTTACGTGAAAAGCAAAGGGTCGTCTATCTTATTCAGGCCACTGGGATTTCTGAGGATGTAAAAGATGACATGATAATGCCTGCTGATGTTGAGTCTTCCGTGTCAATCAAGACTGGGTTGCCCTCCCCAGTGCCTTGGCACTCTGTAAGCCCTCTGGGCCTGGGTTGCCAAGAGAGGGCAAAGGGACCCTCAAGTGGCTTGAGGTGAATGAGAGTTCAAATTAAGTTCCATTACGGAAAAACAAAATGGTGTTTCTTCCAATCTGAGCTTGTGGACTGAGGCTTATGCCCCCAAAATGGGTGATGTTGCCACTTTGCAGCTGAGGAAGCCAAGCTAGAAAAGATGAAATGACGTGCCCAAGGCCATGTAGAATCAGTGGGGCGGGGACCCACATCAGTCAGCCCCACACTGTCTTTGTAGAGTGTTTGTTCAGTACCTTCTCTGGGCCAGGCCACCGGGTGAGTGACACAAGGCTCCTGCCCATATAGGACCTCACAGCATGGTGGGATGGGCGACCACACAGTAGTGACTCTGATCTCAAAGCAGGATGAGATCAGGGTCCCCAGACTGGGACAAAGTAAGACCCTTACTAATAACCTTTCCTGGAAGCACTTAAGGGTCACTCAACTAACCCTCTGCAGCTTCACTGGGGACCCTGAGGCCAGAAAAGGTGGAGGTGTAGGTGTCCCCAAGGTCAGGCAGCCAAACAGAGAAGCAGCCCAGGTTTGAGCTACAGCAGTATTTGTAGAATACTGTTTTGGCAGGCTGAGGACAAAAGAACCCAACAGGGACCCTTCTGAGGTGGGATGAGTCTGCTCTCCCCACAACGGACCTTGTGGGTGCAGGGATGGGGGTGGGGGAGAGGTTGGTTCTTAAGTAGCATCTTCCAACTGCAGGCCTTTGAAGGGAGTAGCTCCTGCCACAACCTGGGCTCTGGCAGTTGGCTAGTCCGCCCTCTAGTGCCTCTATGCTGTAATGGCACCTCCGACTTTTTAAATTTTGATGGTCTCCTGGTTTCTCATCATACCACTTCGGTAACTCGCTAGAAAGAGCATTGCTGTTACCACTCAAGGCCACGATGTAGGGACTTAAATGCCCATGTTGTGAATAATAAGTTTGTACAGCGCTGCTCTAGAAAGATCCAAACTTGATGGTTCTTAAACTTGACTTGAACTTAAACCTGAATCCCCAGTGAGGCTTGTAAAAGTGTGTGGTTTGGGCCCAGGAATGTGCATTTTTAACAAGTCATCCAGGGGAGCTGATGCAAAACGTGCTTCCTCTCTTTCCTCTCTGGATATTGCATTTTACCTTCTTAAAAGGCAAGAGAACACGCAGCGATGCCCTTTAAAACACTCCCGTCACTCCCGTGTCAACTGGAGCCAGCTGTGTAAAGATGACCAGGTTTAGGCCTGAGAGCCATGACACCAGGGTCCTGGTCCCCGCTCTGTAACTTCTCTCCTATGTGTTCTTGGACAACATCCTTCTCCTCTCTGGGCTGTTTCCTCATCTGTAAAATGGAGGGTGCTATGGATTAACTTGTGTCCCCCCAAAATATGTATTGGAATCCTAACCCCTATTCCTGTGAATGTAATTCTGTTTGGAAATAAAGTTTTCTTTCTTATGTTAATTAGATCATACCTGAGTAACCAAAACAAAAACCAAACCCGTTGTCGCTGAGTTGATTCTAACTCATGACAACCCTATAGGACAGAGTAGAACTGTCCCCACAGGGTTTCCAAGGAGTAGCTGGTAGATTTGAACTGCCAACCTTTTGGTTAGCAACTGTAGCTCCTAACCACTGTGCCACCAGGGCTCCTACTCAAGTAAGGTGAGTTCTAAATCTAATCACTTCTGGGTTAAAAAAAGATCAGATTAGACACAGAGGCACCCACACATGGAGCGCAGACAGACACCAGGTGAGGACGGTCTACAAGCCAAGGTACGCTAAGGAACCAAGGTATGTCGGGGGCTACCAACAAGGAATGAGTCGACACAACTGAGACCCTGATTTGGACATTTAGCCTCCAGAACTGTAAGAATATAAATTTCTGTTCCTTAAAGTCACCAATGTGTGGTATTTCTGTCACAGCAGCACTAGGAAACTAAGACAGAAGGGTTGGACTGTTATCGGTGGTTTGCAAACTTATTCCATTCATTCATTTAACAAATATTAAGGGAACACCTCCTATGTGGGAGAGAAGGACAATCGATGGGAAAAAAAGCAAACAAAATACCTAGTTGCCAATAGTGAAACGTGTTGTGAAGGGAATAAACAGGATGCAGCAATAGGGAAGAATAAAGAAGAAAAGGTGGGGTATTCAGGGAAGGCTTCCCCGAGGAGGCAACTTTTACACTGAGACCTGCAGGGTGGGAAGAGGTTGGCCCTGGGAAGAGCAGGGGCTAGGGCATTGCTGGCAATGGGAACAGCAAGAGCAAAAATGAGCAAGGGGTGGTGGTGGGGATGAGGTGAGGGAGACAGGCAGAAACCAGATCCTGTAGGTCTTTGATCATTTGGGCTGTTGTGGGGAGAAGAGATTGTGGGTAAGAGCTGAGTGTTAAAAGGGGTGGCAGAGTCAGCCAGTGGTCTAATCCAATACCTGTCCTTGCATTCTTGCTCATAACTGAACACCTACACTGTTGGGGCAGCAATTAAAAACAATTTAAAATGTAAAGCAATTTAAAGCCAAGATGTCTCAGTCACCTAGTGCTGCTATAACAGAAATGCCACAGTGGATGGCTTTAACAAACAGAAGTTTATCCCCTTGCAGTCTAGTAGGCTAGAAGTCCAAATTTAGGGCATCAGCTCCAGGCGAAGGCTTTCTCTGTCTGCTCTAGAGGAAGGTCCTTGTCATTAACCTTTCCCTGGACTAGGAGCTTCTCTGCGCAGGTACACCAGGTCTAAATGATCTACTCTGCTCCCGGCACTGCTATCTTGGTGGTATGAGGTCCCCGGCTTTCTGCTCACTTTCCTTTTATCTCTGTAAGATAAAGGGTGGTGCAGGCTACACCCCAGGGAAACTCCCTTTACATTAAACCAGGGATGTGATCTGAGAAAGGGTGTTATATCCCACCCTAATCCTCTTCAGCATAACCCAGTCCTGCTCATTAACCCCAGGCAGAGATTAGGGTTTACAACACACAGGAAAATTACAGCAATCACAAGATGGAGGACAACCACACAATACTGGGAATCATGGCCTAGCCAAACTGCCACATATTCAATTCGATCCATGACACAAGCTTTAAAAAAAATTCCCAGCCTCCACTGCAGCCAATAAGATGTAAACAGATATTAGATGGGGCATTTGTGATGCCTTTCTTCAGGCACCCCACCCCCACCGCCCTTTCCTTTCCTTCTTCCTGCCTGGAACACGGATGTTATGGCTGGAGCTGCAGCTGCCATCTTGCAACCATAGTGTGGCCTTGAGGCTGGAGGCCATGTGCTCAAGATGGAAAAGTAAAAAGACAGAGCCTGAGGCTCTGAGACAAATTGGCCTGGACTGCCTCCACCTGCAGGCTTCTTTTACAAGAGAGAAACAGAAGCCCTTATCTTGTTTATGCTGCGTTACCTTCAATCTCTGTTTCTAGCAGCCATACTCATTAAAAAAAAAAAAAAAAATACTCATAGGGTACTGTAAAAGGCTACTGCAGTCATACTGGAGACAGACACCAGTGACCTGAATTAGTGCTGTGTACATCTTCTATTTTCAGTGTAAAACCAACAGGACTTGCTGATGGATTGAATGTGGCAGTGGGAGGGAGGTGAGGGAAGCCTTTTTAAAATTTAGCCTCACACTTTTTTTTTAATTGTGGCAGTATATATGTACATATATATATATATATAGCCACAGTTAAAACAAAGCAATATATATATAGAAGGAGCGCTGGTGGCACGGTGGTTAAGCACCCGGCTGCCAAAATGTCAGCAGTTTGAACTCACCAGGAGCTCTGTGGGAGAAAGATGTGGTAGTCTGCTTCCGTAAAAATTACAGCCTTTGAAACCCTATAGGGCAGTTCTACTATGTCCTACAGGGTCGCTATGAATTGGTATCGACTCCACAGCAGTGGGTTAGGTTTTGGTTTTATACATATCTCTATCTATGTCTATATATCTATATCTATACCTATATATATAAAACAAAATGCCAATTCAATCATTTGTACATGTGCAATTCAGCGACATTAATTATGGTCACCATACCATGCTGTACAATCATTGCCACTACTTGTTTTTAAATTTTTCATCACCCTTAACAGACACTCAGTACCCCTTAAGCAATACTCGCTTTTTTTTTTGATCAAAATACTCACATTTTTTGATCAAATTAAATGTAATGCTAAAACCCAAAATATATGTAATGGGCACTTTGGGGGTGTCTTCTCTGCTCATGGCCTCCTTTCCTGAGAACTGACAGCCATGTTTGGAACTGCACGACCTGCCCCTGGGCCAGAGGGGGCAGGGCCAGGGACGACAGCTACCCAGGTTGGTCTGAGAATATTGATTCTGGGCTGACAGACCATGGCCTAGGTTGACCTTTTGACCTGAGGACATATGTAAGCAGGCAGGGTGGCCTGTTCGGTGCAAATGAGGAGAAACTTTGGGGGGCACCAGCATCTGTGGCCCCGCTTTTGCTGACAGGGGACTCACCCCTATCCGCTCTCTGACTTTGAGGTTTGCGTGGAGCCATCTCCACCCAAATGCACTTAACCCAGGCCTGGCCAATCAGAGGCAATGTGAAGGGGTGGGAGATGGGTCTTTTCCTCTCTATTTGGATCTGAGGGGATGTAGCCCAGAGCTGGTGGCCATCCCATGAGAGAAGAGTCTTCCCAAGAATGGCGGCCACACAGAGGCAGCGGAACCAAGAAAGGCAGACAGATTCCAAATGAAGTCGTCTGGACACCTGGATTCACCTTTGGGGATCTAAAAAGTCTCTTCTTTGCTCAAGCCACTTTGATTTTGAGTTTCTGTCACTTGCAATCAAAAGACTTCTAACTAATACAGAAGCAGAGAAAGAAAAAAATTTAAGTCAGATGCAGACAGAGAAGCAGCAACCAGAACCCTCACAGGCTCCAAAGACAGAAGGGGTTTCTGATGGCCTTCCAAGCCCTGGTTCCAGTCTCCCCCAAGCTTGGCTCACCCCACACATCCAAAGAAAGTCACTTTTCCACTTAAGCTAGCACTGCTTCTGTCAATTTACAATCAACACTATTGTAGCTCACTCAAGAGGAGACATACCAGGGTGGAGCAGCTCCAGTTCAGCAGAGGTGAGGAGCCTGGGGGACCATCCATCCTACCTGACCATCATGGCATCTCAAGGGACCCCAGGGTTCCAGGGAGCTCAAGTTGAGAACCCCTGGGCCCTGCTATCCCTCAGTTGGATCCTGGCCTCCAATTGCTGCCCTCTCCCAGTTCAAATGGACATTTCTCAACAAAGTATTTGAGCTCTGATTGCAACCTCCCTGAGTTTTCTTGGGACATCAGAGGGGATGGCACCCCTGTGTAATTTCCCTTAACCATTGCTTCCCATAATCAAGACCATTCTCCCACAGTCAAAATGCCAATCATTCCCCAAAGCATGGTCCCGTGTTGCTCCAGCAGCTGGAGAGGTTCAGAGTGGCATCTGACTCACTCTGTCCCCAGGAGCCCAGGGGATGAGTTGGGACTTGGATGTCTATGAAGAATGAAGTGGAATTAATCACACCAGGCTTGGCAGTTTACAAAGTGATGCAAGCTTATAACAACTCTGAATGTATGCAGTAAACTTGGGTTGAGCAATCAACTCATTCATTCAACAAATAGTTACTGAGCCCCTACTATGTGTTAGGTCCAGTACCAGGGGCTCAACTGCTATGAGGTTTTGGGCCAACTATGTATTACATCTCTGAGCCTCAGTTTTCCAGCTGTAAAATGGAGGTAATAATGTTTATCTTGCAGAGTTATTGTGATTAAATGAGGTGGTGCATGAAAAACTCTTAGCTTAGAGCCTGGCACAAAGCAGGCACCTAATAAGTTGAAGCTCTTGTTATTATATTCAGGAGGGTGATGTGTTTTGTCCTTAAAGAATTTATAAGTCTAAGGACATGTGTGATGGCACAGATGCCCAGGTTCAAATCCTGGCTTTACTACTCACTGACTGACCTCAGACAAGTCCCCTCACCTCTGTAAGCTTCAGTTTATCCATCTTATTCCCCCCAGCCTTGTTTTGAGGTGTGTGCAAGCAAATGAGCACTTCCCTGGCACATTGTAGGTGCTCCTATGTAAAGGTAAGTTCCCTTCCTGTTCCCTCACTATCACCACACATGGTGGGCTTGTCAAGCAAAATTTGGACCCTCCTTCCCTTTCACACGTGAGAAAACATAGGGCAGAGAGATGAGTGAGGTTGGAAGGTGGGCAGCAGGGCCCAGAGAGATGGTCTTTCACTCTCTGGATGTGAAGAGCCTACGGGAGCTCCAGCAGGAGGCAGCTCTGGTCTTGGGTGAAGGTCAAGTTTATTCTGTCTGTTGGGAACGGGAATAAGCCGTGCTCCTCAAGTGAGGGTTCCAGCCACAGGCCACCTGCATTGAATGGCCCCCAAAACCTTGTTGCAAAGGAGTCAATGGCTCAACGTTTGCAAGCGATCTCCATGTTTGCAGCGTTTGGGATTTGCAGTGGATTCAGGGTCCTCTCTGCAGTATCATGCCTCCCACCCATCTTCACTCTACAAAGCTTTCCTCGAGAAAATCAAAAGGCACCGAGTGATGCCTGGGATGCTGAGAATTACAGGTTCTCCCAGACAAGCTCATCTCTGCAGGAGCCTGTAGTATCTGTCACTGAAAAATCCTCAACACCCAAGCCAAGAACTTCAGCCCCGTGCTTCTTAAAAAACTATTTTGGACAGATTACCAATATTTAAAAAATCAGGAGACTTCATATAAAAAGCTGGAAGCTGAAGTTGTCTGGAAAAATTCAGAACACCTGGCGACACTAGGCCTGCAATCCAACAGGGCAACAATTGGTTGGAGGCATGTCAGTGGGGCATGTGCTCTCTAGTTTGCCACACTCCCCACCACTCCATATTACTCTGCTACTGAGGGCAAAGGTCAACTGCCAAACATTATCATCTTTGAGCTACTGTTTCTCTTAAACCCATTTCACTCACTCACATAAGAAGACCATGTAAAGCAGGGATTCTCAAACTTGGGAAACAAACATGAAGGGCTTATTAAAACATAATTGCTGGGCCCCACCCCCCGAAAACCAAAACCAAAACCAAAACCAAACCCAGTGTTGTTAAGTAGATTCCGTTTCCAAGGGTTTGCAAGGCTGTAATCTTTATGGAAACAGACTGCCACATCTTTCAGCCTAGAGCTTTAACCGTTCTGCTACCAGGGCTCCTTGGCCCCAATGCCAGAGTTCCTGATTTGGTAGGTCTAGGGTGGGGCCTGAGAATTTGTATTGCTAACAGGTTCCCAGGTGATACTGATGGTCTCAGGACCACACTTTCAAAACCACCACTATGGAGTAGGGCTAAGAGCCCAAGCTCTGCAGTTAGACTAAAAAAACCCAAAAAAGGAATCCGGTTGCTGTCCAGTCTATTCCGACTCACAGTGACCCTATAGGACAGAGTAGAACTGCCCCATAGAGTTTCCAAGGGGCGGCTGGTGGATTCAAATTGCTGACCGTTTCATTAGCAGCTGAGCTCTTCACCACTGTGCCAACAGGGCATTTTGACTGCTTAAGTTCAAATCCCAGCTCTGACCCTTACCCTTGCCTGTGTGACCTTGAGCTAGTACCTTAACCTCTCTGTGCTTCAGTTTTCCCATCTGTACAACAGAAATATTACTGCTTGACCTCAAAAGTGTCTTGTGAGAATCTGAGCAGACCTGACACTTAAAGGGGCCTGGCGATATCAGCCATCATTACTATTAACAGGAGTCCCTGGGTAGCGCAAATGATTAAGTGCTTGGCTACTAATCAAAGGCTGGCGATTTCAACCCACCCAGAGAAGCGTTGGAAGAAAGACCTGGCGATCTGCTTCTGAGAGGTCACAGCCTTGAAAACCCTATGGGGGCACAGCTCTACTCTGCACACTATTTCTGTCACCACCTGCCCTGCCTCCGTCGGCGTTTGTGATCCTGGAGTTGCTTTGGCAATCAGTGCAGAGCTTCTTATTTTGATGGCAACATTTGTTTTGGGTAGTTTCTTCATAATTGGGATGTGCCCAGGAAAGTGTGTCTTGCATGAGAACATTGTGTGTTGTGGTGGACTAAGGATTTAATACAGCTGTCCTGAAGAGCTCCCTGGGGGTGAGAAGGACGAGGAAGGAGGGAAGGCAGTGCAGCCTGAGGAGGTTCAAGCCCTACCCTGGATGCTGCTCTGACTCAGGAAAGATCCAGAACCCTGTGGGGGAGTCCCATGCAGAAAGTGCTGGGCAGAGCATCTTCCAATCCCTGCATGTTACCGATGACCAAGGGAAACAAACAACATCTGGGCGCCCGCCTGCCCACTTGGGCCGCCGCATATGGGAGGCAGTCGCCTTCACTGGAGGCTGGCTCAGAGAAGCCCCAGTGTATTCCCCCCCTGGAGGGCAGATTGCACCATCGACCAGCAAGGGATGGGCCCTGGAGAAGCCTCCCGACTTGGAGACTGTGAGGGAGGGGGTGTGGGGTTAGATGTCTCCAGCCCACTGGACGCTTCTCAGTACCCCGGGGCAAGAAGGTGGGCAGTGGGGGCAGCTCAGAAGACCTTATGTTCAGCAGAAATTTGAGGTGGTCCTGGCTCTGGTGCCTGGCAGATCACCACTTCCTGGCCATGTGATTTAAGGCAAGTGGCTTCACCTCTCTGAGTTGCAGTCTCCTCTTCTGTAAAATGGGGACAATTGTAGCAACCACCTCCCAGGCATCTGCAAGGATGACATGAGCTCGTCCATGCAAAGCACTTGGCCCAGCTCAAGCAGATAGATGAGCTAAACTATTTTATTTATTGCATGCGAGACCCACAGAAGTGCTTGAGGGCTGGGGCCCAGTTTGGCTTGTTTGCCTTTAAATCTCCACAGCCTGGCACATTGTGGAGCCCTAGTGGCGTGGTGGTTAAGTGCTACGGCTGCTAACCAAAAGGTCGGCAGTTCAAATCCACTAACTGCTTGGGAACCCTATGGGGCAGTTCTACTCTATGGGTCGGAATTGACTAGACGGGTTGCACATTGTAGGTGCCTAGTCAAAATCTGTTAGGTGAATGTTGGCTTGTTTTAAAAACTGTTCTTATGGAGCCCACATTCTAGTTGGGAGCACCAAGTGCATATGTGTGCCAGGAAAGCTGATGATGTCTGCCCAGAAAAGCTCAGAGCCAAGCGAAGGACACGGCGGCCAGGGGGTGGGCTCAGAGGCTGGAGTCAGCAGGGATGGTTTTCTGGAGAGCAGATGTGGTGACAGGAGCTGAGTCCAGAGCAGGATGAGTTTGTGTAGGAAGATGAAGGGTTTTAGGAGAAGTGACATGAGATGCTACGTGAGTTACAGGGGGTGTGGGGGGCTTGGACAAGGAGCAGATGGCAAATGCCTGCTAAGGTGCCAATACCTGACACCTAAGGGGTTAATGGATAAAGCTCTCACATCATCATCTTCATCATAGGCATACATCCAAAATGAACACTTTTAATCCTCTGCCCTCCAAACTTGCTTCTCTGGTCCATCTTGATCAATGGCTACTCCACTCATGCACCACCCATCTGTCAGTCTGTCATACCGTGGTGGCTTTCATATTGCTAGGATGCTGGAAGCTATGCCACCAGTATTTCAAATACCAGCAGGGTCACCCATGATGGACAGATTTCAGGCAGAGCTTCCAGACTGAGACAGACTAGGAAGAAAGGCCTGGCAATCTATTTCTGAAAAGTAGCCAATGAAAACCATATAGATCACAAAGAATATTGTCCCATATAGTGTTGGAAGATGAGCCTGCTAGGCTGAAAGTTACTCAAAATATACAGCGGCTGAAACAATGGATGGGAGCATACCAGCGATTGTGAAGATGGCGCGGGATTGGGCAAAGTTTTGTTCTGTTTTACTTGGGGTCACCATGAGGTGGAGCCAGGTAGATGGCAACTAACAACAACAACCCTACTCATGGGCAAAAGTCTTGGAGTTATGCTTGTTTCTTCTCTTTCCTTCACATCTGATCCATCAGAAATCCGGTAAGTTCCGCCTTTGAACTATGTCCAGAATTCGACTGTTTTCTCTTGCCTCCACTGCTGTCCCCCGCACCCCATCCAAGCGCCTATCATGACCCACCTGGATGCCTGTGATCACCTCCTCCCACGTCTCCCTGCTTCACCCTTGCCCTGCTCATCTACTCTTCAGTGGCCTGAGAGATCTAAACCAGGGATCCCCTCCTTCCACTGCTCAGAGCTCTCCAAGGCTCCCATCTCCCGGAAGAGAGCCAATACCCGGCAAGGGTCTGCGAGGCCTTCCTACTGACTTTTCTTGGTCTCAGCGATGCTTTTCTCACATACCTCCACGTGGCCCCTGCATCAGTGTCCCCTTCCCTGGGACACCTCCTTGACCCCCAAGCTGAACTAGCACCCAACCCCCACCCCAGCCTCCTCGCACCCCATACAGTTCTTCTTCACAGCATTATCCCAACCTGATGTGTTCTGTATTTGTCTGGGCTTTGTTCAGGAGGGCAGGGATGTTGTTGTTTTGAGGTGCCGTCAAGTCGGTTCTGACTCATAGCGACCCTATGCACAATAGAATGCAATAGTGTCTGGTCCTGGGCCATGCTCAGAATGGCTGCTATGCTTGAGCCCATTGCTGCAGCTACTGTGTCAATCCATCTTGTTGAGCATCTTCCTCTTTTCCGCTGACCCCGTACTTTGCCAAGCACGATGTCCTTCTCCAGGGACAGTTCCCTCCTGACAACACGTCCGAAGTATGTAAGACTCAGTCTCGCCTTCCTTGCTTCTAAGGAGCATTCTGGTTGTACTTCTTCTAAGACAGATTTGTTCGGTCTTTTGGCAGTCTGTGGGATAGTCAATATTCTTCTCCAACACTACAATTCAAAGGCGTCAATTCTTCTTTGGTCTTCCTTATTCATTGTCCAGCTTTCACATGCATATGATGCGATTGAAAAGACCATGTGGAACAGCCCAAGCTGGGGACAGTCCCTGCCAAGCCTGGCATGGGAAGGGGGCGGGGCTGGGCTCACATGTGCCTGAGCATGTGTGTGGTTCTGGGACAGCAGGACATGCGTGCTGACAGAACAGACTACATCAAAGGATTCTAGCGTCCCCAGGGTCGAAGCGCAGAGAAGGCCTGGCGTGCCTGGCAATCTTCTCCCACCAAGCCAAATCTCCTGAGTGTGAAACTGTCACAAAATTAACCTGTCTGTGGAAATGTCACAAAGATGTCCTCCTATAAAACCGTCATAATGTTGTCAAGTACTGGACATTGTGAAAGCAATTGTCTTGCAACTGCTCCATATGCAAAACGGTCATGCAATTGTCAGGTACACAGAGCTGCCATTCCTGTAAAAATATTGAGAACATAGTTCCTTTCCTTTTTCTGTTACAGGGAGAGGTTAGCTGTGTGTGTGCTGACCTTCTCTGTGCCTCAGTTTCTTCTTCCGTAACAACAGTACCTTCTCATAGGGCTAATTTGAGGATCAAGCAATGCCATGCTCAAATCAGTGCCGGGCACGTGGTAGATGCTCAAGAGATGTCACTACTATCCCACCCCCCACTACACACACACACACACAAGCACACGCACACACACACACAAAACCAAAAACCAACCCCAAACCAAAACCAAAACAGTTGCTGTCGAGTTGACTCTGACTCATGGTGACCCCACGTGCATCAGAGCAGAACTGAGCTCCAGAGTTTTTTCAATGGCTGATTTTTTTTGGAAGTGCCTCTGGGTGGACTCGAACCTTCAACCTTTCAATTAGCAGTCAAGCACATTAACCATTTGCACCACCCAGGGACTTCATCTGGCACACAGTAGATGCTTAATGAGTACTTTCTGAATAACACTTTGGATCTGGGGAGTGAACTCAGGCAGGTTCTGGTTCCTTCCAGTTCTGGCTCCGCCCCACGCGAGCTGTGTGACCTCGGGTAGGTAGCCTCTATGAACCTACCTTGGTTGTGTGAAGTGCCATAGATCCTATGAATAATGTGCCTGGCAGTACTGAGGTAATCAATGCTAGCTGCTAATTCCCTTCTTGCCCCTGGAAAGTGTACACCTCCTTGGGTTCTTTATGGTTACGGAGCCTCTCGTAGCTCTGGATGAGAGACTGTAAATACTTCTGCTTTGGTGAGAGGGAGGAAGCCTGTTCCAGCCAGTCTGGAGGCTCAATGCCACAAACTGGGGGACCCCCAGAAGCTTTGGGGTAGATGTGAGTGCCAGGATTCCAGGGAAGGTGGGGAGAAGCTTACTCAGGGGAAGTGGAAAGCCCATGATTCCTAAGGCTAACCCAACTGGAAAAGGTCCAGGTTTCGCAGCTTGCTCTATAAATGCCCTCCTTTAGTTTCCGTGTTTAAGTCCTGTGGTTAACAGAGCTAGGAGTCAGGAACTTCTAGGAATCGGGAACTTGGAGACAGGACCTTGGTCCCAACTTGGATTCAGACTCACTGTATGACCTTGGCAGGGTACCTCATTGTCTCATGCCTCAGTCTCCCCATCAAAGAAACAAAGCGCTGGTCTTAATAAAAGATTTTCAAGCTTTTTTTTTCAGCCAGGGAAGACTTCTTTTTCCCAAGATGAAATGTGACATAGAAGCTCAAGTAATAAAACAGGTCAAAATGGAACTGCTTTGTCTGAGGCCTGGATGGGGGCATGAAGGGGATTTCAAGCCCAGTCCTTTTGGTTCCATTTTTCCACTTCCTGAAGCAGCCCCTGCGGGTTTGGATGATTTCTAAGGACTCATTTAGTCCCATGGTCCCATGGATGCCATGCTAATGGCAGTCAGAGAGGCAATGCAAGACTGTGGAGCAGTTTTTTCTGGCAGATGGCCTGGGATCAACCCCCAACCTAACTTCTCTGAACCTCAGTTTCCCCATCTGTAAAATGGGGTAATAACTGTCCTCATACGTTATTGTGAAGGTTCAGTAAGTTGGAGTGTGTAACATACTCAGAACAGTGTTTGGCCAATTGTAGGTACAAAATAGTGGAATAACTATAAACTGCTGTGGAGCTCTTACATGTGACAGACTCTGTGCCAACAACCCTGTGAAGTGGGTACTATTATCCTCATCTCACAGGCAAGAAAGCTAAGGCACAGAGAAGTTAAGTAAGTTGCCCAAGATCACATGGCTGGTAAGTGGCAAGCTGGGATTTAAGGCTAGACCATCTTAGCAACTGGCAGTTATTATTATTTTACTTAAGTTTTACGGGGAACCTAGCCCCCAGAATAGGTCCAACATAAATACTTTCTTCATCTCATACAGTTCAGCCCCCAGGAAGATTCTGGGTGTATGATCATCTCCCAGCACTGAGAAGACTCAGTGCCCTCATTCCAGTGAGCAGCAGAGAAGGGGGCCAGGTCTAAATGTCAGGGCTAGCTGAGGCAGGCCTGAGCCCAGTCCCCAGCACCCAAACCTGCTGCTGTTCTAGGGACAACAAAAGGCTTCCTTCCAAGTCCTGGGTACAAGCAAGAGAGCCCCAGATGTGGATTCTTGTCTCAGCCCTGTGGGTCCTCAGGCAAGTCCCTCCTCTCTGGTCTCAGTTTTTCCATTTGCCAAGTGGATGGTTAGACTCAGTATTTCTAAGGGTCCAACATCCAAATATCCATCCATCCATCCACCCATCCATCCATCCATCCATCCACCCACCCACCCACCCACCCACCCACCCACCCACCCACCCACCCACCCACCCATCCATCCATCCATCCATCCATCCATCCATCCATCCATCCATCCATCCATCCATCCATCCATCCATCCATCCATCCATCCATCCATCCATCCATCCATCCATCCATCCATCCATCCATCCATCCATCCATCCATCCATCCATCCATCCATCCATCCATCCATCCATCCATCCATCCTCCCACCCACCCACCCATCCATTCACCCATCCACTCATCAGGTATTTGTTGAATAACTACTATGTGCCAGGCCCTTTTCTAGACCCTGGGGACATAAGGGTGAGAAAAACAGACAAAAACCTCTCATTTATTAAAAACCTCTCATTTATTAAACGAAGTTAAAAGACACATGACAGATAACATTTTTGAAAGATACACAAAATAATACTAGATTGGAAATATAAATTCCCCAGAGACTCTGTCTTGTTCACCAATGTCTCCCCAGCACCATGCACAATGCCTAGTGTATACTTGGTGCTCCATAAATGTTTGTTGAATGACTGAATGAGGCTTATCATGCTGTTCCAAAATTTGTGACTAAGGGTGGAAACAGCGTCGCTGAGTCCTCCTCCCCAGCCATGTTCTAAAGAGCGCTGCCTTAAGAGTCTGACAGTTGGGGCCAGACCCCTCGTCCCCTCTAGGACTTATTGAGAAGGACTGTCTTTGCCAACCCTCCATTCTCCACCATCACCTCTCCAGCCCATGTAAGCCAATGTCTAAGGATTCGAGGTACTTACTCAATCCCTATCTGTGTCCCTTCTTCTGTTTCCCAACACAGGGGAGGAGAAATGCATCCAGAAGAAGGGGAGAGAGAGAGTGAGGGAGCAGGTCACACCTCCCCACAGGGCAGATCAATGGAATCCAGGAGCCAAGTCAGTAATGGGGAAGGAGCAAATTAGGCATGCTTTTAAAATTTAGACTGGACTGGGCTTTCTAATACAAGCCCACTTTGGGAGGGATTTGGAGGACATGGTAATGGGCACTCCAACCCTGAGTAGAGCACATTCTTGTGGATCTGCCCTGTGTCTACCAGGGATGGGAGAGGGAATTAGTGAGATGCAGACAGGAAGGGGTCAGAAGTGGGCCAATCCACATTGCCATTATCTGGTCAACTTCCTGATGATCAAGTAGACATCAAAGGAGGTAGTTGAGTTTGAGCCAAACTGCAGATTCCCCACCCAAAGGGGCTGACCATGGGGGAAGAGGCTGTGTGTATGTGGGAGGGAGGGATAGGATAGTAAGGGATCTGGGGGGGAGGTCAGAAGCAGTCGAGCTCATGTCCCCCTAATCACACTGTGCCACAATTAGGGCACCTGCCACGCCAAGGACCTGGATGGGGGCATAGAGAGGAGAGGCAGTGAGAGCCACAGCAGCACCAGGGAAGTAAGAGACAGCTGTCCCTGTGGCCTTTTTTTCTTCTGTTCCCCAACACACTGGGAGAGAAACGAATCCAGAAGGCGAGGATGGAGAGAGTGAGAGTGCAGGCCACATTTCCCCACAGGGCACATCAGTGGAATTCAGGAGCCAAGTCCATGATAGAGAAGGAGAGAATTAGATATGCTTTTAAAATTTAGACCTGACCTGGGTTTTTTAATACCTGAAAGTTACCAGAAAGCTCTGAGATCTGCCCAAAGTTACTAAAGATTGGGTTTTGGTGATACAACAGAGAATTAGAGGAAAAAAAGGTATATATCATGTTTGTAATCCATATTCAGTCTATTCATTAAACCAGTTACACAAAAAGCAGGATAAGGGTTACCATCCTTAATACACAAAGAGCTTCTACAAATCAATAAGAAAAAGAACAACCCAAGAAAAGGAAATGGGCAAAGATCTAAAGAACAATTTAAAGGCGAAAGACAAATGGGCCAGTAACCACATGAAAAGCTGCTCCACCTCGCTAATAATTTTCAAAATGAAGATTAAAACAAGAATAATCTATTACTTCTGGCTCACCAGACAGGCAAAGTGTAAAAGGCCAACAATGTTCAACAGTCCTATTTGAGAAGGGAGTTTGGGCAGTGTCTATTAAAGTTTAAAATCTGTAGCATGAGGGGAGTAACATCACTTAAAGATGGTGCTTCTGAGGCTCAGAGAAGGGCAGACATTTGTTCAGGGCCACACAGTGAGTCACAAGAGGGCAGGTGCTGGAACCCAGGCCTCTGAATGGGAGCTTTTGACACTTTATCTCCAGCCAGCTGGTCCTCCCCTTACAGGCTTGTATACAGCATCACCCTGGTCCCTGAACGGGGAGGCCAGGCCTGCCCCACCCATTGCTGCACCCTATTCTGGAACTGGGGATGGTTGGAGACTCTGCTGTTCCAAATGACACATCTATCACCACCCCTTCCCAAGGCTCCCGGCTGGTATGGATTAGAGGATTGGGGAGCAGAGAGTAGAGGTGGAAACCCAAGGTTTAGGATCAGATGAACCTGCTTTCAATGCCCAGCTCCATGCTCTACTCTCTCAGGAAGTTATTCAACCTCAGTTTGCTCATTTGTAAAATTGAGATAATCACCCACCCAGTGGAAAGCTCATTCCTTCCACAACTATTTATCGAGGGCCTACTATGTGCCAAGAATCTCCGGGTGGCGCAAACTATCAGTATGCTCAGCTGCTAACCGAAAGGTTGGAGGTTGGAGCCCATCCAGAGGCGCCTTGGAAGAAAGACTTGGTGATCTACTTCCAAAAAATCAGTCACTGAAAACCCTACGGAGCGAAGTCCATTCTGATAGGCATGACATCACCGTGAGTCGGAATTAACTGGGTGGCACTGCTTTTTAACTGTGTGATGGGCACTGTTCTAAGCACTGGGGATACATCAGTGAACAAGACAGTCCTTCCCTTCACAAAGTTTGCATTCTAAAAGGCAGAGAAAGATCATTTCAATTAGTGACAGGGAAGTGAAGAAAGGAAATAAAGTGATGACAGGGGACCTGCGCCCCCAAGAAAGGCCCCTTTGAGAGATAAGAAAACCTTCTAGGCAGAGAAACCAACAAGCACAAAGCCCCAGAGGCTGGAATGGGCCTGGCATGGAAGAGGGCAGCGTGGCTGGAGTGCTGTGACTCAAGGGAAAGTGGTTGGCGGTGAGGTCCAAGCGGTGGCCAGGCCAGACCACCAGGGCATGTGGGCTGGGACCGGGCTTGGGTGGAGCCGATTTTACTGCAAGCAGGATGGGAAGCCACTGCAGGTGCGAACAGAGGACGGCCTGCCGTCTCGACAGCACCCTGTGGTGCTGAGGGCAATGGACTTCAAGGGGCAGGAGTGGGAGCTGGGAGCCCGGGGAGGAGCAGCTGTGGACATCAGGGTGGAGTTTGATGGTGGCCTGGACCAGCTGGTGGCTGTGGCGGCAGAGAGAAGCCGGTGGATTCGGGGAGACAGAGTGAGTAAGCCTTGCTTGTGAGTTATTATGAGGATTAAAAGGAATATGGTCTACCAGAATAGCTAAAGCAATGTTGAAAGAGAAGAAAAAGTAGGAGGGTTCCCATTTCCTGGTTTTATATACTATATAAAAAAATACTATACAGCTTCGGTAATCAAAAGTCTGGTACTGGTATAACAATAGATACACACACAATGGAACAGAATTGAGAGTCCAAAAATAAACCACACATCTGTGGTCAACTGACTTTTGACAAAGATGCTAAGTTCATACGATGGGGAAAGAAGAGCGTCTTCAACAAATGGTGCTGGAAAAATTAGTTTTCCACATGCAGAAAAATGAAAAAGAATCCATGCCTCAGACCATACACAAAAACAAACTCCAAATGAATTAAGGACCTAAATGTGCAAACTAAAACCATAAAATTCTTAGAAGAAAATGCAGGGACAACACTGTGGGGCCTAGATTTTAACAATGGATTATCTAATATAATAAAAGCACGAACAGCAAAAGACAAAATAAATAAATGGAACCTCAGAAAAACTAAAAATCTTTGTTCAGGAAAATACTTTACCAAAAATGTGAAAAGACAAGCTACCGAATGGGAGAATATCTTTGGAAACCATATATCTGATAAGCATCTAATAACCAAAATATATATAAAACTTCAACAACTTAACAACAAAAAGATATATAATCCAATCATAAAATGGGCAAAGAACTTGAACAGACATTTCACCAAAGAGGACATTCAAATGGCCAGCTAACACATGAAAAAATGCTTGATGTCATTAGCCATCAGAAAGATGCAAATGAAAACCACAATGAGATACCATTTACAAACACTAGGATGGCTGAGATAAAACAACAACAACAAAACCACAAAATAACAAATGTTGGAGAGGATGTGGGGAAACTGGAACCCTTATCCATTGTTGTTGAGAATGTAAAATGGTTGTGGAAAACAATGGCAGTTCCTCAAAAAACTAAAAATAGAACTACCATATGACCCAGCAATTCCACTCCTAGGTATGTAATCCCAAAGACATGAAAGCAGAGACTCAGAGGCTTGCACACCAATGTTCATTTTAGCACTACTCACAATAACGAAAATAACCTAAATGCCCATCGGTGTATGGATGGACAAACAAAATGTGGTACATACATACAGTGGAATACTACTCGGCCAGTAGGAGAAATGAAGTCTTGATACATGCTACAGTATGGATACAGCTTGAAGACATTATGCTGAGTGAAATAAGTCAAACACAAAAGGACAAATATTGTATGACCTCACTTATATAAAAAGACAAGAACAGGCAAACGTATAGAGACCAAAGTTTATTTGTGGCTAGCAGGGGTGGGAGGGAGGGTGAAAGGAGGAGTTAACGGTGATGGAAAAATCACAATGATTAAGGGTAGGGTTGCTCAGCCAGTTATTGTAATTGCTGTCAATAAGTTGTACACCTGTAAAAAGTTGAATTGGCGAAAGTCGAGGGATAGATATATTTGCAGAAAAAAAAAAAAAAGAACGGTAGCTGCTGAGGCTGCTTATATATAACCAAAAACCTCATGGGATTTGGTTTCTTGGTTTAGGATCATGACTTCATGGGACATCTCAGTTAACTGGCCTAATAACTTGTTTAATGCTTTATTCTACCTCCTAGTTCGTTGTGTAGTGCCTGGGGTCTTAAAGGCTTGCAAGCGGTCATCCAAGGCACAACTGGTCTTTTTTCACCTGGAGCAACAGAGAAGGGAGAGTTAGGAATAGGAGGATATGGAATGTGTGGCTAATTGTCTCCATGAACAACTGCTTTCTTTGCCAGGAGACCAGAAGAACTGGATAGGGCCGGCTAACATTGCTGAAAATTTTGATCAAAGATTCTATAGAAGAATCCCGATCAAAAGGGGAAAAATGCAGAACAGAATTTCAAATTCTCAGGGACTCCAGAGTTTCTGGAGCCATGGAAGCTGGGTGAATGCCTGAAACTATTGCCCTGAGATAATCTTTAAACCTAAAATAAAAAATAACCCTGAAGTTTTCTTAAAACCAAACTATAATTTAGCTTAACTAGTAAAAAAAGCTCTGACTTGAGCCTAATGCTCTTTTAAGAACTATCTGTATGGGATCAAATTGACAGCAGCAACTTGAAAGATTCGATAGGAACCTTAGGGGGCAGTGAGTTTATGTTCATAAGGGAGGAAAACTCAGAAACGGAGGGTGAGAACAGTTGCGCGACCTGAAGAATGTGATCAGTGTCACTGAATCGTACAGGTAGAAGCTGTTGAAGTGGCGTATGTTTTGCTGTGTACAGTCTCAGCAACAACAACAAAATAAATAAAATAATAATAAAAAAGAGATAAATGCCTAGGCCCGGGGGGTAGCCCATGGTGCTTAACTGATCTCAGTTACCTGTCCTCAGCTCTAAACAGACCTCATCTTAGGGCTCCACGACTGCACATACCCACCCCATGACCTCCTCCGTAAATGTTCCAAATCGCTGCTTATTCTTTCTTTCTTTTTTTTTTTTTAACTGTGATTCAGATCAAAGTTTACAGAGTAAATTAGTTTCTCATTAAACATCAATATACAAATTGTTTTGTGACTTCGGTTTCCAACCCTGCAATGTGTCAACACTCTTGCTTTCTCCACCCCAGTTTCCCTGTTTCCATTTGTCCAGTTTTCCTGTCCCTTCCCGTCTTCTCGTCTTTGCTTTTGGGCTGGTGTGTCCATCAGTCTTGCATGTATGATTGAACTATGAAGCACATCCATCATGTGCGCTATCGTCAGTCCTACAGACCTGTCTTATCTCTGGCTGACGGGCGAACCTCAGGAGCGACTTCAGTACTGAGTTAAAAGCGTATCTGGGGCCATACTCTCAGGGTTTCTCCAGTCTCTGTCAGACCAGCAAGCCTGTTTTTTTTTTTTTTTGGCTAATATGAATTTTGTTCTACATTTTTGTCCAGCTCTGCCCAGGACCCTCTTTTGTGATCCCTGCCAGAGCAGTCGGTGGTGGTAACCGGGCACCATCTAGTTGCTCTGGGCTCAGTCTGGTGGAGGGTGTGGTAGTTACGGTCCATTAGTTTGTTGCTGCATGTTCTTATCATCAGTTCTAGTTGAGCCTTCTTGATCTGTTGCTGCCTCCTGATTGTCACAGGTCAAGGGGACCAGGCAGTTATCCCGGGTTCCCTCTGGTTGTTGCTTTTAAGTAGCTACACTGTTTAGTCATGCCCCCTGTGTCTGCTGTGTGCTTCTAGACCCCAAGCTGGGTGAAACTGGAGACCCAGACCCCCAGCAAAAGCTTCCATCTTCTCAGGCCCTGTCCAAGTGGCTCCCTAAATCACTTTCAAAGTCAAGAATAAGTGGCAAGTCACAGTGACATCTGCCCAGGCCAGATCCCCAGACCAACCATCCAACCCCAGGCAGGTCACACACACCTGGATTCAAATCCCAGCTCTGCCACCTTCCAGCTGTGTGACCCTCGGCAAGTCCTTTGACCTCACTGACCCTCGGTGCCTCATCTGTAAAAGGGCTGCTTGGAGGATAAAGTAAGGTAATAACCTGCAGAGCCCCTGGCTATGTGCCCAGCTCACACGCCAAGTGCTCACCAAGTGGAGGCCAACCTTACCTTTATGCTTTGCCCTGGGTTTAGCTAACCAAACCCTGGCACAGTGAAAAAGAGCTCTGGCCTTTGCATCCTAGCCTGGGTTCTAAATCAGACTCTATGAGGGCTTCGGGAGCCTAGGCAAATGACTTCCTCCTTCTGGGTCCCACTTCCCTTTTCTGTAAAATGTGTACCAGCTTCCTAAAGTTGTGGGTAATGTACACAAAGCAGTGGGCACATAGCAGGTGCTCAGTAGAAGGCATGATGCCAGCAGGGGGAGTTGAGCACAGGAAGGGAAAGAGGTGGTGTGTAGCAGAGGAGCAGGAGCACCGGAGGTTGGGGGCTCTGGTGACCTTGGCTCCATCTTGGACACCTCTCGTGGCCCTGGGGCACCATCTCCACTAAACTCAGACTCAGGAGGTGGGAGGGCCCTGGGCTTGCACCATCACTGCAACTCAGTTTCTCTACCTGTAAAATGGGGACAAGAATCCTCGGCCAGTTGTGACCAGGATTTAGGGTTGGAGCCAAGACCAGCAGCCATGGTCCTACCCTACCCAGTGGAGATGCTAGTTTCTGTGAGCTCTGGCAGATCCTTGAAGGGATGACAACAGTTTGTTGTGTGTTTGCAGCATCCTAAGCCCTGAGCTACTGGGTTGTGTTAAATCACCACAGCCCTACAAGGCAGGGGCTATGGTTACCCTCATTTTCATGGGTGAGAAAATCAAGGCTCGGAGAGGTGAAGTGGTTGGCCCAAGGACTCACCTTGAGGAGCCAAGTGGGTGCAAACCCAAGCTCCTGGGATCCACCTGCCTGGGCGACAGTCTGTTGGCCCCTGCTGCTGAATCCTGCCTGATGGATCTCCAGAAGCTGAGAAAGGCCATTTAAAGTCCCTCCTCTCTCAGGCCTGAGTCCTGGCAGAGACGGACCCCATGCTATTTGTGGGGACAGACAGGAGAAGGAGCAGTTACTCTCTGTAACATCAGTGGAGCCACAGAGTGAGGGAGAGAGGAAGCTGGTCTAGACGCTTTCACGGTCATCTTTGCTCTGAAACTGTTTGCTCTGCGGGGACAGAGCTCTTAACAGCACATCTCTCCCTTCAAAGTCAGCTGTGCAGGCTGTTTTCTTTTGAGGGGAGCGGGGTATTGGTATTGATGCAAAAGAATAAGATGATCTATAAACTGAAGTGATTTAGCCAAAGGAGCCCTTCGAGCCACAGGCAACCAACAAAATGTAAGCCATTTGCTGGGGATGCTTGGGTGTCTAGGGCAGCTCCCGCAGGCTGTCGTTCAAGCCAATGTCCCCTGAGTCTGCAGGGCAGAGAGTCTCCAAATGACGCCTCTTTCACTCCTTATTAAAGCTCACTGCTGTTGAGTCTGGAGCCCTCAGGGATAGGGTCTGGCTAACA
This sequence comes from Elephas maximus indicus, assembly GCF_024166365.1. Classification (NCBI taxonomy): domain Eukaryota; kingdom Metazoa; phylum Chordata; class Mammalia; order Proboscidea; family Elephantidae; genus Elephas; species Elephas maximus. The sequence continues at coordinate 39,026,367 of NC_064843.1, forward strand.
GCCAGTGTTTAATGGACATGCGTGACTAGAAGACAGTGATGCCAGGGGGCATTCTGGAAAGACGGGGACAGAGAAGTGTTCCCTGCATTTGAGAGTTCTACAAGGGAGTTTCCTGAGGGAGGACCAGGGTTGCTGCATCAGAATGAGTCGTTGCTCGCAGGAAGGGGTCATCGGGGAGGGACAGGGAGCTCATACCCTACGGGTAGGGAAGGACTGCTCACAAGACCAAAAGCCAGACCAGAAGGCAGATCAACCAGAAATAAAAACAGTGGATCTGACCACAGTAGCAGCATCATAAGTAACGGCTCCTCTTCTCTGAAGGACGCCACAGGTGACGTTAACGGGGGGTATCAGAATGGAAAAGGTATTTTTAATGTCAAAATAGACAGGGGATTAATATACAGGATGTATAAGGGAGTCCGACAAACTGACAAGAAAAAGGCAGGAAACTCAATAGAAAAGTGAGCAAAATAAAATATACAAAGAAATAAAACGAAAATTTAAAAATATGATGAATAAAAATTAAAACCCAAACCCACTGCCATCCAGTCTCATCCAATTCAGTGACCCTATAGGACAGAGTAGAACTGCCCCATAGGGTTTCCAAGGCTGTGACCTTTATGGAAGCGGGCTGCCTCATCTTTCTCCCTCGGAGTGGCTGGTGGGTTCGAACTGCTGACTGTTTGGTTAGCAGTCAAGCACTTGAACCACTTGTGCCACTAGGGCTCCAAATAAAAATTAAATAGCATATTGTTCCCATCATGTTTGGAGCAAAGGAGAAAGGAAAACCAGAGACACAAGGAAACTATCAGTCCAAAGGACTAATGGACCGCATGAACCACAGCCTCCCCCAGCCTGAGCCCAGAAGTAGATGGTGCTTGGCTACTACCACCGACTGCTCTGACAGGGATCACAACAGAGGGCTCCAGACAGAGCAGGAGAATAATGGAGAACAAAATTCAAATTCACAAAAAAAGACCAGACTTACTGGTATGATAGAAACTGGAGGAACTTCCGAGACTATAGCCCCCGGACACCCTACCAACTTAGAACTGAAGCCATTCTTGAAGTCCACTTTTCAGCCAAAGATTAGACAGGCCTATAAAACAACCAATGACACACATGAAAAACATCTTTCTTAGTTCCATCAAGTATATGAGACCAAATGGGCAACACCTGCCCAAATCAAAGACGTGAAGGCAGAAAGGAACAGGGAAACTGGACAAATGCACATGGGGAACTCAGGGTGGAAAGGGAAAGGCGGAGAGTGCTGACACACTGCAGAGATTGGAACCAATATCACAAAACAATTCTGGATAAATGGTTGAATAAGAAACTAATTTGTGCTGTAAACTTTCACCTAAAGCACAACAAAATTAAAAAAAAATTAAGTAGCAATAATGAAAATTAACAAAAATTTATGAATAAAATTACAACTAAAAATAAAGTGCAAGTAGTAAAAACTTAAAAGTGAAACAAAATGCAAAAATAAAATAAAAGAGTCCATTTAAAAAAGAAAATTAAATAAAGTTAAAACTACCAAAAATAAAAACCTTAAAAATAAAATACAAATTTTTTTCATCATACTTTAGATAAAGGTTTACAGAGCAAATCAGTTTCTCATTAAACAATTAATACACCTGTTGTTTTGTGATAGTGGTTTCCAATCCCACAACATGTCATCACTCTCCCTTTTTCAACCTTGGGTTCCCCGTTACCAGCTTTCCTGTTTCCTCCTGCCTTCTCGTTCTTGCCCCTGGCCTGGTGTGCCCCTTTGGTCTCGTTTTGTTTCAAGGGCCTGTCTGATCTTGACTGAAGGGTGAACCTCAAGAGTGACTTCAGTGTACTCAGTTAAAAGGGTGTCCGGGGGCCATACTCTTGGGGTTTCTCCAGTCTCTGTCAGACCAGTAAGTTTGTTTTTTTTTGTGAGTTAAAATTTTGTTCTACAATAAAATAAAAATTTTTAATAAAATAAAAAATGCAAAACTAAATGAAATAAATTTCTAAAGTAAAATAAACAATTTAAAAATAAGTATAATAATAATAACAAAGTAAATAAAATGACACAAAACAAGAGCAGGGTCTTGCAAGACAGATGCTGACAACGTGCTATGAATTAAGGAGTCTGATTGACTCAGCTGCCTGTCACAAGGGGGCGGGGGAGGAGTAGAAAACATGCCCGAAATGTAACCTCCAGCAGTTTCTCCAGCTTGTTGTAGGCAGAGGGCAGGACGCTGGGCCCCACCACAGCCTCTCCACAAACATCATTTACATTTAAAATGTGCCAGCACCACACTCACACATTACATCTTTCAATCCTCACCACTGTCCTCTGAGGCCCACTTTCATATAGGAGTAAACAGAGGCTCAGAGAGGGTGGGTCACTGTGCCACAGTCACATAGCACTCAGCACCATCTTTTCCTCTGAATGTGGGCTCCTCTTGTTATGACTAGTCAGGCCTGCTGAGGACTTTCAACTAGGGCAGGGCATCAGGACACTGAAAAGAGCCAAACCCCATCACACACTGCCCTTAGCAGCATTTATTGAGCCCTGCTGTCTCCCAGGTGGTCACATGCATAATCTTGATCTTCCTAACATACTAATAGACAATATTGAGGCCCCAGAGTGAACTATTTTGGCCCAAGCATGTTACATAGTGGAGCTGGGAGCTGAGTCCAGGCCTGTCAGCCCAAGTCCCACACTCCCTGCCTGGCCCCAGACACCCCGAACAGCACTCCCTATGTGCCAGCAGCACCTTTTAGTGTTTCATGCCCCATTTCGCAGATGAGCATATTGAGGCACAGAAGTGGGGGATGACTTGTCCAAGGTCATTCAGCTAGTGAGTGGCAGGGCAAGATTCAGCTCAAAGGCCAGGCTGACCTCCAAGCCCATGGCCTTTGTGACAGTCTGCCGGCCTCTTGCTGCTCATCTGGGACTTGCTAGAGACAGCTGTGCCCACTTGACAACACAAGCTCGGGCTCCAGAAGGGCAGTCGTGACATTCCTTCTCTGTGTGTTCCACCCACGCGGATGTGGGCACTGCTGTCAGGCTCCAGGGAAAGTGGAGGCTTCTGGAGAAAGGGAGTGGTTTGTCCATGTGGTCTCAGCCCCCCAGGCTCGGGGATGCCTTTCTCTTGAGCTGGTGAAACAGAACCCCGCCATTCCCAATGATGTGTTGGAGCCCCCACCTCGGGCCACAGAGCAGGGCCCTGTGAATCATGGCATTGCTGCAAGAAATCAGTCTGGGGCAGGCAGTGGTGGGCCAGCCAGGGCCAGCCGTGTCCGTGTCTGTGTTCGGAGGAGTCAGCCTCACCCAGGGGAGATGAGAAACAGGCCATTCCCAATGCGATCTGGAGGAAGCCCCAAGGGTGGGTCCCTGGATACAGCTGACTGTTGCAGAGCTAAGGAAGGAGGTTTTGACCCACGGAGACCTGGGGGCACACCCAAACCTCTCCATGTCCTGACTGTGTGTCCTTTGCAAGTCAATTCCCCTCTCTAAGCGTTAAGGCCTCATCAACAGAACATAACAACAAAAAGACCAAACCCGTTGCCATCAAGTTGCTTCTGACTCATGACCACCCCATGTGTGTCAGAGTAGAACTGCTCCATAGGGTTTTCTTGGCTGTAATCTTTATGTGAGCAGATTGCCAGACCTTTCTTCCGTGGCATCATTGGGTGGGGTTTGAACCTCCAACCTTTAGGTTAGTAGTCAAGTGCAAACCCTTTTCGACACTTAGGGACCTTATCACTAGAACAATAGGGAGAATAATAGGATCAAACCACCTCCTGAGACTGTTGTGTGGATGAATAGGGAGAAGACCTGGTGTACGGTTATGGAGCCAAGCTTCCTAGCTATTTGACTGAAACATGAAATTGTTAACATTTGACTGTTTTTGACCTACAAAAATAGCACTTTCATATGCTTCACCCAGTGCTCCTCTCTCTTAAATCAGTTTCTTCCTCTCTAAAATGTGGAAAATAATGGCTCCCTCACAGGGGGATTAAATAAGGCTGACGGGCAACTGAGCTCAGTGGTCAGAGTTTGGGTTTGGGGCCAGGTAGAATGTGAATTCTGGCTGTGCGGCCATGGCAAATTACTTAACATGTCTGTGCCTCAATTTTCTCATCTGTAAAATGGGGATGACAATAGTACCCACCTCATATGTTTATTAAGAAAATTTAATCAGTTAATCCATATAAAGTACTTAGAACAGTGCCTGGCATTGTTAAATAAAATAATGCAGTTAACACCTGGTATAGAAGAATACTCAACCATAAAACCAAATCGAAAAAGAGATTCTTGTAAACCTCAGATGCCAGCCAAAATTAAATATTTAAAAAATATACATATATGTTTTTAGGAACATATATATATGTCTAGGTATATAGAACACATGTATATATATACACGTCATACATTAACCGGTGAAATCAGACACCAAATATTTCTCTAAAAATGAAGATAGGTTAGACAGTACATACACCTACTCAACAACAAAAATAGCCTGACGCCATAATAAAGTCTATTAAGAAAACATTCTGCATCCCACTTTGAAGAGTGGTGTCTGGGGTCTTAAACACTAGCAAGCAGCCATCTAAGATGCATCAATTGGTCTCAACCCATCTGCATCAAGGGAGAATGAAGAACACCAAGGACACAAGGCAATTATGAGCCCAAGAGACAGAAAGGGCCACATGAACCAGAGTCTACATCATCCTGAGACCAGAGGAACTAGATGGTGCCCGGCTACAACCGATGACTGCCCTGACAGGGAACACAACAGAGAACCCCTGAGGGAGCCGGAGAGCAGTGGGATGCAGACCCCAAATTCTCATAAGACCAGACTTAATGGTCTGACTGAGACTAGGACTCCTGGTGGTATTGGCCCCCAGACCTTCTGTTGGCCCAGTACAGGAACCATTCCCGAAGCCAACTCTTCAGACATGGATTGGACTGGACAATGGGTTGGAGAGGGATGCTGGTGAGGAGTGAGCTTCTTGGATCAGGTGGACACTTAAGACTATGCTGGCATTTCCTGCCTGGAGGGGAGATGAGAGGGTGGAGGGGGTTAGAAGCTGGTGAAATGGACACGAAAAGAGAGAGTGGAGGGAGAGAGCGGGCTGTTCCATTAGGGGGAGAGTAATTGGGAGTGTGTAGCAAGGTGTATATGGGTTTTTGTGTGAGAGACTGACTTAATTTGTAAACTTTCACTTAAAGCACAATAAAAATTATATATATATATAAAAAAAATAGCCTGATGTGCTGTGGGGCCAACTTTGCTTCCCTCCCATAAAGGATTTCAAAAATAAAAATAAATGTGTTAGCAATGTCCCGAAACAAGCAAACTGTAAGGAAAAAGACTCCTGGGTTCATCAGCTGAGAGTGGAGGACTGGATCTGAGGTGAGGAGACTGCTCCTCCACGAAGCCTGGGCTATTCTCTGGTCCGGACCGTATCTACAGTCAGAGACGGAGGGCTCTGTATCTGGCCCCAGGCCTCAGCCAGGCCCCTCTCATGGAACCACATAGCCAAGCGACAGCGTCTGTGTGGCGCACTCTGGATCGCCTGGGTAACTCGAGAGGCCCTCTGAGGTCCCAACCCTCGGCTAGCCTCTGGTTATTAACAAGCCTCTGCAGATGGCCTTTGGTCTGTGAAAGCCCTTTTGACCCCTTCTTTTTTTTTCTCTCATTTGACATATATCGCAGCCCTGGAAGAGAGGCAAAACCATCCGAGCACCCCCAAGTTACACAGGGGGAAACTGAGGCTCTGAGAGGCTCTATACCAGCACCGTCAGGCTCTGGAGCAGGCTGCCTTCCTTTACCTACCAAAAGGCACCTTTACGCCTTAGATGACTTCTGCACCCTCACTTCCATCCCGGGCTGGGTGACTTTGGGCAAGGCATATTCCCACTCTGAGTCTTTATTTTTAAAAGTATTTATCTCAAAGGTCTTTCTTGGCCCTTTCAGCCCTAAACAGTCTATGATTCTATAACACTTCTCCAGAATTTCAGAGAGAAAATGAAAGCCGTAGTGCTCTGCAAACTGTAAAGTGCTGTTTAAACAAGAGGGTGGTTAATGGCAGCATTCAATGGTTTTTCTGGAGAAGTCTTCAGTAGGGAGCATTTGCCCTGGGGGTTCTGGAATCTGGCAGACCCAGGCAACACACGTATTTGCTGTGTGGCCTTGGACAAGCCAGTCCCCTCTCTGAACCAGCTTTCTTCTTCTGTAAGGGGAGGGGACAACCATATCCAGCAGGCATGGCTAGCATGAAGGTCAACGTGAAAGGAACAGGCAGGGCCTGGACTATTCCGGGTGCTCAGGGGTTTCTGGTCCAAGAGGATATTTAGGGTCGAGGGATTACCCAGATCCTGGAGCTAAAATCCACATGCCTTGGGAAGGACTCTTCCCTCCTGCTGCAGCCCCTCTCCTCCTCCAGCCTCCACCCTGCTGCCCCCTCTGCCTGACAAAATCCTAACTCCTAGCCCTCTGATGAGGTCCTCTCAGATAACTCTGCCTGGCCACCCTCGGCAAGTCACCGACAAGACTCATTTCTATTTCTATGTCCAGGCTTTGGAGCCTCCCAGACTCCGAGTCCACATCCAGGCTCAGCCACCACGAGTTCGTGGGCAGCGACCCCTTTCTGGGCCTCTGTTCCCTTGTCTGGGAAATGGGCAACACGTGCATCATCGTGGTGACGATTCACAGCTCCGTGTACAGAGCTCCTGGTGCATGTCTGGCCCTAAGTGGCCGCAAGGATCTACTTTGGTGGCTGGGGAGAGGGGGCTGGGTGGTTTCAGACTACTGTCCCCAGGGGTGGGGGCAGTACAAGGTGAAGCAGCACCTCCTTCATGCCCGAGCTTGGCTTCAGAGCTGGCTGCAGAGGGAAAGAGAGGCAAGCGGGGCTACCTTCACTGATGACCTACTATGAGCCAGGGGTTGGCTTTCCTTTTTTCAACCAGCTCCTCGTGTAAGATGAACTCCACTGTAAGACGACAGGCAGAACGACTTGCCTGAGGTAGTGCCCTCCTGAGACACAGCACCCTCCCTCAGCCCTCGGGCCTGGTTATCACTCCTCACTCTGCCCTTTAGGGGTGTTTCACTCTCAGAACCGCGCCTGACAAGCATCTTCACCTGGTTTCACCCGGACGCCAGTGTATAGGGGGACACATCTTGTTCTGTGCCCAGCCATGGCCCCAACCTGGAAACAAGAAACCCAGGTCCTAGCCCATCTCTGCCACTGCCTTCAGCCACCTGCCTTGTCCTGGCCTCAGCTTCTCCATCTGCGTACAGGGCACAGTGCTGCCTGCATTACCCTCTACACAGGGCTTTGCAGTTTACAAAGAATTATATTCAAGCCACATGACAGGCCTCTGAAGTTGGGTACTGTTGTTCTCATTTTACAGTAAAGAAAAAAAGGCTCAGAGAGGGCAGGAAGTTAGCCTGGGTCCACACAGTAAGAGAGGCAGAGGTGAGATTTAACTCATGCGAGACCTCCTATCCTTGGTCCAGGGAGCATCCCGTTCTGCCATGAAATGGAAAGGGAAAGGGGATGAATCTTTTTTCTATTTATTTATTTAGTTGTTGTTGAGAATATACACAGCAAAACATAAAGCAATTCCAGTTTCTACAAGTACAATTCAGTGACATTGATTACATTGAGTTGTGCAACCACTCTCACCCTCCTTTCCTGAGTTGCTCCTCCACCATTAACACAAACTCACCACCTTCTAAGGTTCCTATCTAATCTTTCAAGCTCCTTTGTCAATGTGATCCAATATAGCTAGATCTTAAAAGAGCATAACGCTCAAGGCAGGCCTTTTTTACTTGTTAAGCTAAACTATTGCTTGGTTTTAAAAAGACTTCAGGGGATATTTTTGGTTTAAGGTTTAAAGATTATCTCAGGGCAATCGTTTTCAGGGGTTCCTCCAGCCTCCATGGCTCCAGAAACTCTGGAGTCCATGAGAATCTGAAATTCTGTTCTCTATTTTCCAGCTTTTGATCAGGATTCTTCTATGGAATCTTTGATCAAAATGCTCAGTAATGGTAGCTGGGCACCATCAGTTCTTCTGGTCTCCTGGCAAAGAAGGCAATTGTTCACGGAGGCAATTAGCCTCCTATTCCTCCTCCTATTCCTGACTCTCCTTCCTCTGTTGCTCCAGGTGAAAAGAGACCAATTGTTGTGCCTTAGATGACTGCCTGCAAGCTTTTAAGACCCCAGGCACTACAAAATGATCTAGAAGGTAGAACAGAAGCACTAAAGGCATTATTAGGCCAATTAACTGGGATATCACATGAAACCATGAGAAATTCGATGAATCTTTATGAGGCACCTACTGCTTGGTAAAGTAGAGGGTCAAAAAAAAAAAAAAAGGAAGACCCTCAATGAGATGGATTGACACAGTGGCTGCCACAATGGGCTCAAGCATAACAATGATTGTGAGGATGGCACAGGAATGGGCAGTGTTTCATTCTGTTGTACCTAGGATCGCTATGAGTCAGAACCAACTCGATGGCACCTAACAACAACTGTGTGCCTTTTGGGCACTGTTATGGACTGAACTGTGCCCCCCCAAAAAATGTATGTCAACTTGGCTAGTCCATGATTCTCAGTATTGTGTGATTGTCCACCATTTTGTCATCTGATGTGATTTTCCTGTGTGTTGTAAATCCTGCCTCTATGATGTTAGTGAGGTGGGATTAGTGGCAGTTATGTTAATAAGGCAGGACTCAATCTACAAGATTTGGTTGTGTCTTAAGTCAACCCCTTTTGAGATATAAAAGAAAGAAGTGAACAGAGAGACATGGACACCTCATACCACCAAGAAAGCAGCACCAGGAGAGAGTGGATCCTTTGGACCCGAGGTCTCTGCACTGAGAAGCTCCTAGACCAGGGGAAGATTGATGACAAGGACCTTCTCCCAGAACCGGCAGAGAGAGAAAGCCTTTCCCTAGAACTGGCACCCTGAATTCAGACTTTTAGCCTCCTGGATTGTGAGAGAATAAATTTCTCTTTGTTAAAGCCATCCACTGTGGTATTTCTCTTATAGCAGCTCTAGATAACTAAGAAGGCACCTTCCCTCAAAACACCCAAAGAGGTTTTCACAGATGTGGAAACTGAGGCTTGGCTGCCAAAGGTTACACATCTAGAGCAGGAGAGGGGCAGGATTTGAACCTGGGGTTACCTGAATTCCAGAGCTCCTCCCTTTGCCCCTGTTGCCTCAGATCTGTTGCTGTTGTGTGCCAGCAAGTCGATTCTGTCCCATGTGACAGAGTAGAACTGCACAGTAGGGTTTTCTTGGCTGTAATGTTTACAGATGCAGATCGCTAGGCCTTTCTCACACAGAGCCACTCGATGGGTTCAAACTGCCAACCTTTTGGTTAGCAGCTGAGTGCTTAACCATTGCACCACCAGGGCTCCTGGCCTCAGATCTAGAAGGATCAAAAAGTGTCATGCGAAGGTGGTACAGTCTTGCCCCCACCAAGCCCCGTCCCCAACAGGGCCTGGATGCCCAGGGAAGTCAGTCATGGTCTGGCTTCTCCTCATTGGCAAAATAAACCTCCAGATCCTAGGGTCGGGGGCACAGACCAGAGCCCCTCATCCTGCCCAACTTTCCCTCCACCAGGACACCCAAGCATGTTTCAAGAGAAATGTCCCCATCTGGTTCTAATTCATTTACCCTTAATTAATCAAAATGTTGTTTTGTAAGAGACACATCAGATCCAAGCATTTTTCAAGCTTTTCTTTTGTTCTTTTTTGTCTTAGAAACAGAAAATTAGGTTTCATAAAAAAAAAAAAGAAAGAAAGAAATACAGTGATGCGGGAGCCTGAGGAAGCACAAGTCTGCGGAAGCGGAAGCGAGGTCCCAAGGGTGACGGCTGGGACCGGGCAGGGGAGAAAGTCATTCCTTCTGACCTCGCAGACCAGATCAGAGGTGAGGCCAAGGTCTCAGGCATGGTGGGCAGGCTGGGGAAGAGCAGGGAGGGGTCACCCCTCCAGGCTGGCAGCTCCTCAGTGTCCCCAAGATTCCTAACACAGAGCCTGGCATGGAGGCTGCCCTTGTTGAACGAACAAGTGAATGAATGATTGAATGAATGAAACATCACCAATACCCAGGTGCCTCCAGGACATTTCTCCTGCCAAAGTTGGACCAGAATATCAAAGCTGGTCAGAACTTTGGGGATCTCATGCAGAACTTTCCAAGCAGATGCCTCATGGAAAATAGTCTCTGATGTGTAATAAGTTTGGGAAAAGTCACACTCTCTGTCCCACCTCTTTACCATGCAAGCTTTGATGAGTCCTGCAGTCAAGAAATCTGCTTAACCCAGCATTTTCCAAACCTATTTGGCCATAATTCCTATGAACGCCATGCAGAATATGCTACAAGAAGGGTTAATCTAACCCCCCTCACTCCAGTGCTAACAGAGAAACAGATGCCATGGAAGTGGGATGGGGGGTTCACGTGACAAAGGTCACACAATGGGGTTGAGGGTGGAACTGAAATCCAAAGCCGGGGTTCCCTAGCTTCAGGCTATCTCCATTATACCCATCTGATAAATGGGATCACAAGCCTCTCTCTGAAGACACTGGGCAGATGTGTGTCCCAGAGGCTGGAGATAGTTACTGTGGAAGAGGCTGCCATGAGCACCTCAGCAAACTAGGCCATTCCCAGACCTCCTCACTCAGCTCCTGGAGTGGTGGGGGTGAGTTGGGGAGTGGGGAGAAGGACTGGAATTTTTCCTTCCCTCCCTCTCTCTCTTTTCTTCTTCTCCTTTTATAACACACACACAGGCACACAGGTAAAGACGCACAGGCACACGGAGACCTCCCACCCTACTCCTCTGCTCAGCCTCCTCCCTCTGGTCTCTCCCCCAATTTTCCCGTTTCTTTTTTCTCCTGTGCCCAGCCCTGTGTCACTCGTTTTCTTCTTCTTTTATAACTGAGAAGAGTCTTAAAAATCTTCTATACCAGCTCCTCAGCAGATGGAGAAACTGAGGTTCTAGGCAGGAAAGATCATCACAGCTTAGGAGACATCTTCTCTGTGCCATGTCAGACAGATGGAGGTCCAAGGTCTGCTTCGCCACTCACCTGCTGTGCAACCTTAGACAAGTCGGCTCCCCGCTGTGAACCTCAGTTTCATCATCCATCAAATGAGGGCACAAGCAGCCTCTCCCTCAACTAGGCTGATGTGAGTGGCCAAGGACACAATGGCCAGGAAATGAGAATGACTACCACTTGCATAAGCTCACTAGGAGTCTGCTGCTCTGCTAAGCATTTCTCTCCCACACACAACATGCACACACATTTAGTCCTAAATACAACCTTCCCCATGAATTGGGTACTTAAGTTTATTATTTTCATCTTAAAGAGGAGTCAATGAAGAGAAATTTTTTTTTCTTTTCTTTTAGACCTGAGAAGGATCTTAGAGATCTTCTAAAGGACCCTCAGATGGGTAAACCAATCCTTGCAGAGGCAAAGCGACTTCCCCATGGTCACTGGCTGATAACCAGGGAGGCTTAGATTTGAACCCAGGCTGACTGGCTCCAGAGCTTATGTTCTCAACACCCCCATGGTGTCCCAAACTTCCCCCAACTCACCTGAAACCCACCCACCCCTCCACTCTGTTGGTTTCTATGTCCAGTCACAACAGAGGTTGGATCCCTTGGATCACAGACTCCCTTCCCCCATCCAATCATACCTCACAAGTCTCCCACAAGCCTCTCTCTGCTTCCTGCCTCACTCCCAGGAGTGATTTTGTCTGTGCAGGGCTTCTCACTCAAATCAACTAGAAGTCCCACAAGGGCTGGCCATTCTTCATATGGCCTTGCTCAGGCCCAACACCAAAGCTGGAGAGAGAGTAGGCACTGGGTCCTTCACTCACCCGCTGCATAACTTTAGCAGTTATGCAACCTCTCTATGTCTTGGCACCTTGGCTTTATAAAATGCTGTGACCCCTGTGTCATGAGGATATAGAGGGGATTCAATGAGATCGTGCTGGAAAGCCCTTGGCACAGGGACACATCTGACTGCTGGTTCTAAGACTGGACACTGGAGGCAAAGGGGCTGCCCAGTCCAGCCAACTCCCACTCTGCAGGGACAGCCGCAAGCCCATCTCCTGAGCGCAGCCTGCCTCTCACAGAGAGGGGCTGTGGAGTAGTACCCTGAAGTGTGAGGTCAAGGGCTCCTGGCATTGCACCCCAAGCATATTCATCACCTGAGCCTTGTTCATCCTTCCAGGGGCCCTAGGAGTCAAGATGGAAACACCGAGGTGCTTAGGGGACTGGACCTCTTCCAGGTCATCCCCAGCAGAGGTGGACTCAAGTGTCATCAAAGGAGTGGCCCACCAAGGACCGCTGCCTGCTCAGAGTGCCACCATGAGTCTGGGTCAGTGATGGGGCGGAACTTGGGCATCTGGGCTCCCAGCCCAGGGTTCTTTATGTCACCTCCTGGCTCAGCATGGATCTTGGTATGGTTTCTGAGCCACTAACTCTGTCCTCTAGTCCCTGAAACCTCCAGGATGGCACTTGAGGCTTCTCCTTTCTGCACAGAGCCACCTCCTTCTCTCCCAGCAATGTTACCAGTACGGGGTAGGGGTATAGTGAGTGTTCCCTGTCAGCCCCTTCCTCCTGGAGAGCCTCCTTGACCCAGCTTGCTCAATGGATCTCTTACTGGGTGCCCTGAGGCCTCAGTCTCCCCATCTGTAAAGTGGGACTGACATAGTATCTGGGGGAACCAATGGACCGGGGCGCCAAGCTCTGGGGTGATGCCCAAGAGCCATTTCCGGCCTGCAACTCTGTACCTCTTCCCGGCCGCCCTGCGTACCTTGCTTCTTCCTTCGGTTCAGGGCGAGCATGTCCATAGCGTGGGCGACGAGCAGCAGCAAGCAGAGTGGCGCCCGCATCGGGGCAGTCTGGTCTGGGAGGGCGCGCGGGGCTCCTGGCACCCAGGCAGCAGCGCCCGTGGGGACTCCCCGGGCTGCCCGACGGCCCGGTGGCGAGCCGGCGGCGGCGCGGCACGGGGGCTGCTCGGGGTGCACCAGGCGCATCCGCGGGGCGCGGCGTCGGTGCGGTCGCCAGGGACCCACTGTCTGCCCAGGCGCCCGCCGCTAGGTCGAGTGAGGGCGTCGGCAGAGCCCGGGCACTGCCCTGGCGGGGAGGAGCCGGCGCCGGGGGCGGTGCGTTAACCCGCTGGGGGCGGTGTCCTGCGGGGGTCGCCAGGCCGCAGCCAGCCTCTGTCCCGCTGTCCCCCCGCCCCCCGCACTGTTTTACTCACACACCGTTGCCAACCACGGAGACACAGGTACGCACACAGACAGGCAGACACACAGACACAGGCATCCAGGTACAGGTGCTCAGACACACGGAGACCCACCCCTCTTCTCCGCTCAGCATCCTCGCTCTGGTCTCACCCCCACTTTCACTGCTACTTCTTTCTCCTGCACACAGCCCTGAACCACTCGTCGTCGCTTCCTCTCTTTGTCTTTCTGTCTGTCTCCCTTCCCCAGCTGTGCTGCCTCTTCCCTCCACCCGGTCTGTTTTCAAGGCTCTATTGCCAAGTCCTTGTTCTCTCTCAGGCTAACTGTCTGTCTTATCTCCACCTCGCTGAACCTCAGCCTCCCCCTTTTCTCCGCCTCTCCCTTGGCTCCAGCTCTCTTCTGTACAGAGTGGGGTGTACGGGGCTCCCCACCGCCTGCCTCAATCTTCCTCTCTCCGCTGGGTCTCTGTCTTTCAAGAGAGGCCTGAGCCCCTTCTGGCCACTGACCAGGAATGCTTGCGGGGGTGGGGGCGGGGTGGGAGGGGTGGGGGGGCAGAAGCCTGAGAGGAGTCCCTAATCTTTGACTCAATTTCCCAGCTCCTCATAAATTCACTTGTGACGGCGCTGGGGACCTGGACTGTGTTTCCTCCAACCTTATCACCAGGACTAGAAGCAGCTGGTTGGATTTAACTCTTTCAGAGCCAAATCCCTCCTCCTACCCAACTCCTACCTCCTTTGTCCTACCCACCAAAAACAATAGCAATAATCATAATGACAGGTATCATTTTTTAAAATTATACTTTAGATGAAGGTTTACAGAGCAAACTAGTTTCTTATTAAACAATTAATACACGTATTGTTTTGTGACATTGGCTGCCAACCCTAAAACATGTCTACACTTTCCCCTTCTCAACCTTGGGTTCTCCATTACCAGCTTTCCTGTCCCCTCCTGCCTTCTTGTCCTTGCCCCTGGGCTGGTGTGCCCATTTAGTCTCGTTGCGTTTTACAGATCTGTCTAATCTTTGGCTGAAGGGTGAACCTCAGGAGTGACTTCAGTACTGAGATAAAAGGGTGTCAGGGGCTATACTCTCAGGGCTTCTCCAGTCTCTGACAGACCAGTAAGTCTGGTCTTTTTTGTGTGTGTGTGAGTTAGAATTTTGTTCTACATTTTTCTCCACCTCTGTCTGGAGCCCTCTATTATGATCCCTGTCAGAGCAGTTGGTGGTAGTAGCCGGGCACTATCTAGTTGTGCTGGACTCAGTCTGGTGAAGGCTGTGGTAGTTGTGTTCAATTAGACAGCTATTGTCTTTGAGATCCATGTGCTTGGTGTTGTGCTAAACACTTTTGATGTAACATAATATTACGAACAACCCAATGATGTCCTATTCTTATTAGCTCCATTTTATAGGAGACGAAAGGGAAGCTCAAACGGGCTGAGTGACTTGCCTAAGGTCACACAGCAAGTCAGCAATCTGTCTGAGTTCAGTGCCCACCCTCTTAACCACCATGCAGGGCACATTCTCATTAGGAGGGATGGAACCCAGAAGTCTTGGAGGAACTTACCTTTGACTCTCTATTGCTGAGCAATTGTCCTTCCTTTTTGTGAAGTGTGTGGACTGATTAAACAGAAAAGGAAGGTGAATGCTGGTGTCTCCTTCTCCAATCCTTTCTCCCCAACCTTAGTGAGTGCTGCAGAACCATGAGGGAATCTGAGGGCACACCACGGGGAGGGAAATGCATGGGGTGTAGCAGTCGAAGATGCCAGGCTGTTCCTTCATGGGGCTCCATTACCACCATAGACAGCATCCTGTGAGAGTTTGACAGAATGTCAGAGCCATCCCATCCAAACCTCCATTTCATAGACAGGGACTCCAAGGTCTTGGGACTGGGGGTGCCTAGCTCAGGCAGCCCAGCAAGTTGAGGTCAGAGCCAGGATGGGTATACATGGGGTCCCAGCATATTCTCCTCCATTGTGGCCTACAAGGCTGTATTATTCTGATTTCTCCAATCTCTGCCCCCACTCCCCACTACCCCACCTTAGCCCCAGAGACCTCGACTTCTTGCAGTATTTCACAACCACCTTTAGGGCCCTCACACCTCTGAGCTTTTAGTGTTTTTCAACCTCTCCATGGAATGCTTGTCTATATCCCACCCACCCTTCTCTACACTGACTCACTAAGGACCCAGCCCAGGCATGCCTCTCATCTAGTAAGCCTTCCCTGATTCTCAGGCCAGGCCCAGTGCCTGCTCTGGGCTTGAAAACCCCCTTACCACAGCCTTGATCACTCCAGGTGGTAAGTGTGGATGCGTCTGTTCCTCCTTCGAAACTGTGAACTCTTTGAGGCCAGAGATGGGGCTCCAGAGCTCAGCACATGATTGGACACAGATCAGATGCTTGGCATGTTTGTTGAATGGATGAATGAATGAATGGATGGATGAATTCTCCGATCTAAGAGTTCTCCAATCTGTACATGGAATGCAGGTGCTTAAAGAAATGAAGTGACCCCAGATGATCAAGCCTTAGGAAATAGGGAAGTCATCTTCCATCAAATCACCCCCCAGTCTTGGAACTTCCAAAATCCAGAGGGGGTAAGCCCCATGTGGGCAGGGCTGGGGAGAAGCAATGTGCATGGGTGCATAGGTGCATCATGAATGTATTAGTTATCTAGTGCTGCTATAACAGAAATACCACAAGTAGATGGCTTTAAGAAACAAATTTATCTTTACAGTCTAGAAGGCCAGAAGTTTGAATTCAGGGCTTCGGCTCCTGGAGAATGCTTTCTCTCTGTCAGTTATGGGGGAAGGTCCTTGTCATCAAGCTTCCTCTGCTCTAGGAGCTTCTTCTCACAAGGACCCCAGGTCCAAAGGATGCGGTCCACTCCCGGAGTTCTTTCTTGGTGGCGTGAGGTCCCTCTGTCTCTCTGCTCACTTCTCTCTATTGTATCTCAAAAAAGATTGACTCAAAATACAATCTAATCCTGTAGATTGAGTCCTACCTCATTAACATAACTGTCTCTAATCCTGCCTCATTAGCATCATAGAAGTTAGGATTTACAACACATAAGATAATCACATCAGATCGCAAAATGGTAGACAACCACAGAATACTGGGAATCATGGCCTAACCAAGTTGATGGACATTTTTTGAGGTACACAATTCTATCCATAACAGTGAGTCATGCAGAGACTTAAAGGTCACTATGGAAGGGGCAGGGTAGACCACATGCAGGAGGTGCAAAGCATAGCTGCCCACATCCCGTTGGCCAGAACGGCCACATGGCCACACCTACCTGCAAGGGAGGCTGAGAAATATAGTTTAGCCATGTGCTGGGGAGAAAAAGCAGAAGGGTTTAGTGGCTATCTGGCGAGTCTGCAACATTGGGGCACCCTCATTTCTTGCCCTGGTGATACAGTAGCTCCTTCTTGCCTGCATTTGCTCTGGCCCCTGTAGGTGCTTCTCTGTAAGCAACCAGAGGACCTGGATTTTCCCTCCAGGTGAAGCTCAAACTCCTTAGAGCTGCAAGGGCTGAATGATGACCCTTGCGAGGGTGACCAATTGTCCTGATTTGCCAGGGAATGAGGAGTTTCCTAAGATACGTTTTCTTTCTTTTTTTTTTTTAATTGTACGATTCTATTTATTTTTTTAAATTTTATTTTTGGTGAAGATATACTCAGCAAAATATACGTCATGTTCAACTATTTCTACATGTGCAATCCGGTGACATTAGTTACCTTCTTCAAGTTGTGCCACCTTTCTCCATATCCTTTTCTGAATTGTTTTACCATCAACACAAACTTACTGTCCCCTAAGGTTCTCATCTAGCCTTTCAAGTTGCTGTTGTCGATTTGATCTCATATAGATAATTCTTTAAAAGAACCTAATATTCGAGGTGGAAATTCTTTTCTAATTAATCTAAACTATTGTTTGGTTTCTCGACTGGCTGCTTCCATAGGCGTTGATTGTGGATCCAAGTAAAATGAAATCCTTGACAACTTTAATATTTTCTCTGTTTATCATGATGTTGCTTACTGTTGCAATTGTGAAGATTTTAGTTTTCTGTATGTTGAGGTATAAGCAGTCGAGAAATCAAATGACTTATTGTATCGGGCAAACTTCCTGCAAAGGACCTCTTTAAAATGTTAAAAAGTAAAGAAGTAACTTCCAGAGCTAAGGTGCACCTGACCCAAACCATGATATTTTCAATCGCCTCATATGCATGTGATAAAAGCTGCACAAAAAATAAGGAAGACCAAAGAAGAACTGATGTCTCCGAATTAAGGTGTTGACGAAGAATATTGAATATACTGTGGACTGCCATAATGCTCCTTAGAAGCAAGGATGGCAAGACTTTGTCTCATATACTTTGGATATGTTACCAGGAGGGACTAGTCTCTGGAGAAGGACATCATGCTCAGTTAAGTAGAGGGTCAGTGAAAAAGAGGAAGACCCTCAACGAGATGGATTGACATGGTGGCTGCAACAATGGGCTTAAACATAGCAAGTATTGTGAGGATGACACAGGACCAGGCAGCATTTCATTCTTTTATAAAAAGGGTCACTATGAGTCGGAACCAACTCCACTGCACTGAACAACAACATTGTTTGGTTTATGGGATAGTTTCGGTTTAAGGTTTAAAGATTTCATCAGGACAATAGTTTTGAGAGAGGATCATCCAGCCTCAGTGACTCCAGAACTTCTGGATTCCATGAGAATTTGAAGTTCTGTTCCACATTTTCCTGCTTTGATCAGGATTCTTCTACAGAATTTTTGACCAAATTGTTCAGTAATCACAGCCAGGCAACATCCAGTTGTGGTCTCATGGAAAAGGAGGCAGTTGTTCCAGGAGGCAACTGGGCATGTATTCCAGTTCCTGGAACGCAATTTTATCAGATGTGTAGCTTTGTGTAACCACCACCACAGTCAAGATGCCTAACTGTACCATTACCACAAGACTCCCTCATGCTATCCGTTACAGCAACACTCTCCCCTATTCCTAACATCTTTGGTGGTGTTGTTGCTGTTAGGTGCCGTCAAATTAGTTCCGACTCATAGCAACCCTATGTTCAACAGAACATAACCCTGCCCAGTCCTGCACCATCTTCACAATTGTTGTTATGCCACTGTGTCAATCCATCTCCTTGAGAGTCTTTCTCTTTTTCACTGACCCTCTACTTTACCAAGCATGATATCCTTCTGCAGGGATGGGTCTTTCCTGCCAACATGTTCGATGTATGGGAGACGATGTCTTGCCATCCTTGCTTCTAAGCAGTATTCTAGCTGTACTTCTTCTAAGACAAGATTTGTTCGTTCTTCTGGCATTCCATGGTATATTCAATATTCTTTGCCAACACCATAATTCAAAGGTGTCAATTCTGCCTCAGTCTTCTGTATTCATTGTGCAGCTTTTGTCGCATACATATGAGGTGACTGAAAATACCATGGCTTGCGTCAGGCTCACCTTAGTCCTCAGAGTGACATCTTTGCTTTTTAACTCTTTAAAGAGGTCTTTTGCAGATTCGCCTAATGCAATACGTAGTTTGATAGCTTGACTGCTGCTTCCACAGGCGTTGATTGTAGATCCAAGTAAAAAAAAATCCTTGACAAATTCAGTATTTTCCCTGTTTATCATGATGTTGCATATTGGTCCAGTTGTGAGGATTTTTGTTTTCTTTATGTTGAGATGCAATCCATACTGAAGGCTGTGGTCTTTAATATTCATCAGTAAGTGCTTCAAGTCCTCTTCGTTTTCAGCAAGCAAGGTTGTGTCATCTGCATACCACAGGTTGTTAATGAGTCTTCTTCCAATCCTGATGCCATGTTCTTCTTCATATAGTACAGCTTCCTGGATTATTTGCTCAGCATACGGATTGAATAAGTACGGTGAAATGATACAACCCTGGTGCACACCTTTTCTGACTTTAAACCACACAGTATCCTCTTGTTCTGTTTGAACGACTACCTCTTGGTCTATGTACAGGTTCCTCATAAGCACAATTAAGTGTTCTGGAATTCTGATTCTTCACAATGTTATCCATACTTTGGTATGATGCACACAGTCAAATGCCTTTGCATAGTTAATAAAACACAGGTAAACATCTTTCTGGTATTCTTTGCTTTCAGCCAAGACCCATCTAACATCAGCAATGATATCCCTCATTCCATGTCCTCTTCTGAAGCTGGCTTGAACTTCTGGCAGTTCCCAGTCAATGTACTGCTGTAACTGCTTTTGAACAACCTTTAGTACAATGTTACTTGTTTGTGATATTAACGATATTGTTCGATAATTTCCGTATATGGTTCAGTCACCTTTCTTTGGAATGGGCACAAATATGGATCTCTTCCAGTTGGTTGGCAGGAAACTGTCTTCTACACTTCTTGACATAGATAAGTGAGCACCTCCAGCGCCTCATCTGTTTGTTGAAACATCTGAACTGGAATTCCATCAGTTTCTGGAGCTTTGTTTTTCCCCATTCCCCTTGGTGCAGCTTGGACTTCTTTCTTCAGTACCATTGGCTCTTGATCGTATGTTACCTCCTGAAATGGTTGAACATTGACCAATCCCTTTTGGTACAGTGACCCTGTGTATTCCTTCTATCTTTTTTTTTTTTTTTTCCTGTATGAAAGCTGATTCTCTTATCAAAGATTTCGGAAACATTTGTTGAGCCTCTACCATATATCAGGTGCTGTTATACTTGTTTCTTATGGTTCAACCAAATCTATGTACTTTATTTTCCATACGTTTTTATTAATAGAATATAGAAATACATACTTAATTCTTTTACTTAAAATTTTTTTCTTATTGTAGTTCATTTATTTTTTAATTGTACTTTAAGTCAAGTGTCTATTGTACTTTAGATGAAGGTTTACAGAGCAAACTAGTTTCTTATTAAACAGTTAATACGCGTATTGTTTTGTGACATTGGTTACCAATCCCACAACATGTCAACTCTCCCCTTCTCGATTTGGGCTTTCCGTTACCAGCTTTCCTATCCCTTCCTGCCTTCTTGTCCTTGCCCCTGGGCTGGTGTGCCCATTTAGTCTCGTTTTGTTTTATGGGCCTGTCTAATCTTTGGCTGAAGGGTGAATCTCAGGAGTGACTTCAGTACTGAGTTAAAAGGTTGTCCAGGGACTATACTCTTGGGATTTTTCCAGTTTCTGTCAGACCAGTAAGACTGGTCGTTTTTTGTGTGTGTGTGCTAGAGTTTTGAAATTTTGTTCTACATTTTTCTCCAGCTCTGTCCAGTGCCCTTTACTGTGATCCCTGTCAGAGCAGCCGCTGGTGGTAGCTGGACACCATCTAGTTGTGTTGGACTCAGTCTGGTGGAGGCTGTGGTAGTCGTGGTCCCTTGGTCCTTTGGACTAATCTTTCCCTTGTATCTTTGGTTTTGTTCATTCTCCCTTGCTCCAGAGGGGGTGAGACCAGTGTGGAGTATCTCAGATAGCTGCTCACAAGCTTTTAAGACCCCAGATACCTTCTATCTCCTTTTGATGCTTTCTGCATTGTTCCATTTTTTTTCACCATAGAACCCTTTAATATTGCACCTCGAGGCTTGAAATTTTTCTTCGGTTCTTTCAGTTTGAGAAATGGAGTGTGTTCTCTTTTGGTTTTCTAACTTTAGGTTTTTGCATATGTTACGATATTTTACTTTGTCTTCCTGAGCTGCTCTTTGAAATCTTCCATTCAGCTCTTTTATGTCATCATTTCTTCTTTCGGCTTTAGCTACTCTACAGTCAAGGGCAAATTTCAGTCTCTTCTGACATCCATTTTGATCTTTTCTTTCTTTCCTTTCTTTTTAATGACCTTTTGATTTCTCCATGTATGATGTCCTTGATGTAATTCCACAATCCACAACTCATCTGGTCTTCTGTTATTAGTGTTCAATGTGTCAAATCTATTCTTCAGATGGTCTCTAATTTCAGGTGGAATATACTCAAGGTCCTATTTTGGCTGTCATGGACGTGTTCTAATTTTCTTCAGTTTAAACTTCAACTTGCATATGAGCATTTGATGGTCTGTTCCACAGTCAGCCCCTGGCCTTTTTCTTACTGATGATATCGAGCTTCTCCATCCTCTCTTTCCACGATATAATTGATTTGATTCTTTTGTGTTCCATCTGGTGAGGTCCTCGTGTATAGTCATCATTTACACATTTTGAAAAAAGGCATTTACATTGAAGAAGTTGTTAGTCTTGTAAAATTCTATCATGGGATCTCCAGCATAGTGTCTATCACCAAAGTCGACTTGATGATCACCAACTTATTTCCAACTTTTGCATTCCAATCACCAGTAATTATCAATGCATCTTAATTGCATGTTTGATCAATTTCAGACTGCACAAGTTGGTAAAAATCTTCAATCTCCTCATCTTTTGCATTAGCGGTTGGTGTGTAAATAGTCATATTAACCAGCCTTCCTTGTAGGCATATGGATATTATCCTATCACTGACAGCGTTGTACTTCAGGATAGATCTTGAAATGTTCTTTTTGACGATGAATGGGACTCCATTCCTCTTCAGTGTGTCATTCCCAGAATAGTAGATCATATTATTATCTGATTCAAAATAGATACCAGTCTATTTCGGCTTACTCTAGGATATTGATCTTTATGTGGTCTATTTCATTTGTGATGACTTCCAATTTTCCTAGCTTCATACTTAGTACATTCTATATTCCACTTGTTAATGGATGTTTATAGCTGTTTCTTCTCATTTTGAGTCGTGCCACCTCAGCAAAATCCCAGGAGCTTGACTCCATTCATGTCATTTAGGTTGACTCTACTTTGAAGGACATCACACTTGGTAAAACAGAGGTTCGGTGAAAAAGAGGAAGACTCTCAATGAGACGGATTGATACAGGGGATGCAACAATGGGCTTAAGCATAACAATGATCATGATGGTCGCACAGGCCTGGGCAGTGTTTCGTTCTGCTGTGCATAAGATTACTGTGAGTCAGAACCCACCCGATGGCATCTAACAACTACTTTGAGGTAACTCTTCCCCAGTCGTATTTTGAATGCCTTCCCCAGTCTTGTTTTGAATGCCTTCCAACCTGATGGGCTCATCTTCTGTTACTATATCAGACAATGTTCTGCTGCTGTTTGTTAGATTTTCACTGGCCAATTTTTTCGGGAGTAGGCCACCACATACTTCTTCCCAGTGTGTCTTAGTCTGGAAACTCCACCAAAACTTGTCCACCATGGGTGACCCTGCTGGTATTTGAAATAGCTTCCAGCATCACAGCAACACACAAGCCACCACAGTATGACAAACTGACAGATGCATGGGGCCCTAATATCTAAAGCAACTGTTAATCTGTTCATCTCTATATTATGTTCTTAAGTGAATAGAATCATTATATACGTATCCTTTTGAGACTAGCTTTCTCATTCAGCATAATTTTCTTGAGATTCATCTAAGTTGCATGTATCAATAGTTCATTGCTCTTTGCTGCTGAGTGGTACTCTATCGTCTGGATGTACTATTGTTTTTTAAACATTCACCCATTGAAGGATATTTGGATAATTTCCAGTTTGGGGCTATTAAGAATAAAGCTGCTATACACATTCATGTACGTCTTTCCATGTATCCTCTTTGGTGAAATGTCTATGTATATTTTTTGCCCTTTTTTAATTGGATTTTTTTCTTTTTAGTTTTTTGAGTTTTATGAGTTCTTTATATGTTCTAGCTAGAAGTCCTTTGTCAGACATGTGATTTGAAAATATTTTCTTCTAATTTTTAATCTGTCTGTCTTTTCATCCTCTTAACAGTGTCTTTCAGAGATGAGACCTAATTTATAAATCTTTCCTCTTAAGGATCGTACATTTGGTGTCTTAGAGCTCTGCCTAGTCCTAGGTTAGGTCCCAAAGACTTTCCTTCTGTCTTTTCTCTAAGAGTTTTGTAGCTTTATGTCTTACTTTTAAGTCCATGATCCATTTAGAATTAATTTTTGTAAAAGATGTGAGTTTTTTTTTTTTTTTCCCCCTAGGATGTCCAGTTGCTCCAGCACCATTTGTTGAAATGGCTATCCTACCTTCATTGAATTGTTTTGGCTCCTTTGTCAAAAAATTAATTGGGCATGTTCTTGTGGATCTATTTCTGGGTTCTCTAGTCATGTGTTTATCCCTCAGCCAATACCAGATGTTACTGTAGCTAATATCTTGAAATTGGGTAGGTTGGTTCCTCCCACTTTATTATTCTTTTTCAAAATTGTTTTAACTATTCTAGTTCCTTTGCCTTTCCATATAAATTTTTGAGTAAGCTTGTCTACGATATTCACAAAAATCTTTCTGAGATTTTGATCGGAATTGCATTAAACTGGTATATCAATGTGGGGAAGAATTGACATCTTTACTATATTGGGTCTTCCAATCCTGCAACAAGGAATGCCTCACCACTTCAATCTTAAAAAAAAAAAAATTTATCACCAGTTTGTAGTTTTCAGTACAGGAGTCTTTTACATGTTTTGTTAGATTTATAACTAAGGTTTCCTTTTTTTCCCCTTGTGATTGCAATGTCACTAAATTTCAGGTAAATTTTTGTGGAAGTTTCAATGTTCACATGTTCATTGCTAGTATATAGAAATACAATTGATTTTTGTGTGTTGATCTGGTGTCCTGTGACCTTGCTGAGCTCACTTACCAGTTCTAGGAGCATTTTTGTGGATTTCTTGGGTTTTTCAACATAGCCAATCAATCATGTCATCTACAAATAGGAACAGTTTTATTTCTTCCTTCCAATCTCTATGCCTTTTTTCCCCCCTGCCTTACTGAGCCAATTAGAACTTCCAGCACTATGTTGAATAAGGGTGCTGAGAACAGACATCTTTGCCTCGTTGCCAATCTTAGGGGGAAAGCACACAGTCTTTCATCATTAAGTATGATGTTAGCTGTAGGTTTTTGAGGTTGCTCTTAAGCCGAGGAAGTGTCCCTCTATTCGTATTTTCTGAGAGTTTATCATTAATAGGTGTTCAATTTCATCAGATGCTTTTTCTGTATCCATTGCTATGCTCATGTGATTTTTCTTCTTTAGCTTGTTGATATGATGGATTACAATGACTAATTTTCAAATATTTAACCAGCCTTACATCTCTGGAATAAACCCCACTTGGCCCTGATATATAATTCTTTCTGTAGATTACTAAATTCTACTTGCTGATATTTTAAAAGGATTTTTGTGTTTATATTCATGAGGGATATTGGTCTGTAGTTTACTTTTTTGTATTGTTTTTGTCTGGTTTTGGTATCATAAAATGAGTTGGGAAATGTTTCTTCGTTTTCTATCTTCTGGGAAAGATTGTATAGAATTAGGGTTAATTCTTCAAACATTTGGGAATAATTCTCATGTGAAACCATTTGGGCCTAGAGATTTCTTCTGGGGGAGTTTTTAATTAAAATTAATGACATTATAAGACTTTTCAGGTTATCTGTTTCATCTTGGTTGAGTGGTGGTAGTTTGTGGTTTTGAAGGAATTGGTTCATTTCCTTCGAGTTGTTAATGGCGTTAGGACTTGGGTCTTCTCTCTTTGTATGTTTGTCAGTCTTGATAGAGGTTTGTCAATTTTATCCATTTTTGGATGAACGGTCTTTTGCTTCATTAATTTTCTCTATTATTTTCCTGTTTTCAATTTAATTAATACTTGCTCTTATCGTTATTGTTTTCTTACTTCTGTTTGTTTTAGGTTTAATTTGTTTTTATTTTCTAGGATCTTGAAGCTGGAGCTTAGATTATTGATTTGAGATTTTAGCTCTTTTCTAATGTAAGCTTTTAGTGCTACAAATTTCCCTCTGCGCACTACTTTAGCTGCATCACACATCTTTTTATAATTTGTGTTTTTATTTTAATCCCATTCTAGGTATTTTTTATCCCCTTTGAGACTTCCTCTGCGACACACAGTTTATTTAAAAGTGTGTTGTTTAGTTTCCAAGTGTTTGGAGTTTTCTTGTTGTCTTTCTGTTATTGATTTTTACTTGGATTCCATTAAGATCAGAAGACATATTTGTATGATTTCAGTTTTTTAAAAATTTGTGAAGGTTTCTTTTATGGCCCAGGATATGATATATTTTGGTGAATGCTCTATGGGTACTTGAAAAGGACATGTGTATTGTTTTGTTTTTTCTATAGAGTCATCTATAAATGCTTCTGTAGATCTTGTTGGTTAATGGTGTTGCTGAGTTCTTCTATATCCTTGATCATTTTCTATCTAGCTGTTCGGTCAGTTGCTGAGGGTGGGGTGTTGAAGTCCTGACTATAATTGTGAATTTGCCCATTTCTCCTTTCAGTTCTATCAGTTTTTGCTTCATGTATTTGGAAGCTCTGTTTGTGCATCCACATTTAGGATTACTATAACTTCTTGGTGGATTGATCCTTTCATCATTATGTAATGTCCCTCTTTGACCCTAGTAATCTTCTTTGCTCTAAAGTCTACTCCATTGTAATTAATATAGCCACTCCTGCATTTTTAAATCAATGTTTACAAGAGATATCTTTTTCCATCTTTTTGCTTTTAACTTACCTATGATGTTGTATGTGAAGTGAGCTTCTATAGACACCATATAGTTTGATCACAGTTTTTATCCACCCTGTTGTCACTGTCTTTTAATTGATGTATGTACGCCATTTGCATTTAAAATAATTATTGATGTGTTAGGACTTAAGCCAGTTTGTTATTTGTTTTCTGTTAGTTCTCTCTGTTTCTTATCCCTTAGTTTATTTTTTCTTGATTTCCTATGAGATATTTGCATATTTTTTATAATTCCATTTGCACTTTTTTATAATGTTTTAAGTATATTGCTTTGTGTAGTTTTCTTAGTGGCTTCTCTACCTGTTACCATACATATGTAACTTATAGCCTCCTAGAATTGATGTTTTACTACTTCTAGTGAAGTGTGGAAACCTTAGTTTCATTTGTCTTTTACGTTCCCCACATTTTAAATGTAATTGTCTTAAGTATTTCCTCTACATACATTGAGCCTTGCATCAGATGGCATTAAAAATTTTGCTTCAACTATACAATATTATTAAAGAAACTCATGAGGTGAAGTTTAATATGTTTATCTCTATTTTACTTATTCCATTGTTCTTCTTTCCTTTCTGAAGGTCCCATGCTTCTGTTAATTTTCTTCCTGTCTGGAGAGCTTCCTTTAGTCATCCTTTCAGGGTTGTTGTTAGTTGCTGTCGAGTCAGCTCCAACTCATAGAGACCTTTTGTATAACAGAAAGAAATGTCACCCGATCCTGTGCCACCTTCACGATCAATGGTATATTTGAATCCATTGCTGAGGCTATTGTGTCGATCCAAGGGTACATCTGCTAATACAACTCCTTCGTCTTAGGATGTATTTATTTCCCCTTCATACCTGAAGGATAGTTTAACCTGGTAGGATTCACAGTTGATAGTTTTTTTCTTTCAGCTTTTGAAAAATGTTTTATGTCCTTCTGATCTCTGTGGTTTCAGAAGATAAATCCTTCATCATTTGAATTGGTGTACCTCTATAGGTAATGCATCATTTCCTTTTAGCTGGTTTTAAGTTGTTGTTTTGTTTTTTCTTTTTTAAGTTTTCAGAAGTTTAATTATGATGTGTCTTGCTGTGGATTTCTTTGGGTTTATCTTATTTGGGATTCACTCATCTTCTTGAATCTGTAGGTTTACGTCTTTCGCCCAATTTGGAAAGTTACCAGCCATATTTTTTTGAATACTTTTCTAGCCTCACACTTTTCTCCTCTTCTTCTGGGGCTCTGATGATGTTATGTTATGTTATGTTATATTATAGTCTGTATCCCTGAGATTCTCTTCTTTTTCTTGTCTATTTTGTCACTGTTGTCCAGATTGAGTAAATTATTTCGGTCTGTCTTCAAGTTCACTGATTCTATCCTCTGTTATCTCTACTATTGAGTCCACCCAACAAGTTTTTTATTTCAATTATTGTATTTTTCAGTTCTATAATTTCTCTTTTGTTCTTTTTTATAACACAGTTCTTTGCTGAAATCTCCCGTTTTCATTTCTTTCAAGAGAATTTGTAATTTCTTGCTAAAGCATTTTTATAATAGCTGCTTTAAAATCCTCAGATAATTCCAACATCTTAACCATCTTGGTATTAGCATCAGTTGTTGTCCTTTCTAATTCAAATTGTGGTTTTCCTGGATCTTAGCATGATGGGTAATTTTCTATTACTATATCCTGGGTATTTGGCTATTATATTAGGAAACTCCAGGTCCTATTTAAATCTTTATTTTATCAGGCAATCGTGCTGTTTTGGTGTAGCATGTAGGTCCCCATCTACTTTTGTGGGCTCTAGTGCCAATGACAGTTTAATTTTCAGAGCTCTTACAGTTCTATACTGGTCTGCTTTGTTCTTCTGGTGCTGCTGGGACTCTCCCTCAATCCTCCCAGTACCACCTGGTATTTCTGGGCTATCCTCTGTCTTGAGGGGCGGGGTGGTAGAAGCCACTAGGCCCAGGCCTTCTATCCCACTGAAGGGCAGGAAGACGAAAGATTCTGTTGATATTGCCCTTGTGGGTGGGTCACCCTATGGGTGCCCATGATGTGGAGCAGAGATTGGGAATCCCCACTAGGTTTCTGTTGGTCTTCTCCTTTCCTGGTACTTTGACCAGAGAGAGCAGACTTCTCTGTGTGTGTATGTGTGTGTGTGTGTGTGTGTGCCTGTGCTTGTGCCTGTGTTGTAGGCCTCTCCAGGGCCTAGTCTAGGATATAGGAAAGATAAAAATAAAAGCCAGGGAACTCACTATGTTGCTGTTTCTCAAGTCCTAAAGTCCTTACCAGTCCACCTTTCCTCTTTCCAGCTTTCAGAGTCCTTCTATCATTGTTGAATTATTTCCAAGATGTTTAGTTATATTTAGAGGGGAGAAGCAGAGAAAAGTGAGTCTATGCCATCTTGTTCAGGAACCAGAAGTCTGTTGTCCTATTTTTGGACTTTAGGCTTGCCTTTAATGTAGCCTAGGCATGAGCTGTCCACCCTCTCCTAAGCGGTCACTAGTGGCCTCTCCAGCCTTGTCCCGTGTACCTCGTATCTGGCACTTGAGCCACACTGTTAGCCCTACTTACCATGGGATTTCCCTCCTTCACACTTTTGCTTCTTCTGTGCCTTCCGTCTCTGTCAAAGTCTCATTCTTGACCTACAGAGGTTGAGCTCTAGGCCAACCAGCTAAGTCCTTTTCTCCTGTTCACAAAGCCCTGAGCATTCTATCTGCCTCCCTTTTGAGAAGGTGGTGGCTTCTCCTTCTCCAAAGACTGGGCTGAGTTTAGCACTGGGACCAGAAAAAAACTGGTCTGATTGGGTTGCAAACTCAGGCTTTGGATTCAGACAAGCCCTGGGCCTAGTCCCAGCTCTGTCCCTCACTGCTGTGTGAGGCCAGGTCAGTCAAATGTCCCAAGCCTGACCTTCCACATCAGTAAATTGGGAATAATAATGCCAACTTCCTGAGCTGGTCACAAGAATTAGGTATGCCCAGTGTCAGGCCCAGTGGGAGCGGCATACTGTCATGGGAAAGACTGAAAAGCAAGGACATTGGGTTCAGGGAGGTGGGTATTGGATCCTGGTCTCACAAATTCCTTCCTGCTCACAAATGGGTATGGTCACTAACTTGTACCTTGAGTTTTCTCATCCATGAAGGGGTGCTGATATCAGCATCTTTAGTAGATACCATTGACACCCACCTGTATCCCTCTGTACTCCCCTCTGTACACCCAGTGCTGTTTGACTGTGACCCTTTGCTTGAGGGTTTTGTCCTGGCTGTGTGTGTTCGGTCAGCACACAAGGTAAGCAGGAAATCATTCTACAGAGATACCCTCAGAAGCAGCCCTCTACCAATGCTGAACAAATAACCCAATTCCCATTCTTTGGGCAGGATAGCCCTGAAGCATGTTCTGTGTTGTCTCCCATATCTTCCCACGGGGTTGAGCTCCAGTTGCCCAGGAGGTAACTGTCTTGATAACCCATCTTTCATAGGCTGCCTCCCCTTACTGTTTCACTTCCTCACTCCTTCCCCATGCTTCCTGAGATCAGCTACCAAATAAACTTCTTAAACTCAAATCTTTGTCTCAGGGTCTGCTTCTGGGTGAACCCAAATAGTATCTTACTAACTTTCATGACAACCTATGAGGTAGTCCAGGTAAAATTTAGGATCACACCAAGCCCAGGGTAAATTCTCAGTAAATAACTATTATTATCAATTTCATCATCAACAGAGACATTGAGCCTCCCCTTACTCTTCCTCTGGACTTAAATCTTGTTGTCCTCTTAAATCACAATCTATGTAACCCCCATCTTAACTCTTCATTTCATCTGGTTTTTCCCAAGGGAAGGCAAACAGCCTTGCCCCTGGATGCTCATGAAGACAAAGAAGCTGCTTCAAGCCAGCTGCCCCTCCCTCGCAAACACCAGTGGAATCACAGCCTCCATGGTGGGTTGGGTTGTTGTTTCTTTTTAATACCAGTGTGAAATAAATTGAAAAATTACCCATAAAATACAGGTTTTCAGCAGCTGGTCTGAAATTTCTTTCCATAAACAAACAAGTTTAAAGAGATGCCTTAATGCCACCCGCCAACCTTCCCCCCAATCTTTTATGACCCAGTGTGGGAGTGGAGTCTGCTGGGGGACTTGGCTTCCTGAGCAAAGGGAGGCTGCTGGGGACCATGGGTCATCCATAGGCCTTTGGGCTGACTTTCACCTCTTACTCCTGCTCCTTGAAGAACCCCCCAGACTCATACCTCCTCCTCCCTAGTTCCAATATTCAACATAGACTTGAGAGTCAAGCTGCCTGGATTTGAATCAGAGATTTCCCTCTTATTAAGTATGGCTTTAAGCAAGTTACTTAACCTATCTCTGCCTCAGTGCCCCCTCTGAAAACAGGGGTAATATTAGAACCTACTTCTTAGGGTTGTTTGAGTATTAAATTAGGTGCATATACATGAAGCTCTTAGAATAGTGCCTGGCACCAGGCTGTGCTATGTTGCTGTTAGCTATTGCCAGTTTTACAGGCAGAAGAGACACTAGGATACATGATGCTGCAGGAAACTTAGTGACATTTAGACTTTTCCACAATGAGCCTTCTTGGGGTTTCCCCTGGGGTGTTAATATAAACATCTGCCCAGCACACTGCAGTTTACAGAGCTTGCTGACATCGGCAATCTCACTTGGCCCCACAGTTAATTATGGAAGAACTCAGGACAGGGATTATGATTAGCCCCAGCTTACAGAAGAGGACACTGAGGCCTAGTAGGTAAACTGACTTGCCTATGATCTCAGGAAGCAGCAGAGCCAGGACTCCATTTTGGTGGTTTGAGGACCCAGGATGAATCCTGATCCTGATTATACACTGAGCCTCAACTCTCGTCATAGACTTAGCCCTGATCCTGGTCTTACACTGAGCTCCGATCCTTTATCGCACATTAAAACCTGACCCTAGACTGAATCATAATCCTGGTCCCAGGTGGAATTCTCAAATTCTCCTGCTCTAAGTCCACTGTCTCAAATCGTTACATTAACAATCGATCAATTAATCATCTGATTCATTCATTACCAAGCACCAATTGTGTGCCAGGGAGCAGTGAGAATTAAGGACAATGAATAGCTGCCATCAAGGTCCTTACAGCCTAGTGGGGAGACAAAGACAAAAATCACAGACTGAGTCATGATCTTAGCCTCAGACTAAGCCCCGATCTTG
This sequence comes from Elephas maximus indicus, assembly GCF_024166365.1. NCBI lineage: Eukaryota > Metazoa > Chordata > Mammalia > Proboscidea > Elephantidae > Elephas > Elephas maximus. The sequence goes on from NC_064843.1 coordinate 39,057,302, forward strand.
GTTTCAGTCAGAACCTTGAAACTTGTTTCACACTAGGCCCTGACTCTAGCCTCAGACTGAGCCTTGATCCTGATCTTAGATTGAGCCTTGATCCTGCTTGTAGACTGAGCCTTGACCCTAATCATAGACTGAGCCTGATTCCATACTGAGCCTTGATCCTGATCTTAGATTGAGCCTTGATCCTGCTTGTAGACTGAGCCTTGACCCTAATCATAGACTGAGCCTGATTCCATACTGACCCATGATCCTGGTCTCAGACTGAGCCTCTTATGGAGACTCCAACCTGGAACTCCACCACTAGCCCCATTCTAGGTCTCTTGTATGATTTGGACTCAATCGCCCATCTTCTCCAGGCCTCAGACCCTCTACCCAGGAAACAGCGGGGCAAAGAATCTCAAAATTGCTCTCATAACCCTTTAGAGAAGTCCTGAACATCAGACCAGGATTAGCAGCCCATTATGGGAAATGGGCCCCCATCTCATCTCCTATATTTCTATCCCCCCAACCCCCACCAGGGGCAGCCTCAAAGACACAAGTCTTCCTGACGTCAGAACTCTGATGAGTTCTATTGTTTGGGTGGTTTTCAGTTTCGATTATTTAATGCAGTCGTTTCTGGTTTTACATTTGCAGCCCTACTTGGCTGGAGTTGGGTTTTTCTTCCCCCTGTGGTTGAAATTATAACACTCTTTCAAACAAAGGAAAAATTTTAAAACAACAGCGAAAATATTTCCAAAATATGTTCACAATCAAGTTGAACTCTTGGTAATTGACTGGGGGAGAAAGAGGAAGATGAAGAGAGGTTTTTCATAAAGAGAGGAGAGCAGGTCTCTGGGGGTTGGGGGTGGGGCCAGCCTTGGCTCTGAGTCATCACGAAGGTGGTGATGAGTGCAGGGTAGGGGGGGAGGGCAGGGGTTTAGGCACAAGAAGATGGAGAGAAAAGCCACAGTTCAGGCCTTTACAAATCTCACCCTGGAATGAGTGGAGGAGCTCTGGAGCCTGTTATTTGTTCTTAACTCTGAACCTCACCTTTGTCATCCATGAAATGGGAACAATAACACCTAGAAAGGAGGACTCATGAGATTGAAGGACAAGGCAGCTGTAAAGGATCCAGCACAGGACCTGACACCTAGCAGGTGCAAGTGACAGCAGTAGCTGCCACTGGGGAACAGAGCAGTGGTGGGGCGGGGGGTGGTCGTGGAATGCCCGCTTTGAGTGTATTCTGAGGGTGATGGGAAGGGGTGAGCGGTCACGGGGTGAAGGAGAGAAAGCAGGAGCTGGCACCATTGAGAAGCAGTGAAAGGAGCTGGAATATAGAAGGTGCTAAGGGGTGATGTGGGGCCAGATGCCAGAGAGGGGCCAGAGCTGATGGGGTGGGTCCTGGCTTATGATGGGGTAGGGGTGGAAGTTACAAACTTTTCCAAAAACCAAGTTCAAGAGTAAGTTTCAGAGTCTCTTCTGACATCCATTTTGGTCTTTTCTTTCTATTCTGTCTTTTTAACGACCTCTTGCTTTCTTCATGTGATGTCATCCCACAACTCGTCTGGTCTTCAGTCATTAGTGTTCAATGCGTCAAATTTATTCTTGGGATGGTCTCTAAGTTCAGGTAGGATACACTCAAGGTCATACTTTGCCTCTTGTGGACTTGTTTTAATTTTCTTCAGCTTCAACTTGAGTTTGTATACAAGCAATTGATGGTCTATTCTGCAGTTGGCCCCTGGCCTTGTTCTGACTAATGATATTGAGCTTCTCCATTGTCTCTTTCCACAGACATAGTCAATTTGATTCCTGTGTATTCCATCTGGTGAGGTCTGTGTGGGTAATCATTGTTTATGTTGTTGAAAAAGGTATTTGTAATGAAGAAGTCATTGGTTTTGAAAATTCTATCATGCAATCTTCAGTGTCATTTCTATCACCAAGGCAGTATTTTCCAACTACTAGACCTTCTTCTTTGTTTCCAACTTTCACATTCTAATCACCAGTAATTATCAATACACCTTGATTGCATGTTTGATCAATTTTGGACTGCAGAAGTTGGTAAAAATCTTTAACTTCTTCATCTTTGGCATTTGCTATTGAATATGTAGTAGCTAAAGGGAACAGAAGAAATGACAAAATAAAAGCACTGAATAGAAGATTTCAAAGGGCGACTTGAGAAGACAAAGTCAAGTATATAATAAAATGTGCAAAGACCTGGAGTTAGAAAACTGAAAGGGAAGAACACACTCAGCATTTTCAAAGTGAGAGAACTGAAGAAAAAGTTCAGCCTCCCCCAGGCCCACCAAGTCCTTGGCCACCTACTTCTTTGCCAGCTCAGTCAAAATTGGACTGAGGAGGAAGGGGTGGGTGCCAACCCTCTGGCCTTCCTCAGCCTCTTAAACTGCAGGACCAGTCTTCACCAGGGGCTTTCCACTGTCTCCCTTTCCAATTCCAATTACCATTTCATCACCCGGCTAACTCTCACAACTTCTGACCAATTCAACCCCTGGGAGGTCCTGGCAAAGCTATCCAAGTCTCAAGTCCCCTCTTCTTGCCACTTCTCCAATTCCATCAGTGGGTACTCTGTCCATATCATCTGGGCATTTGCCATTCTGGTACAAGCTGACTAGAACCCACGGCTCCAACACCCACAGGGCAGGCCAAGGATGCTGGTGAATTACCAGCCCCCAGGAGCAGCCCTCAACCAGTGATGACAGGAGTTGTTAGATAAATATGCCACCCAGCTCCCTCCCACCTTGGGCGGGACAGCTTGGTCTCCCAGAATTTCCTGAGGGATTGAGGCCCAGTTGCCTAATGTAGTGTTTTGCTCTTTAACACTTTTTTTTTTTTTTTTTTTTTAACCCAAACACTCCCTGGATGCTCTTTTTTCCTTCCCCTCTCTTCCTCTACTCCCTTGCTAGTGCTTCCTGGGATTAGCCCCAAGTAACCTATTTGTGCTTGAATTCTTACTTCCAGGTCTGCTAAGATAGTCACAAGCCCAGTCAATTCAACTCACAAAATACCTCCCAAAATTGTCTGTTCTCTCCATCACCTCTGCAACAGTCAGCTGATTCCACCCTCCCAGCGTCTCCTACCTGGATTCAGATAAAAACCACCCCAGTTGTCTTCCTGCTTTGTCCCTGCAGTCTGCCTATCCTGCACCCTTCCCAAGGAGCTGAAGGAATCTTGATATATGGAAAACCAAGTCTCCTTCCCCTGTTTAAAACCTGCTGTGGCTTCCCATTGCTCTCAAGATAAACAAACCATATTCCTTATCATGGCCCACAAGCCCCACAGGATCTGGCCCTACCATCCCCTTTGACCTCTTCTCTACCTCTCTCCCTCAGAATATACCGCACCTTCCTCTTCTTCAAACACCCATTCATTACCACCTCAGGGCCTTTGAACTTTCTGTTTCCTATGCTTGGAGCATTCCCAGATTGCTCTGTGGTTGGTTCATTCTTATCTTCCAGGTCTCAGCTCAAATATCACCTCCTCAGAGAGGCGTTCCCTGACCCCAAAATCAAAAGCTAACAGCCTCTCCCCACCTTGCTCTACTCCTTAACTACTTCATCCCTTTGTGCCATTTTCCATGATCTGAACTTGCTTTGTTTATCTGTTGCCTTGCAGATTGTGCACATGTTGAGCACTGTTATGGACTGAATTTTGTTTGTCAAAAATACTTGTTTTACAGTCACGAAAGGAGAGACTGGAAGAAGGGAGTGGGCCGACTCATTAGGGGGAGAGTAAATGGGAGTATGTAGTAAGGTGTATATAAGCTTATATGTGACAGACTGATTTGATTTGTAAACTTTCACTTAAAGCACAATAAAAATTATTTAAAAAAAAATACTTGTTTTAAATCTTAACCCCTATATCTGTGGGAATGGGTTTTTCCATTTGGGAATGGGTTGTCTTTGTTATGTTAGTGAGATAGTATTAGTGTAGGGTATGTTTTAACCCTTTTGTGCCTGATGGTACATATAGTGACCGTGAACTTTTTCAGCCTCTGGGGTTTACTGGGAAGCTGCTTTCCCACTAACAGTGTGTGCTGCCACAAGGCAGGGGCCTTTATGACTGTTTGAAACTAAAGAAATGGGCACTTGCAGCAAATTATTGGTTTTTTACAGGGTATTGTTTTTTTTTTTTTTGTAAGCAGTGTCTGAAGTTTTGATAGGAAAAATAGAAATTTTGAAAAATTTTATTTGTTACTCTTATGTATGAATAGAGGGTGGCTGTAGGTTCTGTGCAAGAACAGAGACCCAAGATAACAATGATTTAAATAAGGCACAAGTATATTTCTTTCACACAACAGCCCAGTTATAAGCAGCTGAGCATGGTGGAAGGTCTCCTTGGTGCAGGACTCTTCCCGCCTGGCAGCTCTACCACTCCTAACGTGCTGCCTGATAGCCCCTACCACATCCACCTTCCAGCCTGTGGGATTGATCAGCCCCCGTCGCATGGCCATATCCAGCTGCAAGGGAAGATGGTCCCCACTTGTGGCACAAATCATGCCTTGGTTTGTTCTCCAGCAGGTGTTTAGTTTAACATTTTTGCCAGGGACATGGGATGAATCACCATGGCCCCTGCCTTGAGGTCTGAGCTGTCCCATGGAGACGTACAGCAGATGGAGTTGGGCATTCCAGTAAAGACCATCAACTTCCTGAGGAAAGGGGCCACTTTTATACACTATGAGAAGTGCATGAATCATTTATTTTTGTGGCTTAAAACTGGGGTTGACAAATTACAAACTGCAGGCCAAATCTAGCCTCCCACCTGTTTTTATAAACAAAGTTTTATTAGAACACAGCCACACTTATTTATGTGTTGCCTATGGCTGCTTTCATGCTACATTGACAGAACAGGGTAATTGTGACAGAAATTGTATGGCCTGCAAAGCCTAAAATATTTACTATCTGGACCTTTACAGAAAAAAAATTAACTGACCCTTGGCTTAAAACATCAATAATTGTTTATTATTTCACATTGTTTCTGAGGGTCAGAGATTTGGGAGTGGCTTAGCTGGGTGGTTCTGGCTCAGGGTGTCTCATGAGATTGTAGACCAGTTTTTGACTGGGACTGCACTCATCTGAAGGTTTGGGTGGGAATGGAGGCACTCTCCTGAAGGTGGCTTACTTACATGGCTGCGGATCTCAGTTCCTATCTACGTGGGCCTCTCCGCAGGGCTGTTTGAGTCTCCTCACAACATGGTAGCTGGTTTCCCCAGAGTGAGCTACCCAAGAATGAACACTAAGCACTTCTATGCTAAGCACTTGACACACAGCCTCATTTAATCTTCACAGCATCCTTAAGGGGCATATATGTTTATTACCCACATTTCTCAGCTAAAGAAATCGGAAATCAGGAAGAGAAAGGAACTTGCCCAAGTCAGGGGCAGAGCTAGAACTTGAACTTGGGTCTCTCCAGCTCCAACTGAAATTGAAGCTGGTGCTAGAGGTCAGGGTTTAGGAGGCCAAGAATTGTGCTTCGGTGTCCACAAGAGATGAGTCGGTGTTTCACGGACCAACAAAGGGGAGGGGCCAAGGATTACTGAGCACCTGTCTTAGGCTGGGTTCTCTAGAGAAGCAAAACCAGCAAAGCTTATCAATATTATATAAAGAGATTAATACCAAGGAAACGGAAACTCTGATTGCATAGTGGCTAAGAGCTACAGTTGCTAACCAAAAAGTCAGCAGTTCAAATCCACCAGGCACTCCTTAGAAACCCTATGGGGCAGTTCTACTCTGTCTGATAGGGTAGCTGTGAGTTGGAATCAACTTGAGAGCAATGGGTTTGGGTTTTTTTTGTTTGTTTGTTTTGTTTTATCAAGGAAATGGCTCACGTGGTTGTGGAGGCTGGAATGTCCCAAATCCGTAGGTCAGGATGGAAGCCTGATTCATGTAGCCACAGGGGCTGGCGAACCCAAGATCGGCATATCAAACAGTAGGGCTCTTGCTCACAGGCTGTGAAGACTAGCAAACCCCAAGATCAGCAGGAAAGACTGCAGATAAGCTGCTAGCTCAAGTCCCAAGAACTGGAGGTGAGACAAACAGAAGCCAGCTGCAGGATCCATTGCAAGCAAAAGCTTGCAAGCCTTGCCAAGGGGTCCACTCATATTTGACACAGTCCACACCCCCAAGGAAACTCCCTTTTAACTGACTGGCTACTCACAGCAGATCCCATCATGGAGGTGATCACATTATATCAGGTCTCATCATGGAAGTGATCACATCATCATACGGCTGCCGAACTACATCATAACTGCCAAACCACTGAGAATCATGGCCCAGCCAAGATGACACACAACCTTAACGATCACAGTAGTGTTTGTATACCTGAGCCTGTTTCATCTCTAAAGTTGGTATCATCAGCTCCATTTTACAGAAGAGGAAACAGAGACTCAGAGAGGTAACCGAGCATGCTTGAGGGGCCACATAGCGAGAAGGTGGCACAAGATTCATCCAATTCTTAAGTCCCATAGTCCACCTTTTCACGCCACTCAATCTAAATCTTTGAAAAAAATATTTGAGTGTCTATTAAGGCCAGACTCATAGTAAAGGGCACTAATAGACCCACTCATGGCCAGCGCAGAGGGGACCTTCACAATCACCTGGCATAACCCCTCATCCTACTGGTGGGGAAACAAAGACTCTGAGAAGGCACATTCTTCAGGTCTCACAATTTTGAAAGGATGAATCTGGGATTCGGATCCAGCTCATTTGACTTCAACTCTGCATGGCGGGGGAGGCAGAACAGTCCACATTTTCCTCCACAATTTTAGTGGTTTAACTTGGAGTTTGACAACAGATGTGTCCTCGGACAGTTGAGTATAAAACAAATCACCTTTCGCCACTGATTGACATTGTACCTTGGGAGACGGAGTCCAAGACTTTGCTGTGCCCGCTCTGGCTCAATAACTACCCAAAACAAACACATTTGGTAAAAGTGGGAATTTATTAATTCATTAAGGTTTCTTGACTGGTCATTTGATTTCTCTGCCCATCTTATACAAAGAGTCTGAGGCAGGCTGGGAAGGAAGCAAAGGGTGGAAGGTGCTCATTGTCCATGCACCCTACATTCGGCTCATCTGGAACATCAAGAAATGCAAAAAAGAGGAGCTGGGCAACAAATTCTTGGTATGGAAATAATTCTCCAAAGGCTAGACTCCTCGGAGTGCATTCCAAATGCTTTTCCTATTTTCAGATTTAATTAGGAGAGGTTTCTGTAATGTGAGTCATCACTTAATAATGGGGCTGGGGTGTTTATCAGGGTGGAAAAAGGACAGGCCAATTGGACCATTCAAATCCCAGTTCTGCCAGTCACTGGCTGTGTGATCTTGGGTGACTCACTTTACCTCTCTGAGCACCACCAGCTTCCTGGTCTGTAAATTATTAGTTACCTGACAGGGACTTGGGGGGTCTAAACTAGGTCACACACACAGAAAACTTGGCACAGTGCTGGCACCCAGTAATGTTTAATAAATATTTTTTGCCTTCTCTTCTCATTATGTCTCCTAAACAACCTCGGGGACCATGTGGGATTGTTGCTTGCTTTTTCCAGGATGAACTACAGGCCCCAGAATCCACCCAGCCACCCCACTGTAATGGTGTTTAAGGGTCAAAGCTGATACGGTTTCTTATACTGGTCCACCTTTGTCTCTCCCCAAATAGCAAAGCACATAATCATTGCTATCAGAAAGGATAGGGTGGGAAGTTCAGAAGAAGAGGAAGGCATCCTCTGGGTTGGGATCTTTGAGGAAGGCTCCCTGGAGATAAGTGTTTAGGATTTGGTAAGGTGGTAGGAAGGGGGCATTCAGGTGGCGGGAACAGCAAACTCGAGTGTGTGGAGACAGGACAGTGTTGAAAGATGCTGTTATTTGAGGGGATTATGACAGCAGATTAGCCCTGAAAGCCACTGAAAGCAAGAGCAGAGTTCCCACTAAAGAAAAAGCAAAGTCACTCATGGGCTGATTCGTGCTCAGGGTATCTTATACCTCCCTGGCTGGGGGGTCCTCTGTTTCCCTGGGACGACAGGCATTGGTCACCGGCAGATTTGTTTGCCCACCACACTCTCCTTTCCTTCTCCCTCTGTCTTCTGGGAACTCCTCTCCAAATCCACAAGCCAGGATGGAGCTGTCAATTAAGTGCCTGTCACTCTTTCTACAAGAGGAGAGCTTTCCAGGTGGGGCCAGTTGGAGTTCTTTCTTCCTTCTGGGGCTGTTGGGGGAGGGTCTTCCTCTTCAGGATGTCAGAATGTAGCCCTGGGATGGCTGGTGTTGGGTGTATGCCACATGGAGGGAAACCATCTGAAGCAGGAGAGGATGAAGCTACCAAGTGACGAGAAGCAAAGCTGAGTGAGGAGCGAGGCCTGCTGATATTGCCAATGTGCCTGGATCCTGTCATGCCTGCAGTCCACTTGGACCTGTCACTGATGTGAATCAAATTACCTTTGTCATTTGACAGGATTTATGTCACTTGGCAACTGAAAGAATTCTCGTTAATACCGTCAGTAAATGGGAGACAGTCCTCCTCTTTGGAGACAGACAGAGCAGGGGAGGAACACCACACGGGACACAGAGAAGCTGAGGGCAAGTGTGGGCTTCTCCACTGGCTCACTGTAGTCCCAGGTCAAATCACTGCCCCTCTCTGAGCCTCAATGTCATCATCTGTAAAATAGGCTGCAATGAACAGGAAATAAGATCATTATTTATGTTTCACATTGTTGCAAAAATGATTTTAGGCAGCTTATGGACAAAAAAAAAAATTTTTTTTTTTATGGACATAGCTTATGGATATAGGGTCACTATGAGTCGGAATCGACTCGACGGCACTGGCTTTGGTTTTGGTTTTTATGGACATAATAAAACCAAAAGATAGAAAAATGAATAATGAAATTATGAGAAAGGGAAAGAATGTGAACCCAAGGATGAGATCGATTCCTGAATGCCTTCTGTGAGATTTTAGGCAGTTGCTAGAGGTGAACAGAAAAGTCTGTTTTGAGCTTCCTTACAGCCAATGCAAGAACAGTTACTTACATGGATTCACGGGGGCGGGGGGGGGGGGGGGCGCGCGAGGAACAAACTGAATTCCTGAAAAGAAGTCCAACTGTTTCTGGGATAAGCCTGAAATAAATTTCCTGTTTTGCTCTACCAAAAGGACTTTGTAAAACACCACAAGCAAAGATAAAAGACAAGTAACAGGCTGGAGAAAATACTTGCAACATATATAATAGTTCCCAGAAACCCAGTGCCATCAAGTCGATTCCGACTCATAGCGACCCTATAAGACAGAGCAGAACTGCCCCGTAGAGTTTCCAAGGAGAGTCTGGCGGATTTGAACTGCCGACACTTGGGTTAGCAGCTGTAGCACTTAACCACTACGCCACCAGGGTTTCCCAATAACAGTTAAAGAATTAAAATCCATAATAAATCAAGAGCTCCTATTAAGGTCAGTATGAAAAGACAAACCACTCCATCCAAAAAAAAAGGGTGGGGGGGAAGTGGCAGGCAAAGAGGTATAAAGACACAATTCACACTAGAAGAACTAGCTATCAAATTAGCAAAAATTAAAGAATGACTAATAACCAGTGCTGGCAAAGGCATGAGGAAGTAGGCATACTCAGACACTTATGTTTTCTTTTGTTGTGTGCTGTCAAGTCGATTCCAACTCATAGAGACCCTATATGACAGAGTGGAATTGTCCCATAGGGTTTCCTAGGTTGTAATCTCTACAGGAGCAGTTCTCCTGGTCTTTTCTTTTAGCAGTCATTAACACCTGAAATGCTTCATATTGATGTGTTTGTTTGCTTGGGGGCTGTTTCCCTGGCAAGATTGCAAGCTCCATGAGAGTAAGGACTATGTCCTGTTCCCTGCAGAACTCCCAGCACCTAGGACAGTGTGCTCAGCACAGAGTAGGTGCTCAATAAATATGTATCGAGTACATGAATAAATGAATGAATGGACAAGGTGTATATTGGTATAATATTTTTGGCAGGCAATTTGGCAGCATTTTAAGTCAGAATTTAGAATTTTAAATGCACATAAACTGATTCAGAAATTTCTCCTTTAGGGGTCTGCTCAATTGAAACAAAAATACTTCCAAAATGACTGGAAGACTGGAGGAACCCCCAAAACTATGGCCCCTGGATGCTCTGTTAACCCAGAACCAAAACCATTCCAGAAACCTACTCTTCAAAGATTAAAAAACAGGACTAAAACATGTGAGGAACATGCTTCTTAGTTCAATCAGATATATGAGACCAAATGGGCAGCTCCTGTCCAAAACCCGGATGAGAAGGCAGGAAGGGACAGGAACTTATCAAATGGACTCAGGGGGCCCCGGGGTGGGAAAGGGGAGTGTGCTGTCACATTGTGGGGGTTGTAACCAATGTCACAAAACAACATGGGTATAAATTTTTGAATGAGAAAAAAAAAAAAAAACCCAAAAATGGTTAGAAGAATGTCCCTTGAAGCATTGTTTAAACAGCAAATGTTGGGAAATTACCTAAATGCCCAACAACACTGCACTGATTAAGTAAGTTACAGTCTGTCCTCTCAGTGGAATACTATGAACTGGTTAAAAAGAACAAGAACAGGTCGATGCTGCTGATGTGGTCAGATCTCTAAGACAAATGATTAAAAGGAAACAGGAAGTCAAAGAAGAACAGCATGTAACATCTATGGGAAAAATAAAGCAGATTCTGTCTTTCCACCAATCTATCAACGTAAATAAATGGAAAAATATCTCAAAAGGAAACAACATGTTGCTAATCTGAAGAAGGAAATAAAATAGGGAGGATTGAAAAGGGCTATTTTTACTTTTAAAATTTATTTAAGTATAATATACATTTAAAATGGGCACAGATAAGTGTGCAAGTTGGTAAATTTTTACCAAATATAAGGATGAACAAATCTATCTTAGAAGAAATACAACCAGAATGCTTCTTAGAAGTGAGGATGGTGAGATTTCAGCTGGCTTGCTTTTGGACATATCAACGGTGTGATGGTTAAGATTGTGTGTCAGCTTGGCTGGGCCATGATTCTCAGTGTTTATATGTGATCACTCCCATGATGGAGCCTGCTGTGAGTAGCCGATTAGTTGAAGGGGAGTTTCCTTGGGGGTATAGCGTGCATCTGAATATGAGCAGACGTTCTGGTTTTTTGCTCGCTCTGGATCCTGCAGCTGCCTCCTGTTCATCTGACCTCTGGCTCTTGGGACTTGAGCTAGCAGCTTATCTGCTATCTTGGGATTCGTGGATCTTCATGGCCTGTGAGCGGGAGCCCTGCCCTCCAACCTGCCAATCTTAGGTTCACCAGCCCTTGCAGCTATGTGGATCAGGAGAAGCCTTGCAGTCTTGCCTTGGGATTCATCAATCTTCGCAGCCTGTGAGCAAGAGCCCTGCTCTCTGACCTGCCGATCTTGGGTTTGCCAGCCCCTGCAGCTACATGAATCAAGAGAAGTATCTATCCTGATCCACAGACTTGGGACATTCCAGCCTCTACAATCGAGTGAGCTATTTCCTTGACATAAATCTCTCTCTATATATATTTGGAAACCCTGCTGGCATAGTGGTTAAGAGCTACAGCTGCTAACCAAAAGGTTGGCAGATTGAATCCACCAGGCTCTCCTTGGAAACTCTATGGAGCAGTTCTACTCTGCCCTAAAGGTCACTATGAGTGGGAAGGTGACAGGTTTTTTTTGTTGTTCTTGTTATATATATATATACATATATATATATATATACACACACACTTTACTGGTTTCGTTTCTCTAGAGAACCCAGCCTAAGACAAACAGGAAAGACCAATCACTAGAAAAGGACATGATGATTGGTAAAGTAGAGGGTCAGTGAATATGAGGGAAACCTTCAACGAGATGGGTTGACACAATAACCACAATGGACTCAAATATACCAATGACCATGAAGATGGCACAGGACCAGGCAACATTTGGTTCTGTTGTAGATGGGTCTGTCGTGAGTTGGAGCTGACTGGAGAGCGACTAAAAACAATAACAACCAGCACCCAGATCAAGAAATAGAATGTTGCTCACACCCCAGGAACCCCACTCATTATCCCCTCAAGTGTAATCCTGACTTCTGTGTCTTAGAATAGCTTTGTCTGGTTTTTAATTTTATATAAATGGAATTGTAACGTGGATAAAATTTTGTGTCTGACTTGCAGCATTCTATTTGTGTTTTTTATTCTAACTTTTTATTGATATGTTGTTGTTGTTGTGTGCTGTCCAGTTGATTCTGATTCATAGCAACCCTATTAAACAAATAAACAAAAAACAAATCTTTGCCATTGAGTCAATTCCAACTCATAGCAACCCTAAAGGAGAGTAGAACTGCCCCACAGGGTTCCCAAGGAGCAGCTGGTAGATTCCAACTGCCAACCTTTTGGTTAGCAGCCAAACTCTTCACCACTGTGCCTCCAGGGCTCCAGCAACTCTATAGCAATCCTATATTTTTCTGTACAATTCAAGTATTTTCGAAGAGAATGCATCTCTAATACTCTATGTTATTTGAGTTAGGTAGCTATAATTTATTAAATAAGATAAAATAACACAGATATCAAGCGTGATGTAGGGGCCACGTCACTAACAGCTTGCCTTCAAGAAATGCAACAGGGAGCATCACCAGGTAAGATAGACAAGTGAATGGGAACGTGCTAAGCAGATCTGCTGGCTGCTTGTTTCAAATTCCTCATGCCCTAGAAAGAGCAGTTGGAATCCTCCTACCGGTTTTGTGTTAGTTTCTTCTAGGTTTATATTTGAGTTGGAGGAGTGGCAGATGGTGCTCATTTCCTATGACAACAGGCTCCCTGTGGTGAGTACGCTGGGTGCCAGCAGCATGCCACACGCTCACAGGCACCCTTTCATTCTCACAACCACCCAGAGAGGAGACATGACTTCCTGCAGGGGAGATTCAAACTCAGGTCAGCCTGGCTTCAGGTTCTGAACTCTTAACTAGTTTGGTAGTGAAGGCAAAATGGACAGCCCAGAAAAAGATGAAAACATGCTAACCAAGACACATGTGGCTGGGCAAAAATCCACACCTCAGGAGGCGTGGGTGGGTGTGGCTTGGGGAAAGAACGGGATGATGGGAGCTCAGGGACATTGATGCAAAATGCAAAAGAAAGACCTGCACACTGGAGTGGTGGTGGCTTGGATGGGCATCTGGGGGTCCAGAGACCTGGGCCCTCATCCTCCACCTTCCAGGCCTCTTGGCTTCTTCCTGTGGCAGTGAAGGGGCCTCAGCCGCCACCTCTGGTCAGTGGGGAGATGGGATTGAGCAGTCCCAAAGGGCCTTTCATTTGCCATCTGAGATTCTTTTTATGTACTTCCAACGTGTGTCAGGACAGCAGGTGTAAGGTGACAATAATTTTGTAAAGCAAATTACTTTTTTATTTACTTTTACTTCTCCTCTTCCTCTTTCTCCTCCTCTTCTTGTTCTTCTTCTTCCTCCTCCCTTTGTTCTTCTCTTTCTCTTCCTGCTCTTTCTTCAGCTTCTTTGTTACCTTCTTCACCCTGAATAGGTAAAATACACGCGTGTTGTACAAAAACAAGAGACAAGACAGTGGAGAGTAATCCTCATTCCCAGCCACCCAGCTTTCCTTCAGGAACAGCAACTGTTGCCTGTTTCTTTCCTGTCTTTCCACTTAGAAATGGTTTGCATATTTATAAGCACATAGACACAAATTCTATCTTTTTTTTTCTTTCCCTGAATGGTAGCATACTACGTAGCGTTCTGCACCTCACTTTTTGCAACACGTCTTGAAGATGGCGCTTTCTCAGTATTCAGAGAGCTGCCTCTTTCTATTTAACAGCAGCCTAAATTCTACGGTTTAGATCTATCACGACTCTTAATTGGTCCCCTATGGGTGGACGACGTGTAGGTTGTTTTCCTGCCTTTTGCTGTTACTGCCGGTTGCAGTGTCTGTCCTTGTGCAGAGGTCATTTTGCAAACATGAATGTGTGCTGAAGAAGCTGCTAGAAGCGGAATCACCAGGGCAAAGAGGATGTGAGTTTGTAACCATGTAAATGTTAACCCACGTGGCCCTGACGCGCCAACCGGTGTAGAAGAGCTCCTTCCTGTTCCCTACTGCCTGGCCACACAATACCTTTTATCTAATCTACAAACTCTATTCCAGTTTTGTTAACTGTCCCAATAATGTCCTTTATAGAATTTTTTTTTCTAGTGCAGCATCCAGTCCAGGATCACACATATCACAGTTAGTCGTCCTGTCTCTTTTGTCTCCTGTAGCCTGAACAGTACCCCCAGCTTCTTTGTCTTTCATGATGTTGATATTTTTGCAAACTACGGGATAATTATCTTGCAGAATGTTATGGTCTCAATTTGGATTTGTGGGTTGCTATCGACTCAACGGCAATGGGTTTTGGGACCCTGTGATTACACTCAGGTGATGCGTCTTTGGCAGGAATATCTTAGATGTGATGCTCTGTCCTCTTCCCCTGTATCCCATCTGGAGGGACTTGATGCCAGTGTGCCCAGTGTTGACTTCCATCACTTGGTTAAGATGGTGTCCAGTTTCTCCACTGCAAAGTTATTAACTTTCCTTTTGTAATTAATAAATACTTTATAGGAGATACTTTGAGATCTTTATCTATTAAACATCTTGTTCCTTGCCAAACCCACCGTGTATTTAAAATGTAAATTTCTTTACTGGAAGTTGTGGGAAGAATTTGCTCCTGTGTTTAAGAGTCATTGGGTTCCCTTTTCTTTTTTATTTTGATAATTTTTTAAAATACAAGTTTGGAGGATTATTATTATTTTTTAAAACTGAATGGTTTAAGCCTAGTCCCATAGCTCCAAACCGTGATGATAATGATTTTTTAAGATCCTTATTCCTCTAGCCCCCTCCAAAGAGTATTCCTTTCCAAGGTTCCCATGAATGTTCTCAGCCTCCCTGCCCTAATGGCAGACCGAATTCTCCTCCCACATTCCACAGAGAAATGCCTTCCAATGCTCCCAGCTTGGCGCCAACTATCATAGCCTAACTGGCTGGAGGTGGCCCAGGACATGATTACAGCTTGCCCCAATAGCCAGTCACAGGGCTATAGTTGTTGTTGGGTGCCGTCGAGTCGGCTCTGACTCATGGCAACACTATGTACAACGGAACAAAACTTTGCCCGGTCCTGCACCATCTTCGTGATCGCTGATATGTTTGAATCCATTGTCTTGGCCACTGTGTCAAACGATCTCATGGAGGGTTTCCCTCATTTTTGTTGACCCCCTACCAACCATGATGTCCTTTTCTAGCTAGCTGAAGTCTTGCCATCCTTGCTTTTAAGGAGCATTCTGGTTGTATTTCTTTTAAGACTGATTTGTTTGTTCTTCTGGCACTCCATGGTATTTTCAATATTCTTTGCCAATACCACAATTCAAACGCATCAATTCTTCTCCTGTCTTCCTTTTCAATCTTTCACAAGCATGTGAGGTGATTGAAAATACCATAGTTTGGGTCAGGAGCACCTTAGTCCTTAAAATGACATCTTTGCTTTTTAAAACTTTTAAGAGGTTTTTTTTTTTGTTGTTTTGTTTTTCAGTAGATTCACCTAATGCAATCAATATATAGTTTGATTTCTTGACTGCTGCTTCCTTGGATGTTAACTGTCGATCCAAATAGAATGAAATCTTTGACAACTTCAACTTCTTCGTTTATCATGATGTTGTTTATTTATCCAGTTGTGAGGATTTTTGTTTTCTTCATATTCAGGTATAATCCATATTGAAGGCTATAGCCTTTGACTTTAATCAGTAGGTGCTTCAAGTCATCTTCATTTTCAGAAAAAGTGTTGTCAACTGCATATCGTAGGTTGTTAGTGAGTCTTCTTCTAATCCTGATGCCGCATTCTTCATTTAGTCCCAACCCAGAATTAGTCCAGCTTCACAAATAATTCATTCAGCATACACATTGAATAAGTGAGGTGAAAAGATACAACCCTGCAGCGTACATTTTCTAGCCAGAAAAGATTCAGAATTGGAAACGGTTTACCATCTCTCTCTAGCCCCTACCCAGGGGAGTCTGCTTTGCCCATTGCAGGTCAAAGAAGCTGAACCTTGCTCCAGGACCAAGGGACTCCCGCCCCAGTCATGCTGGCCTCAGACTCTCAGCACTGCCCCCCACCCACTCCAAACTGTTCGGTACCACCTTTTCCATCTAGCCAAAATGCCAGAATACTGGCCCATGGGGTGACCCTGCGGTGGGTTTTCCAAACTATTTTAGCCCCAGATCTCTTTGTTTACCTAAAACCCTACTCAGAACTCTAGCCCATACAACATTTCAAGGTGGAGTTGAAACCCCTTTGGGCATTTGATTTTTTCCCACTTTGCCAACATTCCCAGGTATACAGGCAGATTGCCATGAGATTTAGACATTTGTTACTTAAGTCGTTGTTGTTGTTGCTAGGTGCCGTTGAGTCAGTTCTGACTTATAGAGACCCCATGCACAACAGAACGAAACACTACCCAGCCCAGTGCTATCATCACAATCCTTGCTATCTTTGAGATCGTTGTTGTTAAATTAGTTAGTCATAGCAAGTACTTACAAAAGTTAAAATTTAAAAAACTCTGTCAAATAATTTTACAGTCATAAAATATAATGTAGATACATTTAAAAGTATTTGATACAAGATAGACATTCCAAAAATGAGTGCCAGGGATCTATAGTAGTTTTAACCACCCTCCTGCATCTCCCGAAATAAATCAGAACCACTTGGTTTTGTCTGTCTCTACCCTCTGTTTCCAAGCTACAGAAGCTGAAAGAGACAAGGATCTTCTCCTAGAGCCAACAGACAGAAAGAGACAGAGGGAGAGGGAGAGGAGCCGGAAGAGAGAAAGAGACTAGCCCTGCTTACATCCTAAATTTGGACTTCCAGCCTCCAGAGTTGTGAGGAGATAAATTTCTGTTCACAGTGGTGAGGATGTAATGTCCTCTAGAAAACATGGGTGAGGTCTTTGGAAGCCCAGAGGACACCCCTAACTCTGCTGGGCAACTCTGTAAGGATGACCACTGCACACAGGTGGCAGAACCCAGAATCCGGCCCTAGTAACGCCCTTGAGTGAGATCATGAAATTTTTAATTCATTTTGCCTTTTTTTCAGGATTTAACCATCACCTCACCAGATCCAAAGTGCATTTTGATGTTTTTAGCTGTGTCTTCTGGTATTGACCTCCATATTTCTAATCTAAATCTTATGCATACACTTTCTGCCTTAGTTTCTTAGTGCTGCTATAATAAAAAATACCACAAGTGAGTGGCTTTAATTGAAATGTATTTCCTCACACATCTGGAGCTGTTGTTGTTAGGTGCCTTCGAGTTGGTTCCAACTCATAGCAACACTATCGGAACAAAACACTGCCTGGTTCTGCACCATCCTCACAATCTTTGCTATGTTTGAGCCCATTGTTGCAGCCACTGTGTCAATCCGTCTCGTTGAGGGCTTCTTTTTTGCAAACCCTCTACCTTACTAAGCACGATGTTCTTCTCCAGGGACTGGTTCCTCCTGATAACATGTCCGAAATACATGAGACAAAGCCTCACCATCCTTGCTTCCAAGGAGCACTCTGAGTATATTTTTCCCAAGACAGACTTGTTCGTCCTTCTGTCAGTCCATGGTATATTCCATATTCTTCTCCAACACCATAATTCAAAGGCATCAATTCTTCTTGGGTATTCCTTATTCATTGTTCAGCTTTCGAATGCACATGAGGTCAATGAAAATACCAAGGCTTGGGTTAGGCTCACCTTGCTTTTTAACACTTTAAAGAGGCCTTTTGCAGCAGATGTACCCAATGCATTGTTTCATTTGATTTCTTGACTGCTGCTTCCATAGGTGTTGACTGTGGATCCAAGCAAAATGAAATCCTTGACAATGTCAATATTTTCTCCGTTTATCATGATGTTACGTATTGGTCCAGGTGTGAGGACTTTTGTTTTCTTTATGTTGAGGCACAATCCATACTGAAAGGTGTGGTGTTTGATCTTCATCAGTAAGTGGTTCACGTGCTCTTCACTTTCAGCAAGCAAGGTTGTATCATCTGCATATCACAAGTTGTTAATGAGTCTTCCTTCAGTCCTGATGCCCTGTTCTTTATATAGACCAGCTTCTCGAATTATTTGCTCAGCATACAGATTGAAGAAGTACGGTGAAAAGATACAACCCCGATGCACACCTTTCCTGTTCTTAAGCCAGGTATGCGGTATCCCCTTGTTCTGTTTGAATAACAGCCTCTTGGTTTATGTACAGGTTCCACATGAGCACAATTAAATGTTCTGGAATTCCCTTTCTTCGCAATGTTATCCATAACTTGTTATGATCCACCCAGTCAAATACCTTTGCATAGTGGTTTCAACACAGGAGAGAGGCAAAGGAATTCCTGGTGATATCAGTGCGCCAATCTAGACCAAAATGAGTCCAGATCAGCACTAAAGATCAAACAGCCAAGTGAAAAATGGCAGCATTAAATTATGGGACAGGTTTGTCTGTGAGAAAATCATGTTGAGGGGTGTTTTACAAAGCAGTTTTCAGGGTGTGGGAAGGCTTGGGTCAAATGTTTGAAGAAAGCTAAGCAAAAAAATAAAAAAACAAACAAAACCCATTGAGGCGACTATTAATTCAAGGGAAAGTGCTGGGAGTTGTAAGAGAAAGGAAATGCCATTATAATCCAGTACTTGCTCAGCAGGAAACAATATGTGTATAGTCATAATAATGAAAACAAGGAGCTGCTAACCAAAAGATCGGCGGTTTGAACCCACCAGCCGCTCCAAAGGAGAAAGATGAGGCAGTCTGCTACTGTAAAGATTTACAGCCTTGGAAAACCTATGGGGGAAGTTCTACTCTGTTTTATAGGGTTGCTATGAGCTGGAATCGAACTCATGGTAGTGGGTTTGGTTTGGTTTTTTAGAACAATGAAAACAGAATATTGAATTAACAAAGATCGAGGTGAATCGTATTGGGTGGAGAGGAGAGAAGGAACGAGTATGAGTGAGCTAAAATCCCTCCTCTTTTATTACAGGAAGTCAACAGATGATGTCTAAAATGGGAACACCAAGACATAGTGTTATGGACTGAATTGTGTACCATAAAAAGATATGTTGAACTTCTAACACCTGTACCTGTGAATGTGATCCTGTTTGGGAACAGATTTTTTCTTTTATTTTGTTAGGGAGGTCATACCAAAAAAGGCTGGGTCCTAAACCTAATCCCTTCTGAGTGGTATATTATAAAGGGAAGTACAGACACAGAGAAACACACACAGGGGGATGGACACCATGTGAAAATATATCTACAAGCAGCCAGGGAATGTCAAGAAATAGCCAGGGCTATAGGAAGTGAAAGAGACAACGTACTTCCTCTAGAACCCAGGAGAGAAAGCCTAGCACTGCTGACACCCTAAATTCAAACTTCTAGACTCTAGAACACTCTCAGTATTTCTCAAACTAAAAGAAAAAAATTCAAGTCTTGAGTTGTAATTTTGAAGGATTCTGTGGGCAAAATATTGAACAACACAGGAAGCATCAAAAGAAGATGGAAGGAATACACAGTCACTGTACAAAAAGGATTAGTCAATGTTCAACCATTTCAAGTGGTAGCATATGATCAAGAACTGATGGATTGAAGGAAGAAGTCAAAGCTGCACTGAAGGCATTGGCAAAAATAAGCCTCCAGAAATAGATGAAATACCAACTGAAGTGTTCAATGAACGGATGCAGCACTGAAAGTCACTCGTCTATGCCAAAAAATTTGGAAGGCAGCTACGTGCCAACCGGGTGGAAGACATCCATATTTGTGCCCATTCCAAAGAAAGGTGATCCAATAGAATGTGGAAATTATTGAACAATATCATTAATATCACGCACAAGTAAAATTTTGCCAAAGATAATTCAAAAATGGTTGCAGCAGTACATTGACAGGAAACTGCCAGAAGTTCAAGCCAAATTCAGAAGAGGATGTGGAATGAGGGATATCATTGCTGATGTTAGGTGGATCTTGGATGAAAGCAGAGAATATCAGAAAGATGTTAACTGTGTTTTTTTGACTGTGCAAAGGCACTGTGTGGATCACACCAAATTATGGATAACATTGTGATGAATGGGAATTCCAGAACACTTAATTGTGCTCATGTGGAACCCATACATAAACCAAGAGGCAGTTATTCGACCAGAACAAGGGGATACTGCATGGCTTAAGATCAGGAAATGTGTGCACTGGGGTTGTAACTTTTCACCATACTTATTCAATCTGTATGCTGAGCAAATAATCCGAGAAGCTGAACTATATGAAGAAGAACAGGGCATCAGGGTTGAAGGAAGACTGATTAACAGCCTCCGATATGCAGATGACACAGCCTTGCTTGCTGAAAGTCAAGAGAACTTGGAGCACTTACTGATGAAGATCAAAGAATACAGACTTCAGTATGGATTACGCCTCAACATAAAGAAACCAAAAATCCTCACAACTGGACCAATAAGCAACATTCTGATAAACAAAGAAAATATTGAAATTGTCAACATGTATCCCATGTTGTAGTAGATTTGCAAAATAAAGATTACCACAATTTCCCCTGCCTGTTTCCAAGCCCAATGCAACTCTAGGCTTGCCTATCCCATTGCTTTGGCTAATAGGATAAGAGGAAACATGGCATAAGCAGGGGCTCAAAAAACACATCTGCATTGGGGCCTGTGATCATCATGTAATGAACCCAGGCTGGTTTGCAGAAGGATGAGAGACAAGGTGCCAATTACCACTGTCACCCCAGCTGATACCAAGTCACCCACTAGGCACATGATTAAGGCCCTCATCCACCAGTTGACCAAGCCACATGAGTTAGCCCAGCCAAAACCACATGGAGCCCAGTCCATCCTACTAAACCACAGGCTCGTAAGCAAATAACTGGTTGTTTTAAGCCACTAAGTTTCGAGGCAGCTTGTTATGCAGGAAAATCTAACTGATACACATGCTTAGTCCCTCATTTTGGTGGAGCACACCCTTTAGTAGTATGGCAGTTTTAAAACATGTCCACAAATTCTTCGACATTTGTCCCATCAGGATATGAGGCTCATGAACTGCCCCCTTCCTTGAGTCTGGACTGACTTTAGTAACTCTTAGGTAATGTAACAAAAGTGAAGCTGCAGAACCTCTGAGGCTAGGTCAGAAAAAGCCATGTAGCTTATACCCGGTTCTCTTGGGACGCTCACTCAGCAGGGGGTGGGGGTAGTAGCCACCATGTAAGAGGCTCAACTACCTTGAAACCACCATACCGTAAAAGCCACATGGAAACACTCTAGTCGACAGCCCCAGTTGAGTCCAGCCTGACAGCCATTCCTGCCAAGAAGCTACAGAGTGAAGCTATCTTGGACTCTACAGTCTGGCCCATCCACCAGCTGAATACCTCTAAGTGGCCTCCACCAACACCCCATGGAACAGAATAATCACCCAGCTGAGCCCAGTCTGAGTTTCCAACCCACAAAATTAAGCCACTAATTTGGGGTAGTTTTTTATGCCAACAATAAATTACCAGAACAGAGTCCATCTCTTGATGGGAGGATCTGTAAAGTCACACTGTAAGGAGGTGGATATTCTGGGATGGATGGAATTTGTGGCCATTTTTGCAATCTACCACACATATTTATCTTATTTTGTTATCATTGTTGAGAATATACACAGCAAAACATGCAGCAATTCAACAGTTTCTATATGTACCATGAGTGACGTTGATTATATTCTTCAAATTGTGCAACCATTCTTATCCTCCTTTTCTGAGTTGTTCCTCCTCCATTAACATAAATTCACTGAGCCCTAAGGTTCCTATCTAATCTTTTGAGTTGCTGCTATCAACTTGATCCCATATAAATAGTTCTTAAAAGAGCATAATACACAAGGCAGACATTTTTTTATTAGTTAAGCTATAGTTCTAAGAAGACATCAGGGGATATTTTTGGTTTAGGGTTTAAAGATTACTCTATTTTTTATGCAAATAATGCACACCTTCTACTTTTGTTTGCAAACTGCTCCCTCCCCCATAAGGTATTTTTGTAAGCACACTGTGCCAACTTTTTTTCACATGTTGCTGTAAAAGAAAATTAGCCAAAAATACCTAGCGGGAAAGGGAGCAGTTGGCAAAGAAATGTAGAAGGCAAGCGATATTTGTGTGAAAATACAGTATCTCAGGGCAATAGCTTAAGGGGTCCATCTAACCTTCATGGCTTCGGGAAGTCTGGAGTCCATGAGGATTTGAAATTCTGTTCTACATTTTTCCCTTTTCGATCAGGATTTTTCTATAGCATCTTTGATCAAAATGTTCAGTAATAGCAGCCACGTACCATCAGTTCTGATCTCATGGCAAAGGAGGCAGTTGTTGATGAAGGCAATTAGCCACACATTCCATCTCCTCCTCCTATTCCTGATTCTTCTTCTTCCTCTGTTGTTCCAGGTGAAAAGAGGCCAATTGTTGTGCCTTGGATGGCTGCTTGCAAGCTTTTAAGACCCCAGACACCATGCAATGGACAAGGAGGTAGAACAGAAGCATTAAACATGTTATTAGGCCAGTTAACTGGGATGTTCCATAAAACCATGACCCTAAACCTTCAAACCAAGAAACCAAATCCCAGGAGGTTTTTGGTTATAGATAAGCAGTCTTATTAACTACTCTCTCTTTTTTTTTTTTGTCATTGTTGTATACCACACATATATTTTTAATTTCTGTTTAAACCCTGGTGGCATAGTAGTTAAAAGCTACAGCTGCTAAACAAAAGGTCGGCAGTTTGAATCCTCCAGGCGCTCCTTGGAAACCCTATGAGGCGGTTCTATTCCATCCTATAGGGTTGCTATGAGTCAGAATCCAACAGCAATGGGTTTGGTTTCTGGTTTTGGTTCATGTTTTACGGATGCAATATCTTCATCTTTCTGTTGACAAGAACACATATTCTGCTAAAAATAAAAATAGCTTTGTTGAAGATTTAAGACAGTTCGAACCAGGGATGTGTTTAATCTCACAAAGAAAAACCAATGCTCCAAAATGGTGGCATTACAGAGGCATTTTTATGAGATAAAATACAACATTCTGATTGGAAGCTGCAAGATTAGGTAAGCAGGAGATAGGACAACTCAAAGCAGGGGGGTTATACAGTGATTGGTTGGAAATGTGAACATGGGCTATTTGGATTCATTAGTTTAAATATATAACTAAGGGGGGTTTTACAGGGTGGTCACAAGGTAATTATCGTAAAATGTTTCCTGAGGGCTGATGAGGGGATTTCTGATAAGGGTCTTGTGTCAAGACCCTCTCTTAGGAACATCCTTTTCATTGTCGTTGTTGTTGTGTGCCATTGGGTTGATTCCAACTCATAGAGACCCTATAGGACAGAGCAGAACTGTCCCATAGGGCTTCCGAGGAGCAGCTGGTACATTCGAACTGCTGACCTTTTGGTTAGCAAGCTGAGCTCTTATCCACTTTGCTACCAGGGCTCCAAATCTTTAGTTTAGCCACAGAGAAAAATGTTTCCTTTGTTATGTACTTAGGTCTGGTTAAGGTTATGGCACTTGCAGGGGAAGTAAGCAAAAGTTAAGATGGGGTTGGGCCTCAGACCTGGGCCAATCATTTTGATATGAGTCAGGTGCCTCAATTTTGGAACTCTCACACATCTCTAAGGATACTCATTGTAGGTTTTTTTTTTTTTTTTTAGTTTTCTTCTGTCCTGCATTGTCTCTTTCCTCTGAGTCCTTTCTTCTCACCCCCATGGTTTGCTTTGTTCTCTGTCTTTTATGGTATGTATTTCCTCAAACATATACTGTAGTGATCCTTGGCTGTCCATTCGTACTAACAATCTGATTGGAAGATGTGGGTGGGAATTGTAGATTGGTGGGCATCTTTGTAGGGTGGGTAATCAAGTGGCTGTCTGGCTTTGTCCGTAGAGTCCCCACCCCAATAAAAACCATCATATCTATAGATCTTTGTCTTAGAAGTTGTTCTTTGGGTAATTTCCTGTCTGGGGAGCATACGCCCACCCAACAACATCCTGGAGCTAGACAGGTAAAGGAGGCTGAATGTTTCACCTCTTAATGACCTGGTGTCACTGGATTTTGAGACTCAATGGTTCCATTTCTCCAGATACTAAAACTCACTTCACTGGCTTAGATGCGAGCAGGGCTGTACCTGACGGTGCAGGGTGGTGTCAGGGACCTGAGATCTCCTGCTCCTTGAACAGACTTCTAAACCGGCCCCCTGTTTTCAATCCCCACTTTACCAGCACCTTTTGTGGTATATGGTGTCTCCAGTTTCTGAGCCTGTCAAGCAAATCAGCTTGTTTCTCTTCATTGCAATCCACCCTTATAGAAGCCCCTTACCCCCCACACTTAGGTCTGACTTTCTTCCTTGCTGCTAAATCACTAGCCACTACTCCCTTCACTTCCCTTCTTTGTATATTGTGGTTCATGGCTACAAGTTTCTCCCAGTTTTCTTAAAGAGAGTTTGTGTCTGTTTCTTGTTCTTTTGGGGGGCAGATTTTTTAAGAGGAAAAGAGGAGTAGAAATGTCTTTAGCCCACCATCTTAAAAACAGCATTTCGTTAGCATTTTAAATGATAAAATCACAATGGTATTTGGAGGAATTGTGCCAGCGAGGTTGGTTTTGTACTCACTGGATGTGTATTATGCACCAAGATGGTTTCATGTTTTACAAATGCCATTGATACAGCTAATAAAATAGCAAATTATTTATTAAGGAAAATACAGAGAAGTCATTGCTGACTGGGCAGAGAGCAGAGGGAAGGGCAGTCCGGTCAGTGCTGGCCAAAGCCTGGAGTTGAGAAAGAGGTGACTGGACGGTTCAAGCTGACTGCAACGCGAATGCTGGAGGGGTGGAAGTGAGAGGCTGGTCTGCCTCTGCTTTGGCGGAAGCACCTATCCCCGCAGCTCACTCTGCGGGTCTGTGCTAGAAGTCATCTCCTCATAGAGTACCTCCCTGCCCACCCCTATTGTTTCCTAGCTACTAACTCTGCTTTATTTGTCCTCATCTACTGCCTGAAATGGATTATATATTGACTAATTTGCTTAGCATCTGTCTACCCCACTAGACCACCACCCATCTGTCAGTTTGTTGTACTGTGGAGGCTTGTGTGTTGCTATGATGCTAGAAGCTATGCCACTGGTATTTCAAATACCAGCAGGGTTACCCATGGTGGACAGACTAAGACAGGCTAGGAAGAAAGTCCCGGCTATCTACTTCTGAAAATCAGTGTAGGGAAACTGTATGGATCACAAGAGAATACTGTCCATGAGCTTCCTAGGTTGGAAGATACAATGGCTGCAACAATGGACTCAGACATACGAACAATCATGAAGAAGGTACAGGACGGGCAACGTTTTTTTCTGTTATGCATAATAAGGTTGCCAAGAGTCGGAGCTGACTCAATGGCAACTAATAACAACAAACACCTCACCACAATGTGAGCTCCTTGATAAGAGGGGGCTTTTCCTTTTTCATCACTATATCCCCATGCCTAGGATGGTGCCTGGTACATTAGTAGATGCTCAAAGTAAGTAGAGAGGGATTGCATGTGTTCAGAGTTCTCTGTGAGAAGGCAAGTGCTCTGAGGACGCAGTTGGAGGACAAGGGGGCTGAGAGAGTCTTACTGGCCCAGGCAGTGGGTCTAGGGCTGCCCACCATGGCAGTCCCTACTCTTGAGGAACGCAGATGTTTCTTCTCTAATAACTCCCTCCTTGGAGGCTAGAGGGCTATGAGAATGGGAAAAAACACAAAGTCCTTTTATTCGGGAAAGTGGATTCCATTACGAGACAAATTGTTACCTCTGAGGCCACTAGCCGCCCAGCGGCCCATCACCATGGCCTCCCTCCTGAGGATGTGGGCACAGGCCCGGCCAGAGCTCAAATTGTCTTGGAAACTAGTCTCCCCTTTAATTAACAGGGAGAGCTAACGAACGGGGTGGGGTATGGAGTGCGGGTGGGGACAAGTTCATAAAGTCCCCAAAGGATCAAGGCCTTCTTGTTTATTTTCCCGAAAATGTTCCCCTTTACTCAGAACAGGGTGGGGGCCTGGCGGGCCGCAGGCAGGGAAAAAGCTTTAACCTCCTGTCTGCTCAGCTCAGCACGTCGCAATTAGACTTGCATTTTTTTTAATAATTACAAACTTAATGAAAAAATAACTTAACCCCAAAACATGGAAAGGACATGGCCGGCAGTTGGCAGGAGCCACTGGCAGCTGTGGGGACAAGACAGGAAGGGTACAGAAGAGCCCCTGGAAGACAGGGGACGCCCTTCCTCTGGGGACTCCCTTTCTCCAGAGCCAACCGTGGCTTCCTGTTGCCTTTTGTATCATACTGAAGTGTCTCAGCTTAAGTTTTAGAGTTGTTTGCCCTCTGGCCCTTTGTGGAGGAAGCAGGACCCAGAGGGGAAATGAAGTTGTCAGGTCCCGTGCTGTGTAAAGAGCTGATGTGAGACGTGAGGATAGTCAGGGTGAGAGATCAGACTAAGCTGAAGGGAAGTGAGAATGTGTCCGTGTTACAATCAGAGGTCCAGCTGGGTGTGTCCAACACACCAGGTAGCCACCGCTGGGAATCAGGCGCTGCGATTATCCCCATTTTACATCCCAGGACAGAAGGCCAGAGCATTCTGGCCTTTAACTACCACAAGAGCTTGGAAGGGAGCTGGGATAGAATTGAATTTACAACAATAACAACAACAGCAGTTTCCATAGGCTGCAGATTTGCTGTGTGCTGGACACTGTGCTAACTGAACCCCTTACCTTCAGTGTCTCCTTTAATCTTTACAATAACTCCATGCAGTCGGTGGTGTGTTACTAGTTCATTTCATAAATGAAGAAACTGAGCCCCTGCATCTTAGTCCTAAGTTCTACAGCCAGGAAATGGCCTGGCTCTTAACCCCTGAGCACAAAGCTCTCTAACGAACAGGGCCTGAAATTAATTTTGTGAGCTCCCAAGTGCAGTGACCATGTCTGTCTTGTTCATTTTTGTGTCCCCAGGGCCTAGAACAGTGCTTGGCATACAGTAGCAGTTCAATAAAATATTAACGAAGTAAATAAATGAATGAACAAAGGTATCTGGATCTAGAAGTAATTTCCAAAAGAACATCCCAAATCTCCCTTCCCCATTCCAGGCGATCTCAACCCACATCTAAGTGAACAAGCTATAAAGGGGCTTTAACAGTCAGGATGAAGGACAGCATGGAGCTGCAGAAGATTCTTGAGCAAGAGAGTTCCAATCTGTGGAAGTCACTGTCTTCCTGTGTCTCCATGGATTCTAGGAGCTAGTCAATGTCAATGAACCTTTGGCCAAAGGGTCAAGTTATCTCCAGATAATTCGGGGGCAGAGGAGAGCAGTTCCCAGAGGCCAAAGTTCCCAAGCTTGTCATGTTCATTGAGTTGGTGGCCGAGAGCTCCAGGACCAAGCAGACCAGCCAAACTATTCACCTTGCCCTGGTAAATTCCCACGATCCTGGGACAGGGACATCAAAACACAATATATTCACATCCAGCCACCAGAATCAGTGCGTCATTGAATCTTTGAACAATGGATTCTTTGAAACTTACAACTCTGGAATCTTGATGGCCCACAAACACCCATCTCAGACTCTGAGGATGTAGAAACTTTCCGTTTTAGAATAATGGCTAGAGTGAAATATTTATTGAGTGCCTATACTCCAGGCACTATTTGTAATTATTAACCCAGTTAATCTTCACAACCACCCATAAGGTAGGAATGGCATGATCCTCACTTTACAGATACAGACACTGAGACACTGGAAGGCCAAGAAACTTGCCCAGTTTTACCAGCTAGAAGGGGTGGCACTCACACTAGGTGAACCAAGCTGTCTGGCTCGTAGACACTTGAAATCATTGGAACTCAGAATCTCCATATTTTAGAGTCATAGAAAGTTATGGGGGCAGGATCTTAGAACCACCAAATCTTAAAATCGTAGCACCTGAGAACCCACCATCGTTGACTCCTCAAATTCTGCAGCCATAAAATCTGGGTATTTTATAATCCTGAGATTCCAGGCTCTTGGGACTTTAAGTCTCGGGACTTTGGATTCTGGGAAGTTCACTCGACAGGAGGACCTCAGGCCGCAGACTCAAGTCCAGCCTTCTCAAATGGTGGAGAGGAAAACTGAGGCCCAGGGAGGGGGAAGGGACGTGCCCAAGAAAGGCAGAGCCTGGCGGACTTGATGTCGGTGTTTGGAGAGAGAAATTTGAGTGAACAAAGAAAGGCCCCGGACCGGCCGGCGTCTGTTGGTGATTAGCAGTGGGTTTTAATGCTCCTGAGGAATGTGCCTGAAGTTACCCTTATCCCTGCAGGTTGCCGCCTCCTTTCTTCCCCCTCAGAAGCTCTTCAGAGCCTGATCTCGCCAGGCCCAATATCCTGTTTATACAACCAACAAATTGAATTTTCAGAAGTTGGCCTTCTACTGAAGCCAGCTTTATACAACACCTACATGGCATTTCTTGGTGGGATTCCTGCTCTCCAGGAGCCCCAAGAAGTCCAGAGAGGTGCTGAGCACTTGCATTGTTGGGCCAAGAGGGATAAGGGACAGGAGCTGTCCCCATCTTGGGGCAAGTGATTGGGGGCATCGACAGACTCAGAGAATGACCCAAGTGGGGAGGTGAGGAGTCCACAGGGGTCTCCATGCTGTAAGGCCACACCTGGAAAGGGGGGCCTCATTTGGGAACTCTCAATCTTCCAGAGACATCAACCAAGTGGAGCTTGTCCAGAGCAGGGACGGGGAGAGGTGAGTGGGAGGCCTTTAGCCTGGAGCAGATGAGAAGGAAGCCTCTCAGGTACCGTTCCCATGAAAGCAGAGGAAAGATGGGGGCAGATCTAAGACTGAAGCAGGGAAACTACATGGAGAATATTTCTGTTCCATCTGAAGCAGTGGTTCTCAAAGTATGTATGGCCTGGAATCCCCGTGGTCCCCAAGACCATTTCAAGGGTTCACAAAGTCAAAACTATTCTCATTGCAATGCTAAGACATATTTGCTCTTTTCACTTTCAGGGGAGTTTTCCAGAGGCGTCATGATGCATGATGGCACCATCGCTCTGACAGTGATGAAGAAAAATGCAAAACCAAACCAAACCTTGTGGTGAACAAACCATCAACATTTTAAATAAAGACAAGATTGGGATTACTGGTTTTTCCTTTGCCTTAGGCTCCAATACGGATTTTGAAAACTACTGCATTAAGATATTATTTATATTGATTACTGAGTTATTTTGGGCCCTCTTTAAATTTTGCACTTGAGGTGAGTTCTTCATTTGATTCACCCTAGTCCCAGCTCTGGATGCAACGGGAGCTCTTGGGGTTCTCAGTGATCTTTAAGGGTGTAAAAGTGTCCTGAAACCAAAACGTGTGAGAATACTGATCCAGCTATTCAACTATATATAAGCGCTTGAACTATCCAACCAAGGAAGGTACTGAGTCCCCATCACAAGGTGTTAACAAGGTGTGTGCAAACCGAGGGCCTGAAGAATCTGCCACGTCGGAGAGGGAGAAGGGCCATGTGTCCAGAGTCTCTGAGCAAAAATTACCTCTTTCCCATGGCCTACAAGATACAGTCCTTGCCTCTGGCTTGTTCTTCTCTGGACACGCTGGCCTCTTCCCCGTTCCTCAACACACCAAACCCTTTCCCACCTTAGGACTTTTGCGTATGTTGTTCCCTCTGCCTGCAATATCCTTCTCTTCATTCTTCTCATCGCTGTTTTATTTTCTCCTCCAAGTTTCCCCATAACTGTCACCTCCTCTGGGAGGCCTTCTCTGACCAATCCTTAGAAGGTAAGGCTTCTCCCTGACACCATCTCTCAACCTGCTGTTTGCTTCCTTCATAGAGGTCATCATCATCTATTTTATATTTATTCGTTGGTATGGTTGGTTCTCATCTGTTCTCCCCATGGGACCATGAGCTCCTCCAGGGCAGGAAGCCTGATTGTCCTGACATTGGGTCCCAGCATCAGGCACAGCGCCTGGCATGGAGGGGCTCTTAGGAAATGTTTGTTGAGCAAATAAGGAAATTCATTAGGAAGGAAGGAAGGAAGGAGTACATAGGTAAAGACCTCTGCTGATGCTCACATGCTCACCAGGAAATCTAAGCCAATGTATATTGCTGGCAAATCAGTAACCAATACTGGATGGTGTGTGATGAGCAGTAGGTGTTATGGATTTGCCCCACCACCCGTCAGCGCTAATTTAGTAGGAAGAGACATTGGCTTGAGCTAGAGAAATCAGCTAGCTAAATTCGTGTGAGTTGGGACTTAAATACAAGCTTCCAGGCCTTTGCTTGGGCAGTTGCCCCTGCCTGGAATACCTTCCCATTTTTCTCTGACAATTCATGTCTTGTTCATTTATCAGAACACAAATGCCTCTCCCCACTAGGACTCTTCCCTTACTTTTCTCAGCTCAGAATGAATCCCTTCTTGCTCTGAGGTGCTCTTTCCTTAGGACAACAACCCTTGTCTACCAACCTGCCGGGGCCCTTGAAGTCATTACCTTCTAGCAATGTTCTAACAGCCTAGATGTCATTGTCCTCGTCTCAGAGTTGAGAAAAGTGAAGGCTGAAAAGAACTTACATTCTAGTAGAGGACACACATCATGGGCAAAATAAGCAAATTCGTGCTATGTTGGTGGTGACAACAGCTATGGTGAAAAATATCACAGGGAAAGCATCTAGGAAAGCCCTCTCTGAAGGGCCAAATAGATGTGGGTTCAAACCCAGGTAATAAAAACAGCTAAAAGTTAGTTAATTATTATTAAGAACATCTAGTTAGCTTTTACTTCCCAGGTGTCTGCTCCATGGGGCAGGAACTATATCTGTTTTGTTCACTACTGTGCCCCCAGCACCTAGAACAGTGCCCAGCACATAGTAGGTGCTCAGTATATATGGCAGGGTGAATAAGTGGCTGACTGTGCACCAGGCACTGTACAAATATTGTTTCATTTCATGTCAACTGTCAGAAGATAGGAATTATTATCATCCCCATTTTATAGGTGAGGAAACTGAGGCACAGCAAAGTTAAAGGCAAAATAACTTGCCAAGGACACACAGCTGGTAAATAGTGGAGCCAGATTCAAATGCAGTCCTGCCTCACTCAGGACCCAGCCACTACCCCATGCAGCCTTATGATGTTTAGTTGCTATACGATTGGGGCACATTGCATAACCTCTTTGAGCCTCAGTTTCTTTATCTTTTAAAATAATGCCCACTTATAGGGTAACTACAAAAGTTCAATTTATGCAGAGCTTTTAGACTCTTGCCTGGCACACTGTAAAACCTCAGTTCAGGAGATCTATTCTCGTTTGATGTTCGGTCCACCATCATGGAACAAAACGGCATAGAATAAAACCATCTAGATGGACTAACCTCCTGTGATTTCCAGAAAGTCTTGAGGAAGTGTGACCAGTTATGGAGGTTGCAGAGAACAAGGCCTTAGGGGTGAAATGTAAAAACATTGTCCTTGTCCAGATAGATTGATGTAAAAATTGCCTTCTTCATCTCCTGTGAGGAACTGTATAAGAGGTAGCATTTATGGGGCATGCCCAGGGACCTCAGGTACTATGCTAAAAGCTCGGCAGCACCCCTTATTGAGTCTTCCCAAACCCTTTATACAGACGGCACCACCGAGGCTTATATGAAGGGGCTTGCCCAAGACCTCACAGGTGATCAGAAACAAGGCTGAGGCTTAACACAAGTGGGGGCCCTAAAACCAGTGCTCCCCACCGTTGTAATTACCATGAAGACAAAGGCAGGAAGAAGGCTGGAAGATGCTCCAGAGACTCAGGACTCGACAGTCCAGCATTTGCCCAGGCCAGCACCCCACCCATCCCCACTTCTGGCCTTTCTTTCTACCTCTGCCCTATTTTCTCTGTTTAGGAGTATTGAAACTCCTGCCATTCTTGTTATCTCCAGTTGGTTTCTTGGAAACAGAATCTGAAATGAAAATTTGTGTTGGGAGTTTATCAGGAAGAGCACTCAGGAACAATGCCTGTGAGGGAGTGAGGAAGACAGGACTGGGAGGAGGGAGAAGCTGACTTAACGCAGTTGTAACACAGACCTCAGCTCACCCCCACAAGGAGCCCTGGAACTGAGATGGCTCTTCAGAGTTGTCTCCAGCTGAGGGGAGGGTGTCAGGTCTTTGTATCACCACATCAACCAGTCACCAGGCTGTCCGTGGGAGGGGATGTATCCTTGGGAAGGCAGTTCCCTGAAGCCAGGGGCAATTCCCAGTGAGGGACCTAGCAGCCAGCATCCTCCCCATTAGCTGGAGTGGGCACCCTGACAAGGGGATCTAGGCAGAGCCCCCAGTCTCCACTTGCCCTGCCCACTATTGTCACGCTAACAACAACAGTCACATCGAGGATAACAGCGGCTCACACTGAAGACTCACTGTCTACCTCTCAGACCATTGCTACATGTTCTATGTAGATTCCCTTATTTTAGCCTCACAACAACTATGAGTGGGGGACGCTGTTATCACCACTTCACAGATGAGAAAACTGAGGCTCAGTGAGATGAAGAGCTTGTCTAGAATCACACAGCTGGAAAATGCTGCAGCTGAGATTCTAACCCAAGCGCAGAACCCTAGGATCCTAGCTTTGGCCACAACCTCACTTTTTCTCCCATATAAGAACTCTCTCCTTTAATTCACCAATAGGTCCCCGGAGGCAAGGTTCCTTTCCTTGAGGAGGTTGCAGCCTGGTGGGAAAGTCAACACAACCACATTAGAGAGATAACAAAGTGTAGTAGGTTTTGTGATGTGACCCCAGGGTGGGGGTGAAGTAGGACATCCTTCCTAGAAGGACAGGGAAAGGAGATGAAAGAAAGGAGGTGATCTTGGACCTAGAGGATGCATAGAGTATTGAGGAGGTAGTGGGAAGTAGGGTGGCATTCCAGGCAATGGGGGACTGGAGCAAAGGCAGAGAGGGTGAAAGAGCAAGGCCTTTGAGGGAATGGGAAGGTGAGAGGAGGGAGACAAGGTTGTTAAGGTGGAGAGTCCAGCCACAAGGCCTTGCACCCTGAACCCTTACCCCTCCATGACTATTTGCTGAATGAAAGGATGGATGGAAGGAAGAAAGAGTGAGCAGAAGAATGGATGGATGGAAGTGCAGGATGAGTGGAAGGATGGCTGGATGGCTGGATGGCTGGCTGGCTGGGTGGCTGGCTGGCTGGATGGATGGACGGATGGATGGATGGAAGGGTGGGTGAGCGGGTGGGCGGGCGGACAGACGGACGGACAGACGGATGGATGGATGGATGGAAGTACAGAAGGATGGATAGGTGGAACAATGGATAGATAGATGGATGGTTGGATGAAGAGAAGGAAGGAAGGATGGATGAATGGCTAGCTGCTGGGTGGAGGGTGGGCTGAAGGATCCAGACAGGAGGCAGGCAAGACCTGTGAGGAGTCTAGAGAAACTGTCCAGACAAGAGAGAATGAAGTCTAACCCTGCAGGCACCATGGGGATTGAGCGATAGGAGAGAACTAGGAGGTGAACCTAGTTCTGTGACCTACAGCCCCTGGCAGCACCACGCCTGAAATTCCCACCCATGTTCCTACTTCTGTGCCCTGCACCATGCTGTATCCTGTCTGCTTCTCCACATCTTACCCGCTTTCATCACTGCCCTGATCTCTACTTCCTTCAGGAAGCCTCACTGACCACTACCACTCTTTCTCACGCTTCTCCCCTGGGTCACTGTCTATTCCCCTCGCAACTTAACCAGGGCTTTCCATTCAGAGAAGTTAGTGCTCAAATCTGAGCTCTGGAACACTTGAATGCCAAGCCAATGGGAAATTATTGAAGGTCCTTGAGCAGGGGTATGATAGAGACACACACATGGCACAGGTGGGACTCCTCTGCTCTCATATTGCTCACTCATTAGCCCTCTGGAGGCAGCATCTGGTAGAAATTGGGGCTTGGAGTTTGGATAATTGGAAGCAGGAATGACATCTCTGGGGACAGTCCCTAAGTTCTCACACAGCAGACAGCGCAACTCTTCACAGAGGGGTTCACAAAGGCCTTAATTAAAGTGACCATCAGAACAAAGACTCTCTGAAGCCAGATTTTGGGTCCAATTGGAGCCTTGAATCTGGAGGAATCGAGCCTGTCCAAAGTTTGTAGCAAAAAACAAGTTAGCCAGAGGAGGAAAAGTCTCTGTCCTCAGCCTGTGGCCCATGTGTGAGAGAAGGGCCAGTCCCACAGCTAGCATTTACTGAGACTCTTTTAGTTGTGGAAAACTGATTCGGGCAAAAAGGAACCTTATTGGACTGGAAAGCCCAGGCTAGAGCTACTGGTGTGGCAGGACCAGGAGCTTCAATGAGGACACTAGGGTTGGGTTTCTATTTTTCCATCCAATGCCCTTCAGAGTTGGTTTAATCTCCAAGATCTCTATGGAAGCATATTAGCTGCATCAGGAGACCCAGCTTGGACCAGCAAAGTCACACACCACATGGACCAATCACTGTGGCCGTGGGCTATAGCACAATGATTGGGTAAATCCTAGGGCAGTGCCCCCAGATTACACCGACCAAAATGCTCAAGGGTTCCCCAAACAGAAATCATAAGAAGGGAGAATGGATCCTAGAAAGGTAAGCAACTGTTTGCCATAAGGGGCCTACTATGCACTGTTGTTAGTTGCTCCGACTCGTGGTGGCCCCATGTGTGCAGAGTAGAACTGCTCCATGGGATTTTCAAGGCTGTGGCCTCTCAGAAGCAGATTATCAGTCCTTTCTTCCATGACACCCCTGGGTGGATTTGAAACGCCAATCCCTTTTAACTAATAGTCAAGTGCTTAAATATTTGTGCCACCCAGGGACTACTTACTATGTGGTGGTTATTGTTAAGTGCTGTCGAGTCAATTTTTTATTCATTGCAACCGTTTGTGACAGAGTAGAACTGCACCATAGGTTTTCTAGGCTATAATCTTTATGGGAACAGATTGCCAGGCCTTTTCCCATGGAGCCACTGGTGGGTTCAAACTGCTGACCTTTTGTTTAGCAGCCGAGTGCTTAACTATTGCACCACCAGGGCTCCTTTTACTATGCACTAACCAAAACCCATTGCTATCGAGTCAATTACAACTCATAGTAACCCTGTAGGACAGAATAGAACTGCCCCATTGGGTTTCCAAGGCTTTTTACTTGGATCCACAATCAATGCCCATAGAACCAGCAGTCAAGAAATCATATGACTTATTGCATTGGGCAAATCTGCTACAAAAGACCTCTCTAAAGTGTTAAAAAGTAAGATGTCACTTTGAGGACTAAGATGCTGAGCCAAGCTATGGTATTTTCAGTCACCTCATATGCATGTGAAAGCTTCACAATGAATAAGGAAGACCCAAGAAGAATTGATGCCTTTGAATTATGATGTTGGAGAAGAATATTGAGTATACCACAGGCTGCCAGAAGAAATACAGCCAGAGTGCTCCTTGGAAGCGAGGATGGTGAGACTTTCTCTCATGTACTTTGGACATTTTATCAGGGACCAGTCCCTGGAGAAGGACGTCATACTTGGTAAGGTAGCGGGTTTGCTAAAAAGAGAAAGACTCTTAACAAGATGTATTGACACCGTGGCTGCAGCAATGGGCTCAAACATAGCAATGATTGCAATGACGGTGCAGGACCAGGCAGTATTTTGTTCTGTTGTACACAGGGTCGCTATGAGTCGGAATCTACTCGATGGCACCTAACAACAAAAATCAAAACACATTGCTGTTGAGTCGACTCATAGTGACCCTATAGGACAGAGTAGAACTGCTCCACAGGGTTTCCAAGGTTGTAATTTTTTTAATCTTTATGGAGGCTGACTGCCACATCTTTCTCCTGGAGAGTGGCTGGTAGGTTAGAACTGCCAAACTTTAGGTTAACAGGTGACCTTTCGGTTAGCAGCTGAGCACTTAACCACTGTACCACCAGGGCTTTGCTATGTTCCAAGCAGTTATCATTCACTTTACCAATTTGCTTGTGAGGAAACGGCCTCAGAGAGGGAAGTCACTCTCTGTTAGGAAGGGGCAAAGGCAGACTTGGATCCCAGTTCTGTCTGGCCCCAGAGCCCAAACTCTGAAGTGCTCTACCTTCCTGCTTTCCAGGCAACATCTGCTAGAATTCAGGGCTGGATGCAGTGTAATTAGATGGAGGATGACATCCCAGGAGGCCTTGCCTGACACCCTCTTAGACAGCTTGATACTTCACAGCATCCGCCTTAATTAAATCCACACTCAAGGCAAACTCATTCAGGACCATCTGGGGAGACAGAAGAGCTGGGAAGTGGAGGTCACAGCACTGAACCCAGAGGAAACCCATTCCTATTGTGCGACCTCAGACCAAGCCAGCCTGGAGGAAGAAACCGCTCCTTCCTCACAAAGCTTCATGGGGTTATTTTGAAATAAATAATAATTTTTAAAAACCCTTTGCCATTGAGTCAATTACAGCTCATAGTGACCCTATAGGGTCTGCTGTGTGTCGCTATGATGATAATAAGTAACATTTTCTGAGCACTTATTTGATGGCAGGCATCATTTTAGGTTCTTGGGGTGTCTTAACTTCTTTCATCTTAGAAGTTGCATGAGGATGGTGCTGTTGTTGACCCCCATTGTTCAGATGAAGAAATTGGGTCGCAGTAGCCTCAGCCCAGAGAAGGTGTTCAGTGAGTTCTCCTGTGTGTCAGAGGATCAGAGGAGCCTTAAGGTCCCCTAAGCCTCAGTTCTGTGGGTCTCTCTGGGGCTCAATTTCCCCATCCACAACTCTTGCCAGCTCTTACAGGCTCAGTACCACTTACTAATGGTAGAGTTCAGATTCAAACGTAAGTATGACAGGCAGCAAAGCTCATGTAATTTTCATCATATAAAGACATAACGAAAGGGCTGAAAGGAATGACATGAATGATTTATTCATCTCTCTGTTTTAGTCCAAGGCATAAAGTTGGTGACAGATCTTGGATAGACACTGTATTGGAAGGACAGATGGATGGGTGTGTGTCTGGATGGATGAGGGGATGGAGAGATGAGTGAATACATAGATGGATACCTGGGTCAATGGAAGGGGGAACGGATGGATGGGGAGTAAATGGATGGGTAGTAGAAGAATAGATGCATGGATAGGTAGAAAGTTGGATGGAGGGTTGGTTATTGGCTGGGTGGATGGGTTTGGTGAATTGGTAGATGGATAGGTAGAAGGATGAATGTGTAGATAGGCAAGTGGATGCTTGGGTAGATAGATGAATGGGTAAGAGGAAGGATGGATGGGAGCCTGGGTAGATGGCTGGATGGGATGACAGATGGCATAATGCTGACAGAAGCACAGGCGAGTATCTTGGACCTTTTGGCCACCTCCTCTCAGCTGCCTTTTCCAGGGAAAATTGAAAATCATGGACCCTGGGAAGACATTTCCCTGTGTGGTCTGTTAATAGAGGCCCAGAGAGGCCAGCCCAGGCTGTGAGTTCACCCCCTACCAGGACCCTGTCATTAGCCATGCTTCCCCCACCCCGCCATTGGGTGGAAGTATGAGCTGGTGGCCACTGAGGGGATGGGCCCACCCAGGCCCCTCATTAAGCCCTATTAAGCCTACAGAGGGGGAGGAAGGAGGAGAGAGGACCTTTCTCCCAAAGGTCAGCAGCTGGAAAAAGAAGGTACAGATGTGCTCTGGGGTGGTCCCCTACTTTTGGGTCACGAGGAATCTGGGAGTTTGCCTGGCCCAATCGCTCCCTCCCCCATCATGCAGGCTGGGAAACCAAGGCCCATACAAGCAAGAGGAGGGGCACATACAGAAGCTGGGACAGAGCCGTACTCAAACCCAGGCTCCCTGACTCACAGACTGGCTTTTCCACAGAGCGACACTGGGGAGGGAGAGCAATTAGTATGAATGGGCCCCTACTGTATGCCAAGCCCTCGGGCCAAGCATTTTCTGTTCATGAAGCCACTGGTCTCCTCTGCGTCCCCACTGGTAAAATGAAATGATTTGTTTGTCCTTTTGTTGATTCAATAAGCATTTATACATCTACTATGTGCCAAGCACTAATCTAGCTGCTGGGAACATGAAATTGAACTAGCCACACAAGGTCTCTGCTCTCCCAGGGCTTACCTTCCAGAAGGAGAGAGTGGTAATAAACAAGTAGAGAAAGAATACATGCTATGAAGAACTTCAAATAGGGATTGAGATGTACAGTAATGGGAGGGATGTTCTTTGAACGGGATGGTTGGGTAGAGCCTATCTGAGAAAGGCAGGTAACGGTCCACTAGAATCCTTTCTCCCCTTCGTGAGTACATGTTGGTGCTGGCAAGTGGTTCCCAGGCAGGAGCCACATTTCCCAGCCCTCTTTGCATCCAGGCCTGGCCAAGTCTTGCCAATAGGATGGGAGCAGAATGATGTGTCACTTCCAGACCTAGACTTTTCAGAAGTGAATACGCTACTTCCATGCTCTCTTTCTACTCCCACTCCACCTCATCCTCCCACCATCTACCCCCCAACCCCAGCTGAATGTAAATAACAAGGCCCCAGGATGCAGGAGCCACAAAATGGTCTCCCCCTCCCCAATTGTTCTTTCCCCCGATTTGTGCATGCCTCAACCCTTCTTATCTTTCAGGTCTCTACTGTGGGTGTCAGCAGAGTCACGCTCTCTCTGAAGGCTCTAGGGGAAGAGCCTTTCTCATCTCTCCCGGTTTCTGATAGCCCCAGGCATTCTTTGGCTTGCAGATACAGCAATCTCTGCCTCCTCTTCATGTAGCCATCTTCACATGGGTGTCTTCCTTCTGTGTGTCTCTGGGTCTCTTTTTTATAAGGGCACTCCTTGTATTTCATATTGGGTTAGGACCCGCCCTACTCCCATATGACCTCATGTTAACTGATAACATCTTCGAAGACCGTACATCCAAACAAGTTCACATTCATAGGTGGTGGTGGGGGAGGGGTGGCCTAGAACTTCAGCATATCTTATTTTGGGAGACACAACTTGATTAATCACACATGATTATTGTCTCTTTGATCCACTTGAATGTGACTTCATGAACGCAGGTTTTCTGTCTATTCACTGCTTTACCCCTAGACTCTAGAACGGTGCCTGGTGCAGGGTAGGTGCTCAGTAAATATTTGTTGAGTGAATGAATTTCTATTCTAATTTTTAGTCTGGTGCTTGGTGCACAGCAAATGCTCAGTAAACACTGGTTCTCCTCGCCCCTACCAGCCTCTCCACTCTGCCAGCCCCATTTCCATCTGCTCCAGAGGCCATCCCGGGCGTCGTAGTTTCTACTGACAGCTCTCTGGCCTTGAGGCCTGAGCTTCCCAAGGCTAAATTCTCCATTGACTTCCTCAGCCCACTTCTTATGCCTTTAGCCCTTCCTATTGAACAAATGCCCACCCTAGCCCTCCTGCCCTGTGTGTGTAAGTGTCACATCAGGACTTGGGGAATAGAGCCAGCCCATAGAGGAACTCCTGCTTCCTTGCCCACCTCCACTTCCAGGCCGGATGCACTTTTATCCCTGCATAGTCCACAGAGCTTCTCCAAGCCACTAAGGGCCCCATGGTTAGATGGCACCAGTTCTTCCCTTCCTCCCCTCACCAATCCTGCCTGCCTGTTGGGGCTGCAATCCCATGGGGCCAGAGCCATCTCTGTGCGTGAGTCCAACATCTGTAATATTTCCTCCTCTCCTTGGAGACCTCCCCCTCCAAATTCCTCCCACTTCATTATTAGTATATATAAAAAATAAAAATTAAGCTGTCTTAATCATTTTCCATATTAGCTGACAGCCGGCTCCCAGATGCCTGGGAGTGAGACCATCCCTCCTGTGCCCCCCTCTGCTTTTCCAAAATAACTAACCCCAAACAAGTCCCAGTTGTTGAAAACCCTGGGCCTTGGAGCTTCCACAGCCCTGACTTGTTGGGGTCCCATCTGTCTGATGTGAACCGAATCAGAAGCAAAGAAAGGAGGCTCTCTCATGTCCCCAACACACATGGACATCAAGGCTAAGCTCATCACAGCTCAAATCCTGTCTTTATCGCTCACTAGCTGGCAGTCTCCATTTTTGCTCTGCCTGCATTGTCCGGCCTTGAAGAACAACAGGCACGGATTCTAGAGCAGACAGATCTGAGT
Organism: Elephas maximus indicus; assembly: GCF_024166365.1. Lineage (NCBI taxonomy): Eukaryota > Metazoa > Chordata > Mammalia > Proboscidea > Elephantidae > Elephas > Elephas maximus. The sequence goes on from NC_064843.1 coordinate 39,097,407, forward strand.
ACAAACTCCAGCTCTGCCATTTCCCAGCTGTGCAACCTTGGTCAAGTTACTTAACCTCTCTGATCCTCAGTTTCCATATCTGTAAAATGGCAGAAACAATGGCACTGACCTCCTAATGCTGCATCAGGAGTCAAGAAATAATAATAATGACAAAAGTTAACATCCACTGAGGCTGGCTATGTGCCAGACGCTGAGCTAAGCATCCCACATTTGATCTCCACAACAGTCTGCTTTACTGACAGGGAACAGAGGGCCTCAGAGACTGGGAGTCTAACCTGAAGACAAGTCACAGGAAGGTGGAGGGGCTGGGATTCTAACCCAGGCATCCTGACCCCAACCCCGGTATCTTCAGGATCCTTGGGTGAGATTCCCAGTCTCTCAGGCCCTCTGTTCCCTGTCTGTAAAGCAGGCTGTTGTGCAGATCAAATGAGGGATGCTTAGCTCAGTGCCTGGCACACAGCCGGCCTCACTGGATGTCAACTGTTGTTGTTGTTATGGTTTCTCGACTCTTCCCCACAACACTGGGCGGTCAGTGCTGTTGGAGTCTGGCCTTCTGCGGGGGCTCCTTAAGTGCTCATCTCCCACCCCCTTTTCACCTTTATGATTCCCTCTCTTTTGGCCCTGAACCTGGGGAGCAGGGACTGGTAGCTCTGCTGTGTCCTGCCCCCACCCTGCTGTGGGACCATGGGCGTCTGGAGGGCAGGGACCCATGGCCTATGTGTGGCAGACTCAAGGGAGGGGGCCCAGACCAGCCACCCAGACCCACTATGGCTGCTCGTCAGAATCACCTGGGGGCACTTAAAAACACAGACACCCATGTCCCATCCCAGGCATTAATGAATCAGAGGTTCTGGGTCAAATCTGAACCAAGGCTTCAAACCCTGTTTTCAAGTTAGAATCCCTGCTGAGAATCTGCATTTCTAACAAGTTCCCAGGTGATGCTAACGCTGCTGGTTAGGGACCAATTCTGAGAACCACTAGTAGAGCAGTGGGTCTCAAAATTTATTATACATAAGAATCACCTGGGGTTCGTGTTAAACTGTAGATTCTGGCTCAGTATATCTAGGGTGGGAACGCAAGTTCTCAGCAGGAGTTCAAACTAGAACGAACCAGTTTGAAGCTGACTTGAACCAAACCAGAAGCCCCAAGCCTGGAGGAGATACGCTATTTTACCAGACCTCAAATTTAAAGTCTATTTTTTTTTGTTTTTACTTAACTGTGAACCATACTGACTTTTTCTTCACAAAAAAATGAATCAGCTCAAAATAGAATCCACCAATAGATCTCTTAGAATTTAACCAAAATATGTAAAGTGGAACTTGGCTAAAACAACCACACCTTCTTGGAATAGGTGTATTTATAATGACAATGTCATAAGAATTTTTAATATTTTTCTCCTCACCATTGATCTAAATTCCAGTAATTATAAAACTCAGTTTATATTAAATATCCTTTCTGAGCCAGGTACTTTGCACATATAATTTCTCATCCTTTCTACATCCCTTTGAGGCAGGTATCATTTATCTCCATCTTACAGTTGAAGAAACTAAGGCTCAAAGAAGCTAGATAACCTGTAAGAACTGGACTTGGGTTTGAACCCAGGTCCCAGTTTAGAGCCATGATTTTGCTAACATAGCTTCCACGTGATTCTTCGGGAGGCCCTGGGCTCCATCAAGAAACAAGCCCATCCGCAGCCCTGCCCCAGTCCATGACCCTCCCTCCCTAGCATCAGGTCCAGTTGCCTGGGCTCAAATCCTGGCTCCACCGTACACTAACCATGAGAACTCAGAGAAGCCCTTCACCTGCTCAGCTGGTTTCCTCGTTATGTTCTGTAGATAAAGCATCCCCCACCTTTAAGGACTGTTCTATAGAATGAAGCAATCATGTGTCTAAAGTGCTAGCACAGAGTGACCAGAATTTTTATTTTTCTTTTAAGTCCACCCATGCCAACCCAGTTTAAGTGAGGTATACAAACAGGTATCCAAGAAAGACTGGAACAGTGAACACAAGAGACTGGGAAAAAAATCTGTGACAAAAGGTTAATAATGAATTCGTCTGGGAATGGGACTATGGGTAATTTTTTCATCTTCTTTGTGATTTTTTTTCCCCCCCAAACTCTCAGCTTTTCCCTAATTCTATGACACTGTGAACTCTGAGATGCACTGTCAGCTTAACAGCAGTTTTTCAGGGGAAAGAAGGAAACCCCACTACAATGAATTGTCAGGCTTGATTTTAAAAAAGTTAAACTCTGGGGAAGAAGTGAGAAGGTGTCTCAGAATCAAGGAAATACATTATTTTTTAAAAAGGAGGAAGAGGATACAGACTCTAGATCAACCCAGAACCCTGGGATGTCAGCTTAATCCTACCAGCATACCACTTGGGGTGGCTAAAAATGCAGTTACCTGAGCCCCATCCTAATGGCCCCGCATCTCTGGGCTGGGACCTGGGTGTCTGTGTATTAAGCTGACCCAGCCGATCCTTGGACTTGCGTTGGAAACAAACCTCCTCATCCGCTTTTTGCCTCCATCTTAAAGAGGAGAGATCCGAGGTCCACGGAGGGAAGGTCACTGGGACCCTCTGACTTCAGTAGAGTGAGCAGCCTGTCTCTTCCTTCACCCTAAAGGGTCTTGCTCACCCCATTGCCATTTTACCTGTCTCCCAGCCTCAGCCCTCTCCCCACCTTGCTCTGCCAGCCTGGGGCTGTTTCTTCCCTTTCTCCCTAAGGGAGTGTCCCCTGTTCCTCATTAAAAAGACTCTGGGTATGTTTGTCTCTTTGAGAACTGCCAGCAAATGACTTTAAATAGAAAAAATATGCCCCAAATTAAACTGGAAAACAGAAAAGAAATACGAAGGGAGTGGGTCAGCCTGCCTTCTCCGGAGGGGTGGGCATAGTGGGGTAAATCTGTAAGCTTGGAGGCTCCTTCCCTTGATGTCTACAGTGGAGATGATCATAGCTCCTGCTTCCTGGGGTGCTGCAAGTAATAGATGAGAAAATTCACTCAAGGAACTTTGCACAGAGCATCTAAGTGTTCACTACCATCTGAGGTTTCTAGGCATTCTCACTGCTTTGGATTTTGAGATAATTGTGCAGAGAAAGGAAACCCTGGTGTCATAGCGGTTAAGAGTTCGGCTGCTAACAAAAAGGTCAGCAGTTTGAGTACATCAGGCACTCCTCGGAAACCCTGTAGGGCAGTTCTACTCTGTCCTGTAGGGTCGCTATGAGTCAGAATCGACTCTATGGCAATGGGTTTGTTTTTCGTTTTTGGTGCAAAGAGTCAAGGAACCTGAAGTTCCCCAGTTGACATTTGCCAACCAAGAGCCACTTTACAACATGCTGTCAGATGTCATTTTTCAATAGGTACTACTTTAAGAGCATCCCTCCACCTCCTTCTCTAGCCTGATCCAACTGTTCACAGCTGAAAGAGTGACCTTCCAAAAACCTAACTCAGGTCAGATGATTCTCCACTCCAAAACTTCCCAGAGCTCCCCCAAATGAAGCTCAACCCACTTGGACTCAGAGCTCACCAGGATAAGAGCAATGAAGGATTTTAAATTTCAAGCTTCATCTTCTACCTTCCTCCCATCCTCTGCCCTCCAGTCACACAGAGCTGCTCCTTGGTCCCCAAGTGCCATATCCACTTCCATTTTTCCCCTAATTGGATACCAGGTACAGAAAACTAAAACCAAATCAGTTGCTATCAAGGCAATTCCAACTCATGGTGGCCCTATGTGTTGCACAGTACAACTGCACTCCATAGGGTTTTCATGGTTATGACTTTTCAGAAGCAGATCACCAGGTCTTTTTTCCCAGGCATCTCTGGTTGGGTTTGAACCATCAACTTTTCAGTTAGCAGTGGATCATATTTACCATTTACACCACAACAGGTACAGAGGGTTGAGTTCATGAGCCTCAGCTTGGGCTATACTTTTGTCACCAGCTAGATGGAGCCCCGTCCCTTGTCTTATTATTTGTCCCTTTCATGCCTCATCCCCATTTCCATCCTTCCCCCACCTCGGCACTCCCTCTAAGGTGTTTGGAACATGTCTTTCAATACGCATGCACCCTTGGAAAATATGCAATGTTGTTTTCTATGTGTATGTTTCTGTTTTAATTTACATTGTCTTAGGCTGGGTTCTTTAAAGGAGCAAAACTGGTGAAGCATATAAATATATATAGAGGTTTATATCAAGGAAATGGTTCGAGTGGTTGTAGAGGATGGAAAGTTCCAAGTCTGTGGCTCCAGCTGGAGGCTTCTCCTGACTCACATAGCTGCAGGGGCAGGCGAACCCAACATCAGCAGGTCAGACAGCAGGCCTCTGGCTCATAAGCTGCAGAGGCCAACAAATCCAAAGATCACCAGGTAAGCTGCTAGCTCAAGACCCAAGAACTGGAGGTCAGATGAACAGGAGCCAGCTGTAGGAACCAGAGCAAGCAAAAGCCAGCAAGCTTTGCCAGAAAGTCTACCTGCATTGGAAGCTGTTTCCCCCAAGGAAACTCCTTTTAAACTGACTGGCTGCTCATCATGGGGGTGATTATACCATTATTATAGCTGCCAAATTACATCATAGCTGCCAAACCACTGAGAATCACGGCCCAGCCAAGCTGACACACAACCTTAACCATCACATACATTGTTGTTTGTTGTTGTTAGGTGCCATCGAGTCAGTTCTGACTCATAGCAATCCCATGCACAACAGAAGGAAACACTGCCCGGTCCTGAGCCATCCTTACAATCATTGTTATGCTTGAGCTCATTGTTGCAACCACTGTGTCAATCCACCTCGTTGAGGGTCTTCCTCTTATCCACTGACCCTGTACTCTGCCAAGCATGATGTCCTCTTCCAGGAACTGATCCCTCCTGACAACATGTCCGAAGTATGTAAGATGCAGTCTCGCCATCCTTGCCTCTAAGGAGCATTCTACCTGTACTTGTTCTAAGACAGATTTGTTCATTCTTCTGGCAGTCCATGGTATATTCAATATTCTTCGCCAGCACCACAATTCAAAGGCGTCAATTCTTCTTCGGTCTTCCTTATTCATTGCCCAGCTTTCACTTGCATATGATGCGATTGAAAATACCATGGCTTGGGTGAGGCCCACCTTAGTCTTCAGGTGACATCTTTGCTCTTCAACACTTTAAAAAGGTCCTTTGCAGCAGATTTACCCAAAGCAATGAGTCTTTTGATTTCTTGACTGCTGCTTCCATGGCTGTTGATTGTGGATCCAAGTAAAATGAAATCCTTGACAACATCAATCTTTTCTCCGTTTATCAGGATGTTGCTCATTGGCCCAGTTGTGAGGATTTTTGTTTTCTTTATGTTGAGGTGCAATCCATACTGAAGGCTGTGGTCTTTGATCTTCATTAGTAAGTGCTTCAAGTCCTCTTCACTTTCAGCAAGCAATGTTGTGTCATCTGCATAATGCAGGTTGTTAATGAGTCTTCCTCCAATCCTGATGCCCCATTCTTCTTCATATAGTCCAGCTTCTTGTATTATCTGCTCAGCATACAGATTGAATAGATATGGTGAAAGAATACAACCCTGATGCACACCTTTCCTGACTTTAAGCCAATCAGTATCCCCTTGTTCTGTCTGAACAACTGCCTCTTGATCTATGTAAAGGCTCCTCATGAACACAATTAAATGTTCTGGAATTCCCATTCTTCCCAATGTTATTCATAATTTGTTATGATCCACACAGTGAAATGCCTTTACATGGTCAATAAAACACAGGTAAACATCCTTCTGGTATTCTCTGCTTTCAGCCAGGATCCATCTGACATCAGCAATGATATCCCTGGTTCCACGTCCTCTTCTGAAACTGGCCTGAATTTCTGGCAGTTCCCTGTCAATATACTGCTGCAGCCGCTTTTTGAATGATCTTCAGCAAAATTTGGCTTGCATGTGATATTAATGATATTGTTCTATAATTTCCACATTCATTTGGAACACCTTTCTCGGGAATAGGCATAAATGTGGATCTCTTCCTGTCAGTTGACCAGGAAGCTGTCTTCCATATTTCTTGACATAGACGAGTGAGTACCTCCAGCGCTGCATCTGTTTGTTGAAACATCTCAATTGATATTCCATCAATTCCTGGAGCCTTGTTTTTCGCCAATGCCTTCAGAGCAGCTTGGACTTCTTCCTTCAGTACCATCGGTTCCTGATCATATGCCACCTCTTGAAATGGTTGAATATCGACTAATTCTTTTTGGTATAATGACTCTGTGTATTCCTTCCATCTTCTTTTGATGCTTCCTGCGTCGTTTAATATTTTCCCCATGGAATCCTTCACTATTGCAACTCGAGGCTTGAACTTTTTCTTCAGTTCTTTCAGCTTGAAAGCACCGAGCTTTCAAGCACTGAGCGTGTTCTTCCCTTTTGGTTTTCCATCTCCAGCTTTTTGCACATGTCATTTTAATACTTTACATCGTCTTCTTGAGCCGCCCTTTGAAATATTCAGTTCTTTTACTTCGTCAATTCTTCCTTTTGCTTTATCCGCTCGACATTCGAGAGCAAGTTTCAGAGCCTCCTCTGACATCCATCTTGGTCTTTTCTTTCTTTCCTGTCTTTTCAATGATCTCTTGGTTTCTTCATGTATGATGTCCTTGATGTCATCCCACAACTCGTCTGGTGTTCCGTCACTAGTGTTCAACACGTCAAATCTCTTCTTGAGATGGTTTCTAAATTCAGGTGGGATATAATCAAGGTTGTATTTTGGTTCTACTGGACTTGCTCTGATTTTCTTCAGTTTCAGCTTGAACTTGCCTATGAGCAATTGGTGGTCTGTTCACAGTCGGCCCCTGGCCTTGCTCTGACTAATGATGTTGAGCTTTTCCATCATCTCTTTCCACAAAACAGATGTAGTCAGTTTGATTTCTGTGTGTTCCATCTGGCAAGGTCCATGTGTATAGTCGCTGTTTATGTTGGTGAAAGAAGGTATTTGCAGTGAAGAAGTCGTTGGTCTTGCAAAATTCTATCATTCAACCTCTGGCATTGTTTCTATCACCAAGGCCATATTTTCCAACTACTGATCCTTCTTGTTTGTTTCCAACTTTCACATTCCAATCGCCAATAATTATCAATGCATCTTGATTGCATGTTCCATCAATTTCACACTGCAGCAATTGATAAAAATCTTCTATTTCTTCATCTTTGGCCCTAGTGGTTGGTGCGTAAATTTGAATAATAGTCTTATTAACTGGTCTTCCTTGTAGGCATATGGATGTTATCCTATCACTTACAACATTGTACTTCAGGATAAATCTTGAAATGCTCTTTTTGACGATGAATACAACACCATTCCTCTTCAAGTTGTTACTTTCAGCATAGTAGATTATATGATATGTCTGTCAGTTCATTGTACTGTGGGGTCTGTGTGTTGCTGTGATGCTGGAAGCTATGCCGTTGGTATTCAGACACCAGCAGGCTCACCCACGGAGGACAGGTTTCAGCTAAGCTTCCAGACTAAGACAGGCTAGGAAGAAGGACCCGGCAGTCTACTTCTGAAAAACATTAGCCAGTGAAAACCTTATGAATAGCAGCGAAACATTGTCTGATATAGTGCTGGAAGATGAGCCCCCCAGGTTGGAAGGCACTCAAAAGATGACTGGGGAAGAGCTGCCTCCTCAAAGTAGAGTCAACCTTAATGATGTGTATGGAGTAAAGCTTTTGGGACCTTCATTTGCTGATGTGGCACAACTCAAAATGAGAAGGAACAGCTGCAAACATCCATTAATAATTGGAACCTGGAATGTACAAAGTATGAATCTAGGAAAATTGAAAATCGTCTAAAATGAAATGAAACACATAAACATCGATATCCTAGGCATTAGTGAGCTGAAATGGACTGGTATTGGCCATTTTGAATCAGACAACCATTGAGTCCACTACGCTGGGAGTGACAACTTGAAGAGAAATGGTGTTGCATTCATCACATAAGTACATGCTATTAATATCGTTATGCTCCTTTCCTTTTTTCTCAATACCGTGTTTTATAATCTAGCTTCCATTGCTCTAACTGTGAAATCGTCTGCCACAATGGGCATTCTCCACGATGCTCATTCCCCTGGTGCTGGATGGCTAGGTTACCCTCAACTTCCCACAATAAACCTCTGGACCACTTGCCATGTAAGAACAACAGCTTCTGCTTATTGCACAAGTCAGTCATTTTTAGTGACAAGTGGTGGATATCTGACTCAGGCTGGTTTAAACAAAAGACAAAGAATGTAGATTTATGTGCTCATTAGCATCCTCAGGTCCCCATCCGTCTCCATGTTAGCAACACCAAGCTCCCATCCTCCCATCCTGGCAACTCCAGGAGAAGAGAAATTCCTGCAGCAGTCACTGGTGATTGTCCAGACCACAGCCTTTTCCCCATCTTGCTTCTTTGTGGTGGGACCCCAGCTTTGTCCTGCCTCCAGCTCTCCTCCACAAATCCATGTGTTTCAGAGAAGATAGACGCCAGGCTCAGGGGTGAACCATGATTAGTCTAAGGCAATGTTTCTCTACCTTTGTTTCATTATTGTCCCTCTTTTCAGATATTCTTTTTCCTAATTGTGCCCCCCATGAAACATACAATGTATATCCAAGATAAGCACTATCTACCTAAGATTTCTTAACCCCCCCAAACAAATTTTTGCCCTCTTGGGGGTGACATTCCCCCACTGAGAATACATGGTCTACTGCAATTTCCCTGGCTTATGATTGGTTAGTGCATGGGTAAGTGAGGCCAAGGTCAACACTGGATGTGAAAGCCACAAAGGAGGAAATCTTCCCTTTCCACCTTTGGTCTTTATCATGGGTTGAATTGTGTCCCCCAGAAATATCTGTTAAGTTGGCTAGGTCATGATTCCCAGTATAGTATGATTGGATTGTCTACCATTTTGTCATCTGATATGATTTCCCTATGCGTTGTAAATCCTATCACTATGATGTAATGTGATGGATTAGCGGCAGTTATTTGATGAGGTCTACAAGATTAGATAGTGCCTTAAGCCAATCTCTTTCAAGATATAAAGCAGGGAAGGAAGCAGAGAGACATGGGGACCTCATACCACCAAGAAAGCAGTACTGGGAGCAGAGCCTGTCTTTGGACCTGAGGTTCTTGTGCAGAGAAGCTCCTAGGCCAGGGGAAAATTGATGACATGGACCTTCCTCCAGAGCCAACAGAGAAAGCCTTCCCCTGGAGCTGACGCCCCGAATTTGAACTCATAGCTTACTAGACTGTGAGAGAATAAATTTGTCTTTGTTAAAGCCATCCACTTGTGGTATTTCTGTTATAGCAGCACTAGATGACAGTCTATGTCAAGGCTCAATTGATGCCTGGATCTGCAGCAGCCATTTTGTGACCATGAGGACAAGACTGATGTGCTTCAGATGGTCAAAGAGGAGAGATAAACTGTGCCATTGATCATATTGTCGAGCAAAGCAATCAAAGCTGAAGCTACCCTACTCTTGAATTCTGTTATAGGAAACAATGCATTTTCCCTTTTGTAAACCTATTTTTTGTCTATTTTAGCTTTGTTTTCTAATTGTAGCTAAAAGTATTCCAACAGATTCTATTCTCTTTCCCGTGAGTTCTAGTAAATGCCCTGAATCAGAGGCTCACTGACATTGATGTGCCTGGCTACGCCAAGAGCCCAACCTCAAACTAATCACTGTGGCCAGAGTTGTTTCTTCACCCACCCCACCCTTGTAGCTTGGGGATAGGAAGGGGCCTGTCCCACCTGGACTGAGATTACTGACTATTCCTTGGAGGGAAACCAGGGAGGTACTTCCCAAAGGGGCCATGGTACTGGGAGGGCAGAAATGACAGTTGGGTTCCACACTCACACTGTCTCTTCTGCTTGAAATATATCCCCCACCCCTAGCCCTACATACTCTTCCTAGTGCATTGGGAGCATTTATAGTCTACCTCTGCCCTTGAGCAGTCAGTCTTTGTGGCATCCATCCATCCATCCATCCAACCATCTATTCATCTATCTAATAATCATTAATTAGCACTTTCTGTGGCCATCCCTGGGCCTTGGAGTACCAAAGAGGGATAAGACGTGAGTCCCATCCTCAAGGCTCTCACAGTTTAGGGGAGGAAACAAGACTTATGGGCATATTTTCAACACACATTTATTGGAGCCTTCTCTTTGCCAGTTACTGGGGGTATAGAGATGAGTAAGATATTCCTAATCCTCAAAGAAAGAGGGAACTCCCATGCTAGTGGGAGAAGCAGACTAATAACAAGTAAAATGTATAATGAGGTGACAGAAACCACCACCCACTGCTTTGAGTAGGAAGAAACAACCAGATGCCTTAAACTCTCTTGGCCCAGGGAGAAATCACTATGTAAATGCCAGGCAAGTTGGCACCATTTCCCTGGGATAAGAGGGCTGTGAATGCCTTGCGGCCTGACAGAGGCTGTCCTTCACCATACTCCCTGGTCAGCAGAGCCCATGCCTGGGGGCCTATTTGCCTAAGGAGACCCGAATCTTGTGGGAAGACGAGGTAGAAGAGCCAATATCTGACCTTAGAATGAGTGTAATAGGTTGGGCTCTATGCAGACAGCCAGTAACACAGAGTTTGCAGTGGAAAATGTTTATTAGGGATCAAAATCTGAGAAAGGAAGTGGGAAGAAACACAATTGAGCAGGAGGAAAAGTCACACACAAATCAGGCCCAATATAGTCTTGGCAACTAGGCGAAGAGCTCTGGAGCAAGAATTGTCCTTCAGGGCATCCCAAAATAGGCCGTAATGTCTAGACCTTTATGCCTCCCTCCCTCTCTGTCTTACTCAATCATCAGATGTAGAGTTCCCCAGGAAGGGACACTCTATAGCTGAGGCTGACCCTAAGAGTGCTGAAGGCTCTCTGCTGACCACACTCCCCCCTGCCTCCAGCTGCAGCTCCTTCAGGGTCAGCCTCAGCTCTACAGTGCTGCTTTACCAGGGGTCACCTCTCTGAAGAGGAGTCTGGGCGATGCTCTAAAGTGATTACCACAATCAGGGAGGCCTGTTCTGGTGAATCAGAGATGAAATAATGTCGTGAAATAAAATTTCCTTGAGAAATGGGGACATTGCTACTGTCCCCTCCCACTCACAATAAGGGTTATGGTTTCTTGGAGAGGATTGGGTTGGGAACATATGGACCAACTCACACTTGTACAAAGGTGGTACTGTAGGGACTAATAAAAACAACCAGTATGTACTGAGCACTTAATTAGGCCAGGTGCTGCTCCAAATTCTTTGCCTGCACTAATCATTTAATTCCCACATTACCCTATGAAGGAAACACTGATCGAACATAACCTTATGGACCTGGAAAGAGCTAGAACCCTCGAACTCAATCATGGGGCACCAGGGAGCCCCAGAAAGGCTCTGGACCAATGAGGGCATCCCAGCAGCAGCCTATCCACCCAGCTGTGCAGGACCAGTGTTTGACAGAGACACCATGTGGCAGCAAGAAGCAATTGTGTTTGCAGACTGAGCTACACTAGTTCTCTTTCCACGTGATATTTGAATAAAGTCTCCATAGTCTCTGACCAATTTGGGGAGATGGAATGAGAGTCTCGGCCAGAAAGCACCAAACTTCTTGATAATAAGGCATGGAGAAGCTCAAGCAATTAATTGAAAAAATAAAAGAAGGAAATGTAACCCAAGTTGGTAGAGTAGTTTTTACCTGTTAAATTTCCATGAGATGTTTGCTAAGAATAAAGCACAAGGTAGACTGTGAGACATTATTCCTGGGAAAAGAAAGAGGTGGGGTGGTCACTACACACCACAGTTTGCAATCCACTCCACTCAGCAGCCAAAGAGATCCTGTTAAACCTAAGTCAGTTGATGGCCTTTCCCAGCTCAGAACCCTCCAATAATTCCCATTTTTCTCAGAATAAAATTCCAGAGACTTTAAAATGACCTACAAGGTCTTACACAAGGTGTCCTGACCAATAAAATGCCAGGAAAATGCCTTAGGCTTGCAATATGGTAACAGTACCCACAAATTTGAATTAAATACAATTAAAAATCCAGCTCCTCAGTCACAGTAACCATGTTCTAAGACCTTCTTGGGTACCAGGTGAAAGATGAACCCCAGGCCAGAGGTACAGTCTCTGAAACCAGAATGCATATTTCCCAGCCTGCTCTTTGCCAGGTATGTGACCTTGGCCAAATTACTTCCCCTCTGAGCCTTGGTTTCATTACGTGAATCACAGAAATGATAATGATGCCTCTCAACAGGACTGTGAATATAAAACCCAAGCACACGTATTCATGAATGTCCTTACACTCTACCTGGCACGTAGTAAATACCCAATAAATGGTATAGATCTATTATGTGGCCAAAGTGCTTTGTACACGAGATATTAATATGCATCATGCTTTTTCCTCTTGATGTTGTCCTCTCCTTTTTCTCTTCCAGCAGGCATATAACTTGTGGCTCACTCTCTCAAGGAAGGGTGACAAATAAGTCACTTGCAAAACACTTTCCTTCCCTGTTAGTTTGTGCCCAGCCCCAGGGGAGGGATCTTGGTTCATCTAAGCCAACCACAGCTACTCCGTCGCTTTTTGCTAAAGACTCAATTTCCCAACATCTTTTGCAGCTAGGGATGGCTATGTGATGAAGTTCTGGCCAGAGAGACACAAACAGAAGTCTGCTGGGGGCTTCTAGGAAGGTTTTACTTCCCTGATAAAAGGAAAACCCTTTTTCAGCCTGCCCTATTCACTGCTATGGTGAGGATGTGATGCCAGGAGCCACAACAGCCATCTTAAAACCAGGAGGCAACAAGCATAGTGGACCAAGATAAGGCTGAGGAGTGGAAGGATGGGAAGAGACTGGGACCTCAAGTACATTGTTGAACCACTAAACCAATCCTGGATTGACCTCCCTCCGGGCTTTTTACTTTGAGAAATTGATTTGTTGTGCTTAAGCCACAGTCCACCAGGTTTTCTGTGCCCTGTAACTAAATGCGTCCTAAGTGAAACCTGAGAGACTCCCCCTCCACTCCTCCCACCCATCACGTCTAAAAAGATGGGAAGATGAAGCATCACTTCTATAATACTCCTGCCCCCCAAAATGTATAAACTGAATCTAATCATGAAGAAACATCAGGCAAGCCCAAACTGAGGAACGTTCTATAAACTAATTGGCCAGTAGTGCTTTTTAAAAATAATAACTAATCTGTACACTTTCTTTTGACAGAAAGACTAAGGAACTGTTTCAGATTAAAGGAGGCTAAAAAGACATGACGATCAAATGTAACATGTGATCCTGCACTGGATCCTAGATCGGGGAAAAGAAAAAAATAATTTTTTTTTTTAAGGCTACTATTGGGTCAATGAACAAAATTGTAATGTGGGCTGTTGACTAAACAATCATTAGATTCATGATTAGATAATATTGCATCGATGTTATACTTCCTGAATTTGACAAATGCACTGTGGTTATATAAGAGACTGTCCTTGTTCTTAGGAAATACACACTGAAGTGTTGTTGCAAATGGGCTTACTGTCTGCAACTTTCAAATAGTTTGAAAAACAATATGGGAAAGAGCTAGATGACAGAGGGAGAGAGGGTACAAGTGTGGCAAAATGTTTACAATTGGCAAATCTTGGTGAAGAGTAAGTTCTTTCTGGTATCCTTGCAATTTTCCACAAGTTTGAAATTATTTCAAAATAAAAACTTAAAAGAAAAAAAAGGATGAGAGTGACTTGGGCTCATTTAATGATGTCTGGAAAATTCTGTAGAGAGGAAGAGATGGGAGATACTGTGGAGAAGAGGGGGGTAGACTATGGCATAAGATCCCCGAGGAGCAGGAGGGGTATGATTGACAAGGGATTAGCCATTCTTGGCAACATGGAAGAGTTAGGAAGAAGCATGGATGGGTGAGCCCAGGAATCCTAATCTAATCCTGTACCTGCTTCTCATGGTTGTGAGACCCTAGGAAAGTCTTGTCTCTTTACAGTCCTTGCTTTTCTCATCTGCCAAAAGTACATAAGCATACCTGCCTGTATCAGTTAGGAAGGTTTGCAGCTGCAAATAGCTGAACTCCTCACTGACAGTTGGCTTAAACAATAATATCTCCCAAACAAGATGCCTGGAAGCAGGCAGCTCTGGGGATGGTTTATTGGCTCAGTGGTGTGATTAAGGACCCAGGTGCTTTCTATCTATCTGTCTGTCTACCTACTCTTTCCACTCTGCCATCTATCAACCATTTGCCTTTTTGTCCTCAAGCTTGTTGCCTCATGGTCACAAGATGACTGCCACGACTGCAAGCATCACAACTATCTTCAAAGCTGGAAGAAAATCTGAAGGGTGGCGTCTGTGAATTCTCCTCCTGTGCCTGTCTCTTTTAGTAGGAAATAAAATCTCTCTTCCAGAAGCCTCCCAGCCCCTTCCATATCACTGGGCAGATCTGAGCCATATGTCCACTCTAATGGATAAGCAAAGAGAATGCCAGCATCAGGCTTTTTTTTTTTTTTTTAACAGCCTTCCAAGTAGGAGGCAGCAAAGGAGAAAGGGGCAAGAATTGGCTCCTGGGTAAACAACCCACAGCATCTCCCGATCTACATCCTACCTCACAAAGTGGGTTGTGAAGACTTGGGTTTGCTGGTAGCATTCTGAAGGCCACAGACATATAGAATAATCTACCCTTATTATTACTCATGACCTATTAAGATACATCAATATTGGAAGACACTATTATTAAGAACAATACTATTTTGCATTTGTTTAATGACAGACTTTCTGAAGGGAGAGAGCAGAAGCAAACCCTGACTGCACACTGCCTATGTCCACCCAAGTACATGCCCAATGCCTTACCTACAACCCCATATCCTCCCCCAGGGACCTGCTGCAACCACTGAGACCACCTCTGCCAAGTCGCTCAGCATTGCTGCATTGCCAAATCCAGTGTGGGTTTTTCTGATCTTATTTTACTGAAATTCCCCTCAGCATTAAACCCAGTTGACCTCTACCTCCTTGATACCTGATCCTCCCTGAGTTTCTGCATCCTCACAGCCCTGATACCTCCCCTGACACTTCTCCTTCTCTAACCAACCAGGTGCCATTGAGGTGATTCCAACTCATGTCGACCCCCTGTGTGTCAGAGTAGAGCTGTGCTCACAGGTTTTCAGTGGCTGATTTTTCAGAAGTAGATTGCCAGGCCTTTCTTCCAAGGAGGCAGTGGGTGGGCTTACAGATCTCATTAATCATTTACAATACCCAGGGATTGTCTAACTTAGAACTGAAACCTTGGCGTGTGTCAGCACTACCTGCAGGACTCCTTCAAACATAGATTGCAGAGTCCCACCCACATAGTGTCCAATTCCATACGCCTAGGGTAAAACCTGAATATTTGCATTTTTCTAACAAGTTCCAGCTGATGGTGATGATGCTGGTCTTTGGACCACACTTCGAGAACCACTACTTAGTCTCAACCAGTATTTAAAGCAGTGGTTCTCCTTGCCAGTGTATTGAAATCACCTGGGAAAGTTTAAAATACTGATGCCTGAGCCACACCTCTCAGAGATTCTGATTTTAATAGTCTGCACCATGGCCTGGGCACTAGGAATTTTAAAACCTTCCCAGGTGATTCCAAAGTACAGCCAAGGCTAAGAACCACTTTGGATACCACCGAAACGCTGATGACTCCATGTCACAGGCTGGGTTCTCTAAAGAAGAAAAAACAGTGAAGTACATATATATGTAGGTATGTATATACCTATATAGAGAGAGATCTCATGGAAATGGCTCACTCGATTGTA